>NC_136688.1:3747000-4996000 GCF_903797595.1 Erithacus rubecula
CAAGCAGAAACCGCCTGAATGGTTCAGAGCAGTGCTGTATTTAATTAAAAACTGTAGAGGATGAGGTAAACGTGTTCAGAGACTAACAAGCTGCTAGCAGAAGCCTCCTCTGCCCCCCAAGTTATCATCACTTAGCTCCCCCAAAGCCTGAGGGTTTAGTGTTGTTTATCAACACTTCCCCTGCGAAACACAGCTCTGTGTACCCTTATTTGTCACACAGGCAGCATTCTCTTCCCAGTGTTTTTCTTTCACTAACTCCTTGCAGCAACGAGAGATTTCACTGAATTAATCTGTGGCTGTTGACGACATCGGGTATTTTATTTCAGACCATCTTTCCTCTCCATGCGTCACTGCCTGCTGAAACCAGGGTTGCTGTAGCATGTAGGAGAGCTGAGAGATGTTCTTCATGTGCAGCCCCATGGCATGTCCCTGCCCCACGGTGCCAAGGGGACAGCTCCTTGCTGCCTGGCCAGGTATGCAGCTCTGGAAGCCTGTTTTTGGCCCAGGTGCGTGTCTGAGCAGGACCCGGCTCTCACTAATTGCTGGCTGCCTTGAAACAGACCAGAGCCTGAATTTTCCAAAGCCCTGCTTCCATCCACATCCATTGAGGGACAGGAATGCAAGTTCACCTGGAAACCGCCTTTCCCTTTTAAGTGAGCACATTTTTGAGCTGGTTAGGTATTTCCCATCTCTAGGATGTCACATTTTTTCCACCGACTCCGCAGGCAGCGCCAGGAGTTTCAGCGAAAGCCTAAATCCATCAGCGCACCAGGAAGCGCAGGAAGCCAAGCAGCGAAGCCTCTCATCCCATTTTCAGCAGAGGGGTCAGAGCTGTGCCCCGCGGCGCGACGATTGATTTACCGGCATCCCCGCAGTGCCGGCACAGGAAGGCGCTCGCAGACGCGCTCCATCCCCGGCGCCCCCAGCCCTCGCAGGGATCCCGCCCTGGCGCGGGGGCTTTTCCGTCCCCTCTTCCCTCTGCCACCTCCGAAGATGATGGGCGAGCCAGGCTCTCCCGCACATGCCGGGGCCGGTGGCAGGGTGGCACAAAGCCGGCATTGTGCGCGCTCCGCCGCCCTGAGAGGCGAGCTAATTGTCTTTCCCAGCTCGGAGCAACAATTTGCTGGCAGCCAGGCTTGTGTCATTATATAACTGGAGATAGTCCGACTTGTAAACGGATCTCCAGAACATGTCTCTCTTCCCTTATTTTGGAAAAACAATAAAGTCGGGGCTGGCTGACACCTTGATGCTGCTTGCAAGGTCTCTCCCTTAAAGGAAAAAATTCGTCCAAAATATCACCTTCTCTTATCCGAGGCAAGTCAGCAGGGAAATCCCAGGAAAGGCAGGAGCTTTAAAAATAAACCTGGAGATCTGCAGGGTTCCTTCAGCTGCACCTCGTGCCATGCAGCAGACTTTCCTCCAGCTGGGAAAGGAGCTGTGCAGGGAAGGCTTTCCATGATAAACCTGGAGGAGCCCAGAGAGCTAAAGAGGAGGAATTTGATTGTCATGCTCACTTTCCCTCCTGCTCAGCTCTATCCTAATCTAACCAGCTGGCTCTAAGCAGGTGAGACAAAGACAAAAGCCATCCTCACCCACATCCATTTGCATTTCTATGCATGACTTCTAGGATGGTAAAAGATGCCCAAAGACATTTTCTCCCAGTGATTACCAGAGTTGAAGCTGAAGGGCATCATGTTGTCAGGGTCACTTTGGCTCCTTAAGCTCCTTTCTCCCTTCCCATTGTGGTTGCACTGCACTGGTGCCTGTATCGTCTTTGGGAAAGAAAAGAAACTGCTCTCCCTTTCTGAGTTTCATCTTTCTATGCTCCTGCACATGGTTATATTGGTGGACAAAATTTGTACTCTGAAAAGCTGTTTCTCACTGGCTGCAGGAAGCAAATTAATCTTCAATTTAACTTCAGTGCTGGGCTCCCCAAACAGCCGTTTTGCTGACTGAGCCTGAAACAGGGAACGAGGATGGGGTGTCATTATTTATTAGGCTGGAAATGCTGAATTTTCTGCATAAAGACTAAAAAGGCTGGGAGGAAAGGGCTGCTAGAGTCTGCTCAGAACCTGCCTGAAAGCAGATGTCTGCATAAGGACTGCACCTGAGTATCCCAGAAATGCCTTGTAATGATTCCTCCTTGTCACACCTTTCCTCTGCTCTCCATGCTAAGCCTGTTTCGCTCTTCTGCCTCACTTTCCCTGGGCCTCCAAAGCTCTGATCATCACATCCCTCCCCCAGAAAGAGGGAGAGAAAAAAAATGGGAGACTGCTGCTCTATTATAACTTGGCAGCTGCTAACTCTGTGCATCCATCTTCCTCCACTCCTCTCTCCCCCACTGTTTGATTCGATTTCATAAATAAATACCCTGCGTATTGACGTCAGCGTAGGCCTTGAGAAATAATACTCCTGCCGCTCTCTCTGCCACACACGGGGAACAGAGGGGACAGGGAGGAGGAACAGAAGCAACAACGTCTTGGAAGATGAAGTCTTAATATTCTCTTAATTGCCTTCCTCCCTTTTCAGCTATGCCCCAGCTGCGAAGAAAACAAAGATTGCCGTTATCAGTGTGCCCTTCTGGCTTGAGACAATCAAGGATCCAAAAGGACAATCAAGTATCCGAAATTCCTGTTCCTGGTGATTTGTTTTTCAGTAAGGGGGGATAACAGGGAGAAATCTGTCCTAGAAGCTGGAGGGGTAAACACCATAGCACCATCTCTGTGCTTCTCACATGGAGCTTAAGAAAAGTGTGCCCAAAATGCTGTCACCTTGGTGAAATGAAGGAGTTGACTCCTCCATCCAGGGAGAGAATTCAAAACAAAAGGTTGCCACTTGAAGAGGTGTGACCATAGGTGGCTTCATCTGGTGTTCAGGAAGTGGTTTCTACCAGTCAGAAGTGATAAGTCACCTGTGCCATTGCCAGTAGAGGCAATGAGATGAGAAATTTGGATGCTTTGGGGGAAGATATCTATTAATTATTTTAAAATAATATTTGTTTGCAATGACAACTTTGTAATAAGCTCCCTGGCTCTTGACTGCCTTTCTTAATCAGTTCCTTTCAAGTTTTATACAGCTGAAGGATGAGGTCTTGTACAGAAGGAGCACGACCTTCATTTAAACAAGCTGGTGGGGGGACAGGGAGGCAAAGAGACTGTGCCAGTCCTTCTGCCGTGGAAAGGCATACAAATACATTGTTTTACATTGTAATCATTGGTGTCATTTCACCTCAGGGACTTAAAATCGTGAACTATGCTTTTTCTAAAGCTGGCCAGCAAAGAAGCACAAGCAGGCTCAAGAACAATATGTGAGAGCATTGAAAAGTCATCATAAGCTGAATTAATTCCTAGTAATTTTGAAAAGTGGAACAGGTATTTCACTGCTGGTGACAAGGTGCAAGTTCTGCTCTTACCTCAGTTGCTCTACCACTATTTGAATGGTGTCATTTTCCATCTAAAACTGTGCTTAATACTTTCTGATCAGAGCTGTGTGCCAGGTTGTCCTTTGCAGAATGCACACAAAGAAGGATGTTTTACCATGGGGCTCTCCTCTGATTGCTGTTGCATGCTGTGCTTGTCCTGGAAACCCCAACCCAGAGCTGCAAGCAGCCAGATGGAGACCAGAACAGCCCATTTTGCATGGCAAGTTTGACTCCCATGCTGCCCAAGTCAAAAAACACCCTAGTTCAGAAATTTCCTGCCTTCAGGCTATTGCTGGTCCCTGAGCCAGAGCCTGGCAGGTTGGAAACCTCAGCTTTCAGTCTGCTGTTGGCAGGTACAAGAAGGAGGCAGGGCAAGAGGCTCTCGCAGGGCTCTCTGCAAACCCTGACATGATTTTAATGAGCAAGTGCATTCCTTGGGTCGCGCACAGCTGGGAGCGCAGCAGCGAGGCAGGCCAAGATTCCTGTGAGGACTTGTGCCTTTCCAGCAGGTTGAAGTTATGTCTGCACACTGCCTGCTGGCAGCCAGAGCATCCTCCAGCAGCCTGGGGGAGGAAGAGGCAATGCTGGCAGCGCTGGCAATGGCAGACCCCTCCTAGGACATGGGATCTATTTATCTTTGAGAGCCAGGCCTCCCCCTTCGTCTGGGTGGAATTCAGTGCTACCCCAGCCTCGGGATAGTTTATGACTCACCTGCTCTTTAGAAAATAAACAAAGTGGGAGGGGGGAAAGTTATCAGCTGATTGTTAAAAATGCTTTGCTTTATTGATGCTGTGTTACAAATGAAAAGCACAAAAGGTGCAGAAAGCGTCTGAGTCTTGCCTGCTGCAGAGTGCACCAGTGAAATAATCCATGGTACAACAGTACCTTTGTCAGGTCTCCTCACAGCCTTGTAAAAATCAGTGAACAATTGTAGATGCAACAAAGAAATCAGGTGATTTTAATGAACAACAAACATGGTTTGCCCCCTTCATTTAATGCAGTGAGGCAAAAGGCAGGATTGAAGGGATGTAGCTGCTCTAAGATACAGAGGAACCAGTTTGGAGGTTCAGTTTGTTGTGATGGCAGTAGTGCAATTCACTGAAAGCTAGGAAACAGCTCAACTGAATTCTGGATTTAAAAAAAAAAAAAAAAAAAAAAAAAAATCAAAAAACCACCACCAAAAAAAACAACTAAGATATAATGTGAAATAGGGAAGGAAATGGAAATATACCTGTTGGTTAGTGGTGTTTTTTTCTCCTGTGTCTCCCTTCATCCAGACAAACCCAGAGAACACATTGAACATACTGTGGCCACTTCCACAGAACAAGTTGGGCTCTGTGTATCACCTGAGAAAAAGCCCTCCAAAGAGATGTTTTATGCAAAAAGACATTTGCTCTTTGCTGCCTGCAGAGTTACATGATAATGCTGAGAGCCAGGGGCCAGAGCTGGGGCTGGGCTGGGATGTAGGCTTAGCTTTCCCATTTCTTCCTAGGTCTCTAAGCAGAATTTAGGACTCCTCTGCTGAAGTATCCTTTGCCTCCCCACCCTCTTGCATGTCAGCAGAGCAGTGGGTGGAGGTCCCAGACCAGCTGGGCTGGATATGGAGGTGCATTAAAGCTCAGACATGCCAGTTGTGCCTCCCCAGGGATCACTGCTGCATCCTCCCATGCTCCTGCAATCCAGGAGCTGAGCACTCAGAGCTGTGCCTGCACATGGAGGCATCAATACAAAAATCAGAGCAAATTCTGCCCATCCCTCTGAGAAAACATGGCAGGCTTGGGTTTGTTCTCAAACCTGCTGTCTGAGATTCCCAGGATGAGCCCATGACTTACCTGCCACCTTGCAAAGAGCCTTTGCAGGTGACAGAAGATACTTGAGACAAAGCAAAGGTTTAATTTCATCCAGACCCCCATTCTCTGGCCAAGATGATGCTCAGAGGCAGCTTCTGCCTCTCTTTGCAAGTAAAGGCAGTCCTTGACAAGCCAAAAGGCACATTTTGAAGTCTCTTGATATCCAAAGAAATGAGCTGCTCTGCTCTGGCCCCATGGTGACTCCTGGCAGGATAAGGCAAAACAGAGGGTTTATGAAGGGCCTGGAAACATCATCATCACCCTTATGGTGCTTCCAGCTTTGCTGCTTTCCTTCCTGGGGAATGCAGCAAGATATTTGCTGAAGATTTTCTTGCTTTTTAATCAGATCTAAACACTCTGCAACATCGTGGGTTACACAGCAAAGAGCAGAAAAGGACCAAAGCTCCCAAAAGCAAAACTTTCATCAGTGATAACCAGAAGCCACAATGAAATCAGTCCTCACTCTTCACAGGGACACATTTTAATGTGAAGGAAACCTTGCCAGGTCTTGGAATCAGAAAGGCTGACACATCCTTTCTCCACCTGCAATGAAGGACGTCCAGAGGAAGCAGTCAGCCCTATATCTGTACAAAGCCCTCCCTGACCAACCAAAAAAATCCAAAAAGAAAAATTGAGTCAAAATTTGTTGTTATTGCAAATTTTTTAAAGAAATTGGTTTAAAAAATGGGTTTCCAAGGGTCCAAATCAGCAATTCCAAATTTGAGATGGAAGATCTTTTCCAGCTGAAGTCATCTGGGGCAGGAGGTTGGGCTTGGTGAGGTCCCTTGCCCCACAGCATGACAGAGCCCTGGGCCATGCCAGTGGGGCTGCACAGTCAATGTGGTGTCAGAGTGATTCACCAGATTAGGGATGCTTGGGCACTCTTATACCCACAGTTGCTCTGCTTCCAAACTGGAATTGCCTCCTATTTGCAGTGGTGCATGATGTTTGTGTGTGATGAAAAGCAGATCTTTGGGATTGCTAAAAATGTAAAGAGAAGCTATATCTACCCCAAGAACCCAGAGAAGCTCCATCTGTCAGGAGACCTAACCTAGACACAACATTTCTTTGTTCTTTTTTGCTATCTTCAGTTCCCATCTAGCTTTCAGGACCTTGGGAACAGCCCAAACTGACAAAAACTAAGCAAATTCCATCAGCTGCTGGGAAACAACCCTAGATCTCACCACAGGGCAGATGACTGGGGATTTCAGGGGGATATCTGCCACAGGACTGAGGTTTCACCTTGTGTTTAAGGGTACTGCAGGCTCTCTTACAGTTTTGAATTCTGAAAGAGGAGCTGCAGTGCACTCTGTTCCTCCACAGGGAGTGGCTCTTGGCGTGGCCTTCTTCCCACCCAACTCTCGCCCCAGGAGCAAAAATAAATGAAAAGTAAAAGAAAAAGTCAGGCTTCATATTCTGGATGGATATTTATTTGCTTAACAGGTTTTCTTTTTTTTTTTTTTTTTTTTTTAAATTTTTTCTTTTTTGGTACAAAGCATCCAGGAAAGCTTTTACTTCTCTTTTTAAAAAATAAAAACTAAGTTTTTTTTAAAAAAAGACATGAAAAGGAAAAAAAAAAAAGTCAATTATTTGCAATTTCTCTGTTTTTATTCTGCCTTCCCACCCCACCCACTTCCCTTTCCCCCTCCCTAATTTGGACTGATTTTCATTCTTTTCCATATATATTTAATAAAATAAATAAAGGATTTTCTTTGTCGTGTATTGCAGTGCCATTTTTTTAAACAAAGGCTTCATGGCTCAACATTGCAAGGTAATAACAAACAAAAGGATTATACATTAAAATCCTCCCCCTCTCAAGACTCCCCCTAGCCCTCCCCTCCAAACCACGAAATAGAATACAATTCAAGTAGTCTTTTTTTTTTATGTTTTAAATGTATGGATATATAAGACAAAGCAAGTACAGAACTGGTTAACAGAGTGTCCCCATTTTATTAGCAAGTGAGAGTATATTAGGGAGATGTAATTGATTCCCCCCCTTTTACGGTTCCTAGACAGATAATATATATTATTTTAAACCCAACCTATTTTACAGCCCTCTGCCCACCTCTCAAACCCACCTGCCCACCGAGCCTCCAGCCAGAGACTTGCCTGTCCCCCCATCCCGTGCAGCAGCCCCAGGCAGGGGCAGGGACGCCAGGCTCCAGCCAGAAGGACACAAAGGGCAAGAGAAGGAAAAGGAGATGGCAGGCGTGGAGCTGCTGCTCCTGCAGGGCTTGGTGGGAGGGCTGCCCGCTTGCCGGACCACCAGCACTCCAGCAAGGACAGGGAAGAGCACAATGCCCTGTGGTTTGGGGAGCCAGGCTCCAGGGGGTGGCCAAGGGGTCCGTGCAGAAGCAGGGCCTTGAGTTCTAACCGGCAACACCTTCACCATTCAGAGTAGTTTGTCTCCAGAACAGTTCCCTTTTAGTCTAAGTTGCGGTGGTTGTGTTGTTTTTGTTCTTTTTTAAACAAAACAAAAAAGAAAAGGATGCGTGTCGATGTATTCTGTGTGTGCGTGCATCTGTGTACATGAGTAACAGCCAACTAGCTCATATGGTCATGACCAAGCTATATTTCAGAAGAGAAAAGAAACACATTTATCACACTTTTCCTAAAACGAAAAGCTAAAATTTCAAGTTCAGTATTCGCTATCTTGTCCTTCCCTCCCCACCCTCCCTTGCTATTTCTGGGTTTTTTCCCTTCCAACTTACTTTAGCACCATAACACATTTTAAACATTACAATCCCTCTTCAGATACTACACAAAATGTCCCATAAAAATAGTGCTTTTTTGCCAAAAAAGTTATATAATATATTATATATATAAATCAACTAAATCCGTGGCAAATGTGCAATGCAGACGCCTCCTCCATTTAAAGTGAGCATCAGCTCACTTTTTTTTCTTTTTTTCTTCTTTCCCCTTTCCTTTTCCTTCTCTCTTTCTTGCTTTCTCTCTCCTCTTCCTCTCTTTCTCCCGTCATCGGTGATTTCAAAAAAGGTGCAAGTCGATTTGGAATCTTGTAATGAAGCACACACACAAAAACGCAGATGGGGGCTCCTCGGAACTTCTTCTCAGGTACGTTTTTCTTTCAAAGGTGCAAAAGAAAGTTATAAAAATAAGAAAAACCAAAAGAGAAAAAAAAAAAACAAAAAAAGAAGAAAAAAAGTGGGGGTGGGAATGAGGCAAAAAAAAATTTACCCCTCAATGTTTCTCCCTGTTCTATTGTTTTTTTTCACTTTATTGTCAAGAAAGACACGGAATGGACGCTTCTCGAGAAAAAAAAAAAAAATAAAAGATTAAAAAAGAATTTAACTTCATATCCTTTTTTCCTCTTGCTCTTTCTTTTGTCTTCTGGCGTTGGCACCGGGGATGTCACGCAGCGCCCGGCAGCAAAAAAGTTCAAGTGCCAAACAGTCCCTTTGCAAGTACAGGTTTGGAAATACCGGGGGGCGCGGGGGAACGGAACAGGCGTGGGAAACGAAACAACCCTCCCCCCCACCCCGAAAGGAAGATGCCATGGGAGCGGCGCCAGCGGCCACCACCATGCCCTCCTTGCCATGTCAGTTGTTTGGTTGGGGCCGGAGCGGCGCGAGGGTGCCCCGCCGCCCCGCTCCTCGGCTCAGCGGCCCTGGGGACGGAGGGGCTCGGGGGTCGGGAATCGCCAGTCCTCCCGCCCTCCCCCAGGAGATCAAAAATCGAGACGGCCGGTCAGGGTTCATTTCTGGGGGCCAGCCGCCGCGGGGGGCCTCTGGCTGGGCAGGGAGATGAGGGGGCGGTGCAGCGCCTTGGCTTCCTCGGCCGCCTGCAGCCCCTCCGCCTGCCACCGGTACCGGCGAGCCCGCAGGATGTTGGGCGCGTCCCGCTGCCGCCGCTGGGAGCTCTTCTTCTGCCACACGTCGTACTTGGAGTACTTGCCGTGCGAGGGCTTCTGGAAGCTCTCCTGCAAGGAGGGGACAGCAGTATTAGCCTCCGCTCGAGCCTGCTCGCTCTCCAGATGGGGATTCCCTTCTTGGACCTCCATCCCTCCCATGGAAATATTGCCTCATCCCTGGAAGCAGTCGCAGAAAGGTTGGACAGGGCTCTGAGCAACCTGATCCAGTTCATGCTTATTGCGGGGCAGTTGCACTAGATGACCTTTAAAGGTCACTTCCAACCCAGCCCATGCTGTGACTCTGTGACCCAGCCCACCTCTGGTTCCCCACCTTACTAACAGCTGACTTTTGGCAGGCTGCTTGGCACGCCTTGCCAACGGTGGCTGTCTCTTAAAAGTTCTGCAGAAACATCAGACCCTGCAGCTGGGGTTTGCCCTCTCCACCCACAGCCTTCCTGTCTTTTCTCTCTCTGTCTATTTTAGAGGAGGGCCACCATCCCTGCGCAGCCTGCTCACCTTGCTGAGTGCCGGCAGCCCCGCCAGGGAGGTGGCAGAGAGATCCCGCTCCGACTTGACGGACTTGGCGCAGTACGTTTCCAGCAGAGCCAGGTCGCAGCTCCGGAAGCAGCACTCCTCCACGATCCCCCGGTTGATCCGCCGGTTATTTCGTCCCACCGGTCTACCTGCAACAGCAGAGACCCTGGCATTAGCCACCCAGCTGCCCTGGACCCTCTCCCCAAATCCTTGTAGGCATCCCTCCACCACCAGAGACTGGGGTCTCCACATCCTTCGCACACAGCAGCGCTTCTCCCAGAGCAGCTGACACGCACCCGCTAACCAGCCAAGGCTCACGTTAAAACTTCCCCAGACAAACGCTGCTGATGCCAACACACCCTCCAGCAGCAGCCCAAAGGCACTTTAAATGATGGGGGTTTATCTCCCTCCTCTATCTCTGGCCTTCTCGGGCATGGCTGAGGGGAGGACTCAAGCCCAGCCTGACCACCAGCGCTGCACTGATTACTGCGACCGTCTCCGATGTTGATCCTGGCAGGCGAATTTTATTAGAAAGAAGCAGCACAGCATTGTGGCTGCCAACCTCCCTCGGCCGGATCAACACTCAGGCAGGTGAAGCGAACCAAGGCAGCTAAATTTTACCAGATGGGACAGCTCTGAGACAGCTGCAGAAAGAATACAGGCTCCCACACCCGCCAAGAATAGCTATTAAACTTAATCTTTTAATAAGGGCTCCTCTCCCATTTCTGCCTGCAGAAGGATGCAAAAGCCCATGTCTGGTGCAGCAATGACCAAGTGCATTTCATATCGCTGCTTAATGATGGCCAAAGTGCTTCAGGGGAAAAAGCTTACATCAGTTTTACCATGTTTCGTCCCCCTCTTGAAATAAAAGAGACGGGTAAAGTTGAACTTCTGATGCAAAGCAAATTTGCTTGGGAATTGTGCCTTCCAGAATGTAAACTGGCCCAAAACAAAGGGATTTTCTCCATGCTTTTGCACGTAACATGTTATGCTCTTGTGCTGTTGTGGGGTTTGTAGCCAGGCTTCTGCACAGTGCCACGAGCACTCCTACCCAGCACAAGGTGCTCTGAAGAAGGGAAACAGAGGCCAGCAACAGTGGGGCTTGCAAACAGGATCTGGTACCACATCCCAGCCAGGAGGTTTTTGGCATAGGGAAAACTGAGAGCAAGTGGTCTAAGTGCAATGCCTAACACTGCTCACTATGGCACGCTGAGCCCTCACCTCCCAGCTGGCCTGTCCACACCAGCCCTGTGCATGATCCATGAGGATCCATGATTCTCACCCCTGTACACCTGATGAAGCAGACACTCAAGGTGAAGGCCTAATATTGGCTTACATGGAGCTGACCACTTTGCCTGGAGGGCATCCCACCCTAGATGCTCACCCAAAGTGCCTCGGGACAAAGTGCAAAGCACAGTGTGTACAGCACAAGCCCACATGAAGAAGCAGCCCCAGATGTGCAGTACAGATATGCATGTGGGATGCAGTCCTGTGCATTCAACACAGCCCCACATGTGCAATGCAGACATGCATATTCAACACAGTTCTCCATGCACAACGGAGCACTGTGTGCACAGTGCTGACATGCAAAACACCATAAAATGCCTCACTGCTGCCTCTGTAATAGCCCTGGCAGAGGGGTACCTGCTCTCTGTTAAAATCAATCATGTTCCCATAGCCAGGAACCCTCTGGTGCATTTTCACCAGGCTCAGAGTTCACACAAACACAGCATCAGTGTGCTGCTTGGTGGGGCAACTGACCCATACCATGAGATCTGCATTTCAAATGCTTTGTTTCCCACATTTGTCCCCCTTGTGCCACCACCTTCCTTTTAGTTTTCTCCAGAAGAATTTCAGGTATGGCCTTTAAGCAGCCCCACAGGGAGGTGAGTAGGATGGTTCCCCCTAGGTAAAGGTTCATGGAAGGAGCCACTTAGAAGTTTAATTTTCTCTCTTTTGGTCAATAAACACACTGGATTGGGCCCTCCCCTGAAAAGCAGGGAAGATGTGTTGGGTGCCCACAGCTCAAGTGATGCCAGAGTAGGCAACCTGGGTGGTGATGGCCAAAGGAGACAGGGCCAGGAGCCAGCTTAGGGCCAGCTGTATGTACTCTCTGTGCATGCAGTGCCCAGTGAGATCCATGGGAGAGATGCACTCCACCAATACCCCGCACTGCACTTGGCCCCTGCTCAGCTCCTATCAATCCCAGTGCCCAACTCAATCTTTGGCAGGCTGCTGAAGCATTAAGCTGTTCCACAAAGGCATCCTGATATGGGCAGAAGGAGAGTTTAGAAGGGAAAGAGAAAAAGTTCAAGTCACCCCCTCTTGCTAGCACATCCCCTAAGGGCTAAATTCACACTCCCGCTGAACAGAAGGTTGCACAAGTGATGACACACATGGTTTGAGGAGAAGTTGAGGTTTTCGAAGGTTACATATCTCCTCTCAAAAACAGAAGTTTCCCACTTGCAGTTATGTTTGTTTGGAAAGAAGAGGGGAGGAGAAAAACAATGAGGAAAGCGGGGCTATATTCACCGCTGTGCCTTCAAGGGCAATTTTTGGCTAGGGTACACACAGGGAGATCATGTCAGCATGTGTTTGCAAATGCCAGGTGTGGCACCAGCAGAGCGAGCTCCCTGCAGGGACCACCACAGTGACAGGGCCTCTTCCTCCCTGAGAGCTGCCCCTGCCTGGCTATCAGGCACATGTGTGGCCCCCAGCCCCAGTGTGCTGCCCTTCCTCTCCTGCATGGAGATGCTGCAGGCTGTTCCCCTGCCGGCACTGCTGCCAGCTCCACCGTGGCTCTCCGATAGGGCACATTTCCCATTACATAATTGTCCGTATGGACCTCGCCAAGTGCCACTACAACCCTCCGGGGGAGAGTTACTTTAGGAAAAAAAACAAGCAAACATAACAAACAGGGATTTAGTCCCAGAAAGTACCTGGAAACGACAGGACATTGCTGGCAAACAGCAATATTGCTGCTGACCTGGATTCGGAAGAGGGTTTGTTCTGTAACTCAATTTACACAGGGACTAAAGGTTGAATTTCCTGGCTCTTGCCCATGGGTGGCATCTCACTGCAGCGCCATGCTGAACCCAGGGAGAGCTTTGCCCCTGTCCCTTGCCCGCAGGGGAGAGCTGTGTGGGCAGCAGGCTGCGGCACCGCCGGGGCACGCGAGCCGCTTCCCATCACAGCGGCGACCGCTTCCTCCGAGGAAACACGCTTCCTCTCACCCTCAATGAATGGCTAGGCTCCGTTTCTCCCAAACTGTGCCTCACCAAAGCTTTCCACAGCGCTGCTGCGGGGACGAGCCCTGAGATGCACGGTGCTGCGATGCAAAGCCCTGCAGCTGCCTGGGGTTATTCCTGCCTGGGTATGGGCTCTCCTGGCAGGGCACCCAGAAGTGGCACAAAGCCAAACGCCTTCCTGGGAGAGCCCAGAGGCCACGTACCTGCAGCTCAGCTATGGCACTGGGCCGTGGGGAGCAGGAGGGTCCCTTTCCTGGCATGAACACCCCACTGCTCCCGGCTCCCCGCTCTCACTGGGGCCGAGCAGATGCTGCAGGGAGGGGTGCGCGGTGCTGGTGCCACCCTGGCTGGGTCCCCTCTCCTCCGGTCGATCAGGCGGCCAGCCGAGTGGAAGGGGACTTTGGGTGTAAACAGTCCCCGTGCCCCTGTCGCAGGAATGTTGGGAGCAACAAGGGGGCCTTTGTGCAGCACCGGGCCCCGTCCCAGTGCCCCCGGCCTGGCCCTCCCCCACCCCGGCACCGCACTTTCCCCCCGGCTTTTTTCCTAGTATTATTCGGAGGAGCGGCGGGTGCGCAAGAATGTGCCCCGTCAGCACAAGCGGCTGCAAAGAGCTAAATTCTTATCAGCTGTTGGAAAGGAGGAAACAGGAGCTGTTGTTTACAGAGAAGTCGGCCGCCTCTCCCCCTGCAGCCCCTTCTCCCTCCCTGCCAGCGCTGCATGACAGCGGCTTCGGGGCTGAGGCTTCCTCTCGACCTGCCCTGCTTTTCACCGCAGCCTGGGCTCAGCATCCCTCCCTGGGCCGTGCCGCTGTCCCTGGTGGGTGCTGGGGAGCAGGGCTACACTCCTGCTACAGAGCAACCACCTTGACAGCAGCTGCTGGCCAAGCCAAAAGCCTTGAGAGGCACAGAGAGGAGGCGTCACCAGTGTAGAGCAAAGCGTGCTCAGATTCAGCTATCTGCAGCTTGCCATGGGACAGATACAGAGCTGGCATCACCGTGTCCCATGGCTGGGTAACCTCAGTGCTGCCAGCCCTGCCCCTGTTAGTGCAGCTCTTCTGCAGCCCCAGCTCTTGGAGGCAGTTTCAACATTCCCAGCCCCAAGCACCTGCCAGCTGTGGTGCCTCCCAGGACATCATCCGTACATGCATCCCCCGGCACTGGTGCAAAGATCACTGTACTTCACAGCCAGCTGCACCAGCAAAGTGCTCTCTTGCAAGAATGCAGAGCACCTTAAGTTCTCAAATATTTGCTTCAGCAAAAGAAGAAGCAATAATGGGTTTTCATACCATTTTTGGTTTTTCCAATATTACCAGTAAGAAACCCTTGTCCAGCAAGCAGGCTCTCAGGTATGCAGAGGACAAGGCTCCCCAGGCCATTTATTTCCTGTGTGAACAGCTGCTTTAGCACAGGCTACTCATCAGGTCACACATCCCATGCTGTGAGGTGCTCTATGCAAACCCAGGCCTGGTTTTAAGGTGCAAACCTATGATGGTGCAACATAATTGTGCCCTATTGCATCTACATGGTAACAACATGTGGGTTTAGGAGTGAAGATGAACATGGTCAGAAAGAATCATATATGAGGCCAACTGGTGGAGATAGAGGGGGAAAAATTAAGTTAAATGGGTATGTCCAAAGACTTCATCAAGTAGAGGCATTGCCCAAATGTCTTCAGCCCTGCATGGCACAGGCTGGTCAGATGCTGAAAGGGTTAAAATATTGGACTATGCTTCATCCCTAGTACCTGAACTCATCAGAAATATTCAAAAAGGTGAAGTGGGGAAGGGGGACAGGAGAGCACAAGAAGAAATAAAGCAAGAACCCCCTTGCAGTACCCGACTGGCCACTTGGCACCAAGAGACTTGTCTGCCTTCAAAAGTGTTTTTATTTTGGCCTGGGCAGCTGGGTTATTTGAGGTGAAAGGAGGTCAGTTTGACCTTAAAACAAAAGCCCCATTCCCTTTCATCCCCCAGAGAGAGGGAGGAGGGAAGAGAAAACAGGGAGGGAGACAGATGCTCCTCTACATATAGAGGGAGAAGAGCTGTGAGCAGGAGAGGCACTTGCCTCCTTGCCATGCTGGTAAAGGAAAGGGGAGATGAAAAGAGGAAGGACAGCTGACATGCACACCCTCCCTGCTTGGCTCCATCACAGCAAGGACATGCACCCAGAGCACCCCCAAAAGTGCTGCCTGCCCACAGTGCCCAGGGAGCCATGAGGAGATCCTGCTGCTCAGCTGGGATGGGGCAGGAGAATTGCCTCCAGGGAGCTGCAAAGCCACCTGCAGCCTGATCATCTGCCCAAAACTGAACCTGAAACCCTCCCCAACCTGAACCCTGCTGTGGCTGGGTGTGGGATCCCTGCACCTCTCTCTATCCATCGCCTGCAGGCAGCAGGAGACAAGTCTGGTAAAGCATCCAGGATGGGAAGGGACATCCAGGCTGGAAAAGGACATCCAAAGTCATGTCCTAACTTTGCAGCATCCCATTGCTCCCTGCACAGGCAGACTGGAATGGGAGGGAGGCTAGGTCTCAACTCCACTCCTCAAAAAAACCACCCTGTTTACTTGAAAGTCACTTTTTAATTCTTCTTCCCAAGGCAGAGGCAAGACTGCCAAATGCACCATGCACAGCTGGTATCTCCATCCTCTTCCCTCCCATTTGGCTTGGTACCTTTCCTGTAGTTAGTCACCCTGTGGCTCAATCCTCAGTGGGGAACAAGACACAGTGTTTTCCCACTCCCAAGCAGAGCAGGGGACCAAAACACCAGAACAAGGTATCACACTGGAGGCACATTTACCCATAGATTACTGAGCATCCATTGTCACAGGTTTACTCCTCATCCTCCCTGTTTACCAGCTAATCCATCTCACTGCCAATGGTCCAGAGACCCAAAGCATCCTGGTGGAAAGCTGCTGCAGTCAGCTGCTCTGAAGCCATCTGCACGCTGCACACAACAGCACTGCTGCATTTTTTGCATTAGGGGTAACACATCACTCTTCAGCAACAAGTTCACCAGTGGTAGCTGGGAGGTCACGAAGCTGTGTCACACAGTTTTGGGAGCAGCCTAGGAAGTGCTGCTATACCACAGCAATGCCTGCTCTGGCAAGGGAGAGTGCTCAGCTTCCTGCCTGCTCTCAGGATGCAACGCTTAGGCAGCAAAGTTTCAAGCTAAACCAGGACCCAAGCTCAGCAGAGCACTGCAGACACCCTCATTATTGTAAAGACTTGCCCTATCACTGGTGAACCAGCTACATATGTTCCTCCAGAGACATTTGCTTTCCTGAGCATCACACACCCAGCTTCCCCATGGCACCACACAGTCCCCAAAACCAGCACCAAGTGGATGCGTGTCACGTCCATCTCCTTGCCCCCCTCCCAGCCTACTGCCACATGCAAGGAAAGGAAAAGCACCAGGCTGGAACACCCCTCTGCTGAGCAAACCGTGGGCTGTGGGTGCCTGCACTTACTGAAGTAGAAGCCCCTGTCCCCGCAGACGAACTGCAGCGTGTCCACCAGCTCCCCGCCGCAGAGGGTCTCCGCCGTGCCGTAGGCGGCAGCCGAATCCAGCGCGTAGCCGAGGAAGGCCAGGAGCAGCAGCAGCATCCGCCGGGCAGCGCACATCCTGGGCACCTGGGGACAGAGCACAGCGTGAGCACAGAGCCCCTCTGCCATGCAGCCCGCCAGGCAGTGCACATCCTGGGGACAGGGGACAGAGCACAGCGTGAGCACAGAGCCCCTCTGCCACCCAGCCTGCCAGGCAGCACACAGCCTGGGCACCTGGGGACAGTGCACAGCGTGAGCACAGAGCCCCTGTGCCACCCAGCCTGCCAGGCAGTGCACAGCCTGGGCACCTGGGGACAGAGCACAGCGTGAGCACAGAGCCCCTCTGCCACCCAGCCTGCCAGGCAGCACACAGCCTGGGCACCTGGGGACAGAGCACAGCGTGAGCACAGAGCCCCTCTGCCACCCAGCCTGCCAGGCAGCACACAGCCTGGGCACCTGGGGACAGAGCACAGCGTGAGCACAGAGCCCCTCTGCCACCCAGCCTGCCAGGCAGCACACAGCCTGGGCACCTGGGGACAGAGCACAGCGTGAGCACAGAGCCCCTGTGCCACTCAGCCTGCCAGGCAGCACACAGCCTGGGCAGCTTTTGTCCCAGGCATGTGACAGATGAGGCTCAAGCAATCAAGGGGCTGATTGCACAAGCTCTGTTTGCTGACAGAGGTGGGACTGAGAAGGCATCCCTCGGGAATAATGCGGTCCCATGGGAAATGCACCTGAGGCATCACTAGGGAGGGTAAAGGCAGTGTCACACAGTGCAGAGTATTACAAGAGAAACTCCCTGGGTATTTGCTAACTAGCCCAGAGACTCAGCTCCAGCAAACAGCTTTACCTCCATGTCAGCCTCTGCAAGTGTAAAGCGAGGGTGCTGTTGCCCCACTGGACAGGGCAAAACCCAGGGCATTATAGTCCCTCAGTGATAAGCCTCATAGTACACATGCAGCCAAATAATGCCGGGTTTTGACCAGAGAGGTAAACGCAAAATGAAGGGAAGCACATCAAAATAGCAGACAGTGGGTTGCAACCCTAATCTCAAGCAGAGCATCCTCTCTCCTTGCCAATACTCAACCAAGACACTAGGTTCCACATCCAGCCTTCATCACCATAGCATCTGAGCAACTCGAGAATAATATCAGTTAATGAATATTACCTCACCCCCCCGGGATGCTCGGAGATGGAGCCGAAGCCCAGGATAGATTAAATGACTCGCCCAAGGTCACAGGGGA
Organism: Erithacus rubecula; assembly: GCF_903797595.1. Classification (NCBI taxonomy): domain Eukaryota; kingdom Metazoa; phylum Chordata; class Aves; order Passeriformes; family Muscicapidae; genus Erithacus; species Erithacus rubecula. Next base: position 3,764,710 of record NC_136688.1, read on the forward strand.
AGTCTGCAGCGCAGCCAGGAAATTAGCCCAGCTCCCCTGAGGCCCTGCTACAGTCCTGCCAGCAATAAAGACACCCTTGCTCCCCAATTTTTAGTAGCACGTAGCTCAAACTGTCACCGCTAGAAATGCATCACGCTTACAAGTCATGAGCTCTACTGAGCAGCAGGAGGATCAGCAGCAGGAAAAGCCACAACAGAGGTTCCAGGGTCTGGGTAGGCTGTGGGGCATGTTCTTCCTGCTTCAGTTTTGACTGCCATAGTATTCTCAGACTGTCCTGCCAGAGATCAGCAAGACTGGCAGAAGCCCTCCAAAGCTCTGGACAAAAGATGCAGCAGCTCCAGGAACAAACTGGTCTCAAATCAGCAAGTGATGGGACCAAGACCAGCTTTTCCAGCAGCAGTGGTCCCTCCAGCACACTACAGGGGTATTGTTTTGTAATACATTAGGAGCAGAGGGATGACAGGCTCTGACACCATGCTGCCAAGTGGCAGTGTTTTATCACCAGCACCTTTTCACCTTGAATTTTTTTATCAAGTGTCCCACAGGTGTTTTACTGGGCCTCTCCAACATGAGCACATCATCACTTTCACTGCTGGAGTGATGCCCCTGGTGCTGCAGCATCAGGAGCCAGATCTCCAGCTGACAACAGACCAGCCACCCTGCTCCTGTCCCTTTTTCAGCCCTTTGTTTTACATGCAGATACCAATTGCTGGTGCTCCCAGGTCTCAGGCAGTAACAGCACTCATTGCCAGGGTGATAGATTTGCTACCAGCCAGTGCTGCTGTCAAAGGCACTCATATGGGACTTCAGGACATCCACACGATCCCATGTCCCAGGTTAGGCTCATGCTGGCTGTGGGCACTGTGGCTAACGAGCAGACTTAATGCTGGCCTCCCCAAGCAGAGCCAGCCCTGACACAAAGGGGTTGATTGGTGGCACAGGTGACAAACACCATTTTCCCTCCACATTCACTCTAAAGAAAAGAGTGAGATGCTCTGAAGCAAAGGGAGAGTGAGATTTTGTCAGCAGGGGATATTTGATGCTGGGGAGACCTGATACCTTCTGTGGAAAAACACTTGTGCTCCTCAGAAAATACCTGCTCCTGCACAAGCTGCACTGCAAGCCCCTGGCAGCCTTCCCTGCCTCCACTGCAAGCTCTTCCCAGGTGCCCCCACACCCCATAACTCCAGCCAGGAAATGCCCCTGGAGCAGCAGGAACAGGGAGAGCCCCAGTGCTGTCACCCAGGACACGGCTAACGTGGAGGTGTGAAATGCAACTGAGTGCACCTTTGCCACACAGGAGCCACCAGCCCTTCCCTCTGCTGTCACCTTGGCGTCTCCCTGCTCCTTCCAAAAGCTGTGTAATGGGAAACCAGGCAGCAAAGCAAAGAGCATCTTTATTTACTACCCAGTGCTGCAGTTTCTCTCCAGCTTGATGGAGCTGCAACCCAGCCCAACACTATAAGCCCTTCCATCTCTTTTTGGCCTTGCTGACTCTGCTAATGAAAAGCCCCCAGACTTCACACAAAGGCTACAAAGGCTCTTGGGGTGCCATCACTGACTCAACATGTCCCAATAACCATTCTATGGATCCTTCCCTCTCAAGCAGGGATGAGCAGAGACATGCAGGAGAGCTCACACCTGCCTTGCCATGGCTGCCAGAGCAGGTGCTGCTCACCAAAACAGGGTGTCATGGCACAGCTGGGCACCTGCAGCCACCTGTTGGTGCAAGCACCATGCCAGCTGCACAGGTTGCAAGAACTGAATAGATGCTCAGCATGATGAGTCTAAACCCTGTGGATAACTCCAAGACTTCATTCTCCACTGGAAACACGGGACAGCACAGCTTTCAGATTCTAGTCCCAAGGAGGAGGACAGGCATCTGAGGACAGGCAGCTGAGGCAGTCTCCTCAGTTGTTGAACAGGAGAAAACTCACCAGTGGTTGGAAGAACCTTCATATGTTATTAGAAAGCCACTCTTACATGAAATGGAACAGAAATAAGGCTGCATGAGGGAAGTGGACCACTTCCCTAAAGTACAAGGCCCTGTCTCTGCTAAAAGAGAGGCTACAGCTACCACTGTCCCATTCTTGCCAAAGCAGGTTCAACCAGCCATGCTGACTGCTGTTGCTCCTCATGTGCCCAGGGAGGGCTCAAATCCTTTAGGATGCAGTGGGAATGGCAGCATGAGACATGCCAGATGCCCAACAACCTGAGCACCAAATTCCTCCTAAGGAGGGCTTGGACCCCACACACTGTGCAAAAGGGTGATAGAAGAGAGATTTCTTGGTTGCACAGGTGACCTGTACCATGCTGGGAATCACACCTGAAGCTCCTCTGAACAACCCACATCTGAAGAAGTATTATCAGTGCAGAACAGGTTCAGACTAGCACACACTGCTGGCCTCTCCCTCCCTGGAGAGGGTCTGCTTTGCTCTCCATCATTCATGCCCCTCTCATGCCTTTCCTGGCATCCCCAGCACCACACAAAGCCAGGCTATCACTGGAATCAGCTCAGCCACGAGCTGCCATGTGCAGGATGCTCCTGCCTTGGAACCCCTGTGTGTTCCTGCCTTGCAGCACACGTCACTGCACCCACAGCCAGGGACCCCAAACACCTCAGAGCAGCAGAGGTGCCACAGAGAGGGTTCTCTGAGTGCTGTGGTGTGCTGGGAGCGAGCCCCAGGGCAGGTCTGCAGGGGAGCCACCCTCCCACCCGAGACTGTTAAAGGATTTTTTCAGGATCTGCTGCTGAATCAGCTGGACCGACAGCTTCTGTCCAGCTGCTGGGGAGTCAGGGGCCAAGAGGCCACAATGTGCTAAAAGACCCACTTGCCAAGTCTCAGAGTACAGCTCAGGCATCCCTTGTATCCAGGCTTGTGCTGAGCAAACCAAACCATGATGCCTCTTGGGCAACAAATATCTCCCCAAAACAGAGACAAAACCTCCTGTCTGACCTAATTCCTTCTTCAGTCTGGCCTTCATTGCAACTTAATATGAACAGAACAACGTAGGAGGGAATTGACAGATGGCCCAGTCTGTAAAATTTTGATTTGGACAGCAAAAAGAAAGGGGAAAAAAAAAAAATCTTGCTTCTCTGTGGAGCAGTGCAGCGTTCAAAAGGGAGCATGGCAAAAGAAAAGTCATCAGCCCAAACCCAGTGGCACGTTCCAGAGGGGAAAACCCCAGTTTACACATCCCAGCATCCCTTACACTCCACCCCTCAAAAAAAAAAAAAAAAAAAAAAGAAGAAGAAGACAGACTGATGTTTCACTACTCTGATGATTGCCTGTGAGAGATGCTAAACATCTGCCTCTCTGCATTACTCCTCTCCCTGGACAGCCCCAGGAGCGTGGGGAGCTGACCCGGTTCTGAGAGTGGCAATCCCAAAGGAGCAGGATGTGGGCAAGTGCCAACCTCACAAGTGCCAAGGGAATGCCAGCCCTGCCCACAGGGCAACCCAACCTCACCCAGGGCACTGGGCCATGATGCCCCAAGGTGCCACGGAGCAAAGGGATAATGGAAGCCAGCATGAGATGCAGGTGGTTTGGCAGCTGGAAACCACCCAGGAGCCACAACTTGGGCAGAGGCATGGAGATGAGGTGCCCAGCAGTACCTGAAGGCAGAGGAATTACCTCATACCATGCCATAGAAGAGCCTCTCTTTTCATCTGAAAGAGAAAGGAGATTTCCAGCCACCCACATCTTGAAAGAAGCAAGCTTCAAAATACAAAACTTTCGACCACTGAGTTTTCAGGCAAATAAAAATGACTCAGGAGGACCAGGGGTTTTGCTGTTTAGCTCAGGCTTGAAAAAAAATAAAATACCTTCCGATTCTTGGCACCTGGCTCGCATGACATTCATATGGCTGAGGTTGGCAATACTGCTGCTATTTTTAGCCCCCACTTTTTTTGTCTTCACTGCCCGTCCCCATCAGCAGCCCGCTCTGCCCCACACCGGGGGTCACCTTTCTGTCTCCCATCCTGAGATCCCAGAGAGGCACCTGCCTCCTCTGCCTGTGGGACAGGGGCTGGGGCAGGCAGGGAAGTGCTGCCCACATCCCGTGTCTATATGTGCTGCAGGAGGGCTACTGTGCCTGTGGAAAAATCAAGCTGAAAAAGGTGAATGGGGTATTCAGTACCATTTACTCACCCCACTGGGGAGTAAGAGCGTATTGCATAAATTTTGGTATGCAGCCCAGAAATATTTGATTTATTATATTAAAAAAAAAAGGAAATGCAATCTTGCTTAACTCTTCTAAAGACAGCTGGCAGGACCCAGTGAAGGGATTTAAGTCCGTTTTAGTAGCCTCACTTAACTCCTTTCTTTATTGTTCCTCTCTCCTTTCTGCATTCCCTTCCAAAACCTGGAGTATATCAGGGAAAGTTAACAGCAAGTTAAGCTGTTAAATCAGGAACTGTGGTGACTGGAGTCTACTGGCAAGTGATATTCCCACAACACGTTGAAGTTGCTTTATGTCTTGGCAGAGCAGCCTTAACCCTTTCAGAGCCGGGCTGTAAGCCCAAGGCAGACTTCCTCCCCTGGTGCCCCCCACCTCTCCTGACCCCTGCACAGCCATGCCGAGGGAGGGCGATATCGCCTTCCCCGCTACGACACTCATCAGCTTTTAAAAGCAAAGAGAATCCAAAGAAGGTTCGGAGAGGTCAGCCCCAGGACATGAGCTGGGAGAGGGTGGGCCACTTTCACAGTGCTCGTATGCACTGCTGGAAACACACCAACTCCTCGGTCCCTCTAAAAATAAGACCTCACCTGCTGTGTTTGCTTTATTTAAAAAAAGAAAAGTACAGAAATGCTTTTCTCTGGTGCTCTGTGAAGCAAGCTGGGCTCGTGCTGAAGCCTATAGGAATCAAGGGGGAGACACACACTGACAACTCCGGGTTGACTGGTCAAAGCAGCAGCCCTCCAGCCAGGCTGAAATAAAGATCACCTGTCAGAGAGAGCGCTGGGACACACACGCAGACACATTTTGGCTCTCAAATTTCATGCGGTGGTGGGAGGGGACCCGCGGTGTCAAATCTTTTATCCCTTAATGAATTTTCACAGGAGCTGGGATAGCCCCTTTGAAAGGCTGAGTGAACTTGTGTGGGTGTCAACAACACGGAGCAAGATTTACAGCTCTGACCCATTCACCCCCACCAAAATTGTCAAGTTGGGTCCAGAACAGCCAGAACAGCTCAGTGGAACTCACATCAGAAGTGTCAGTCTGTTTTATACCTCCAGATGTCCTTAGCACAAAGTCATCCTTAACAAAACCCCACGACCCAGGCTCCTCAACTCCACTCTAAATCAAGGCAAGAGGAGGAATAAAAATCCCAACACTTTGAACCCTGCAAAGTAAAAGGGAAAGAAAAAAAAAAAAAAAAAAAGCCACCCACATATACACAGAGCCTGACAATAAACAAACCCAAAGAAAAACAGGTCTCAGCCTCCCAAGCACATCCGAGTATTTGGAAGAAAACTACAGATTCTGTATAGGAAGCCTGGGTTGAAAGCAGAGGCTCTCCCTAGGTGTCTGTTTAAAACCACCCACACAAATCTTGTTTTTACACTTGATTGCTCCACACCACCCTAGCGAGACCTGGCGTATCAGCAGCGCTGCTCAAGTACCCCTGGCTGGAGGCGAGGCAGCCACATCTGCTGGTACAGTTACGCTAAATCCGAGTTCCCTCATGTGCCCCAATTCCTACTGCTCAACAGAGTGCTAAAAACCTTTCCAAGTCGCGCTCTTAAAACAATTACTGTAGGGAAAAGCAATTGGGAAGGAACAAGAAGAAAAAAAAAAAAAAAATCACAGAAAGTCGAAGGCTGCCCGCCAACCATTAACTCTCACTCCATTTTGGCTTCACTTTCTTGTTTTCCCTCTCTGTATTTTGATCCCTCCCGAGACCAAACACACCGCAGTGTTTTGCAGAGGGACCGTGTAACAACCTCGCCGTTCTCCGCAGCCGGAGCAGCGGCGGTGCCCTCCCCGCGCTCTCCCGCTCCCGCAGCCGCCGGCGCGGCGGGAGCTCCGCGGGCAGCCGGGGCCGCGCAGCGCTGGTGACCTCGCATAGCCCCGGCCCGGCCCCGCCGCTCCCCACGCGGGACCCGCGGGCACAGCATCCCCGGGGCAGCATCCCCGGCGGCGGGAGCGCCCCCGGGATACGCGCACCCCACGGCAGCGGGGCCGCCCCGCCGGCCGGGCTGGCCCGGAGCTCGGGGTCCCTCTAGTGACACGCGTGGGGACGGCGGCAGCGCGGCTCTGCCCGGGATGGCTCAGCGGTGCCCGGCTCGGCTCTGCCCGGCTCGGCCCGGGGAACCCACCGTGCTCTGCCCGCCGAGGGGCAGCGCGGAGCGGCGCTTACCTTGGCGCTGCCGCTGCTGCTCTCAACTTCTTGCGGCGGCGGCGGGCCGGGGAGGAAGGCGGGCTGCCGGCAGCGCTCATCCGTGTGTGCCCCGGCGCTTGACATGCTGCTCTCCTGCCCTGGCAGCGATCGCGGCTTTGGCTTGCCTTCCCCGCGCCCCGACACGTTCTCCTCGCCTTGCCTTTTTGGTATGTCAAGTCCCTGCTGGATTTTGTCTGAAGGATGTTATTTTGTTACGATCAGGTATTCTGTTATTCTAGAGAAAGAGCGATCGAGCGCTTTCCTTTCCTCTCCTTTTTCCTTTTTTCCTCTGGGTTGTTTTTCGCCCCTTTTTTTTTTTTTTTTTTTTTCTTCCCTTCTCTTTCTCTCCTGCTTTGACTGCCCCTTGGGTGGCTCTCACTTTTGTGTTTACTGAGTGCGTCCCTTTGGTCGGGGCGAAGGGGCTGGCTGCCTCGCTACCCGCTGCTCCCGGCTGCTGCCCCACGAGCGAGGAGACAAGCAGGGCGCTCGGGCTTTTATACCTTTTATACCCCCCCAATGGGCATGCTCTCCCGGCGAGCACCAGCCCGGCCACGCAGCCAATAATGTTGCAGAGCGGTCTAACCCCCTCTCTTCCCTCCCTCCCTTCCTTTCTTCCCTCCTTCTCCCTCGTAACCCTCCGGAGTCCAGCTCGGGAGGGAAGAGGGGACAGAAAGTTTCTGCCGCACGCTTTCTTTGCGCGCTGCTACCCGGGCTGGGGGCTTTACCCCGTCTGCCGGCCCCGGCTGGGAGGGGGGGCAACGCGCAGGTGAGGGGAAGAGCCGTGGGTCCGCACCGCGAGCCCCTGCCCAAAATACCGGGGGGCGCCCCTTGAGCGCCTCTCGCTGCGAGGTGGCGAGCCCCGAGTCCCGGCGGGGTGCGAGAGGGGAGATCGCCCACTCCGTGCTCTCTCGGGTCCCCCTCTAGGCGCACACGGGCACAGGTGTCCGCGCCGGCCGCCAGCAGCTCGAGGAGGAACGGAATGGGCATTCCCGGCAAAGGCATGGGCATTCCCGGCAAAGGCATGGGCATTCCCCGGCCGCCGTGCCTGCCCGCTGCGGGCAGCGAGCCCCGCCTGGGCGGCTGCGAGCCCCGCGGCCACCCCGCCTGTCCGTGCGGACAACACGGACGCTGCCCCTCCGCACCCGGACCCCGCACCTCGCACAGCACCTTCCCGCTAGCTGGGTCGCCTCTGCTTGCCGCCGGCTGCTGCAGCGAGCGCTGCTGCCTCTGAGCCAAAGGGACTTTTCCCAGGCGCTGCCGTGCGTGTGCAGCAGCGCGGGCACAAGGCGCTCCCGCTGCTCCGCGCTGCTGCAGGCGGGCACACCGGGCTGCCCGCTCCCCAAAATCTGCCTGCCGCGTCTGGCCCGGGGAAGGAGCCCCGCTGGCTCTCAAAGGAATCCCCAAGCAGCCTGCGGTGCCCGCACCTCACCGCTGCCCCGGAGGGTGTCCCTGTGCAGGGACACGCGTGTCAGGCTGCGCCACGGGCGCGCACCCTTGCTGGAGCAGAGAGGAGCAGGCAGGTTGGCCCACCTCAGGTAGCGCTGGCCATACCTAGTGGTGCGAAAAGGCAAGGATGCAGCAGTCATCACACCGGCATGCAGTAAAAATTCCTTTTTTTTTTTCTTTTTTCCAAGTTTGTACTTTATTTTCCCCCCAACTATGAGAGGCTTGGTTCATCTCTCAGCAGCCGGATTGCCTTCAACTTGCCTTTATTATTATCCTTTCTCACTAGGCTTTGGGTATCCTTTCCTCCTTAGCATCTTTCTGTTTGCTGTGCTGTCCTGTGGGATGTGCCTCTGCACATCACACCCAGCAGTCCTGGTGTCAGGGCTGTAGGCTGCAACAGAAACATCGGCACATCTGGGAGATGCTGAGGATGCAGTTCAGTGCGCATCACACTCGACCACGGCATCAATTCTCAGCTCTCACACTGATATTTAAACATGTAAAGAAGTGACCTGGCCGTCAACGGGACTGAGCATCTGCTGGCATGTGCCAGGGCTGCAGATTTCTCCTTACCTTGGGCTTTTGGACTTTATCCTTGCCTTGGGCTTTTAGACTTTCTCCTAGATGCTCAGGACTTATTAAGTCCGAGTTGTGTGTCCTCACAAACTGTTCAGCCGAGGTGGTCCTAACAAAGAGCAAGCCACCTTTCCTCCCTGCAAAAGCAGAACCCCATCAAAGGAAAGGACCCAACCTTGTCAGGGGGGGTCAGCGGGGCTGTAAGCTACTGTTAATAGCTGAAGGAGCCCAGCTCCCTTCCCCCAGCTCACCACAAGGACCTCCTGAGAGTAGACAAAAGAAAGCTTGGAGGGTTAATCTCCCTGAGAAAAACAAGTGATTTTCCAGTAAACAACTGCAATAGCAAACAATGGGGGTGAAAAATAGCTATCATAAAAAAGTCGGTTTGGAGGAAGAGGCGACTCAGTAAGAGAGGTGTCCTTTGGATGGGGGAAAAGCACGGCAGCAGTTTGATGAAGATTCAGCAGCAGCAGCAGCAGCCACAGCAAAATAAACCCCACAAGTTGCCACTGGATCTACTTGTGTTTGTGCCTTTTGATCTTTTAATTGCTTCTTAGTTATCCTTCAGTGCAAATAAATAGTGCATTGTGTCAAGAAAGAGGAGGGGGGCGGGGAAGGGAAGAAAGAGACACAAAAGAAAGAGCTGTCGCCCAGAAGAGAAAAGGAACAGGTTCTTTCCCCCACCTTTAAAGGAATGAATATATCTGTATTGGGGGGGAGGAAGGGGATAGGATTAGAAATCAAAGCGAAATTGGAGAGAAGCACATTAAGCCTCAGGCATCCTTACAGTAGGAAGAAAAGAGTGAGGTGGTAAAACCCTTGGGGAGTTTCTTCGGTGAGTTATGAGAGGATCCACGAGTGTAATATTGTTAAAGGTCAGCCGAAACCTAATTTAAACTAGGGATGTGTGACCTCCGCCCTTCATTTAATACAGTCATAAGGAACATTACACTGCAGATAGCTGGAACAATAGCTGCCTCCACCCCAAACTCCAGCCCTTGGCATTGCCTGGAGAGGAGGGCCGGCAAGGGGGAGCAGGAGAAGGACCAGTAAGCCAAGGACGCAGCAAACCTGAATAGAGGGAGGCAGAAAGAGAGGGATAGAAAGGCCTGTAGAGCACAGCACTGACCACCAAGGGCCTTGCAAAATCCCATTTGGTTTGAAAGTGGATGGGGCTGCAGCAAAGCATCACCTGAGAACATTGAAAATACAGTAAAAATAACAGCCTCTTGCTTTTGTCTGGAGAGAAATTGCAGTTGTGGGTTCCCATTAAATTTGCAAGGAGCCAGGACGGTGTTCACAAAGCAAAGATAACCAAAGTAAGCTGAAACTAAGTGAAGCTGAAATAAAAGCAATATCTGAAAGGTGCCCTGAAACGACCAGGGGATGTCAGGGATCAGAGGGAAGTGCTCTGTGCTGCTGCAGAGGCTCAGAAGCGTTGGGGCAGGCTGCAAAGCCTCCTGCTGGCACTGCCCATCCGAGCTGATCAAAGCCTCTCGTGGGTGGCCACCAACACGTGGCCTTGCGCCGGAAAGCTTTCCAGGGAAAGGGGGAAGAACCGGAAAATTTGGGCCAGCCTGGACCTTGCAGAAAGGGATGTGAGCTTCAGCAAAGGCAGAGGAATGTAAATAACTGCAGAAATGCAGTGGTCCTGGGCCAGGATGGATGTTAGAGATGCTGCTGGGGAGATGTGCCAAGCAGATACCTTCAGGGAAGGGAACATTTACATTACTTTTCCCTTCCTCTCCCACCTAGAATCCAGAGAAAGAAGAGGTTACCTAATCCCAGCCCAAACAAGACACCCTGTGGTGCTCATTTGGTTTATTTCACAATTGCAGCCCAAATGACAAGATGGGCAGAGCAAGGATTTGCTGTACCTGGCTCAGGTGCTGTGCCTGCAGCACTACAAAGGTACCCCAGTTTGTATTCCCATATGTCCCCCTAAATTTTCCTAAATTCACAAGTGAGGACAGCCAGGAGAAAGCAGATTGCTTTACTGACATGCCCCTCAGATCTTGAGATGCCCAAGATGAGCCAAAAGGAAGGTGAGGGTGGGCTGTGGGTCACTGAGGACTAGAAGAAGTCATCCCTAGTGAAACTGTAGAAGGATTAGCCAGAGTCTTGTGTGCAGCTGTTTAATGTCTGAGGAATAACCATACTTGGCCCAGAACACCTTTCAGTGGCTTTAAGAAAGTGATACCTTTTGCTTTGTGCCCAGGAACCTGACAATAACACCGTGTCCTTGCATGCTGAGATATATTGATCCTGGGGCACTCTAAACTGTTGGAACAGGAAAGATTCACTGGCAAAGGGGGATGTGATATATGGAAGGTCCCTGCAAAAAAATTGAAGTCAAAGAACTAAAAGTGAGAGAAATAATTCACCTAGGGCCTCTGGTCAGCATGGAACAAACAAAAGCAGAAGCTGGGCAGGTCTGTTTTAGGACTCCTGGCACCTCTGGGTAACAAGAATATTTTGAGGCCATGCTCCCAGCCCAGAGGGTTCCTGCTGCAGGATTGTTTTATGGGCAGTGAAAAAGCCCGTTGTCCTTAGGCATCAGCAGGGCACCATTTTTGGCATGTTCAGAGAGAAAGAGGGACTCTTATATCACTCCTGGCCAGATCTACTGATGCCTTGGAGCACTTACTGGACTAAGGTGTTCAGGAGAGGTGTTGGCATTTGCTTCCTGAGGACCTGGAGGTTGTTGAGCAAAGCAAAAATGAAGTTATTCCACCGTAAGTTATTTCACTGTGCCAGAGGAATTTGTGACAGTGGTAAAAGGCACTGTCAGTGAAAACAGGGTAGTGTTTTCACCCCTGTTTATATGGAGGACAAACTATGCATTTTTTTATGGGCTGGACAGACTTGATATTCCTGTAATGTCTTTTGAAATTCAATGTCCCCAGTGACTAGAGAAAAGCTCCAGTGTGAGCAGCCTCACATGGCTCAAGAGGCTGTGGGAAGGAGCATGTGGGGTCCCTGCAGCCAAGTGTGAGGGAGGAATTGAAAAAACACAAATGATGTTCAGCAAGGGAAGCTCTGTGGGGTTTGTTTTTTTTTTTTTTTTTTGGGATGCTGTCTGCAGTGTGGCCCAAAGAAGGAGGACAAGGGGTCCCTGGTCAGATGATTCCAGAAAGGGAGAAAAGTGTCTCCTTTCTCCCCTCATCTGTGGGACAGCAAGCATCTCTTGGTTATCCTTGGTTGCCAAGGAGGACTCCAGCTCAGCTAACAGCTTCCTGAAAGGAATTTCCAAGAAGGGTAGAATAGGGTAAAAAAGGAGAAATGCCTGCCCTCTCCCCAGCTTCTTTTCATTGCAGAGGCAGCCCAGAAGGCTCCAAGTTTTGTCTAATTATTTGTGTCAAAAATGTGCAACAAACAGAGTAGCAGAGAAGTAAGATGTGTCTATGCCTATATTAACAGCTAAGCACATCACCATTTCCTGTTTTCCTTTTTTTTTAAGCATTTCCATCAAAATACCCATTGGAATGTCATGGGGAAGAAGTGGTCCAAGATTGTTTAATGACCAATAAAAGCTCCAGCAGGTACAATGAGTTCTTCCAAGCACCAGGGGATAAAGTTGGCTCTTTACAGCATTGTACAAATATGGGTCTGTCTACAGAGCAAGCTCAGAGTCAAAACATCCTGCAAATGAAGCATGTTAGAGGAGACAGCAGGAAACCCTCTGGGCTAGGAGCTCTTTGGGGTGAAGACTGTGACCCACTGCTTGTCCCTGCAGAGATGGCCCGATGGGAATGTTCTGGGAAGGCAACACTAGTAGGAGGCATCCCTGTGTTTCCCAGGGAGGAGCTGAGCAGTGGGAAGGTGGTGTGCAGGGATGCCACTTGTCTCTGAGAAGGAGCACACCATGTCCTCTCAGGGTGTCTGTCTCCTCTTCCAGCGAGGCACCCTCACACACACCACTTTGCTCTGTTTGCACTTGGCAAACTCAGGGATCACCCTTAAAAATGTTTTATCCTGCTCACAGGAGCATCAGTATCAGCTGGTCAGGCTGGCTGCATACTGCTGGGTTCATGAGAGAAAATAAGTGAGCTTTTAGTAAAGTCTTGCCCAAAACACAAGACACAGCAGCTGTTTCTGAGATCCCTTCCAGCAGCTCCAACAGAGCAGCCATCACTGGGGGGTTGGTGGGTGCCAGAGGTGACTGCAGTCACTGTATGCACCAGTATTCCCTTGGTGCAGCTTCTTGAAGACCTTTCCCTTGCCCTCATTGTGCAGTCAGCTCAGAAAAGCTGCCCAGGTGATCAGGGTGGGATTTCCAACCCTCTGCCCCCATGGATGCAGCTCATCCATTCCAGATGCACCCTTGGGAGGTGCATGGTTTGAGCACCCTTTCAATACTCCACAAAAAATCAGACTCAGGAGCCAGCTGCAAATACCACCATGGGTTATTTTTCCAAGTCCCAAGAGAGCTGGTGGCATGGAGCACAGAGGGTGATACATTTTAGACAATGTACGTGGGGCCCTTATTTGCCACAGAGAGGTGGAGTGGCGCAGATATGTCTCTGTTGTGTAATTAATGGCTTTGAAAAAAAAAACCCTGAGCCTGTTGGCTAAGCCCAAATACCTCTGAGGGGTTCTGGAATCCCAGCTATGTATCTTTCAGGCGTTTCTTCCTTTTTTTTTTTTTTTTTTCATTGCTGCTGTGCTTCAGTGCTGGTCTTTGTTTGCAGCTCTCATTGTCTTTGGAGGGAGGGTTGGGTGGGAGCATCTCCTCCAGGCCAGGGCTTCACACCTTATCAGGGATCACTTCTTCTGGCTGGGGCTTTTGGGGCAGGATAAATGTGCTGCCAGGCCTAGCAGCTGATGCCCTCATGTCTGGGCTGAGCAGTGAAGATGCCAAAGTAAGATGTGGGGCTGGGATCAGCTGTGGGCATGGGGACAAGGGGCAGCATGGGGCTCATACAGAGCCTTCCTCTGCCTCTGCATCCACACACCACCTTGGGTGTGGCTCTTAATGTCTATCTGGTTTTCATCCCCATGCTCATGACAGGGATAAGCCTGTCTCCTGTTGCCCCGTTGCCTTTGAGGCTGGGACTTCCAGCACCTACAGCTGGCAGGGGCTGTATGGGAGTTTGCAATAACTGACACCCTCACCTCATTCCCATTCCTGATGCAGGGGACACAGGGACACCCTGTGCCCACCCATGCTGCCAGCATCCCCTCTGGACCACACTGCCCTTGCCCTGGGTGATGGATGCCCATTGGGGAGCGAGGAGGTGTGGACAATTTATTTTCTCTCTTAAACAGAACTGTCTCTCACAGTCATAGTGAAGGAGGGGAGGCAACAGCTCTTGGCAAAGCAGCTCACACTAAGTGCACTTCACTAGAAATGTTTATGTTCTTCTCCTGAAAAATTCACTGAGCGTGGCAATAGTGTGGCGTGGTGCTGGCAGAGCCAAGCTGGGTACTGTGCCCTGAGCCAGGCCCCAGCCAGGGTGGGCCAGGGGATGTCACCAGCTCATAGCTGTTTCACCTTCTAGGACAGGGTTGGCATCTCTGAGTAGTGCCACAGGGCAAGGAGGTATAACACAATCCTGTGTGATGGGGAGGAGGGCTTTTTATGGTGCCAGCTGTGTTTCAGCAAGGCTTCAGCAAGGATTTTCCCCAGATCCCAGCCCCTCTGGAGCAGGAGACCTCACACAGGGTAGAGACTGCTAAGCTAATTACTAATTGCTCAGGAGGTAACCCTCCCCAAAATCCCATGCATGTAAGCTTTTCAAAACAGCAGGTGGTATGCTTGCATAGCACGTGCAGGCGTGTGTGTGTGTGTGTGTCCAAATGTATTTTTGGGCTGAGGGGGAAGTTTGTCTGAGTAGGTAGAGCCAAATGGCAGGTGATTCAGACACTACCCCCTATTTCCAGCACCATGCTGGTGGTGTCACCTGAGTCCCTGTCTGTTCACCAGTCAGAGACAGCGGGCTCCAGAGAGGCTCTCTGTGAAGCCAGCACACAAAGGGTTAACTGAATTCCCAAGGCAGGTGGGAGCTCAAGTCAGACTGGGTGATATCACAGACATGTTATTTGAAAAGCTAAGAAATTGTGGAATTCCTCACCTAATCCAACTTCCCCACAGTTTAAAGAAAACTGCAGTGCAAGATATCACCAGGGCCAGGGGAGACCCCCCAGGAGCGCTTCCCTGCATAATCCATGTGTGGATATCAGTCTGGCAGCCACCTCCCGTGGCACTGGGGTTCTAACCTCCCTGCTGTGCTCCTGCTGCAGCTCACGGGATGCTCACCCTCGGTGCCTTGAGCTGGATGAGCTGGAGGTGACTCCCTGCCTGCCTGTGACACTGCTTGTGTGCAAGGCCCTCCCCAACCCCGTGACAGCCCCTCTGCCCCCATCTGAGCCGACTGCAAGGACCTGCTGCTGAGGCAGTGGCAGCAGAGAGTGATTGAAACACCTTGCATGGGCATTTGCATGGGCAAATGTTCGATGAGACAACACAGAACTTATCAGAAATAATGCTTTTGACTTCAGCTGGTCCCAGTTTAGGGCATCCCCAATTATGAGATGTGGCTGTAGTGAGCTATGCAAATACCTGGACAAATCTCATGGTCAGCAAGTGTAATGACAGCAATGGAAATTGCATCCCATTCCAAATCTGCCCACCTCTCCTCCCTTCATTTCTCCAGGCAGGTCTCTTGCTGAGCCATCTCAGTCCGGTAGGTAGATCTTCATGCCAAAGAAATTTTTGTTTTGCCTGAAAGTAAGTTGCACAGATTTTTGTTTAGATTTTTTTTTTTTTTTTTTCATTAAAGGCAACCATTTCAAATATGTAGAGATCACACGGGTGTTTTTTAGTCAAAACAAGCACAGTAACCACAAGAGGTGCCAGACTGGAACAATCTCTTCTCCATGAACCTAATCCAAAGCGGGAAAAAAAAATTGTTTTCCAGAGATAGAATGAATTCCTTTGTCTCTGCATGTGATACAAGAAGAGAGAAAAATCCTGCAATGGATAGCAAGCATCCCCTTTCCTTTTAGAGGAAAGTTGCTCTCCCTCCAAGAAACCTCAGTGTCCAAGGTGGGGAATTATTGCAGGGCAGACCTGCTGGGTCCCACTCAGGGCTGGTCACTGGAGATGATGAGTGCCTGCAAAAACTGCTGATTCCTGTGAGCTGCTTTGGCATCCCTTTCTGGGGGAACCTCACTGTTTCCAGTGAGTCAGCCCAGGGGCTTTGGGTTCATTTGGGCAGGCTGAGTCCTACCCTCGCTCACTAATTAACTTACATCAGCGACCTCTCATACTTGTCTGAGTCACTGGGGTGTTTCAATAGCTGCCATGCCAATCCATTGAGACCCCACTGAGGGAGGGCAGCAGGTCCTGCCTGCCCTAGCCAGCACTGCCTTGGGGAGGGCCATATCTCTGGGGGAAGCCTCATGCAGCAGTGCAGTTGGGGTGCAAACCCATCTGCTGGCTTTGTGGCCACTTTCTCCCACCCAGGGCTGCCCTCGCAGTTCCAGAGACCCACTTGAGAGCAGCAATAGCACTGTTGGGGCACACAGAGTGAAAGATGACTCACTGCTCAGCCTTTGCTCCCACCTTCAGGAGGCAACCAGATAGGGAGTAATCTCCTGGGGAAGGGGGGTGGAATTTCAGTCAGACTGATTTTTTTTTTCCTAAAAAGCTTTCATTTAGTCTAAACAAGCAGCTCGGGATGTTGGCACTTGGCTTTTAAATTAAGAATGCTTTTCTGGGCATGATTCTGCCAGGTTAGCAATGGCTGCAGCCAAATTCTGGTCATCAGAGTGGAAACAGCCCCAGATCCCTGCAATAAAATGGAAAACAGCCCTTGAGCTCCAGTAACTGCTTACAAGGGTCTGCCCTGGCTGATGGGTAACTCATGGGGGTGAGATCCAGGGAATAGTGATAGTTTGCCAGTGGGCTACGTGACCTGCACAAGGCCACTGAGAAAGCTGGGGCTGAGGAGGCCGATTCCATCATGCTTTGAGGGTTTTGGTGATGATTCCCATCTTCTGGGCTGCTCTTATCCCTGCCACCACCACATGGCCTCTGGTTACCACCATGCCAGCCTCTGTGTGCTGCCTCTCTCTGCCCACTGGTTTCCAGCACCAGGATTGATCCTGTGGTGCTTTTGCAGGACCCTCTGATGAGGGCAAGAACCTCCTGAGGTCTTAAGCCCAGATGGTGGATGGAACTCCCTTGCAGGCAGCAGCACCTCTGCATCCCAAATCCAGCTGCTCCAGGCACAGAATTAGCTGTGGATGGGAGGTGCAGGTACAGGAGGCTGCAAGAGCCACTCAGACCAAAGCCAGTTCAACCTGGCTGTGCTCTACCTGGCTCCAACATTCAACACCTGCCTGAGAAGACCCTGCTGACTACAAAGCTGTGGTGTGTTGAACCTCACTGTGCCCCAGTGAGTGCCCTAGCTGAGCCCACATCTCTGCTGGGCATTCAGAGTGGAATAAAATGTTTTGCAGCAGGAGTGGCAGGGGCAGGGTGTGGCAGCCAAGGGGAAAGGCACCACACCAGAGCTCCCACCACCCTGCAGGATGGAGTTTTCTCCTGCTTCTGCACCAGCCACCAGGTGTTGTCCAAAAGGGGATTTGCAGTAGCACATGTGGAGGATATTACTAAGAGTGATTTTAGAGGGATGCTCATATCTAAAATGGATTTGCTGACAGCTTGGTAGTTCATGCTGATTTTGAGTTAATCGTTATAAAAGTCAAAATGAATTCTTGCTTGAGCCATTTTGCATTGCCTTTTTGTCCCTATTCCTTCATTGAACCTATCACAGGATTGACCCTTTATATTCATGAAGGCTTCCCAGTCCTGATTTGCTGTGAATGAGACAGGCTCAGCTTTTGAAGGAGTCATCCACATCACAAGCAAGTGCTGTCTTTTCTCCCAGATTTATTTTGAGTAAGAATAAGCTGGAAATACCAGTCTGTCTTGGCTCGAGGCATCTCCACCTAAAAGCTGGGACCAACTCACAGCACATGACAGAGTTGGTGGGACAGTGTCTTCTGCTGCAGAGCTGCATGTAATTTCTCCTGACAGGGAGGAAGATTAAATTGGAAAGCAGCTGCAGGTAGGGGGGAACATGTCCTTCCTATAGATTTATTCTCCTCATTTGATCCTGGCTTTGAGAAGGGAATAGCAAGACCAACAGGCTGCCTGGGCTGGTGGCAGGGCTGACTGCCACATCTCAGCTGTAGTGGGGTATGGCTGAGGGGTTCCAAGCCCAGACCCTCTTTGGTCTTGGCTCTGTTCCACTGAGAATGTGTCATCTTCCATTGATTCACACCCTACACTTCTCTTCTGCTGACAGCTGGACTATCCCCCTGAGCAGCTGCCTCTTCTCTTGCCCACCAAACACCACTCCAGCCCAGGTGGGCTTAACTTCACCTTCTGGATATTAAATCTCAGAAGGCAATTGGCCACCGTGCACCATCAGACTCTTCTCAGAACCATCAGCTTGGTTGCCACCAAGTCTCTCTCAACTTTTTTTTTTTCCAGATACGTAGAGCAAGCTTCCTTGCTCTCCAGTAGAAAAGCAGGTTTCAGGCAGGTCAGGTCATTCCTGCTGGTCTTTTCTGCTTCTTCCCCCAGCTCCCTTTCATCCCTGATGTATTTAGTGGTGAAAATGTGTCCCATTGTCTTTTATCGGGCTTGCAATAGGGTTTGCATGCAGTGTTAATCAGCCCGCGGTGGTGCTCACCGTGCACAACACCTTCCTAACACTCCGTGCTCGGCTTTCCCCACTTAAACCTCACCCTGCAAGCGACTTCATGGCATTTATCTCGTCCACATCACAATCCTCTCATGGGCTTGCCCTAACACAATCCAGAGACACCCGACTTCCTCACATTGCTTTTAGTTATTGATCTGCTGAGAGATGAGTTGCAAAATTGCCCATTGGTGATTGAAACGCCTTCATTTAAAAATCCAGGGAATCCACAAGGTTAGGAAAGGACCAGGCATGAGCCTTTGATGATGTGCATTTGGAAAACTAATTATATTTGTAATATTGTGTGTGAGCAGAGAGCCCCCACCACAGCTGAGGCATCTCATGGGGAATAATTTAGACCCTTTCCCTAACATAAGAGGCTGTTACAGATATTACAGATATTGCCATTGTCTTTAACTCACTAAAGTAATACAAATTGCTCTGTTTGACCTAAAATCAAATGAAGATTTGCTTAAAATGTTCATTTGATGGGCAGAGCCCAGCCTAAGCTTCCCACAGCTTCCAGCCCACAGACTGCCTCCTGATTCCAGCACCTGTGTGAAGCAAGTAAAATTGCTTTGGAAATAAAATGCTGCAGGAGTGATTCCTCACTGATTGAGATGCAGCAATGACTTCATTTGGAAAGCCCAAAGTTAAGAGCCCAAAGCCAGAAATAAATGAATGGAGGGATTTAACCTGGCAGTTTAGAACAGGCTCTGTAAAATTCCTCGAGTCTAAGAGGCTCAAGCATGTCTCTCACTGTGGATCCTCATCTCTGGCTCATCCAGTGGGTCTCCAGGAGGGCTCATGGCAGATCCATTTCCCCATCCTCTCACAGCTGAGCACCACCAGGCTGGCAGCTGAGCCAGGGAGAACCTTTGTTTCAGCACCCCATCACTCCCACCTTGGGTTTAGTTCATTTTCTCTGTGATCCCAGGCTGTCCCTGTGAATCCTGAAGCTCTGAGCACTCCCTCTGCTGGCTGTAGCATCATTTCATAGCCCTCATTAGGGCCTCAAACCCCGTGAGGAGGTGCTGGCTGGGGTAGTGACTGTCCCCAACAGCAGAATGGCAGCTCAGAGTTGTGTCATGGCCAAGGATGAGCACCATGATCCCACAAAATGGGATGTGTGGGGGTGAGGATTTGAGCACAGCCCTGTGGCAAAGCTGGTGGGGAGATATCCCAGTTTGAATTTTTGATGTTTCCATCCAGGACATTTGTCTGTGCTCTGGCAGCCCTTCAGTGCCAGGGAGAGCCACAAGAGCCCAGGGGGTGGTTGTACAGCACAGGTTCTTTGCAGCTGGGGGTTACTGCAGACCTCAGCCTTGCTCTGCTCCAAAAGGTGATCTGTGACTTGAAAACACAGGCTCATGCAACCCCAAACGGGTCATAAGGTCCCTGCTACATCAGAGGAAATACTGGGCAGAGAGCACAGAAAGGAGGTGGACTGCAGGGTGACAATGAGCTGGCACTGGGGGTGCCCTGGCTTGTGAGAGCCAGGCTGGCAGTCCCAGCTCCAAGGAGGTTTACAAAGGCAGCCAAAATCTTCCCTGAAGGAATTTAAACCAGCTTTAAACAAAGGGAAGAGCAAGAGCAGCACCAGCAGCACAGCCCATCACCACTGCAGGTCTCTGGCCATGCCAGGAGCAGCCTTTGGTTTGCAAGCATTTCATTTCCATTGCTCCAGCCATCTCCTCTGCTGGCCCCACGGCCTTGCTGCAAAGCCTTACTCCAGCACCACATCTCCAGGGAGTTTTTCCCCACCTGGTCTGTGTTTATCAGTTTTTCTCCCCTTTTTTGGGAGTCTCTGGCCGTGCATCCTGCCCTGCCCCAGACGGTGCAGGACCAGCTGCGGGCTGGCCTGTGCTCCATCCCCTGGCAGCAGCTGGGACTGCAGGAGAAGGGGAAGCCCTCGCAGGAATCTGGCTTTAAGAGATTCCCAACATTTTTGTGTTGCCCTATTTCAGTGTCAGAGCCAGGGATAATTGCATTTCTCTGAACAGATATGTGAAACCTCGGGATCTTTTCCAGGTTGTGAGGACTGTGAAACCCAACAGGAGAGGATGAATTCCTCAGGAAAGGTTCCAGAAACTAAAGAGAAATTGGGATGTTAAAGTCTTTTAGGAGATGAAGAAGGCAGTGATGTGAGGTTAGCAAGGTACAAGGCAACCAGCTTGGAAGTTGCTCCCAGTCCTGTGTTCTTAAATGGGATGTACAGAGAAATGGGGCAGTCAAAGCAACAGCTCCACAGGGTGGGGAAGGGCAAGCATCCTGAGAATGATATCTCTGTAGTCACAACCATAAAGGAAAAATGGGCATGATGTCAGTGCTCAGTGGTGCTCACTGTTCCTGGGCTGAGGTCAGGGATCTTGCAGGGCAAAGGAGCTGCTGCTGGAGGAGTGCTTAACAAGAGGGACTTCAGCCTTTGGTGGTCCTCCCACAGGCTTAAGGCATAAGCCAGGCTGAGCCAGATGACCCCTCTGCACCCTGGATGCAGGGGCTGAAGGGTGACTTTATCCCCTCCCTGTCACAGCTTCCACACCTGAGCCAAGCACACATGGGAGCACAGGTTTGCACATGGAACACCTGCCTCAGGACATCTGCACCAGGACTAGCACTGAAAAATAACCACATTTCATCAGAATTTCCTGGGGACAGGTTTTCTTCCTTATTTGGGGTTGAAATTCATTATTCTGGGACAAGGTGCCAGATTTTGGGAAAATGTGGCCATGTTTAGGCTGCAAACATACAGCCTGAAAAAACAACCTGGGTGTGCTTTTACTGGGTCTTGGTCTTTTTCACTTGGTGACTTCTTTTTCTTGCCACTGAAATCAGTAGAAGCCCAGGGGCCAAGACACCATTTATTCAGAATAAGTTTTAAAATCTCCCAAAAGCTTGAAACTGGGGTGTGCAAGACCTGCTGGCAGGCAAGTCTGCAAAGCCAGGACCCTGCTGGGTCCCAGTCTCCAAAGTGGAGGAGGTTTCTGATAAGGGGGAAAAAAGGGTAGAATTTTTTCCATTGAAACTTCCACAGACTGGTTTATCGTCAGTGTAGGGTGGGTGGTGTCATTTATATTTGATTTTCCGTTTTCTGATTAGAGAAGAGGAAGCTGCATTATTTTCTGACAAAAATTTACTTTTCAGAAGTTGGCAGTTATGTAAAACACCCCCACTGCCAAAATCCAGCATTACAAAGCCCAAATGACAACAACCTGGAAATCAAAAGCTAAATTTATTCCTGTTACCCATTTTCCTCCAAAATCTGAAAACATTTGTGGGAAATTTTAGTGGGAGCAACCACATGCATTCTGGAAATCCTGGCAATCCTGGCATGTACCAAGCATGGAAAAAAAAAAAAAGATAAATAAAGTGGTATTTTGGCTGTCTTTTTCAGCAATAGAAAGGAGGCTGGAGGAGTTCAGGAGGTTTGTCCACCTTTTTCTGACAGTCCTGAAGATGGCTGGGAATGGAGGGAATGGATTGAGGGATGGAGGGAAATGATTGAGGCTCAGATCATTTCCTTGTGTGCTCCTACGGGCTTGCTTCGCTTCCCGTTATTGTCCTGATCTGCTCCTGCCTGCTCTGCCCGACAGGACTGGGGGGCATGTGAGAGCCAGCCTGGCATTGGCCTTGGAAAAAACCAACCTCCTTCCTCCCCACAGCATGCAGGAATAATTCAGCCAGAGACAATGCCCTGGCAGTGACTTTCCAGATCAATTTATAGCCTGACCTAAAGCTTTCTTCCTGCTCAGGGTGAAAGGAGGAGGAAGGACTATTTTCTGTTCAAGATAGGTGTCTCTGGTGAAGTTGGTCTAAATCAGAGTGAATTTGAGGTCTTAACACTGAATCTGCTCAGTGCATGCTTTCCAACTCAAGCCTGTTATTAGGGATCACTCTGCAGATAAGGAGAGAGGTTGCAAGCAGGTTTAAAATTTCCTAAAATGCTGATAAGATGGTTAAAAAGAAATAAATTCCAGAGTATAGCCTGACTATTTCTTAAAGTGAATCTCTTAAATTCCCAGAGCAGCAGAGAGCTCTCTATCTGTGCTTTCCCGGAAAGGAAATAATAGAGTCGGATTAGCCGGGAAAGTGGCAGCCTTCCCTTCCTCTCAGATAAGCTGGAGCAGCAGAGCCCATCCAGCAACCTGGAGGACACATCTGCCACCCAGCCACCAAGGACCCCAGTGGCCAGTGCCCTGCAGAGGCTCCCTCCATCCCATTCCTGTGCCCATCACTCCCCTTTCCTCGAAACCCTGGCGCTGCCCTTTGGGATGAGGGCTTGTGCACGTGGCAGACGGGGGCAACTTTGGTCCTTGCTTTTCTAGGCAGTGTTAACAACTCAGCAGCCCAAAGAATTTGCCTTGCAATCCCCTCTGCGGCTCAGCTTTCTATTCTCTATTCAAGAAACATGAATGAACCGAAGCCTTTATTTGCATTCTCTTCAAATTGCCCTCCACCACGAGCATGAGACCTCTGGAAGTTTGTTGCAAGAGCAGCAGAGCCAAGATATTTAGTCAGGCATGGTGCCCCACCGCTACTGCAAAAATCACTTCAGAGCTACTGCTGAGTCAGAATAAAGGGGACTGGATGCATTTGCTTCCCAAAGATCACAATGCAAAGCCTGGCAAGAGAAGAAGCAGGGAGGGAGGTCAGTGGATGCGGCATTCCCTGTCCTTGAGTCATTTCTTCTGCAAGAATTCGTAAGATCTGGCATCTCCCAAGCACAACTGAGGACAGAGAAAGGCCTGGGCAAGGGCACAAGGATTTGAGGGAGGCTTTATAAGGAAATTCCATCCTGGACCACCATTAGAGATGTGGAGAAGGATCTTAAGGACACCCACTCTTGGGTTTGGGTGGGATAGGGGGCTAAAGGTGCCTGCCCTGCCACAACACAGGGTCAGCAAGCCAGCAGCACCACGTTTGCTGGGCAGGGAGCCATGTGCTCCAGTGTGGAAAATGCAGAGGGTTGCCTTCAGGCTCTCTTCCCTGGAGTTCCAGAAAAAGGGGGAAAAGTACCTTTGTTCTCCTTTGGCCTTCACCTAGTAAAGTGAAGCTTTTTAAAAGTGAAGAGCTGGGCCTTTATGCTATTTTCAGTTCTGGAAAGCAAAAGTGTAGAACCTTTTCTCTCTTTTTAAGGCTTTCTACAGTTTTGAAATTGATGCATTATTTTCTCCTGCACCTCCTGGAGAGCGGTGTAACTCACCATAGGCTACTCATCTCCAGGACAGCTCTTGCTTTGTAGAGGAAGGAAACAAGAGCACCTGCATGTGCTCTGCAGAAAGCTCAGACAGCTTGGGTCCC
The DNA here is from genome assembly GCF_903797595.1 of Erithacus rubecula. Taxonomy (NCBI): domain Eukaryota; kingdom Metazoa; phylum Chordata; class Aves; order Passeriformes; family Muscicapidae; genus Erithacus; species Erithacus rubecula. The sequence continues at coordinate 3,788,134 of NC_136688.1, forward strand.
TAAAATGGACATGGGGACATCAGGGAGGACTGGGACAGGGAGGACTCCCTACCCTGGGTGGTCACCTTCTGGAATCTCTCAGCAAAAGAATCCACCCTTGGGTAGCCCAGAGCCTGGTGGTCTCAGGCAATTGGATGCAGAGGATGAAGAGCAGGCACCTGAACCTTTTGTGTCCCTTCATTCTTCCAAATCCTGCCCTGCTGAAACCAGTCTGGTCCTGCGGGGTGTGCTGATCCTGATGAATCAACATTTTCCAGCAGAAAAAGTGGCATTTGCAATTTCCCAACAAGTCCTAATTGAGAGCATTCAGAAAAAGCAAACAAACAAAGGATCAGCCCAAACAATGGCAGAGGGCAGGAAATGAGCTGGGCATCTCTGAAGAGCTGTCCTCACCCCAGCAGAGCATCGCTGCCAGGGCAGGAATGCCAGCAGATAAACAGGGCTGTGCCACATGCAGGAACCACCATGGATGGGTGTCCTTTCCCTCAAAAACATCAAGCAGACCTGAACATCACATCTGCCTTGTGGATTAGGGTGGTATGTCCTGGGCAGATGGGATTGCTGGTGCTTGGCTGCATGCCTGAATATGTTGGTGACCTTACAATAAGCAATAGCTCTGCTTTTTTTTTTTTTTTTTTGTGTGTGTTTGTTTTTTGGTTTTTTTTTTGTTTTTTTTTTTTTTTAAGTAACACTTATCCTGGTCTCATGGTTCACCAGGACAGGTAGGAGAATTGCTTCTAGGGAGTCCCCTCTAGAAGGCACTGGAGCAATACACTGTGAGGTTTGGTGGGAGCCAAGTAGCTCAGAAACAGAATAGATCTTACTGTGCTTTCATAACCACATGGTTTTGGCCTGAAGCTGCTTGTCACAGCTGAAAGCTCTGCTGCTGGGAATATTCTGTGGGGCCAGCAGAAAGGGTGATGGAGAGGGATGGGAAAGTGGCATGGGAGAGCAGGACTGGCTGAGTAGCACTGCAGCACTGCTGTGGCACCTGCAGGAGGAGACCCCTGTCTTGGGCTTTTGGCTGCATCAAGGGAATTTGTATGGAAGGTCACCACAGGGAATCATGAGTGCTTTCTGTTTTCATTTTTTATGTCTGTATTGTCTTTTCAGCAGCTCCTCCAGCTGCTCCTCCAGCCTTTCAGTTTGCAGTGGTTTGGCCAGTTTTGTGCTTGTGATAGGATGGGGTGTAATGCATCCTGGCAGGGATGAGATGGCAGCTCCCATCTGTGCAACTCCACTGGAGGCAGTCGGAACTGGTTTGGGAAATGAGGCTGTTAAAACCACAGGCTCCTCTCAGACCAACCCTCAAAATCTGTCAGTGCTGAAATGCAGCCCTGGCTGCTGCTGTCACCTCTGCCAGGCTGAGCCCATGGCTCAGAGCCCCTCTGTGTGGCTTTCAGGGAGTCCCTGGGCAGGGGGGGACACAGCCCTTCCTGCACACTGCACAGTCTGGCCAGCTGGCACTGCAGGGCAGATTTTCCTCACAGAAGGGCAATTTTGAGACCTCTTACTTGAAGGAGTTTTGCAGCACCAGGAGCAAGGATACTGCCCAGCACATGGCCAATAGATTCAAAACTCCTTCTGGATTAAATCCACTTTCACTACATGGCTTGTCATGTCCTTGTGAACAGCAAGCACATCCCACAGCAGGGACTCTCCCTGGGCCTCCCACGAGCAGAATTAGGAACTAGACACACTTTCTGAGCTGGCCATGGTGGTCACCCATGGTTTTTCTGAGTGCAATGAATAGGTGACATAATTCTTTGCTTAATCTTTACAGTTTCCATTATGTAGCTGAGGAAGTTCAGTCTCCAGCTGCCTGGCTATATTTGGGCTGTGAACTGCAGGAAGTTGATCAGCATGACATTGTTACAGATGTAATGTTTCCCTAGCTGGAGAAGTCTTGTTGAAACCTCTCTGCCTTCTCCTTCTCATTGTCCAAGCACTGGGGTGCAGATGCTCCACATACCTGCTCCAAAGCTGTGCAATATCCCTCCCCTCCCTCCCTCACTCTCATGGAGGTAATTCGTGTGGCAGGAGGATAATCTGAAGTGGTGGCTGAAAACTGCTTTACTGACACTCTAAACAGACCAAAAGATGTGGACACAGAGACCAGCACATTCCTTCCAATAGATCCAACAACATTTATTCAATTGCTTTTGAAGGTGCAGTAGCATAAGTGCAAGTTTCTGCCCATTGCCCATGAGCTCCCAGCTCCAGCCCTGCTGCTAATTGCAGTAGTTTTCCAGCTGGTAGAGGGAGCAGGTGTTGTGGCAGCATTGCTCAACGATGCCTCGCTTCACTTTCTCAAACTCCTCCTGCTGGAAGGGCAGCTCTCCCAGCTCACCATGCAAGGGACCACTCACTGCCAGGGAAGAAGAGGAGAAGTTGTGGGACATCACACAGCATCAGCCCTGCCTCTTGAGCCCTGCACACACCCCCTTAGCAGGCACCAGATCTCTAATCCATAGCTGGTTAGAAAATGGGAAGGAAGTTGCACAGGTTTCCCCAGGTTGATGCTGCCTGTTAACTCTCCCAAAATCATCCTGTGGTGTTCAGAAGATGCCAAGCTGAGTAGGTACTGGCAGTGTGAGGGATTAAGGGATACAGGGGCTTTGTTGGGGAAGCTGTGTGGAGGAGAAATCCTGCAGCCTCCCTGGGGTGAGTAGCTAGTAAGTAAGATGATAAAATGGGATTTTCTGCTCTATAGAGAAGAATTTGGGACTGCAGAGCCCTTTAGGCAGTTACCCACTCTTCTGGGAGGCTGGGCAGACAACTGGGGTGTTCATGGGATTGCAGAACCAGCCCAGTTCTGAGGCTGGGTGCATTTCCCAGCTGTTCCTGAACAGCCTGATTCAGTTGGCTGCCTGGATGTAGCTCCAAGCTGTCAGCAAAAGCATTTGTGTGTGTCTGTGTTCACAGCTGGGGGCAAGTTTTTAGAAGCAATGATAAATCAGGGTATTTGGGCACAGATAACACTCAACAGAATCTCTTATTTGCTGGTGAGAACTTGAAAACTTGTGCACAAATCTGTTCAGGTTTTAGTTGCCCAATGAAAATATGGAAAATGGCAAATAAATCAGTGAGTTTTTTCCTGCAGGAAGAAAAGGGCCCTTAACAACAAAGAGAAAATGCCTGGAAAGTGAGAATGAGATGTGGTTTCTAGGGCAATACAAGTACAGTACAAGATGCAAAATCCCCAAGCCCCCAAAGCGTGAGGCAATGAACAAGGCACAAGAGAAACACAAAATCATTATGCTAGTGTGCTAGAAGGGAAAATTGGGAAAATTTTGGTCCAGTGTTAAGTGGAAGAGGAAATAGCTAGTCAAGGTTTGGTGATTTACTTGTCTTCATCCTTCAAGCCAGCTATGAGCAGACTGTAAACATAACAAGATTGTGTGACAAAGAACTGGTGGCTCAAGCAAAAGTCCTGAAAAAAAGGCAGAAGGTCCTCAAATAATTTCATTCTGGTTGACATGATTAAAATTCTCTGTACAGTATTTTGGTAATTTGGCTAATGAAACCTCCAACCCAGTTGTGGTAGTCTCCAGAAATGAATAATCAGAGAACAGAGCAAATGACATCCTGAACAAATCATGGCAAACCCTCTGCTAGAGCATTAGCTTGTTTCACCTTACAAAGACCCCAAGACTATTTTACAGGATGGTTACATGTACAGGGGAGGGAATTGGATATAAATGAAAACAGTATTTGATGGGATGAGAAACGGTGGGAGAGGTATATTGTAGTCAGGGGATGTTAGCTAAAGGTAGATCTTGGAATGAGAGGATTTAAATGGATGCAATTTGGACAGGGGTCTCTTCTTCATCTATTCACAATCTTGATTAGAAGCTTGGAAGACAGAATGTTCAATGTGTTTCTCCAGGCCTCACCAGTCAGCAAGGATGTGGGCAAATGCAGAATTGCATGTTCTGAGATCTAGAAAATATGACCTAAGAAAGCAGTAGGGTTGTGTATCTGAGGAGAGGTCAAAATTAGACATGGGAACAGCAGTCAAATATTTTGAGAAGCAATCATTGAGATGAAAGGACTAGACTCTTCTCCAGGTCCATTATTGATAAGACAAGAAATAATTTACAGCAAAGAATGTTCAGGTTAGATTTTGGGAAGAAACACTCAAGAAGAAGGTCAGTTAAGCTTGGGAATGGGCAGCTCCAGAAGGCAGAAGAAGCTTTCTCTCTGGAGATTTTTATGACTGTACCAGACAAATATGGCTAAGAAATAAAACAAGGACAACTGATCCTGTCTTGGGGCAGAAAGAGGTTTCTTGAGTTCCTCCCATCTGTATTTTCTAAGAATACTCCTAGGCTGGTGTAACATCCATGCAAAGAAATAGACGAGTTTGAGCTTTCAGGCACAATTCCTTTAGCCTCATAAATCCTCTCTCCCCGCCCTGCCTTTTTAACCTGAAAAGCTTTTCACTAAAAACAACGTGATGCTGTTGGTATGCTGAAGGTATTCCTGGCATTCCTGCTGTCACTGCCAAAGACAGGCAGTGGCTGTGTCTCACAGCTCACTCACCTAGAGGCTGCTCCACATCCCGCCGGGCTTTGGGCTGGTAGAAGAAGCCGCGCTCGCCGCACACCAGGTACAGAGCTTCCACCAGGTGGGAGCCACAGAGGTGCTGGTTGACAGCAGCCTGGCTGCTCCCGGGGCTGGAGAGGGCCAGGAGCACCAGGAGAGGCAGGGAACGGAGCCACAGAGCCATGGTGGGCAGGAGAGACCTGGGGTGAAGGGGCAGAGGAGACACAGGAAAAGGCTAGGAGGTAAAAACAGGTTGTAGTCAGGCATCTTGTCTTGCAGCTCCTCTGGCATGGAAATGAGAACAAAGTAGGAGATGGATCTTCTAGTTTGAGAAGGAAGGAAGGAGAGCTTTCTGCACCAGGATTTACAAGTGACAGTAAATTACTACTGACTGTAACCATGAGTCCATCTCCATGCTCCATCAGCCTCAGGCTCCCTGCTGTCCTGCCTCAAAAGGCTGGCAGAGCCATCCCACCATGCCCTATACTCATCCCCTTGAGAGCCAAGATCAGCAGACCCCTTGAGAGGAAAAGCCCTCTCTGCCCATTCAGAAGGGGCTGTAATGTGTGATGATGGCCCCAAACCAGCACAGTGTCCTCAAAGACTCATTTTCTTGGGTCAACGAGGCACACTTGTCACTAGCTGCCTCATCAACTTGAGGAGACAGGTCTGCTCAACAGGTAGAAAGTGGAAGGGAGGCAATCCAACTTACCCAAGAGGTGGCAGCAAGAGGTGGAGAGAAGCTTCCTCTGAGGGATGAAGATGGTTGGTAGTAATGTCCCCATTCTCTCTTTCCTGTATTTATATGCTTTATGTTAGCCCAAGTGACACAAAACCCACCAAGAGCCCCTCCTCCTTGATGACGCTCTAGCCAAAATTTTGCTACTTGTGCAAATTAATTTCCCTCTGCTTAGCATCCACAGGTCTTGATGCAAGTTAAGACAGAAGCAACTGTTTGCAGTTTCCATCTCATTTAGCCTGCTCTTTTCGCTTCCCCAAGCTCTGTCCTGAGCCATCAGTGACCCTTTTAGCAGGAGATAATGGTGCTATTACAGCTGCAATGATCACTAATGACACTAATGCTGGCAACAGACACCGTTGGCATTGAGGTGGTTCAACAGCTGCTTCTAAAATGTAAAATAAAAAGCAAACATGTTAATCTGTTTGACTTAAATTACCTCGGAGAGTATGCAGCAATGGGCCCGAGTGGTTGGTGAAATCATGCTACTGTCAGGTGTTAGGAGAAGGAAAACACATTATTGTGCTCAGGCTCCCTGGGCACAGCGAGACACGCGCCCACAGCTTGGGCAGGGGAGGAACAACATCTGCATTTGGCAGCAGACCCTGGGTGGTCGCTTTGCCTCAGCACAGGGCCAGTTTGAGCATCTGAAAGTGTGTCTATGAAAAGAAAAATAAGCCTTTTCCCTTTCTCCCACTGAAAGGCAGGTTCCCTCCTTCACCTGCCCCTTCAAATTCCTGTTTGGGGTAAAGCAGACTAAGGGCTCAGTCTCTGCCACTTGCAGGTGGGAGCTCTGAGTGTCTCAGCTCTTCTCTCTGGGGCTCTGTCCAAAGTGGTGTCCTCACCACCAAGAAACATTTCTGGTAAATCCCAGTGAAAACCAGGAGATATCTGATTATCTCCATTCTGGTGGTAAGTTTGATTTTTAAAAGAAGATAGATAGTGGGTCAGCAGTGGTTCTCTGGCTTTTATGGGTCTGATTTTGGCAAGAGACCTAGCTCTTGCTCTTTTTCACAACATTATCCAATTTTTGAGTACCTTTGTGCTCAACTTTTCCACCACCAATGGTGAGCTTGTACTTTTTTCTGCCTAAAGTATACTTTCTCTTTCTTTTTTCCTTTTATTTTTTTGCTGCCTGCCCATTTTAAATGCTGGGGATGAGATCATCTTCAAACTTCCCATTGCTCCGACTTTTGAGACTGCAAGTGCTCAGCACCACTGAGCTGGAGACATTTTCGTCTGTTTGAACTCTTTTGCTTGTTTAACTTAGAATAAACCTGATTTTCCATACACAGGGCAAACCAGAAGGAAGGACACCAAAATCAACTCAAGGCCCTGAGATTCGAACCAGACCTTTGATTCCTTGAGTGGTCAAAGTAATTTCATCCATCAACATCTAGGAGGTAGGAAGTGCCATATGCCCCTGTCATGGCTTTGAGTGTGAAGTATCATATGTTTGCTAAATGACTGTGATTGCAAAAAGGCTCCTGAGAAGAGCTAAATCTCTGATGAGAGCTCAGGGACAGGACCCATTTGCTCAAACGGATGCAAGGCAAGGTTATCAGTTACATCCCCTGCCATGTAGGTCTTTCAGCCCCCTGCTAATAAATCCAAGTTGTGATGCTCAACTACAGCTAATAGCATTTCTGCACAATGTGTAACACTATCTCTGCCTCTCTTCCCCTCAAAAAAAGATATTGGATGTACTTGAATGACCTAGTGGTATACCCATGGAGAGGGGCTCAGGTTTCAGCAAGATAGGGGTTCAGGGAATTCACTTACTGAGACTTTCTTACTACTGGGTGAAGGTGGGGAATTAGCAGCTATACAGGACAAAACCTGGCATTTTACCCCAACTGAAGTAGGTTGCCAGAGCCAAGAGCAGAAGTTTTGTGTGACTCATCCTTCCTCAGGAGCAGGGACCTGGCACCTGCAATCTCACACAGAGAGGACAGTGCTCAGAATTGCCCTCCAGATCCCCTTGGCAATCATTTGCTTGCAGTCATCACACTGCTGGAGGTTCAAGAGACCTCAGTCTAGCGATTGCCTTGGAAAGGCTCCTGAGCAGGGTGTTCCCCAGGTCAATCACATGCTGACATTTGCCACTTAGGGCTTTCCTGCTTGCACTTTTGGATGTCACCTGAATGAGCCTCACCTGAACTCATGTTTTATTGACAGAGGGACTTTGTAAGGAGGCTCCTCCATCCATTATTGTCTCCCTTCTAGGCACCTTCCCTGCCAGACTCTCCCCTTCTCAGAGGCTTACAGCACTGATGCAGCAAAAAAAGCTGCTTTATTTTGCTTTGAAAGAGCCACGTTCTTAGCTTGATGCTTCTCTTACTTTTGGCTAACCAAATCCTGGAGGCATCTTCAGAAAGCTCGTGGCATTCCTGCAGCATGCCACAGCAGGGGAAGGGCTGACTGTACCCAAGCGCTCAGGAATTCCTCTTGGCTTACTGTAGTTTGGGTACAGAAATAAGCCAGAAGATTTATTGGAAGGAAAAAAGATATCATGCTGGCTCAGTGTTCAGCACAGGCCAATTTTTTTTTTCCAAAAGTTTCCTACTACGATTTTTTTCCCCTTCCAAAATATGATCACTTTGATTATTTATTGGAAAACGTATTTTCTTACCATAAATGGTCCTCTGGAATATGAAAAATGCTAGCAGTCATATAAATGGATATAAAACGGATACAAACTGCGGAAAGTTTTGTCTTAGAGGGAAAACTCCCTGTCAGCAGTGAGCTGAGAGAGGGGGCCAACTGGGGAGCCCATGTCTAGATGGAAAAGCTTTTTCTACAGAAAATTCTCCGCTTACTCCTTCCAGGCTGGGCTTCCCCGTGATTTTCACGTCATTAGGCAGTGATGAGCCCAGCACTCTTCCATTGTTCCAGCTATGCATGCCTCCTGTCATCCCCCCAGATCCTCGGGTCCACATTAGGCTCTCTTGGCTGAAGCTGGGAGAGGCTGGGTGGGAGTGGGCTGCTCCTGCCCCTCATGCTAAAGCACCTCCAGACATGACTCAAAACCACCTCCCTTCCTCACACCCCCCAAGCCTGAGCAGTTGCATCAGTGGGAACAAGGTTTAGGCAATCCCTGGTGTCATGTAATCGAGTTTTACAGTCCACCGCCAGCACAATAAAATCTTTACTACTGTAGATGTCTCGCATTTTCAAACCCCATCCTGAAAAAATAACAAGCCCACTACAGGGGAACTAGTTAACAATTACAAGTTTGTGCAAGTCTTAGTGACAGCAAAGGTCAGGGCTGGAGGCCAGAGAGTTCTCAGCACCCAGGGACCCCAAAATGCCACCCACATCCCCCTTGCTGCTCTCATGCCCTGCAGTCACTGCCACTGCCCTTCCCATGCTTGTGTGTGCATTGTCCCAGGGATCCACACAGCAGTGACCACGACTCCTCTTCCCTATGGGATGAATCCAGTGGCCTTTGAAGCAAATAGCCTCAATGCTCATCTGTGCTGTGCCAGCAGCCTGCTGGAACACAGCCCCAGCCACCCTGAGGGGTCTGCATTCCCAAGAGCAGGTTTTGGGGGTGACCAGCCTCCTTGGTGCTCTGTTTCCATGTGGTTTCCAGCTGTTTTGTTCCCACTGGTGCAAATGGAGGGCAGGGAGGTGAACCTGGCACTGAGGAGGGGCATTAATTCTGGGAATACTTGCAAAGGTACGTGGCCTTGGAGAGAGAAGGGGCCGCTCTGGCAAAAGGTGAGGCTTTGGCTTATCTGGAGTCACACAATGAGAGATGCCCTTGCTTCAGAGGGGCATTGTGCAAGCGGAGCAGGGGATGCTGCTGGATACAGCTAATCTCAGCTGCTTCCATAAACTAATCCAGGCCTGGCTGCAGGGCATGTGAGCCACCCCCACAGCCACCAGCTCAAGATGCTCCTGCTGGACTGTGGACTCCACAGTCTTCCAGGCTCTTCCAGGCCAGGGACATTATCCTGCTGCTTGGAGCACAAAGGCTGGTTTATAAAACAGCAGTCTCCCAAAGCTCAGTGTAACCAAGCAGGTCTGACCCACCAGCTCTGGGCTGGCTTTGAAGGGCAGAGAGGGCTGTGAGTACAGCACACCCCTGGAGATGCAGCTCACTGGAAGAAGATGCTCCAGGGAGCCATTCCAAAGAAGCCAGTAGCTTCCTTTAGAGAACAAGGGAGGTTCCCAGGTGTGCTGTAGCTCTGAGAACAGCCTCCTGAGTATATATAACCCCTCTCACAGGGAAATTGTGGCCTCTAGCAAGCCCAGCTCACCAGGGACCTCAAAATTCACAAATTAGTTTGGCTACACCTTGCTCAAGTCCCCCTGGCCTCTGCAGGCTCAAACCTCTCCACAAGTGCAGCTACCCAAGTAAGCTCAACCAAATTTAATGATCTCCAGAGTAAAGCTCCCAAAATCTCTCCTGTCCACTTTGGGAAGAGCATATGCAAGGTTATAAATAGAGATGGAAAAAACAGCTATGCTTCTTTTAACCCTATGAAAATACTAACAGGCACATGTTTTTTGAGAAGGTAAAGAAGAAAATAGCACCTAAGAGCTGTTATTAGTTCCTAGAAACAGCTATTAGCAGACACAGCAGAACAAATTAGTTTGTTTATCAATGAGGAGAAGATTAAATCTGTGGCTATTAATGGCCCAAAGTAATCCTTGGTGGAGATGGAGAAACATTAGAAGAGGTGATGACGCCCTGCCAGAGGACGAGTACTGAGAAACAAAAGTAACAAATAATTTCCACTGAGTGGAGGGGCACTGGAAAAGCTGCCTGATCAGCACTGATCTAAAAATACCCGTTTTCAGCACTGATACCATGTCTGTCCTTTGTTTCATTGAATCCACGAGAACAAACAGAGAGGATCTTGACCCAGTCCTCAGGAAATAGCCATGAGGGGCCATTGAATCAGGGAGTTTTGTCTGGGGTCCAAAATTATAGGCACTAAAGTCTCATTGTGCCACCAGCATGGCTTCCACAGCAGGTGGCATCACAGGTACCTTTGGAGCTGGAGAAGCCTTTGGTGAAACAGAGGAGAGGAACTGATCCTTGGTCATGGTGTTGGAAAGGATGGGCAGACACAGCAGAAAGTGCTGGATGCTGAAAGTGGGTGCTTCAAGCAAAGTAGCAAGTGGATAAGGAGGGAAATGGCAAAAAACAAAGGAATATTTTTTACTGGCTCAGACTGGATCTGTCTCAGCTGTAAAGTGGTCTCATGGATTGAAAATAAATCTGTGTCACATACTTCTGTGATTTCTGCCACTGCACATTGACCCAAAACCCCGGTTTTTTGCTCCTTCCCCTTCACAGAGTATACCTCGAGCTTCAGCACTTCAGGTTCCTCCAGCTGGGTTGGGATCTGAGACAGGAGCTGTGATTTTTTTCCCTCCTTCCTCCTCGCTCCCACAGCATCATCCATGTGGCAATTTGGTGTTTTGCTCACCAGCACAGCTCTGTGCCAAAGCACCTTTGCCAACACTGCATCTGGCATTGAAAAAGACCCAGCTCACCATTGCTCTGATGAGCTGTGGTGGTTCCCAGGCATCCACCTTCCTGGCATTGCCATTCCTCACTCCTAGGATGCTCCAGGAGGTGCTGAGGACTTGCAGAAGGGAAAAAGTTCCTTTTTCCTGCTTGTGGTCGGCCTGACCCCACTGCAGAGAGCTCTGATCTCCCTGCCAGGGAACGGGAACTCCCAGGCCTGATACCATTAATTATCGCTGGGTAAGTGGATTGTTTTGAGCACTTAAAGCTACTTTAGGGATTTGGATGCACATCGGTAACTAGTCCATGGGCTTTCCTGCGGGTTCCTAGACAAGGAGGTGTAAATCCTGCTGATAAGGCTTGTTGGTGATAGGGGCTGGGGAGGGGAAGCAGGGGGCTGTTTGGAGCCAGGCACAGGGATCTCCGGGGCCAGGAGGGTTAAGCCCGGTGCTGCAGCCCCCTCCTGCTGCTGGAGAGCCCCTGGCTGTGGGGAGGCACCGGGGTGCTGCGGGGTCAGGCTGATTTACAGCAGCAGAGGAACCGGGGCTGTTAATTCAAAGTTGCCGCTTATCGGTGTTTAGAAAGCAAGCTCCGATCTGTTGGTTAGCGATTTGGCCTTTGCTGTAAATAGAGGGGCCCCGTGCTTTGCTCTGACATTTTTGTCTTATTATCTTGTCTCAGCCTCCGAGGGAGGTGGGAGAGTTATTTAAGGCTGACCTTAGTGGAAGGAAAATGAACAACTCCCTTACCCCACCCTGTTTTTCTCTCACAGCCCTGGGTAACAACTGTTGCATTGAAGTATCTGTGCAGGATACTTAATCCTCCACCATCCCTGAAAATATTTTGTAGATCAATTCACCCTGCTGTGCCCAGAGAAAATAATCACAAAGACACCAAGTAGAACTAATGTCAGGAGAAAAAAGATTTTCTGTCATTATTCCTCCAGAAAAATCAATGAGGATGGGCCTTGAATCCATCAGAGAATGGAGTTCACCACTTAGCCTGTTCAGCATTGCTGTAGTTTAGGTTTAATTTAAACTAGGTTGGAGCTGCAGAAATTATTTTGGATTAGGGAAAACTTAGAGACCCAAACCCTCTACAGCTCTGGAGCAGAGAGTTCAGGGGATGCACAAGGAGTCTGAGTGGGTCCCATCCGTCCCTGTTGGGATGTCCATGGATTTGTTTGGATGTGCAGAAATAAACATGTGCATGTGCTGCAGCTGCCCCTGAGTGATTCACACCTTATACAAGATGTTCAAAGTGAATTGGTTAAGAGACACAGGAAGAAATCCTCGTCCATTTGGAGCACAGCACTTGCTAGACTGAAAAACATCTAATCTCCAAACGCTTGTTTTATTGACCTGCCACCGCCAGCCCCACCAGCTGCACAGGGAGAGGGCTGCAAGGATACGGTAGCACATCTGGGTTCTTCAGTCCCTCACCTAATCTTTGCAAACCTGTCTATTCAGTTAAAAGCAATAACAAAACCAGAACAAAACAAAATGAAAAGGATCACCACCCAAACTCCCCTCCTGATCAGTTTTCAAAGCGTTTCAGATACTTTCTGCTTTCAGCTGTTCCAGAAAAATGTCAAAAGATCATCTTTCCACCTAGAAAACCTAGCGGTCTTCCAAACACTGTAACGAGCAAGTGTCGGAAAACTGAAAACAAATTCCTTGCAGTGGAAAGTGCAGTACCCATTGTGGTCCCTGGGGGAAAAGCCGAGCCTGTTTTGAGCTGGATTAGCAGCACGAGTGACAGCTCAGGTCAGGCGCAGCCTTATCCGAATCCATTCCCCTCCCCGGGGAGGCGGTGCGTGTGTGCGCGCATACCTGCGGCTACAGCGTTTGTAAATAATTGAGTTCTTCTGATCCCCACCACCACGGCACAAGAAGAAAGATTCGGTCCTGAGGGGGCTGACAGAGGTTCAAGCCCCAGATCTGCCACTTAGACGCTTCTTCCCAAAGCTGTTTAGGCATGTAATTACTTTTCCGGCTCTGTGCCTGGTCTGAGTCTGATTCTCTGCCTCCTTTTATCTGTCAGCTTTTTACAGGGACAAGAGCACTCCTCTACCTCCCAAGCATGTAATGAAGATGAATTCATTACAGCTGTAACACTTTAACGAGCACTGTTGAAGATACAGGGTATCCTTACAAGTCCTAAATTAGGAAACTCCCTCTCGGAGTGTGCTGGGGTGCCTGGATGCGTGGCCCAGATCTGTGCCGGCAGTACATTAATCCACCTCTGTGCACGGTTCTGGAAGGGATTTTAACAAGAGAAAGGGTCTGGCTTTCATGTAAAAGCCAAGCTTGCAGTAGTGACTGGAATGAGTTTCCTTTAACATGAGGATCACTCCGGAGTAGGAAACACTGAAGTGACTGGACATATCATCTGGTCTCTGGATGTGCATCCCGACTCCTGGGCATCCTGTTCCCCATCCACTTGGATGCAGCAGACACAGAAACAGTGAGAAATGCTGGGAGAAAATGTATTCAGTGAAGGCAAGTCCCCTGGTGTTTTACTGTTTTAAAGAGACCTCCCAACTACTGTTTCATGCATAATTGTGCAATTGGTAATATCCTGCCAAAGAAAGGCTTAGATCATCTCATCTGCAAAGCATTTTCCACCTCCAAATAAACATTTTGCACGAGCACAAGTTGCAGGTCTTCCACCATAACATACCCCAGGCTGGATTTTCCATATTACCCACAAGCAAGGCAGGCGACCTGAATCTGGACAGCAGAAGGATGCAAGAGTCAAACTCAGGATGCTAGACCAGAAATATATTCTTTTATTCTTAATATCATATGAGCAGCAGCACGATTCCAAAATGAAAAATAATTCTGTTTCATATTTCTTTACACAGAGAGACAGACAGACAGATCCACCCACAGCAGCAGCAGCAGCAGTGACAGCAGTGAGACTGCTCAGCGAGGCACTGAGGCAGGCACACACCAGAGGGGGTGCTGGGGCCTGGCTCTGAGGAAGGCTTTTCCCCTTTCTTCCTCCCCTGCCAGCCCGTGCTCCACCTAGGGGAGGGTTTAACCTGGGCTGGCCCATCACTTTGGCTTTCCCCAGTCACTTTTCACAGAGCTTGCAGTCACCTTTGGGGAGGTTTGGGGGAATGGTGTGAAGGATCCCGTGTCCCACCCAAAGGACATAAGCTCGTGCTTAGCTCCAAGCAGCCACATCATCCTACAAATCTGCTCCATGGTAAGGAAAGGGGAATTCATAACATCTTGTGGTGAAAAGTGTGACTGGGTAGATCCTCTTTTTCTCTGAGGGATCTCGAGGCCAAGCTCTAAGATCTGAGTGATCTGGTTTTACCTGGAAGGTTCCCTGCCTGTGGCAGACAGGGGTTGGAACCCAAACCATTCTGTGGTTCTACAATCTTGTTCAAAGCAGCTCTGCAAACCTAACCAGCCTTGTGCACAATACTTGAGGGACACCTTAAGACAAAATTGAAAGCATGGGAAAAATCCAAGACAACTCAGGAAAAAGCCTAAAACCAGGAATACTGAAGGGCTGCAGGAAATCCCAACAATATCCTAGATTACAGCAGGGGCTGTGGGCGCCTCTCTAGCCCACAGGAAGCCAATGGGTGATAGAGACCAAATGTTTCCTGATATGAGAGAGTGGATGAGAAGAGACTCAAGGATTCACTGTTTCTACTAGTGGGACTGTTACAGGAAACAGCAATAATCTATACCAAGGCAGCATCAGAACATCAGCAATGGGAAAATTGTGTTTTGAAAGGGTCTATCCAGTGACTTGAAATAAGCTTGTCTTTAGAAAAGGAATACCATCTAGTGGCACAAAAAGGCAATAAGAACGTGCAGTGGCAATTAGAGAGTCAGATGAATTTAGAAAAAGAGAAGGAAAAACTACAGAAGTAGGGAGGGTGATTAACATATATAGTGCAGTGATTTGCCCTGGAGCAAGGGAGAGCTCAAAAGGGACCTGATCATAGTAAATGCAAAGCTAAAATTAGACACTTGCAAAAGCAGATTGGGATGCAAAAATTAAAAATAACTGCTGGAGCTCCAGAAAATGGTGTAGAGAACTGGATCGGGAGCCATCACAGGAAGATGATTTCAAGGATGATATGGGCAAATGGGAAAAGGAAGAGAAGTTGAGAGTAGCAGAATAGCAGCCTATCCCACAAAGACTCCACATGCTGTCCTGGGATAGATGGGTATGGCAGATCAAACTGCTGTAGCTGTTAAAATGAAAAAAAATTGCCCCAAGGCAGGTAGCTGCAGATATGAAGCCACTGAAAGGAAGCACAACAGTAGAGAAACTG
The DNA here is from genome assembly GCF_903797595.1 of Erithacus rubecula. Taxonomy (NCBI): domain Eukaryota; kingdom Metazoa; phylum Chordata; class Aves; order Passeriformes; family Muscicapidae; genus Erithacus; species Erithacus rubecula. The sequence goes on from NC_136688.1 coordinate 3,803,209, forward strand.
CTTATACTTAGAATTAAATGGGGATTAAGAGGTAAATTGATTAGAGTGTGTGCTCCACCAGCTTTTATACATTGTACTCTGGGCACCTCCTTGATAAACCTTTAATCTTGCCACCATGGGCATTTAATCAAATTGCCCAGCAGGATGGTAGGACAAGGATCCAGTTGGCACAAGGATCCAGTTGGCACAATCACTACTGGTCCATAAACTCGAGGAAAATGGAGTCTTTAATAAACTGATAGGGACCTGCTTGAATGTCATGGACAGGAGCAGCAGGACATGATACCATGTTCCAACCAACCCCTCCCAGTGGAGCAGAGGTATCTCCACCATCCCTGGCAGCCCTGAGGCTGAGTCAGGCTCCTTGGACAGGGGATGCATTAGGAGAGGCATGGCACAAATGCACCCCCACGACTCACACCAAGCTTCCATATGGCAAAATGCAGGGGAGGAAGCAATAGACAGAGTTGCTTTCACATTAGGAGATAAACAATATACCTTTACTTGCATCCCACAGGGCAGAGCACCTGCCCTGCTGCACATGCTTGTGTGAGCAAAGTGTTTGAATGATGTGTGCAGGGGACAAAGGAAAGAGATTGCCTTATGTGGTGATATTCAGGGAACCACAGCTACAGAAGAAGAAGTACAAGAGAGATGTAACTGGGTTTTAAAATTAATAGAGCAAAATGATTTTAACATCAACTTGAATATAGCACAGTTAAAACAACCTCAAGTTAAATGCATGGACTCTGAAACTGGTGAAACAAGAAGATGGATAAATGCTAGAAAGGTTAAGCTTTCTGTGAAATGAAGGCTCCCACTAATCAATCCCAGCTCTGAAGAGTGCTGGGAGAAGTTAATTTCTTATGGCAGCATATCTATAGCTGTGCTAGTATCTTATGGCAGTGTATCCATCTTTGCTAATAGCAGCAGAGTGTTATGGAAATGACAGAAGAAGCAGGGAGGGAGCTGGAGCAAAGACCAAGACAGTGCTTTATCTGACATGAAAGAAGCTGCTTGAAAATCTTCTGCACTCAAATTCACAGTAAAAGGGAAATTATTCATAGCAAGAATTCCAACACGAGCTGATACTGTGGGAGCAGTGCTATTATAGAGAAATAGTGGAGGAAAATGGATACCAGTAGCACATGAGTCCTCTCCAGTGGCTAGACCAAAATTTTCTTGACCATGAGAGAACCTGGTTAGAGGCAGTCTGGGCTGTGATGGAGTTTGAGGCTTTTCCCCTCAATAGTGCAGCTGTATCCCAGTCTCTGCTCCTACATGCAAAGGGAAGAAATGGATATTAGTGTGGATATCCTCTGAATGGAAATCAGGAATGATCCAAAGGTATTGCACACTCCTGAGAGTGCTACATTTGAACAAAAAGGAAAAATAACCCAAGACAGTCCTATCAGTGGAATGAGGGAACAAACAGTGGGCAAAGTAGAGAAAGGATCATGGCAAGGAGCTTACAGGCTGCGAGTAGAAGACAAACCCTTCTACCAACATCTCTCTACAGATAGCTACTGCCTGGCAGTGGAACAAAATACTGGTTGCATAATGGAGGGAAAGCAATGGCAAGCACATGGTGGGACACCTATGAAGAAAACAGGAGTTCTGTTTCACAAGCTTAGAGGAAGAGTGAGAATAAAATATATGTAAAGGATGTTAAAGTGATGTGAAGACTACAAGAAATACTGAGAAATAATTTAGTTGGCAAGTAGCTAAATTAACTCAGACTTTGTTTACTGCAGCCCCAACCAGGTGTCAGCTAAAAAAAGATGGGATGGATAGTGTGGCCAGTTGAATAAGAGCATCCTACACTTCTTTATGTAGCTCATTCTGGCTGTCTAAGATAACTGTCATAATGAGCTACATTAAAAAGTGTAGGGTACTCTGAAAAGAGTGCAAAGAGTTTACACTTGGCCTCAAATGAAGTAAGGAACCTAAGACATAAATAAAAGTTGCATAAGGTGTGCAAAAGTGGATAAGTAAAAGAAAGCTGCCAGTTCTACTGCATTGACTAAACAAAAGAGTGTGACAAACACTGGCAAGGGATCACCCCAAAAATTGTCACAAACTAAAGAAGGGTATCAGTATCTGTTTGCCACAATAAACACCTTTTCTGGTCAGGCTGAGGTTCTTCCACCTAAAAGGAATACAACTGCTGAAACTGTAACAGTGCTTTAAGGAAATTGCTCATAGGTGTGGAACAGCACCTGAGACAGGGTAAGATGAACAGAGGGGAGGGTTGGGAAGGGGGAAGTTTTAAGTGAAGAATTCAAGTCTTAATAACTAGCCTGGGCATTAAGCAAGGGCTATATAAACCCCACCACCTGCAATCACCCAGAACGGTAGAAAGAAATGAGTTGGACTATTAAAAATAATCTAAAGACAATTGTAGGACAATATCCAAAATGATGGGCTAAAAAGTTAACCTCACTATCTGTAGCTTCAAAAGCAGTGATAGATTAGGGATTGGTTTACCATATTTTGTTTGAATAGCCTGTCTCTTAGTGGCCCTATGTGTAAGAGTCTAAAATATTATGGCAAGATAAAGAAGAAAGCAGTGCTGTGGTAGAAGAAGCAACATGAGAAAAATAGTTAAGATGAGAGAGCAAGGATCCAATTCATATCTAGTTTATGAAATAAGGAGCCAAGTAATGTATCTGAAAACAGATTAAAAGGAATAAGGTTTAGAGACAAAGAGAAAGGGAACCTATTAAGTTACTAATAAGCTAAATCCTCAAAGATATTAAATAGGTGAGGGCAATAGCAAACACAAATAGGTTCATCTTTCTCAGATGTCTCCCTAAGGGGCCAAAAATTCTGGAATCTGTCACAAATTTGTCAAGAGCAGAGGCACTGAAAATGGCCCAAAGAGGCACCTCTGGTGCCTGTGCAGCCTGAGCCCCCCACTCAGAGCCTGCCCCAGCTCAGCCTCATGTCCCAAAAAGTGAGGGAGTGCAACCATCCTGGTGCTCCCCTTCCCCTGGCTGCAGCACATCTCTTTGTGTGCTTGCATACTCATGGTGCTGGCTTACCCTGCCAGTTTGGCTTATTTGCAGTTTTTGCAGGACAGCAGATTCTACTACAGCTCCTGTAAAAAGCAGAAGCTGACAGAGTCAGGGAGCAGCAATGCAAACTCCAAGGCAAGACAGAGGAGTTGAGGTCTCCTGCAGTTTCAAGGATTTCTAAATTGGCTTTTTGCTCCATATTAATGTGTTTGGTCTTTTTATAAATTTCATTAATTTTAGATATTTAAGATATTTAAGAAGGCAGATAATGACTGGCATTGCTGCAGGGTTTGGAGCATCCTTGTTGCTTTCTTGGGCAGCAAGCCAGGAGCTGGGCACTACCAAAGGAGAGGAGAAGCAGCAATCTGAAGACCAGTAAAGTGACACTGCTCTTGTTAACAAGATCATAACCCATGCATTAACTATACAGACATAATTGTTATAGCTTGCCTGTTTGTTTTATCTTTTTTTGTTTGTTTGTTTTAGTCTGTTTTACTGAAGTCACCAGTAAGATTTTCATAGCTAGATAGTCAAACTATGGCCTAGCCTGCCTTAGTCTTGCATAGCTTGCTCCAGCTACTTAATCTAATAGTAATATATGAAGAACCCAAATGAAATATTGTTACAGCTCTTAAGGGAGCCTTGAGAGTTACAGCTCACGATCTGGATCCACCCAGATTGGGAAATCATAGCTGCAGCTTTGGAAAAAGAGCTCTAAAATGACAATAACTGAATGAACTCAGTAGTTTCACCAGTTTGCAGGACAATCAGAAGAGAAGGAGCAGCTTGAGGAAAAGCAGCTAGCCCTGGTGTCAAACTGATGATTTCAGTAATGGCCTCTTAAGCAATTTAGGAGGAATTTAGGAGGAAGGGTCAAATGAGAAAAGAAACAGAAAGGAAAGACTGAAGCAGGCAGGAGACTAAGTGCTGTCAGTAGCTAAGGAGTTAAAATTTGAGAGAACTGGGGTTAAAGCACATATATGTGGAGGTCTGAAATGGGATAAAGAGCAATGGATTGTAAACTATTATGACTGAGCCACAGTAGAAGTAACACTGGAGAACAATGTTAGCCTGTTAATAGCCAAAACCTCACTGCCAAGTCTTGCAGTTCTTTAAAGAGGAAATTATAAAAATCATATATCGTGGATAAGGATGGCAAAAGTCGACACAGAAATGTTATAAATGATCATGCAAATAACTCTGCAATTCTCCCCTTCACTGTTCCCCACAGCTGTTTAGCAGCCTCCACACATCCCAAGCCCAGCTCTGATACTGCACAGCTGCATAACCTTGGGCCAAACTTCTGAGCAAACCGCTAAGTTATGAGACAGCCTGCAAGAAGATAAGAAGGGCAAAAGCAGGGGGAGGAAAACTGAGAGCTTTGGGTCAGATTAATATCTACACTGTTAATATCTACACTGAAAACTGCATGAAACTGGGTTTGAGCATCCAAACCAGATGTTTACCTTCCTTGGAAATGGCCAGCAATAGCATTAGTCACACACCTGAGCTACATCAGGTGATGGTAATATTAGGAGAGCTAAGAACAAGACACATGGAGTTGTTTTGGGGATATAAAAAGGCAGATTAAATTTTTCTCTCAAATTGCAATTAAAAAAAAATTATATCTTTTTGTTACTGTTGTTAAATAAAGTAGATTTTCTCCTCTTCCTTGCACCCTGGAGCCTAGCACACAGCTCTTGACTTCAACTTGTTAGCTTTTTCTCTCTGCTAAACCTCCTCCAGCAGTCAATAGAAAAACTACCCAAAAAGCCAGCGGGCCTTGGGTGCATCCCACTGCCCTCCTCCGAGCTGGCCCTAGACACAAAGTGGGAAGCTGTTGGGGTCGCGTGGTGCCAGGCAGCAGTGCCAATGTTTGCAGAGGACAGGAATTACCGGCCGGGAGCCCGGTGAGGGCAGGGCTGAGGGGCTGAGAGGGGGCGGGAGGGCTCAGTTCTTGTACTAACTGATAACATTGAGCGCGTTCACCAGCGAGTGGAGCTCATCCCTCAGGCTCTCCAGGGAGTGGCAGATGGTCTGGGGGCTGTCCAGGAGCTCGATGCTGTGCGTGTAGGGCTCGTATTTCACCGAGAAGGGCCGCTTGATGTGCGCCGCGTAGCTCCTGCAAGGGAAGGGGGCACGGGCTGGGTACAAGACGTGGGTGCTGAGTCTCCCTCCTACTCATCACCACCGACCCAGGAAGATCCCACAGGTGATCCTTTAGGCAGAGCTTCCACCTTTGCAGCCCAACTATGGCAGTGGTTGAGATCCCTTCTGTTTGTCAAGGATTACTGTGAATCTGGCTGTGGCTTTCTGTACCAAACAGGAGGGTACACCAAGCTGGTCACCTCTGTGGCCACTGCCAGGCATCCTCTGCTGCAATTCCTTTTTCAGAAAATGCCAAGGAGATTTAGAAGCTAATTGCAGGGAAAGCCCGTGGTATTATCGTATTATATTACTAAATCCTTTCTGACATGCATTTATTGACTAATCTCTGCTTGGGGAGGGGGGAACTAGCTGTGTGCCATATTAGGGATAGATTTGACAGGCAATGGCTCAGACCTGAGCTAGAGGATGAGAATAGTGTCACCAGAGCTTTGTGCATCAGTACAGCTCCACTGCTGTGCCCAAAGCCAAATGCAGCCCGAACCTCAGTGATGAGCATGACTTTACCTGATATCTCTCAAGAGCAAGACCTTGTTGCTGCTTTTCTAATGGAGAAGTATGTGGTCAAGTGAAAGTAAATCAAGGGTAGGGCTTCCCCAAAGTTGCCCACATTCACTTCCAGCTCTAAGATTTGTATATTTGACAAGGTAGGTTTTTTTCTGTGTGAATATGAAGCTGAAAATCTATAGTTAGGTGCTCATGGCTGTAAAGGCTTGGGAACATGAGGGGAGAGCCAGCACTAACAACAGGCAGCTCCTCTCCTGGGCTGAGGCTTCACCCTTTCGCTCCTGGATTGCTTAGCTTAGGCTACCCTCTTGTGGCTACCGCGGGTCTGCTCTGGCAGGGCTCGGGCAAGCGCAGCCCTTTCCCAGATCGAGACAGATGCTCCTCTAGCTGGTACTTCATGCCTGGACTGGAATTGGAGGAAAACACATCACGGAGGGCCAAGGGGAAACACAGTACAAAGTGCAGGCTGGCGCTGGCAGGGAGCTGCCATGCCATTGCAGTAAAACAACAAAAAATAGTGTAAATAGATTCTGCATCCTCACATTGTCTTCCTCCTAAGAAATGTGTTTCCTTTCAGTTCTACCAGGCAAAGTCCTGCTCACCTCTCTTGTTAATGTCATCAGCCACAAGCATGGCTCATAGAACAGCTGCTAATGGCTAGAAATCTGCCCTCCAAAATAGGTGTGCTCATTTGACACCTTTTGAAGCCAATGGATACAGCATGGTTGCTTGGAAGGGCACTGGGGGACTGTATCCTTTCTAAGTGGCTTTTCTGCAGGTGTAACCCTTATGCTCAAGCCCGTGGTGGCAGCTGCCAGTAAGGCAAAAGAGACCATGCTTTAATGTTTCCACCTCACAGAGTAGCATCTGTGTGGTCTCTGAGCTCTTTAGAGGATCATTTACAGTGCTTGTCACAGTCACAGTCAAGACCTTCTAATCTTGGCTGTGTATGTGGTGTATTTTCCCTTTTTAAATACAAGGAAATGACTCATTAGGCAGCAGTTGGGGTTTTTTAAAGCAGCCTAGTGTGTGTGTGTGAGCACGGGCTCCCCCAGTGCTTGCTTTTGAGCAGCTGGACTCCAGGTTGTATGAACAGTGCAAGTGAGGGTAATAAAAGCAGAAGTTGAAATATAGCAGTCCTCACCACGTTATTTATATTAAATACCCCTCTTGCAGGAACTGTAAAGTCATGTACGTCATGTTCACCTCATCCTGTCTCTTTCCCAAGTGAAGATAAAAATGGTATAGGCAAAGTTTTCCTCTGTCAATCAAAGCAATCCAAGGACTGAGCTTTCCTTCTGTGGGCAATTCTGGGTAGCATCAAGAAAATGCTCTTCTGAGCAGATATCTGAGTAGAGCTGACCCTTACCATCCTATTTGCAATCCCATGGGGTGGGCAAACCCAATTGCCATGGTGGGATGGTGTCTGGGGTCCACTAACCAGCCTAGGAGGCAAAAGTTCATTTTTCCCCCTGGAAGATCTATTCATGTCAAGCATATTCCCTGTAGGAACTGGAGAACTGCTTGGCTTTGGAAGAGCTGATCAAAGTATTCAGAGCACTTCTGAGAACTTGGACTGCAAGCAGCCATAATGTCAAGCCCTATTTCAATATATAACATCTTAATTTCCAATTTTATGTGTCTCTCTCATTGCCCAGTCCTACCTCAATTTATTTTTGGCATCACTGAAGCTTTCAGACACAAAATAAACAGGCTGGTAGTTCTGGTCCTGGTAGGGCTGAACAGCTGCAGCATCAGGGTCGAAGTCCCGCACCTCTGGCTCGTCTGACAAGGAGTGCTATGGACAGGGCAGACAAAATCCAGCATCAAACTAAGGGGATTGGAGCACATATGGGGTAGGCAAAGGCGGAGAACAGATGGAGGAAAGCCATTGTGCAGAAGCAGAAGGTGTTTTTGTCTGCAGGACCTAGAGCAGAGGCAAGTTATGGTGGGACTTACTATGAGCTCCCCATAGGAAGACAGGAGCCCAGCTCCGTAGGCTTTGACTATTCCATTCTGTCTGCAGAGCCCAAACTCCACTGTAAACCAGTAAAGCTGCAAAAGAAAAAGAAAAATTCCTGAGGGACACAGCTCCTCATCCTCATCTTCCTGTCACTTCTAAGCCCTTGCACGCCCGTCAGGGTCTGGAGTTTAAAGGAACAGGTACCAGCCTCTTGGTCCCCTCTCCACAGTTTGCTTTCAGAGAAAAGTGCTAAACTAAGTTGCTGCTGCACCAGGACAGCCTGCATCCCTGGGCTTGTTCTATCTGCTGTGAGATGCTGCTGTTTGGTGTCCTTGGAGCAGGACAGGTCACCTTGCTGAGGGAGAGCCAAAGGAAGCAGATGTCATTTAATCCCATCCCAAAGAGTCCCAGCAGTGCTGCTGTTGGAAATACGATGCTGGATGATACTACTGGTGCCCGAGAAAATTGGGTTAATGTGCAAGTGAGCTCTGCTCTTTAACTGATCTCTGCTCTGCACAGTCATCATGAGAAGAGCAGGGCTGGGGCAGCTTGGGTGGGAGCTCTGAGCCTGCAAATCTTGGAATATCAGGCTGGATAAATCCCCTTGATCCCACAGAAGCACTACTGGAGATATTGTGCCCCCATCCTGTGAAGGAGAACACTTACCGTTGCTAGTTTCTCAATTTCTTCATCAGTTGCTCCCAGAGACGCCAGCCCAATGTCCTAGGAAGAGAAGGCAAGGGGCAAACATCAGGACAGGTTTGGTCTGAGGGCCTTAGACACTGATGGCTCTGTTTTATTGCCTCAAGGCCACACATATTGCTGCCCTGCAGTGCCAGGCATCTGCTGCAACTTCATCCTGCTCAGACTAAAACCACTTTGTGGCAGTCAGTATTAGATTCTTGGTCCATCACTGGAACTCTGAAACATCGTGGTTGATAAGAGCAAGAAAGGTTTAGGTGGCAACACCAGGGTTTGGATTCTCACCTCTCCAGGGGGAGGAAGCAGATAAACACCTTACCTGGGAGAACTGGGCAAAGGTCTTGTCAGCCAGCATCGGGACATGGCCCAGCAGCTCGTGACAGCAATCCCTGCCAGGGGAGGGGAAGGAGGAAAGCAGTCAGCAGCAGACAGAGTGTGTCTGCTGGGGAATGGTCGATTGCTGTCCAGCTTGGGGCAGGGAGGCCACGGGCCGGGCGATACTCACGGCTCGGGGGAGTGCATGGGCGAGGAGGCGTGGCGGATGTACTGCGTGCACTGGAAGACACGGAACGCCAGGCTGGCCAGGAAATCCCGCGCTGACAGCAGCCCAGCCACTGGCCTCAGCTGGAAGCCAGTCCTCTCTGAAACAGCACACACTGCCTGGGTGAGGGGCACAGCCCTTGGGCTGTGCTGCTGCTCCCTGGGCTGGGAGCTGAAGGGTTGCACCACCCTGATCTGCCTGCTCCTACCAGGAACAACACCTGCTCTCCAGGTGTTCAACTACACCAACCTAACCTACCTGCTCCTACTGGGAACAACACCTGCTCTTCAAGTGCTCAGCTACACAAAACTAAACTACATGCTCTGACTCAAGAACAACACCTACTCTTCAGGTGCTCAGCTACACCAACCAAATCCACCTGCTCCCATTCAGGAATTGCTCTTCAGGGGCTCAGCTACACCATCCTAACCTACCTGCTCCCACTGGGAACAACACCTGTTCTTCAGGTGCTCAGAGGGATCATTTGACCACGGGCTTGCCCTTCAGTCACAGCCCACTGTGTTCAGCTGCAGTCCCCCACCACTTGGCCGCCAGTCTGTCCTCTGTGGGTAATGGACGAGCCACCAGCTCTCCTCCTAAATCTCAGCTCACACACTACTCCTTTTGGGTTCAGGCTTCCCATCTGTAGCTGTCCCCACTGGCAGAGCCTGAGCCTGGGTTCCCTGGGCTCTACCCACCTTTCAGGAAGCGGGAAACCTCCTCCAGCTGAGGGATGTTGTTCTCACTGTAGCCACAGAATTTCTCCAGTAGACTGAAAGCTTCAAGGTACTCCTTGCAGGCATGGGTGGGGTACAAGCTCTTCAGGGTGCTGTACACCTCCTTCCTTCAGGAGGAGAGGTGGCAGACATTCAGTGGTTAATGCATCCAGTCCTCTCCTGTGCTAGCTATGCACTATCAGGGACTCATGTCTTTAGGCTCTGTGTCCTTTTGCCTTTCTCCACCTAAGTCTGTGTCTCTGAGCATTGACAGAGGTGTGTAAACATACAGACACACATTCAAATGAACCTGCAAAGGCAGCAGCTGTGTCTGCACAGACCTATTTCTGCTTTGGAAGTCAGAAGACTGTATACAAGGTATTAACTGGAATTAAAATATTCCCAGTAGGTTAATTCCTGAAGCTGCACTGTGAAGACAGTCAATAGAGCCAGGAGATGACCTTGTTGAGAAGCCTGTGTACTCAGCTCGTATGAGCTGCTCTTGTTTTCAGAAACACTCCTGCAGCAGCACTCCTGGAAAAAATTCATGTTCAAAGGGAGTGCTGTCCTAAGTGAGGCCCTTGTGGTACCACACATATATTCATCATGGGCCTCATACTTCTTCCTGCAGCTGTGATAACTGTGCTTGGTTTGGAGTCTGCTGCTGAGTCAGAACCCTGAGAGAAGTGGGGCTCCAGATTATCTACCCTGATGTCTGGGGAGGCTCCTTTGGAGGGAACTCTAGGAGGCTGCAGCATGAAAGTGTTCTTTACAACAAGCCATTGAGTAGGATGCTTGTGCTCCTGATGCATTTTTCAACAGATCATGCCCTAAATGTTTGGGTTTTGATTCCCAGGTTCTAGTGGTGAAGAACTGTCAGTGAAATCAGCACTCACCAGGTAGCTGTCTCCTCGGCCGTGTACTCCACGTGAGGGATGGGGTCCCCACTGCAAGGCAAAGACACCATTACTGAGCAGAGCCCCAGCCAGGCTCCTCTTCCCTCTGAGAAGGAAGCACTTTGGAGAAGCCCTGCGTGATGGTCATAAATCTTCTTTAAAAACCAAACAAGGGGGTGACAGGAAAGACAAAGCCTTAGTGGTGGGTCATTTGTACAGGTGCAACAAATACATGGAGGCAAAGAAAAGCATGAGTCTAGTCAGAGAAATAAAAGCAGATAATAAGGAAAACTAAATGCATTTGACCTGCCGAAAAATATATTGTCAGTAAGGTTAAGGGTGGCAAAAAGAAAATTTCTATGTTGATGTAAATGGGCATTGACAAAATTACAATTTTGCTTTTTCTCATCAGATTTAGAAGTTGTATTTCCTAAATCTTTCTTTTCTGTGTCTGGACAAATGAGATATACTGTAAGGCACAGTTCCTTAAGGGATGCCTGAAGGGATGCTACACAGTGGCTAATCTGCAGGTGAGATGTTAGAGAAGACCTGTTAAATTGGTGCCTCATCTTAGGACAGGATCCCTGTGTCACTTGGAACTCCTTCTCTGGCACTGTGACTTTCTGTGCATTTAGTATTTGTACAGGATAAAAACATCACTGTCCATATTCTGGGCTTCCAGTTGGCAAAGTACATGAAAACCACCAGCAGAAACCCTTGCTGGGATCACACCAGTTGCAGGTGTAGCTCAAACAGGTGACCCACATAATTTCTGTAATCTGCTTTCAGCACTTTAAGTCCTGCTCAGAGAGAGAATGCTACAGTGAAAGGCAGCATCACTGAATAGGATCTAGGGAATATTTTAAAAACCTAACTGAATATTAGACTGTTTGATGTTGTAGTGAACACACTGAGTGCTATCACTGCATATATCAGAATAGAAGCATTTAGTAAGAGTACAAGATATAGTCCTAAATCTTTATAAGATGATGATGAGAACATTGCTGGAATCTATTTAATTTAGCAGACAGAGTTGGGAGGTGAATCATTTAACCTATAAATATCCTCATAGCAAAAAAAAAAATTATATTTTATCTATAGATGAAAGGCATGTGTGATCCATTGGGCTAAAGCTATCGAAGTCCAGCTTAGAAATAAAACCCACATTTTTTCACGACCTGGATAATGAGCCCCTTGAACAGATTTTCTGGGCATGGGGTAGCTTTTTCAGTACTTGAAACACTGAAGTCAAAACTAGATGCCATTCTAAAGAGATGCTACATTTCCAAATGAAGTCTGAGGTCTGATAGATATATATCTGGCTTTTGATATGCGGGAGGTTTATTCTTACTATACCTTTACCAATGTAGGAATTAGTGACAACAGATATTTTTTAATTAAAGTGAGACTGGAATGCAAAGAGATGAGAGACACAAAAAGGAGCTAGAAAATCAGAATGGGGAGACAAAACATAAAGGAAGACAAATGTCATACAGGTAGCACAATGACTTCCCAATAGGTTCATTGTCATGTCATTATCCCCACATGAATATTAGGAAGGAGACTTACTGCTTATAGTGAAAAGCAATCTCTGCTATTGATTTCCTTCTCTGGCGATACACTTGGTCAGAGTAGCCCTGTGGTGACAAAAAGGAGCAGAGACAGGACTTTCCATCAGTTGCTGAAGCTCCTCAGCCAGGAGGATTCACCACTGGCTGGAGAGATGTCTCTCAAGGTGCCAAATCCCACTCCAGTGCCCTGATCAGCTGCACTGAGAGGTGCTCTCAGCTCCCTGCTTCAGGGGGACAGCTCAGGGGTTTGGCATCGGGGGTGAACGCACAGACTGACTCACCGGGTGATCCAGATCCAAGTCGGGGTCAAACTTGGTGACCAAATGGTGGCACTTGTCCAATTCACAGATTTTTCTGGGAAACCAGTGAACTATGGGGAGAGAGAAAGTGACAGTCTGTCTGTGAAAGGAAAGATCCCCTAAAGAGAAGGGGCTCTGAGATACACCTCATCTGGTGTACCAAAGGCACACATACAACATGGCACAGCTACTTCCAGGCAGTGGTTCCACAACCTCAATTCTCTTTTGCTAGAGTCATGTCTAATGCTATGATTTACATTTCATGACTTCCTTGCCCATCTGTCAGCAGAGTATTTTGTGACAAAATTAAAGAAGAGGATTAAAATTAGATTTTAATGAATGATTCACGTTAAAAAACACCCAGAGATCATGCTGGTCATAGATCTCTGGGGATCTCTAGGGATACTCTCCTACAATATTCTACAATAATCATCCTGTCTTTGGAATAGGATGGCACAGGAAGTGTCTTGTAGATTAGTGCTGCAATCTGTACAGAGGTCCTAACAAGTGGGTAGGAAACTACTTTTCATTTATAACACAAAATGCTGGAGTAGGGATGGAGAGCTCATTAGGAGAGGTGTGAGCAAAGCATGAAAGTCAACCTCCTATTTCTATTTTTTTCTATCTTTTGCCAGAAAAATGGGCTATGAACAATGGGTCTGTTGAGAAAAGGACAAAGAGAGAAATTCCTTTCAGGAGTCAGGTATCCCAGAGGCAATCCCTTCTGGTTTGCTCAAATTCAGCACAGAGCTGAATATTCTCTTTCCCTTTACTCGGAATAACAAAGCCGCCACCCTGTTTCGACAGGGAGAGCTCAGCCTCTCTGCACAAGTGAAAATGTTTGTAAGTTCCTTACATTTGTCCTCCTTAGTGGTCCTCACATCTTCTGCCACCCTCTTGATGGAGCTAATGAAGGTATTGAGGTCAGAGCTGTGGACTTCACAGCGCACAAAGTATTCCAGTTCAGCAGTCCCTTCACGGGGCTTTCGGCTAAGCCTGGTCTCCAGGTGGTGAATTTTAGCTTCAAATGTCTTTTGAGACATGGAAAGGAAGGAAAAAAAATTAAGCAATATTTGAAACACTTTTTGCTACTATCCAAAGATGTCCATATGGACACAGAATTACAGAATGGTTTGGGTTGGAAGGGACCTTAAACATCATCTCATTTCAACTTTCCTTATATGTGCAGGGTTAACTTTCACTGGACCAGGCTGCTTGGAGCTCCCTCCAACCAGACCTTCAACACTTCCAAGGAGGGGGCATTCACAGCTCCGGGAAACCTGTTTCAGTGCCTCATTACCCTCACAGTAAACAATTGTTTCCTATATCTGACCTAAACCTACCCTCTTTAGTTTGAATACATCCCTCCTGTCCTGACACTACGTGCTCTTGTAAAATGTCTCTCTCCATCTTTCCCCTAGACCCCCTTCAGTTATGAGAAGGCTGCAAGAAGTCTTCTCTTTTCCGGGATGAACAATTCCAGTCTGGGATGGATTCCTTCTTGTTTTTTCACCTCGCTCCCATATAAAGACACTCATCAATTCCACACTTTTCCTTCTGCACAAACACCGAGGCTGCTCAATAACTACCGAAAGAAGACTTCCGCGGTGGCAAAGAGAAGCAGTTGGTGTGGCAGAGGGCCCTTTTCCCGTCCCAGTCCCTGCGGAGGGTGTGCTGGGGGCTGCGGTGCCTGGGTGCGGGTCCCGCGGGGCTGGCGCTGCCTGGCGCGCCGGCGCTGGCCGTGGTGCTGAACCAGCTCCTCTGGGCTCCCTACCAGCGCTGCGGTCATCTGGGCTCGCTAAACTGACCTCCCCCACGGAAAAAGGAGACAAAGGGATGTCTGTGGTCTCCCAAACGGCCCTGATAGATTTGTGGGTATTTTTTTTAGCTCAGTGAAAGTACAAGCCCAAGGCCCTAGGCAATGATCCAACCTTCCCAAAGTTCCTGCAGGACCTTTGATAGAGGAAGGGACACGATTTCTTTTGTTAATCAGAGGTAAAAAGATGAGAAGGAACAGATGCAATGCCACAGGTAAATTAAATTTAGGACAATGTTTTTTAATGTACCTACCAACTTCACTATTACATTGTCCCCTCAACAATCGATACCTTTGCATTAATCTGACAGCTGTGATTGCATTACCTATGCTTCAGCTGCATGTAACACATACAGAAGAGTGAAACCAGCTTCCCTGCAGCCTGGTTCATGATGAGGCAAATGTCATTATGCCCGTCTGCTTTCATATCTTGTACCTGTATTGCCAGAGGGATCTGGGAAATGAATCTTCCTCTGTTGGGACTTGACATGCTTGTCTTTTTATTATATTTAAAGCTCTCTCTGTGACAAGCTCAAAGAGCTTTTTTGCTCCAGGAAGAAACAAACAATATTTGAACATAAGCTGCTGCAGCTTCTCGCTTGATGTTTTTTAAATTGTTTAAATTACAGAGTTTAAATGTAAAATCTACCAAGTACAAGAGTTTACACATCTGCTCTGTACCCACTGAGCAGCCTGTTGAATGTGACACTGGTGGATGTGTCATGCTTTATCTGGCATCTGTGTGCTTCTGGGAAGGAGACCCCAGTCCTCACAACACATGGGCTTTGTCTGTAAAGTTTGTCATAAACGCTCTTTCAGTCTTGAGACAAGATCCATATATTGCCCAGAAAACAGCTTTTCTTGCAACAGTCCTCATTGAGGAATTGCAATTGCTGAAGATCTAAATGATTTTCATCAGATTATCAGAGGTAATACTAAATAAGCAATGGATAACTAGAATGCCCTACAGTTTCAGGGAAATACTTAGCCCCCAAACACAGGTTTTGTACGTTTACAGTTTTTAAGTGCATAGTGGTATAGTGCAGATAGCTCCAAACAGCCTGCTGTGACAGGACCTGCCCTGAGCAGGAGGTTGGACCAGAGATCTGCAGAGGCCCCATGACTGATTAATAGGAACAAATTGTCCTCTCCTTCCACTGCTGAAGTCAATGAAATTAAACTACCATAGATAAAACGCATCTCGGAACCTCAGTGTGCAAAACACTTTTGAATCATTCTGGATGAAAACACACTACATGAGTGCAAGCTGTCATGATTGGATTGCTGTTTAAATAGGCAGTACCTATCTCAGTCTTTCCATTCATGGCACTGAGATCCTATATAATGCAACATTACATTGCTGGCTAGGGGGGGAAATCTCTGTTACCAGTTTTCTTTTGTATTAATGGCATAGACAGGATGCATCGCTGAGGAGAACCAACAGAATCTTTAATGTGTGAATCAGAATAATCCTTGAAGTAGAGAGATAATTTTAAAATCAATATGCCAGTTTTATACCCAGGGCAAAGCTGTTTCTGTAACTGTTTGACTGAGGACCAATGTGGTAATGCCCCACAGGTGAGGTGAGTTTGGTCTGTAGACAGGCAGGGCGCACAGCTTGCTTTGAATGTGGGATCAGAGCATAAAGGTGAAGTGCTGAGCAGTGGGGAGGAATGTCAGAGTACACTACAAGACATAAGGGTGTGGACTGGAGTGTGAAACTGAATATAATTAAGCAAAATTAAGGCCAGAGCTTAACAGCACTGCAAGACAGAGGTTTGCCTCCTTCTTAGTAATGACACGCTGGGGATGAGCAAAGCATGACTTCAGAGATATCAGACAATTGAGTGATAATCTGAAGCAGCCAGACCTAGTCTGAGTCTTTATTACACTCAAGTGATGCTTCTCACAGCCCAGTCACAAAACCTGAAATGTGTTCCTTGAGTACTGCACAACAGGTAGGGACTCACCTCAAACACCTTAAGGACACGGGACAGTGGTGAAGTCTTGGATCCCTTGAGCATGAAGAAGAGGTTGAGCATGGCTCTGCCATCCTTCTCCTCGAATACAATGGTCTCTGTAGACTCTGCAGCA
This sequence comes from Erithacus rubecula, assembly GCF_903797595.1. Lineage (NCBI taxonomy): Eukaryota > Metazoa > Chordata > Aves > Passeriformes > Muscicapidae > Erithacus > Erithacus rubecula. The sequence continues at coordinate 3,819,497 of NC_136688.1, forward strand.
TCAGTGGCTGCAGCTGCAGCCTCTCTTTCCTTCCTGGCGTCTTCAATGAGGCTTTGACGCCTTCCAATGAACCGTGGAGACTGGAGGCACAACAGAAATAAATAACACTGCTCACAGAGATGTAGGAGAGCAGAGGCATTCCCAGTAGCTGGATGAGATGTGACTGCTGTGTTTCAGCAGAGGAAGCAGGGAAAGGCTGGGCTGACTTGCCTGGATTTGTAGAGGAAGATCTGCTCACGAGGACTGAGGTTTTAGAATTGACCTTACAGAAATGTGGGGCTTTGGGGAAAAAACCTGTGTAAAATATCTTTTTAGCATAACTGGAGAGTGGGCTTCTTCCCTCACCTCCCCCAGCAACAGTTTTCATTATCCTCCAAAAAAAAACAGGACCTAGAAACAATCTTATGTGGTTTTCAGATATCTGATGAACTCAAGAGGAGAGACATCAGATAAACCTGAAGTCATCTGGGAAAAGATACTTTGTGAGGTGAAGTCCACAGCTGTGGCCTGGCCAGGAAACATGAACTGTTTGCTGGTGTATTAGCAGGGCATCTTAGCAAAACTGCTCCCAGGATCCAATATGACATTTACTTTTGACATTAAGTGCATGCTTATCCGCTGAAGTGTAATTGAAACCACAACCATATACCCCAGAAAATAAATTCCTCCAACTTATCTGTAGATTTTGTTTTGTCTCCACAAACTCCTGCAGATTTCTGTCACTTGGAATTGAACCTAAAATGCAACTCTGTGCCTGAGGTCATGTTAGGACACCTGTTTATATTTATAGTGAACGACAAACTATTTCAATCACTGCTGTTTCTTTTGTTATACAAATAGCCCATATACCAACTTATTTGTTCTTGGTCTTTTTACAACCAGTTTCCTATTTCAAGGCAACACATCTGGCTCCAGTTTTCTGTCTTCTCCCAAGCCAGATGACAAACCTCCAGAGCTTGCTAAAAGAAACCTGGGGCAGCACTAAAGAAGCACATAAAGTGAGAGTGGCTGCAGTTTTCCCTGTGACTATTTTGAAAATATTTAGAATGTGCTAACATGCTAACTAAGCAGTGCTTTCCCTACCTTGTGAAAATTAAGAGCGTTTTCCTTCTAAAAAGACACTCTGATTGACTACTAAGTATATTTTCTCCCTGATTTTCAAAGCCCACTATCAGTAACTTATGTTTCCTGGGAGAATCATCTTGGATGCTTCAGCAGAGTAAAGCTGACATTTTAAATGCAGCCTCAAAAACTCAGCACATCGAAGCACCAGCCCACACACCTCTATCTGGTCCTGTTTCAGTAAAGATACCCCTCTGAAATTATATTTCTTTATCCATCCTTTATTCCTCAGGGCCTTCTAATAAATAAGTGCATGCTGCTGCTTGTCTAAATTGGTGGTATTCATGCCCAAAGAGAGCAGACATCTAACAAGTGACTTAAAAAATCTTGTGAGCATGTGCTTGGCTTTAAGTGTCTGTTTTCCATCACTGCAGTGTTTTAAGCTAGGCTGGTGTTTACTTTAAAGTGCCTGCAATAATCAGGGCAAACAGCCCTGTGCCAGCCACAGAAAATGAGCTCCACAGCCATCCCAAGCCAGGCAGTGCTTTCCCTAAGGGTGCTTTGTCACACTCTGCCCCAATGTGCAGCAGGATTTTACTTCTGGGTTGGAGAAGGGGAGAGGAGGGAAATTAGACCCCCATATTTATGTTTTGAATCAGGTTAAAATCCAGCTGGGTGGGGTTTAAAATTCCAGAGTTGGGTGACTGGAAAGCTGCACCAGGAGAAGCAGACAACCAGTCCCACACATGTGTTGGGACTTGGTGGCCCCTGGCAGGCAGGAGTGGGGACTTTGGTCCCTCTCAAGGAGTCCTGGAAGTTTCTTAGCTGAATGATGGCATGACTTAAGTGGATAAATTGAAAAAAAAAAAAAAAAAATCAAAACTAAGCAGAAAAGGGCTGAATTTTGCTTGGGAGGGGTCTTCTGCCTGCTGCCTCCTCTGCCAGTGGAGGCTCCTGGCTGCATGTTCCCCACCTCACTCTGCCCCTCACATTTATGGTCATTGGGCTATTACCTCCTTTTGCTGGAAATTAGGAATGTGGCATATATAATAACCAAACTGGTCCCATGATAAATGCCTTCCTTTCTTCCTAAGGCACCATTATATGGCATTTCTGCATTGCCTTGCAGACTCGCTCCCTGAGTGAATATCTGGCTACAGTGAGAACTTTAATTTGATTTTGCAAAGCATTTATTTATCTAACCGGGGTCTGACTCATTCACCTCTTCTGAAGGTTAGTTTGCACCTCTTATGAAGGATTTGTTCATTTTTCCTTCCCTGAATTTGCTGGAACTCAGAGTGCCCAGCCTGAATATGTCATTAAAAATACTGTGTTCTGAGCTAATTTCTTCTTTTTTTCCCCCTGGTTCATTATTTGAAGTAATCAGGAAGGATTGTAAAGACTGGGGACATTAATGTCCCACCCCTGCTTTCCTGGGTGCTTTTTCCTGCTTTTTTTGCTCCAGTGGTTGTCTCTGTAACCAAACTCTGCCCCAGCTACAGTCCCAGGTTCTCTTACAAAAACTACCAGCAGCACAAAAACTTAACCATAATTAAAGATTTTTCCATGGAGTTTGATGTCTGGCTGGCCCATCTGGCATGTAAAACACCTGCTGGTGTAGAGGAGCTCTGGGATTGCAAAGGTCTGGATTTTCCCCCCAGTCTGGCACGGGAACCCCTCAGACCTTCCAGAGTTGATGTGTGCCAGATCCCCCCCAGTCATAGTGACAACACAAGGGCCAGGGACATAAAATGTCCCACACAAATGCAGAGTCATGCCTCTTGCCTGCTAGAAGCCAGGGTTGTGGAGATCTGTGCTAGGTGAGAGCAAAGACAAAAGCTTTTCACACATTCAACTCTCAGAGCAAATCCTCATGGGGCAAAGTTTGAATTTTCTTTGTTTTCCATTTTCTGAAAGTTTTCACTCAAGAACAAACACAGACTAAGGTTTTATGTACCCTCCAGGCTGGAGGAGCCACTCACCTCAAGCAGGTTGTCTCACTCTTGTCAGCCCACCTGCTGAACCTGAACTCCCCTGGCCCCTATGTTCATGGCCCACTTTTTCACAAAACACAGAGCAGCACCCTAGAGGGTGTAATAACAAAACACTCCTCACTTCTCCAGACACTGAGCATCTCTAATACTGATTTCACAAGTTGCCTGGAAAATATCAGGTTTTCAAGGGCCACTCAAGTATTCATTATTTTGCTGGAATGAAAAGGACTATGTGACAGGAAAGCCTTCCCTGATTTCCATTTATTAGAGAAAACAAGCTTACCTCCTTGTTTTATAAATGTTTCCCTTCTTTTCCAGGAAACTCCACTCCCCAAAACACTTTTCTGCCAATGTAGTGGTTGATTTTAGAGAGGCAGAGGATTGCACAGGGTTAAGAGGAGAGTGGGTGGAAAAGGCAACAGGTATAAGGGAGAGAAATGGGAGTTTTAAAAGTGACCTGCTGGAGTCACACTGCAGACATCTGCCAAACAGATCTGCTGCCTAACCCATCTCTATTCCTAAGCTTCCTCCTGCCAAGCATCCCAAGGGGTCCCCTCCTGGTGCACCCCTTGCCACTGGCTCTGGCTCCTGCATTGTCACCTGTATCCACGTTTGCCCCTCAGGACTGTCCAATACTGGGAGTCTTCAAGCTCATCCTGCCTGGCAAGGCTTTGAAGTGAAGAGCTGGAATGTCCCTGTCCCTACAGGATCTCAGATGGGTTGCCCAGGTTTGGCTCTCTAAAGACACTTGACAGCTCAGGGGGAAGTTTTCCTCTCCCTCACCTGACACATTCAGATCTGGTGTGTGCAGAATCTTTCCCTGGGCTAAACACAGGGCTGAGAACACATCAAGAGGACTGGGAAAAGAAATGGGAGGAGGATGTTCTGGGAGATAAACTGGATACAGCAGCCATGAACAAACAACTTAAACTCCCTGTGCCTTGTTGCTGTCTGAGATGACAGCCCCAGTTTTTTATTGTGCTAGAACAGGTGAAATCTCTGCAGTTTAATGCCTTGAAACCTGGAAATTGTTAAGATCTTCAAATTGCCTTTCACGGGGGGATTCCTTGCTATTCTTGCCTTAGTTGGGCTAGTCACCTTGTTTTGGTTGAGGTGGTTTCATTTTCAAGTTTTCTCCCCATAAATGTTTTCATTTCACACGTATCAGTATGTAGCGAGAACTGTCGGAGTAATTTCCCTTTGCCAGCCTTGAGCCCGGGCGTGCCCATGTCGGGGAAGTCCCGCAGACAAAGTGTTGGTCCATCTCTCCCTGCCTGCCTGCTTCTGCCTACAGCTGTGGGAGAGCTGTGGTTTTTGGAGGGGGAGGGAAAGAAGTGGGGTAGGGTTTTCTTACCATGATGGCCTCGGCTTGCTTGGAGTCCAGCTCCGACACCGCCCTGCGGAAGCCTTTGGCTGCAGAGGTGGAGATGTTCGGGGTTGGCATCTTTGCTCTTCCACGAGCTCTGCTCTCTGCCTTCCAGCTCCTTGCCAGCTTTTTATAGGGCAGGGCTGACGTCAAAGACTCTTTCAAATCTTCTCTTCCCCTGCCACCTCCCCATCACCACCTCCCTCCTTTCTCCCCCTCGGGCTGAGAGGAGGAGGGGATGTGAAGGAGAGAAACGTGTCTGTCCCATTAAATCTAATCGCTGCAAAGATTGCAGACACCCTGCCTTCACAGACCAGACAATCTCCCACCTGTTTGCCTGCATCCAAAAGATTTCTTCTCTAATTTACCCTTCTCTCCTTTCCCCCTCCCCCTCACTTCTGGATGGAGTTCATTCTCATTACATGTTTCAGTCCGACACATTTGCTTCCCCAGCTTGGGAGTCGATGAAAGGATTTTTATCTATGAAAGAAAGAAATAAAAGGAAGGGAGAGATGTAGCCCTCTCCAGCCTTTTTTCCCCCTTGTTTGCCTTGTCATGGAGGCAGTAAAGTAATAGGAAAATAACACTGATTCCCACAAGGGAGCTGTGGGACTGGATGCTGTTCTCATGCATGCACCTCCTGGTGCCTGGCTGCTGACAACGCTGTGCCTTCCAGGACTCCCCCTCCACCTCAGAGCTTGTCTCTGACACCAGGAGGGCAAAATCTGACTCCTCAGAAATGAAAAAGCTTTGGAGGAAATAACCTGGAAAAACCCTCTCAGTCCTGCCTTCCTAAGTGCTTTGCTCCTCTTGCAGTAATTCCCAAGAGACCAAATGCTTGAGTACAGCTGGGGCTGTGGCAGTGTGTGACAGGTCAGACCCATCCCAGTGTTTCTGCTCTGTTGTGAGTAAAACTGGCATTTTTCTGATTAGATTTGCAGCAGCTGTCCCACCCAAACAGGTGCTGCAGGAATGCACGGCCGTGCTTTGTGTGAGCTGCCCCCATCCTGGTGCCACTGGCTGGCACAAACTCCTGTGGCAGGGGAGCTGGTGGCCTTCTACCAGCTGACTGCCCAAGGGCTCACCCACTACCTTGCTGACCACAGCACTGACATCTGGCAGGGCTGCTGGCTCATCCTGCTCTCAGCAGGACACCTGAGGTTGTCCCAGCCTGCTGATGACTTTTGCAGTGCCAAAAAGCTCTGGAGGGCCAACAACCCATTGATCTCCTTGAGGATGCAAAGCTGCTGATGTTTAGCAAACACCAGGGAGAAGGCAGTGTGACCAACACTGGAGTTGGCAGCAGCTAAAGACTGGTGCAGTGTTGAGACAAAATTGATTTTAAGGTGTGTGAGTATCTTCTCTTACTGCAGGTGCTGAGGGCACTTGGCTGCTCAGTACAGTAAAAACCAGAGGAAGGAGTTAAGCAGCCATCAGGGCTCACCTATCCCCAGCCTGTGTCCTCCCATGTGGTATCACCTCACACACTGAGAACAGCCCTTGATTTTCCTTTAATTTCATCCCTAATCCCCTCTGAGTCTCCTAAACTGTCTGTTTGCTCTCTGCTAAACCCTGGATGCTCAAAACACAAGATAAAACCCCACCAAACTGAGGGAGGGTAATGCTGCCTGGTGTTGCAAGATTTGCTCAGAAAATATTTTAGGGGCAAGTTCCAAAACCCTCCACTTCCCAGAAATTACTCAAGGAGCAGCACTGCAGGCTCAGTCACCTCCTGTCTGCTGGAGTGGCTTTGGGGATCCTTTTACTGAGGGATAAAAATTATCACAATGCTATGGTTGATTTATTTTGTGTCACTGACTGAACCAAGGTTTCTGGACAGGTTGGGATGCCTGGAACAAAGCTTTGAAGACTGTATGGAAAAAAAGAATCCACTCCAAAAGAGGGCACAAAAATAATGCTCACATATCTTTTCTGGTAGGCACCAGTGAAGTGCCCTCAGTGGGGATTCTGTATTCAGAGACTTTGCAGGTGTAATACCCTCTTAAAAAGAAGCATTGCCAATGAAGGGCCTTTCCAAGACTCAACCACTTTTGCTGGGATTTCATTTGGAAAGGAAAATGAAACTTGAGTAGGAGGAGGGTTGCAAGAATTGCATTTGAATATAGTTTAAAAATCAAGCTTTAACTGTGGATTAATTATTATGGCTTGTACCTCCTCTTTAAACAGCATGTGGAATATGGACTTACAGCATTTTTCATACGAGGTTTTCAGTTCCATTTAAGAAACAAAGACAAAATTGAAATTAATTGATTAATTTAATCCCTTTTCCTTCATGCTGTTTTCTTACCTTAAGTCAGAAAGAGAAAGCATTTTGCTAGACCTATTATTTTCAGAAACTGACTTAGTTTAAAGGTCTCTTTCGAGACGTATTTACCAGTGATGATAAACCTAAAACCAGCCATCACAGCAAGTTCCAGTTATCCAAATCTGTAATAAATTTGCTAAGAAGACAGGCTTAAAATGAAAGCTCATGTAAAGAATTTAGAAAATTGGCAAAATAATAAATAGGGGATGAGAGCTCAGCCACTCAGCCTTCCTGCAGGCTGTAACCTATTCAGAGATCACATATGAAAGCTCTTCTGACTAGCAGAGGAATTAAAATGTGCCAATACCATCAGACAAATTTTCAAGATTATTGTGTGACTAGATGAAATTTCTCTGAATATATTTTCTGTTTTCCTTTTGTCTCGTTACACGTTGTTACTTCCCTTGTGAAATTCAGTATTTTATCAGGATCATCACTCATTCTGCTCAGTTATCTCATCCCAAAGCCCTTGATTTTTAATCCCTGGTAAATTAGTCCCTGCTAATCTGCCCACCCCACCCCTGTCTGGTGATGAGAGTCCTGTATTGTATGGAAATACTGTCCAGCATGGAGCCAAATTCTGCCTTCCATGCAGCCAAGGGCAAAACATCCAGATTGCCATGAAGGAATTGCCACGGTAAGAATTTCACTCTCTGATAAGAGTGGAAAATCAGGTTGCTTCTCCTGACCTGGAGGAGCTGACAGAGGAGGGAAGATGGGAGGAACCATGTGGCAGCAGGTCCTTCTTTTGGGCAGCAAGGTGAGGGGATGTCCTTCAGAGCAATTGCCAGCACAGCTGCAAAAGGACAGGAATTACTTTTTCCCAGTGCAAAGCTGCTCAACATATTTTCCACCTGTGTCCTTCCAGGCAAATTCCCTATCTTTTTGGAAACCAGCCACATCTTAGAATTTTTCATCTCTTCATGTGTCTACATCTGTATAAACCACCTGTCTGGGCCCATGTTTAGGTTCTGCTGATATAATGACTTTTGGGGGGTGTAAGTCTATTTGGTTAAACCAAGACAGGGTTGTCTCAGCTTTTGTCTTGTTTGACTAATTACCAGATTTGCTGATGGGGAAGAGTAGCCTTTAGGAAGCCTTACAAAGGAAATAAGGAGAGATGGATGGGTCTTCACCACTGCTTTGTTTCTCATGCTCCAACCACATGAGCATCCTTGAATGTGTGGGGGTGCTGTGTGCATCCAGCTGTGTGTTTTAAGGGATTAATCTGACATAAAGCAGCCATGGCAAACACACTTGGACACTGTTTCACTGCACTAGTCCCCACATAGAAAAGTCCATAAGCTGGGATGCTCTGACTGCTTTCATCAAGGGTGAAGCAGACCCCAAACCAATCCAGGAATGGCATTAAAGTGCAGAGTTCTGCTGGTCCAGTGGAGGCTTGTTTCACCTGAATGGCAGTACAGAGATAGAAACAAGAAATTAATATCTGTGGCTGGATCCCTGAGGTCAGTTTGTGCATCCTCAGGCATTGTTCACAATAATCAGCTTTTCTGGGCACCTTAGGGATGGGGGACCAAGGGGAACCCCATGTGCTAAATATCCACCCCGAATCGTGGGGAGCTGCAGAGATCTCCATAAACCAACCTGTAGCCTTGATGCAAGCCCCAGGGTGGGCCAGTGGCAAAGGCACTGGGCAAGGGTGAGGGTCTCTCCCTCTCCCCCTCACTGCTCCTTCTTCCACCCTCCCTCTCTCTCCCCCTCTTCCCCTCCACAGCATGAATAATTACAGTCTGCTGTAATTCTGAAGCAATTATAGGGGGTGAGCCAGCTCCATCAAGAGATGTTTTTTCCTCTTCTCCCATTCAACATCCCCAAATACCACAAAGGAGTTTAATAACCCATAATGACACCTCAGACTTTCACATCATTGCATCCTCCCTAAGACTGGGCCAGCATCAGGAGGGAAAAAAAATAAAAGGGATAATTAAAATCCTCACCTCCCTCTTAACTTTGCAGCCTCCTATTATCTAGAAAACCTGCACTTTTGTGCTGATGCTGTCTCACAATGAGATGAGCCCTGGGGAGGGGGGCTGCAAGCAGCAGAGATGGGTTAACTCTGCAGTCAGGGCACTGAGATGCTCTGGGAGAGAAGCTCCATTCCCTCCACTGCAGGGGCAACCTCTGGGACATGATGGGGTCTCCTGCAGGGGTTGCTCTTCCAAGGCAAAAACAAACAGCCAGATATGTTAAAAAATTTAAAAAATCAAAACATGCACTTTTCTAGAGGTGATGGAGTAGGGCTATGCAGCCTCCTCCAATGACATTTTGCTGCAGTGTGTGCCAGTACATTTTCACAATGCACTGTACAGGAGAGATCTGCTCCACAGATGCCAACCAATGGCTTGAGGACCAAGGCCAATGCCCTCAGCAGCTGAATGCAAACATTCAAGCCAGAGATTTCACATTTCAGAAGGCCAGATTAGCCTTTAGCTAAACCTGAGAATAGTCTTGTAACCCACAAAAAAAGTCCTTCTGCCCCCTGTTTTGAAGCATGGGGCTGGCTGGGCTCATAACTCTTTTAATTTCCACATTCAGGCACGAAATTCTGTACTCATGATGTTCAAATCTTGCCTCAAAACCATTGAATCTCCACTCATAGGAAAATGGTGAAAATAGAATTCTGGGAAGTTTTTGCAGCAATCACCTTTTCAGAGGAAAATAGCCTGATTTTTGGGAGAACAGTGAATTTTTTGGGGAAAGGGTTTTCAAAGGGACTGAAGGCTACCCAACCTCTTCCCAGGAACTGAGAATTTAACCCTGAGTTTTTAGAAGCAAACCCAGCTCTCTCTTTCAGCAAGTGAACCAGGAACAGTGTAAATTCAGAAATACTGTGTTGATGATTCACCTGCCACTGCAGAATCCAAAGCAACCATCTTGTCTCAGATCAATGGGGAAGCACTTAGGAGCAATTTTCTCTTTGGAATTATGGCCAGCAAGCAGAGAGTCAGGAGCAGGTGGTGGAATACAATGCACACCTCTTGGAACATGCCATTTAGTGGTGGTGTAAAATTAATTGATGACACCTCTGCCCTACTGTATCTCAACTTGTGGACAATTTCTTTAACAAGATCATCAGGGAATGTCATCTTTGTGCAGAAAGGTAATTTATGTGTATTGCAACAGGTTTTCTGCACCACCAGTACTCCTGATTTCATATAAGTCTGTGACACCAAATATTTTATTCCCAGTTCCTAGAGTTCCCTTTCTTTAAAAAAAAATTAAAATTAAATGTAATCCTTTTGAGAAGTGAGGAAAGACTGAAGATTCTAAGTGGAAAAACCTTCAAGAAACAGTAATAATCATATGGAGGTCTGGCACAGAATTTTTGCACATTGAGTTTGACAGTGAATTTGCTTTTTGGGGGGGAAAAAAACAACTGTGCAGCTAAAGAGCAGTCAGAAAATATCCAAAACATTATGACAAGAAGAATCAAATGTCCAAAGCTCATTTTATTGTCAACCATGAACACAGAAAACAGGGTCTGCCTTTCTGACAGCTCAGCCCATGGCCGTGGGCAAGTCATTTGACTCACTGCCTCGTTTCCTGCCTTCTGCCACCAGGCTGGTAATTGCTGTGACCTTCAGCTGTGAAGAATCAGTTACTGATGGGCAAGAGATGCAGAAATCAATGAAAATATTTGGTTCTCACCTCCTTTCATTCTTCTCACCTGATGCCAGTCCATCAGGTTTTTGCATTGCTGAAGACACGTGGAAAAGGGACTCCTGCTACTGTTTATTTCTGGCCCTTGGGAGTCATTTCTGAAAGCTGATTTTTGAGAATTTAGTCTTTCCCTGGCTGGTGACCATGTTGTTTAACCTCCTTGCTCATTCACCCACACAATGGAGTAGACAGAATTTATGTAACTCAAAGCATCATCAGAAAGGAGAAAGACAAGCCTTGGTGAGATACCAAAGCAAGTTCCCACTGCCCTTCCAGAAGGAAACCTTCCCTGTGTGTTGGATTGGTCTGAGCATGGCCAAAGCTGGTGACCTGAATGGACTTCAGCCCATGGTCACCTGTGATGTAGGAGCTGGCTGCAAGGCTGCACAGTGTGGCTGGGAAGGGTCTTGGCCCCATATCTGCTCTGGTCCCTTCCTCTAGTGTTGTCTCCTTCAGTTTCCTGGCCACCCATCCTGCTGTTCCAGCTGTGGAAGCAAATGGTACTAGAAGAGCACAAGGGTTTTCCATCAGTGCTTTGTCAGAGCTTGCCCAACACACTCCATGAACATGTAACTTCTTTGACATGGATAAATCTTCCTCCCCCTCCTCTTACCCCTCTTCTCATCTTCTATAACAACAGCTCAGGTCACCAAGGTGGACCAGCAAAATGCAGCTCAGTGCTACTTCCATGTGAGCAGCAGATCTTCCACTTCTTACACAGGCAGTTCCCTCTCTCCTCAGGCACTGGAAGATAAAAAACATCCACCTGTCAAACAAAAGGTCTGATGTGATTTTAGCATTACGTGTCACACAAAGGGTCTCAGACCTATGAAAATGTCACCATATTGACTTTATACAAACGTTTATTCATTGCTCTGTTTATACACAGAAAGATGTTTTGCATTCAGCACAGAACAGTGAGTTTTATTACAAACACACAACCAGATCTCCACTGGAAATTATCACCATCATTCCACTGTCAAGTCAGTGCTTTCCTACTGATTCACATCTGCTTGGGATCTCATCTGTTATTCCAAACAGGTAGTTATCAGGTAAATAAATACATGAAAAAGAGCATGAGAAAATATTTTTCTCTCCTTTCCAGAGGATGAATGCAAATGCATCATCCATGCCAAGGTTCATTCCACCCAGCAGGCTTAAGGGGATGACTCATCAAAGCCCTGTTCTTCTCTTCTGGATCTTCAAGGTGTATCAACAATGTTTTATTGATTCACAGTCAAGGAAAGTAAAGAAAGAAAAGGGTCTGGGATCTCTACTGGAACAATAAGCCTGGCTTCAGTACTTCTGCCATTAAGCTGCTGGGATGACGCCATGGAAAAACATTTATGAGATTATTTTTCCTATCCTCCCAAATGGTGGGACTGTCACATCACTTACAGATTTGGATCCCTACGGATCTTTAGATTCATACAGGTCTTAGTGGAAAAGAGAACAAAAAGATCAAGAGCTGAAAGTTAGGCTAAGAAGAAAAGTTCAAGTCAGCTGTAGGACATGTGTTTTTAACAAGTGTTGACAAGCCGAATAGGCATTGGGAATGCTGTGTTCCCTTTTCCCTGAGCTGTACCTCACTTAAAGGGTTTGTGCAAGACAGGATAGGGTCAGACTGATGGGGATGGACAGCCTGTGTGCAGTGCAGGAGGAGATCCAGCTGTGATGACCCACCAGGCACAAGGCTGGGACAAGGGCACCTCCTGCCCCCAGCCAGGAAGCCCCAGGAAGGCAAGGTAGACCCTCCCCAGACCCACCAGCACTGCATGGCTGAGGCCTTTCCACCTGGCACCTGGCCAGGACTGGTCTCAGAAACCTCACAAGTTTCCTGAGAAAAGACAGGTAAGAATACATCACTCCTGCAGAGGAAGATTTTTGGCCTTTCCCCACATACCAGCTAGGAAAATTCATCTCTCTGCATCACTAAATGTGGTAGAAATTACGTGTTTTGAGTGCTCATCCTCTCCCCTTTCCCTGCATCAGGAGGTTTAATAGTTCTTTGGCTTATTTAATTTACATCAGGGACGTGCTGGATGGCAACGAGGTGGGATGGTCCAGGAGGAAAAGCACTGCAGAGGAGAGGCTGAAAACTCCCTGGATCTTCATTGCTCTGTCTCCCTTCTCGCTCCTGCTTCCAAAACACCACCAAAAGCAAATAAATACCTCTATAGGAGGAGGCAGGATGTGGTTTTCTCCTCTTTCTCATATTGATTCCCTGCCTCTCCTGTGGGTTTGCCCTCCCCCACCCCCCATTCCCTTCCTCCCCACCCACGTTTGACCTGAACAGCAGCAGAAGCCTGACCATAGCCTGAAGGGATTTGCCTTGTGCCTTTAGAGGGATGGAGTTTGGATTTCCTTATCTGTCCCCAGTAGGGCCATGTGTTTTTTCTCTGCTCCCCCTCCCTGCAGGTGCGTGTTGAGGGCAACAAGAGACAAGGGGTCCTTGTAAGTGCCTTATGATAATTGCAGAGCAGAGACTGCTCTGAAAATCTAAATTCCTCCCTGACATTTCCAGTCTAAAGCTCCCACTGACTCAGCTGCTGCTTGTGATATTTAAACAAGGATTATCTCCTTTTTCATTCTTTTCTTTTTTGATAATGGGATGGCAGAAGGTTAGTTTAACACTTTCCTGTGGCTGGTTTGGCTGTTACAGATCCCATACTCTTCAGGACTGTAACCAAACCTCTGCTTCCCAAGTCACTCATGTGGCAGAACTAGGAGGATCAAAGGCTGCGGTCATGAAAAACAAGGATCTTTCCCCAGATTGTCATCATTTCCAAATTTTTCTCCAGAGTGAGCTTTAGCATACCTGAAAATTTACAGCTTTGGGTCTGGCTTCTGCATAACTGCACCTAACATCCCTCCAGGCCCCCAGGCATTCCATCTTACAGCAGTTTTCTGTCCACTAGAATAGATTTCATTGCATAGGGATGCTGAGAAGCATCCCCACAAAAGAACCTCAAAGAAAGTGCAGGGCACTTTTTGACCCCAGAGAGACCCAAGTGCAGCATCACTAGGAGAGAACATGCACTAAAGAGAGCTCTCCCATCAGTTCAGGAATCACCTGGCAGGCAAGGGACAGCACAGCAAGTAAGTAATACTCCACCCAGCCCCCCATTTCCATGCTTGAAAATTGTGTCCAAAATGCAAAAAGTAGGTCCTCTCCATGACAGCACAAAAGAGACACCCAGCCCCAACTCTTCCAAGAGTCCCCATCATCCCAAGAAAGCTCTCCAAGTCCTAAAGGATGCTCTGGGGTACACAGAAGGCTGTTGTGGGGATCATTCTCTTGGAGTTACAGGAGAGCTGCAGCCTCCTCTGGCCATTAGCCAGAGGTTTATTCCTGACATTGGTGAGAAAATGGTGAGGATGAAGAGAGGAGGAGCCAAGGGGAGCTCAGAGGATGTCTAGACCAGCACCACATGCAGCACCAGCTTCCTTCCCTTGTCCTGGGGTCTGGCAAATCACTGAGCAAAAGACAAGTGGTCCTTTCTGCTTTCCAAAGAGATTGAGGGGTTAGAAGTGGGGAGGGGGCTTCCCCGCACCCCATTGTGGAGGCTGGACAAAGGTAAGCAGTGCAGATGTGCTTGAAAGCGTGGAAGAGGCGGGCACCTGGCCATGGGCTGGAGCCAGGGAGGCTGAGGATGGGAACAAGGATCTGCCCATGGCTCTGACAGTGGCAGGGGAGTGGCAGGGCCCTGATGTCTGCCTCACCATGTTCTCTATCACACTGCAGCAGTCAGGCAGAGCAAACATCCCCAATGGAGCTGTTCCCACCGTGCCATTGATAAGCAGCACAGGCCAGGAGCAGGGACAGCTGCCTGTTTCCCCCCCTGTTTCATGACACAGGGCTGCTGTTCAGCCCTGGCTGTTCCTGGAGAGGGCCTCTGTTAAGCTCCTGTTTGATCACGACCAGCACTGTTTGGAATGCCTCCCTGCTGTGGGAGGATGACAGCTTGGGACATCTTAAATGGGGAAATTGTGCAGAGCTGTTGTGGCTCCACGTCTGTTTTGGACACCATTCCACCCTGTCACCCCCCTCCCAAGGGCCAGGAGTGGGCTCAGGGACATGATCCAGGGCAGGAGCAATATGGGCCATGCCACACCTCAGGTGGGCAGAACACCTGGTCCCTTTCTCATGGTCCCCCCCAGCTCAGGCACCTGTTTCCACTCACGGGGTGTCTCCATGGCAATCTGCAGCTGCCAGGCACTGGAGATCATGGCTCAGATAAATGGAGCTCCCTGGTTTACTCCTTGGGGATGAAATTGGAGAGGAGTGCTCTTCTCCCCCAGCACAGCTTGGGGACCCAGCAGTGGATATAGCTGTGCACAGATTTCCTCTTCTGGCACTATTCTCCCTCCCAGAGAGCAGCAGGCACCAAACCAGTCAAAGAAGTGAAGCTTAGGCACAGAGAGATAATGGGGGACTGAGTGGAAGAGTGAGACCCTTTTCCTTAGATTATACTCCCTAACTTCTTGTTTTTACAAATTAACCTCTCCTTATGGTCCAAATTTATTTGAAAGGCCTTCTGTGCAAGCAGCTCTTAGAGCATGTTTGGGGCTAGTTGGGTGAGAAGGTGGTTAGAACTGCTCTGCCAGAGAAATCCACGCTCCAAGATGGAAAACACGTTGTGAGTAGTTCCCACTGGTCTCTTTTTGGTCACCTCTACAGGCCAAAAAAGGACCTGGAGGACTCCTCATTCCCTGGGAGGGCTTAAAAACTGGAACTGAAATGAGGTTATCCTCCGTTCCCCAGGTGACATGTGATACTCTGGATGGCCAGATGGCCATGATGCCCTTCCAAAGGACCTTCACAGTCTGAAGAAGTGGTGAGCTCCAGCAAGTGACAAAGTCCTGCCCCTGCAGGGGAATACTCCCACGCACCAGCACACGCTGGGAGCCAGCCTGCTGGAAAAACAGCTCTGCACAAAAGGCCCTAAGGGGCCCAGTTGAACCCAGCCCCATGCAGCTGCTCTGCCTGAGCTGGGAATGGAACAGGGCAATCTTCCAGCTTCAACCACTCTGCCATTCTGGGATCACCAATGGAGAGAATACACAAGAAAAGGAACATAGCAGTGCTTGGAAAAAAATCCTCTTCAAAAGCCCACCTGACACAATCCCTTCCCCCTAAATTTAAAACACCCAAATGCAAGCAAAATAAAAGAATGAAAAAATAAATTCTCCTTCCCACCAGTTGGTCAACACTTCAGTTTGCTGGGACAACTTTTATATAATTTAGTGCCCTTGTTAATAATATACCTGATTACTTTCTTCTGGTTGCCACAGCACATTGCAGCTACTCCCAGATGGCTCATGGGGCTCTGTACTCAGTCCCAGGGTCCCTGATGCCCGTGGGGCAGATGTGAGCTGTGCAGATGTGGCAGCAGCACGGGAACAGGTGCGTGGCTGCTGCTTGTGACGTGCTGCTGGCCAGCACCAGCCATCTCCCCTGGCACAGAGTGACTCAATGCTCCAGGCTGGGCAACTCTGAGTCACACACAGCCAGGGAACCTCCCACCACACCCTCCAACCATTCTTAGCACAGGGACAAATGTAGACTCACATGATTCTTCAGAAGGTGGATGTTGTCCGTCCATCATTGTGAGGGTTTTGCAGTTCCTAGAACAGGAAGGTGCTGCATTTCTGCCCAATAGTTGCACGAAAAGTCATATTCACATCCTTGCTAAGGTCCTTCTGTAATCATGACCACACATTGCTCCCTTCCCTGTCTCCCATTGTAGTTGTTCTCTCAGGGCTCCTACACAGGATAAGAAAACCAGGCTGAGTTTCCTAGAGGTGCCTCACCAGCTCTCATGATCCCTCTGTCATTCTCCTGTCTCACTGTAGGTGGTAGGATTGACCATGGGTAGGTCAGTTCCTGGGCTTCTACTCTTGCTAGCAAAATGTAGAAATGCAAATCAGCTTCTCCCAGTGCCCACAGCTGTGCAGGACATAAATTACTGCTCACACCCCCACATGCATGGCTGGATGAAACCCCATTCTTGTGTTTCTTGAGAATTGGTGGCTGGAGAAATCTGCAAGATGGTCCTGAACCTGGAATCTCCTTCTGAGGGCCAAATTGCCTTAAAATAGGAGGTAAAGGAGATGTAGAAACCTTCTGTGTTTATTTTGTATGCAAATCAGATATAAAGTCCCATGGCCATCTCCACCCTGGCTTTTGGTCAATGCTATCAAAATTCTGTTAGGTCCCAAGTAGGTGTAATCAGAGATACATCTGGGAGGAAGTGAAATTCAAATCATCCTCTCAGGTCCCTTTGGCATTACTCAGGTATGCTCCTATCCTCCTTTCCATCGACAGATGCTTCTTATGAACTCAGGAGATAAAAAGAAGATGTGAAGAAGTGTTTTACTGAAACAAGAGGGACTTGCAACAGCTTTCTGCCTTTCAGTAAACATTCATTTATTTAATGGGTGGAGATGGGCATGAGGAACCCTGAAGTCTCATCCTCCTGTTGAATTTTCAGGAAGCCAAGCATGCTGAGTCCAGCTGGGCACACAGCCCCAGCCCACAGAAATCTCCTGTCCCTCGTCTTCTCATGACAGCATGTTTGCTCACCCTCTTTCACCCTCATTTGCACACTTCTGATGGGATCCTGCTCCACTTCAGGACTGTCAATAATCTCTGGGAATGGGCATCTGCTTCTCCTTCCCCATCAGCCCCACCTGCAGCCTGGGGATATATCCTGACAGCAGACAGGGAACAGCTCCAAAGATGAGTATGTCCCATGGTGGGGCAGGGCTTGCCACCTCCCTTTGTCCACACTCAAAACCCACGCCACTCAAAAAGGTTTAGTTCAGACTCCTGTGTTGAAGTGACTGTTCTGGGCCTGATTTTTGGAAAAGCTGGACAGTTGGGTGGCTTTTGAAAAAGTATCTGTCTGCTGTGAAAAACAGGGCCACAGGCTTCATCGAAACTTTTTCTAAAATGCCTTAAACCCCCTGTTCCTTGTAATGTATTTGTTAAACTTGTTTTTTCCTTCTTTTCTCTGTTGCTCCTACTTTACTTATAAGTGGAGGAACGGGTCAGTTTTGCTTCACTGCATTTCTTTTCAGCATTAAATAGCGACCTGCTGAAGTGGCTCAGGGATGTGCTGGCATTTTGCAGCCTTTTATTAGGCAGCAGTCCACTTGCAGGTGCTGAAGAGGGCTTAACCACCGTGGCTGTCAGGAGGCAGGGAGAGGCGAGGGAAGGGTAATTGAGGGTTTAGACAGTGCTTGGCTCCACCAGACACCTCTCATCAAACCCAGGCAGGGCTATTGATCGGCCTCTCAAGTGGTCTGCCTCTCCTATTAGCACTGTCCTCAGCAAGGCACAGGGTACTGCAGAAGTATAGATTTTTGGTTGTGATTCGTAGTGACACCGGAGGCAGGTGGGGTTGGGAGGCACAAGAAAATAGCAGGACATGGTCTCTTTATGGGGAAAAAGACAGGGTTGTTGCTACCCCTTAAGAAAGTACCCTTGGTAAAAGAAAGGAAAGCATTCTCTCCAGCAAAGCAGTTTGATATCTTAACCATGGGTCTGAGAGAAAATGTGGTGGCTGAAAAACTTCACAGATGGGAAGGACCCAGTGGTGCAGCGAATGCAGAGAAATCTGTAGCTTTCTGTGTAGTGTTTTAAGGTGGAAAAGAGATGAAACAGATGACCTGTGCAAGACAGGGGTGATCTGTGCATGTCTGAGGCTTTCAGGATAGCGTGGGCTGTGATGAACAAGTGACTTCCTCGCAGGGTGCACCATGAGATACGGGAGGAGGAAGATGGCACTGGGCTTGGAAGGTGCCATCCCAGCAGCGAGGCACTAAAACTCTTCTCCTGTGAACTGCTTCCCTGGGCAGACAAGGAGGCTGTGCGATTAATCCCTGATCTGCTTTGGGGCTCCACCTGCACCTCACACGCTTTGCCCAGATGATGCTGGACAAAATCGGGGCACAGACAAAATCAGGGGCAGACAGGGCACGGCGGGGTCTGTGCCTCAGTAGTAAGGAGGGCCTGGGTGCTCTGCCGCTGTTTCACCCTGGGGAAGGCGGAGGAGAGGCCGAGTTTTGGGAGGTGCGGTCCCGGAATGTGTCGGTGCTCGGCGGGGCCGGGCAGAGGGGCGGGAGCAGCAGCGCAGTGCGGCGGCAGCGCACCGGGAGGCGCTGCGGGTCCGCCGCCAGCCCGGGCATCCCGGCACCGCACCTTTCCCTGCTCCCGGGCATCCCGGCACCGCACCTTTCCCTGCTCCCCGGCATCCCGGCACCGCACCTTTCCCTGCTCCCGGGCATCCCGGCACCGCACCTTTCCCTGCTCCCCAGCATCCCTGCATCGCACCCTTCCCTGCTCCCGGGCATCCCGGCACCGCACCCTTCCCTGCTCCCCAGCATCCTGGCACCGCACCTTTCCCTGCTCCCGGGCATCCCGGCACCGCACCTTTCCCTGCTCCCCAGCATCCCTGCATCGCACCCTTCCCTGCTCCCGGGCATCCTGGCACCGCACCTTTCCCTGCTCCCCAGCATCCCGGCACCGCACCCTTCCCTGCTCCCCGGTATCCCAACCTCGCACCCTTCCCTGCTCCCTGGCATCCCGGCACCGCACCCTTCCCTGCTCCCCAGCATCCCAACCTCGCACCCCTCCCTGCTCCCCAGCATCCCGCTCCGTCCCTGCTCCCCGGCTCTGTGAGTGCGGCAGTCCCTCTGCTGCCCGATCGGGACAGCAGCAAACACGAGCCCCTCTGCCAAAGAGCGGCACAGGGGGCAGTGCCAGCCCGAGCGGCGACATCTGGCTCTCCCTGTCCCGGGGCTGCAGCTGCTTTTGTGTCAGAGGGAGGGAACAGCTGCCAAGCCCCTCTCCAAGCCCACATCAGCCCACACCCGAAGCGTTTCATGGTTTACTGAGAGATAGGAGACCTGGCTTTTTTCCTTTGATTGTATGGGCTGCAAACGGGCCATGAAGATGATTAGAGGGCTGGAGTGCCTCTCCAGCAGAGATAGGCTGAGGTTGTTCATCCTGGGAGACCCTAGAGCAGCCCCTAAATGACTAAAGTAGCCTACAAAAAGCCTGGAGAGGGACTTTTTACAAAGGCATGTATTGAGAGGACAAGGAGGGGAATGGCTTTAGACTGAAAGAGAGCAGGTTTAAATTGGTTATTGAGAAAAAGTTGTTATCTATAGGTGAGGCACTGGAACAGGTTGCTCAGAAAAGCTGTGGATGCCCCATCCCTGGAAGAGTTCAAGGCCAAGTTGGATGGAGCTTTAAATAACCTCATCCAGTAGGAGGTGTCCTTGTCTGCGGCAGAGGGGTTGGAACTAGTTGATCTCTAAGACCCCTTCCAACACAATCTATTCTATGATCCTGTGAAATGCCCTAGGACAGGGTTTGCACTTGCAGTGATATTTTTGCAGGGGGAATAACCCAAGGAATGAGCTTCTTACCTGAGGAGTAACAGATTTCTAAAATATAATGCAAGGCTTTGGTAATCCTATGGCAGACTCCTGATGTTGAATGATCTTCATTTTGTGACAAGCTGCTTAAAATCCCTGAAGAATTTCAATCCAAACTCATTTTAACCACAATTTCAACAAAAATGGGCTCTTTTCTTTCTGTTCCCCATCCAGCCTTCCCAGGAACCCCATGCCATTGCTGGGCTCTGGTTGTTTCTGATCAGTGGAGACTAGCAGAGACACGGGAGCACACAGATAAGATGTTCAAGAAGGCATTGGGCCAGTGATTTGCATCAATCCTTTCCCTGGGTGCTCACTGACCCCTCCATTAGCCTTGAAATGGAAGATGGGATTTTTTGCAGAGAACAGATCTCACTGGCTCCCTCCTCTCTCTTGGGGCAGATGGCTTAGAGGGATTGAGCCCTGACAGTCACAGCAGTTCAGGCTTTTAGGAGGTGAGCACCCACTGCCAGCCTCAGACATCCCTCACACCTGAGCAAAGCTGCTGTTGCTCTGTTCTGACACTCTTTGAGCACTGCCCTGAGGAGGATCTTATTCTTGGCTGGATAAGAGAGCATTACTGACCAGGAATATCCCCAAAGGACCTGTTAGTGACAACCAAAAGCCATTCCCATGCTACCTCTCTCCTCTCTTGATGCTTCCAGCCCTGTGCAACCCACTCTTCCACCCTCTAAATCCCAAGAAAAAGAAGCCTTTGGAAGCTGGGGAAACCATAGATATTAATGATTTCTACTCTCTTTGGGACTTTGTGGCTGCAGGAGCTCCCTCTGCCAGCCAGAGGAGCTGTATGCTGCTTTCTAAACATGAGCAGATGCACCTGCCCAAGAGGGAACCTTTACTGCCACACTGCTGGCTTCAAAGATTTTGGGTTTTTTAAAGGTACTTAAGTTTTCAAGGCTGTCTTAAGAGTTTTGATTTCAGCTCCAGCAGTCAGATCTAGCCACATACACAGTCTGTCTCACACCATTGTTACCACTCAGGATTAGAACCATTCTCACTCACTGATTCATTTCTCACCCTTGTTACTGTGCCATGCACTCCTGCTCCTTGCTGGTTGCACTGTTTTCCAGTTTCAGCCTAAATGCTTGAAGGACTGCAGGAATCTCACCAGACTGTGGCAGGCACAGGCTGCTTCTCTGTCTCTCTGCATTTCTGCTGCTGAGCTATGGGAGGAATGCAGCCCCTCTCCTGAGAAGTGACTTGCAGGTAGGGGAGATGAGTGGGTGAGGGAAGGAGGGGAATCAAGAAAGGAAAAAATACATCCAGTTTGCCACAAATGAGAAGATGTCACAGTCTTTTTTTGCCTGTGGGCCCCTTGTGACACAGCTGAGAGAGGGGACAAATGTTTCCCCCTTGGCATCAGCTCCAGCTGGTGAACATGCATCCCCTTAGGGAGGAGTGGTCTCCACCACACCACCATACCCCACTCCTTTTTTTTAGCTTTTCTGTGGGGAGCAAACAGCTCTGGCACTGAAAAAGGAGAGGCTGAGGTCTAAAGACAGTCATTGTCCTTGCTCTGCTCATGTTGTATGGGTTTGCACACAGAGAATCTCCATCCCAGCAGAGCTTTCCTGGGATGAACAGGAAGAGATCAGAGTAAACAGGTTTGGAAACTGTCAGGCAAGCATTGACAAGGTCATCTGATCTGTGACTTATTCAGGGAAGTGGGAATCAGAATGTGAAGGGAGGAACACACTGTGTTCACCAAGTGTGTTACCAAACTGGGACCTGCAATCAGCCAGAGCTGCAGCCATCTCCAGGTCAGGGAAGATGCACACCACTGGCTACCAAGCCTGCAGGGTAGGGCCTGTCCAGTCCCACATATTTAGCTATCATCTCCTTTAATACATCCCTCAAAGGCAGATTATTGGTAGCCCTTAATAATAGGAATAGCATTAATTATGAAAATGGAGACTAAACTGTTTAGAGTTGGACAGACAAAGATTTTGGGTTCACAGAGAGGATGTGGGGTGCAGCTAAGAGAAGTGGGAAGGCAGCAGAGGCTGCAGTGATGCTCCATGGCAGGGACTGTGTGGCATTTGGGGGATCCAGGCACTTGCCCCAGCCCTGCTGCTGACCTGAGCATGGATGAGATCCAGCATTTCGCACAGCCAGATGCATGTGCAGCTTGCAGAGCTGGAGGCTGAGATCTGCCACGGGGCAAATTCCTGTCCCATGAGGGAGAACATTATTAGTCTAACTATCAACCTTGCAAACTCATCCTGGATCTCACAGGAGATTTTACAGGCAGTTGCTTGTAGCAGGTCTCCCTCAGCAACCGCACACAACCTCCCTTATCACCTCTTGCTGCTGTTTGTACCTGAGCAACACGCTTGTCCTCACCATCTGTCCCTGCCAAGGGCAGTGTAAGCCCTCTGCTCGACCCATGTGGTGAATGAATCCCACAGGGATTGTCTTTGCAAGGCTGGGGAGCATTAAATGTCACTGCTGCACAGCCAGTGAAGGGGGCTTGGGCAGCCAGGTGCAGCAGACTTCTGGTTTCAGAGGAGCCCCTTGGCAGAGACCCCCCAGCAGAGGGGACCCACAGCTGAAAGAGGGGCAGGGTGACAGTGGGGGAAGGTGAGGGAGGTACAAATCCCA
Source organism: Erithacus rubecula (assembly GCF_903797595.1). Lineage (NCBI taxonomy): Eukaryota > Metazoa > Chordata > Aves > Passeriformes > Muscicapidae > Erithacus > Erithacus rubecula. The sequence goes on from NC_136688.1 coordinate 3,841,998, forward strand.
CAGAAACCCTCCCAGGCACTGCAGCAGCTCCCTTGAAGTCCCTGAGAGCCCTCTTTCTGCAGCATATAGATGGTGACCACAGGCATCACTGGTGTGGGGAGCTCTGCCTGCCAACAGCTCCAGATGAGCTTCCATTCAGTCACAAGGGTCCCTGTGGATATACAAAGCAGCAGGAACAGAGGTCCTCTGATGCCCTGCCAGCCACTTACTTGCACAAAAGATGAGGGCAGCAGGGCCACCTCCTTACCTGCTTTCCATCTGTAAAGAGGATGGAAATTCTTCCACCATTTAAAAATAGCTCTTCGGTGGATTTTCCCTGGCACTTGCAAAGTTTCCAGGGAAGCCGAGTGCCACTTCTGCAGATTGCTCAAGCAGATGCTGTGTGTAAAAGTGTCTTCTGTGTTAGAATAGCATCCTGCTTCCTTGCCTTCAGGCTTGTTGGGAAGGGCTCAGGCTTCCAGGTGATCTGACAGATATTTGGGCTTCAAGAATTTCTGCTGGTAATGCACAGCTTGCCCCAGAGCAAACCCAGCCAGAGGAGCACAGGGATACCAGGGGTTGGGTAACTCTCCTCAGGGCTCCTGGTAAGTGCTGCCTGCCAAATAAAAAATTGCATTACTGCACCCGTAGCAGCTTTCTCTTCCACACCATACTTTCAGCCCTTTGGCCCCCTTCAGAAAGTTGCTGAGAACAGCAAATTAATAAAAATATTTAGTTTTTACTTCTCTTGGACTTAGATCAGAGCTGAACCTGGAGTCACAAGGGGGTTTCCTTGTGGGCTGCCATACTTTTCTCCCCCAGGTTCTCTCCCTTCTCCTTCCTGGGATTGTACTGCAAATAAGCTGCACTTGTAGCACCAGCTCCAGCAGCTGCTGAAAGGAAGGCAAAGTGGGGATGGATTCATCCTCCAGAAAAGAGAAAAACATCTCTGCATGCCTTTCAGGCTGCAAATGGTTAAGTGTTGGGAGAGATAGGAAGCAGCTCAGAGACTTGCCTAGAGAGCAGCACAGGCACAAAACACGATTAAAAGAGCAAAATGACAGCTTGTCACTGGAGGGCTTCAGAAACGAGAATAAATGATTTTAAAAAATAGTGTGTGGATCCATGAGGAAGTTCCCACAATGGCTGGGAGTGAAACCTTGACCCTCTGGCAGATGGGGGTTCCCAGCTGTTTTCATCTGCATTCTGCTGTCCCCCCTCCCCTTTTCCTCCCTCCTGCTGGATGCAGCACTGCAGTGGGTGCCCTCCAAAGCACCACAGGGGACAGAGGGCTGGCTGTGCTCAGAAATGACACTCAGACACACTCACCTCTCTCTCTGCCACACCATCTCTAGGTTAGGAAAGGGCATAGGAGGGGAGTTCATGGAGTTATGCTGGAGCTGAGAGGCAGCCCAGGTCAATGGTCAACCCCTGGAGCTCCTGTTGTGAGTCCCTGGGGTTTTCCCACTCAGTCCCTGTGTCCTGAGCACCAAGTAGCCCTGGGACCAGGCACACCAGTTACTTTCCTGATGTCACTCACCTTTGCACTGTAGGTGGGTGGACACATCATATTCTCTTGTAAAATGGTGTATTAAATCCCATAGAAGGTCCCCTAGCAGTTTTAAGGAAACAAAGGACAGCACAGATGCTGCTGGAGCATAACAAATGTTTCTTGAGAATACTTAGTGGTTACTCCTACCCCTAAAAGCTGCTTTTTCTCCCTCTCCCTCACAGTTCCTGAGCCCCAGAACTTGCTCTTGGACACCACTATTCCTAGGTAATCCTTAAGAGAGAGTTTTGGAACCCAAAGAGGTCCTTCCCTCTACAACAACTTTAATGTATGTTGCCCAACCTGCAGTTGCAGTTAATAGCTCACAAGCACATTTTCTAAGTCCTCCAATTTCTCACCTTTTACCAAGTGCTTGCTTTTTTAGCAGATTGCTCTGTGGTTTCTGGGGCAGGCACAGTGATGGACCCTGCACAGAGGAGCTTTGACACCCAACTTCTGCTCTCTGACCCTGCAGGGCAGCTCTATACTGTGAGGGTGGGTGCTGCAGCCTCATTTTAGGGCTTCAACACTCACAGTGAGGAGGCAAGGGCACAACACAGGGGCTCCCCAGTCCATGGAGAAGCAAAAAAACCAATTTTTCTTCCTTTTACCATCCAAAAAGTGCTGTTTGTGCAAGGAGCTCAGGACATGGCAATGAAGAGATCATATACCCAGGGAGAAGAGCTTTCCTCTGCTTTCATCACAGGGCAAGTTTTCCACTTGATTCCATCAAAATCCCACATCTCCCAGTCCTATGGGTTGCCCACAGCATTCCCATGCCAACATGCCAGTTAGGGTAATTAACTCAAGACCCACTTGTGTCTTTTCTCTTTCAGCCACACTTCCACCAAGGTGGAATGGGACAGAGACCTCACCAGCAGCATCCCCACAGGCTCTGGGTTTGAGGCTGCTGATCTTTGGGTATGGGCTGTGCCAGATGGGTGTCTAGGCAGGGGAGTGCAGCTTTCCCCTCAGCTGGTTGGCAGCTGAACGCTCAGGATTTCTCCAGCCAGCACAGGATCCTGGCCCCGGGCTGCTCTGATCAGGGTGAGATACAGCCTTGCCTGGGGCAATGTGTTTTCAGCCTCTGCCTGCCAAGGTGCTGGCAGAGGAGACACAGAGGGGTGGGAGGGGAGAGAGAGTTTGGTTTTCTTCTGAGCCAGCTCCAACTCTGGAGAAGTTGTGTCTGCATTTCCAGCCTGAAAGCACACCCTTCCCTTCTCCAGGGGCCTGCAGTGCCCCTGCATTAACCTCTCCCGAGTGAGGTACCCCCGAGGTTTTGAAACTTCAATGTCATAACCTGTTTGTCCTGTTTAAAGCAGGGGTGGGGCTGGGGAGCTGACAGACCCTGAGCAGGCTGTGCCTCTGGCTACCCTGCATCCTCATGGCTCAGCAGGGGAGAAGAAGGGGGAAATAACTCCTAGAGACTCCACATTTTGCTGTCTCAAGGTGGGACCCCAGTGAAGACCTTGCAGCAGCCAGCCATTGATGCAGCCCAGCAGGTGCATACACATTGTTGTGAGCAGTGCTGCTCATCCAAACACACCCTGGAAACACTCACTGTTTCCATAAACCCTGTGTTTACACCTTGATGCAGTCGTGGCATGGCTAATGAGGGAAGTGGGCCATGATGCTCGTGCATCCATAAGATAAACAGCCAAAAGGGAGACAAATCACATTTTTATTGTCTGCAGTGCTGTGTCCAGCACATCTTTTCTGGGATTTCTGTTACTCAGGATCTCTGAGATTCTTGATGCAACTTGTCACTCAAAAAAAAAAATGGGGCTTCAAAACTTTGTTAATAGAACAGAATTTTCATCTTGACATAGTCAAGACTACTTTCAAATGTTTGAGGTCCTATATGTTTGTAATAAATTTGTAGAAATAGGGGATTTATGTTTTGTTCTGCTCTTTGATGATGAAGACAGTGGCTCTGTATCGTTTTGTGCCTGAATGTGACAAAGGCTGTGCCAGGCTCCAAGGTTAATGCAATCAGGAGTGAACTGAACCCCTGGACAGTGTCTGGGCACCCAGGCTGCAGGGCTTGGTAAGGTCACAGGTGAGGTCAGGTGCAATTCTCTGCCTGTTTGCTGGTCAAGACCCAGCCTGAACCTGGTATGAGTAAGATGTCTGAGCAGCTGGCCAGAAAATACTTTAAAACCCACTTGAAGTGGCAGTGGGCAGTTCCCTGTTTACACACCTTGTTTCCTTCCCTGTGACTCCTTCTGGAAATGTGTTTTCAGCCCAAGAACAGATATGAAAGTCCTTTGGCACAGAGGCAGGCACGTAGAGATGTGAAGCCCTTGGACCTGGCACCTCCTGGGGAGGCAGCTTGTGTGGCTTGGTGGCCCAGCACATGCTCCAAATGGTGCCAAGAACCTTTGCCTTTTGGAAGTGACAAAGAGAAAGCCAAGCACTGCCACCACCTGACAGGAAACATCTGCAATCAGTGAATCATAAAGAGAGCCGGTCATGTTTTATCCCTTTTTCCCTATTCTTTGTTTTGTTTTCCTTTTGGTTTTGTTTCTGTTGGTATTTTTTGGGTTTTTTTAATGACAAAAATAAAGTGATAAGTTCACTTTGAAACTCCTTCTCGACTTTAGTGCCTAGGACCTTAAAACAAAGTGGTTTATCCCCCCCTCCCCACTCTGATATCTCTGCTTGCAGGTGGCAGAGGCAGGCTCAGCCTGATAAGATTGCTGATAGGGGGGCAATGCACAGAGCAAATGTGCTCATTAAGCAGGAATCTTAAGAAGCCAAGGATATTTGCCTAATGCCCTCTTCCTCCTCCCCATTCTCTGGGGGGCCAGGCAGTGGCTGGTGGAACAGGAGGGGAGCAGAGGGGCTGGGGGCAGAGCCAGGCTGCCCAGGCACGGCCAAAACTCAAGCAGGCACAAAGGTGGCAGGACTCAGCTGGTCCCTTGCCACTGGGATTGCAGCCCAGCTTGGATGTGGGTCCCTAAAGGCACTCAGGGCTGTCTGGTGAGCCTAGGGCAGCTTCACCAGACTGGCTTTGGCACAGCACCTCTGAAGACACCACTGCAGAATGCCTCCAGATTTGGTGTCATGTTTGTTATGCAGTGCAATAGCTTGCCCTGGTTTAGCACATGATAAACACCTTAGTCATGAGGAGCAAAGATAGGGAACAGGCCAGCAACAAGCACAGCTCTGTTCCACCTTTATTTGAAGAGCAATTGTTAAGCAACCCATTTTTGCTGGCCTTTTTAGTGGTTTAGTGGTTACACCAGACATGTTTCACTCTTGCCTTTTTCTTTTCAGGAGGGGATAAAACTGTCACAGTGAAAGGAAATAAGTTCCTCTGATTTCTCTCTGTTTTCTGCTTTTTGGCCAAGCATTTCCATACGCCTGAATTCAGAACTTCCTTCTTCCTTATTTATTGTTAATTAAAATAAAAGCAACAGTCGTTTGCCATGATGGAAATGATGGTGTGTCCTCTCCATCCTTGTTCTGCTCCTTCCCTCCCCCATGGAGCAGGTGAGACAGCCAGGGTCACCATGGCTCAGGAGCTGCTCCAGCTTGAGCAGTTTGAAGTTTTACAAGTCTTTGGAAAGATATAGCCCTAAAGATTATAAATGTGGAGTGTTTCAGCCAAGCTAGAAGGATCACAGGGAGAACAGCACCGTGTTATAGAGGACACAGATTTGGGAAACCCAGAGTCCCTCATGAAAGATGATTTCTCATGCTTCCATGAGTTTATTTGCCACCCAGCAACAACACCAAGAAAGAAATACCTGGAAACTCAAAGTGGGACTGCTATAGATGGGTGTATTTATCACTTGGTTTGATTACATTTCTCAGCTTGACTCTAAAATTCCTGTGGGAACTGACCAAAAGGTAATGATAGATCCCAATCTCCATGGCCTCACCCCTCTCCATGCAGTGTGTCCTCTCTGGCACAGCCTTCTCCCACCACATCTCATCTGTCAGCTCCATGGCAGTTACTTAGGGCAAAAGATAACATGCAAACACCTAATTAGCACTCAAAGTGCCCTGCAGTATCAGCTCATGTAACCACTATATAACAAAGCACAGAGACCACAGATCACAGCCCACTGCCCAGCCCTGTGACCTGCCCAGGGAAGCAATACCAGATGTAAAACACAAAAGCTGCACCATCTCCTTTGCATGTTAACTGAGCAGGCTGGGCAATCACGGGCAGGGAGCACTGCCTTGGTTTCACTGAGCCTCCTGATTTGCTCCTGTGGCCCATACTTGGAGATGTTCCACCTCTGTGTCCTCCAGGAGTATCCTTATGGTGGTTCAGGTACTTCTTCACCTGCACAATCAAAACTACCAGGGGTTTTTCAGTGATCCCTCAGTGAAATGTGCTGCTTGGTGCTCTGCAAAACCCACCTCCAGCAGCAAGACATGGGCAGGAGGGAGATTTCACAGACCTCCTACCAAACAAAGAGTGGCACCTCTTCATGGGCTATGCTGAGGAAAGGTGCCATCTAACACTAACAGTAAAGCAGAACCCTGCAAAGATGTGAAGCCAACAGGGAGGGATGTGTGGAAACAGAGTGCAAGTGAAGAATGGGAGAAGGGGTTGGTGTGGCCTGGAGAGATGAAGGACAGGACTGAGGTGGGCAGGGAAGCACAGGCCATAGGAAGTTCAGGGAGGGATGAATGGCACAGAACAGCTCCTTCCATTGCTAGAACCTTATTTCACATGGCAGGGCTGGTGAGGGAAGTATCTCCTGCAGCAGCACAGATGTGGCAAAGAGCCTGGCAGAAGCAGACCCTTCTTGCTTAAAAGAGCACAGTGTGCTGGCCATAAACAGGGCATCAGTCTGGCCCTTCTAGAAAACAAACAAAAAACCAGCCCAAGTGAAACTCACTGGCATTCCAGAAATAACAAATCTGCATCTCTCAGTGTCTAAATCGCACAGGCGGGAGCTCAAGCTGGGACATGCTGGCTGGTTTCTGCGCCGTGCCGCGTTTTAGCCAGCTCTCCAAAGCAAAACGAAAGCCTGGGCTCCTCCTCCCGGCGAGCTGAACAGCCGGCAATAAAGAAAGACACCCGAAATTACTGCAAGCAGCACAAGTGTTGCTCAAGGCTGCGCGGTGCCTCAGCGGGGATCGTGCAAAGCAGCCGCCGTGAGAGGACGTGACACGACCTGCCGCAGGAATTGTACTGAAACTCGGAGCGTGTCGGAGCAGGAGAGCAGCGGGGCAGTGACTGATGAAGATTAGCCGAGATAGCGAGGAGGAATGGCATGTCAGAGGAGGAGGGGGAAGCGATATGGCTACGGGGAAGGGAAGGCAGGGTGGAGCCAGCCATCCGGGCTGGTGCCCTGCCAAGGTACATGTGTGTTAATTGAGCAATCCTGCCCCTCCGCTCCCCCGGCAGGCAGCGAAAGGAGCGCACACCCCTCTGGAAAGGGTGCATCAGGAATGCTACACTGGCAGGGGAGCTGGACCCCAGCAGAGCACTCACCAGACATGCCCCCTGCCCTAGGATGGGCCAGGGTGTGCTGAGAGTACTGACAAACCATAGGGGAGCTGCCAGGAATAGAATAGAATAGAATAGAATAGAATAGAATAGAATAGAATAGAATAGAATAGAATAGAATAGAATAGAATAGAATAGAATAGAATAGAATAGAATAGAATAGAATAGAATAGAATAGAATAGAATAGAATAGAATAGAATAGAATAGAATAGAATAGAATAGAATAGAATAGAATAAACAATTTAAAAAAATAGGCTGGTAAGCCAATGTCAGATGTGTAGGAGAAGGATTATCCTACACTTTTGGTAGGACACTTTTGGTAGAACACACTTTCAGTAGGAGGGATAGGGAAGGGAAGGGAGGGAAGGGAAGGGAAGGGAAGGGAAGGGAAGGGAAGGGAAGGAAGGGAAGGGAAGGGAGGGAAGGGAAGGGAGGAAGGGAAGGGAGGAAGGGAAGGGAAGGGAAGGGAGAGAAGGGAAGGGAAGGGAAGGGAAGGAAAGGGCAGGGAAGGGAAGGGAAGGGAAGGGAAGGGAAGGGAAGGGAAGGGAAGGGAAGGAAGGAAGGGAAGGGAAGGGAAGGGAAGGGAAGGAAGGAAGGGAAGGGAAGGGAAGGGAAGGGAAGGAAGGGAAGGAGGCGTGAGGCAAGAACAGATTACCCAGAATAATCTGGGTAAATCTCTCTCACTGGAGATATTTGAGAACACTCTGGACACAATCCTGTGTCACAAGCTCTGGGATGGCCCTGCTTAAGCAGGGAGGTTGGACAGATGACCCACTGTGGTCCTTTCCACCCTGAGCCATTCTGGGAGTCTGTGAAAGCCTAGGCAAGGACAGAGATCTGAAGTTGGGGTTTTATCAAGGCCAGCAGCAGCCATTGAAATCAATGATGCTCCCCCACTACAAATCACCTCAACACCCACCCAGACCCATAAATCAGCACATAAAGATAATGAAGGAATCCTTCACAACTTCTGTGTCCTTCCACACAGTCAAGTCTTTCTTTGAAGGTATTTTTTCCTAATTGTCATGGCTTGAGCAGGTCTTTCCAATGCCACTAATGTGCTGAGTGCCTGGGAGAAGGGTTTCAGAGCAGCCCAGCACCTCTCTGTCACAAAGCTGCAGTGCTGATGCCCTTTGGTTCCCAGGCTGTCATCCCAGAAGGAGGACCATGGATGTCCCCAGAGATGGTTGAGGTCTAGAGCTGTCCTTGAGAGCTGTCATAACACATGAACCTCGGTGCTGAGTCTCCTTTACATATGCACTGACTTTTGTTGCTGTTGGTATTATTAGTTTTGTTTTCTTATAGCAAATCCTGATGGCACAATTCGGATGGCAGGAAACTCTCCCTCCCCTGAGCCAGTGAAGAAAAGGATATTAATTTTCTGTGTTGCCTGCCTGCAGCCCACACATCACAGATGATCCTTTCTGATGGAAACCCAGGACTGGGGGCCATGGAGCAACCCTGGGCAAGACCTTCTGTTGAGAAGCAGTGCTGCCTGCAGGAGGAGTGGGGCTGGGGCCAGCCAGTGGGTTGGTTAGCACAGGAATAATCCCTGGGGCCACTGCTGCTCCATCAGGGAAACATGCTGCGAAGCAAAAATCAATCCCAAGTAGAAGGGGTTTGGGTGGCAGCTCCCTTTCCATGCTCCCAGGGATTTCTGCAAGCTGTAAACAGCTCTTAAGAGCACTCACCAAATAGGAAGCACTTGTACCTCTCCACACAAGTATATATTCCAGACAAGAGGGTTGCAGGGCTCTGGGAGTCTTGCTGCATTTCCTGCTGCTGGGAAGCACTGGAACAGGTTTCAAGGAGAGAGGATCATTTCCAGCTCTGTTGTTTGCCCTTGCAAAAGGAGGGCTAAAATACAAATAGGGCACCCAGAAATAAGGCATCTGTAGGTTTACACTCCTCCATTCCTATAAACAGTGCCAGTCTTCGCTGCTGCCTGGCACTGGGAGGGTGAAACACATGACACATGGCAGCAGAGCTGTCTGAAACAAAGGGTGTCCTGAGCTGGTACCCTCTGTTTGCAGTGGGAGTGATGGGTCTCTAGCTGTGTCTCTTTACCTGGACAATATGTGACCAGCCAGCATGTGACACTGCTGGGTATCAGGCACAGGCTGCACAGGGCCACTGTCACCTTCTCAGCTAGCCCAGGCCCACCCAGAGCAGTGACTCACACACAGGAGTCCCACTGTTCTTCCATCAAAGCACTGAGATCTGTGACATCCAGGCAATCCAAAACACAACTCTTGTGCATGCATTGCAATTTTTGGGGCTGTCAGCTGGTCACCTGTTGGTCACAGCACACAGGGGCTGTCACAGGTTTCAGGGAACACCAGCCACTGCCTCGAACCATTAGACATTGCTGACACCCAGCATTTGCATGGATTTGATTATGTGGCATAGTAGACTGGAGCCTTTCTGTTAAGAAGCCAGGGGCAGAACATCTCATTTGCCTCTCCTCTCATTCACTTCCTGCCTATGTGCAAACTAAATGTGAATGATGGGGCAGCAAAAGGCACCCTTGGCAAAGCACAGCCCAGGAGGAGCACAAAGCAGGGGAAATCACAGGTTTGCCATTTCTTCACTGCAGAGCTGTGTTCAGGCTCCTTGGGGTGTGCAAGGCAGCAGGCAGGCCAGGTTCACAGGATCTCTGCCCAGCCACCAGCAATTCTGCACCCTCCTGACCCAAAAGCAAAATGGTAGTGGTGACATGCCAAGAAGTAATTGTATGAATTTTCATGAGCCTGGTTTTCTTTCCACTCTCGCCTATGTCCACTGTTTGACCCTTGGGGAAAAGGCATAAATGAAGATCCCTCAGACAGTTCTGTCACACTGATGGATCTATTTTGCCATTTGAATGCACAAGGGAATTGATGCTTTCACATTAATGGGGTGAAATATGTTCTGTTCCTTGAAGTCTGAGGCAAGAGCAGAGCCTCTGAGCTTTCTCCTTTCAATAGCCACAAAATGCCAAGAGAAAGTGGAACTGACCCTCAATGCAAATTATGTGCATCCTGGTAAAACAGGAACACTTCAGCCAGAAAGGTTTTAGCTCTAAGCAGCACAGAGGCTTGTTTGCTGTGAGGACAGCATGAGTATGAGAAATCAGGTGTAGTGCTTAGGGCTCTACTTAGGTCTTGCTGTGGTTTGACACCAGCTCTGCTCTCACTGAGCCTCTGATTTCACACACACACATGTATTTTCTTGCTCTTTTGTTTTCAGCTGAGATGAACAACAACAACAAATGGTCATAAACCAGCAAGACAGCAAGGAAGAAGGAGAGAGGATTTCACCTGGAGGTGAGGCAGTGTTAGCATGAAGGAAGGTGCAAAAGGCACTGCTGCAAACCTGATAAGAGGGAACTCACATGCTGGGACCTGCTTGTGGTTAGAGAGCTGTTTGTAGCATCTGTGTCATTATTAGCCCCACATGTCCCATAAACAGAAAAACAGCATAGAGCAGGTCACAATTGCAGGGTGGGAGGAAGCACGGCAGGACAAATGACAATCATCCTCATCCATGGAGCAGACACACAAGTCATCCACACAACAAGTGCAGCAAAGACACAGATGCATTGAATGAACCATTGGATTCTCAGTACAGTAACATCATCAAAATTATACAAAGCTGGACTTCAAAGGGTAACTTTAAGTGGCACTAGACTGGGCAGTTGAAACATTTACTGTCCAAGAAACATGGGTGGTTTGGGCACAGTGTGTGCACAGTGCTCACTGCACAGCTCTCCTTAAGGATGTGCATGTTTTGAACCCACATTTGAGGCACCTGTTTCTGAAGACATAGCCCCAGGGCTTAATTTTATAGCTGCCTTTGGTGATAACCAGTACATCCAAGCAGTCAAAGAATGCAGTTACACACGTGGCCAGCTGCAAGCAGAGCAACAGCTCATGAAATCTTTCGTACTTTGCAAACAGAGACCAACCTTATCATCTCTGTTGGTGTATTTAAAAAAAAACAAAAAACCAGGGCAGGGCAAGGTGGATTGAAGTTCCACAGGCTGTGCAGAAATCAGTGGTGTGCAGTGGCACCAAAAGAGGTCTCAGGAGCCACCCAGGGGACTGGATTTTTACCTGGGCACCTGTTGTGGTTTAACCTCAGCTGGGATATGAGCACCACAGAGCTGCTGACTTACTCCCCAACCAGTGGGATGGGAGGAAGAAAACTGGAAAGGTAAAGTGAGAAAAGTAATGGGTTAGGATAAGAACAGCTTAATAACTGAAACAAAGTATAACAATAGAGATACTAAATTGTAATAAAATGGAAATAATAGAGAGAAATAAGCCAAGCATTAATGGGTACCTGAAGATACAAACAAGTCTGTATGTAGAATTGCAGCCTATAATCTAGAGTGCTTCTAAAAAGCTCAGTAGGTGCTTAGGTGCCTCATGGGCCTGAATCATCTACAAACCCCAGCCCTCAGCCAGCATTGCTAATACATTCTTGGCCAGGATGACACGTCTGAAGAAACAGTTTAATGCATGTTACATTCGGTAAAATGTTACAGCATCAGTATAGCTCCTTTGAAGAGATCATTTAAGGACACAGGTAGCAAGGGAAGCAGAAAACATATCTGCTATTGCAGGAAAGGTTATTGCAGAAGAAAAAAAAAAAGACATTATTGTTACCAGTCCTCTGCTGTGACAATGAACTGCAGCTGGGAGTGAAAAAATTCTCTTTTCCTGGGTTACATTTGGTGAGATCTCAAATCAGAGAAACTAAACCACAGCCCATGGTGAGCTTCCTCCTGTTTCATTGATTTGCTTCACTCACATGACTTTTCACAATCAAAATTGCTCAGCAATGCTCTGAAGAGGTGGGCTGGGAGAGCTGCGTGCTCTGCTTTCAAGTGTTTTTTATGACAAAGCTTTATTACTCTGGCAGTGGGGTGAAAATCATGCTTATTCTGGCCTTGGTGCAGCTTAAACTGAATAATAATTTCACAAAGCAGCTATTGGGATAAACTTGTAAATGCAGTGAACAGAGATGTTTTGAAGCAGTAGATGATAGGACTTTCCTCTTCTGTTTCCAAAGAAAGCTCTCCAAACAGGTCAAGGTCTGGGCACTTTGGGGATTCAGCTAAAGTCTCTACTTGCAGAGACTGGCACCAGGCTTGCACCAAGCCACATTTGCCAGCAAATGGCAAACACCTTTGCTGACATTTGGTGGGAACACAGTGGTCCAGCCTCACTCCAGCAGGACCAGGCTGAGGGAAGGAAGAGCACTGGGATGACAGGACAGGGTTCAGCCTTTCCACTGGGAATTGGAGTCCATTGCATGGCTCAGGGGTGACAAGTGGCACATCCCCAAGGGACAGCTTCCACTGCCACGGGCTGCCCACCCACAGGCACCCCAAAAGCAGAGAGGATGAATGGTTGGGAGGGTTGGTGGTCGGGAGGGCCAGTCAAATAGGTTACAACCACACGTGCTCTCTCCAGTCTGACTCTTGTTTCCTGGAAGAAGTTTTATTGCTACTGAAATGCTTCATGCTCTGTGAAGCCCTTGCCAGCTGGAATCATCTCTTTGCACCTGTCTTTTTGTTTACACAAATCCCTTCACTAATAGAGCTAATCACTCTGCTTTGATAAATCTGCCAGGCCCCTGATACGAGCTCCCCCCATGCTAAACAAACAGACCATTGTCTCGACAGGGCCAGCCAGCCTGTTAATGGTTAAACTGGGAGAGGGTGGCAAGGGGAAAAAGAGGCATTGGACACAGGCACACTCCTTCTTTTTCCTCCCCCCAAACCTACTGGTTCCCCCATCCATTGTTTGGGCTTGAAACTCTGCCTGGGTCCCTGATGTCAGCTGGGGACACCAAGCAGGGTCTGACTGCTTGGGGATGTGCAATTCACTCGGAAGCATCCAGGGCCAGGATGTAAGGTAGGATGGCCATCCCCAAAAAAGGAGTGATGGGGCAGAGAGAGGTACTTTTAGGATGCACTGAGGAGAATATTAGACAGGACAGAAAAAAGTTAAGTCTTCTGAAGCCAGAACAGTGAGGTTTAACAGTGTCCCAAGTAAGGAATGTTGACTATCCAGAGAAGAAAGATGGAGACAGAAAAATGAAAGCTTGGGCATCAAATAACAAAATCTAGTTGAAAGCAAGGAACAGGAGATATTTGACTCCAGCTGTGCTTTCCTCCAGCAGATCTCCTCCAGCTTTGGAGACTTGATCAATGCCAAAACCTTCAAGTCATGCAGCGCCAACAGAACACCTCATTGTTCCCAGGGCTCTGCTGCACCCACATAAAGTGGGTGATGCTATGACAAACACAACTTTGCTGCAGATTTCTCTCCCTTGAGGAAGCACTATAGGAACTGCTTCCCTTTACAGAGCCTTGGCTGGTCATTTTCCAGCTTGTGTTGCTGAACTGAAGTCACCTCTGGTGACACTGCTATCCAGACTCTTCTGAATGCATAAGGTGAGCAAACGCTGAAGTTTTGACACGCTGTTTCATGGTAATTGAACAATGCCTGCAAAATTTAGTCGTGCCATCCACCTCCAAGGCAGAGCAGCAAACAAACACTAGCCATCAGCCCTTTGCTGATATTAACTGCATCTGTAGGAAGATCTTTGAACACAACAGCCAGGAAAGCTCTTTAGCAAGTTGTAATCAGCCTTGTGGTGTTCAGATGAAACCAATATACCCTTTACACCAGCTAACAAATCCATCAGCACTGGTGGATGATTTCTGGATTGCTTTGCTTGGGCCTGCTGTGTGCCTCGGGCAAGCATTATTTGTTTAAGCAGGGAGACAGGAGGTGCCCTGGAGGCAGCACTGGCAGCCTCGGTTACACTCCAAGCACCAAACAAGGATCCAGCCTTGTGTCCCATCTGCATTTGCACCGTGTCCAGCCCACCCACATCCCCACCACCATCGAATAGCCCTGTGTGCCTTGATGTCCTTAATGGCTATAAGGGAAGAAGCAGCTTTGTTTGGAGATGCATAATGGGTACCCCTAGGATCTCAACCTCACATGTGGGTACTTGTGTGTCAGTGCTTTAGGTCCTTGGAGCTGTGCTCGGGAGGGGCAGAGAGCTCTTCAGCCGAGGGTTGCAGGCTGAAAGGGGTAGAGGGAGATGGCAGCAGAGCTGCCACAGCACCATCCTCGCCTGAGGCCCTGCAAACACCGCTGCTGCGGGAGGTGCCACACGCTGGAGACCCGGCGGTTAACTCCCTGCTGGGAGGGGTGAGGTTGCCAAACTGTGTGATCAGGGACTTGTTCGTGCACGGGCTAATCCTTCTCCTCCGCTTGTGTGGGTGCAGGAGCCTTCCACTCCTTCATACCCACCCCCAGAACAGGACAAAACTTGTGCCTGAGGATGCAGGGGAGCTGCGAGGTCAGGAGCCTGGCAGCGCCCGGCAAGGGATTACACACGGTACAGGGAGAGAAAACAATAGCAGGAACTAAGGCTGATATCAGACACTAAGAGGTTTAAACCACCGATAGCTTTAGCAAGCATTCGGATCCTCAGCAGCGCTCAGGCAGAGGAAGGCAGAGCAGATGGGGGTTTGGGTGTAAGGGATTTTTTACTGCAGCACCCATCGCAGCTAGGCATCAGCACCCAGCACCAGGCAGCACCCACAGACTCCCAGCCAGCTCGGGAAATGGTTCACAGCGAGCACGGATAGAGGAGGGGTTTCATCCCTTCTTCCCCAAACAATTAATGTCAATGCGGAGAGGCAGGTGCTCCTGGCGCCCTGCCCTCCGCTCTGTTTACAGAACACTCCTTGAAGATCATTTGTGTTGAAATCTTTCAGCTTTTCTCTCTCCGTGTCTTTTTCCCCCCTCCCCCCAGCCCGTTCGCATTCTCTCCGCCAGTTTTGGTGCCCCGCGGGCCCCGGGCGAGCAGCCCGAGCAGCGGCGGAGCCCCGGGCCGGGAGCGGAGCGGGGCTGCCCCGGCAGCGCCCTGCCCTTCTTTGTGCCCGTGCCATTGTCCAAGGGCTGCCTCTGACCCCGCCATTTCCATCTGAAAAGCCGCTCTCCAGGGAAAGGGGCAGCTCCCGAAGCCCCTCCTTCCACCTTTCTGCCGTGCTGTCCCTCCTCGCCCCTCCTGGGCTTCCCCTTCTCCTCCTCTCCCTGCTCCCCCTTACTCTGTGCCTTCATCATTCTCCCCCCTCTCCTCCAGCTAGCACCCGTGCAGGTTGTCCGCTGTAAAGATAGGGAAGAGAGAACAACAGCCCCAACCAAAGCCCTCGGTGGGATGCGAGATGCTCGTCTCTCCTTAGAGCATGAAAAATCCCAGCTGTGGCTCTGCAGAGCCTTTTGTTACCCATCTCAGCCATAGAAATCCTTCAGCCATGTTTATAAAGAGATAGCACGGGGTCAATGGAATAAGCACGGCCTCTTTTCTCCCAGCCCTCTTGAAAGCATTCCCCCTTTTAATGGGGAAATGCATGAAAAATTAGGTAGCTGGCTGTATCACCTTCCTGAGGGACAGGTACAGCAAATGCAGAAAGACAATAGTGCACTTATTTTTATTTTTTTTTAAATGAAAACTGACACTGAAATCTGTCATAAAAATTCCCATTGATTTCATCCCCACCAAAATTTTGCTCCACGTGCTGGGGATGGCTCTGCTCAGCATCAGCCTGTGATCCTCCCTGCAGGGATCAGGGGGGCTTCCAGCAGCTCCCCATCTGAAGGAGTCCATCACTGAATGCTGAGTGAGCATCCCTAACATTCACTCAGAGGAAGAAGGTGACCTTGAATGGCATCTGCATCCACTCATCACCTCCTCAGGGCTCCCAAGCAGCAGTGGTCAGGCTGAACTCTTGTTCTACCCAGTCACTGAGTTTTGGTAAACAATGATGAATGCTCTGGTTAAACTGTTGCAGCAGTATAGCTCAGCCAAATATTTCTCTGCCTGTAAAATAAGCAAACAAACAACCGTTTAAGTTGATTGGTGGCAGGAAAAAAAATGGCATATTGCAGAATAAACTCCTGAGGCATTAAGAAACCACGTGGAGAAACTGTCCAGCACAAAATGAGACATGCAAGCTTTTATGCTTTGCAGTATACAGCCAACATATGAGTGGGATAGCTGAGTGTAGTGGCAGCAGAGAAGAGATTTAATGTTTCCAGCTGGTTCTTTAGTAAGATGTTTAAATCCTCATCTTGAAATGACAGGCCAAATGACTTTCTGTCACTTCGTTATCATCATGTTGTTTTCTCTGCTGCTGCTGCTGCTGGTCCTCACACAGCAGTCAGCACTTCTGCTGACAAGAATGAGTCTAAGTAAGTCTGTGTTGATTTTGATAGTTCTTTGTTCCAGTTGTCCTAGGGAACTGGGATCAGCATCTCTGGCAGATTTGTCATGGCACAGATGACAAGCAGCCAGGCTGTGAGGGCAAATGCCCCATGAGCCCCAGCAGCTAATGCAGCCACTAAAGAGCTGCCCAAGAAACTGCAAAGGGCTCCTCTGCTTGGCTGAAGGTCTCACAGGCAGTAAGGGAGCTCCAAAACCACCATCAGGTTCCTGGAGCTGCAGTTCTTCCCTGCCAACACCAGCAGCACCTGAATGTGCAATTTCATGGATCAGATAATTTTCTTTGTTTTTAGCTTTAAGTTTTATTTCCTGCCCACCCTGGAGCACTGCAGGCTGTGCCTTTGTGGGGGATTGTTGCACAGCTCAGATGCTCCAGGGATCCTGGTACCCCAGAAGGTCCCTGTGGCAGAGCCAAGTCCCCAGCAGCAGTGTGCAGCTTGTCAGGTCGTGTTGCTCACACAGAGCACCCAGAGCCTGTCCCCACTGCCACCACACTTCCCCTGGCAGGAAGAGCATCACTCCAACACACTGTGCACAGGCACAGCATCCATCCTGTGCCAGAGCCAGTGTTGTCCACACACACATAGAGGAAAATGAACCTTACTCCCTACTGTATGTGACAGTGAGCAGCAGCAGGGACCCTACCCACAACAGGATCTGCAAACCTGCATCTTCTTCAGGCATCTCCATGCCAGAGTCAGCATGGGGTAAGAGAGGTGCCCATCCTAATGCTCTCCACAACAAGGCAAGCAGCTGAGGTGTTCCAAAAGCGGCTTCCCTTTGAAACCAGAACACAGGCCAGCCAGCAGTTCCAGCTAATCCTTTCCTCTTTGTGTTTGCTGCCTGTGTGCACGGCTGGCTGGCTCTCCACGTGTGCACAGAGCAATGTTAAACCCCCCCAAAAAAGAAGAAAGCAGGTCAGAAAACCAATCCCCCAAGGAGCACTGGAAATCAGTGAATGGGTTTTAGCTGTGCATTTTGTTACCCAAGAAAGGCAGCTTTGCAAAAGGTCTTTCCAACTCATCGTCTGGGCCCAAGACTTCCTTGTAAAAGGCTGTTGGGCTTGTTGAAACATATTCCAGGTGTGTAAGTGATGCCCTGCCTTGTGCCTTTCACAGTGCAGAGCCTGGGGCCTTGAAGTGAGCAGGGAGGAGAAAGGAGGGAGAGGTGCGTGTGTTCAAATTAAATGAAGCAGAAAGAGAAAGCTGGAACCCACAGTGCCTGGGGCAACACTAATTGAACAGGTTGAACCTGATGGAAGTGCAAAGGAGGCAGCAGGAGGGATCCTCGAGCTCCTGGCTGGTGATACAGACCCAGAGCCAGTCATGGTTTGGGAAGCCATGCTTGGAAAGCTCAGGGAGTGGGAGAGGGGGGACAAGGTGATGAGGCAGTTTATTTGGGGCTGAAGGAGGGACACTTCAAAAGAAAAAACTAATTCTTCATAAGCATGAGAAAGGGAGGCAAATGACAGCAAGGACAGGCATGCTCTCACTCTTACTCTGCTGCTCCTGGGGTCCCCAGCTGCAGATCCCAGTGGGTGCCCCTCTCTGGGATCAGCTCTGTCTCACAGGTGCACACAGGGATGCAGAGATGTGCAAGGCATGAGCACAGAGCTGCTCAGCAACCCTGTGCTCAGGGAATCTGAGGGCTCCTGCCTGGCCTCCTCCAGAGATCCCAGATAACATTACATGCAGGATCCATTCCATCCTCAGCAGGGCCCCAGTGGCAGGGATGCTGTCCAAAAGCCAGGGCACAGGGACAGCTGTATTCTCCTTTCCAATCTGAGAAGAAACAAAAAGCCTCCTACTCTGCAAGGGACCCACATCACCACGTTCTCACCTGTGAGGTTCTCTGTCCTGTGTGGGAGCCAGTGGTGATGGGGCACTGCAGAGGACCCTGCTCACACTGCTGTGGTGCCCTCACATCCATTCTCACTCCCTGCTCCTGTCTCAAAAAGAGAAAAGGATCCCTTGGCTCCCAGACTTTGCAATGATTTCATAGAAGATCATGCCTTTTTGATTTTTTTTTATTTTTCTTTATTTTTCTTTTCTATTTTTTTTCCTTCTTCTTCCTGTCTGTGGCCCCTGCATCACAGAACAATGATAAATAGCCTCAAGGGAGAAAACATTGCACTGTGGAGACCTTTGTTACTGACTGCAGCAAAAACAGGTAATGTGGCAACCCAGTGTCCTTTGTGGACCTGGTTCCCAGCCACTCTGTGAGCTCTGCAGATCTCCCCCCTCCCTGAGTCCCCACTGGTGGCCACATGGCAGAAGTGGTCCAGGACACACCTCTGATCCCTGCTGCTTGAAACAGCACAGTTCAGCTGCACCTCAAGGAGAAAAGGACAGTTTTGTTGGGATGAAAAGCTGGCTTTTTTGTGGGTAAGCTTTCAGGGCCTGGCCTCTGCCCACCTGGATGCTTGCTCTCTGGACAGCAGTGACTCCAGGCTTCTAATTCAGACCTGTAGGCATTACTGCAATATAAACTGCAAATAGTCATAATAATAATTAATAAGCATGCTGAAACATTCTCTGTTTAATTAACATCAGTCTCTAGCAGCTTTATCTTGGGGTGAGTGGCTACTTTGTTGGCACTCTGCCTTCACACTGTGCCTTACCCTCTGTGGCTGGGGCAGGAAAGTCTTCACTGAACAAATGGGAAAATTTATTTTTTGCTCAAGTTCCCACCAAATGACTGAACCAGCACCTTGCAGACTGCCTCTCACCTGAAAATAAAGCTACAGCCAAAGAAATAGCAGCCAGAGAAGCCCAGTTGCTATTTTTACCTTGCTGTGGATAGTCTGAGTACATCCAGGGACAAACATTACAGCCAAAGGAAAACAAGAAGTTGAAAGGTTTTGAGTGGTCAGGCTAATAAATAATATGAATGAATAAATAATAAGAAATAATTTATGGTTTGAAGTAAGGAGCTGGAAGCACCCTGGAACAAGGGACAATGTGGCCTGAAGGAGCACAGCTCTACAGGTTCAGGAATAAGGGGGTACCTGCAGGCTGCAGAGCCTCCTCAGCATAAACCAGGCACTGGCTGCCAACATCCAAAATGCTCAGGTACAGCTGTGGAGCCACAAGCAACAGGTGCTGAGCACCCACCTGTGTCCCCTAGGTGACAGCCAGGTTTCAGGTGGGTGCTAGCAGCGCTTGGGTAGTCTCTGGAGCAGGAGCTCTGGGACCTCATGCCCGTGTGGCCACACTGAAAGCCAAGCTGAGGCAGCTGGGAGCTGGCAGTGAGCTCCAGCCTTGCTCATGGCTCCCTCCCACCCCTCTTATCGTGGGGGCTGAAGGCTCAGCCCCTGACCCCTCCCAGGCAGGTGGGGAGGAAAGGCATCCCCATGGCCCTGGTGGGAGCAGGGTGGGTGTTTGCCCGTCCTGTGCTCCATCCTCTGCTGCTTTGAAGAAGTGCATCTGTAATCTTTGTGAGGCCTTGGAGATAGGAGCATTCCTTGCACGTTAAACCACACTGGCCATCTGCTGCCCTCTCTCTCTGCTTTACCCCAAATCCCTCCCCAGTGAACCCAATCTGAGCTGCAGCACTGCTCTCTCAGTGGAGATTTATGGAGATGTACTGCCAACAGTGAGCCAGGTAAATTCAAGGACCTGGGCTCCCTGCCTAAGGCAATTGGAAGGAGGTAAAGAAGGGGAGAACAGCAGAGGGATGTCTGTGCTGGGGAGCCTGGGCAGCATTGGCAGCCAAAAGGATGGCAGGACAAACAGATGAGCAAGGCTGGCACTTGGATGTCTCTTGCTTGGCTTCAGTCTCCCACCATCCTAATGTTTTGTGCCTCTAAGAAATGCCCTGCTCTGCTGCAGGAATTTTGGGGAAGTGTGGATGGGAGAGGCCATCAGAGCTGGTGCCAGCATCCAAGTGAGTGTGTCACTTCAGGGCCCTTATGGGTGCTGGTTCTGAAATGGATATTAAACACAAAGAGCACATCATGGAGGGCAAAACAGGGAGTAAGAGGGAAAACTGAGGGCTCTTGACACCTGAGCTGCCTGGCCTAGCTGGGCTCTTGGTCCAGGCTGGACACTGGTGGCTGCAGAGTCGTGCTCCAGCATGACCCAGCCTGGGCAGCACAAACAGTTTAGGCTTGCCAAAGCGTGGCCAGGACAGGGTGCTGTGGCAGCCTGGTGTGGGCAGGCTCCACCGTGGGCCAGCCATGCCCTCTCCCTCTGCTGAGATGCAGGAGATAGGGCTGCTGCTGCCTATGTACACCAGGGATGGAGAGCTACATGCAGGCTCTTGCAGGGTTCCTGATGGGATCTGCTGTCCTCCTGGCTTTTTAATGAGCTCTCCTTGTAATCAGCCCTGTAAAACCCAGGGTGGGGAGCTGTTACTGATTAACATCCGTTGTCCGCAGGGAAAGTGGAGCAGGGGATCTGCTGGCAAAATCAGCGTCAGAGGAGCTGCAGCCCAGCATGGTATGGCAGAGCACACACCCCACACATTGTGTACCCACACACGTCCTCTGGCTGTCTGGGGTGAGGTGCCATCACCAACCCACCCCTGCCACCCTGTCCTTTGGTCTCTGTGGGGTCTCAAAGTTCTTTGCAGCCGCCTGCAAAGCCAGAATGATAGCAGAGGTGCAAAAGTCCTTTCTGGTGATTAATACATCATGTGTACAAAGAAGGTCTGTGGTGAACGGAGGCTGGAGCCGGGATTAATTGCATACCTTGAAGTGGAGAGATTTATGTAAGGAAACAGACTTGGCGGGCTGCCGTGCTCTGGGCTGTGTTTACCTGCCCGTGCCTCCCCACACCTGTTGTGCTGCAGCACCAAAACATTATTTAATAACATTTGAAGGGAGATCTTAACAGTCATGTGCCCTGCCTGCCTCGCCCCACCTCCCAAATGCTGTGGTGAAGCTTAGCCTTGCTTTGTCAGGCTCCTGGGCAGCAGCCTGCCCACTCCCCTCCAGAGCTCTCCTGCAAGGGGCAGCCCCATGGCACCCCTCAAGCACCCACAGTCTGGGATGAGGAGGATGGGAGGCTGCAGAGGAAGATGAAACAGGCTATGGCAACCTGAGTAGTTCCCTGCCAAATCCATGAGCAAAGCAAGGCTTCTTCCTCCTGAGCTTGAAAACACTGGCTGGACACACAAACATTTGCATGCATGCAGGACTGTATGTATATGTGTGGGTATATAAATGTATGAACAACAGAGTTCAAAATGTTTATAATGATCATTCAAATGACAGACAAATAATGGGTAAAACGCTGTTCAGAAATGCTTGAGTATGAAGCTGTTTCTTTAAAGGGATTTGGTTATTAATTGAAGTTCGTTTGTTAATTTGCATCCTTATCTGCAAGAGACAAGACTAAAAAGGGCCCCATGGGACTCTAAATGGGAGCACGTGAAGTTTTATTTCTTACCAACAAAGCCTCTTGGTGATTATAAGCAAATGAGGGGGCACTAAGGACGTTTGGAGGAGTGAAAATAGGAAGGTATCCCACCTGCTGGAGAATGACCTCACACACCAAAGCTTTCCTCCTGGAATTACAAGCCCTAGATTGATCTCTGGTTGTCTCAAGGTGCTGGCTGTTTCACCTCCTCCCCTGCTGTCACAGCAGGTGACATGACCCGTGGGATGATCACCCCAGGCTGACAGCATTGCCTGCCTGAGAAATGCCAACCCCAGCAATGAGCCACCACCACAGACAAACCCTCTCACCCAGAGGCCTAAACTTTGCCCTTGAACGCCTCCAAATCAAAACCACCCAGTATCAACTCACACCATGGCAGTGTGTTAAGTGCAGGTGAAGTTCAGATGGTGTCATTGGCTTTTCCTCAATGTGCCACGAGGTGCACCCTGATGCTTTGGGGACAACCACACTGGTGTGTGCAAGGATGTTAGGCTGCTCTAGCCAAGCAATTTCCAATATAAGCACTCAGCACAAGTAGAAATAGCAACACCTTCCTTTTGCACTCTCCTCCAGTGGCAGGGATGAATAATCTGAGTCCCAGCTGAAGCTGTGAAAAGGCATTATAAGAAATGAAGAAATCATTGCCATCACTTCTTGAAAGCAAGGACTCTGTTCTGTCCTGTGTCAACACAGCAAAAGCCAGGGTTTGCTACACAGACAGGAGAGAAAACAGAGGGAAGGTCAAGTGAAACTCTGTCCCCTGTGAGCAACTACCCCATGGTTTTACACTTTCTCTTCTCCCACAAGGCAGGTGAACCAACTCCTTTTGGCACCACTGTCGTCACTAACCCTGACTGTTCCAATCCTGATTTTATTGAAGGAAAACACTGGGGCTTGGGTTTCTTTTTACGCCTCTGAACAGAGTTCAAAGGAGCGATTGAGAGCTCTCCATTTCAATATGAAAAGAGCAGGGGAGCTGTTTTCCAGGGCTCACCCCCCCTCGGTACAAACCCATGCCGCCTCATTTCACCCGATAATCTCCGTGGGGGGCTCTGGAGGGGGACGGCCGGGGACAGGGGGACAAGGTTCTGCGAGGTTAATCGCAAACTGCTGCCGCATTCATCGCGGCCGTGCCTGATTGATGGGCACCATTAATCACTGCCCGAGAGGCTGGAGGTGGGGCAGGAACGGGGGGAGCAGGGCAGGGGGTGGCAGAACTCTGGGGACAGCGGAACCGTGCCAGGACAGGAGCGGTGACACCAGAGCAGCACGGGCTGGGAGACACGGAATGGCCACATCTGTTCACCTGCAGAAAATACACATGGTAGGGCTTATTCCAGGGAACAGAAGGGTATCTGCACCCTCACTTGCCGTGCCATATATATACGTGCCCTCCTGCAAAGCCAAGGGCAGGAGTGGAGGCAGAGAGGAGATGTCTCCAGCCTTTTAAAAGTGATTTCAGTGGGGAATAGAGACTGGGGGTTCTGGCAAGGAGGAGGGCTCAGGGCAAGGTAGGGGTGGGCTTGTCTTGCAGCCATAAGGCAATTAATAGATTTTCCATCTTCTTTATGGACTGGAATGCCTCTGAGGTTTTTCTGAAACAATGAAGGAGTAAAAGCCACCCAAGTGAGGTTAGATGAGGAGCTTGTGTGGGCGAGTGGCTGCATTCAGAGACAAGATACTGGCATATGCATTTTCTATCGTTCCTGACAATTTAATATACTCTTTCTTTCATACTCACCCAAGCTGTTGCTCACATTTCTAGGCAGGCTGAGAGTCTGCCTGTAGTAATGAAATGTGCAGCAGTGTTACCTACCTGCAAATGATAGCTGGGACTGGCAGCAGGGCTTGGCACACTGCAATGGGACCTGTTGCATTGGAGAAGCTTCTTGTGCTTTGCACTGCAGATGTATGAGCCTCACTTGGACAGCCAGAGGCTTGGGATGATTTGCTTGTCTCACTGCAATTGCTTCTGACATGGAACAACCCATATTACTAAATAATGAGACATTTCTCAGTTGTCTTCTTCAACCCACCTTCTGCTGCCTCTTGCTTTGGATACAGGAGTAAGTGCCTTGAGAACATGTACACATACCAGTCCTTCTCCTAAACCTCTTGTCCAAAGCAACAAGAAGGAAAGTGTGATTTCTGATAGGCATATCCTGCAAGTATACTTTTAAAATTTTGCTCTGGCAATGTCAAAGACAGTGTAACATTTGAAACTTGTACGACTGCTAGAACACAAGAAATATATCGCCCAGATTGTGTTGGATGCATTTAGTGTCATTTCAAGATGAAGGGCTGGTGCCCAGTGCACGAGGTTGTGGGCTTTTTTCAGTCTGTCCCATGCTGATCAGCTGTGGTGACCACACCAGCAGGGAACTGGGGTCTGTTTTTGATACTGCCCCAGAGGGTGCAGGTGTGATACAAATGCCACTGGGAGCTGCAGCAACCTGGATTTCAGTGAACTTTGGGGCGAGGAGGTGTTTTTTCAGAGATGACTTCTGGGATGGGGGGAAGAGTTTCACCCTCCATGAGCACCCAGGTATATAGGGCAAGAGGCAACTCCTCTACCTGTGACCACCTAAAGCTGGCTGCTGCTGACGCACCTCCTCACCACAGACCCATCTATGGATGTTGGGAGGGCCAGGCATCACCTGGGGCTCTGATCCCGTGTCAAGCAGTCATCCTGGGGCAAGCAGAAGGAATTGCTCTCAGAAAATGCCTCTGTCTTCGTGGGCTGCTAAAGCAGATGAGTAGCCAAATGACTAACTGAAAGTAGACACCGCGCTCCTGGATGGCCGAAGGGAGGTATTTGGGCTGGACTTTTATCCTCTCCCATTATACCCAAGAGCACCTCTTTCACCAGAGGCTGTTGACTCTCAAACTGAGTTTCTGCAATATCCACCGACAAATAAGAAGTAATCATCAGAAAATGTGATTTTATTTGATTGTACCTTATTCTTTCCATAACTAAGGCTGTCAGGCTTGTGGAAGGGGTCGGGTTTTTTTAAGCATGGCCACCTCAGATCCTCTGGCAGGGCTCTGTAAATCTGGGATTATGCTGAATTAATTTACTCTCTGACAGCTATCTCCTCCCAGCAGCAGATTTTCCTTTCTCTGCTTCTGGCAATGATTGCATTTAGTTCTTTCACAAAGAGCTTCTCTCAGCATAAGAGTTTTTGCTCAGACATTTAATCATCAATAGCTATATTAATTTAATGTTTATTTTAATCTGAATTACATTCCCTGTGTTGACCAGCATTATCAGAGTTGTAAATCCCAGTTTAAGTAAGAGCCATCATTTCTCAGCTGTCGTGATCCTGGGCACTTCCAGCAGGGTCCACAGCTCCTGGGGACCTATGGAAAAATTCAGCTCTCTCAGGGACCTGTGCTTAGGTAGCCTGGGTGAATACACATCCTTTGTCATCTCCACCCAATTTTTACTTCAGGATCTTACTACTGCCTAATGAAACCTGCCTGTTGATCTGCATAAACAGGGATGAGGGTGTGCCGGGCATCTTGGAGCAAGCGGCTTCTTTGTGTGAAGGGAGGCATGGTCCTTGGGTCTGGAAACATCTCTAAGTTGTTTTGCCATCCTTGGTGCATGTTCCAACGGCAACATTATTGTAAAACAGCTTTGTGTTTACTTTGTGTACAGAAAAGATAAAATCAGCATTTATATGCAAACATGAACCAACAAGGAATTTCAAAATCCTGCCATTTCACTCTTCGGAGAAGAAGAGCCAGAGTTATTGTGTAACCAGAAACATCTGAAAGCTGGGGATTTTTCTGGGTCTAAATTCAATTTAGATTATAAGGGACTAATTTAGGATCTGACTGTATCACCTTGGGCAGCCAAAATAGGATCTGAAACTCATGAAGACTAAGGTTTTGGGGTGGAGAGTTCTCCGTTTCGGACAACCTGGGGCACTGTGTGGATCTGAGCTTTGCCTTTATGAATAAAGCTGGTGAAGGAACACAAGCCAGATGCTCAGCCAGGTTGAGCCACCTAAGCCCACTCTGATATCCTTGTCTGCCCCAGGGAATAGGGGGTGTTCCTGTGCCCATCCTAGACCTGACTTTCCAGTGTGCACAGCTGGAGCAGAACTCAGCACAGGCACATCTGCTTGTATGTCAAGGCCTGAAAGCATCAGACATAAAGATGCAGAATAAATGCCTTCACTGGGATTTCATAGCTGGAGCACTGTATTGAACCACAGTGCATTTATGAGTGCTTGGGAACACATCCCTGGCAATGCTGAGCTGGAAAATATGGCAGGACAGCAGAGGTGAAGCCCTGTGCAGAACCACGGCCCTGGCTGGTGACTGAGGTCTGCCAAAACCAGCAGGGACTAATAAAGATGGATAAACCAGCAGGAACTGAAGAGAAACATGCAGGGGGGAGAAGAGGCAGGAGAGAAGTGAGCAGCCCCCAGGCACAGCAGGATGGGCTGTGTAGGCTCAGTGTGTGCACAGAGCGCAGCAAATGTTTTTTTTTCCTCCTCTGTGAACATCCCCGGTCAGGCTGTGGCTGGACATTTGCTCTTCAAAGGCCCATGTGTCCATATGCAAGTGCCTTTGGCTACTCCAACTCAAGCCTGGCTCTGCCCCTCCTATGGGGCTGGCTGACATGGGCATTTCAATGAAGTGGAAGTAGGGATGCACTCTCTTTTGGGGTGAAATCTGCATCTCTACCTCATTGTGGGATGCTGGGCAGGCTGATTGTCCCTGGTGCACAAGCCATTTCCTAATAACTCTTTCATCCTCATTCCCCGGAGGTTACCCCTGCTTCGCTGGGGCCAGTGGGGCTGCAAAAGGAAGCACCTGCCCCAGGGCAGCTCTCTCCATCCCAGCTTCTACCCATCCCTCCCCTCAGGGTTTATTTACCCGGGGGCGCGGGGATAAATGAGGATAAGAAGGTAGAAAAGGTCATCTGGGTGGTGGCCACAAAGGGTCACTTTGTGCCTCCAGGGAGGGGGTGGAAACGCCCGAGGAGTCGGAGACACGGGGGCACTTTGAAGCAGTCTGGATGAAAGTAGGGAGGGAAGGGGAGGGAAGAGAGGAGGGGGAGCAAAACAGGGGGAGGGGACGACACCAAAACCCAAAGAGCGACAAAGGCTCTCCCAGCTGGGACACAAGTCAGGATGGTCCCTTTATTTAGATGGATAGAGCCAAGAACAATGTGGGGCAGCTGGGGGCCACCCTGCCCCTGTCCCTCACCAGCCCTTTCAATCCCTTCCTCCCCACTCCTCCCTCCTCAGCCTCTCATTTTCCTCTATATTTTCCTTTATTTTCCCCCCTTTGCTCCCTGTGCTCCACCTCCCACTTCCAGCTTTCTCCCACGGTGAAAGCACAGAGAAAGAAAGTGGGTTGATGTCTGGTGCAAAGTTAATTTTAAGTAGAGATGGGGAGGGGCAGACCAAAGGCACTGGAGAAAAATGGGCTCGGGGAGGACCCTGTGGGGAGAACCCCTCCCTAGACATAAGCCATGACATCTGTGTCTCAGCAGAGTCTTCTGGTCCCCGAGATGTGCACTGCAAATCCTAGGGCAGAGAGCACTCAGGGCTGTCAATGCCACACAGATCCTGCCCTCTGAGATGTTTTAGGAGCATATATTGAATGTCAAGGCTACACCCATGGCTGGAGGAGTCTGGGGACAAGCTGTCACACACATCCATACCCCTACTTTTTCCAATCTGCTGTTTTTTAGGTGACCACCTGACTTTTTCTCATACCTGCTATCACTTTGTTAAGGAAGAAGCAGAATTTTTCTGGTAGTTCAAATGTCATCACTGCACTTTGATGTGTCTATAATTCTGAGGTACCTTAAAATGAAATTTTATACCAAGCTGACCCAGAGTAAAGTCTTTTCTTCAGCAAACGGTCTGCTCTACATTTTGACCATGAAGAAATTCATCAATCTCAATAAAATGTTCAACATTTTGGAATGAAAAATCATTTCATTCAACAAGTCTGAGAATGGACCATTTTCTAATGCAAACACTTCACTTCTAAAATCTTTATTACTCACTGCATCTGCTTTTCTACAAAGAATGGTCCCAAATCCTGTCCCCCATACACAGCAGAAGTAAACATCTTGTGAGCAGCCTGTGTGGCCTCCTGCCCCAGTCTGTGTCCCCCAGAAGACACAGACACACTCTGTGCCCTCTCCAGTTTTCTGCTTCTTCCACAATTTCTGCAATGTGCACAATAAATGCAGCCTGTGTCCTACACCCCAGATCCCACCGAGCAACATGACACTGCCTTTGCTTTCTCCAGCAGGTTTTGCTGCACAGAGTAGGTTGGTTATGATTTCTGCTAGGCCTGAAATAGTGCCCAGAGGCCCCTTTAACAAGTTGTGTTTAACAGCAAGACTTGCCTGCTGGCAACCATTAGCACTCAGCATCAAATTCAGCAGTCAAATTCAGCTTACACCACGTCTGAACTTGGCTTAGGCACTAGTTTTTCTGCCAGTGCATCACTGTTTTCAACTCCAGTCAGCAGTGTTTTGAAGTTATTACTGTCTGGTGGCTGGGGTTTTTTGGTGCATCCTAAATGAGCTTTGTGGTGTCTTCACTTCAAAAGCTTCTCTGCTCTCACCTCCCTTTACTGGCTGTCCTCTAGCAAGACCAGAGACCAAAGGGTATAAACTATCTCAGCAGCACTGCAGGGCTGTGCAGTGTGCAGGGATGCAGGCTGTGGGACACTCCTGGGGGCTGCTGGAGACAGGGTTTGGGAATCAGGCGAGGAGATGGTGCAGAGCTGTGCTGGCTCCCCTAGACTCAGTTCCTGTCCTTGCCTCCATTCAAATCAGACCCAAATACAATGTGCTGCCAACTGCAAGCTGCTTGAAGCACATCTCCCCCTCTCCACTGCCCCATTTCCTCTGGTGTCCCCTGGGTGAGGAGAAGGCACAGAAGCACCCTTGGCACTGAATCACGTGCAGGTGTTTCACTGAGGGGACAGTTCTTCCACTGGCACCAGCTGGCTTTCCTTTGGTAAGAATAAGCCCATGGTGAAGGCAGGCTGGTGCCAGGAAAATGGGAATAAGTAGCCTGTGCAGAGGGCTTTGCAGGTACTCTGCTGGTAAAGAGATGATGGTATTTACTAATACTTCTAACCTAGGCTTTTATATACCCAGTGGGTTTCACCTGCTTTTTCTGTGGCTGGTTCTGCTAAAGTGACTGTGGCTCTTTTTTGGAGCCTTGAAGGAATTGGATATGGGAAACAGAGTGAAAGGGAAAATGTGTTATAGTATTGCAACACTTCCTACTAGTATTTAACATCCTGACAAAATTCATCTTTTCTACAAAAAAAAAAAAAAAAAAAAAATCTTGAAGTGCTTCATTCAAGGGAAAGATATTTGCTGTGTTATAAAAGTGTCAACATTTCACTTACAAATTGGTCATTCTTTTGGCAGTGACTTTAACAGAAAATTCCCCTTGGGGCTATCATGCCTCTTTGTTGGTTTCTCTTCCCTTAAAAAAAAAGAAGGCAAAACCAAACAACTTAAAAAGCAAGCACAATTTACTGGGTCTGGTGACTGGGTAGCTGTTGTACTGCAGGCTGTAAGTGCTGGGGCTGAGGCCAGGAGATGAAAGGAGAGAACTGAGGCTTCTCCAGCAGCAAAGTGGATGCTCACAGGTCAAAGCCTGAAGCACTGCCCTGGTTCCTGCAGCCTTACCACAAGTTTCTCCTTTTCTGATGTTTGTACTTCTGCTGTTATTAACATCTACCCATAAACAAAAGCATTTCTAGAAGGGGAGGGAAGGGTGTCACACACCAATACTTAAAACAATTTTTCTGGGCTTCTTGCTCTGATTTAATGCACTATGCTCTCCACTGCTGACCACTTTCTTATTCTTGCTTCTCCTTTGCATTTCTATGTTTCTCTACATGACTGTTTCTCCTCTCTTGTACAACAATGCTGATGGCTTTGGCAGGTAACAAAATGGGTTTTTCCTGCTCACCAAGTGTGGTTGCTGGTGTTGGAGCCTACCATCTGGCTAGGGTTTCTCTGAGGATCTCCTGCCTCACCTGCAGCACAGCAGACCCTCACAGGACTCGTGGGGGTCACTTCAATTATTCTTTTCCCAGCTTGTTGTGCCTGGGGACAAAAGAGAGGTGACAGCAGGAGTAAGGGGACAGAAAATGAGAATGTAGTCATCCCAATCTGAACAATCTCTGTCTGACTGTAGGCTCTCAAAAACAGAGAGACTCTCAATTTAATTTACAGCAGAAAACTCAGTCTCTGATGTTTTTGCAATACTTTTCCTAAGCTAAGGATGCTGATGCTCCCCTTTAATTTCCCTTCTTGAAGATGGTGACAACAGAGGTGCAAACCAGCCTCTGTTACTGTGAAGGGCCTTAACCATGCCACTTCTCTCTTTTTTGTACCATCTTTGCTGTTATTCTGAGTAGGTCTTCATTATGGGAAAATAATGGGTGGAAGAAAGTACTCAGATATAATAAAAAGACTGAGAATCTGTAAGTGTAAAACCCCTCCATGTTCTCAGACTGAGCCACAGGAGCATCCACTCGCTTCTCCAGAGAGCAAGCCCCAGGGACCAGCTAGAGAAGAGCTGCAGTGGGCGCCAGGGCTGCTCTGAAAGCACCTGGCAGAGCTCCCCTGCTGCTGTGTGCCAGATGGTGCACAAAGCTCCCCGGAGTTCACAGCCATGTGCTGCACCGCCCGACAGCCTCCCCAGGGCGCGACATTAACTTGTGATGACACCGCCGCTGCTCTCATACCTCAGCCCCACTATTCCCAGCCATGCCTTTTCTAATGCTGCGTTGATGGCAGTTTCTGGGAAGAGCATGGAACCCTCGCTGGCCGATGCCCAAGCTGGGCAGAGCCCGGCCAGCTCTGCCTGCCTCAGCTGTGCGAGGGGCTGCCTTTCCCTCCCAGCTATGCACCCTCCCAGGATCCTGGCCCGCATCCAATCCAGATAAGAAATGACTGAAAATCGTTGCTGTTAGCCAGCTATTCCGTGACCTGCATGAAAAGAGTGAAATGACCTCGGGACTAGTCTCGGCACACCGCCGTCTGCCCACAAACCGTGGTAGCCGAAAAGCCTTGCTAGGCAGACCAAAGCTGGCAGGACAGGAATTTTTTTGGCTGCTGCTCCTTAGGATGGGAGGGGAGGCAGCAACAAGCCTCGCTCGCCTCGCTGCCTGCTGTCCGTAACAAGATCTTTATGAGGTGTTAATGTAAATGTGAGTTGTTTTACATTGAAACCAATTGCCGGCTATTTTCCGCACGATGATCTGTGGCAAAAAGGGCATTTACCGGTGGTACCTTGTGGTGGGAGGAACAGGAGAGAGCCCTTTTCCCCTGGACTCTTATCTCCTAATGTTCTGTCTTCTGCGGTGCTGGGCTCTGCTGAAGCCACTGTCCCTGCAAGGAGGACCAGCAGTGCCATT
Organism: Erithacus rubecula; assembly: GCF_903797595.1. Lineage (NCBI taxonomy): Eukaryota > Metazoa > Chordata > Aves > Passeriformes > Muscicapidae > Erithacus > Erithacus rubecula. Next base: position 3,873,101 of record NC_136688.1, read on the forward strand.
CTGCCATGGGGATGCTGCAGGGCATCCTCCTCCTTGCTTCGTAGGTACTCCTGTGGTGTGCAAGCCTTCAAGGAGGCTGCACAAGTTCTTCCTTCAAAATTATTTTAGTAGTATGTGACGACATTTGTAAGGAGTGTAGCCATGGAACCGAAGCTGAGGCTGCCCATGAGGGACAACATAATAGTTTAAACTCTGCTGGGCAGTAAGGCATGGGACTGCTTTTACCACGTACTAGGCTTTAAGTGCTTTGTGTAACAAGAAAAGCTTCAGACCGAGTAACAAAAAAATGCCAAGGAGGGGACCGTGGTTGAAAATTGAAGGGTTTCTTCAGCCTGGGAATGGGGGCAGCTATCTAGCACAATTTTGCAACTTGTTTCTGCTTTATTAGCTATGTCTGTGGCCTGTGAAATGCTACTTGGGAAAATGGGAACCCATTGGTGGATGGAGATGTGGGAGGTTTATAGAAGTGTGCTTTGTATCTGCACATTGACAAACTTGTGCCCCCTGAAGCCCCCAGACTTTTTTTTTTTTTTTTTTTTTTTTTTTTTTTTTTTTTTTTTTTTTTTTTTTCCTCCTCTTAGTTCTCAGAATTCCTCAGCATATTTTCATCTGCCTCAATCTGACTGACTCTCCTGCAGCCTTGTACCTTCGGGCTGGGTTTGTGTCTTGCTGGGAGCTGGGGTTTCCATTTTAGGCACTGAGTTTCTAGTTGTACAGCTACAGAGAAATGATGTTCTCATCAGAGGCATTCCCCATCCCTGCCACAAGCGTTTCGTGCAGCAGTTTAGGCAGGCACCCAGGCTTCCTGGAATCCCTTAGGGCAGTTCTTGGTTGATGGCAGCTAACCCAGACACTGAGGGTCCCATCATCGAGTGTAGCTGGCTCCTCCAAGCAGGGGAAGTACCTGGCTGAGAGACAGGTCTGCTGTTACTCTGACAGGTGACTCTCATGGTCAGACAGCTTTCATCTCCAAGTCTTTGAACTAGCACATATTTTTCATAAATGAAATGGAGTTCTAGGTGTGAATTTTTAGGGTCAGAAGTCTTCTCAGCGGGGTCCAAGAGGTCTTCAGGTGGTGCTGAAGATGAATGAGCTGGGCTGGCTGAAGATACCTGCTGCAGAACCTACCTTGCATCCTGCCCAGTGCTCCCTTTGAAGGGTGGAAAGATTCAGTACCCTCCTCTCTGGTGTACCAGAGCTCTCTTCAGCAGGTTCATCTGACAATCTGCCAATGACTTGTCACCATGACCATGGCTGGGGAAAGGAGTCTCTCTGTCCATCCCATTTCTAAAACACACATACATCCTTTTTGCTGCACCTTCTTCCCCCTCAATTGTTTGGAATACTCATGATCCCTGTAGGGTTTTTAAAAGAAGATCGTGCCTTCCTGATTTCCCTCTAGTTTTGACTGCAGCACTGACTGACAGCATTAAGGTAACTTGTGATGCTGACTAAGCTCTTTTTTCCTCCCTAATATTAGTATTGCTTAAGTGAAAATTGCTTACAGCTAATTTCTTGCCAATAGAGTTACAGCTGATACGGCTTCAAAGTTGCTGCAATGGTATCTTAGGTGATCAGATGAACGTGGTAACAATGCTGGGAGTTACTTGACTGAGAGCCAAACACTGCTTTTGGAGCTACTAAAATGATCAGTGCACCTAAGGAAAGAAAACAAACACCCTGCCAAACAGTAGTAACATGCTTTAAACAAAAGCATTCTGCAATAAAGGGACACTTGTGCAGACCAATACAGCAGTCACTATTTCTAAACTTGCCTGGAAAAGATAACATGATGTAGGTTTAGACTAAGAATAAGTATGTGTGAGCCTATATGAGTTTATGTTTGGCTAATTTTTTGGAGATCATCTGTGAGGATGAAGCCCTTAAACTCTCACTGGGGAGACGTATCACATTACTCCCCCATTCCACCAGCCCTCCCTGCTGCTGCCAAGCACAGCCCAGGTCAGCTCACAGCTCTTGCTCCTACCTGGGGTACTATTGAAGAGCCATAAAGGGTACAAAACCTTTGTTAAGAACGCAACATAGTTTTATAAAACATTTATTAAGCACTTGAATTCCCTGTGCTTTTTAAAGGGACTGTTTATTAGAGCAACTTTCATTAGGGAATGAACTTGAAGCATAAGAACTATTGCTCTTGATTGCAAGCTACTAAATGCTGCATCTCTTGGAGCCTTCATTTTCCCATGGCTTGTTTTGGAGGGTTTTTTTTCCTCTTCAAATGGAATCATGTATGTGGAATACTCTTAGAGATCCACTGCAGTTACTGATCTGGAATTGCTGAGTGATGCTCCTGAAAAATTTTGCCTTCCTGGTACCAAGGCAGCAGAGATTATACACAGGGTCCCTGTAAAGTAGGTCAATTTTAATAACCATTTCTGCTTTGTGTTCATTCAGCATATTCTACAGGCCAGCTCATTTTGTTCCATTCAACTCCTAGGATTCACTAGAGCTCTTTAAGGGAATTAACAGTCTCTGCCACAGCTTTTCATGCCATCAGCCCTATGTTTTGTTTCACAGCATTCTTACTTTAAAGGTAGACAGCTTCCACCTCCCCTGATGCAAGTCTTCAGCATGAGTCCAAAAGTAATGGACAGAGCTTATGAATCTGACCATAGTTTCCAAGGAGAAATTCACATTTGCTTATTGCCTCTAGATGAAGAATAATGCAGCTCAGGTTAGAGTAGGACAAGCTGGGTTACATGTGGTTTTTAAAGGACAACACTGATCTCAGAGGTGCTGCTTCCCTGAATAAAGGCACCCCGACCTACCCCTCCTGAGAGCTGCTGCCAGGACAAACTTCAGATACCCACTTCCTCTTCACCTTCCTATGAGTTTTCCATCATCCCAGGCAGGGGCAACACAGCCTCCTGCAGCTGCACCTTCAGGACAGGGGTTACCAGCATTGAATCTCCCTCATCTCCTACACACATCTGCAGCTCCCTGCAGGACCTGCTCCAAGTGCTGAATTTATAAAACTTGGAGGGAGGGGGGAAATAATAAGCCTGGAGATTATGCTCTGCTGCTTCTTATTCCCTTCTGCACATGAAACCCGGTCCAGGGAGAACTGTCTCTCTGTTGTATTGCTCTTCACTCCCCTCTCCCACCCCTCCAGGCCACAGTTAAGTCACCTTGGGCAATTCTGGCAAATACACATATCTTACAACCCTGAAGCCATTTATAAATAGATTTTTATTTATAAAGTCAATTTACATAAAATATGATATTCTCTTAAAAACTGCATATATACAACTTAAGAAAACCTAGCAAGTGCATACAAAAATGCCTTCAATACATTTTTTTTTTTAAAAACTTCAGTTTTCAGAGAGGTGGACTTCACACCAGGCAAACTCAGACACCACGTTAAAACACAACATAACTTTACAGTCTTTTACCAAAGTGTTTGGAGAGAATAATTAAAAAAAAACCCAAACAAACACTTTTTCATCTATACCGTGTATGTTCCCAAAGCATTCCAGCTGGTAATATTCAAGACAGAGTGGATAGGACCTGCTAAAAATAGAACCATCTCATCCCTTTTCTCTAAGGTTTCTTGTACAAAAATAAGTCTTCATACACCAGTGTCCCTATAGGCAGTTCAAGTTACATATAAAATAGAATCTGACATGATAAAAAATTCCCTCCCCCTCCAGAAACAAGGAAGCATCAAGTGTTTCTAAATTTTTTTTTTTTCTCTCTTTTCCACCCCTCCAAAGCAACACCAGACAGCAGCGGAGGGGGGAAGCAGGTTCGCTCGGGCATCTTCTCCGTGGGTCGGCAGCTCCGGGCGGGCGGGCTGCCCCGGCGGGAGGAGCGGGACCCCGCAGCCAGCTACCCCATTGCACTTTCCACAGCCAGCAGACGGCTGAACCCGGCGAGAAAAGCAGCCAGCGGGGCCCCGCCGGGGCGCAGGTCAGTCCTTTCGGGGGGATGCTGCTGCTGCTGCTGCCGCCGAGACCGCGGGTGCCGTCGTGCTGCGGAGAGACGGCGGGAGAGCCCCGGTGGGTCCGTGCCCGGCTCGGGGCAGGACGCGGCGCCCCCTCCCCTGCGTCTGCCCTCACCTCCCGCCGGCTCAGTAGCTCCCCAGCCAGCTGGTGAAGTCCAGCAGCTCCCGCTCCTCGGGGCTGAGCGCCGCGTCGTAGCCGCTCTCCTCGGAGGAGCAGGGCGAGCCGGGCGCGGAGGAGGCGAAGGAAGGAGAAGCGGAGGAGTAGCCGCCGCCGCCGCCAACCTCCCCGACGGCCACCCGCCCGCGGCCGTCGGGGAACGAGGCGGCGGCGTCGTGCTCGTCGAGGAGGCGCTGCAGGGCGCGGATGTACTCGACGGCGGAGCGGAGCGTCTCCACCTTGCTCATCTTCTTGCTGGCGGCGCCGTGCGGGACGTGCTGGCGGAGGGCGGCGAAGCCCAGGTTGACGAGGCGCACGCGGTTGCGCTCCCGCTCGTTCCGACGGGCCACGGCGGCCGCCGCCGCCGCCCCGGTGCCCGGCAGGGCGGCGAAGGCCAGGCGGCGCTTGCAGCGCAGCAGCTCGGGGGAGGCGGGCCGCCGGCGGCCGCGGGCGGCGGCGGGGGGCAGCGGCGGCAGAGCCCCGCCGTTCATCGCCGGGCGGCCACGGTGGCGGCGGGCGGAAAAATTAAAAAAAAAAAAACCAACAACAAGCGACCAAAACTTTTAGAATAAAAAAACCAAAAATTAAAGATTCAGGACTAAACTGAAAGCGAGACGAAGCAGGCGGGGGCGGGCAGCGCGGGGCAGCTCGGCCATGCCCGTGCTCCGCGCTGCGCTGCTCTGCGGCGGGTGCCGCTGCCGCCCGGGCCCTTATCAACGCGGGGCCCCGCCGGCCGCACGCGCCGCGCGCGCCGCGCCACGCGCGCCCGCCGCCGCCGCGCCCCCGCCCCCGCGCGCGCCCGGCGCGTGGCGCCGCCGGCACCCGCCCCCCCCACCTCCCCTCACACACCCACACACACCCACACGGACAGACGGACGGACACGGCCCGCGCTCCCTGCCCCCTGCCGCCACCCTCCCCTCAGATCACCGCCTCTGCCCGCGCAGCTCGGAACATTTTAATGCAGTTTTTATTGTTACTCGGGGGTGGGGCCCCGCTCTCGCCCCGCCTGCCCCGCACCTCACGGCGGGCGCTCACCCGCGGCCGGGTCTCCGCGCTGCCCTGGATGAGGTGAAGCCCCGGCTGCTGTCCTTTCAGGTGTGCACCAAGCCGGCTCTCCCCGAGCCGGTGCCGCTGTGGGGAAGGCGGTGGCCGCTCCCAGGGCATTCCCTGCTCTCCCGACCTGGCTGCCGGTCGGTGCTTGTCTGACGGAGAGACGGGACGCACCGGGGTTCTGCTTTGTTAAATCCGTCAAAAATGTATAATAAAGATTCATAGTAATGGCGTGGGTCGTCTTACACAGACCGGCTGTTTGGGCTTCAATGGGAGTTTCGAGGATAAAGGTGTGGAGCCAAGACATCCCGGTTTCCCTCTGCTATGCCAAGCAATCCCCCTTGGCTCTCCATGAAGCAAGCCTTTCTTCCAGCTCCGGTGGGAAGAGCAGCAGGGTAAGGTGCATTCAGATAGCTGGATGGAATGGGGAGGACAAAGGAGCTTCCTCTTGGAGTCCTGGGAACTTGTGGGAAGAAATGACTTGCATGGTGTTTTGCTAAATAAACGAGAGGAACGGAGGGGGAGCTACATGAACCCACTGCCCCGGGGCTGTACCGACTCTTGCTTCAGCACAGCTTCAGGAAGTGCTGTCCTCAGGGCTTTTTTCTTCCCCAGCCTTAAAAAAAAAAAAAAAAAAAAAAAAAAAAAAAAAAAAAAAAAAAAAAAAAAAAAAAAAAAAAAAAAAAAAAAATCAACAATGTGCAACAGTTCAGTTACAGAGATTCACTTTTGGGGGGTGAACATAATGCAACGTAAGGAAAATGCTCCAAGTTGGCATCTTTGGCACCGACTTGGTGTTTGGGATGTGGCATCACATGGGCAGGTGCCTGCAAGGCTCTGCAGCACGATTTGGATATCAAAGGGTCTCTATTCCTCTGACTACCCCAAACCACGTTGCTGCTGGTTCTCAAGTGCAAAAAAAAGGGTAGTTCAAAGAGCTATCCACGATCCCTTGATGTGACACGGAGGAGGCTTTTTTTTTTACCTTTGTGGGGTATTTAGAGAACAGCAAGGCTCCATTATGTTGAAAGGGAAATACTGTCCCTGGGGATTGGTTGCAGTGGCAGTGGCTTGAAGGAACCAGCCCCACTGCAGTGTCCCAGGCCACCAAGCTGAAATTCCTGACAGTAAGGAGACTGTGAGCACTTTGATTCTCTGGTAGTCAAGCAGGCAGGAGCCTTAGCACCCAAATTCTCCTGAGACATTCTTGGCCGTGCTGTAGACCTGGGGGCTAAGCAATGAGCAGCCCTATCTCTTCTCTGAAGGACTTGACCCAAGAGGAGCAGCTCGTGGCGTGCAGCACAGGCAGGAACATTTTTCCTGGTGGATTCCCAGCAGAGCAGGGGAGCTGCTTGTCCCTTGTTGGGAGAGCACAGATTGCTTGCTCAGCTCAGGCCATGCCCTGCCCTTGTCTCCAGCATCTGCAAAGCTGCCCTGGCTGGAGCAGGGGGCTTCTCTGGTGCTCACTGTCAGACGTAGCTTAGTCAGTAGGGGTATTACTGCAGTGGAGTAATACTGATGTTCTTTCATCACCTCCTCTCTAATTTCTGCTGAAAGCCTTTCTCACAGGAAAGGGGAAGCTGCTGCCCTTGAAACTCTTCAAGAGAAAGCCTTCTGTATTGAAGAGCCACGCTCAAGAGTAATAACTGGATTTTTATCACACAAAAATAGCTACAGGGAATTTTTTTCATTAATAACGCACCCCAGTAAACCCAGTCTCAAGGGAGAGCATCCTCCAGCCACAGAGATTTCGCGCTCAGCTCAAGGATGAACTTGACTTTTCCAAATTGGCTTCGGGGCTGCTGATCACAACCTTTGTTTCCAGCCAGATCTGGCCATCGGGTCTGGGCCTGAGCACAACACACAGCAAGTGCTTACACTTCCCTAGCAGTGCAGCTGGCTTCCCAGCAGTCTGCAGGAAAGTAGGTAGGAAGGTGTATCTTGTACTCAGAGAAATGCAATCTCCGTTGAAATCTCTTTATAAAGTTAATGACTATGTAAAGATCCAGTAGAACAAGACATCATTAAACACTGTCTGTGTTCACAATCAACTTCCTGATCATAATCTGGGGAGAGAGAGAGCATCCAGCATTGTGCTACCCATCCCCAGAGACCAGGGAGAAGAAATTCTCCTCTCCTGGAGCAGATAAGGCAAAAATGATAACTGCATGGTTGGTGTGGACACCTTGCAACTCCATGTGGCTTCAGGCAGTGTGCTGCAAGGTGGCCAAACGCTGCTCAGGGAAAAGGGAAAAGGGCCTCTGGAAAAGGCTCCTACACTACATGTTAGTTCTTGCACCTGCCAAAGGTGAGAGCAAAGTGCTGCAGGTGGGGTCCTGGGTCAGTCCTTGTGTCACCCATGCATTACAGCCAGCTGACACAAGTTTTTTAGGGTATTTTGCCAGAACCTTCTGGATTTCAGTGGAAAGCAATGGAGGTCCTGTTGCAATAAAGCTTGAGGGAATGTATGTTAGAAATAGAGGGTGATGGGCAGTTGAGCAGCCCTGTTCTTGGTGAGCCCGTTTACCAGGCTGGGCTGTGTTCACAGTGGTTTTGCCAGGAGCAGGGCTAGATGGGGCAGGGCTCGCATTGCATCTTCAGCTCTGCCTGCACAGCTGGCTCCTGGGCAGTTATGGTTTGCAATTAGATAGCATGTGAAAAAGAAAAAATAATTTAATTTGAGTAGGGCAGTGTGCTTTAGAGCTATGAGTACGGTTCTTTCATTTCCAGTGGAAAAAGAAGTTCATTTGAGTTTATTCTTTGAAGGGAACTCCCTGTCTTCAGCTTATGCTCTTTTCCAATGTAATCTTTCTTTGGCTTGATGAACTATTTTTAATAACTCTTCTGACATTTTATTTGCTCACCTATAATAATTTCAAATTGCCTGGGAATCACTGGAGGATTTTTGAGACACACTTTGAAAATAATAGTAAGTAAAGACGTGCTTTGGAAATATTATGATTTCTCTCTGGTTTTGTGTCTTCCAGCCTTGTTTCCATTCCAGCGGAGTTGTATGGTGAATCTGAAGCTTGGCAAAGCCCAGCACACCCCCTCCCCCCCTTTCTCCTCTCTTTCCTTTCTTGAAAAGAGATGGCCCCGGGTTTAAAAGTTGATTTTTAGCTTTGATTGTGTGTATGTGCCATATGAATGCTAAGCAGCCTTTACAATGCATCCTTGTGATGTGCCCGGGAAGGCAGAGGCAGGCTGTGAGGTCTCCCTGGCCTCCCATCATCCCTGTGGCTCGCTGCAGTTTGATATGGACATGTTTTATTTACGAGCCAGCTTTAGGGTGAATCCAGCCGTGTTACAGCAGTAGCTGAGGGACTGAATGGGCTGAGCCACTGACACTTGTAAACCTGACACACTGGGAGCTGCTTTCTGCCGTGGAGGAGAGGTACCCCAATGGTGCTGTGGGCTGGAAAAGGAGGATGCTCCTGAGAGGCAGCAGGGGCCTGGCACAGGTGTGTCCTGCCTGGATGATGGGTGACATCCTCTTCTTGCTTCCATCCCATCCTTTCTCAGGAGCAGTGCCCCAAAGCCAACGGGCAAGTTTCTCTTCCCTGCTACATCGACAGAGTTCAAGCAGCTGAGGCTGAGGTGCTGCAGTTCCATCACTGGGGGCTGCACTGATAGAGTGAGAGCCAGGAAAGTGGATGTCAAGAAAGCACCAGCATGAATTCAGCCTCTTCTCCTCCATTTGTGTTTAGTGTGTGAAGTTAAGTCCATGCAGCATTAACACATCAAATCCCCCAGCTCTTTCAGAACGTCTCTCTCACCAAGTTGGCATAATTTCCCACCAGCTCGAAGAGGGTTGATAATTTTACAAAGAAACATGATCTGGCTTTGTTCCTTTTTTAAAATCAAAATTGCCCTTCTGGATGAGATGGCATATCCTTCTGAGACCCGTGCAGCTGGGGGTGCTGGTGTGCATTTTCATAACAGAAATCTGCAAGCTGCCACAAGGCTAGAAAGAGAACGCCTGTGCTCCCTGGGGTATTTTCAGACTCACTACCATCTTTCCATGCTCCAACTGATAACCAGAGATAAGGTAGGAAGCCACAGGCAGGAGCTGTAGTCACGTGTGGTTTTTGCACCATTTTTGAGAGTGATAAGTTGGGCTCTTGCAAAGGGGACCAATTGATGAAACCTGCCCGGATGGGCAGGAGGCCGAGTCTTGCTGGAAAAACTGTGCTGCCATCCAGCCCACATGCTGCTGTGAGGGTGCTTCCCTGGCATGCCACCAGGCCTGCCTCTCTTCCCACTGAGATGAGGTTGAGGGGACACCCTGCTTCTCACCAGTGCTTTCTGGACAGAGAGGTAGGTGCATGCCCACTGAGGCAGGTGTGTGCCAACAACAGGGCACCCAGAGGAAGTGAAGTGTTGCACAGATTGCCTTGATGGGCACAGGTAGGATGAGCACACAGAGTCAGTCCTCTGTTCTCCCTTCAGCAGTGTCCTTCCATGTGCCAAATGTGCATGCCTTAATCACAGCCAAACATCTTAATACCCCAGCTCTACTGATGCTTCTGTTTTCTTTTGGGTGAGGGAGTGTCTTTCCTTTTGCCTTTTTTGAGTGTGAGGCAGCAGCTCCTTTTGCTTTTGTTATTTTTGTGATGTTAGAAATTCACTTATGCTGTGCCCCAAACAGGAATTTTTCAAGGCATATCTGTATGGGATAGAGGGTAAGAGAGAGGAAAGAGAAACAGCAGAAAAATCCCTCCACCTCTGCGGGCAGAGCAGTTCGTGGAGGGAGTGGGTACAAAGGTGGGGCACCAAGCACTGCAGGTGTGATGCAGGTAATGCATGCTGACCATGTCAGAAGACATGGTCAAACTACTCAGGAATAGTAATTTTCAACAAAAACAGGGGTGTTTGAAGCTACAGACCTGCTTTCAGAGCTCTGTGAGTCAGTGAAGGTACTCGTTTTTATGGCTGGAGACAAAAGGAGGTAGGACATATTTTGTTAGAAGACTAGCAGCCCTTGCAAGGCATGTAGATGACGATTTTGGGACCTCTCAGACAGACCTGAGGTGAGGTGCGAGGCTTCTGCAGGAACTGAGGAGACTTTTATGGAACTGGGGAGGGAAATGCCTTTCAGAAAGCCCAAGTCGATCATCCCGCCCTTCGGAAAAGGGTTCTGCTGGCCTGTGGGGACCTCTAGTGTGAGACTTGGCTTCGCACAGGTCTCTGCGGTGGCAGGTGTTTAGGATTGGGGAAGGAAGTGGGATCTAGGGGGAACGACGATGGGCTCCATGGTTTTTTCTCTGCCGCTGTGAAACAGGCTCTGGTCGCGCTCAGGGCAGGTGACACGGTGACTGTCACTCGTGGCTGGGCTGACGTGGCTTGGTGTTACACACAGAGCTGTGCTCATACTTTCTTGCAACCCTTCCAGATTTAACCTGTAACTCCGCCGGTGTGCTAGCTCTGTTGTCTTTTTGTTTTTTGTGGTTTTGTGTTTTTGGCACTGGCTGTGGCAGCTTTCACTGGGAGGCTGCAGCCAAGATGATCTGCAGGAAAGCTTGCAAGAAAGCTAGTGATGTAATCAGAAAATCATGACATGCTTTTCCCATGCTCTGGGCTTTGTGCAACTCACTTTCTCTTTGCTTTACAAAATGCATCTTCCTTCCTTTTTTCACTCCTCTCTTCCTCCTTTTTTATCTTCCTGTTACTGCAGTTACTGTTGTGGGATGGTTTTACCTTTTTACTCCCTTTGTTTGCCACGTGGGGGGAGTGCTATTATTTTTCATTAACCTGTTTCACCTGTTCTCCACCAGTCTGGTTCCAAAAGTAAGGATGAGTAAGGCAGTCAGTCATTCAGGCTCACTTTGGCCAGATCGTTCTTGAGGCTTCTTTGTGATTTACTTTTGAGAAATATGCATTCAGGAGGCAGCTGGTTTTGAAGACCAGAAATTACCTGAGTGTTCTGCAGCCATGGACCCATGGAGTCTTCATTGCTAGGAGGTGGAAAAGGAAGAGTTAAAATCCCCATGGATGGTGAAGGTATCCTGAGCAGGGGGTTATATGTCCATATAGCCATCTTCCTGAATAAAATACTACCAAATGTGGTTTTTTTCCATTATCTGTAAATGCAAGTTCTAATCGAGGCTCAGCCAAAGGTTATTGCCATGTGGTGGTTCTACATGAGTAGAGAAGACTCTTACACAGATCTGTTTAGGGGGGTTTAATCTCTTCTTTAAACAACAGGTTATTTTTTTTTAAAGTGTTTTCCTAGACATTTTCCCAAAATATTATTTATGCAGATTATAAAAAGAAGTTACCAACAATTTTCATTAAGCAGCACTGCATCCCAGTGAAAGTCAAAACAAGGACATTTTGACACTGACTCTTGACTGAACAATTTATTTTTTTTTTTCTTTTTAAGGAACTTTACTCCAAACTCCATTAAAGGTTGTTTTCCTGTATGCCTTTCCTTCTTTCCCAGCTGGCTGTGTGGGAGCTGGCAGCAGATGACTGAGAGCCTGTGCAGAAGGTGACTGCCCTAAAGAGGATTTAATAATCAGGCAGAAGGAGGTGCATCTGCACGTGGTGGGGACTCCACTTCCTGAGAGGCCCCAGTGTGGCCATGCCTCCCTTTGGTGGAAACCCAGGCTTTATCAAGAGCTGGAGGGACCAACTGCCAGCTGTCTCTGGGGACAAGCTGCCATGGGACTGAGGTGCGGGATGAGGAGCACCAAGTGCCAGCTGCTGGTGACCAGCCTCTGTGTCATGGTGAGCAGGCAGGTTTGGGGGGATCTCTGCAGAACCGAGGTGAGCTGTTGTCTTTCCCATCCCCACTCTGTGTGGGGATGGTTTTCCCACGTTCTGTTTTTGGCGGGTGGAGGGCAAGCACAGCCAACTGCCTGAGTTATCATTGCACCATGGGCGGTTATCACTTGCCACCAGCATCGCCCCCCTCCTCTGATAGACTTCTGGTTTCTCAGGGCTGTCACACCACTGCAGCTCTTTCACAACTCAGCAGCTGCCTCCAAGCAGAAAGAAAAAGTTGCTGCTGGCAGAATGGGTGGTTTTCAGCACAACAATATTTGCTCCTGTCTCCTTGGAGCAAAAGAGTTGTGCTTGCTGCTGGGAGGGTAGTCAACTGCAGGTGGGATCAGTGAGGATATGAAACCACAAGGGTTTGGTAGAAGTGTGTGTGAGAAACCTGTGGATTGGCATTGCAAAGCAAAAGCAATTCCAAGGACTCTTTATCAGCTTTTGAAGCAAATTCAAGGGGAGTTTCTGGACATTTGCTGTTAGAGCTGATGGGAAACGGTGGAAACTGGAGAACACTTTTCATAAATGTTTTGACTTATATGTTCTTTTTGCCTTTTTTGCTTCATCAAAACTTCACAGTATAATAATAATAATAGTAACAGCAAAACAATAATCTCCATTTAGTTCAAAGAGGGTTGGTGGCTTGTTTGTTAAGCATTTAATTAAAAGGTAATACCTTGTTTTGGGCCACAAATGAAGTTTGTAGTTTTTCCAAATTTCATCGTTTCAGTGGAGTGGCTGTAAGGTGGTTCTCTCTTCCAAATAACAGAATATGCCACTTGGATGAAACAAAAGGAGAATTGGTGCCAACCATTTTAGGATTTTAGGCTGGTGTTTCTCAGAAATCTGAGCTAACTGGTGTTGCACTTAATATTTTGCTGGGCGTGAGTCAAGATATGCAGTGATGCACAGTCTGAAGGATCAGAAGGTGCCACAAATTAGGTTAGACAAAATGATATGGTTTGGATGGATTTAGTCTCTGAGACTGTAAGCCTCCAGCAAAAGCTATTAGAAAATGTCACACAGTAGGGATTATGTTGAGATTGCACTGTCACATTTGACGCAGGTATAGCTGCCTCGTGTTTCTGTATTGTAAAGACACAAAATGATGAAGCCTTATCTTCAGAGCTAGGAGTAGCCTTACTTTTTAGTGTTTTCCAGGCTCATTACACTAGATTTGGAGCTGTTTTTGCTGCTGGTGCCATTGTCCCAGCTCTGTCACCAGCAGTGCTGCAAGGAGCCCAGCCCTAGAGCCAGGTGCCATCAGAAATGTTCTCTCTCCATCACTTGGAGCAGTCATGTGCAAGTAGTTACCCCATGCCTTAGGCATGCCAGTGCTCTCAGAAACAGACAGACTAGCAATGCCTTGCAGAGACAGAAAACACCTCAGACAGCTTAGAGTAGTACAGGACTCAGATCTTTGCACTTTATCATAAGAAGCAGCCAACAGCAGGCAATGAGACAGGTATTGCAAAGAGAAAAGCAGAGAACTTCACCCCTGCTCAAAATCCCTCTTGAAGCTGGCAGCCCTCACAGCCACACATACACAGTCTGCAGTGTGGGGTGGCACTGCACAGGTGTGCTGCAAGAGCATCAATCTTCTCAGTTTTCTTCACATGATGGGAATTTTATCCATAGGCACTGGCCAAGAGACTGTGGGCTGCACAGCATCACATGTACTCATATGTAAGAGAGAAAAACAGCTTTAGTATTTTTAAGTGTCTGAGGTTTGTCCTTCTGTGTTTATTTAGTGGTCTTTGGATTATGAGGCTGTGTGCATTTGCATGGAGCTTAGGAATATCCTCAAACCTTTGTGTGCACCCAGCAAGAGCTGCTGCTTTGTAAATCCCTTTCTGAAACCCTTCTTTTCCAGCTGCTGGGGCTCTCCATTGCCACGCTGAGCACAGTCACCCACTATGGGCTCCATTTCACCCTCATCAGCAACATCTCCCTGCACAGCAACGCCTACAGGGTCATCCACCACACAGGTATGTTGTGGTCACATCCCAGTGAGACCTTTGGTGATACTCAGAGTTGCAAAATTCGCTAAAGCAATAGAAGAAAATTCAGGGGTCTCATATTAGGACTAACACTGTCCCACAGGCACTTTCTTTCCCCATTCAGACCTGCGTGCCTGTAACCAAAGGATGCTGTGGGTGCACAGGGTGCTCAGGTGCTTCTGTGTTTGCACCTGTTCCTCTATTATCTGGCCCCTGTGCTGTGGTAAGAGCTCAGGAGGAGCTCCTCAGTCACTAAAAGTGCACTGGGGCTGGCAGGAGATCAGAAGCACAGGGAGAGGAGCTACAGGAGTTGAAGCAGAACATAGAAAATTGAGGCTTGGGAGAAGAAATGCATGGCAGCACCTTGAGTTTTTCTGAGGAAATGTGTGGTATTTTCACTTTCACAAGGGAGAAGTATAAATTGAGTCTCAGGTACAAGGCTAGAGCAAAGATAGCCCAGATATTAAAATACCCTGCTCACCATTGCTGCACTTGGATCTGCTCTTTTTCTGGAGCTGCACTCTGGGCTTTAACACACTCATATCCTCTTGAAGTCCTGGTTCTCAATTTCAGTTTAACAAGGCAGGTGTAAAAACTATGTTAGTCCAAGGCTAAGGTACATTCCTTCCCTGTTCCTACATATATATTGGCACTGATGCAGCCTTGCAGGCTCACCCACCTCAGCCACCCATTTCCTGCAATGCTTCCACTTGCCTTGTTTGCAAGCATTACCTCTGTGTGGTGAGGCTAGCAAAGCCCTTTGCAGCACTGTGGTCCCTGAGCCCTGCCCCAGGGTACTGGCTGTGATCCTGCCCGAGTCAGGAGGAAACCAGAGGGTGAGTGTTGCACCAGATTAGCAGTGCCCAGAGTACTGATAGAGGCTGTGGGACAGCTGCTGCACACCAGCACCCCCCATTTGCAGGGATTCTTATCAGAATGCTGAAGTAATTGGCAGCTTCTGGTCTGTTGGGTGGACCAACACTGTTCTAGGCTGCTTCACTCTGCTGGAGAAGTGAGAACCAGTCAGAGGCTTACAGCCTTGGCAGACATACACAGCAAAGCATACGCAGACGGGAGTATTGAATAAAACACAGAAAAATTTCACTTCAGCAATCTGATCACTGGGGGCCAGGCCCCCAAAATGCACATTTTGACCCCTCTCTGGGTGAAGCATCAGACTAAGCCTCTTGCATCTGACCACAACTCCCATATCTGTCTTCCTTCCAGCTTTCTACTTTGGGATCTGCCTGAGCATGACCCTGATCCTGGCAGCCCTGCTGAGCTCGGCTGCCACAGTGCGGGAATCGCAGTGCCTCACTGCCATGGTGCGTATCCATACCTGCAGGGACTGGATACTGGGAGGGGCTTTAGGTCACCTGGGGCTGGCCCCCTTTATGTGTGGTACTGGGGGCTGCATTGCCTTATGCCTGGGAGAATGCACACCTGGGGAAGGAGGTCCTGTTGTTCCACCTTGAGCGGCAAGGGGATATTTTTGAAAAAGCGTGACCTTGCAGAGATCTTCAGGATGAGGATTGCATCATTCTGTGCCTAGTTTCTTTCACCAAGGTCCTGTGTATGCAGCTTTCAGAGGGAAGGTGTTTATCTGCCAAGCAACTGTGGTGATGACAATTCTCAGGGTATTTTTTTTCTCCTCATCAATACATGGTTTGTGTAGGGAAACTTTAGCAGTGTGATTTTGAGTCTCACATGCTTCCCCTGACCTGTGGCAGTAAAATTAGCCCCTGTTTTTCCCACCTCACTGCAAACATCCATACAAAGCATGACAGCAGGCATGGGGGATTTGGACAGGACCCTGCATTTGAGCCTATGAGAAGAGGGTGAAGAAGTAGCATAAGAGCTGAAATTCCCCCTTTTTCCTCTCCATCAGCTTGTTTGGGCTTGGACCATGTTGGCAGTAGTAAACTGCACTGTGAGCTAAGCTCCATTTCAAAACAGAGCCTGCCTGTGTAGCTTAGCCTGCACAGAGCAGCATCCAGCCTTGGAGCTGGAGGGTTGAGTGGTAAAGTGCTGCTCACTGTGTGTTTTCTCATGTAAAGGGCAGGAGTTAACAGGTAGGTTTTTGAGCATGAAATCTTGCTTAATATAAAATAATTGCATTGCTGTCATACATTAACTTTCTGTGTAATTGGGGGAAATCATACTGATGGCAAAAATGAGAAGCTGACACCTGAAAATGCAGTGCAAAGCAGCCACGGAAATTAATGTTTTCACCTTCTTAATACACCATCTTCTTTTCTCTATTTGAGATGCCCAAAGGGGCCTGACTTCCCATGAATTAAGCAGAACATGTGTAACTCTCTTTTTTGCTGAAGTGTCTTTAATGTGTGCCTGCAATTACCACATCTAAACCAGTAGATGGGTACATATAGATGAGTGGAGAATGTCACGGCTGCCTAAAGACACAGGCAAACTTCTCTATAATGTTTATTGTTGCCTTGCTCTCTGGCTGGCAGAACCCTCAAACTGGCTATTTGTTTTTGTGGCTTCTAGTGCATCCTGTTGTCTTTAGCTTCCACAGTTTGGGTTCTCTGGGACGGATGTGGCTGTCTGCATTTTGGGCCCCTGATGGCACGTTTGTAGGGAAGTGACGGTATCGCTGCCTTGCGGGGAGCAGAGGAAAGGTGCGAGGCGCCTTCCCCGTAGCTGTGGCGACATCCCACGCCGCTCTCGGCAGGGATAAGGGGTGGCTCTCGGCTGCCTTTACGCTGGGTTTCCGCCGCCTCTGTGCCGAGCCGTGGGCAGGAGGCGAGAGGCCGCCGGCAGCCGCGCGGGGCCGCTCCAGCGCCGCGCTCCGCCGCTGGAGGGGCCGCTCCCGCTCCCCGCCCGCTCCCGCTCCGGGCGATGCCGCGGAACGGCAGCAGCCCCAGCCCTCTGGAATTAACGGGAACCCTGGGAGACACTCGAGAGCTGCCCACTAGCAAGGCAATTCTCGGCTCCAAGTCGTTCAAGGAGCTCATCGGCGTCTAAATGACACAGAGGGGGGCTTTGCCTATTCTTATAAGTTGCTCCCTCCCCTCCCAACCGTATCTTCCACCGAGGACCAGGTCTCTGTTTGTTTTGCCCTCAGTTCCCACTCCCAAGGCACACATTTAATCTTTGATCTGCCAGGAAGAAGCGAGAGCAGGGAGAGCCAGCCCTGATGGCTGCAACCAGGTGCAGTCGCAGGTAGGAGGGGGGTTTGGCCCTGTGGGGCTCCAAAACTGGTCAATGTGTTGTCCAGTCCTGCTGATCCCTGCTGTGCTGTAGCTCACAGGAGCGATCAGCCCTGCTGCTTGGAGCTTCTTCCTCCTCTAATAGAGAGAATCTTTCATCTTCCCCTGATATTGATTTTAAAGGACTTTTCCTCCCTGCATAGAGTGTGTCTTATTTAGGAGACCATTTAATTCACTCTTTAATCAAAGAGGGAAGACACCAGACTATTTGCCTGACATCGGTGGCTGTCCAGGAAACCGAGCCATGCGTGGGGGATGTCTGCATCGATGTGGCTGGTCCACCACAATGCCACTTGGTAAACCAGCCACTCGGGGGAAAAGCTGACAAGGATGCAGACTGGGCTTACAGGAGAATTTTTGGATTATATATCGTCATGGTGCCCGGCTATCTGGAGGTTTGTGTGCCTACAGAGGAGGAGTCTCTGGTCTTTGCAGGCCATACTGGTGCTGTTCTAGTAACAGTAATGGGTGCACAGTGGTTAGTAACCAGGACAGGTCAAATTGGTTTAAGCACACAAGTCTCAGGAGATTGTCTTCTAGCTGTATTAGCAGCATCACGAGACCAGACAGATGCTACTGTGCATCCACTGCTGCTTGTGAGGAAGCTGGTTCCAGGAAAGTAATTGAGAACTTAAGGATAAAAATTATGTTCTCAAATCCAGGAATATTACACTTAAAGCTCCTCTTAAACAGGCTTATTGACTGCCCTCCAGCTCAGGCAAACCCTGCTTTCTGGTAATCTGTGGCCCATCATGCAGTCAATCCTGAATGTAAATATCCTGCAGCTTTCACAGCCCCTGGAGGCTGTGTTGCTATTGAAGGGAGGAAAAGGAAGAAAAACAGCAGTTTTCCTAGTGCTGTTTGCATAAAGGAAAGACTCTGGTACCGGTGAGGTTTAAAGCATCATGTATTGTTACCTGGTCAGACAGAGATAGGGAAAGAAAAGAAAAAGCAGGGAGCAGCATGCCAACCATAATATCCCAGCTGAAATTCTCCCATTTGAACTTTACAGTCTAAAACCTGACTAGTATAGAGGAAAATCTGTGCTCAAGATGGAGCAGATGTTAAAAAAAAATAGTGGAAAAAGCCTCAATGGATGCCCAATATAACCCAGTTTTTCATCAAGATTGATGACCTAGTAGGGTCAGCAACAGCACAGGCTGTTTGTTTTGTTATACCCAGGTGTAGGCCAATGTGTAGAGGGTCCTTAATCTCACTGCAACACACTTCAGCATCTTCCTTTCTATTTTAATCTGCCTCCCGTGCTCTCCCTCATGGTGCAACACTTCTGAGTGAGGCATCTGTGTGCCAGTGGCAGAGCTGGTGCTGAGGACAGGTTCCTCTTTCAGGCTGATGTCACTGACTCGTGTTTGCTCTGCAGAAGGGCAGAAACATTGCGTGATTTTAGATGAACTGGGTCAGGCAGGGAGGGACACAACCTGATGGATGCCATGTGAAGTTTGCCCCCCTTTTCCCTACCCCTGGGCTCTGCAGTCTGGCAGAGAGCTGGTCCTTGCAATGACCACAGCAGCACCAAAAAGCAGCTGGAGCAGAGCAGGGCAGAGGTCGGTTCTTTCCCTGGAAGTGTGGGAGTTTGGCAGAACACAGCTACAGAGCACAGTATGAGCTAAAGGATCCCTCCCTCATCCAAAGCAGCCCCCCTTCACCAAAGAGGAAGCATCAGAAAGGTGAATTAAAAGAAGCACCAGCCAACAGACAGGGTGCTGTTCCTGCAGATTCTGCCAAGTCTGTGAAAGAGAAATTGTTCCTCGCAGCAAGGATGGAAGCAAGGTCATTCATAGAAGAGTAATTGATGTCTGCCTGGTGGCAGCCCTCCACGGGACTGATGTGGCTGTCTCTCACTAAGGGGAGCAGGCAGCAGCCTGTGGGTGGTTCCTAGGAGCTCCAAGGGTCTGGGAGATGGTGAACCAGCCCCAGCCCTTCCACATTTTGTATGCAAACTGCACATTGCCTCTTTTTTTTTTCCCCTCCAAATGTCTTCTAATGTAATTAGAAAGTTGCTCTTCCAAGAGCCTTTTGGCTGGGAAGGGAAAAAGCAGGCTATAATTCATTTATAGGATCTTCTCGGAGCCATGTAATTGCTGTGCACCAGCTGGATGGAGGGAGAGCTTCCCAAGGGGCTGCATCTTGGTATTCCCAGAGAAACCAGACAGAAATAGAGAGCTGATGCTGAAGGACTGAGATGTGGGGTGAGCTGAGGAAAGGAAGATGAGAAGGAGGATTTTTATCTGCTGGGGGTTTTGGCCCCAGAGAGATGTTTTAAATGCTGGAGCTGGTGAGGAAGGAAGGGAGAGCACAGGGAAAGAAATCTGGGTTTTCACTGGCATCCTGTTGTTCACACTCTCTGGGTTCATGGTGGGTCACCTGAATTATAGCTTTAATGGAATGATATGCAGAAAAGTGGTCACATTGCTATCAGTGCTGGGTTTTCCACCTGACTAATTTTCCTTTTTTAAAATTTTCTTGTCTTTGAACTTGATTTTGGTGAAAATGCTGTTTGTTTGGTGGGGAAGTTGTTGGAGACAGTGCAAAATTCAAGGTTTGGTCTTATTGAGGAGCAACCTGATATGCCTGTGTAACCTCACCTCCTCCCTCCAGTTTGTTTTGTACCTGCAGGGTTGAACCCTGCACTCCAGCTGGGTTTAGGTCTGGGATATCTTGCCCTGAGAGCTCTTCCATATCTTCATGACTTGTAGCCACCTTGTCATGTCAGTGTTTGGTCAGACTTTTCCTCTCATCTTCTTTAGAGTCTTGGTAATCTCATTGTAGCTCCTAGCAAGGCAACGAGTGATCTCATCAGCTATATGGTCAGGCAGCTGCCAAAAAAATAAATGAAAGGAGAGAGTGGACATACATAATTTAAGATTTTTCGTAAGAGCTGTACCAGGGTATTCCCCAGTGACTAATGCAGAGCCTGAAGCAGGGCGGCCCCAAAAAAAGTGGTGAATGTCAGTGTCAGTCTTGTTCCAAGAGCAAAGTCCCCAGGCAGAGCAGAGAAACAGAGCAGATGGACAGCAGCCAGCAAAAGGATTTTACTGGCACATTCACTTTCATTTCCAGGATTTGAAGTAGCACACTTTACTTTCTTGCTGTTTATGCATGAGTTTGGAGCTTTTTTTTTTTTTTTTTTTTTAAAGTGTATCTTTAAGCAATTTCTTTTGTGAAGCAGAACTAGTAGAATCAATGTTCTTCTTCCTCACTTAAGCTTGAATTTGGTAAAATTTCATGAAAGATTAGAACTTTTTCAAGTTATTTCAACTATATCATACAATCAAAACAGAGAAAAAAATTGGAAATAAAAATAAGGTGCCGTCAGCTGGGTAAGTTTCCCACATAATGTTGTGTTGAAAGACATTGAGTTTCATGGAAAAACTTGCAAGGGCATTAATTTTCAGCTGATGCTTATTCATCATCTTTTGTCACTCCAAGACTGAACTGTGGATTCATATTGGATGAGCCCATTTAGCCTTCAAACACTTTACAGGCACTTTTCCCTTCCTCTCTCTATTTTTTTTTTATTTTTTTAATGTGAACAAGATCATTTGGTCCAGCTGTCACAGCAGGCGAGCGCTTTTTATATCAGGGTGTGTGGTTTTTTTGTCCAGATTTGTTCAAATTAAAACACAAAGCATGTACTTCCAGCTCTGCAAGCCTAGGAAAGAAGAAAAAAGTCAAGCCATGTCCTGCATCATTGCTGTTATTGTTTAGACACTTCAAGGTCGGTTTCTGGCCTTGATTATATTTCTGTCATCCTGTTGTCTGACTAGAATGGTGCTGATCTAAGGAAGGCAGCTTGGCCATGCAGTTGTCACCTTGCTCACAGAGTAAGTCCAGCCCCTCTTCCAGAGAGGTTGATTTCTATCTCTGTCCCAGTTATTTGCTTCTCTATGGACCATTCATGTGGGTTTTCCCCTCTTTGAAGCCAATAGCCAAGTTTTAAATGAAGGGATTGTATCCCATGAGTAAGGAAATGCTATTCTGGCACACAGTCCTGCAACAGAAGGAAAGTATACTGTAAATATAATGTTTTATACCTCCTTTTCTTTGTCCAAGAGGAATTTGAGTAGAATAGATTAACTGCTCTGCAGGAAGCTGCTGTTTTTTTAGTCAAACTCGTCAATTGGCCACAGTGTAATGAGAGGGCTCCTGATGGAGAACCACATTATTGTCCATCTAATTTCTTTTAAGTAACTGACATTATGAGGGATATTAAAAGAAGGTGATGTTTAAACTTTAATGAAACTTGCTCAAACAAGCATATTAAATATGTGCTGATTGTGTTTGCAAATGGGTATTTTTCTCCCCAGGCTGTAACTGTTGGTATTTTTCCTCTTTATCATCAGGGATTTTTCTGTTTTGCTCTGGCCTTTTGTGGATTGATCCCAGCTGCCTGCTGGAGATACACACACAGCACGGAGGTAAGTATTGGCTGCTAGGAAATACCACCAGCATCTCGTCAGAGATTTTTTTTGTAGCAGCTATTTCTCCCATAAAAGGGACATCTGGTGTTAATTAAGCCATCCATATTGAGGTCTATCAGATCCATGCTCTGTTGCATCTGTCCTTTGGAAGAACAGGGTCACCTTCACCAGCTGCCTCTTCAGTGGGATCATCTGAAGGGAGAAGCCCATGGAAAAGCTCATGCAGGGCAAATGTTTTGTGCTGAAGGCAAAACAAATGCAAGTCTCCTTAGCTTTGGGATTCTTTTTTTTTAAGGGGATGTTTGCTTTGTTTTGTTTTAAATGAGATGCTTGACTTTTGAAAAGTCATTTCCAGCTGGTTCTAATTCCTGCTGACGTCAATCAGGAGCTTGTATTCGAAGGCAGTGGCAGGTTGTTCTCCTGCCAGTGGCTAGGAGAAGCACCCAGGAGATGTGTTTATTAGCATGCAACAGTGGTTCATGAAAAACACAAGAGTGAAAAATGGTGATTTAGGTTACTATCATGCTGGACCAGAAAGAGAAGATTATAGGAGGTTGAATTTGGAAAAGTTGAGTTTTGAATTGCTAACCCAGAGCTTGCAGGTGCTGTGGTAGATGGGTTGTGTGGGAGATGCAAGGTGCTAGGTAAGTTGGTCTTTATTCCCGTTTTTGCATCCCTGCACTCAAAAAATATAAAATTTAAGAGACCTGGGAGTCTAAAAAATCATTACATCTTTCTTTTGAAAGTAGAACACTTTTTTTTGGCAAGTACCAAAATAATTCAGAGAAGTGCTTGGGACTTTGGTAGGTATTTCATGGAGTGGCTTGATCCTTGCTTCTGTTTTTCTCCTCCCCAGCCCTGGGCATGTGCCATCTCCTGCAATGTTCTGGGCACCAATGAGGATGCAATGTGAAACATCATGCCAGTGAATTAGGGATTGATGCTGCCAGCTCATCTTTTTAGGGTTACAGGTATTGGGGGTAATCAAAGACCAGTCTGAAGTGTCAGAAGTCTGGCCTTGAGGTTTCCTTCTGTGATGGAGGAGCACAACTTTCAAGAGGCTCAGTCCATACTAGGACTGTGGCAGTTGCTTTTGCAGGCACATGGAGCCCTGTCCTGTGCATAAATTAAAACCCAGTTCTTCTGAAAGCAGAGTCAATGTTAGGTGTTAAGGTAAGGGATAAGGTCCTGCTTCTCTAGAAAGTTTTCCCAGAGCTGGCCAGTGCCCACAGTAGTTGAAAATCCTTTGAAAGGTGCAGGTGGCTACACTGGACCAGGCTAAAGATGTTGGCCAAGGAGACTTTTGGCTGACCTGCTGTTAGCCAAGATAGCAGCATACAAACCCAGTGAGCACAAAGCAATGCTTTTTCAGATGTCAGCAACTTATGGCCCAGGTGTCTGCTGGTGGCACCTGCTGGTGCCTTTGCCTTTAATGTTCTCCCTGGGCTTTTCCTCTGTGAATTTGTCCAATTGCTTTGGAAATGTTAGGTGAATATTGAAGGCCCAACAGCATCCTTTATCTGTATGCCTAACTGGCTGAAGTGGATTCAATCAGAGCTGAGACATCCACGAAAAAATGTCTTTTCACAACCTCTTTATTGTTTTTCTTATTGTTTTAGGCGAAACTATCAACATTTATTACATTCCCGCTAACAGTTTAATATGGAAATAATTTTGTTTTCATTAACAACACAGAAGGGAGCACACTTTCCTCCTTCTTCTGCAGACATTAAGTTGTACATGGTGTAGGCCATAAAAAGACTGCAAGAAAAAGGTTGTATGTTGGGTTATGTAATACAGGGATATTTCATGCAAAAATTATTTTGCTGAAAATATTTAAAGGAGTATTGCTTTGTATATTTCTTAATCACTACATCTGTTTTTACTTCAAATTATTTTCATGGGGTTTTGTGTTTGGTTTTTTTTGTTGGGTTTTTTTTTTTTTTTTTTTTTTTTTTTTTTTTTTTTTTTTTTTTTTTTTGTGGTTAGCTTTGGTAATTGGTTGGGTTTCTGAAAGCAAAACAGCTTCCACTAGGCAAAATTAGGGGTTTCTGTAAAAGGTTGACTTTCTGGGCAAAGAACACCAGCAGTTTCTGACAACAGAAAAAAAATACCATTAGAGGCCATGTTGTGTTTCTCTGCTTCCCAAAATCCAATGAAAAGCAGGGAATATAAATGAGAAAAATTTAATTAGAAGTGTCACTTACAGAACATATGGAAATTTAGTTTTAACTGAAAAGTAACCTGTCTCACTAGAGAGAAATGCAGATGTGAAAAAAAAAATACAGGTGTCAGAAAGAAATGCAGATGTGTCCACCCCTTCAGGACAGGATCACAGTGATATAGAAATTTGAATGAAGCAGGGAGATGACTTCTTAAGTCTCATTATGGAGGTTTTTGTTTGCTTGTCTTTCTCAAAATAAAAGATCAAATTCAAGCAGGTTTCCTCTGCTGCCTACTGCATGTCAGTACTCTCAAAAATAGTTAATTGTGGTAGTCTGGGAGAGGGGAAATTAAGCTCAGCCAAGTGAGTGGGTGTCTTGTAAGTATGATGGGATGTACAGCTATCAAGAAAGGAGTGGAACTGAGGATGTGAAACTAAATAGGGGTGAATATGGCCATTACATGTGTCTAAAGAGCACTGAGGGGTACTGCCCCCATGTTCATGGCTAGAACAAAAATTTCAATTTTTCCCATGAAAAATGCATTGACTTTCCAGTGGAATGCCAGACAGAAAATTAGGCTGTTCATTTTGGAAATGCCAGCTGGGAACTGGTGGCAGTAGTTCCTGTCCTCTCCCTCCCTGCTGGCAAGGTGCCCAACACAGGCAGCACTGAAAACAGTCCTTCCCTCTCTTTGCAAGCTGGGGATGGGAGGTCTCCCCTGCACTAATGCATGGCAGATGCTTCACTGGTTTACTCCTGTTGGTAAAAAAAAATAAAATTTAAAAAATAATCTACATTTTTTTTCATAAAGCAGACCCCTCTTACAGAAAATAATCTGAAACAGTAAACCCCAATACTCAGTTAAAAAACTGTTTTCATGGTTATTATCAAGAGACAATAGGTAGAAATGTTGTTTGAACATGATGAAAATGAGATTTTTACCTGTGTGGCTCTTTCAGGGCCTTTTTTACAGTATTCCTACAGAGAAGCTGGGCACGGAGAAAGGAAGAGTTATTTGTAAATATTTGATATTCTCAGACCTGGGCATTGTAAACAAAATTAATCTTCTCATTTCCCATTCTTTTCTGCTTTCATGACCTCCTGTAGCTTCTGGATGAATTCTTTCAGACAGATGTTGAATGCTTTAATTTTGAGTTATCCACATTCCAGATGGACTCGATGTCACCATAGTCTGTTTTCTTAAAGTGATGTAGGCCAGGCATGCAGCAGTCATGAACTTGAAATTTATCATACTTTAGCCTAAAAGATTGCATCCAAATTGTTCCTCCTCTTGGTGAGAGATGTGGTCTTGGTAGGGAAGTGTTGCAAACCTGTCTGAGGAAGGACAGTGGCGCAATCAAAGCAAACGAGACACTGACGTGCATGGGAGGGCAGAGAGGGTGGGATGACCTCTACACAAGGTCTTTGCTGGAACTGCTGTGGTAACCACAGAAATAATGAGATTTTTGGTTGGTTTTCAGCCGCATTAGAAAGTCCTGGTTCCTGAAGCTGAAGAGCTGTCTTGTTTTCCAAAGTTATTTTTATGGCAGTTCCTTTCCCACAAACTGCTGCCTGTTTAAGTGAGGTTCCTGTGTCGTTCACAGCATGGCCAAAAAGATCAGGGATGTGGAATGCAGAGAGGGGTGTAGGAGATGCAGCCCTCTCCAGAAGCTGTGCTAGATGTGGCATGTTTCTTCCTTCTCCTGCTCCCCAGCTTCTTTTCTCTCCTCACCCATTGACTGCTGCTTTACAAACCTGTCTGCAGAGACTAAAGCAGAACTGTACTTGCAGCAACCATAGAGATTTGGTACCCTTACTAACAAACACATAAACAGAATCATTAAGGTTGGAAAACTCTTTTAAGGTCATTAAGTCCAACCTTTGACTGTCAACTAGATCAGAGCACTTAGTTGCATGTCCACTTGTTTCCAGAACACTTCCAGGGACAGTGACTCCACCACATCCCTGGGCAGCCCATTCCAGAAAATCTTCCTGATGTCCAACCTGAACCTGGAATAGCTTGAGGCTCATGCTGTCAGTTGTTTCCTAAGAGATGAGACAAACCTCCACCATGCTACAAGCTCCTTTCAGGTAGTTGCAGAGATCAATAAGGTCTCCCCTGAGTCTGCTTTTCTGCAGGTTAAACTACCCCCAGTTCTATCTCACTGGATTTCCTCTCCAGACTCTTCACCAGCTCCACTGCCCTTCTCTGGACATGCTCTAGTACTTCAATCACTTTCTTGTAGTGAGGGGCCAAGAACTGGATGCAAGAATCAAGGTGTGGCCCCAGCATTACCCAGTACAGAGGGACAACCCCTGCCCTAGCTCTGCTGGCTACACTATTGCTGATACAAGCCAGGATGCCCTTGGCCTTCTTGGCCACCTGGGCACTGCTGGCTCATTGTCAGCTTTACCCAGCACCCCCAGGTCCTTTTCCACTGGGCCCCTTTCCAGGCACTGTTATCTAAGCCTGTAGTGCTGCATGAGGTTGTTGACCTCACTTGGCCAAAGTGCAGGACCTGGCACTTCACCTTGCTGGACCTGAGATTTGGGTTATGTTCTGGGCCCTGCTGTGAAAGAGGCTAGAGGAGTTTCTATTCCACATCACCTTCTGCTGTTTCCTTTCTCTGCAGCAGCTGAGCCAGTTCTTCCAGTAACCCTGTGGCCTTGGCCCCATGAGCCAGGATGGTAGGGTGAGTCAGTGACACAAAAATTGCTGCAACATAAAAGGAGTATTGCAACAGAATGGACATTTTAATTACAGAGATTCATTCACAGGTGAAAGCATAAAATGGATTAAATTACAATTTCCCAACTCAGGAATTTGAAACTGGTGTAAATTTCTGTAAAGGCCTGATTTGCTGTGTCCTCTGAATGAAGAACTTGCTTGGATTTGCACTAGCTGCAATGATATGTTGATCTCTTAATTATTGAGTGGTTTCTCAGGTTACTGGGTGATTTCAAAATGAGTTTCACCTGTGGCTTTTGGTTACACATGACTGGAAAGGCATTAGCCCCTCTGTGCTGCACTGCTTGTACTTCAAGAACAAGTGCAAGGATTTAGCTTTTTATGGGCAGCGAATGAATACAAGCCATTTGTCTACATCCTATTTCTCCTGTAGCCTTGCTCTGCTTCTTGTTGCTTAAGGTGGAAATGGAGTTGTCCATGCAAGGTGGTACCTCTTGAGATGGCGATTTTCTAACTTGTTAGAAAGCTTGGGGTACACAGCTGGAATTAACAGTTACAGCTGTTAAATAACAAACGTGGCCACATCTGGGTCTTGCTCTTGAGCAAAACAGCTTCCCTCCTCCCTTCTGTGCATATGGAATCAATGCTGGTCTTCTGTCTGTGGGTCTCCTTTCCAAGCAGTACCTTTGCAAATCCAGAGACAGCATTGCCTAGGTCTCCAGGAGGGAAATCATCTCCTACTGTGCATAAAAACAGCACATGCATCTTGTTTCTGCAGGTATGTAAGGAAACAGCCCATCACTTCCCAGTTAATTTCTTAAGTGGTACTGTAGAGGTCCTTCCTCTGTGGATTCCCCAGGATGTGTTTGTGTCTGCCATCACTGCCTCTGGTGTGTGTTGGGGCAAAATCTTGCAGGGTCTTAAATGCAGGCTGAAATCTTAGAGACTTTAGTGGGACTTTAACACAAGCTGAAGGTGTGCTCAGGCGTTTTCTGAAACCAGATCTGAAGCATACAGGTAGATTCCTTTTGGGCTTTGATTCAGGGGGGCTGGATCAGGATTGTAGCCCCTCACAGGGGTCTTCCAAGAGCATTTACAAAAATCACCGATGTTACTGTGAAAACGCTGTGAACTATCTGACAAGCTCCTTGCTCCTTGCTTTTGCTAATCTAAGAGGCACAATCACTTTAAGAGCACCAAGCTTTTCCCAGTCTCTGAACTCCATGGGAAAAAAAAAAAGGGGGGGGGGGAACCCCTCCCTCTTCCTTAACATTTTTAAACACTGTGCCTCTTTCCCAGTGTTTATGTTCTCACCACCCAGCAACAGCCCACTCCCCCCAGCAAGACACTGCTGTCCTTTGTCTGAGCCTCCACACAGGCATTTGCACTCCCGGGTTCTATAATTTATGGCTGCCCTGGCGTTGAACCCACATGGCCCCGTTTCTGCTGCTTTCCGTGGCAGAGCTGGAGCTGGAGCTCTGTCTCCAGCAGTGTCACCTGAGGCCACTCAGATGGTTGCCATCGCTGCAGCACATCCAACCTGTAGGATGCCCACCATAGCAGGACAGCCACCACCTGCTCAGAGGTGACAGGGCTGTCCTGGGTCTGGCTCCATTGCTGATACCACTGGTTTATAAGCTAAAACTGTTTTCAGCGTTGTTCAGTGCTTTCTGTTGGGAAGCAGTTTTGTCTGGCACTGTTTTCAAGTGCTACAGGTGAAAATGTAGGGATGGCTGAGATAATTTGACCACAGTTTTGGGGAGGGGGTGTTTACAAATTGCTGGGTTGTGTGTTTTGAAAGACAGGGACACAAAGGGTCAGTGTGAGCCCTTGGCAGCCTGTTGGCTTTCCAGTTCTGTTATAAAATGGACTGAGATTTTGAAACAAAATTTTGATTTTAAAACAAACTAAAAAAAAAAAAAAATCCAAAAACTAATAACAAACAAAGAGCAAATATAAAAAGCTAATAAAAAAAATCCAGGAGGATCTTGATATACTCGTGACATTCACAGGTGTGCAGCCACAGATCTGGAGGATTTAGAGGAAAAAAATCCTTGTTGGTATTGATTAACTGCCTGCCTGGGTTTTCTGCACTTCCCTATAAAGCATCTGGAACTCTGTCACAGACAGAGAGCAATGCTGCATTTGAGCAGCACAGAGGTGGCCTCTGGGTTATATGGCTTGGCTGAGCATGAGGCTCTAAAGTCCCCCTGCCCATGAGCCAAGAGAGATGTATAGCACCCACACAGCTTGAATCTGCTGTTCTTTTGGGGGTGTGGAGATAGGAAATGAGGAGGTGAGCTGTGTAACAGCTCAGCACTTGCTCATGTTTTATGTGTTTTGTGAAAGAACAGGATGGAAGTGCTGAGGCTGGAGAGAGTTTTTGTTTTTTCTGAATTTTTTGTTTCACAGCAGTTTTTGGTCTGTCTCCTTCTGTGTATATAGCAGAAAGTAGAGGGAATTCCGTATGGTTTGGCTTGGTGTTTTTTCATGTGTGTATGTACAGATAGATACAAATTCTGTATTTATATACAGACCTGGGAAAAAAAAATAAAGTGAAAACCTTTTGGTTAAAAGCTTGATCTGGATCTTCTGGCATCAGTGGTCCCCAGTGACCACTGTCAGTCAGAGGGGGAGCAACACCTTCTTTTCTTGTCTCATTTTCCACAGGAGACCTCAAAGGCTGCTCTGTTTGACAGCACTGTCTGGATTTCTGGGAATGACTGGCTAGAGGAAGGCTCTAAAGGAGAGAAACTGATGTGCAGTGAAGGAAGCAAAAACGATCAGCAGGCTGCAATGACTGTGTTAGATGGGGCTTGGTCGAGCATGGATGGGGAAAGCCCATCTTACCATGTGCTCTGTCCATGGGACAGTTGCTCTGTGGTGGGAGTTGCTCTGTGGCCTGGCTAATGGCCCCACAGTGCCTTCTCTCCTCTGTTGCACTGCAGTTGCATCATTGCTTTGCCCAAACCCAGGCTGTTGCATCTGCTCCCACCCCAGTTTCTGACACACTGTGAATGTACACACTTCTGCACACTGGGGAGGGAAAGGAAGACAAAGACAGCAAAAATGCAGAAGTGTTTTTCTTCCTGGAACAAGAAAGGGTTTTGACTGAGCTCATTACTTTATTCCAGTTTCACTTCTTAACTGGCTGGCTTGTGGTTCATAGCTGAGTGTGGGAGTCTGCAGTAGCCACTTCTAGAGGGACATGTCTGAGTGAGGCTGCTGAGTGAATCCTCTGTGGTGATGCTAAAAGAACACAAAGTGCTGAGGTTGCAGTTTTTTCTGAGCCTGCACTGCATCTGCTCAGTTTATTTCCTCAAAGGCACAAAGACCCACAGGAGAGGAGGATCCTCCTCCTGCTTCCCATGCTTGTCTTCCTCCTCTGCCATGTCAAGAGTATTCCTGTTTATTGGAAAGGAGGAAGATGGATTTGTCTTTGAGGCAATACTGACATCTCCTTTCACTATATTCTCCTTGAGCTTTGGCAAGAGATTTTTACCCAACCCATTTTTACCCATCAGTTTCAAAGCTGGTTCATTAAGACTCAGACCATTGTTCTTTTACAAGTCTACTTTAGTTCCCACCTAACAACACTTCCAGGTTGCCTAGACACAGACATTCACTGGCAGCAGGATTGGGATTCATTGGCACCTTTGACTTGCAAAGGCATCAGGAACTGCAGGCAGGCCTTGTCTCATCTTTCTGTTCCAAGTCCAGTTATATGTAAAAATGGTCTTGATAAATAACTTAAGTCAAAAATGTCAGTTTTCCTCTTTGAGGTAAGGTGGAAACATGCTTTAGTTTTAATGGCCAAGGGCAAGAATTCTAACTGCTTACAGTACATGTCTTCCTGCAGTCATACATTCTGCTTCTTGGGGGATAAAGGATTTAGAGGATGATAAACAATCTCAAAATTCCTTTTTTCTTTTACTTAAGGTGAAAAATGGTACTTACTGAGTCAGTTGGAGTCAGCTGCATCAATTTCAGTGGTGATTTTCCATTCGTTGTATCCAGCAACCCATCAATATAATTCCTAAATGAATATTTTATTAAGGAATGCAGACAGAAGTGGGAGGCAGCAATTATTTACCTGATTTAGAGCTGAAACATTTCACCCAGCTTCTTCCAGAAAAAGAATTACTGTAAGGTGCTACATCCATATCACTCAAGCTGGAGATTTTTCTTAACCAAAGCCTAGCTGATGCTTTATCTTCAGTTCTTGTTTCTTCCTGATGAGCACTGTAGGTTCAATCTCCCTCCAAGGGAGAGCTTTGTCCAGCAGAACTCCTCCAGCAGTGGATCACAGCCTGTCACTAGGAACAGGAAAATCCACTTGACTATTATGATGCTTATGTGTGGGAGGAGTGAAAAACCTTACAAAAAACAAATGGACTTTCTCTTCTCTGGCTGTATCTGCCCATTGGGTGCTAAGTAGTTTAAGTGATGGGACACAGCACATTATTAACAGTATCAGTATCAGTGTAAGCACTCTAACTCAGCAGTCATACTGTTGTTTAAACATGAGAGAAGACACCCTGATTACTTTTTTTTCCCCCCAACAACCAGTGTAAGATACAGGAAAAGAAACTTGTGTTGAGGCAATGGACTCAAAGTTGCACAGGAGGGGAGTGTGTGATGGGAATCTGTTGAGGATGGCAACTGAGTACAGAGCAGTGCTGCAGTCCAGCTCTTCACTGTGTTAGGAGCTGGGTCAACAGAAAATATGGGGATGAACTTCTGCTGGATGTAGCAATGTTACAAATAAGTAATGAAACTACCTGGTGACTGTCTCACGCTTTCAGGTTTTAATTTTTGCATCATCAGGCATGCATGAGCAAGCACGGTATTTTGGGCTGGATAGATGCTGCCATGCAGACCCATGCCTCAGAGCTTGGCTGCAGCTCTGGGTATAAACATAACCCCATCCCAGGCAGCTAAGTGTGATGTTTTACTCTCCTTTGTCTTCTCTTATTAAACCAGACCTCTTGTATGCTCTGTGGCACAGTCTTCTGCACAGAAGGAAACAGCCAATAATAACTACTGAGATTTTCTACTATCTACCTACATCTGAAGTATTTAAATGAGAAAGCTGTCTGCAGTAGTCTTTGAAAACAGACCACTATGTTGTATGAAAACAGCAGTTTTTCCCTCTAAAATCAAATGATCCTAGCAAAAATCAGAAGGATGATGAGGCAAAACTACAAGCGATTCACTCTTTAGAAAAATGGATTTAGAGTTTGATATTCCCTTACTAGGATTTGAATAGCCTATTCAGATAATGTCTGGATATAAATTCTAGATATAATTGCTAGATAGAAATGCTGAGAATGACTAATCAGCAAATTGTACTCTTAGGCTTGCCCAGACACACATTCTAAAGGGAAATTATTGCTATTAAACATTTTCCATTTAATGACTTGTGTTTTCAGCTCTTGGAGGCTGCTGGACAAAATGAGAATTAAAAAATCAGCAGATAACTGAGAAGTCAGCTCACAAGCAAGATCTGAAATGGTGCAGTTGGAGTCTTTAGTACTCATTTTGTACCTGGAGATTGCCATTAGCATTTCCATCACTGTAGCTGAGCTGGCTGTGGAATTATGACTGCTTGTGATTTCTTCAATTACTGTTTCCAACAGCTGAAATAATTTTCAGCCACTGTTTTTTTTATGGGCATCTTCAGTTCAATTCCTTCAGTTCTTTCCTATCTGCTCTTATCCTTCAAACAGCTACCTCTCTCAGTATTTCCTGGCCCAGATTTCAAGAGACATTTAGAAAGCAGTTAAACTTTTGGATTGCTTTCACCCCTTGAACTCTTGCTTGAACATTATCGCTTGCTTCAACGTGGGTTTTTTTTTGGTTTTTTTTTTTTTAAAGTCATCCAATATTAGGCCTTTTTGAGGGAAGCTCAGCATCCTCACCCTCATGGTAAATATGAAAAGACAAATATTGCACATACAGCACTGTTTCCCTTACCAAAACACATATGTATGTTGTCACAGCACAAAACAGTTTTTACTCCTACATCTTAGACTGGAATGAGGATATTCAAAAGGTAATAATCTCTTACATTAAGAAACCTGCTGTTCTGTTGTTCCTTTCTCCACAAGAGGAGCTCAGAAGATTTTTTTTTTTCATTATTCTTCAGTGGAAATGAACGTTCTTTTTGTCGAATCCATTTATTTAATTGCTGCTTCTGGAAAGCTATGTCATAGCCCACATGAAGTTAGAAAACTTGGATCTTTTCCTCTTTATTGGGTTATAAGGTTTGCTGTGTGGAAGGTTGGTGCAGAAGTCATCTAGAAATCTGGTCTCACTGTTGCACCCACCCCACTTTAAGCACTCTGACACACCAGGGGGACAAAAGGAGCATCCTCCTTCCTCACTTGTGTGGGACAGCTCAGTGTCACACACTTTGCTATGGAGTATTTTTTACTTGGCCCATAATACCTGAGCTCTGTCTGTCACTGGACACTCTTATGCCATGTTGATAGCCATGGAAATATTTTGATGTGTGCCTTCAAACTCTATTCCTGGAAGCACAGAGCCAATCTGGCTACAAATAATGTAGCCTCCCTCCCTGTTTATCACCCTCTGTTTGTTGCTTGTGTTTTGGACAGCTGAGCAGGACAGAGCACTATTGCAGTCAGAGATTGAATGATTGTGGTTTTACCCCTGAGCAGAGAGTGGTGGGGTTTTATTCCTTAGAGTAATTTCCAAGTGTGAACCCTCAGACTGAGCTGCAAAGCCTCACTGGGAGATGGCTCTGTTCCCAGAGACTTCCCTGTGTGCTCACCCACTCTGCCTGTCTGTCCCATCGATTTTCCCTCCTGAAAGACAAGCACTGACTGCAGGCCCCCTCGGACCAGAGCTGCCGAGGAAGCAAGGGAAAATGGAAGGAAGAAATAAGGTTTTGACTGCAGGCACTAAAGGCAGCTGCCATATTTTTTTTTTTCCTCTGACACCCAAATAGGAGTTGGCTGGGATCTGTCAAGCTTCAAGTTCTCACACATTTCGTAAATATTTAGGGTCTGACTCACCACTGAATCACTCCCGTTATTTTTTTGACTCTGTTCAGAGAAATGGCTCTGCCACTTAGATAACACCAACTCTCTGAGATCCTCTCACCTTTGTATTTTAGCATCTCATGGTTGTGTGTGCCTGTCCTCACAGTACCACCTTAAGGATGGGGAGATGGCATCAGCCCTGGCTGGCAGAGGGATTCAGAGGCACAGTGGTCGCAGGCACCCAAGTTCTTCTCTGACACAAAATCCAAAACTGGCCAAAAGCTCCAGCCATCAGCTGGTGAGACCCTGGCTCCTTAGTGCACCAGCTCCTGCTGCTGCCTAGGGGTGGTTTTAGTAGCTGCACTGCTTGTATTGCTATACCAGGAAGAGCTTCTGTGGAAATCAGGAAGAGCACAATTCCCCTCAGAGACAACTGTGATCATGTTTTGTTCGTGTTTTCCATTGCAGGTGGAAGACAGCATGATGGATGTGTATGATTTTGTGTACGAGGAGGTGAGGAGGAACACCTCCAGCTTTAGGAGGCACGAGCTGACTGCCATCCATGAAGCAGTAAGTTGTCTTTCACCTGCAGGAGAAAAACCTTACCCTGGGGTATCTTCCCAAGGGTTTTGGGAGGCTGGGCCTGACATCTGTGCTCTGTCTTGTGAATGCTGCAATGCTATTTTCCCCTCTAGAACTGAGTCCTCCAGCCTGCTGTGGAGCTTGTTCCTCCCTTTGTATTCCTCCTTTCTCAGGTCTGACCAACCAGATTATCAGAAGGAAGAAAGGGTCACCTCTCTGAGCATCACTGTGGTGCAAGATCTACAAAGCTTCCACCCTGCAGCTGCCATAGTATTTTCTGTCTCAGCACCCACTGTGACTTGCTCCCTATCTGTGGTACAAGAGTGTGGATATGCACCTGGTCAAGTAGAGAGGAGAGGGCAGGAATTCTACATAGTCCAGCAGTAGTATTTGCATGTGGTTATTCCTATTTACCCTCAAGTTTGTGTCTGAGGAGTACTGGAGGTTATGTGGCCTCTCACACAGCTGGACACTGCTATCAGGTTCCCAAAAACCACTACCCAGGGTGCTGTTGGCATAGGGATTTTTCTGTAGCTCAGCAGGTAGGCAAGGGTGGTTACCCAGACCACAGGGAGGACACTTGCCCCCAAAGCCACAGGAGATGAGTGAGGATGTCCCCCACAGTGAGAAACTCCCGAGTCCCTGCTGAGTAAAAGAGATGCCATTCCTTTGCACAGCAGGGCTTGTTTGGGGAGTGAGTTCATGGCACTCAGCAAGGCTGGATGGGTCAGATCTGCTCAGCTGTTTCCAGACACCTCCCATACAACTCCCTGTATCCTCCTGTGTTTTCTTAAATCATCATAGCAAGTACTTTTCAAGGCTGTTTCTATCCATGCTTCTCAAAACACAGAAAGGGCAAATGTTTGCAGTGATGATGAAGGCCCTCAGAGCCATGACCAGGCTTGGAAGTGCTGGTCTCAGGGTTGTGGAGGAGCACTCCCAGGGTCCCATTTGACAAGGAGAGGCAGGCACAATGCCTGGATTCACCTGTTACGTATTTTAGTTGCCACTTGAATTGACCCAGAAACAATCTTTCTACACCTGTTGTTTTGTTTTTTTTTTTTTTTTCTTTCTGCCAAAGCTCCAAACTCTCCAGTGCACCACAGCTATAGGAAACCAATTCCAGGCTGGGTGTTGCTGGGGATCCTCTCGGCCCATAATAATCACTGGAAACATGAGTCTGTGTATCCCTGGCCTTTCCAGAGCAGCCACTGAGAGCATTAGTATGACTAGAAGGGGTAGGCTTGGCCCCAGTCTCAGGCAGCAGTCCTGGAGGAGCATGAGCAACTTTGAGGCCAGATCTGTCCACCTCTCCTGAATTTAGCATGCATTGTTGTTGATTCCTATGTGCTTTGATCCTTGCCACCCTGACTGGGCTGGGCAGGGGCCTATTGCTAGCATCTCCTGCTGCAAGGGGAGAGCCCTGGCAGGTAGCTGGCAAATTTCTCCCTCTCTTCCAGTTCCTGTGCTGTGGGAAGCACTCTCCTTTTGGGGACACAACCAATGTTGAGAACAAGACGTGCCCACCCGGCCAAGTGCACGATGAAGGACAGGTAAGGGAAAGGTTTCTCCCATGCCATAGTGGGGTTGTGCCTCTATTTTCTAGCTGTCAAAACCTCACTGGTGCTGAAGTGTTAATGGGAATTGTGCTTTTTTCATGGTCTGGGGTTGAAACGGGTTGGGATTTGTTTTGTTGTTTCAATAACACTGGACACAGTGGGAGTAGTGTGTTAAGCTCTGGGATCCAGCACAGGAAAGACATTGGCCTAGTGGAGCAAGTCCAGAGGAGGCCACTAATATGATCAGAGGGGTGGTGCATCTTTCCTGTGAGGAATGGCTAGAAGGATTGCTTTTGTTCAGCTAGGAAAAGAGATGGTGACCTAATTGTGTCCTTCTGGAAAAAGAGAAAGCTGCAAGAAAGATGGAGAGGGACTTTTTCAAGAGAGTGTAATGAGAGGACAAAGGGTAAAGTCTTGAAACTGACAGTAGTTTTAGATTAAATATTAGGAAAAACATTCTTTACTGTGAGAGTGGTGAGGTACTGGCACAGGTTGCCCAGAGAATTTATGAATTCCCCATCCCTGGCAGTGTTTAAGGCCATGCAGAATGGAGCTCTGAGCAACCTGGTATAGAGAAAGGTGACCCTGCCCATGGCTGGGGGGTTGGAACTGGATGGGCTCTTTAAGGTCCCTTCCAACCCAAATCACTCTATGATCCTGTGTATTAGGAGGAAGAGCACTGGTGGATCAGCAGGTCTCAGACCCACAGATGCAGTTTCCTTCAGAGCACTAGAAAGCTTTCAAAATGCTTGTGTTTGCAGCCCTTTCACTTCCCTCCAGCTTCCTGCTCATCTGTGCATGCAGAGAGTGTGAGATATCATAGGCATGTACCAGAGCACAAAAAACCCTGTTTGATTTTTTCACATGACTCTAATTTCTGACACTTAAAATGTGTTCCAGTAAAAACAAATGTGGAATTTGATGTAATTAATTTTTCCCTGGGGCATTAAACAGGTATTACAATGAGCAGCTCACAAAGCAGGGTGATGATGCCCGGCAGTAGCTTCTTCAAATATGCTTCGTTCTGGCTCTATCAAGTATCTCAGTGAGGCTGCTGGAGAAGCCATCAGTGTTAAACTGTTGTGCACTGAAGCTATTACTTCATACTCTCAGAGCAAATCTTTGCACGATCATTTTTCTTCCACCAGAGTAGCTAAAGCCACCAGCATCAATACATGGTGTTTCTAGTAAAACCAAAACCACACTGCTGCAGCGATACAAACACGTTCGCAGATGAAGATGTCAAGGGCTAAAAGCACATGTAATGCACAGGCGCACATCAGCCCGCAGGGGCAGAGTTTCAAAGCACAGCCTCCCATCCCAGGGCAGGGTGGAACTCAAAGAGCAGGAAGGGAGAGCAGGAGAAAGCTGGGCATCATATGGGCGACTCATTCCTCCCACTTAGTGGTCTGTGTTTCCCTCGCTTGGGAGCCGGGGAAGTGAGTGGGAGGATGTGCTTTGTGTAACACAGGAAATCGCAGAGTTTGGTGGCAGCACTATGTTCACTCCTTGCTTTGAGCACTTCTTTCCTAGTTCTGCAAATCCTTTCATCAAGGGCATGCTCTTGTATTTCTGAAATAGCTGCCTTAGCTAACACCTCGGGGATTTCTGTAGGGCCCTTGGCATGCTTAAAGCTAATGTATATTAATGCTTTCAGCACCTTGCAAAATCGAGCTGTTCATTAGTAACCTTGGGGTAACATTTGTAACATTTGGCATCATGGTGTGCTCCGCTTTTCTATCTTTCCATTTCCTTCTTTCCATTTTTCAGTGGGTGAAAAGAAAAAAGCTTTTGCAACACCACACTTAAGCACACATCCCCCACAGTCCAAAATGCATTGCACCAATAAAACTGTAGGCATGTTGGAGTAATAGAAAAGATACCACAGATGTTTGTCTTCCCAAGCTACAGCAGCAACAGAAGAAGGTAGAACTGCCTGGCTGTGCAATGCTGCACCTCTTTCTTGCCTCCTTTTCTCTCTGAGGCTGTGGAAGTGCTGCTGTGGGGATAAAGCCCCCCATCAAGCTGCTGCTGTGCTGGCATTTGTTTCTCTCTTCCCAGGACTGCCTGCGGGAGATCCAGGACTTTCTGAAAAAGCACATGGACTTTGTCTTCTCACTCCTGGGCGTCGCCATTGGCTTCACGGTAACAGTGTCTGTCTTTTAACATTTTTGCCCTGAAAGATGGGATCCAGTGGGGACAAAGTATCCCAAATTGGAGCCGGAGAGGGCCACTAATTAAACATTGCTTTCTTGTTTGCCCACCCACTGCTTGGCAGAGGTGTATCACTGTAATTACCTGTACACAGTGCTCTGATTATGTGGTGATGCACACCAGAAAAGAGCATGTGCCAGGAGATTCTTTTCTCCACCATGAAGGTAGGTTTGATCTGCTGTGATATCTCCATGCTGCTCCCCAGCTGGGATGACCTTTCTTGACTGAAAGTGTCTTTGGAGATTGTTTGCCTGGTGTCCACCTTGGCACAATCATGGATTCTTCTCCATCTAAGTAAAACCCAGAGGAACAAGCTATTTGTATTTTATACTGCTAGCAGTAAATTGCAAAAACAATCAGGCATTACTATGGAGCTGTGAATGTAAAGTCATGTGTGAATATTTGGTGTCACTTTTCAATTTTTCTCAAGTATAGGGAAAATTTCACTGCAGCTATATTCAGATAAAAGGAGGAGCACTTTTATAATAGATACGCTTTTTTCACAGCTTGATGCTATAGCCAGATAAGGCAGTTGTCTTTGAAGCCTGTGCTAAAGGAAATCTCACTGCACAGTTCACTATTGTGATGGCAGGATGCAAGGGAAGCACGTAAAGAGGGTTAAAGCTGCTCTGATGTCACTGTCCCCCAGCCAACAATGCACACATATCCCCAGATCAAGCTGCAAGCAAAGGCACTAGCACATTAGGGCATACTTGAGGAAAGAGCACATTGTTGCAGCCCTCATTATCCTTGCCACAGCAGCCTTACCTTGGATATGTTGCCTGCGTTAAGCCTGATGTGTCATATACCAGGCAGAGTATCACAATAGAGAGGAAGTACACTGTCCTCTGCAATCATAAGTGTTTAGGGTTGGCTTAGGGGTTTGTCTGCTTGATTGTTTTGCTGGGTTTTTTACTTCAAACAAGACACGGGTGTTGTGGTTTTGTCTCCCCACGGCATCTTTACAAAAGGCTACTGTTATGACAGAGTTATGTTTGTTTGCATAGAGGAATGTGGCAGGAATTGAAATCTGAATTTCCTGGTTTCATCTCATTTCTATTTTTAGGGCCAGGTTTGAGCTGTGCTATGCTAATTCCAATCAGATGTTTTAACCATGTGTTACCTTTTTTTTTTAAGCCCACATATCAGAAATGGTGTTCACCAGTTCACTAAAAACGAGCTCTCTCAGAAAAATGTGACAACAGGCAATATTTATGACATCATAATCAGTTACACAGTAATTGTATGCCTGTCTCATTTATTTCCTTTTAGGTTTATGGGATGATCCTAACTTCATTCCTCTGGTTCTCCATCCACTTCAGCAGCAATCTGTACCGGAAAGGCAAATACATCCTCCGAGAGAGGTAGAAACCTGATGCCTGGGCATCCTACCAGGCAGAGCCAGCTCTTGGCAAAGGAAGATGTCTGAGGTCACCTGAAAAATGCTCTGGGAAGGTATTTCATGGGGTCAGGTGGTGGGATGTGTGTCACACATTGCCCTTTCCTGCACTACTACTGGGCTCAGAGATGCAGATTCCCTTGATGCGAGACATACAGGCTGTGGCTCCACCAGGACACAAGGAGCTCTTTACAACCAAATAGAGAGAAAAGCAGAGCAAAAATCACAGCATTAAACCAAACTTCTCTCCTGCTGTCATCTGAGCAGTTCCCTGTGACCCCCAAAGGTGAATGTTTCTAGGAAGATGGCTTCGGATTGCAGCCCAGGATCAATGTTGTGCTATCAGTAAATAAATGACAGGAGCTGTCACCACTGATGGGAAATGTGCTCTCCCAGCCTGGACACTTGCAATGTTTAACTTTGGGCATGTTTCTGATCCTGCAGGGGTACATGGGCACCCAATGACTGTCAGCTACTTTTCCCATTTTCAAATGTTGCAGGTTTATAGAACTTTTGGTAGAGATCAGGACAAAAAGTCAGAAAGTAGTGAATGATCTTTGAAACAACTGACCAACAGAAGGACATGTTTCTCTGTTATTCCTCCTTGATAATGCAATACAACTTTTTTTTTTTGTTTTTTTAATTCTTAGGATTTACTCTCCTAAATCTTGATGCCACACTGATTTCACAGGGGCTTGTTAAATCGCACCTTGACTGCTGTGTCTAATTCCGGGCTCCTCAATTTAGGAAATATGTTGAGATGTTCAAACATATTCAGAGAAGGGCCAGAAGGCTGGTGATGAGTCTAGAACACAAGCCCTTGCAAAGAGTAGCTGAGGGAGCTGGGGCTATTTACCCTGGGGAAAAAAGGAGTCTTGGGGTGACCTTTTCACTCTCTACAACTGCCTGGAAGGAGGGTGCAGCCAGGTGGGGGTCAGTATCTTCTCCCAGGCAACCAGTGACAGGATGAGAGGACAGTCTTAAGCTGCACCAGGGAAAGTTTAGGCTGGACATTAGAGAAAAATTCTTCAAAGGAAAGATGATTGGGCATTGGAATGGGCTGTGCAAGGAGATGGAGGAGTCACTGCACCTGGAGGTGTTTAAAAAAGAGCCTGGATGTGGCACCAGTGGCATGGTTTAGTTGATAAGGTGGTGTTAGGTCATAGGTGGGGCTTGGTGATCTCCAAGGTCTTTCCCAACCTGGCTGATTGTGTGATTCTGTAACTTCTGGCCCCAGCTCTATGTTTATCAGGCTTTACTAACCCACTGTGCTCCTGTGGCAAAAGGACTTTGATATTATACACACAAACAGAAGTTTAAATCTATAAAAGAACAGGACTGATCTCCAGCCAGGTCAAACAACACAATGTCCAACTCCACGTCCTTTTTACATCACCTTATCAATAATAAACAGAATTTGTAAAAGGCTGTCAGTCTAGCTGAAAGAGCAGCTCCCTGGCACGTTCTGCCCTCATGTCGAGGAGGCAGAGCACTTCTGAGCTGAAACCCATCATTGTGATATATGTAGCACCTGCTGTAAATTATACAGCTGTGTGAAATGTCTGTTGAACCAGCAACAGCTTTCACGCCTCTCACACATAGTGGCTTTTAGGCATGAAAAATGGTAAGTAGCAATTGTTTCCTGAGATAAAAATGAACAACTCTGTGCTGATGTTCACGACATGTTCTGGCCCTCAGGCAGGGGCTGCTGCATGTGCAAGAACAGCAGTACAGCCTACAGCACCTGGCTGGCATTTTAACCTGGGCTGCAAATACCTTGCTTTGGAAAGAGTTGTGTTGTGGGGGGCTGAGGCTGTCACTTTTCACTCCATGCCCTTGGAACCAGCAGAGCTTCACTACTGACTTCACTGGAAGCAGGATGAAGTTCACACTGCCCCAGTGTAATATTCAAGCTACCTCCTGGCAGTCACCAACACACCTCACTCTGGCAGGGAATTGGGTGTGATATGCACTTCTCAGCATATGCCCTTTCTAGTGGGGAAGTATTCACTTATATGTGTGTGTGTATCATCACATATATTGATCTCTGGAAAGAGACAATCTCCCTTGTGAGCTCCAGCTGCTACTGTCAGGCCACTGCTATTGTTATTCCTCAGGCCAGCTGGCAGCTCATGTGACTCATGGTTGCTTCAATAAAGATTAATTTCTTGCAAAAGGCCATCATTGCTTCTCCTTTTTTGTGCCATGCATGAAGCTGCCTGCATTGCTTGGGGGTTTGCCTTATGGAGGAGACTCAGTAATTCTTTCAGTGCTGGGCAGAGATATTCCCCAGGCAGCTGGTGCTCACCTGTCCTAGCAGTGTGCTGGAGGGAGAGGATGGCATTGGTCCTTTGGAGGAAAAGGAGCATCTCATCAGCCTTGTTCCACCCTCAGCCAGCTGATGGGACAGCATGCAGGTACCTCTTAGGGAATAATGTAAGCAGAGGCAGGAAAAATGATTAAGGATGTGTTTAAGCTGTAACAACCAGAGTATTTTTATGGAAGAAATGTCTATGGTTTCACTTTTTTAAGGATCAGGAAGTCTTGCACAGTGCTCTGTATTGCCTAGTTAACTGCTGATATTCTACTATATCAAAAAACAGCACAGACAAGTTGGTGGAGTCAGTGTCATCAGTGTGGGCTACCTGCTCAAGCCTCATCAACAGGTACAAAGCATCTCTGTTAAAGCATCACCACCAGGACTGCTGAAGCTTTAGGTGCTCCACCTTTCCAGGTCAGTTTTTAATGTAAAGGTAGAGTTATGGACAGGAGTAGCATATATATTATGAAGGTATGTGCTTTTCTGCTCCTGAAAATTGCAGAGGGCTATCATTACAGGGTAGGAGGAGCCCCTGCTGCTGTACATAACACAGGCTCTAGGAGAAGAGTGTGTCCAGTCACTGGCCATCTCATTACTTTAGTCTCATTTCAC
Source organism: Erithacus rubecula (assembly GCF_903797595.1). Lineage (NCBI taxonomy): Eukaryota > Metazoa > Chordata > Aves > Passeriformes > Muscicapidae > Erithacus > Erithacus rubecula. The sequence continues at coordinate 3,915,269 of NC_136688.1, forward strand.
TGGTTGCTGGAACTCCCCTGCAATGGGCAGCACCTTCAACAAGGAGGTGACAGAGCCATGCCCAGCTGGACAGGCTCTTCTCCCAGAGCTTGTGTTGTGTGTAGCAGCAGGTGCTCCTGCTACCCTGCAATGGCATCCCACAGTGATTTTCAGAAGCAGCAAAGCAGATACCTTCAGCTCCTTGATTTCTAGAAACATGTTACAGAAATGTGCTGTGTTAATATTTTGTTCACAGTTGTAGAAGTGGCAGCACTGAGGAATGGCTGGATGGAACCTGTGGGGTGGGTGAGTGTTAAACAGTGTTTTTACACCTCTGCCAACAAAAAATCCCTGTCCTACAGTTAATGTTTTTGCACTTACTAGTCCCTAATTTTCTGCTGGCTAGTGGCAAATTACAGCTCTTGTATGACCAGAGCAAAACCCCAGGAACTTACTGATAAGTGGTGCCAAGATTTACACAGTGTTGAGAAGAGTGAGAGAGAGATTTTGCTGGGAGAAGAGCATGGAGCTGAGCTTTGGGGATGCAAGCTGACAGCCAGACTAGGAAACACCTGCAGAGCACTGAGCCTTCCTGGGGCTTGCTCTACAGGAAGCTGTTTGTTATAAACATGTCAACACTCACACTCTGCTAGGAAAGAAATCCTATTTAGGTAGGCATATATAGGAGGGGAAAAAAGAATTTTTAGACCAAAGGTGCAAAGTTAAATATTTAGTTGTGAATTGCCTCCAGTTAGTTGTCAATTAAGTTGCAGCAATTATCAGTTATTTCCACTAAGGTCATCTGGGCACTTGCAGTCTGCCTCTCTCTGAGCATGCATTAGCCTCTGCTCATGAGTTACCTTTTTCCTTTTACTATAGACAACCTCCCAGCTTTGTCTGAGGCCACAGGAAGAGTGACCAGCAGGCCACCTTTGGGGCTACCTATAAGTCTGTGGGGCTGAGGAGCACCAGCTCATGGCAACAGCAAGCACCTTTTGTGCTGCTCTGCACCTTTCACTGCTCAGGCACTGCTCTGCCAAAAGGGCCATTAAATTCCACAGAGACCCTGCATGGGGCTCACCATATGCTCATGGCTGGACTGACCAGAGCTTGCTTATGAGCCAGAGGAGCTTTCCCAGCACCTGCTCTGATGGCAGTGGATGGCACTTGGAGCACTTGTGGAAAGCACAGGTTAAATAACACAGTGGTTTGGTGGTGAGGAGAGTGAGAATCTTTCAGCCCTGTGGTGTACTGTCTTGGCTCCAAACAGGTTTGCTATTTCCTGCCCTTTTGACCATGCGCTTGCAAGTTCCTACTGTCTTTGAAATACAACTTCCTCGTGCAGCAGCCCCTTCACTATGCAGCTTGGATTGATGCCTACAGCATGCTCCTAGAGAAGACACTGCTGAGTGAGTCCTTCCAAAGCCTTGGAAGCTGGCAAATCTGGGTGGACCCTTACAGTGCTATTGTATAAGGAAGCCAACTCCTGCCAAGGTAAAGCTGTGTTTATAAGCTACAGACACACAAAATATTTTTGGAAGTAAGAGTTGATAGACACATGTTTTTCTAACCAGGTGCAGAAGTAATGCATTTGGTAAAGCAGCTGGCTATAATTCACTAGAAATGCAGCCAGAGGTGGAAGATGCCCCACACAGATCTCAGCCAGCACAGCTGAAAGCAGATGAGGGCAGAAGCTGCTGTGAATACACAGATCACACACATCCTACAACTTTCACATGAAATGTCATTGCAGCTCTCTCTGATAGTAAAATGCAGAAAAGGGATGTATTTCTTAACTGTGTAGTTCCTCTTCTGGGAGGATGAGCAACAACTAGCAACATATCCAGAGATGTAACAATGTGTGGGACAGCAGGGCAGAGCGTGGGAGTGAGGAGGGAGAAGTCTTGGGTGCTGTTTTGGAAAAACACAGGCTGTGTGTGTTTTGCAGCTTTTGGCCAGAGCTGGCAAACCCGTGACTGACTGCAGGCCTGCTGCTGAAACCACTCCACTCCCCACCATGCCATCCCTCTCACCCCCAGCACAAAACTGCTGCTACCTTCATCACCTGGCATTTGGGGATTTATTCCTGGAGGCAAACTGCATATCTACCCCTGCCAGAAGGGTCAAGGGGAAAAAAAACACCTCTTCACCTGGAGGGGATATATGTGGTGGTTGTTCAGCTTGCAAGGAAGTGGCATATCTTGGGAGCTAAGTTCAGACGAGCCTGGAGGTGCCCACCAACAGCTAAAGCCCTGCTGTCTTCCAGTCTCTATTCCCTTAGACTCCAGCAAGCAAAGAAGAAAGGTCCTTCCCAGCATTTCTTGCCAGGAAGATGCATATCCCTGCATTGCTCACCCTGGAGTCACTGGCAGTCAGCTAGCTGGGTTGTTTATATTATCCCAAGACAGAATTCCCCTGTCTCCCCTCAGCATCACTAAGTGATATTGCTTAACCCCTGTCTGTGTGCAGCAGCTTGGTCACATACATGCTAGGCTTCTTTTTAGCCCTATTACATCAGCAATAAACTATTCCAGTCTTTATTCACCTACTAATGAATTATACATTGATTATACAATAAGAGCTGTCTGCATCGATGGGCTGGGCTCTTGCTGTCCCACATGGCACCTCCAAAGCACAACTCAGCCCAGCTGTGGCTCAGCCTTCTCTGATTCCCTGAGAAAAGTAATGTTCATTTTCTGAGCTCATAAGCTGAGAAGAGAGAGTGTCTCCTTGGATAGGAAGCCCACTTGGGTTTTCACTCCCTCAGCTGGAGCACCAGCAGGAGCTGATGGTGTCGTTCCCCCCCACTTATATAACCTGACCTATCACCATAGAGACTTTGATATAAATATTTAAAGATGGCAGAGAGTCAGGCCAGGCAGATGGGAACCATTTGTTGAGTTTATTAGAAACAGAAACTTCAGGCTCAGTTACAGGTCTCTGCTTGCTGCATCCCTCTCCCTTGAGGCTGCAAGGCAAGTGCAACCCCCCACACTGTCACAGTACTTCAGCTCAGCCTGTAGAGATGGAAACGGGGATTTTTGGATAAGTAGTCACCATCCACTCCTGCTGGGGCACAGAAAGGTATTCTGAAAATGTCCCCTTAGACATGGGGATTGATTCCTCATATTGTTTTGGTTTTTTCTCCAAATGAAGGCATTGGCTGACTTCCCAGAGGTGTAGATGGATCTCTCCTCAGGTGATGGAGCTCCATAGGCTGGTACATACACTGCACTTTGCCCTTGCTTAAGTCTCTTTCTTGAAAAACAGCTTTGTGGGGTGTTGGCGGCCAAGGAAGTTACCCCTGTGTGCTCTGGAACTATCAGCCTCCCACGGGACCAGTTTCTGAGTTTCCTATCATGCATCTTCAAAATGTCCTCTTTAAAGATCTTTGGTGATGCTGCAGTTGTTTGGGGGTGTTTTACCACCAGAGGTAAATTGGAAATTCAGGCTATTTCTGTTGTATTTTGCAATAAAAATGAGAAATAGTGGTTTAAAGCTAACTAGGATCTCCCCAGAAAGATGATGTGGGTTTTTTTCCCCCATGGTTTATCTGTCAGTTTTGAGCTGGCTGAGGAGGGCAGGGGAATTGCCATGCAAGTCAGAGTATGACATAAGCAGCCACCCTGTGGTCCTCAGTGGATAATGGATTCCCATTTGCTCTCCCAAATCTCCCAGAGACCCTGGTCAGGAGGTGTTTAGACCCTGCCTTGATGGCAATCAGTTCACATCCTGGTTGCCAGCTCTTCAGGCCCGTGTAAGAGCTGGGGAGGATCTGTGTCTGTACTCTCATCCCCCTCCCTCACTTTTTATTAAACAAAAGGGGTTTTGAGGGAAAGCTGCTGGAAGGCAGGTGGGTGTCTCTCTGGGATAATCAGGCTCCAAGTCCCAGGGCTTGCTGAGGGTTTGCTGAGTCCTGCTGGTAAGGGATGTTCTGCTAAATTCATCTGCTCCAACGGACCCTGGTGAGTCACACCCAGAGGTGTAAAAACTCACAGGCATGACACTGGCTTTTATAAACAGGCTCATAAAAAACCCCAACAACCCAAACCAAACAGACACAAAAAAACACCACAAGCACCTCTGCTCTCAGCTGTTCCACTCTACCTGCAAACCCAATTGCAGAAGCACATCAAATAGCTGATTGGGGATGGGTTTGTTTTTTTAATTCGGGGTTTGAGGGATTTAAAAAATGTATTTTTAGAGTTTATTTTTTTTTTTTCTTTCAAGGATGAAAGGCCTGAGGGAGGTAGGTAGCTTCCTCACAGCCCTGTCTGCAGCTGGCTGCTCTGTGAATGACTGCACGCCCTGAGCACTCAAACCAGCTTTTCCTCCTGAAGAGGGAAGTCATCAGCCCTATTCATAGCACTCACACTCAGATACTGGCATGTGACACCCAGACACAAACTGAATTCTTGCAAATTTTGCTTATTTATAAAGAGCTGCTAAAGCCACTGAGAGCTTTGCGAAGGTAGTTGTGGTACTTTATGGGCTGTACAGCAAGTGATGCAGTGTGAGAAATGAGTACAAAACATGAGAAATGAGTATGCAACACCTGAAATAGTCCTGGGAAACAGTATATGTTATCTTGTCACTGTGCTATGGTGATGGCATTTTTCTCCCTCTACCTAAAGACCAAAGTTTTCAAATATACCCAGCTGAGCTGCTTAAAATAACAGCAACAATAAGAAAAGGCAAAGCTTGAAAATGCTTTTCCACTTCCAGCTTTTGGAGAAGACTTTGTTGGCATGGCCTGTTTAAACCCAGCAGGCTTTAGGCTGTAACTGGGAGCTTCTTGATGTAGGAGGTGTTGGACTGTGCCCCTGCTGCCCCTGCCAGGGCCACAGCTATCCCTGACCAGCATGTACTCCAAGAGAACCTGAAGGAAGGTCCTAGCAGCAGGACTGTGTTGTCTCCAAACCAAATTGTGCCTAATACAATTTTGGAGAATACAAAAGGTTTATTTTTTGCTTTCCATTTTCCTTCACTCCTCAGAATAGGAGGAAAAAAGGGCAGAAAGCAAGAAAAGAAAAGCCATAGTGTGAGGGATAAGAACAACACACACAAAAAAAGCAATCTTAAGCTCCCTGGAAGCAGTTTCAATGCCAGCTTTGTGGCAGTGATGGCAGCTGGGGTTGCCTGCCCTCCAGTGCACAAAAGTTGATCTAAGAGTCATTTTTCCTCTTAGGCAGTGAGGCTGCTGCTGCTGAAGGCCTTACTGCTGCTGGTTCCTTCCTCTCCAAGCAGCATCTCTGAGAGTTTTTTCTGGGAATAATTGCTTAGGTCTACAAGATGTTGCAAGGTGTACAAGATGCTTCTCAGTTCATATAATCTCCTGTTTTCAACTTCTTTTCTTTTCTTTTCTTTTCTTTTCTTTTCTTTTCTTTTCTTTTCTTTTCTTTTCTTTTCTTTTCTTTTCTTTTCTTTTCTTTTCTTTTCTTTTCTTTTCTTTTCTTTTCTTTTCTTTTCTTTTCTTTTCTTTTCTTTTCTTTTCTTTTCTTTTCCTTTCCTTTCCTTTCCTTTTTTTGGGGGGATGTGTTTTGCTATTTATAGCTGTGAAGGATGGAGGTGCAGAAAAGAAGATATTTTGTGACACTGTGATGTGGCAAGTGAGCAGCTTTGGGATGCTGCCGTTAACATTTGGATTGATGAGCAGGAGCCACACAGGATTACAGCTATTGCCATAATCAGATGGGTCATGCTGATAATTCAGGACAGCAGCTACATGCATAAATAGCCTGGTGAACCTCCAGCTTTGTTGGTAAGCCTGGATGAGTGAATGTGGCTTAGAGACAAAGGGGTTATGAATCCATGGCAAGCCCACAATGGGGACATACTCAGCATAAGTAATTAGGGAACGGGGCCAACTTCTATTCATTCCTGGTCCCTGCTGCCATGTAGTGCATGGGCTGTTACTGAGGGGCACAGAAAGTTTTGGTGAATGTGACAAAGCTCTGGACCAACTCATCCCTGAGGGCAATGGGATGATTTTGGAAGAATCTGACTTGATTTCAACATACATGTGTAGGAAATGTGTGATAGCTAAGAGCTCATTCCTGGGTATGGGATGCATGGCTGGGAAGACTGTCAGAGTGTGAAAATACTTGGCTCAGAAGCTGCTCAGAAGTGAGATTATTCACTGGAGGGAAGTGCCCTGGCAGGAAGAGGGCAGATTTCCACATATGACACTGCAGGCAGGTGCCAGATTCATATTTAGCTTGGTGAGATGCTGACCTTGGCTGGAGCTGCTCACTGGTGCCTTTTCCAGGCATCTTCCTATGCTCTGGTGGTGTGACTTACTACCCTGCCCCAGGAGAAGTGAATGAGCTTCCTGGAATCATAACACAGGGTGAGAACAATTTGTATTTCTAAGGATGGGTGAGTGGGCCAAAGTGGGTGTCAGCCAAAAGCTTGGGAAAAAAACCAAGAAGAGGAGTTGAAGGGGGGGGGGGGAGGGAGAGGGGGGCAGGGAAGGAAGCAGAAAAAGTAGGGAATGAAAATGAAAAAATAAAAATAAAAAAAAAAAAGAAGAAAGAGTGGAATCTCTTTGGTGGACAACCCTGAAGCCCCCTGATGCTCTTGTTACCCAATAACCAAGGAAAACATCCTGAGTGGTTTTACTGAGCTTGATGCCACTGCTTGCAGTACCAAAGCCACAAACTGAGACAAAGACTGTTCAGCAGAGCAGATTTAGAGATAAAACTAGAAGGGGAACTGAGGAAACACTTCTCTGAATTTCAAACTGTTAGTTTTAACACAAAAGTCATTTGCTCTTTTTTTAGGATGATGAGGGGGGACTTCCTCATGAATGCACCCTCAAACTTTTCTGTATAGAAATACAAAACCTCCTGCAGCCTATTCACAGAGATTTCTCCCTGCACCCCAGGCTGCCTGGTGATGTTTAGGAGGTGGCAGTGAGTATAAAGGGGTGGTGGTCAGGTTTGGGAGGTAGGGTTCCCACAGTCCCCCAACACCTGCCCCCATGGCTCCTACTTGTGTGTAGGAAACTTTCTTGTGAGCTTCCCCTAGAGGGTGAGAAGAAGGGGAAACGAAATAAATAAGAGCACATACAAAAAAAGGGGGGAAAAGGGAAATGGAGGGAAGAGATGAGAAAAAAATGAGTGAAGATGAAAGAAAGAAAGGAAAAAGGGAGGGAAGGGAAGGGAAAATTCAAAAGAAGAAGAAAAAAGAAAAATAGAAAAGGGGGACAACAGAAAAAGGGGGAAAACAAAAAGGAAAACAGGAGTTAGGAAAAAGTAGGAAATGGGGAAAAAAAAGGAAAAAAAAATAAAAAAAGGGGAAACAACAGGCGACCCCCAATTTCAGGAAGGCTGGGGGGTGCATGTGCCAGCCCCGCTCCTGGGGCGTGTCCAGGGCGTGTCCGGGGGCGTGTCCGGGGGCGTGTCCCGGGCGTGTCCCGGGCGTGTCCCGGAGGCGTTTCCGGGGCGGGCAGCGGGGCGGGTTTTCAGCGCCCGCCGCCGCCCCGCTCAGCCAGGCAGCACAGATTTGGGAGAGCCGTCGCCATGGGAGTGGAAGGCTGCACCAAGTGCATCAAATACCTCCTTTTCGTCTTCAACTTCATCTTCTGGGTGAGCACAGGGGCGGCGGGGAGCGGGGCCTGAGCCCCGAGCCCCTCCAGGCTTTAATATAAATAAATAAGGGGGCTGCAATATAGCTCGTCTGCCTTCGCCTGGGTTTAGCTTCCTTCTTGCTCCCCAGCATTGAGACTTGCTGTCTGGGATGTGCCTTAGGGGCTGCTTATTTTTCTATTTTTGTTTTTTTTTAGGGGGGAGGGCAGAGGAGCTGATTACCCTTTGCTTTTTCATTCTAACGCACGCGTGTGTATGTAATTGTCCGTGTACATCTATTTATGTCTGTTTTTCAAATAGATATGCGGAGGGGGAGGTAGAGCCGTAGGATGGTTGGAGGTTGGAGCAGAGCTTTAAGATGCTGGCATCCCGATGCTGATGGGCGCCTTTCGGAGCGGAAGGGCGGGGGGCAGAGCCGGGCTGGGGAGGGGGCTCCCGCTGCCCCTCTTGCTGCGGGGAAAGAGGCGCTGCCCAGGCAGGGAGGGAAGAAGGGAGGAGGGAGGGATGCAGGGATGCTGCCAGGCGGAGGGAAGGGAGGGAGGGAGGGGAGCGAGGGGCCGGCCCTGCCGCAGAGGAGGGGGCGTTGGGCACACACGGGGGGCGGCTCGGGCCGGCTCCGCGCCCCCCGCTCCGCACAGCCCCGCTGCCCCCGCCGCCCGGCGAGTTATTTTAGGATGCGAATTCTGTCCTGGCTGCTCAGGCTGCCCTTCCTGAGAAAGTTTCTCATTAAACAGCCAGACGCGCGGTTAATTTGGCAAAAAGCGGCGGTTTCCCTGCACACCGGGTTTGTCCCGGTTAGAAACAGCCCCGGCAGCGCGGGGTTGGCTGGCAGGGTCCCCCCTGTCCCCCTGCTCCTGCGCTCGGGGACAGAGAGACATGCCCGAGCAGGCTGCTGCTTTCGTGTTTTAATACTCCGGTTTCCATTCCACAGAATGCTTTTTTCTCTTGGAAGCGAGTCCAGCCCCCTCCCCGCCAGGCTTGGATGCCCCTTGTCCGATGCTCTGTGCCCCTTGTCTGACATCCCGCTCTGTTGTCGAGGATTTTTGTTTTCATTACAGCAGCGAACGTAGCCAGTGGGGCTGAGGAGTGGGAAGGGGGCCGGTGCTTCCAGAGCAAGCCCTGCTTTGGCACCTGGAGTTGCATCTGCCTGCTGGCTCCTCCCGGGGGGTGCCCGGGGAGGCTCTTTGGGGGGGTCCCTATCCTTGGGAGCTGTAGGGCTTAACTCCCTTCAGGCCTGTCCGCCTTGTTTCTGGGTATAACACTGATGACAAGCTCTGATAACAACGGCGTTAATTGATACCTGATGTGTCGCCAGCTGCGGGAATGAGAGACAGTTCTGGGTTGTTCTTTTTTAACCTTTTCCTCCACCCTTAAAATGGCCGGATGGAGGCGGGTACGGTTGTCTGTGAAGTGTTGTTCCTTCCGAGTTATCGTGCTTATCCCAGGGGTTTTTTTCTTTCCTTCTGGTCCTGATTTCCTGCCATTCTTGTCGAAGAAGCTGCCGGCTGTGCTTGCGAGGGAGGAAGGGTCTCCTGGGTGGCAGGAAGGATGCTGGGGGCTCTGCACAGCCACCACTTCTCAGCAAGATCAGTTGTTCAACCCAAAGTCTTGCAAAAGAGCTGATTTATTATAAATGGGCCTTTTGCTTCCAAGAGGAATTGCCAAGCTGTATAATTTCCCTGTTATGACTTCTGGTGCTGTGCCCTACCCTTTTGGAGGGTGCTCCCACTGGGGGTAGATGCTTCAGTTCTGTTCCTCCCCAGCAGGATGCTTTGAGCTGGGACCCACTGGCTCCCCAAAACAGCTCCCAGACTTGCTGGTCTCCTCACACTGTCTCCTGTGCAGACTAGGAGCCTGGACTTCATTAGAATTAACAATGCTTTGTGAGGCTGGCCTGCTGAATGGTGGTTGAATACCGGATCTTGGAGTTTTCAAGGCCTTTTGTGCTGTTTTTTAAACTCGTAGTTGAGGGGAATTTTAGGTTTACCATGAAGGCAGGTTAGCTGCCAGCCTGGCACCTGCAGCTAAGGCGACACTGTGGTTAACAGCAAAGTGAGAGGGGCCCTTTTCCTTGGGGTGACATTTAAGGACAGAACGTGGTGCTGAGCATCCTGGCTGCATTGGGAAACCACCTCTAACCGCAGGGAGGTGTGAGACAGGGCACCTGCAGCCCTTTAGTCCTGCCAGCTGGTTATTGTGCAAGGGCTGATGGGCTCCCCCTGCTTATTTGCTTATGATTTGCCTTGTGTGCAGCTGACGCTGGGTGCTGTTGATGAAAACAAGCCGGAGGCAGAGCCCAAAGTTTGGCAGGCACCATGCTGAGCTGCACAGGAGCTTGTTCTAGTGCAAGAGAGGAAGAAGGAAGCAATTCTCAGCCTTAGTTACTTTGATAACTTTTTTATGTAGCTCTGCTATCCTGCTGGAGTGTAAATAAACTGACACCCCTCTGGTTTCCTCCCCCTGCCCTCCCCTGGCAGCGCAGGGGAATTTCACAAAGCTGCTGTGTTGAAAGAGCAAAAGAAAAAAGGTGACCCTGCTGCCAGCTCCTGATTTATTGTACCTGAGATGTTTCAGTTTTATTTGATTTTTTGCAATTGCTTTTCCCTTGTGCATGCATTCTTAAGAAGAAGATGCCAAGATCGTGCTTGGTCCAGGGTGGCTCTTGAGGGAGCAGCTGCATGGACCACATGTACAAACGAGGGCCAGTCCCAGGAGAGAGGGTCCCCACAGTGGCACCCACTGCTGAAGGGCTGGAGGAGGCCATGGTCACCACCTGGGGGCTTCACATTGTTAGCAAAATATGAGGCTGGAAAGATAAAAGTTTTTCTGTGCTGCCAAGTTGTGCTGAAGCCTTGGGGTGGCTGGTGGATGCTGTGCCCTGTGACAGGGAGCAGTAGCTGCTGTTGCTGGGCACTTTGGCTGGTGTGATGGGCAGCCCAAGCAGGGCTGGGCGTCTGCCAGGAGGAGCTGCTTCTCCATCCCATCCCTGGAAGATGGCTGGACTTTGACTGCTCTCCTGAATTATCCAAACCCAATAGCAGAGCTCAGTATGTGGGGCTGGACTGACCACCGCTGCAAAGAGTCCCTGGGGAGGCCGAAGGAAGCCAGAGAGCTATTTTAAAATATAATTAAACATAACCAAGGAGGAATTGACTTGCTTGGAGAAGGATTGCTCAAGCTTATTAGCTAATACAGACCATGGCAGCCTTCCAGGTCGAGAGCACCGCTGGCTGCCCTACCAGAGAGGTGTCTAATTAAAAGGAAGAGCTTGCTCCTAATGCCATTTTCCAGCCACTAACTCTCCTGTGTGTGGAGGGGATGTCGTACAGCCTGGGTGCAAAGGGAAGGAAGGGCAGCAGCAGAGGGAAGGTGGAAGTGAGAGTCTGTCTGGACAGGGGTGATTGGAAGGGAAGAGGTAGAGGAGCTGTGTGTGTTCTTGTGCAGCACTGGAAGATCTGTTAACTGCACCCCGGAGTCTGCAAAGCCTGCACAGAGATACTTGGTGATCAGAGGTGACAGTGTGGCGAGGTGGCAGCTCTCTGTGGCCGTTGTCCCACGGTAGCACTTCTGCTGAGTGGCACAGGACCCTCCCATTGTGGTGAGGAGGGTGGCTGCGTACCGCTGCTCACAGCTTTAAAGAATGGAAGGTCTCAGGGTTCTGTAGCTCTGAAACACGGGTTTGAAATAGCTGAGGACTAACAGAGTAGCTTGCATCTTGTGGGTGCAGGCGTGGGCCAAGCACTGCTCCATGCCACTGGTGGTAGTGCCTGGCTGCTTGGGCTGCTGCTCTCCCTGGGAATTGCAGAGAGCCTGGTGGGCAGCAAGGACCTCGTGCTGGCCCAGCATCCTCTTTCACAGATTTTGTTTGGTATCTTGGGACAGTGTACAGGCAAGCATTTCTCTGTGTTTGACCCTGCAGCTACTTAAAACCTGAATCTGAAGGGCAAGGCAGAGGTTTCCTTAGCAGGCTGGTACCTACACTCAAGTTTTGTTGCTGATGTCTCTCTGGGATGTTTTAGGGCACTCTGTCAAGTGAAGCCTCTGTGTGCAGAAGGGTTTCTGAAGAGAAGGGTGCATCCTGCCCTGTGGGGTTACTGATTGCAGTTAATGGGCTGGGCTGCAGCTGAGAGAAGGGAGTGCTGCTGGCTGGGATGGGGATTGCTCTGTTTTCCTCACATTATTCTCCTATCAGCCACCATAATGCTTATCTTCTGCAAGAGCATTAACAGTGAGAAACGCTTTGATCCTGCACTGTGGAAGTGCCCTTCACTGTGCTATTAAGAAGGGAAAGCAGTTGTATCACCGTTGTAGTTAAATGCTTATGTATGGGGCCAAATTAATTTTAAAGCAATATTTCAAATTGTTTTCCTCTCTACTGAGAGCAGTTAAACCTTGGGAAGTGCTACTTCTGTCTGCAGCAGAGATCAGGCTGGGAGCGATCTGTGAGCACCATGCATCGTAGGACCCTGCTCCTGGATTTTGGTGCTGGATTTCCATTCTCCTCCTATCCATCAAGCTTTATTTGGCCTCTGGCATGCTGCTCCTCCGGGAGTGTTCCTCTGGAGCTTGTTTTGAAAAGCTGTGCAGTGTTGTAGGGCTGGTAACTATAGGCACCAGTGGAGAATTTCGCTCTGGCTGGCAGCTCTATTAATAGCCGCTGCTGGAAGGTGTGCTGCTGGGAGCAGAGCAGGGCTGCAGGCTGCTCTCCTCCTGCCTGCAGGCCATGCTGCTCTTCCCTAATGCCTTTCCTGCGATTCCTGGGCAGGCCTGAGCTGCAAACTTTCAGCCTGAGCTGCAGTGGCTGTGGAAGGCAGCAGAAAGGCCTTGCCTGTGCTGTCACAGAGTCCTATCTGCCACTCCTGCCTGCAGGTGCCTGTGCCAAGATAACCTTTTCTGTTGTGTGCCTGTCAGACTGCAGCTCTGTGTCTTGCTGAAATCCTTTTGCCTGCTTACACCCTCCCAAAGGGGCTCCAGGGCATCCCAGAGTCCATCCACCCCAAGGTGCAGCACAGCAGGGATCTCTAGCACATCTCACCTTAAAAGTTCCAGCGACTTTTTGGTATGAGACTTGGCATTGTAACATGGAGATGGTCTCAGCACTGAACCCAAGTTCCCGGGTTCCTGGGCTCCATTCAGCTGTCAGCCCTTTGCTGTGCTGCCCTTTCAGTAGTTCCATGAGGTGCAGCTGTTGCAGTAGAAAATAAATGAATCTTCTGCTTTCCAGGAGGCAAGGTGCAGGCTGTGGGAAGGTGTGGTGCTACCTGGGCACATTCCATGTGCCTCTGTCTTGCCTGCCTCAGTCTTCAGGCTGTTAGTGCAGGACCACGTGTGCTAGCATGGATGTTGCAAGGGCTTGTACTGCCCTTCCAAAGGTAGTTCCCATCAAGTTATGTGTCTCTATCTCCTTGCTTTTTCTCCAATTGTGCTGCTTCCCCTAGAGACCCACAAATGACCTGGGAGCAAAGCATTCAACCCCAGATAATTCATTCCTGGCTGTATAAGTGGCTTCTTGTATGGGAAAATATTTCAACCTTTGCAAGCCACTTTGCTTTTCTGCATCCTGGCTCCCCACACCTGAAAGGAGCAGGATTTGCTGTTATTCCATCTCAGCTGCTTTGTAGGGTGTGTTGGAGAGGAGCCATGGGGAGCCCTGGTCGGGCTTCTTGGGGTCTGGGGGCTGCCCTCATAAAGGGCTCTGCTTCCAGGTGGTGTAAGGGAAATTGCAAACCTCTGCAGTGTGAGAACCTGTTAAAAATCTCCACTCCTCCTCCTTAATCATAAACCAGCTAAAATTCATTAAGCTTTCTTGGCAGCATTCTGCTTCTTGTTAGTAACTGTGGTATTTCCCAGGCATCGTGGCGTGAGCTCTGCCTGCAGCATTTTTCCAGCAAGGCAAGAGCCTCTCCCAGCTCACAGGTTGGGAAGCACGACCTGGAGGCGTGACCATGGCTGTGGGAAGTGGCACTGCTAAAATACAGCATCATGGAACTGCTGGCACCTCCACTTCCCTCCTTGGCTGACTCGAGCCACAGGATGTCTGTCTGCTTTGCTTTGGCATGCACAGCAAGCTGCCCCATAGCCAGAACTTCTTTCTTCTCCTCCTCCCTTCCAGGAAATCTGTTTCAGAGAAGGGTGGAGGGAAGGAAGCAGGAGGAAAAAGGCTGGGGGCAGCGGAAGGGACCGGGGAGTTGATGCACATCCTGGCATAAATGAGTTTTAGGGAGCAACAGGTTAAGGTAGGGGCAGCTCAGAAGTGGGGTACACCACATTAAAAAGGGGAATGGAGTCATTCCCTGCACCCCCAATTCATAAGAACTTCTTGTGTTCTTATGAAGGGGAGTGACTAAGCTGTGAAAAATGGGCTTGTTCCCTTGCCCCACAGCTGGATCTGGAAATTTTAGGATAAACAGCATGTCCATTGGTGAGGTTCAGTCCAGGAAGGAGCCTCACCATGTGCACCATGGATTGGGCAGCAGGGCTGCATACCTGCTTTCCTCGTGGTGCTAATCTGGTGATACCTCCTCACATGGGACACCATCCCATCACCTTTGGGGACACAGGGCCTGCCTTTTCCCTCCCCCAGGCAGCATTTGATGGGACTTTCCCCCGCTGTGTCAACCAGGAACAGCATTCCTGAAGAAGCAAGCCTTGGGCAGGCAGGATCCAGCTGGAAAAGTCTAGCTGTCTGTGGAAGAAGCAATAAATCTCTGAAAGCTGGAAAATAGCAGTAAAGAGGAAATGTTGGAGCCTGCAGCAGCACCTCTGCTGTGCTGGGAAGCTGCTCAGGGTGGGAGCTCTGGGACCAGCCCCATCCTGGGCAGCACCACTGATGTGCCTTCTATGGGTTCCAGGGTGCTGGCAGCAGGACAGCAGGCTGGGGAGAAAGCAGGCGTTTGGAAAGCAGGTCAAAGTCCAACACACTGCTGGCATTGCTGGAGTTGTGGCTTTCAGATTATTGCAGTCCCCAAAAATTTAAGTGGAGAGCTGTGCTGGACACTAAAGACACACTTGTACTCAAGTATAGCACTTGTATCACGAGTGATGGCCCCAGCCTCTGCAGCACTGCTGTGTGGCAAGCTGGGAGCACAGAGATCAGTGGGATAACCTGTGTGAGATTACAGATATCCCAGCAGAGACAGAGATATGTTTGAGGATGTGCAGCCTAGAGATGAGTGTGATGCTGCTGTCAGCAACCGCAGCTCTTCAGGCAAACAGCAGTTCTAGAATGGAAGGGGGAGAAAATATCAAGCTTTTATCTGGAACAAGTTGTTCCATTAAAAATGAGATTATCCCAAGCAAGGTACAGTGGAAGGCAGAGTTACTGTGGCAAGCTGACAATGTTTTCTCCCTCTTGTTTTCTTTGCTTTGGGAAGAAAGAGCCTTAATTCCGTTTTGGGCTTCTTGGTGGTGGGAGGATGTATGGCTTTCATGGAAAAAGTTACTCATCGTAGCCCAAACGCTGTTTTCATTAGTAAGTGAATGTCATTTTCTCTTAAGAAATCCAGCTGCTATTGGATTAAAGCTTCCATTCAGAGGTCTTCCATGCTCTGCTAAAAATGCAAATGGAGTCAGGCGGTGTGGGAGGGATGTGTGATGTTCCTGGGGTGCATTCAGGATGAAACCAAGAACATCTGGAGTTGGTTCAGCTGGCTGTCTTAGGCAGACCTCACTGCTGGGCTGGGTTTGATGCATTAGAAGAGGCTCCATCCCTCTAGCTGATGTTCCCAAATGATTAAAAAGCATCTTGAGGACCACTTGCAGCCTGCTTTTGGTTCTCTAGGGCATTATAAGGCAAATTGGGTTGGAAAGGAGCTGCTGTCACCCCAGCCTTGCCATGGGTAGCAGGCTGTGCTGGAGTGGCACTACTGAGTGTGGAGGGCAGCATGCCAGGGCAGAGCAATGTGCCCTTGCAGGGAGGAAACCAAAACAAAAACGGCTGCAGCCTTTTTCTTTACCTCTTCCAGCCAGCACAGAAATCCAAACCCTCCTCGGGATCTCTCCTCTCCTAGCAGCTACCAAGAGAGCTTTGCTTTGAGTGGCATGGGTTAATTTGGGAACATATTCCTTCCTCTGAGAGTAAAAACACAAACTTTGTTCTGCCCTCAGCCAATGAACGAGCCATGCCAGGCTGGATTTGGGTAACTTTGTGCGAAGCCACAACCTGCCTTATTTGGAGCTGGACTGGAGCACAGGCTGGCTTTCGTGCCTTTTCTCCATAGCCAGTGTTTGGAGAACCTCAGGCTGGCCCCAGTGCAGGAGGGATGAGGGACTGTGCCAGCAGGGAAGTTGCACTGGTTCTTGTGGGAGAAGTGTTAAAAGCCGATTACTTGGGTGGCAGACTGGGGAAAAGCAGAGATTTCCCTTCCTCTTCAGGAGCTGGTGAGGATTTTCTCCCTCTGATAATGAAAAAGCTCCAAGAGCAGTTTGCAGTGTGGGTCTGCCCCAGCTTCAGTGGCACTCCTGGAAAAATCTTGTGGCTAGAATTTGTAGAAATGAGCAGAGGAAACCACCAGCTAAGTTCCCAAGGGGCAAGGACAGGCTCCCATAGACAGCCTGTCTTGCAGATCTAGTTCTTCTGTATTCCCTGTTGCATTTGCACAACTGGGCACTTTGCACTTTTTAAAAAAAAGCCCTGCTTTTTTATTTTTTTTTTTTAATGTGACTTTCATAATGCTTATCCATGCCTGTAGCTGACCTGATTCAGACTCTTTTAGAAAAAGCATGTTTCCACTTCTATACACTTTGGTAGTTTTCTTCCCTTTTTTAAGATGAATGGCTTTAGGACACTCAAAATTAAATTGGCATTTGAACAGGTGATTTCAGCATTTTGCAGCAGTGGTATTGGAATTCCTAAGGGCTTGTGGTTTTTTCCCAGATGTTTATAATTTTTTTCCCTTCTCTCCTACGCTTTTAAATGAAAGGGGAATGTCACAGAGGACACAGTGAGTCCTGCTGGAAAGGCTCTGTGGACCTAGAGTTCCTCTCAGTGACACCTTCCCTGCTGGAGTGCCCCTTATCTGCTCCCATTTTGTGGCCATTCCCAGCCCCTCCCTGAAAGAGAAAACTCTGAGGAAGTCAGTCATAAAACTTCCCATTGTTTGTACATAAGTATCCCAGTGGCTGAGTTGATGTCCCATGTGTGGAATGTCTCCTCCCACATCTGGGGTGTGTTTTTGTCCTTGCTCTGGTCAGCCCTGCATGATGGTGTGCATGTGTGGATGTAGGTGTGCTGCTATTCTGCTCTTTGAGAGCATGGGCAAGGCAGCAGGAGGCCCCCAAAAGTGGTGTGGTGGTGCTTTGGCCTGACCCCAGACCTTGCTCTGCTTCAATTCCTGTATTAGGATGTTAAGGAAAACTCTGTGCCTGAGGAACACTAGGTGTGTTTGATGGGAAGCCTGACCCTGGGTGGAAAGTAGTGTGCATGCAAGACTCGGGGGCAGAGGGGAAAAATGCACAGTTCCCCCACTTTGTGTTTGTACCTCACAGAGAAATGAAATGGGGTGATAACAGCTCACTGGAAAAAGGGAGTAACTGGTGCTAATGATAATTCCTGTTGAAAAGCTCCCCTAGAAACCTTAGTGACACATCTCCTCCTGCTTGTGCAAGGCAGAGCCTTCCACTGATAAAAGACCTCTTGGGAAAGAAGTCTGCAAAACTGGAAAGGGCTTTGCATATCCCTAGAATGAGGGGTCTTCTTGTAAGGCAGGGAAGATGATATGGCTCACTATCTATGGGGCACAAAGCACGCTGCAGGGCTGATGGTTAGGGAGGATGCTCTTGCATACTTTGTGGGAAGATGCAAAGCAAGTCTTCTGCTCCTGGCTGGAAAGTGCCATGTCTGGAACATGACCCTTGCTTCCCTCTGTTTTCTCCCCAGCTGGCCGGGGGCATCATCCTGGGAGTGGCCCTGTGGCTGCGCCATGACTCGCAGACAACGAACATCCTGTACCTGCAGCTGGGGGACAAGCAGGCCCCCAACACCTTCTACGTGGGTGAGTACTCTGTGCTGCTGCTGCTGTGCCCCAGGGCAGGCTGCAGCCAAAAGCTGGGCAGAGAGCTCCAGGTGAGCAACAGGGAGGTCACAACACAAATACTTCCCGCTGCCCTTTACTCTCCAAAACCTCCCCTGCTGTGCCAGCCAGAGCCTTCGATAAATGCTGGAGCAGAGTCCAAATCCACGTGGGCTAAAAATGCAAGGAGACGTGCTGTGGTGTGGTGGGTTTTCTCCAGAGCACTTTTGGGAAGAGGGGGGACTTCTTGGAAGTGTGTCTAGTTTCCTGTCCAAAGGATGTAAAAGTAGCCGACAGAGTGCCTGGCATCAGACAGCAGAGCTCGGGGAGCGTGTGACTCATGTTCTCCTGGAGGGGCAGGTGGAGCCTCTGTGCACTATGGTTAAGCTTAGCATGATTCTGTTAATTTGACAGCACTCCGGCGTGCTGGAAGCTGAAACCCCGTTTTCCCCCTGTTCTGCAATGATCCCTTGCAGGAGGGGCTGGCTGCCAGGCAGGAGCTGGCTCAGAGCACAAGCTGACAGGGCTGGCAAGGTCTCTGATCCAATGTCCTGTTCTCACCTGTAGCTAAAATTACTTTCTGGAAAGGGTTTTCCTTTGCGTTTCCCTGCTTGCCCATGGAAAACAGCATGCCTGAGCCCTTTCCCGGGCTGTCCCCCGTTACAGAAGATGTTTCTGCTGTAAATAGCTGTGGGTTTTTCTCCCTTGCTGTCTCTCTTCTCCTGCCTCACACCCAGAGCTCTATTTGCAGCATTTCCCCTTTGTAGATCTCACTTTTAAAAACAGAAAAGGGAGCTCACAAGAAGTTAAACTCTCTCCTTTCCAGGAACCAGTCCAAAGCTCTCCTTCTTTTGGGGCGCTGATACTTTCCTCTAGTTAACACTTTCTTCCCAAACCTGGAACATGGGGCAGAGTTCTTCCCTCCTGTCTGTTGAGCATCTTTTACTCTTCCACCCTTATTTTGTCTGTGTCCTCAGCCTTTACTGATTAGAAGGCATTGGGGAAGGGCTGTGGGTCCCACCACCACACTGACTTTCCAACACCCGTGAGCAGCCCATGATTTGAGGCTGGCTGTCTTTTTAAAGTTATATTCAGCAACAGATTGGCCTGGATTCCTTCTGGCAGCTGTAATTTCCATGCAGTAATAACAGCAGAGCATTTCTTTCAGTTGCTGCCTCTCCCAGCCAGACCTCTGGAGTCTGAAGGCTGGGATTTCTTTTGGTTCCCCCCCCCATTTTTTTGTCTCTCCTACAACTGATACTCCCTCCTTTCTCCCTCCTTTTTCTTCTCTGGCATGCAATATACACATGCACACAATGTTCCTGCTCTTGGGAACGGGAACCTCTTTGGGCTTGGCCTCCAGAGCTCTGTTGTTTTTTTTTTTGTTGTTGTTTTTTTTTTCCTTTGCAAACCTCTTTTTGGTGTCTGGCACAGGGCGCTGGTCCCGGGATTTGTCAGGAGGCTTTTAAAGGCCAGCCAGGCTTTGCTGCAGGACAGGGGGAAGCAATAAACACTGTCCAAGGAGGAAAACTTCCATCATAGGGTGTGTCCTGAGCAAGGAAGGGAAGTAGGAAAGCAGGGATTTGGTGTCTCCCAGTTTCTTCTGTGTCCTTCCCCCTACCCCAAAGCTGGAGCTGTTTGTTAAAGTCTATTTTTTGAGGATATCTGTATGTTACAGAAGAGGAAAAATACTGTATTTGAGGGCAATGGGAAAGTGGGAGAAAGAAGCAGTGGGGAACAGCAAAGCTACAGAGTTCCAGGCATGATACTTGAGGCTGCAGCAGGAGGAGAGGAGCAGTCCTGGCCCTCAGCCCCCAAACTGCCTGTCACAGCAGCCCCCAGGGCACAGGCAGCTGTCCCCCTGCTCACCCTCCCAGCCCCAGGGAAGAGGCTCCTGCTGCTGGGGCTTCCCACAAGTGCTACCCCTCCTCCCCAGCACTTTGGCACTGCCTGCACAAGTTGTCTTGTGGGCTGCCTTGGGAGCTTGTTAAACAGGCCCTTGTTCATGGGCTTTTCCTCAGCACAGCGTGCAAACCGTCTGATCCCCTCACCACTTGTTGCAGTCTTGGCTTTTGACACTTCCATTTTGGCTCTGCATCCAGTACTCCACAAATGCTTTAACTGCTTCAGCACCATAAAGACCAAGCAGCACCAGGGATGGGGATAGCTGGAGCACTTTAGTTCTGTGCTTTCATAACTATAAAGGAAAATACTTGTTCTTTGTCTGAGCTTAGCTTGTGGTCTGATATATACTTATTTGCTTTATTTGAAGTTCAGAAACCAAAATCCTTCTTGCTCTTGGATATCACTGTGTCTGGAATGCTTTGTCTGTCTGAAGGCTAGGAAGATGTTTGTCATAAGGCAAAAATATCCTTCAGAATACTTAGAGGCATTGATAAGTTGCTAACACCTGGCTAATCACTTCTCAGTTACTTACTGGTCCTATACATAAAGTACCATTGAAAAAAACCCAAACAAACAGCAAAACTATGATTCAGAGTGTTATGAGAGCCTGTAGAAGGCTGAGCTGGTCTCTCTTTGCAATACAAATTGGAACAGTTCTGATCTCTCCACAGTAAGTTAGTGCTGTAGTGTCTCTGGTTATGAGAGCATCTGGGGATCTTGAAGAGGAAAGTGACCCTGGACTTACAACTTTTGCCCTTGGTGGGATGACAGTGGGAGGAAAAAGGCAGGTTCCTCATCCTTCAGAGATTTGGTTATGTGATGCCTGGAGATGGCTGTTGTGGATGAAACACTTTGAGGAGAGCAGGAACAAAAACCTCACCTCTTGTTTGCCTTAAACCCACGCCCCAGGATTTCACACTTGCACACTGGGCTGCCTGTGTGCTGGGAGCATCACTGGGTGCTGGTCTCTGCTGCTGCCCTTCCTGTATTTCCCTCAGGCTGCCTGGCAGGGAGTGGAGCACAGCAGCTGGATGGTCTGGGCTCCACTCTCTCCTCCCAGATCCAAAATAGGAAATCTGCCTCCAGCTGCTCACAGCAAGTGACAGGGCAGCAGGACCTGTGGCTCCAATTAGCTCGGCCCTGGGAGCGGGGCCAGCCACGATGAGCAGTGCAGAAGTGTCCTGAGCTGAGGTGTGGAAGGGCTTTGCTCTCCCTCTGTCTGGGTTTTGGGTGCTTTGTTAGTAAATCCTCTGCTGGGCAGCATCTCCTCCCTGGAGCATGGTGGCACAGGGGAGGAGTGTCAGGTTTTGGACAGGCATACAGTGGTGAGGTGATTTTGGCCACCTCTGCCTCTCCCTGTCATCTTGCTGGGTGTCACTGTCCCAACAGAAAGGCAGGAGGGTTGGTTTTTTTTGTGGGAGAGTTCCCTAGGTAATGTTTATCCAGCTCCCAAGGCAGTCAGGCAGCAAAGCCTGAGGGAGGCAGGTGGAGGATGGCTTGGGATGAGGTGGTGAATGTGCCTGTGAGTGCTGCTGGGGTGTAGAAGGGACATCTGACAGGAACACAGGCTTCCTTAAGAGGTGAATCAGACTGCCTCACCATCCTCCTCAGAACAAATACATCCAGGGTAATGATTCCTGCCCTGGAAACAAGTTCAAGCTGCTTTTCACGCAGACTGGTCTGGAATAAATGGGCCAGAAAGCACAGGGAGGCTTTGAAGTCTTTCTTACAAATGAGTACATATCTGAGTTGAACTGCAGCTGCTCACAAGCTTTCATGGGTGTCTTCAGGATTTTGGAAGTCCTGTCATGAGGTTTTGCTGGGCTCAGGGAAATCTGGCCCTTGCAGAGGGGAGGGACTGTGAAGTGGCAGTGCATAGGATAGGATGGGGACATCTCTCTGAGCTTTCCCCACGTTTGCCCATTGTCCTTACAGCCCATGAGGATGCCTTGGCCACTCTTGCTGTGGGTCCCAGATGTGGCCAGCAGTGCAGGGCACCCCAGCCTAGCACCCAGACAGACTTGGGTTGGCTGAGTGATTGTGGAGGAGCTATCCCTTCTATCCATAAACTAATCAGCCCTTCAGCTTCTTCAGGACTGCCTTGGGTGAAAAGCAGCAATTTCTGGGAGCTTTCCATTGCAGAGGGGGCTCAGCAGAGCTCCAGTGTGTTGCCAAGGCTCTAGAGGACAGCAGTGCTGCAATGGCAGTGGACCTGCCATGAGCAATGAGAAGGTCTTGGTTTCTGTTCCCACTCCCATCCTTGTCCCCATCCCTCTGAAAATGTTAGGCATCTTCTAGAGGTGGTGCCAACTTCCATGTATCATGGGGTTAAACTTACAGTACATATTTTGCCAGACTTGTTGTGGAAGGGCAAGAGAAGAGCCTTTGGTCTGTAGTTCTGCAATAAACACCAGTCAAAAACCACCTTCAGTCTTGGCAGGAGGTGCTGCAGGCATCCCTGTGGATGCACACAGCTGGTTCAGGACTGGTTTCTTCTCTCACCCATTGGGGCTCTCCTTGGTGAAGGCTCCCTGTGTCAGAGATTTTCCACCAGACACACGAGCTGTGGCCAGGCTTGCGTGCTTGGCAGTGCAAACCAAGGTTTGCATTTGGCCTTGAACCACACCGAGCAAAATGGATTATTTAAAAAATGATGTATGTGGATTTTTAAAAATAGAACTACATGCATTTTTCTGTCTTGGAAATAAACTTACTTACAGTTAAGGACAATTTAATTATTTAGTCCCTTAAAGGAAAAAAAACAAAAGCTGAGTTTTACTTGTTCTAGATTTTCCTCTAATCACCATCAGATCAACTTCTTCAATTACACTGGAATTATTTTTAAAATAGTAGTTTTGAGCCAAAACACATTTTTAGTACACTTTGCTTTCTGGCTTACACCATGTATCTGTTAGTATAGGGCTTTTTTTTGTATTCTTATCACAGAATTCAATTTCTGTTAAGAAAACAACATGTTACTTCATTGCATTTCCATTTAATTTCCATTTAATTGTAATTCATTCTGTCTTGGTCATGACCAACTCCTGTGCTTCATTTACTCTGCAGACTTAAACTGGTTATGTCTTTAAAAATACATCAGTACCATCAGGTTATTTTGGGTTCAGATCTATCCAACTACAACTAAGGTAGTTATTGTTTTCCTTTGTCCTCTCCCATTGGCTTTGCTGCCCTGGATCTGTGCCAGAGGTGGCTCTTTGCTCTTCAGAGCTGTTTAAACCTGTAGCTTTGGCAGTTTTCCTTAGAAAACCTGCACTGTTTGAAGCATGCAAAACCTGCAAGGAATCCTCCAGTGGGATTTGGGCTCTTTTTGTGGGTGAGATCCCAGGGCACATAGAAATGGTCAGAAGTGCTGTAGGCTGGGGCAGCAGAGGATGGGCCAGCATATTCCAGCCTGGCTGTGCCCTGCCACATTGTCCATCCATCTTCCCATCCTGGAGATGTGCCATACACTTCCCCCCAGCTTTTGCAGGTGTGCTGATTTGCAAACCTTGAATCTCCTCCCAGTGTTTCCTGGGTAGGCAAAGGAGAAAAAACGTGACTGTGGCATCTGAGTGGAGTGGATTTGGGTACAAGTGTGTGCACACCAGGACATTGTTTGGGGATTTCCCTACCACCTCTGTTTTTCTGACAGAGCTCGTGCTCAGGGCTTCTTCTTGCCTTGTTCTTGCAGATGAGGGCAGCATGTCCAGGCTTTCATCTCCCCATGAGAGCTCTCCATGCTTTGTGACCCTGTTGCTCCATCTGGAAATCATTAGCAGCTACAGAGCAGCAATGTTTTCCTTGGGAAAGGGGGGTGGAGAGGAATAGAGGGGCTTCCCACTTGTCATCTTCCAGCAAACCCTCTCTTTTTCCAGCCCCCCTCTCTCTCACCCCACTCTGAAGAAAGCTCTGCTGCCAGCTCTGCTGGGCCAGTTCCACCAGGCAACTGGACAAAAATGCCTGGGAGACCCTGCTTTGCTGGCTGGCTCACACAGACATCTTTTCCTGCCTCAACCCTGCCCTGGAGGGACTTTCCACTCTCTGCCTGTATCTTTCCCCCACGCTGCCAGGAAGAGCATCATGGTCATTTCTTTGGCTGCTGGGAAGGGTGTTCTTCCACAATGGGTGGTGTGGGGTAGGGGGAGTCTCCCTGCCATTGTCTGATGGTCCCACCCTCCCCTGCAGCAGCAGTGATGAGCCCAGTGAAGTTCAGCATCTCCAGCCCAGGAGCAGCAGCAGGGTGGCCCTGCAGCCTCCCTCCTTTTCTCAGAGCCTTGCAAAACTCTTGGATGTGCAGTCTCCCCGCAGGAGCCTGTTGGGAGAATAAACATCTCTCTTTGGTCTGTTCTCAGCCAGTTTTGAAAGCCCATCCCATGGGGAGGGCAGGCACAGCTTGGAGAGCTGCCTGGCCTTCCCAGGAACCATGGTGTCACGCTGAGGGGGGATTTCTTATTTGATTTCTTTTTTTCTCTTTTGGAAATACTGCCGTGGTGACCTGGGGGCAGTGGCTGGCTTCCATTTAGCCTAATGAGGATTGAAATGAGGGGAGAAGTAGGGTGCTGTCCAGGAATGCCCATGCCTGGAGCTGCACAGCATCTCTGAGGGGCATGGGAGGAGAGCTAGCCAGGGCTTGTCTGCTCCCTGCTTGTTTTAGAGAGACACTCCTGTGCTTGTTCCTTCTTTTATTTGTTTTCTCATCGTGTCCTTTTTTTAAGACTGTTTATTTCTTCTTGTTTTCTTTATTTCTCAGCAGGGACAGGACACGGGTTTTGCAACCCTGCAGGCACCAGCTATGCTGCTTTAGTGCCAAAGCAAGTACTGACACTGAGTACTGCCTTTTTTGCTCCCTTCCCTGCTCCCAGAACTGAGCATCCTGCTTCCTACCTGGCCTGCAGGTAGAGGACCCTCCATGGAGGCATCATCTGCTTGAGCTGGGAGCTAAGCTGGCCTCTTGGCTGCTTTTTTTCCTCTTTCCCAGCTTGCATCTAACCAGAAGTACTCAATTACTATCAGTTTCCTGTCTCTGATGTTTGGGGGCTTTCCTAAAGCTTTACAAGATCTCTGCAGCCCAGAGCAGCACATGCCCTGGTTGTGTTGGGGAAAGAGGGATGGTGTTTGGTCCACTGCTGCTGCTTTTTCTGGTCATCATGTCCTGATCATGATGCTCTGGAGGGAGGAGATTATATCATGGTTCCTGTGCTCCTGCTTGGAATTCAGATGAGGAGGTGAAGCTGAAAGTGGTTGGGCTCTCTCCTAAAGCTCTCTGCTCTAAGGCTGTGTCTCAGAAGGAGATGGAGGACTCCAGGCAGTATTGGCACCACTCCTCTGACTTCTCCAGCTCCAAGATACAGGTTCTGAGGCTCACAGCTTGCTTTGGTGTGTGGCTGGTTATGTATGGCAGTTGTAGCAATCTTTCTTGCTGCTGCCTTATCAGAGAAGCATGCCATAGGGTTAGAAATCACAGTGTGGTGATGCTCAGGATTGCCTTGGTACCATGAACACCTGTACATGATTTGCTCACTGTACCTGTTGCTGCAGCTCCAGCTGTTCCCAGGGTTATGCACTGCTGCTGTGTGAGGGGCAGCGTGGCTGCAGGCACTGCAGATTGCAGTTTATACCTCTCTCATTTTACTTTTTGTTTATGGCAAACAGCACTGCTTGTTGTAAAACCCCAGAGAAAGCTGCAAGAGAAAAATGAGGTGGGAAGTGGCATGTGAAAGGCAGATGGAGCCTTGCTCATGCCAAATGATGCCAGTTCGGGTGGAGCCCTAAGGAGCAAATGCCATTTTAGTCAAGAGTTGCTCACCCAGGAGAGGATTTTAGGGGTTAACCAGTCTCTGATGCTTACACAGAGGAGGGGGAGGCTTGTAGGAGTCTCCTCTGACTTTGAGGAGGATAATGTGCCATTCAGGATGGGGATGACAGGTGTCTTGCTCACAGACACGGAGCCCAAAACCACACTCGGCGTCATCGTCCCTGTGTGCCAGGAATGAAAGCTAAGATGTGTCAGGCTGCTTTCTGGGAAAAGGGCTTGGTCGTTCCAGTCTGTGCTGGGATTGCTGTGAAACAGTTCCCCCAGCTGCCTGGCACCCAGTCTGAAAGTGGAGACCCCCCCACCAGTCCCATTCCTTCAGGGAAAGGCTGGGTGTGGGAAAACAAACACCATTCAAAGCATATGGTTGGGCACTTGGATTGCCTTCCTTTGCTTTCCCAGCCTTCAGCACGGCATTTTTATGGAGAAACACCGCTGGCATTCCTCATACAAGATGCTATTGTTGCAGTAAATATTCTGTGCTTGTTTTTAAATAAACTCCAGCACAGAGTCCTGCTCGGCTGCCTCCCAGGAGATGCTGTCGTGCTCTGGCCCTCGGTAACAAAAGGCAGCTCCATAACAGCTGCTTGTTGGTGCCTGGGAATGAAGCTGGCCTTTCTTCCAAAAGCCTTGCCGAGTTTTTTTGTGGTTTGCTGAGCTCAGGCCAGTGGTGGCTGCCCTCTCCCCTGCCTGGCTGTGCGTTCCTGCTGCTCCCAGCGCACCCGTCGCATCCGCTGGGCTCCGGTCAGGAAGCTGCACGTGGTGCACATCTTCTTCCCTCCCCTCCTTTCCTTCTTGCTGTTTCCTCACTTGATGAGGAGCTGGTGAAGTCCTCTCTCTGATGAGAGCAGGGAGAGAAGGGGGAAGCCACTTGACAGTTCAAGGTCTGTGCAGTCTGTTGGGGTGGGAGTTCAGCAGGTCAGGATTGGTTTTGTACTTTTTGAAGCTGACAGAAATCCCAGCAAGAAGCAAGTACAGAGGTCACTGGAAAACTTCTCTTAAACAGCAAATGTCTTTGTTTCCTCTTAGTCACCTCCATCAGTTGAGGGTCTCACTGTGCTTTCATTTCCTAGTTTTCAGAGCAAAACTTTCCTAGCCTGTGTTTTCCTGATGATCTCAATATCAGAAAAACATCTTTTACAGTGAGATCAATCATTTACTGGAAAAACCTCCCCAGGGACACAATAGAGTCCCTATCACTGGAGGTTTTCAAGATATAATTGGGCAGGGTTTTGCATAGTCTCATGGAAGATTGGACCAGGTGACCATTTGAAGTCCCTTCAACCTGGGCTGCTCTAAGACTGTGATCTTCTGGCAGTATTTTCTCAGCCCAGAAGGTGCCTTCAGTGTTTGTTTTGAAAAAATTGAGAACAAAACCTTCTATCTGTGGTGTCCTGGTTGTTGGGGTCCCAGCATCATGCTGCTTGATCTTCAAATGTGCTAAATCTGCTTGTTACCCATACACTGGGGTGGTTAGCACAAATAGTGACTTGTCAGATATGGAAATGACTTGCCCCTAGCACAGCTTTGTCTTCTCTCTCCTGTCCTAATGGGAGAAAAAGTCAGAAACTGCTGTGCTTGGGGATGAGGAAAGTTGATTTTCTGACTTGTGATGCAGACTTGTCAGTTGAACTACCCAGTGCTTAAAACAGAAAAATCTGCCATGGTTTGGGTTGAAAACTCAAACCACCAGTTTCACTGGTACTAGCTGGAATGGCAAGGACTGGTTCTTGGGTGTTAGCAGCTTCTGGTGACAGTGAGCAGACAGTGTTTTGGGACACCACCAGTGGCATGCAGTTCTTGGTGAGACAGCAGTTATGCAGCATCTGACAGTCTCCATCAGTCTCTCTGGGGCTTGGCAGGTGTCCAGCAGACAGCCTTCATTGTACAGGGTTTATTAATGCCTTCCCACCCCCTCCAAGCCCTTTGGGGCCCCTCTGTCCTGCACACAGCCCAGCCCAGTGTTTGCCATGCTGTCTCCCTCGTGTTATCTCAGCCACAAAAACACCTCCCTCCACTTCAGTCAGGCCGGCAAAACTGAATCTGCCAGCCTCTCCTTTCCCAGAAACTCCCCTGGGAGGATTCTTCTGCTTGCTTTTCCTTCACCTCAGGAGGTGTCTCATCCCCACCTGGGGAGCTTTTTGCCAGTTTTGGTGTCTCCTGGGCGCTGCTGAAAGCACTCCCAGGGGAGTTTTGCTGGCACCCTTTGCTCTCGGTGCTGCCGCGAGGATGTCGGTGTCTCCGGCCTCAGCTCCCGGCAGGTTTTGTGAAGAGGGGCTTCCTGCAGGGTCAGCCTGCTCCATTGTGGCACTTCCCCTGCAGCTGGCTTCCTCCCTCCTGCACTGCCTAAAAATAGTGACACGGTGCTGCTGAGAAACAGCGGGGAGCGCCGGAGCCGCTGGGGCGGCGTTTCCTTGGCTCGCCGAGTGGTGCTTTGGGCATGCTGCTGGCCATTCCTGTTCCAAAGAGTTAAGGACTGGGAGCCAGAAATCCAGCCTTTCCCAAGTTTGAAGAATCCATAAGGGAATGTTAAAGGAGTGGAGACCGTTATTGTGTGTCTGGTGTTTTAGAGAAGGGTTTGATTCGCTTGCTCTCGGTGCATGATGGCCTTTAGACTTTGCACTTGAATTATCAGAAGATTGTTTAAAAGCTGCAGAGATAAGCAAAGCGTTCAACATGACAGGCATGTACAAACAGTTTTAATCTTCAGCTTTGTTTATGTGTTAGGGCTGTTCCTAAAGGAGAGCTGACAGTCTGATTAATAACTATAAAACATTTTCACTCATAGCAGAAGAAAACATTTCATT
Organism: Erithacus rubecula; assembly: GCF_903797595.1. Lineage (NCBI taxonomy): Eukaryota > Metazoa > Chordata > Aves > Passeriformes > Muscicapidae > Erithacus > Erithacus rubecula. The sequence goes on from NC_136688.1 coordinate 3,943,371, forward strand.
GAAGGGATGTGTCTCCCAAACACTAGTAAGACTCACTATGTTGCTGTTACTTCTAGGATGCCCCATGTTCTTATATCCTCATCATGATTGTTTCTTCACTGTCCATTAGAAGCAGTGACTGCAGTCACTATTACTACACTAATAGTACCCGATTTGTAATTTTTCACATGTATCAAATTGCTTTTAAATGGGAAGTAAAAGTAGCAGAACCACAATACTTGAGAATGCTAGTTAACCAAAAATGCACTAAATATAAGGGATAGAGCGGCAGAAAGCTGTGTCAGATTTAACTGAGCTGGTAGTGTTTGGCTGAGTAATCTCTATGCCTTCACCAGTCTCGTGGTTGGTGAGACCATGGTGATTACTCACGGCAGCAGTCTTGGGCCTTGAGCTAAGCTCTTGTTTCCTGAATGAATAAACTTTTATTCCTCTGTTTTCTGAACCACTCCCAATGCCTAGTTATAGTGCAAATTCAGTAAGTCAAAGTAAAAAATGTTATATTCTCTGTGGAAGAACCTATAACAAAAAAAAGCACCAGATTTTAAGTGAGATGCTTAAGCAGTACTTCCCCCTTGGTTCTGTGGTTCATCTGCCTTTAAAATGTTAGCCAGATAAATATTTGTATGATGTCTAGTATAAATAAACCATGGGCCTTACTGTTTATTTTACAAGATATGCTAACTAATCATTTTCATCTCTGCTTAAATATTTAAAACAGCATGCCAGGGGAACTCCCTGCTACAGCTCTGAGGATGCTGTAGAGCCCTTATCTTGCCTCCTACATCCTCTGCCTAGTGCTGCTCTCAGTGTTTCCCCTCATTTCAGGGGTGATGGAGTGTGGGAGTGCAGGTTGTTCTCCTGGCTTCCCTGGGTGCTTCTAGACCTCCCTGGCAGGGTCTTTCCTGGCAAGGAGTCCTGGGGACTGGATTTGAGTCCCTGGAGAAATTTGCCAACATTGCAGAAATAATTACAAGCCACAGAAAAATAAGTAAAGTGTAAATTAGATTTTTAGAAGATAGAAAAGTGAATATTTAGAAATGTTTATATTAGGGGGTTTGAAGCTAAGATGGAGGATTTTGGGCCTCTCCTCCTCCTTCTCCATGCTATCCATGTTGGGATGGCATGCTGGGGTCCTTTGACTGGACGGGGACAAAGTTAGACAGTGTAAGAACATTGTAGTGAATTGGAAAGTAATTGTAAATATTAGGTAGTTTATAAAATATAAGCCCGACCCAGAGTTGAGGCTTTTCTGTCCTAGATGACATGCTGAACAGACTGCTGTCAGCTAGAGAAAAATTCCTTAGATAAGAAACAATAAACAACCACGGAAAACCCTGAAAAATGGCCTTCAGCATTTTCTTCTTCAGCTGGGGGCTGAGAAAAACCTGGATTTTAAACCACCAACATGTCCTGCTGTGGAGATCTCAGATCAGAAGACCCCTCAGACAGTGACAATGGGATTATGTGTTGTCAGCTTCAAACACTTTGAGACCCCACTGAGGTACACGTTGTGTTCTGCTGTCTGCTGCCACCTCTGCTCACACCTCTCAGCCTTAATTCTGCACAGCCAGGAGCCAGAATGTCCAGCCAGGCTCGAGGGTGCTGCTGGACAAAGCTGTGCAGTAACCCTGTGCCTCTCTTTGCCTTGCAGGAATCTACATCCTGATCGCAGTGGGAGCTGTCATGATGTTCGTGGGATTCCTGGGATGCTACGGAGCCATCCAGGAGTCCCAGTGTCTCCTGGGAACGGTAAGAGACACAGGGCTGTGCAAGTCCCCTGGCACCCTGCTTGCCCTGCTGGATGGCACGTGGCTCTGCTTGCCTTGCTAGGGGTTTTTCCAGCAGGCAGAGCTGGGAGGATGTGTGAGCACGAAGGTGGGTTGGGAACTAGGTGAGCTGTGAATTCTAGTTCTTTTAAGGAATCGTCTACTATTTTTATCTGTTTGGATGAGGAAACAGCAAAGACTTTCCATAATTTCCTAGTGAGAACATCTAGGTACATCCTGGAAAATCCATTACTGAAGTGCTACAGGCGTCCTTGATGTGAGGCAGCAGCTCAAAATTCCTGGCACAGGATGAGCTTAATTGGATAAACTGTAGCCACACCAAAAGCCTTTACCTTGCGAGCAAGGGAGATCCATTTATTTAAAGCAAGTTCTCACATGTGGTTCAGTTTAAACTTGATGCATAAAAAGTAAAACTGGAAGGGTAAACCATATTTTTTTATTATTCTTTTAAATTCAAATGGCTTTCCAGCCCTTGGCTTCATTGGGCTGGATGATTCTTGGTGGCAGTGTAGCAGCTCATGGGTGTGGGCTCAGCTGGGACGGAGGGAAAGGGAGCTGCTTCCCCTCACTCTTGCAGATAATTTCACCTCTGGTTGCTGCTGATTCCCAGTAATAAGGGGATGCTTTTCCCCAGTGTTGATAAAGTACTTCTGAACGTAGTGTTTGGGAGCTCCAGGAGGAGTTTGCAGGCATTATCCTGGCTGCTGGGAACACAAGGAGCCTGCACACAAATCTGACAGGAGTTGTTGGAGCACAGTCTGGCAGCTTTGGGTTTTTATTTTCTTTTGTTAATGCAATTGATTGCAGACCCTGAACCACCCCTCACTCCCTGCTGAATTTGGAGGATTACAAGGGCAGATGGTACAACGTACCTGGGGTCCGGCAGGGAAACCGGCTGCTCTGGCTGAAATTAGCAGCTCTAGCTGCTGTGCACTGCCTGTGTTTGCTCACACCTTGGCTTGCCAAGAGAAGTCTGGAGGTGCCCCATGAGGACGTTTTCCTCTGGCCAAGGCTCCCACTGTGTTCCAAGGACATTTCCAGGCAGCATCCTCAGGGTGTTTTAGGGAAGCAGCCTTTCCTCCACCTAGCTGAGGGAGGGCTTACTTAGGCTGATGTGAGTGCTTGGGGGGGATGTGCTAGTCCTTCAAAGATCTTCCTACAAAACTAGGCATAGGTAGATGTTTACATAGGAGTTGATTGTTCAGGAACTGACAAGGATATTGGAAGTCCTTTCCTGCTGTCAGTTTAATAGTCTTGTTTCCATTTTGCTGATAACCCTTTGTTTTTGCATGTGAGAGCCAGGTCATGGCATAATTTTGGAAACTCCTTTTTCTTCTGTCTTTGGGGAAAAAATGTCCTGAATGTGTTTTGAATAGAGACTGCTCAGGAAGCCAGCAGGGGCTGTTTTCCCACCTTATATTGTAATTTTGTCTTTCCTTGGCTGCATTCACCTCTTCTGCTTTTTGACTTCCATGGCAACTTCTCCCACTTTGGGGCTTTTCCCAGGAAGAAGTCACAGAGGTGATATTGGCTGCATATGGAGCATGCCTCTCTGTGCCTTCTCATGTGACCCTGAGTATGAGTTTACAGCTTCCCACTCCCAGTCCAACTGACCAACCCTCACAATGTGTTCCTGCAATCTGAACAAAAAGGGGGATGGCAGGGAGGACTGCTGGAATTGCACAAACAGGGTGGGACTGTGGGAAAACAGCAGTGTTTGTATTTATGCAAAAAACTGCAGTAGTCTTGCAGGGCTTTGGATGCTAGAGAGCTGGCCATAAATCACACTCTGACACCCCTAGCTCCTAAGCAGCTGAAATGTGCTTTTAACCCTGCACTGGCAATTCCAGCCCTCAGTTTCACTGTGACCTCACATTAGAAAGATGAGACAGTGTCCTCTTTGTGCAGTGAAAAAAGGTACTGGTTTATTTTCACATCCCATTATATAGATATGTTTAACATTTATATGTTTTGCAGACATACTGTGCCTGTTTCTAACCAGTCAGTAACTAGTTGTTACCCTGTTGGATGGGTCACCAGAGGTGTCTGTGTCTGGCATCTCTGGTTTGCATATTTATCTTCAACAAATCCGGACAGTTTACACAGGTGCTATTAACAGTCAGTCTTAGGATTCTTTCTGCAGGAAATAAGCTGTTTCTCACCATTATAGAATTCCATTCTCAGGAAAGGCTGACAGGTTTTCTCACAGGTACACATGCTCAGGTTAGAGCCCAGTCTGTGAAGCCTTACAGGCCTGCTGTTCAGCCACCACACCTTGGACACACCACACTTTTGGCAGAGCAGAAACCTCATCTGGATGGTCCTGCAGGTGCATGAAGCAGAGCAATGTATCTTGTGGTACACAGGGCATCTTCATCCCTGCCAGTCCCTTTGTGGGAAAAGTTTTGCCAGTCCTTACTCAACAATGTGGGTATGGGGTGGTGTGTGGAGTGGTCAGTGCATGTATGAGACAGAAAATGGTTTGAAGTCAGATGACAGCCTGCTCTGATTTGTCAGTAGAAATGCTGCTTCACATCTCTCCCCATCTAATTGCTGCAGATATGTTAAGGATCCCTCTCTTGATTTGTCTTTGCAGTTCTTCACTTGCCTGGTGATCCTGTTTGCCTGCGAAGTTGCGGCTGGAATTTGGGGTTTTGTCAACAAAGACCAAGTAAGAATTTAAAACCTGGGTTTGTGGGATGGGGAGGCTGGGGCAGAACCACAGCAGATCCCAGCATGAGCTGTTTTGCTCACAGACTGAGTAACAGGAGCTTGGATTATGGTGTGACCTGGGCAGGCCACCTTCCTCCTCTTGGCCAGGCTGATGAACTTTAAATGTGAGCACTTGACAGTAGCAGCTGCCCCTTAGGGTATGCAGTGCCATGTCTGGAATAAAAATAGCCTGTCTCCTTGGGTCTCCTCCCTGCTGCCACTCTGTCAGTCACAGGGGGAGTCGATTCATGCATGAAGTTGTGAAGGAAAGCCATCTGCACATCCTCAGTGCCAGTGAACAAAGAGCAAACCCAGCCACGCAGTGCCAAAGGGTGGGAATGCCATACAGGGAGAGCCTGCATTAACGGGATGGCTTGGTGCTTCCTGCTCTTCTCCAGTATCATATAACCTGCTGGAGGCCACTTGCCTGAAGCACTGGGCTTGCTGTGATCCATATGCTGTGCACACATGAGGGGTACCAGTCCTGTGTCTGTCCCAGGCACCCTGCTAGGGACTGCTCAGATAAGGTGTGCTGGCAGGAGGAGCTGAACGGAAGGGTAGAAGTGAAAATTGCAGCTTTTTGCCTTCTGTTTCTGCTGACCTTCCCTTCACTGTGTCACCTGTGCTCACACACACACAGGTTTGGTGTTGAAATGCAGAACTGCCTGTGTATGGGCACCAGGGCTGGGTGCTGATCACTGCCCTCAGGGGTTTGGAGGACAGAAGGGGACTGCATGTGCTGAAAGCCAAGGTTAGACTCTCTGGCAGAGCAGGAAATGTGTTTACTTTCCTAAGAGATGTTAGGCAGCTGTGTAAGTAGGTGCTGGCCTGCTCAGCTCTCTCATGTATGTGAGCAATGGCTCAGCCTGAATGGGAACACCCTTGTAGTCATTCAGGAGAGAGCATGACTTCACTGGAATAAACTCTTCTGTGGCTAAACATATTATTATGTAGGCAGGGTGCTGTTTCCTAGCAACTTTAGTGAACTAATTAACCTTTGCAGAGGGGCTGTGTCTCCTGCAGATGTTAGTTTGTGAATCCTGAAGAGTCCAAGATGTGCAACTGCAACCGAGAGAAAAAAAAAGGGAAGGCTGAGTAAGGAGGGACCCTTTGTTGTGTCCCATCCTGGGGAGAAAGTACTTGGCCACTAGAGCATAAAACTGAGAAATGTAGGAGTTTCCAATACAGAAGTGATGACCTCAGCCCCTAAAATTAATTTTGCAGTTTAAAATGAAGGGTGGCAGTCTGTTGGCATCAGCTAGTTTCGCAGCCGTGATGATGAATGGGCTGTTTTGAAGTCCCTGCTCACAAGGCAGGCAGGGAGCAGTGCAGGCTGGGAGGGGAGCACTGAGTGATCCCAGCCACTGAGAGATGCTTCCAGAAGGGACACTTTTTCACAAAGCTGAAGGCAATCTCTCCCTCAGCTTGCCTTCTTGGAGATGCTGTAGATTCAGAAAGGGGAGGCAATAAATATCCTTTTAATTTTTTTTTTTTTTTTTAATTTTATGTACCAGAATGAAATGGTTTGGTTGGAGAATATCATCCTCCAAAACAAACTTTTTTGAGCAGTGAAGAAGGAGTTCTGGGATAATTGATTGAAATCATCATCTTGCTGCAGTTTCTTTTTTCATATGCTAATACAGCCTGTGCCGCCAAGAGCAGATGTTCTAGAAAGCATTTTCCTTTTCTTGCTTTTATGCTTTTCTTTTGCTTCTCTCTCTCAAATTATTGAAGGGTGTTAGAGGAGAAGTCACAAGGCCAGTTCCCTAAAAGTGAGGAGATTTTTGCTCTGTGGAGCAGGCCCTCAGGGGTGGCTGCAGCTCCCCAGCTGGGTGGCAGGGTTAGAGCATGGATGAGGTGTTTCACATAACCACTCACAGAGCAGCAATGCCCACAGGGACCCAGCCAGGGTTTTAAATTCATCTAAGTGCACCTAAGCTGCCTGACCCAAATGAGCTGCCTCACAAGGCTTTATTGTGCAATCTCCCAAATTCCTGTCATCCCCTCTGAGCCATTCAGAAAGCCAAGGTGCCCATATTTACAGGCAGCCTTGCCTGTGCACCCCACCTCCTCCTGACTTCTCCAGCATGTCCAGCCTCTGCAGCCTCACTGGGAAAAGTGTTGCCTGCCTGCTTTGTCTGTGTGTGGTTCAAAATGAGCCATTTCTGCATTCCTGAGCCCAGCAGCTTATCCACGTAGGCTGAAGGCTATCTCAACTTGTGGCTCACCCTCCAGGCCTTGGTTGTCTTTATCTCCCAGAGAGAGCCTGTGGAGCCCCTGGATAGTGTAGGCTGGAATCTGCTGGCTGGTGGATGGGGTTCTTAATATTTGTGACAGCTAAAGAGGCTGGAGCCTTATGAAAGACAGGCTTTTTTTCATGTGCAAACAAATGGAGTCCATATCTATTAAAAAACTGCTCATCTTACTCCAAATGCCATTAGAGGGAACGTGTCCTTCAGGCACATCTGCTGGATAGGTTTTCTCTTCCTCCTGTGGCTGAAAGGGAGTTTTTGCTGTGTCTTTCCTAGATAGCCAAAGACGTGAAGCAGTTCTACGATCAAGCGCTTCAGCAGGCGCTCATGGGAGAATCCGACGCAAGCAATGCCAAAGCTGTAGTCAAGACCTTTCATGAAACGGTAAGATGGTGGTGGTTGTGCTGGAGAATTAATAATGGAGCTCAGGAAAGTGGATGGGAAAAGCAGAATCTAAAGCAGATCATGCCACGTGAAGGTCTTAGCCTCTCAAGTTTGCTGTTCTTACGTGCTAAGAAGCAGAACTGTGCTCTCTTCAGTATTCTCTCCATCACATGGTGCTAGGAAGTCTGAACCAAACTCTGATTAAGTTGCCTGTCGTTTACCTCAGCACCCCTGATTTAAGTACAATTCAATGGAAGAAGAATGTAGCTCTGAGGAATTAATCTTGATACTTGGTCCCTTCACCAGGAAACAAAATCCCTGGAGAGAGTTAGGTTCACTTTCCTCCAGCATATCTATGCCAGATCTGTCTGGGACTATTGTAAGAAACAGGAATTGCTTGGAAAGGAACAAGTTAGTTTGGTGACTTTCTTCCCACCCTTGTTTCCCCCTCCAAGATGCCTCCTCAATCTCAGGTGGTTTCAAGAATGTGTAATTGTGGGGAGAGCATTGCATAAGTGTTTGCTGTCTGCTAATGTTGGCTTTCCATAATTTATTTTTTCCTCTCTCCATGTAGCTGGACTGCTGTGGCTCTGATATTGTAACAGCGACTTTCACTCCTTTGTGGAAGGAAGATCTCTGCCGAAAGGATGTCCTGAAAAGCCTTTTTGAGGTAGGCACAGCAGCTCTTCAGTCAGCACAGCTGCCTCAGGAAACCTTGGCTGCCAAGGAAGTTTGGGGTTGTATTGGGAAATAGATAAGGGTAGAGATTTCATTTATTTGGGGGGGCTGTAGAAGGATGTTAAAGATTTCCATTTGGTTCTTCCTTTGCTGTTGCTGTTTGAGGGGACTGACAGGTGCAGAGGGGTGAAGTCTGGTTGGAAGTCCTGGGGATATGTGGGCAGGGGGAAGCTGACCTGCCTTTCTTGGTGCTGGGGGTGGGTGAGAGGAAAGTAGGCTGTGTGACTGGTGTGCTTCTCTCTCTCAGAACACAAACTGCCACAAAAAAATCGATGAGCTCTTCTCCGGGAAGCTCTACCTGATCGGGATCGCTGCCGTCGTGGTTGCTGTGATCATGGTAAGTGTGACAGCCTGGTGGCACGGGGAAAGGCCACCTTGGGGCACCCTGGTCCTCTTCCAGCTGAGCTGGATCTATCCCTCTCTGGATGCCTGCCACTCTGCATGCTGAAACCTCATGCAAAGCCACCCATTCTACAGGCTGCTGTGTTTTGTGGCTGGGGTCTGCAGTGGGAAGGGGTTTGCTTGCTTTGCTACATCGGGTTTGCTCCCTAACAAGGGCTGAGTGCTGTGGGGGTGTAACATGGCATCTGTGAAAAGGCTGGGAGGAATCTCAAGGCATTTTCTGTGTAACTGGCAGCTAAAAAGATTGTCAGGTACCACTACTGCTGCCAGTGATAGATGGGAGGAGAGCACCTTATCTCAAATTGGCCAACTCCATATGAAAACGGCACCAAAAATGTACCACGCCTGCCATTAACTGACATGAGAGTATTACTGTGGAGTGGGGTGTTGCATACAGGTAAAACCTTATAAAATCAGGCCTTGCTCAGCTGAACTAACAGAGCTAGCATGTTAAGTTCCCCTGAGAAAGAATCACAGGATTAAAAATCAGTTTGCATAATCTATTCTTGTAAGAATAGGCAGTTTGCATCTGTGAAAAGCAAAGTCTCTCCTGTGAGAATCCACAAAAAAAAAAATGTAAACACCTGTGTAAAAAGAGATGTATATGTACACACATAAGCACCTTCTTACTAATGAATTGAGTGGCAAGAAAGTTACTAACCAGTTTGAAAACTGCATAAATGGGGTGTAACATTAAAGTGGGGCTTTTGCTGCTGGAACTTTGAAATGTTATGCCATCCTTACTCGCTGGTAATGTTACACTGGGGGACCTTGTACTGGGAGCTCCTGCACCACACTGGTTGTTGCCTCACTGGTGCCCCTGTCTCTCCACAGATCTTTGAGATGATCCTGAGCATGGTGCTGTGCTGTGGCATAAGGAACAGCTCCGTCTACTGAGCCGTGAGAGCCGGGCAGGGGAAGGGGGGAGCAGGGCCACGGCGCTAGAGGGGACCCCAAGTGCCACCCAGTGACCAGGAGACATTTCAACAGCAGACAAAGAAAATTATGTATATAAATGCTTCCAATATTACCATACCATACTTATCATTTTTATTTTGAAGTACTTTTTTTTTTCTCTTTTTTTTTTTTTTTTTTTTTTTAATAAATAAAACTTTCCCGTATCTTTGTGGCTGAGTTAGTTACACATCAGTTTTGTGTGATGGGAAAGCTGCTGTAGCAGGAGATCAAGTCCTTCCTCCCCCTTCCCCACTCCCACTTCAGAAGTAACATTAGTGGAAGATGTGTGGAGGAGAAAGGTGCAGCCTGGTCTCAGAAAACTTTGCCTTGGTTTTACCAACTTTTTTAATTAGATGCTGAAGCAGAATTTAGTATTCTTGTTAATTTGTACTCATCTTCTCTAACCACCACCCCAGCTCCCTGGTGCTTCCAAGCTGTCTGTAGGGAAGCCTGGCTGACTGTCCAAAGCCTGGGAGAGAGGAGGGGAAAGGATACAGCCTCCATTGCCTGGGTGCAGTCTATCCCAGGGGAAACAGGCATTGTTCCTCTCCAGCCTGTTTCCATTTCTAGATCAGTCCTTAACAGAAGTCATGCTGAAACTTTTTTACTCCCTAATGAGTAAAAATGTTTTTTGGTTTTGTGATTTTTTTTTTTTTCTTGGGGCTTTATAAATTGGCTCAGTTTCACTGATTCATTGCATTAAAAGGTCAGTGGCTGGGGGAGAATTTTAGTCCCAGTTTTTCAAATATAACAAACTGAAAATTAAATTACTTTTTTAATGTCCTTCAGTGTTTCATTATAGACATATGTTTCAAGGAGAATCTAGTTCTATACCAAGTTTCCACTGTTAAGCTAATGCTTACATAGAAATGGTATTGGAAAAAGAAGAAAACATTAAAAAAAAGTCATTGATTTTAGAAATCCTGCTTTTATGTACTGCAGGATGATGCTTGGGTGTTCCCAAACATATGCTTAAAATTTCATCTTTGCATCACTCTCTTGTTCAGTGAAATTCTTCTTAATTATAGCATATTGTCACACACTGTAATATTGCTCAGAAATCATCATAATCTGATTAAGGGAAAAAAAGGTTATTTTTAAGACCTTCCAGTTATATTAACAGCAGATCAGCTTATAAAATCAAGGTAATTTAGCATGTTAGATTGCACCAGTTGAAACACATTCTTGTGATCTGGTAACTTTGGTTATCACTTTGATGTTTGTGGCTTCTTTTGTATGCCACTCTGTCACCATGTAGATAGAGGGAGAGAGTGACCCAGGAGCTATGTAATAAAATCAGAGTGTCACTAAAAAGATGATCTATATGTATAGTTCTATAGATATATATTTTTAAGCAAAGCCTTTTCCTTAGCCGTATGGGCACTGGAGTGGAAATTATAGTATCTCTCAGCTCTTTTGCCACTTTGAAGGAGGTAAGGGGAGGAGTTTAAATTAGTGATCATTTTCCCCACTTCAGGAGTATTTCTGTTTCTTAAACTATTTCATTCTCTCCCTTTGTCACAACAAAGCTTCAGATCTGACAGGGAGGGAGACCTGTGACCATCAATCATTTTAAACTAGTACCTTGTCCACTGCATGTGGCTGTCATGCCTGTTGCCACTACAGGATAGAAGATTCCTGCACTGGGGCAAATTGATCCATTCAGAAGTTTTTCTTTCCTTCTACTCCCCCCTTTCCTCTTCCTGCCTTTTAGTATATAGGGCCTTTAAAAAGTATATAGGTAAATATATATAGATATATATATATATATCAAGTTGTGCTGGGTAAAGAGGAGGAAGTGCTTCAACAGATCTTCATATTGAGGGGTTGGACAAGAAAAGATTCAGCCTTAGAAATAGCCTTAAAGCAACACTGCCCTGAATGTCCACGTTGTGCACAATGAGACGAGGTTTTGCAGTAGGTAACCCCTTCCCCTGCTCCCCAGCGTAGCTCCTTCAGGTCATCTGCTCTGTTATGTGGCCATATGTATATGCATCATCCAAGCATGTGTGTTTACATCTATGTGCATCAGGATTGTCAGCATACAGAATGGATGTGTAACTTGCCACCTTTTTTTGTTGACTGTTGGTAAATGTGTATAAATATGCCATTAAGCATTTCAATTCTGTTTTCTTTTCCTTATACCGTATTTTTGATATTGTTCAGTATTCAGTTGATGCTGTGTACATAGCTGGAGCTCTGTTTGAAGACAGGCTGGGTCTCGATGCAGGTCAGGTGTGTCCTCAGACATTGTACTCTAAGGGTTTGAGTTGTCCCAGGCAGGAGCAACTGGGAGAAAGTGGTACTTGAAGAGGGAATCTGAGAGCTGGGAGAGAAGGAAGAGTGAGAAGTTTGCTCAGACTGTGTCCCTCAGGGGTTTCAATTCACCCTCTGGCTCATTTCAGAGGTGGCTTGCCATTGTGGAGAGTTCCAGAGGCAGCTTCCTGGGCCATCTCATGTTTCTGTGGCTGCTGCAGGAAAGGTGCTCAGGAGGGGAACAGCTAGAGAGCAGAGACAGAAGGATGTTTGCAGTGAGGACAGTGCTTTCTTTATTTAACAGCTGAGTCCACACACTTGATGGGATGGTTCTCAGCTGGAGGAGCCAGCCCTGGGAGAACAGGGAGAGAGAGGAACCATCACACTTAAGAACAATTAGGTAGTTGAGAAACCCTCTTTAAAAAAATAAACTACCTACTTGGGTCTCCTGTGAAGCTGGACCTGAATTAACACAAACTAGAAAGGGAGCTGTGAAGGGCTGAGGGGACTCACCCCATTGCAAGCCCTCATCCAAAAGCCACAGGGCTCTTCTGCCACTTGGTCAGTCCCAAAGCTGGCTGAGGGGAAGGGGGAAAAGCCACTTGGCAGGACCCCTGCTCTGCCCCAGCACCTCTCCTGCATTCCTGCACCTTTCTGTGTGCAACACGGCACCCTGTACTGCTCCTCTCTGCACCCCAGGGAAGAAAAGGATGGAATTGCAGGCTGTAAATACAAACCCCTCCCTCTCCATGGAAGCATCCCTCCTGGAGCTAGAAAATGGCTGTGAGCTGAGGTGGGGATGAGGAGTGTCAACTGTCCAGGTCTGAGTTCAAAGACTGCATCGAAAGGTCAAACAGAGCTGCTGACAGCTTAACTGAATGCTTGGGATTTTTTCATACTGTGGAGCATGCCACAAAGCAGTGTGTTTAACTTCTTTCTGCCTTTTTTTTTTTAAAGAAATGAAACAAAAATCAATTTAATAAACATTTCTCATAGTGTGCATAGTGTGATGAACTGCTGCAGTTTTACAACCAGTTAACCTTAACCACCAGGATGCTTTGTGAACCAGGCTTCCACAGCATGGGTTTTTACAGCCTCTGGGAGGGGGGCCTGCAGCAGGCTGAGTATACATCCAGACTGGTGCTGGGGGAAGGCAAAAGGTTGCTTGCCAGAGGTGGTGGCTGCTGCAGTTGTGCCCCCCTCAAGGGAAGGGGGGCACAGCTGTAGGGGAGCTAATGTGGTTTGCAAAAAGAGTGACTGTGCTGAAATTTGGCCTGAGAAGGGGGAGGGTGTGGTGGCAATCTTGTGTGTACAGTCCAGGGGCTCCTCCTAAAGTGACCAAAAACGGTCCAAAGTGCCCTGTGCTGCCATCTGGACAGGGACAGGGCTGGTTTGCTCTCTGTGGATGGTCTGGTGATGCCATTGCTGCTCCCACCTGCCCCTCTGCACCATCAGGGGAAAGCCTGGCTGAGAGCAAGGTGGGAAGCCAGGTGCTGTGATCCCTCAGCTGCCTGCCTTCCCCTGCCCTGTCCTGGACTTTGCACTGTGTTGGCATGTCCTGAGGAGGCTGCCAGCCCTCGCCGTGATGGTACAGAGAGGGAGGGACCACCCCAGGGAGGGTGAGCCGCTGCAGAGAAAGGCACGCCCCGCTCCCGGCGGCTGTGCCTGTGCTGCCAGACCATGCCCATCTGCTGTTCTTTCACTTGTTTGCCTGAATGTTAATGGAGTCGGGCATAATGACTTCTGGAAAGAAAAAAAAAAAAAAAAAGTGATATTTAAAAACAATAAACAAAAAAAGAAACAAAGCGATTCCCCCTTGTTAGTGGATTTTTTAATGATGTGTTGTCAGATCTTGTTTCCTTCCATCGCGTACTGATTTCTGCCGTGTCTTCCAAGGGAACAGGCTTGTCTCATTCCTGTACTCAAGCAAAATTTGGGCTGCAGGGGAGACTGTCCTCAGCTGACCCTCTAGGTGGTTTCCCATGAATGTGATGCTCTTTGCTTCATGCCTTAAAACGTTTGGATTGTGGCACTGTGTTGTTGCTCCAGATGGGGATAAAATTATAGCAGCCCTCTGGAGCTAGGATTAAGCTGATGTGAGTCACTGTCAGACCCAGGCTGGTGTTTGAGGGGAAAAAACAATAGTGCAGACCTACTGGCAAAGCACAGCATGCATTTGGCATCCAGGGTGTGTGCCTTGGGACCTCAGCCTGGAATTACAGCTGGGATCTCAAACCTTCCCCGGCTAAATGCAGTCCCCTCTGTTTGCACTTCATGAGCATTGATGTGCTCGAAACAGATGAGCTGAATATGATACTGGGAGGGGACTGGGTAAAACAGGCCCCTTTAAGGTTGTGTGGAGATAGGGTTATCCTTGGAAAACAGCAGTCCTGCCTTGTCAGAGCATGTGAAGCCACGTGGATATCCGACTGTGAGGGGAAGGGTGGATGGAATGCTTGCAGCTTGTTTGTGCTCAGAGTGCACAGACAACCCTGGCTTATGCTTCTCTTTAACATTTTTCTCCAGAGTTCTGAAGGATCTGGAAAGTCACTGGAGACCTTACTGTGGAATTCCGCTGCCTAGGAATGTGACTGTGGAATTTTTTTTTTTTTTTCTTGCAAGACAAGATTTTTCAGGAATTAAAAATACAAGCATGAATTTTTCTAAACTAGACCATGCCAGTATTTTTTCCAGTGGAAATTCTTTTCCTCCTCCCTCCCAAACTGGTTAATATTTTTTTTCTTTTTAAAACCTCCTGGAGTGTTTCTAACAAGAAGTATTGGAGGTATTTTTTGCCTTGGCGAGCTCTGTTTCGTAAGCTTTTCTTGGGCTGTTTGTTTTCTAAGTAGCAATGAGCCTAATTGTCTCGTACTGAGACAGCTGTGATTAACATGGATAAATTGCTTATGCCATTCCCTAATCAGAGGTTGTCGAAGCTGTAACCAAGAGTTGCAACATTCTCACAGGAGGGAATAAATCCAGCCAGCTCTCCCATTCCAGAGCTGTTTATGGTGGAGGTTTCTGCAGAGGAAAGCACCCTCCCTGCTGGATGTGGCTGCACTCCCAGCTCCACTAGCCAGGCTCAGGGATGAAGGATGTGTTTAGTGGCTGTGCTCACATTCCTGCTCTGAACCACTGTTTCCTTTGCTGGGCATGACAGCACAGCCCTGCCAGTTAGGGCAGGAGAAAAGGGGACTTTCAACAATCTCATCCACTGTCGGGGCTGTGGCAGGGCTGGGAGCTGTGGCTGCACCAGGGAGCTGGCAGCAGTGGAATTACAGCCCCGAGGGAGGAAACATCTGCCACCAGTGGCTGCTGAAGGGGAGAGGGAAACAATTACATACCCGAGCAGCTCTGGATTAAGTGGTAGACACAGGCTGGAACCCCAGGTCCCATAGGTACCACGCTGTGCACCTGCAGCAGGGAGAGGCTGCTTATTTTTCCTCAGTTTCAGCCTGGGGAGCATCACATTGCCTTGCACAGGCATAATCTAAGCAATGGATGCAGAAGGGCTGTTCAATGTGACCCTTTCAGCTGACCTCTGGCAGCCTGATGCTTTCACTTCAGTGCTCAGGGACCTGGAGCACACACAAAACACCTCCCAGGTGCTAAAACTGCTGCAAACTGAATCCCACGTTGTTTTCACACTTGCAGACACATTAGAGGGGATATAAACTTTGCAGCTACCGTGGACTGCCTGGTGTTTCTCACTGGATTTAGATGACCCAGCTCAAGTGGCAATGGTTGCAAGTAGCACTTCTAATTACAGAGTCACAGATAAGGCTTAATCACACCTTTCACTTTTTAATTTATTTTTTTTTTAAGTGTTTCTTGGCCTTGCCTAGTTAGGGCATTCCCTCATGCCAGAGCACAGCTTTGCTGTGTACTGAGAGGTGCTGGTGTTGGGCCAGGTGAGATGGCATGCACACAACACCCTGCCTGCTGGCTGCAAGCAGACTGCAGAGATTTCCTCCAGCAGGGACTCGTGTGTTAATGCAGGGCTCAGTGTTGGTTGATGGAGCTCCCACAGGTCTTGTTGGAACAAGAGGTCTGGGCAGGTTTAGGGTCCTGTAGGGCTTTTTTTGTTAATGTTAACTTCAAGCCATTTCACTGGTTCCAGTGACCTTTTTCAGCCTTTCATTATGCATTTTTTTTAGTATCAGGCACTTTGGAGCAGGAATAGGAAAAAGGAAAAAGCAGCAAGATTGGGAGAAGGGTTTTCTTAGTGCAAATATTCTGTAGTTAAATCAAAATGAACAGACACCTCCAGCTGTTTCTGTTTCTTTTTAAAAACTGGAGTAATTGCAGAGAGTATTAATTTTGCTTGTAAAGGACTTCAGTTCCCTCCCACCCCTGCAATGTCTCTCACAAAAAAAGGGGCTGTGGTGTTTCCCTGCAGGTCCTCTACAGGCTGGCAATAACATTGTTATTGTGAAGAATAGAGTTGATAAAGACCTTCATAGCCTGCCTGCATTAAAACTCACTCCACAGGAACTAATTTTATGTAGGTACCATAGGGGAAAATAGCACCAACATGGGTAAACAACACTGGAATAAATCTAATCTGCTTGCAGGACCAAACGAAAGCATGAAGTAAAACAGATAAGCGAAGCTCACTGAATTCTGAAAAGCCACCCCACCAGGGATTTCAAGGCCATGTGTAGGATTTCATTCTGGCAAATGGGAGAGGACAACTCATTTATTTCCCTCTGTACCAGCCTGGCTTGGTGCAACAGACTTCTCCAAGCAGAGGAGTTTGTGGTGGTCATGATTCCACTTTTCCATTTTGCCTGCAGGAAAATACTCCTTTCCCACCCCACCTCCCCTCAAGAGCTTCAGCATCAGCTGCATGTGGCCACATCTGAGTAACCTCCACACTCCTTCCAGATACAGGAGATGTTGAAAAATGCATCTTGTTGCTCCATCTGGCTTGCAGGATCGGGGTGGCTGCTGGGGAATGTCCTGCTGCTATTAGCCATGAGGAGAGGGACCAGCAGTACCCCAGGTTCTGAGGGCAGGAGCCTGCCAGGGAGTAGCAGAAAAAGACAGAGCCAAAGGACAGATTTATTAGCAGGAAAGGAGCACGAGGCTCCCGTGGTGGGGCTGAGGCTGCTGTGCATTTTCCCATGGCACCCCCACACTCAGGAACGGGCTGGCTTCCAGCAGACATGCGAGCCATCCCCACAAACGAGGGGCCACCTTCCAGCCCCCTCTTCCAGCCACCTCGGTTCAGGCCAGCAAGGGGAAAGCACTTCACATCTGTTGGTCTTCAGGTTCTGACTCATTATTTTTATTTCAGCTGTCGCCAAGCAATAGCAAAAGTCCCAACACTGGCATTTCCAGTGCTGCAAGCTGCCTTGTCCTCAGGCACCAGAGAATGAGCAGCTCAGCCTGGCTCCTCTGCCGTGTGTGACACTAAATATCACAGATACTACCACAGATAGCCTGGGCTGGAAGGGATCCACAAGGATCATCACGACCAATCTTAAATAAATGGCCTGTGTATGACCATACTACCATATGAATATAAAAAGAAATAGCATCGCCAAATGGGGAAACACCTCTAGAGCTGCTCTAAAACTCCAGCTAGACAGAAGACATTTTGCAATAACCTCATCACTGCTGCCAAGCGTATTCCAAACACAGGCCTTGTGTCATGAATTGCTGTAATTAGCAACACTCCAGCAGGCAAAATAACGTATTTAAAACCTGAGGATGCGAAGGAGGTGGCTGCAGTTTATACTGTGGGTGAGTCACGGTGAGGCCCGGCTCTGAGGGAGCCACAACACTGGCTGGCACAGCAAACCCTTTTTCCTAAACACAGGGAAAACAAGCTGAACGCTGGAGCCTCCTGGGAAATGTGTTTGCACTGAAAATTTGAACTTTTTGCTGAAATAAGGGGAAAAACAAAAATCGAGCCCCTTAGGCCAGGGCTAATAAAACATTTTTAGACAGAGCTCCACTTCTTGACACACGCGCAAAAAATGTTCTTCTGGGATGGAAAATGGAAACTTTTCTTTTTTTAATTTGGATGGATAGTGGTTTTATGCCTCAAGTGACTTGGGGTTTTCTGGTTTGAGAATAAACACGTAAGAGAAAAAAAAAAACAAAACAAAACAAAACCCAAAAAAACAGAACAAAAAACTGCGGATGTGTTCGTGAAGGCCAAGCCCTGCTTTTCCGATGAGAACAAAAGCTGTGACGCGGGGTTTTTATTTTCCCAGACTGCGGCAGAGCGGAGGGCGGCGGCGGTGCCGTGCCTGCCCCTCACGGCCCCGGCGGCTCTCAGGGCTGCACGGCCGAGCTCCGGCCCCGCACAGCTGCGAAATGTCGGCGCCGCGGGGCGCCCTGGGAGCTGTAGTCCCGCCGCTCAGCACCGCTTCGCCCCGCTCCCCAGCTCGCAAAATGTCCCCCGCCGAGGGAAGGCGGCCGCCTACAACTCCCAGGAGCCCCGAGGGAGGTGGGGCGGGCGGGAGGTGCCGGCCCCTTCCGCGCCGCTCTGCCCGCCGGGAGTTGTAGTCCCCTCGCCCTTGTGGCCGCTCCGTGGAGCCTGGCAGGGACTCGATGTCCCGGCGTGCCGCGGGCGGGCGGGCAGAGGTGGGAAAGGCGGCAAGGCCGGCGGTGCTGTGGAAGGTGCTGGGGCTGTGCGGTGTCGGGGTACGGGGGCTCCCCTCTCCATTTTCTCCCTCTCCTCTCTTCCCGGGCGGTTCGCGCCGTGTGCCCGGGCGGGTGGCGGTGCCCGGGGTGCGGGCGGTTCGCATCCAGCAGCACCCCGGGCCGCGAAGGGCGCTGGGGCCGGGCCGACGGGCAGCAGGGCTGGGGCTGCCCCCTGAGCTTGCCCTCGGCGGGGCCGGTGCTTCTCCCTGTTCCTGTTCCCTTTGCTGGGCGCGGGGCCTGTGGATCCCTTCCCGGGAGCTGTGCGGTGACAGGTCTCCGTCCTCCTCGCAGGAAGAGCCGCAGAGTCTGTTTGAGGCGCAGCAGGATGGAGGAGCCCGCTGGGAGCCTCCCCATCCGGAGAGACACCCTCCTCCTTTCCCAGCCGGGCTGTCATCGCGTCTCCGCAGCCAGCCTGTGAGTGATTCTGCTGTGCTGTAGGGCCAGCATGTTCGGCCACTTTGTTAAGGCTAAAACATCTCCTTAGCAGCTGAATTTCCTTTCTGTGTAAGTGCCCTCAGCTGAGAGATGCCCATGATGAGCACTTCTAGTCCCATATGAAAATAGCTATTTTATTTAATTATGCACTTCAAGGCCTTTTCTGAGTTGCAGTCGTTACTCTTCACGTGTTCCAAAACTAAGCAGAAGACTATCATTTTAAGATTATTTCCTGCTAGGGGTTACATGGAGGGCAGTGTTTTCAGAAGCAGCTGTCAGATCCTTTCTGTCAAAGACAGCCAGACTTGACATGGAGCATAGCACTCCTCAGAAGGTTCTCTGTGCTTTGTGCTTCATGAAAATCTGACCCTAACTTTGAACATGACCTGTCATTGAGAACAGAACTCTGTATTACCCATGGTCTTAATACTTAGCAGCATTTAGTATTTGCAATGTATATTACAAACTATTATTTTTATATCTTTTTCGCTGCATTTAATACTGTTTATTTAGTACTGGCTTTCTGCACTTGCAAATTACAGCTTGAATTTTTTTTTAAATCTCTCTTCCATTCTACACGATAAAGTTGGCAGTGTGAATGTGGAGATTGGGTAAATATAGTGGTGCCTGCCTTATTAGGCTGTGTGCTGTTCTTCTGCCAGAAATTCAGTAATATCTGCAGACTTTTATACCACCATGAGTTTTTGTCAGATTTAGAACCCAGTTCTGCAGCTTTGGATGATTCAGGGGGACAGAATTATTTTTAAAACTACATTTCCAGTATAGTGATGGAAATGTTTGTTTTCTAGGGTGGAAGTGCTGAGATCTTTGGTGGCTTTAACTGACCCTCAGGAGGGGAAGCTGACTCAGTCTCAAGAGAAAGTGAGTGACTAACAGACTTTCCATGTCTGTTTACTGCATCGTTTCAGAAGAGCCTATAATTAGCTAGCCAAGCTTATTCTAATGATATCTTAGAACTGTTTCCATAACTCACATGAGCTGAACCAAAATGTGTGTGTGTGCCAGCTCTGTTTCCAGTTGCCCAGCAAGTGGTAGCTTGATCATCAACCACCTGAATTCAGCGAGGTTCCCTTCAAGCAGGTGGCACTGTCAGGTGTTCCAGCTGCTCCTGAAAGTCAGGCTTCAAATCACACTGTCATTTACTGGCTGAAGGGCCAGCTCCTGCAAGTCTGTGGTTGCAACCTCTCCTCATGTCCACGTGTGAGCATGGCATGTGTGATTAGTTTTCTTAATCCAATGGGAGTGGTTTCTTGAGCTGGCTCATTTTCCTACTCCTGGAATCTAGCCGTAACTTGAGAGCATATAGCCAAAGGAAGGAGTGGAGCTTGTACTTTATGCCACATTAAAGCAAACTTGAAACAGTGGCCCTGATATTTTTGTGGGTTTTCTGTCACTGATGGGGATCAGTGATAGTGTCCTTTGTAACAGGCAGAACATGATGGTTGTTGGGACAGCAGGTACAGTGCCAATGCAGCAAGGGTTGCACTGGCCAAATCAAAGTGTGAGAAATTGGATGTGGTTTTTTTTTATTTTTACAGTGTGAATAAACACAGGGTTTATTTATTTATTATTTATATGCAGAGGTCATTGCTGTCTCTTGGAAGATGAGCTTTGGGGGATTCAGATAAACTCAAGAGCCTTATGTTCATCTTTTAGTAATGTAACCTGCAATGAAATTTGGTAGCATTACTTTCAATTACTTCATATTCTTGTATTCAGTCTTGTGTAAATCTTTAATTTTAATGTGCATTTGTTCCTTAAATAATGTTTTCGTTTGAAGCAAAATTGCTTGGGAATCCCTGAAGCACAGCTAACTGATATATTGCAGTTATAATTACTTTGCATGACACTGAATGATGGTCTCATTCTTGATTCTCATTTCACAGTAAAGTTTTTATGCTCCTTTGTGTTCTAGGCACTAAACTTGCTGGGCATTTGGAAAACTGTACTTAGAGCTGTTCTTGGGCCTACATCAAAGAGCTCAGTGGAGTGACAACTAGAAGATGGGAGACCAGGAGGCAGGTGAACCTTTTCTGGGGATAGTGGCCGATGGTGGCAGAGACTATGAAGGAGCTCTGCCCTCAGACACAGTGTCACTCAGCGACTCAGACTCGGATGACTTGGGGCTGCCGGGTGAAGCAGAAGTTGATACAATATCTCCAGAGGAGCCATCTGTAGATGAAGGGGATTTCAGATCAGGAGAGACACCCGACTCTTCAAACAGCAGTCGCAGATCTCCTGTCCAGCCATTCCATCTGAAGGGCATGAGTTCTACGTTCTCTCTGCGCAGCCAGAGCATTTTTGATTGCCTGGAAGAGGCAGCCAAGCTGTCTGTGCCCTCCATGCCTGAAGATAATGTTGTTGATGGCAGGTTTAAGCGTCCGCTGCCTCCGAGCACAGTTTCGGGTAACGTGGTCCCAGAAAACATGGGAAGGCAAGGCAGAGCAGTGCAGGCTCCCAGAAGCTCTCCTGCAGTGCAGGCTCCCAGAAGCTCTCCTGCAGTGCAGGCTCTCAGAAGCTCTCCTGCAGTGCCTGACTACGTGGCACACCCGGAGCGCTGGACCAAATACAGCCTTGAGGGAGTTTCTGAGTCCAGTGACAGCACTAACAGGGCGGTGGCCATGGAATTTCTAGGTGGTTTGAAGAAAAGAGGGGAGCAACAGAGCTCGGCTACCCAAGACAGCTACACCCCATCCTTCAACCAGGACCCTTCCAGCTGTGGAGCTGGGAGGATTGTCTTCACCAAACCAACTAAAAGAAGTGTTGATGGACTGGAAAAGAAAACACCAGCAGGGGAGGATGATAAGAAACAGATGAAGACAGATCTGAAAGGAAAATCTCTTAAGAAGAGTGATGACTTGAGGGAAGAAGATAAGGTCGAGCTGGGGCACTTAGACAGTGACAGTGGAAAGGCAGCAGAGGAGGAGGAGGAGGGCATGATGGAGGGGGACCAGAACACAGAATATAAACCTGGTGCAAGGCTTAGTGGTGCAGGTGAAGAGCCATTGCTGGGAACTGTTGGATTCCACTGCAGTAAGAAGAAGAGCAGGAAAAATTTCCGGCCTAAAGTAGACGATGAGGGGGAGGAGGAAGAGTCCTGAAGGAGGAAGCACATTGGAGACATCCCACAACTTGTCTTGTTCTTTTTTAGACATCCCACAACTTGTCTTGTTGGGGTTTTTTTGTTTTTTTGGGTTTTTTTTTTCCGGTCTGTTTTGTCCAACAGTTTGCATCATAGCCACCAAGAACGTTTTATATTGTTAGAAATTAAGCTACCTAAAATAAACTCCAGACTTTCTGTTTATGAGAAGTTCATGGGCACAGGATAGTTGCATCTTGGCAGGAGAGAGTAAAGTGTGCTTTGTTTGCTTGAACAGCTCCCTGGGTCTTGCTCTGGAGCTGAAGTATCCAAAGAAACAGAATTGTTAGCTAAAAGGCTGCAGGGATTCCTAGTAACTCCCAGTTTTTGGAATTGTTCCCAAATCCTGTGGAATCCTGGAGAAAAGGTGATGAGCTCATTATGTAGAGATTTTTAAACAATGAAAATAAAACCTAGTCTTCCACTGGATGTGACTTCTCCTGGCTTTGCTCCAGGAGGGAAAACCCTTTAACTTTTTCGTTTAAAAACATCCTTCTCTCATTGGTTTTGAGGGTGAAAACACAACAGTGCCAGTTATCTGATGTGATGATCTGCACCTTTTTATGTCCTTTCCAGGAGGTGCTGCTTCCCTATTGATTCTGTATATGGGTTGGGGTATTTGTGGGAATGAGATATTTATACCAGAAGTGGAGACATTTTTATTCTATCTGATACAATAAACTTTTGGTTGTAACTTGATTTCTGAACCACCCTGAGTAATGCAGTTATCGGAGTTCTACCAAACATTTTATTTGATTTAAGAACTGTCTTGAAAATCTTTTGAAGTGTTGCTCTAACTTTGCCATCTTGTTAACTTCTCCCTCAAGTCTTATAGGTTCTAAACCTCAGATTTTTAACATTTTCAGTCATTTTACAATGTATAATTCTCTCATAGGATGAGTCATCTCATACAAAGAATCACATTGAAGGAATGTCAGATATAGTGGGTTTTTTCCACAGGATTTGTAAATTCAATAAATAAGGTTGAAAGATTAAATTCTTTGAAAGGTTACATGATTTAAAACAGTTCAGGTCAGTTTGAACTGACTTTTTTTTTTTTTGTCAGTATTCTAAATGAACCAAACCCAAGGGTAGTATTTATAACTGTGTAGTGAAATATTCATTCTTAAGAGTTTGTGGTATTTCTTGGTAGGTTGTGCTTTCTCAAACTCTGAAGGGTGTTCGAGGGGGTGACTTCCTCTGAGGGGAAGATCCATCTTAGTAATTAACTGGGAGACCCAAATCACTTGGATTTTGTGTTTGAACAGATACATCATGTGGCAGAAGCAGCAGAAAACAATGTAAAAGGAGCAGTTGTGCTCCATTTTTCTAAACTCACCTTTTAGTTTTCAGAGCAGAATGTATTTTCTCATGAGTGTGCAGTTGGATGCAGATTTCTTAGTGGGTCATGGTAAATACAGAATTGTTTGTTCCAGTGCATGGGACTGGACACACACAGCAAACCCAAATGGATGGATTTAGGGTTCCAGTGGATAATTAGTGTGCTGATCAAGATGAAAATAGCCATTTCAAAGTAGAAGCTGCTGCCAGGAGCAAGGAGTGCTGGTTATGAGCTATCTGTTATTTCTTAACAAAAAAATGCAGCTCAGTAGTTCAGACTTACTGGGTTTATGAGTCCTGCTTGCTCAGGGTGAGGAACAGGTAGGACTGTCAAAATTCCATTGCTGCTAATGGAGTCACAGGCCTGGGGCACAGCTGAATAAACTGGACAAATGCCTGTTTCATGAAGCCATCATAACAAGATTAATATCTGTTAATAAAAGGCTCATTTTTGTCAGAGCTGAGATTAATTTTTTTTTTTCCACCTCTGGTAACAGAAAGCTTTTGTGCAATCTACAATTACATAGCATGGAGACAATATTATATGTGTGAGGAAATGCAGCTGAAGCTTATCAGTGTCAGACACAGCCCAATACTTCCCTCTTCTGATGCTGTTTATATTATTCCAAAGAAATTTCCCTTAGAGGATGGTATTGATATTTTAGCGGTATATTTTGCAAAATTCTAATATAACCAGCAAGTTTTTGTATGCTAAAAATGTACAAGCCAGTTTTAAGTAATGGAAAAAGCCACAAGCAGCCCAAATTCCAAGACTGCAGGATAATTCTTGGTACACATTCTTGTTTTAAAGTCTCTTAAGTGATTTCTTTTTTTCCCCTGACCTTTGAGAAAGAAAAGTAAAATGAAATCAGATGCTTAGATGTAGAGAAGATATTCCATGGGGTGTGATATATGGAGGCAAAGGCTCCTTTCCAGCTGGAGAGTGGCAGCAGCTGTGGTGGGGCACGGGAACAACAAAAACCAGGTGATTCCAGTCTCTGAGGTGGAGTGAGGAGCCTTTGAGAAGGAATACCAGCAAAGGAACATCTCTCAAAGGAGCCAGCATGGGAAGAGGAACTGGTGAGTGCAATTGTTTGGGAGTTGTAGGAACTCCAGGAACTGTATGGATTGTAATGTTCAAGTGTTCAGGCCCTTTCCTTGGAAACTATTTCTTGATTTCCTTTTCTGAGAAGCTCAAGAGTACAAGCTTGATTTCTTGGCCAAGGAAGGAGCTTGTTTTTAAGTGCATAAATGATTGGCCTTCCAAAGGGAGACTCCCTTGCTGAGAAGTGTGGAATTTGGCAGTGATGATGGTGGATTGAGGGTGTGGTATCTAGAGAACAAATGGTATTTGGAAAATAAGGTGGTAGAATCTCCCTGGAGGAGAAAGCCTTAGTGCTGTTTGTGGAATGGTTTTGGAGAAAGCCCCAGAAACTGAAGGACAAAGACCAAGAAATGCTCAGTGATGTCAAGCACTGATAGTGCTTAGCCTAGAGAGCTTGTTGCCCTTAGGCCTTCAAGAGATTAGAATCTTACTTCTACAGTAATTCAGGAGGACAAAAGGTTTAATGTGAAGAAATAGAGTAAAGTTTAGTTATCAATGTATTCGATGTCAGTCTCAAACTGATCTGCACGCTCTTCTCTTCCCCTTCTTTGTGGTGAAGGCACTTGTGTGTTGGCACTCTTCACACCTAAGAGGATTGGAAAAGTCATGTGCTTGTTTAAAAACCTTAGGACAAGGGGCACATAGTAATAATTGCTTAAGAAACTTCCAAATGTTGAAAAAAGATACTGTAGATTGTATTACTTTGCATTTGCTCAGTAAATGATAAACACAGGCTTATTTTTCAGCTGTTTAAATTTCTAATTTAAAATATCTGGGAAGCCTGCTGTGGGATGGAGATTCCTTTATTGGAATACTGATAATGAAGCAACAAACATAAGTGTTTTATAAACTTCTGACAGAATTAAGTAAAGCTTAGCTTAACTTCATTTAGCTCAAATCTGAGTGGCTTGAGGTCCTGTCATGTCATGACTGAGTTTTCCAGCTGCTTCTGTTTTCTGTGCAATGTGTACATATATATATATATATATATATATATATATATATATATATATGCTTGGTTTATGGGTTTTGAAGGCTGTTTTGTGTAATAGATCGCAATAGGTAGATATTGAAATAGGTCATTAAGAAGGATATCCAAAATCTTTATTGTGTTGGAAATCCTGCAGTGGCTGAGAAATGGTTTGTTCCTGTTTCTAATGATTTAAACTCCATACAGGGGAGCTCTGGGACACAGGACATGAGTCTAAACTGACAGAAATAGGTGCAGCTCTAAAGGCAAAGGAATTCTGTTAATTTAAAAAAAAAAAAAAAAAACCTAGGATAATTGCTCAGTTTTTATTTTTAATGATCACTGTTATGCATTTTAAATACTTTTGTGATACTTCAGTAGGGTTATGTCATGGACCCCAGAAATCCCCAAAGCAATCCTGTGTTGCAAATATATACTTGTTTATGTGCTTGAACAGGGTGAGATTATTTTAATTCACAAAGTGACAGTCCTTGCCCCAAAGCTTTTAAATGTATTTTACAAAAGGTAATTTTTTCATTCCGAAGTAAGAATATTCTGTTCTTTGTTTATATTCCCATTACTTCTAGGAATCTCCTAATGGAGTTATTTTCCTTTTTTTTTTTCCTGCCCTGCATTTTTTTAACTACATTTTACAGCTGTATTAATTAGCTGTTCCATGATTGTTTTCAGTACTTACTTGCATATTTTGGAGCTGGTTGAGTGCACAAGAGGTTGGTTTTGGTTAAAACCTCTGCCATGGAGGAGATAACAGCTGTACAGTAGCAAATCTACAAAACAGGGAGTGATTAAATATCTGCTCTATTTTGTGAGTATATTTCATTATTCCAAGCTGGCACAAACTTACTAAAGCAATCCTTGTGTGTTTCTGTTGGACCTGTATAGCTTGACTTTTTTTCAGGAAGCCATAAAAGGGATAAGAAGGGAGCAGGAAACTCTAGGAGGAGTATTAAGATAAAGAACTTTCAGCAAGGCCAAAATTATACAGGAGAGTTGTAAAGATAAAGAAAACAATAAGAGTTGTGCTACATAGCAGGTGGTTTAACATTTTCAGACTGTGTAAGAAATGTTGTTTGTTTATATTGCAAGGGTTTGTCATCAAAAGTGCAAGACAGAATTTCCTGCTATTATTTGGATTTCATAATTGTATGCTGGACACTTCCCTTTTGAGATGTTGGTACCTGGTGTCTTAGGAAAATTAGAAAAGCCAATGTTCAAGATTAGGTCAGATCAGACAGAACGTGTGTATTTTCCAAGCTGACATTTAAAACAAAATAAAAGATTAGGAGAAGGACAAGAACAGAGGTGGGAAAATGAAGTGTTCCATTCCAGAAGTATCCTTTAACAAAGGACATAAAAACTCTCAAGTAAACTACCAAAGAGAACAAGAAATGTTGTATTCCCTTTTCTCCTTCCTACAGGTATTTAGAATTTTTTTCCTTACATATGTTTATCACAAGAAAGCAATAAGGAAAATGAAGCTATATTGCAGATCTGGTTTTCTGTCCCTTTATCCCTAAGTAGGATCTGCCAGACCATGATTAAATGAGAGAAAGATGGTGAAATCCTAAAGGTGATATAAATGCCTAGAAAGTACTACTTACCTGGGCTTCCAGAACTTTAAACCGTTTTTCTTGTTCTTTCAACCCACTAAAATACTTAGACAAATTATCCACCCTGTGGAAACAAAGCAAACACCTTTGAAGTCTGTTTTACTGTAAAAAAGCTGGAATAGGCATTAAAAGCTTCTTCAAGGAGTGCTTTTCTGTCCTAGTTTCTGTTCTCCCTGCATATAACTACTTTGTGTCTCACTGAAAAGTTTAAACCTCTGAATAATAATTTAGAACTTGCACCTTGTCAGGTAAAACCAAACTAAGCCAATTCAAGTGATGGTCCCAGTGGGGAAGTATAGAAAAGTACACAAATGGAGGTTCAGTCCCATCCCATAAAGGCATAAGTATTTGTTCTTCTGCATCTGTGGCTAATTCAAGGCATGTTAAACTTCCATTCCAAAGTCTGTGTTGTATTCCTACAGGGGATGAAATTATGTGTGCTGCAGCCTAGCAAATGAACTGTTTTTCCACCATTTTCTTCATTAATAGGATTTTCATTGAGTTTGGCTGTAGATTTGGCTGTAACTATAATTATACATATTCCAGGAATGACAAGCACTCTAACATTGTAGTGATGCTGGCCTCTTACTTTTTTTTCATGGACAGTATTTCCTAACTGCGTTCCAGTTTGGACCCTTTATATAAGCTTTACAAGAACTTAAATGCTGAACTCATTGAAAGCTGAAGGCTTGCAAGTTACTCTTGCTGCAGGTCTGAATAACTTACTTGTTAGATGTGGCCTTCAGCCTCTCTTCATTGCTTTCTTTCTTTTCTTGCTCAAGGTTTACAAGATAATGTTCTTTTTGCACCAGCTCCCATGTTATGATTTTTTGATCAAGGCCCACTGGAAGATCTCTTTCTGTAGGAAAAATAAGATAAAAATTGTATTTTACCCTTTTTTCTCTGATACTAGTAGTGAAAAGTTGAAATGCTGAAGGAATGTTGTTTTTAGGGCTAATAATTGCTAAAACACAGGAGCAAATGAAATAACTATTCCTTAAACCTATCAGTTGTTAAATCTTTAGAAATAAAATCCCTGTAACCCATTTTATATTGCTACCTTTGTTGTAATAACTATGATCAAGAAATGCACTGTGGGAAACTGTTCATAATTTAAATTATAAACCTTAATTTTTCATTTGTGCTCTCCTGGCACTCTTTGTTAGAAATAAATTATGAATCTTGGCTTATGGAAATCCAGCTTGCTTTGCTGTTTTGTGTATGCACCATGTCCTTGGAGAGAGTCAGGCTCTGCAGTTGCTTGATTTCATTTATTAACAACTCACCCAGGTGTTTTTTCTTGTGTTCCATTTTGTTGAAGAGTCTTCTGAGAACCAGAGTGATGTGGTTGATAATGATGAATGGTGGTGCTAAGGCAGGCCGGCCATGGTATTCCACGATCAGGTTGTAGCGCTGCACTTTCCAGAAGATATCTGTATTGCCCTGGACAACTTGAAAAGTGTAACTAATTTTGGGAGACAGGGGGAGAGAGAAAAGCATGTAACTCTTTTCACCACAACAAGCTTAAAATGAATATTACAAAATTTGTCCTATATTTACTTTAAAAAAGGATCAGCAAGGTCAGAAAGTAGCGTTGATTAAATCTAAAGTTTGTGAAAATTCTTAGATATTACAATAATGTCAGTTGCAGTCTCCAAGTGTTTAAAAGATACATTGGTTTTGTTTGGCACTTTTTTGTTTTGTTTTGGTTTTTTAAAGAAAGATATTTCTGCTTTGCTCAGGAAAGATCAGCAAACGTGCCACATCAGTTCTTCAACCAAATGAATCATTATTAGCTGTGTTGACAACAAGCATTTCCCTGATGTGCAAATCATCCACTGTGAAGTCTGCCAAGTTTGTGACTACTGTGCACCTGCAGATTTGATTCCCCATAGCCAAAGACTCAGACCCTTCTTTGCATGTTTAATTGAATTTTTAGTGAAAGAGACTTCTTTTGTCCCAGTCTGCAACGTGGCTAGAGTCAGCATGATGAGAATTCAACAGCTATCCGATCACAGGATTATCCTATCAATCCCCAAGTCATATTCATTAGGGAAATTATAAGGAATGGCCAGCAGTGAGGCAGTAAATGTGAGCATCCCCCTCTGCTGCCCAGTGGAATCCCTCTTGCCTGAACATGGCAATCAGGAGGTTCATGAGGAGGACGTTTGTGACGAGGAGGAAGATGACCAGCAGCACTATGACGAGCCAGTTGGCGTAGCTGTTGGGGCAGGATGGCGTGTTCTCCTGCAGAGCCTGCAGGGGGTTGAACGTGCAGTTCCTGGGATAGGGTCGTGATGCTGCAAAGGAAGATGGAGGGGAAAAAATAGTTATTTCAAATCCTAAAGTCGTGTTTCTTTCTTTGATTTCCGTGGAAGCAGAAGTGTGTTGTGTATTGAAAAGTCATTGCATTGTTGTGTAAGATATTTGCAGCCCTAGGGCAGGCAGACAGACCTCCACTTGGCTGCTCATTTAGTGGCAAGATGTCTGTCACAGCTGGCTTTGTAGTAATGTTCATCTAGAAGGCATTGTATTGAAAGGGCTGTATCCTTTTTAGACCAGTTTTGAGTTCTCAGAATGAAACCTCTCTGGGTTTGTGTTCCCCCACAATCTTGTGGCATGTGGGTTAGAGGAGAAAACTCAGTAAAAGCTGGGAAGGCAAGTTCCTTGTTCTAAATTTAAAGTGCTTTGTGTATCTGAGCTTGCAGTTGAGTTTAGGAAGAAGGTCTAGTTCTACAGCATCAGACTAGAGGTCTAGTGTTGTATTCTGTCTCCAGCTATGAATTAAACCCACAAGTTTAGACTAGCATAATGGTATTTATTTTTTTCCCCACTCTTTTCCTAGTAATCCTTTTCCCTGGTGGCACAGATAACCCTGTGGTTACATTCATTAGAGCACATGGTTATATCAAAGCTTACCAAGATGGGATTTCTTTCACCTTATACTTATCTATACTGAATTTCATTTGATGATTCAGCACTCATGAGGCTCCTCTGCCTCTCTTAAGTGTCAGCTTTTGTCTTTGCTACCCAGTGATGTAGTTTTGTCAGCAGATTTTGTCCTCCTCATTACCCCTTTCCATATATTTCATAAAGATGTTAAACAGAATAAGACTCAGAGGGCCCTGGGACAAATTAATCCCATATGGAAATGCCCATGTAATTGTTTATTTTTCTCTCTTACTTTTAACCTGTTATTTACTCAGGTAGAGACACCCACTGGAGTTTCAGTGGAGAGAAACACACCTTTCTAGGGAGTGCTACATCTGACTTTTTGGCAAATGAGTTGAATTATATTCCAGAAATGTTTGTTTCTTTCCAATTACTTTAATGGAAATAGGGATGACTAATTGTGCTGTACATACTTACACTATAAGTATTTAAAATGGACATGAATCACATTCCTCTCTCTTGTCATTCAGGTTTTTTGGCTAAGACATGCTTTTTCTTAAGTAGAGTGAACGTGAGAGAATGCTTACTGGTTTGCTCCTGTCTATGGCTTTTTTTTCTTTTCTTTTTTTTTTTTTTTTTTTTGGTTCTATTTTACATTACTCCAAGTTTGAGTCCCACTTCATTATTGCCAGTGACATTTAGCACTGACTAAATGCTGTGCTGTTACTGCAGACTTCTTTGGGAGGGGACCTATTCTGTTTTTACCTGCTTACCTATCAGAAATGTTACCTTTGAACTTTTATGTCTAATTATTTCAGTGTCTTATTATTTTTATGTTGATTTGTTTGCAGTGCTGCACATAAGCAATTACTAGCATTATTTGATTTGGGCAGCTTTATCTCCAGAGTAAATAAATGCTCTGGAGTAATTTTTATTCTAAAGCATTTGTTTGTTTATGGGCAGAGCAGTATTGCTTTAACACTGTTGCATTAAACTACTGCCAAAATGTGTGGAGGAGCTGTTATTTATTATTTGAGTTTACACAGGGTTATCTGAGTCTATAGTAAACTGTAAGGAAATGGACTGAAGTGAAAGCAGGTATGCCAGCCTTTAAACCTGCAAATCTTTGTGTATTTCTGAGAGCTTATCTAAATAGGGCCAGCCCTTATGCTCTAATGTAACTTCACAGTGCCCATTATCTCTCTGCAAATACACTTTGTGTGACAGTAATGTGTAAGCTGTGGCCTCTAGGACAAAGATGTAAAAAAGCAGAATTTAAAAAGGGCAATGCTTGGAAGGAATTCCATGCTCTAATCACAACTGTGCATGCAAAAATGGTCAAGTTAAGGGGAGAGAAATTTCCTCACTGTCTATTTCATCCAGAGGAATCTGGCCAAATATCTGAAGGTAGGGACGATAAAGAACCCTCCTGAATATCCATTGCACTCGGCTGTCATCGGGGTGGAGCAGAGCTTGAGTGGTCACACCGTAGGCAATGAGCCACACGCTCAAGAAAAACAGAAAGAAGAAAACATCCTTCATCTGCAAAAGAGAGGGGAAGGGGAGGAAAGGAGGGGCAGTGACTGTGATAGCATAGGCAGGGAACAGTAGTCTTTCTGTATGAACACAGCTCAAGTAATTCTGTTTCTTTACAAGCTTGTTGAGGTTAAAGGAGGTGGAATAGGATACAGTTCCATGCACAGAATTCCTTGTCTGACCTTGCTGTTACCATATTCTCCTTGTTCTGCTATTCTTCTTTGATAGCTCATTTAGATAAAGGCACATTTTAAACTAAAATCTTGCTTTCCGATCATCAAACATTTAAAAATGAAACACATTTCATCTTTTTAGTGACTGTCCCATTTTTATCTCTTAAGTGCACATTTTCTGTGAGATATGAGTACCATGGACTGCTTCACTGTGAATTACAGGAGTTCTGCTGGTAGCAGTCAGTGCTCATTGATGAATACTGAGCCACTGATACAGCAGGCAGTGAAGGCTGCAAGGATCAGGTTCCTTCTGTCTTCAGTTTTCAAGCTAAGTGATGCATCTGAAAGATTATTTTCGGGGCTTCCTGCTTTTAAACATTGTGTTTCTCTACAGAAGCAGAAGTAATTGAATCCTAAAACACTTACTTAAAAAAAAAAATCTAATATGCATTTCAAGTGCAATAATTTTTCCCTGGTGGAAGAGGAACACTTCATCTTTTCCCCATCTGATCTGACAGAGTTCATTAGGGACTGTAGATTCATTTCAATTAGATTATTGGATTGTACAGTTACCCAAAATTGTAGGCATTTCAGAGCCTCCAGGATGTTACTTGGAGTTCTGATAAGAAACATCATTTCTAAGCCAGGCAAGACAGAGTTGATGTCTGGCTTCCATCAGTCTATTTTTTTTTCTGGAAGATCTAAAATTTAGGAATGCTGCAGGGCTGTAGTGGTATCATGGTGATGGGAGAGCGGTGACAACTCTGCAACTATTTTCTTTTTTCCA
This sequence comes from Erithacus rubecula, assembly GCF_903797595.1. NCBI lineage: Eukaryota > Metazoa > Chordata > Aves > Passeriformes > Muscicapidae > Erithacus > Erithacus rubecula. The sequence goes on from NC_136688.1 coordinate 3,975,546, forward strand.
GTCTGCAGTCTCTCTGGAAATAAGTATTGTTCTGGCATTTTAGCAATTTCCAGATCTGTTTCAGCAAATCTGTAGCAAGAGTATAAAGGGGAAAGACAGTAAAACCATCTGGGATTGCTTCTCTGTTAAATAAGGGAGGTGCTTTTGCTTGAACCCTCTCAAAGCCTTCAAGCAGGTTCAATTTACTGAAGTAACCTTCTCTATTTCTTGCTTTGATGAGGTTCAACACTGAAATACCAAAGCTGAGGCATCATGTTGGCTTGGGTGGGGCAAAGATGAAAGGGGAGCATGTTAGGGTTTTTTCTAGGCTGCTGTTTATGTTCTTGTTTGCATCTTCCCAATCCCAGTGTTATCTTGCAGGACATCAGGTGCCAGCAGAGTGGGCACAGGCAGGGCCTGTTCAAGACCCTGGTTTGGCTTGGCAGCAGCAAAGGAAGGGTTAGGAGCTGTACATCTGACTTGTTCTCTTGCAATGGAAGCCTGCTAATGCCATAAGTTAGATAATGAACAAGAACAAATATTTATTTGCCATTTACTCTCTTGCCAGTCCAACCAAATGTCATGTTAGAGTTCCAGTTATTGCATTTGTAGACAAATCCAAATAGCTTGGTAGTTATGTTTATTCAATGTATAGGCTTGTTTAGACTGTAGAGCTTTTACTGAGTTCTGCTGTGAGTCACAAATCAAATATTTGTAGATTCTGTACAACTGGATGAACTCTATTAATCAGTTAGCATGAGCAACTGGATGAACTCCATTAATCAGTTAGCATGAGCTAATTGATCTGGAGGATTAACATGCCTAAATAAAAAGCTATTTCTACATACCAATGCATACCCAAGCACAGTAACTGTAATCCCAGTGTCTCATTTCCTGCAGGAGAGCAGTAATAAATAAAAATATTTTATCAACATCTTCCAACATCTGCTTGCAAAGTACTAATGTGTTTTCATTGTAATGGAGAGCGAAAATTACAAGAAAGAGTAACTCCTGTAGGAAACTTGTAACTATCATTTTTCACTGATTTATTTTTTCCTGCATTTGCTGTGAGAAACACAGTTTGTTTTCCCAAGTCATTCATTGGGAGCCCTGCCCTCCTGTACATGCTCTGTCATCTGCCTGAGGTCTCTGCCCTGGATGCAAATTACTGCTATTCCTCCTACTTCCACAGCTTAGGAAATGGGAGGAATATCAGCAAGGCAAATATTACTCTTCATTTACAAAATCCGAGGGTAAATTATTAGGTGAGGTACAAGGAGTAGTAAATTTGGGCTAGCACTACATAGCCCTTTGAAATGATCTATTTCAAACATTGCATCTTATAATAAAATGCAGGCATATACAAAATAACAAGCCTCAAAAATGTAAAAATAAAGAGATTATGAAGGTATTTCCTTTCTAAAGACATTTCCTACTCTCCACTTCTTAGAAGACACAGGTATTTTATCTGAGACAGACTGCACACTTACCATCCTTTCCACAATTATGATCTTTGGTCCAAGTTGTTTGTGAATTGCAAAAATGTGGATAAGTCTAAGTGTAAACACCATAAAATCAATGGCGAGTATTGTACGGCCAGCTTGAAAAGTTGAGTTCAGCATTCTGCAGAACACATGGAATGAAATATCAGCTCTCAGCAAGGACTGCTAATGTCTGTACAGTGGTGAGAAATAACCAAATGATGAAGGAACACTGTTTTCTCTCTCTTGGCTTCAATGAGATTTGTTAACAAATAAAAAAAGGTACCTTGAGTAAAAACGATTTCTGAAAACAAACAAAAGTAGAGCTTTTCTGTACATGTGTTTGAATATATAAATATATTTTTCTGTTGTCTCTGGAGCATCTTCCATGATTTCCACAGAATTTTAGAGGCTCCTACTGCAGAAACATGTCTTGAAGCTTGTAAAAATAAATGTTGGAGCCTGTTCTGTCATGCACATTAACATAACCCTTGGTACTGATGCTGACTACCTCACGTGGAGCAAATATATTTACCTGCAGGTCACCCCAATTATGAAGAGATAGATGGTCACCATATCACATTTATTCCAGTTATCCTCCACATACAGTTTAAATTTTTTCATTAAGCTTGTGTCTTCATCTGTATAGAAACTCTGAAAAAGAGAAATATCCATTGGTATTGATCTCTGTCCACTTTCACTGTTTCTTTCTGAGTTTTAACATATCTGCTGCCTTTTCCTCTTTCATTGCAAAGAGCAACACAAATTCTGAGTACAATAAAGATAAAAGCAAGCTGTTAAACAAGGCAGCTTCCAGTCAGGGTTCAGTTTCTAGGCATTGCTACCTAAACAGCATGAACAGATTTGGCATTTGTGTACTGGAATTGTCAGCAAAGGCACATTTGATTATCTAGGTAAGAGCTGGCGTTCTTAATTGGGTTTTAGCCTGGCAGTCTTCATGTTTTACAGGTTTATAATGAAATGTTCTTTGATCCAGATATTTTCCATGTCCTCCTCTGGTTATGGCCTTGCTGCATAATTTCAAATAAATTGTGACAAACTTTCCTGTCTCTTTTGCTTAAACAATGAACACCTACTGGTTCTTCCAGGGTAAATTATTATAACTGCTTTCTCTTTGTGTCTAAAGAGAAGAACTTTATGCACCCACAGTTGACAACACATTTGCACCATTGTTATTATTTCAGTTTTTAAACTGAGGACATTCCTCCATTACTCCAAAACCGGTAAAAGGAGATTAATGGAGAAGGGCTTTTGGTGGTTGGTGGTTTTGTTTGGTTGTTTCTTTTTAAGAAAAGTAAGCCCAAAAGAGATCTGCTAATATTTTGAGTTGAAAAGTATTTTAGGAAAAGCCACAAATAATCTGAGTTCATTTACTTGTATTTTTTTTTTTTTTTAACAGTCTGCAGCAGGGAAGAATCTCCTGAAAGGATGTAGAGCTGTCTGCTGTGTTTCCAGGTGTAGAATATAACTTCCAACTTAGACTATTTGTGGTGGGAAGACCTAGTTCTGGGGAGTGAAATCAGAGAGGGACTTTACAAAACAAAAAATATCAGAGTGCTGGCAGCCCACTTGACTTGGCTAAGGCTGGAGTAGGATGGAAAAACAGAGGTAGAGCTGTGGATTTACACAGTGGAGGAAGAGCTTGCTCTGGGAGAGAGAGGTGAGATGTTAGGGTAAGGTCAGTTCTGTATTGTTCACCTGTGCCCCTGACATTTGAAGTGTCTCCAAGCTTGTGCAGTTACACAGACTGTAAATCTATTGAAAATCCTGCTGCTGGTTTGGCTGAGCTGGTACTAAGGTGATGCAGGTTACTCACCTGTCGGATCTCTTCCAAGACAAGGGTAAACACCCAGAAGTAGAGTACAATTTCTTTAACGGATGGACCCTGAGGTGGAGGTGGTTTAAAGTCCAGTAAAAGGACATAAGTAAATAGAAAGAGAAAAGCAAAGTACATTATAACATTCCCCATAAATACAGTTACAGGGGCACTCCAGAATTTTCTCCACCGGGTAAACACGAATGTTGCCCATGCTGTGTTTGCAGAAGGGTTCTGTTTTTCCAGTGTGTCATTTCCTCTGCAAACCAAAAAGAATACAAGCTTAGTGACAATCTCCTAAAATTAGTTCATGGGAATAGGCTCAATGTGATTCTATATAAAGCTTCATGCAAGATAGTAACAGGCAGATGCTGGGGCTGGCCAAGGGGGAAGGCTGCAGAAGTCAGAGCAATCACATTACCATTGCAGAAACATTTCAAGTCAAAAAAGAAGGTTTTGAGAAACAAAGTCACATCAGAATTATATATGCATTTTTATTATTTCAGTTTAGTTGTACTAATTTTATTTGTTAACTTCATTGCGTTCTGTATGGACTGCAAATGCACAAGGAGAGGGAGAAGGGTAGTTGATCTTTATAAACCTAAATAATAGGAAAGAAAAGAAAATGGGCAGTGCATTTTTGTGAGTCAGCTCTTAATTATTTTGGCTCTAAAATTTTCTTGCACTGTTTTGCTTGCATAAGTTGATGTTGTTGCTGTGACTTTAAACTTCTGACCCAGTCTCTAAATGCTGGATCATACAAAGCCTGTGTTTCTTGACTATCCTTCCTGCAATCTGATAGACCTACTGAAGAATGAATAGCTTTGCAGAACTGGCATCTTGCCCTTTGTGATTAAATTAGAGTAAGTTGCAAAAAAAGCAACATAGAAGCCTTTTAGCAAAAAGAGTTGACATAATGCATAAATTATGTATTAAGGGAGTCTTTGAATGTTGTGGAATGACGCAAGTATTCTGGTAACTGAAGGGAAATTTGACCTGGACATCTACAGCTGTTCTGCTGTGTTTTGGAACATGAACTGGTATCTATTGGCAATGGAAATTATCCTGTGCAGAAAATGCAAGTTTGGTAGCAATTTGATCTTTGTGGGAGGATTTGTTTCCACATAAAATGCTCTCCTGTGTATGCTGGGGATGTTATTGGACCTTTAATTTTGTGATTCTTACTCTGAGAAGTTTGATCTCCAACAAAGGATGTGCACACTAGGGTATATTTTCAATTTCACCTCACAGAAAACAAACAATGACTCTTCACTGGTTTTTAATTTCCTCTGACAATCTTGCTAATTATTAAATACATTTTTTACAAGGAACAGGTTCTCTTTGTGGCCAATCTTTTCTATATGCCTGATTCTGTACTACCTCTCAATTTATGACATTGTGAGATGCATTCCCATGGTAACTGGCTAATATCATAAACAGATAATTGCAGCTTTACTGTAAGATGCTGAAATAGATCTGGGAGGGAGAGAGCCTCTTTGTTAAAATAAATTGCTAGGATAATACCAATTGGAATGTGGAATGTAATGACCAAACCATGCTGCACTCAGGATATGGAAGTGCTTTGTGATATTGCTTTCAAATAGCTCCTAAGAGGCAGATGCTTTTACACCTATTTTATAGGTTAGGGAGGGAAAGAGAAGAACTAATGATTTTCTCCAATATACAAGCAGTTAAATGCCAGAGGTAAAAATAGAACCTAATAACTCTGACTTGGTCCAGGACTTCATGCTGCAGCTGATGCTTCCTCTCTACCACTGTTCAGGAATATCTGGAGTTCTTTAAATCACGAAAAAGCTGAGTGGCAATTTACCTCTACTTAGCCATTAAGAGGACTTTGAGCCAATCAAAAGTTTATTTTCCTTTTCCTTTAAGTCCCTGTGATCTCTCAGGTTTTGGTGATAAGTGTGTGGAAGAGGTATAGGGAGAGATTCTGTTCTGAATCAAAGATCTGTGACTGACCACAAGCAACTGACTGAACCTTTGTGCTCAGTTACCCATTTGTGTGATGCTCCCTCTAACTCACAAGGTTCCTTAGGGCTCATCTAATATAAATAATATAAATTAAGAGTGTGAGAAGCTGCCTCAACATAGAATTCCCTGGTAGGAATGGGTGCAGGTACACCTTTGTAAGAAAGTATGCAGTGATGTAAGGTTTTGCTGAGAACCTTCTTTCTGCTCAGCTCAGTAATCTGATAACTTCCTAAAATCCACTGTGTATTGGTCATCATGAGCTGTTGGGAATGTCAGGAGATGCTGTTTGATTTCCAAGTAAATTCCTTATTCTGTAGAAATTACCTACTCAGAAAAAACCAACCGGTGTCTCCTTCAAGCAGTGCTATATCCCTCTTTATTTTCTATATTCTTTTTAGAGAGCAACAACAGCAGTAATCAAGGGCACAGCACTTCCTGAGGGGGAATGACTTTCTTGGCCCTTCAGCTGCTCCTTAGATCATTACCTAATCCACAAAAAATGTCCTGTTCTTTGGCTGTTGTCATAAAAGTTACATTAGCTGATGGTTTTAAACTTACCTATCTTCTTCTCTGGAGAGAAACAGAGTCCTCTCTGAATTCAAACTGTCCAGCTCTCTAAATGGCTCTGCCTCATTCTTTGACTGTTTTTCCTCACTGTAAGGAAATAAACTCATTAAAGATGATGCTGACCCATTTTTCACTGCTGAATTGGCATTGATACAGAGCTGATACTTACCTTGGATCTGCTCTGTTGGGGAGCTATTAAATAGGGCATAAACTTTATCTTTACAAATTTTGTTTATTTTTATGGAGGAGGCTGAAGTCACCTACAAGACTGAGAAGTGATAATTGGCATGCTTCACAAAAAGGGAGTAGGATGCTCAGTTTCCTCCAAGTAGTTATGATTTGAGCAGAAATAAACCCCTCAGTCTTAGATAATTGCTCAATGCTCCATTCCTAGTTACTCTTAGTAGCAATTAAGAAGGGAAATGCCAGAAGCAGTCTGGGACATGTGACAGTTCTTGCATTTCCAGGGAAAGGAGGAAAAAAAAATATGGAAATTTGGAAAGGATTGCTTGTGTATAGGATTGATTATGTATAATAATTTAAACCTTTCCGTTAAAACTTTGCCAAAATATTACATTAAATGAATTTGTGAATCTGGCAGCCAGAAGGTCATCTTTAGTGATACAGACAGAAGCCAAATCTTATGTCAGCATTGCCAAACAAATTTTCCTCTTTCTTTTTATGTAGTTTAAGCGTTAAGAAACATGTATTTCATAATAACATGTCATTTCATATTGCCAATTCTTATGCTTTGTATATGATTCTCTAGATGTTATGAGGCTTTCCTAAAGTTTCAGATCCTCAGTTTTTACAACCATCTGAGCAGCTTGGCTGTTCTTTTTTATTTTCTGTTTTTTTAGTTTTATTTAGTTGATTGGTTTTTGTGATAAGGGTTTTTTGTTTTGTTTATAGTGCATGGACTTTTTTTCAAGAAAACCTAATACTGTAAGACACTGAATTAAAAAATCTGAATTGATTTTGACTTACTGATAATTTAATGTCAGTCTTGTGTTTTTAAGCTCGACTTATGGTTATCAAGGCTTGTGGCTGATAACATGCTTTGTGATGGCTGTTTTCCTTGGATAAAATACTGAGGTTTGAGGCAGGCATCTCCCAATCTAGAAACAAATGGTGCTACAGCTGCAGATATTCTACACTTTGCTGTGTAGAAGCTGAAGCTGACAGAATTCCAACAGGCTTTCCTGTGGACTGTACAAAATAGAATGATCTCTGAAACTGTGGCATTGATCTTTTAAGTGTGGCAACAGGCTCTAGCACAGGACACACAAATCACTCAGCCCTGTAGAAACTGATTTGGCTAGGTGATATTAGGTAATGCTACCATTTTAATCACTTCAGGGGGAAATTTTGAGTCTGGATATTTTTTGTGGCTTATTTTTCATCACTTACTTATCTCTTGCTCCCAATTAGTTATGTTTATACCTGAATGATATTAAATTTGTGTAGATTAGGAAAGGACACCAGAATGCACAGATTAACTTGAGGATCTTTGTGCTTGTAGACATGTCTCCCCACCATATTTTTGTCAGGAAGGCCTGAAAGTTAAGAAGAGAAAAGATGGCTTTAATATCACAAAAATATACTTGCAGATGAAGTCCACCTATATTCAGTGACTCTGAAAAACTCAGAGCTTCAGAGCAGACAGGTTCTCTGTGTGTCCTTCTGCAAATCTTGAGTATGCAAAGAGTTTTCAGAGAGCAGCAAGCCAAATAGACAAAGCAAACAACATGTGTAGTACTAAGGAAGGCCAAGTCAGGCACTGGGAGATAAAAGCAGCATCACTCTTAATTTAGCTTTGTGTATGCAGGGAGAAGTCAGGTCGTGAGAGCAAAACTGAAGAGTAATTTAATTTAACTTTTATCAGTGAGCTCTCTCTTGAATCTGAACAAGGAGTTACCTCACATCTTGGAGCAGCTTCATTATGCCCCAGGCAGATTTACAGTCCTTTTTGATGCTTCTCTGTGAGCAAGGAAGGAATAAAAAGCAAAAAGCACATGATGGATTAAGGGCTAAACCTTCTCCTGAGCACACTGGTCTGTGTGCCAGCTGGATGAGAGGGTGAGGAAAGGGGGAATTGTGCTGCTTTGGCAAGGACATGGTATAATGTCCTCTTTGTCTGTTGCTAGGGGAAGAGAAGAGCCCCTTCTCCAAAAAATGATCCTTAGGGGAATATTTTAATTTGGGTTGCTCAGTTCCTGTGCCATCCTTTCCTGTGTCCAGCTTAAAGCCCTGGGAGCATGTGTAAAACTTACCTGGACACCATCATGTGCAAAGAAAGACTTGGCATCTGCTTCTGTGGCCAGCTGAAGGCACGTGGTTTTGCTCCAGTACTGATTTTTCCTCACCAGCAGAGCAAATGCTCTCTCCTCACTGTTGTGGTAGCATTCACTAAACAGTTCTGCCATGTGAAGGAAACACAGACAAAAAATGTATCTCGTGGGTGATCCTCTCCCACTTTGAAGGATGAGCTGTCATGCTGTCCTCACTCTCCTGAACAGACTAAAGAAGACAAGCAGCTCAGCTTTGTCTCGTAGACAGCAAGTCCTTCATTTTAAGACAGAGCTACTTGGAGTGCTATGGCATAGTTGTTTCCAGAGAAACTGGATCTGGAGCTTAGAAACCAGGATAAATTTAAACAGTCCAAGGAAAAAACAAATCCAGATCTTCTCATTAGACAAGATCTGACTTCTCATGTCTGTTCCATTCTACTGATTCCCTTGATTATCTCAGTACCTTTCCTCAGCCAGCCTATACTTTGTTACACTGTGAGGATGGGCAAAAAGATCAAGTGCACTTAAAATGATATACAGACATCTTTTCTAGTTGATGTGGTATTTATCATTCTTAAAGGAAGTTTTCTTTGCATGATCTAGGCCAGAAATTAAAACTGAGGATCTGATCCAATACTTATCAAAGCCCAGGAGCAGAAGTTCTGTGTATTGGATTAGGCACCCTAATTCTATGACTAAATTACTCAAGCCCTGTGATTATATGAGAACCTGATTTTTAATTTTTGTAAATTATAATGGCCCTGTGAGAAGAAGGGAAAATGTGATCTGTGTGTAAATAACACAGCAACACCTGCATGAGCCTTCAATGAACTATCTCAAAGGGAGAGGAGCCTGTGTTTGTTTCCATGAGGGGCATGTTTTAAAGCCCTCTCCTACAGCAGTGAAGTGTGGATTGAAGCCAGATGAGCAGAGAAGTTGTGTGCACACATCTGTTTCTAAGGCAAGCAAAGGGGAGAGGGCTCAGCATTCCAGCATTGCAGATGCCTGGGTCTGACTGCTGTAGGGAGGGGCAGCTTGTGTGCTATAAAACCAGCCTGAGCCTCACTGCAGTGTGCAGTGCACTTGGCCCTCTTCTGAGTGAGGTAATCTCAAATTATTTTTAGCTGCAATGACAAAACTTAAAACTTGTTGCTCTAGTGGCCCTTACAGAGCAAGCTTGATATTGCAGGAAGAGCAGGCTGCTGTGAGCCTGGAAGTGTTTTGGTTATTTTATCTTCCTCATCACTGTAACACACCTTGTACTAAGATCAGACAATTAAAATACCAATAAGCAGCAGGAGAGTATCCGTGCATCCCAGGGGGCCTGTCTTGGAACACAGAGTTTTCCAGAATGAGTGGGTTTTAAATCTTTCCTCTGTGTCTGAATATTTGGGACTGCCTGTGCTGCAAGGCTGTTAAATTATTCATGACAGATGACCTTTCACAACTGAAACAGTATTTTTTTTCACTCGCTTGCCTTCCAATGGCAGCTCCTTCTTTAATTTTCAATGCTATTCACAAAGTGCCATTACTTACCAACAGCGAGCTGCTCATACTTGGCCTCTTTCATTGTACAGGCTGCTTTGGTCTCTGTCTCCAGGCGGGACATCTCTTTAAGGATCTTGCAGGCTGCCAGAGCTGAGGCTACACCCTCCCGACCCTGCAGGATGGAAAGGGGTGCTGCTGTCACCCTCCACCGGAGGGCATTTCTGAACGGGGAAGGCTCCACTATGGGACACACCGAACAGCAACAGCAAAAGTTCATGCTTCTCAAGAAAAATCTTCCCTCCAATACAGATTTGAAAGTCGAAAATGCTGATAAAAATGACAGTTTGGATGATATTTGAGAATTAAAATCGCAACACATCCCTGGCAGTGCTGGAGGCCAGGTGGGATGGGACATGGAGCAAACCTGTCTAGTGGAAGGTATCCCTGGGGCATTGGGGCTGGATGATCTTTAAGGTCACTTCCAACCCAAACTATTCCATGATTCTTTATTGGCATTGTTGTGCCTTGTAAGGTTGGACACCTCTGGGTCCAGGCTTTTAGAGGGACCTGATTTGGAATAGCAGCCAAGGACTGAAAGGAGAATAGTATTCTCTGGAAACAGAGCAGAGGGGGGAGCGCAGCTGGCAGGGGCACAGCTGGCAGGGACGTGGCCGGACAGACAGACAGACCGAGCCCTGCGGTGCCGATGTGCCCTCACGCACACACAGCATCCCCTCCCCGGGCTCCCCCGCTCCAGATGCGCTCCCGGCGGTCAGGATGAGCCGGGAGCTGTGTGTGTGTGTGTGTGTGTGTGTCCCTGGGGGCAGGGAGGCTCCCAGATGTGCAACAGGAGCCGATTATGCTCGGGGCTCAGCCCGGGCTCCCTGCGCATCCTGCACGTAAAGATGCTGCGCTCCCTTCCCCGCGCCGCCCTCGGACCCACAATCGCCCTTTGTGCGAGGCACAAATCCTGCAGCTGGGGCTGCGAGCCGTCGGAGGGAGGGCAGGGAGCGGAGCTGCAGCCTGGGCTGATTTACACCTGCCCCTGCTCTCCCCTGGAGCCCGCAGAGATGAAAGGTTCGATAAATGCCACCGCTCGTGTTTTGGAAACAAACCTATCTGTCATCTGAGCTGCAAGGCTGGGCGAAAAAACGTCTCGTAAACTTGAAATATGCCGATATTCTCCCCAAGCAGCTCCAGCTCAGAGCTTACCATAGCCCAGAAGTAGTTTGCCATCTTGTGCCGGTTTTGTAGTACTGCCCATACAAACAAATCCCTCCAAGGATTTTCGCTTTTCTGGTTCATGTCCAAGGTCTCAGGTAATCGCTTTGTGTTCGTTTTGTCCTGAAATATGGATTGTAGAATTTAAAACTCGATTCACAGTCTCACTCTATGCAAATAGCACTGTCCAAAATGCTCTCAGCCTCGCTGGCTACTTCATATTCCTTGGACTTTCCTTGGACCAAAAGCTAATGAGCTCATTCTGTGCTGAGTTACAGGGTCCTTGTGTCCCCGATATAACCCAAGAAGTGTGAGAACATTCTGGATGAAATGGTGACTCTGTTGAAGCCAATGCTAAAGATTTCATTGACTTTATAAAGGCTGGGGTTTCACCACTGGTGTGAAATATCAGACAAGACAAACCTGTGATTAACTAATCTGAGCTTGCCTTCAATTATATCGGGCTCTGCTCAGCTGCCACAGAGGACATGGCTTGAGAGAAAAGGGAACAAAAGGCATTTTATTTCATCAGAAATAAATCCACCGAGGCCCTGGACGAGACAAGAATAGAGTACATCAATGCCCCTTTTTCTCTTTCCTTTGAGAAACCTTTCCCTCATGCAGAGAGCAGTTTAAGTAGAACACTGCTTATTCCTGCAGCACTTGATAAAAAACTGTCTAGAGGAAGTGGAGCCACTTAGGTCAAGTTCTGAATTTCAAATATATTTTAAAACTAGCTTTTTATCTATTGTATTGGTTGGAAGCAGCCAGGGTGTATTTATTCTTAATCAAACAGGTTTTTGTGAGAATATATTTTTTAATAATTGATGGGATTGTGTTCAAATTTATTTTAATGGCACTTTTGGGTGCTGTTGGGGTGTGTTTCTTTAGTTTGTAGTGCGCTGTTGAAAGGTCAAGTCAGGCTTTGGGATTAAATTTTTATTTCTGTCAGATTTTTAAGTCTGGAGTATGCTTAGTGGCTTCAGAGCTATAGTCTCAAGTTGTTCATCCTTGTGAGTGAAGAAAACCTGAGTAGATTCAAACTTAACTTTTCATACTACTAATTAATTTATCTAGGCTTTATCAAAGCAAAAGCAATTTAATCTTAAAACCAAGATGTTTTTCAAAAAATTAGTTTCTAGTTTTAACAATTTTTAGGTGTAATTAGGACTTGACAAATACCAAAATGCTTAATTGTTTAGTTTGTCTAAAACTGAATCCTAGTGAAATTTCTTTATACATCTTTGTTTTGAAACCTTGCACCCAAACTTATTTTCAATTCTTTAGTAGGCACTTTGGTATTTAGGCATTTTAATGTTAAATACATTGTCAAATGACAAAAATGATGATGCATGTATTGTACCCCTCTGGATTATAAACATTGGTACCACCATCACATATCATCCTTTTCATCTGGTGGCCAGCACACTTGCCAGGACCATGTCACACAACTGTTCCTATTTCTTGCTCTGAGTTCTGGCTGTTCTGGCATAAAAAGACTAAAATGATCTAAAGACAAATACTGGATATTATTGAATATCAATATCTGAGTATGGTCTATTAATACAGAGTACAAATCTGATAATAGTTTTGTGTACAAAGATGATAATTTTCAGACCTGGGATTGAAAATCCCCATTGCATGCTTTTCTTTCTCCTAGGAAAAAAATTGCCTTTCCAGTAGTATCCAGTACTACTTCTTGAAGTTCTGCACGAGAAAAGCAGACCACTATTTTTATGTCTGATTGCTCCTTAGTAAATGTAAATCTTGTTTGTATTCCCCATGCATCTTTAATTAAATGTGTTCCCTGCCCCACCCCAAAGACTAAACCTAGTTAAAACTGCACAAATTCTGGGTTGGAGTGGAGCAGAATTACGATGCAAAGTTGTGACTCACTGATTTCTTCTTGCCTCCATGTCTGAGGTCTTGATAGAAACCTTTGCATGCATCATGAAGAAAATCCTTGAGAACTCTGGAGACCTCACTGAGAGTGAAGAGGGGGCAGATCTCCTCCTGCTCATTTCTCTGCTGACCAGTGAGCCCTGCCAGGGTCAGTTTGCTTTCTTCATGTTTCTTCAGGAGAAGTTCATAGAGGAGACATTTCCGAGAAATGGAGCAGTAGAGTCTCTGGAGACGACTGTAGGTCAGGAATTCGTGTATGTTGGCCCCATTGTCAATAAATAACTTTACAAATTCTGGTTTGTTGTTGACCAGAGCATCCATCATCACTTCCTCCAGGTCACAGGACTAGATTGATGAAAGGGGAAAAAATAAAAAAACAAAAAGGGAAATTTTTGGGATAATCATGGATGAGTGATGATGTGAGTGGTAACATTTAAATGTGCATGAGGACATGCACATTTTGTCTTCCACCAGTCAATAGAGAGTGCAATGAGAAAGAGGTGGAACTCTCTTCATTTTTCTCTGATAAAATGTCTGTGCCAGTATTAATATTAAAACATCAACATAAATTGTGTGCTGTGGAGCTCAGTGTGAGGTACCCATCACACTGGGTATTTATACAGCAGTGACATTCTTCATGCCACCTTCTAGCAGTAATACCTGTCTGCTTCTTGTGCTTTATAAACTTTGGCTTATTTGCTCTAAAGATGTATACAGAAAGAAGAGAAAGATTGCTGCTCTCAAACAGCTCAAGAAAGAGATGATGACCACTGAGTTATTCCTCTGTCTTTGGCCATTATCATATAGGGGGCCAGGAACAGCCTCAGGAAGAATAATACCCCATCCCAATCTCTTAGTGGAGTGTGCAGGCAGTGTTAAAAACTGAAGCCATCTTTTGGGATGTTCCAATGTCCTGTACACATTGGAATATGTACTGAGTGCCCTCTAAGGCAAAAAACCTGGTACCTTCCACTCCACGTCACCATTGAATATTTCACTTTTAGCAATGTCAACCCTATTCCAGGCCACTGCCAGCTTCAGTTCATCCAGATATTCCTTAGCCTCCTGGCTCTGGCTTTTACAGGCTGGAAGAAAAGGGGAAATGCAAATAAAGTCAGTTCTTCACAGTTATGTTTAATATAGTATTGGTACTCTGATTAGCAATGCAATTCTCCTTCAACTATCACAGATCTGTGGGTTGCTTAACCAGAAAACCTTCAGAGCAATATTTCCTTAATTAAGAAACATTAATATTCAAAACTGTTATTTTTTTTCTAGATGAACTCTATATTAAAAGCATTAAGTTTAAATGGCTGTTGGGTATTAAGAGGGACACTGGCCTGCAGAAAGCAGGGGACAGGACTAGCTGCTGATTTTTGCCTTGTGTCAACTAGCACATCAGGAACAGAATGTCTTTTTTTTTTTTTTTTTTTTTTCCCCTCATTCTAAGTTTAAGCTAACAGAAATTGAAATAGATGGCAGCACAAGTAATGTTTTCTTTCAGAAGATATAGTGGAGATTTCTTATGGGAGAAATTGATTGTTTCTGAAACAAAGGCAGTTTGTTCTACTTGTTGGTTTTGGTTTTGTTTTCATGGTGTTTTTAGTGGTTTAATTGGAATAATATATTGCTCCAGTATATTTCAGTTCCTTTATAGCCTCTTATTAAGAGAAGGAAGTAGTGACTAAAACAGTCCCATACTATAGCATGAGATTAAAAAGCAAACACAAGTTAAAGGGAAATTTACAGCAGCTACAGTAACTGCCACAGTTAATTTGTCAATAAACAAACAAAAGAACAGTGCATCAGAAATGAAATTTGATCCAACAGTCAACTGAACTTGCACTGGAAAAAGAGGAAATATGTTTATGGCATAGAAATCAAATAAGACAAACATCACAGTGCTTGTTTATTGTATCTTACCTTTTACTAAAGCTTTTAAAATGACTGTGTCTAGTTCTTCTGAACCATCTTGCTCAAAGTTGTGCAGAGTTAGAAGATGCTGGTGTGAAATAATGTTCTGAATCTATTTGCAGTCGAAACAAAAGAAATTTTACACATTGTCCTTGGGTTGTGTTAGTGCCCAAATGCCCAGTGGAGATCACCCATACAATATTTCCCAAAAACTTATGTTCTTATTGCAAAGCTGAGGTCTGGTAAGAAGGCCAGTATTGTTAGTTTCCCATATATAAATAACTCCTAAAACAAGGAGGGAGTTACTGCCTTTTCCAAGTGACCTACCAGGATAGGAGGAACAGAACTTGGATATCCTAGAACCAGAGCAGTGCTTTAATTAAAGATCCTTCCTGAACTTACATTCTTATTTGACTCAAAGTCATGCTATAGCCAGCATACCACTAGAGTCATTTTACCTTATCCTGCTTTGACATTTAAGTTTTTCTCTCTGAGTTGTTTATTTAAAAGCACAGTCTCTAACTCTTCTCTGAGTGAAAGTCCTCAAATATTGATATATATACAGTACTCTTTCCTTCTGCTCCTCTGTTTATTGAGTTTTCTTTCTTGCAATGCAGCTGCACTTTGTGAGCCTCTGGCAATATTGCTTCTATTGCCTTTCATCCCCTTTGGTTAGTGATCTGGCAAAGTTTTTCCTAATGGAATTAGTATGTGGAGCTTTTAAAGCTGAGGATTATGGCAGTGAATGCACAGAATAAGTAGTGGGCCAGGTCAGGTGGACTTGGATTATCTCAGAGTCACCCAGTGCTCTTCAGCCTTCACACAAGGACAATCTCAGAGTGGCTATTTGTTTCTAAAAGGCTTATGCAAGTGTACCCCAAGACAAAGAGTAAAGAAGATCTCTGAATCTTTGTCTTTCTGTTTTAAGAACAATAATACTTATAGAAAGAGTAACTGACAATAGATAGGATCATTTCTAAACACGCTGCATTCTACTTAATTTATTCATGCTTATCCACAAGGAGGTTTCCATTTAACAGCTGTAGGTCATGAATTAGGTCTCTTCTGTCACAGCTGCACAAGCTCCACAGCTGTGGATATAAATAATGCTTCAAGTCCCACAGAAGGACTGTCAGATTCCTGGATGCTGGCTGTTACTGGAGGAAGTAATTGAGGAAGGACAGAGCCCTAAGTGTTCAGCTGAGTTACTGGGGCAACAAAGTAGTTTGCATGATCAAATGACCACTTGATTTGTGATGCTAGAGAGGCATTCTGTGACAAAGCACTGGAGCTCCCAAGACTTCTGAGCAGCTTCTTGCCAAACCTGTACTGAAAGGGCTACCAGAGCTGCAAGGGTTAGGAGTCAGCTCTGTGAACATGGTGGGTTATCAAACACATGAACTCACTGTTGCTGTCCACTGCAGAATGTCCTTCCACGAGAAGCTCTCTGCAGGGAATTTCTCCTTAAATTGCTTTTCAACAGCCTCTGGCAGGATAAGCTGTGGGTCATCCATGAATGCAGCTAAGATGTCAGCTGTGCCTCCAGACCCTGCTAAAATAAGCCAGGGAGCAGAATTTTCCAGCCCTCTGCAAATTCTCTGTAGTTTAAAACAGGACATTTTTAGAATTCATAAGTGGAAAGAAAATGTTACTTAAAAGAAGGACTTCTAGCAAACCAAGAATAAATGTGTAGCTAAGTCAGATTCATTATGGAATCAGTTCAGACTCCTCTAAGCTATTAGGATTTCTGGAATTCTGTAGCAGATCATCCATGTACAGGCCTCTGACTATACTTCTTTTCATGACACATCTGCTGAGTAGCTAAGCAACTGATTTGGACAAATAATGCATAAAATGTCTTTGACCCTGACATTTTTTTCCTTGAAGTGTCTGCTTCAGCATAGTCAAGTGCAAGAGTAACCATGTACAGAAATTATCAGCAGGCTTTTTGTTATAGCTCTGGGGTTTTTTTTCTGTTTGCTAAACCTGGCAATGTGTTCTGAAAATCAGGAATTTGCCTGTGGGAATACAAGAAAAAAAAAAAACATTGAATCATAGCAACTACAAGAGTTAAAGGCTACTAATTCTATTACTTGTGTAATTAGAATGAGTCAGGCAAGTTGTTGAGAGAGGAAAGCAGAGGCCATGGCACCATAATTACAAAAATGTCTATTTACTGCCTGTCTCTTTCTTCTCCTGGAGTTACAGAAGACAGCATTGATTCAATTGTGGTGCAGGGCTTTTTTCTTTAGTTTAGGTATTGAAGTTTTAAAAAACTGTTTGTAGTCTCTGCTGTGTATTATCCATTTTAAGAAATCCATTTAAGAAATTGGTATTCTAAGAAAGCATGGGCAGTAATCCATTCCCAGCACATGGCAGTTTAGGGTAACTCCAGCCAGTCACTTTTTGTCTTCCAGTCACACTGTTCTGTAAAACTTTGGAAAGAGGATTTACGTATCATAACATGGGATTTTTCTAAACCAAAGATACAGGAAACTCTGCAATATTCAGCTTCTCATGAAAGAAAGCAAGCAAGCTCATGAGGTAACATAATCTTTGTTTAAACAGTGAGATTTCTAATATGAGTGTGTGTTTTAGCCCAGCTGACAAAAGTTATGACAACATACAAAAAAATGAAACCAGGAAACATCCCCAGAAAAAAGTCATTATTCTGGAAAGGGGTTATTACCAGCTTGCATGCCACAGTCTCAACACTTGGAAACTTTAAATTACAATTAAATTATGTCTCTCAAAAGGTTTTCTAGACTTGAGAGTATTATAAAAAAGAAAAGTAAAATAGAATAAAAATCAAAGACTAATCTTCTTGTTGATAGATTCTTCATATTGTAGAATCACTCAGGCAAAAATCAAAACTAATCCTTTGCTGAAGGAGATTTGGGATTATTATCAGACAACACTCCTGTCTCCAGTCCTACAAAGTACCTCAGTGGAACCAGGACAGTCCCATTTTAAATGGCAAACCCAGCAAACCTGGTCTTGTGCTTCCTCTGAGCTCTGGGACAGACACTTGTGTCACTGTTGCTGAAAATTGAAAGATTCCTCTCTTTTTTGTGCATGTTCTCAAGCAATGACACTTTATTTCTGTTTCCCTAGATCTGGAGCTGGTTTCTGTGGGTTTGTTTTGGGTTTGTGTTCTTTCTTCCCACTAGAGAAGCTGGCAATTGAAGATTTAATGATCAGCTGGTACATATTCAAAAGTAAATATTTCTCCCAAACAAATACTGTCAAATTAATATTAATAGAACTCAGTTCTTAATGGTGTATAGATGTGAAATTAGACTTTGTGTGAAGTGCCAATAGATGTGTTTGTCATTCAGCCAAATTTTCCATTAATTACTTGGCACCAGTTAATTTATTTTTCTAAAGCTGAAAACAGTTTCTTACCTCAAGTGTGCCTGGTCCCCCATTTACCAGTAAGCAAAGCACAGGGATCTCAATGCTACCTGTTCCTGTGAAATAGATGGTTTCATTTTTTAAAAATAACAGCTTTCACAAATCTATTGCTGTTTTGCTAACCTCTTGAAAATATTTCAAGGGTAGGATGAGATGAGTCAGAGAAAAGTTGATAGGAAACATATATTGTTTATTACTCTGTTTAAACAGCTTGAAGTTTCATTCAGCACAGCCTGGTGTGGAGATTAATAATAACACAGTCTGATACTTTTAAAAGAAATGCTAATTAAATATTTAACATGTCATGGCATCAGGGGAAGAAAGGAGGTCAGGATCCCTGTTCCTGTGTTCCCACAGGACCCACATAGTTTTGGATGGTTTTTACTGTAAATGCTAAACTCTGTAATCCAAAAGTGACAGATTGGCCTGAAGGACCTCAGTCAAAACAATATCAAGAGATGAATGCCTCTTTCAGCTGGAAGATAAAAGGCATTTGGTTCAAACAATTTTTTGATGTTTCCCTTTGTAGATTTCCCAAAACTCAGCACAGATCTCTACTTGCTATTTGTTGTATCTCTTTTGTAATGATTACATAGATGAGGTTGGACTGAGCTGGAGCCAGGATATGGTTGGCAATAAATTTAACTTGTTTCAGTGAATGGCATGGCACTGTCACACCTCTCTAAGGTGATGCTCTTTGAAGAGTGACCTCTGGGACTACAGGCTCCTCAAGTATGGTTAAGGCTACAAATACTCTTAATTTGCTGAAGAATTAGATAAAATTTGGCCAGAGAAGGGTCAGGTGGATTCTGGCTTTACACTGTGAATCTGGAAAATCCTCAGTTGTAAAGAATATTAAGTATACAAAAAAATTCCTCTAAAAGATTTCTATATGTGTTTTTTTTTTTTTTTTTAAATGGAAATTCTGCATCACCTTATTAAAATGTTTTACTTCAGTAGAGCCACACAGCTTTACTCAGCTTGTTTATACATGAGCTTAAATGAAGGACATTGGTTTTGTTTATAGAAGATAACACTGAATTCAGTATGTTCCAGCAAAATATCTGTCATGTGAATCAGCATTCTTTGTCAGAATTATGTTCCCCTGAGATTTTTTCAGTCAGATTTGGTTTGTGAGCAGAATAACTCTCAGCACTGCAACCTCAGGCTACCCTTACAGCCTGACTGTGATTGTTCCTGTCTGAGTCAGCAGGTGAGGATTCCTCAGGTGCATTTGTGCTTTCTGTGCTATCAATACCCTATGGGCTGTGTAAGTGGATATTCCATGGATATTCCACTGATGCACACAGCTCTGAACAAGTGAGCCCTCCCTCCTGTTTCAGCTGTGCTAGCACTGCATGTATGACATAAACAAAGGTACAAGGAACTTGCTATCTCGACAACTGAGTTCTTTCCACAAACAGCAGCAGGAGACCTGCCCAACACTCAGTTCTTGTTATAAAAAAAGGTCACAGAGATTCAGATGGACGTTAGATGCTACAGTGTTTGCCCAGGATAAGGTTTTATCCTGAAACAAATAGGGCTTAAAATGTTTCAGAGGGCTTTGGAACAAGTCTTTTCTTCCAGTGTGGGAGCAATTCAAGACTCTGTGTGTGAGTAGATAAAAGTATACAACAATGACTATCAATCTCCTAGAATCACTGTTAAAGGCACTTGAAGTTGGATTTATTTTCCATATGTTATCTTTTAAGGCAATTTGAGCCACACTTTGAAGATCAGCTTGGACCTACATTTAAGGAGATGCAATAAAATTTTTGGTTCAAAGAGCAGCTCTCTCAACTTGAGACGTTACCATCGTTCTGCCTCTTACACGGTGACAAAAGAGTTGACTTGGTCTTGCCTGTGTCAGCCACTGGTTTGGAGCTGGATTACCTTTGCTAAGGCCAGGGCCTGCTGTGCTGCCAGTTTATTGCCATTTTATTCAGGTGAGGTGCCTCTAAGGAGCTGCTCACCCCCGTATCCCGTGCGCTGCTCTGAGATGAATTTTTCCAAGGCGAGGCGGAGCTTGGTGCTTCCATCCGGCTCCTCCAGTGTGCTGTGGTCCACCAAAATCAAATGGGAATGGTTGTGATCCAAGGAGTGGGGTGGGCCTTGGGTGCTGTCATCTGACTGGTAGTGTACAAGGCTTTCAGTCTAGAGAGAGGAGGGGAGGTGTCAGTGCTCTCTGCAAAGCCCAGCCTGTGTTTTAATATCCTTCCTCTCCATTTCTGTGCTGTCTGCACCCTGACACCACCTGTGAGACACCTGGATAGACTCTTTTTTAAGAGTGGAAACAGAAAATCTACTCCTTCTGGAAGATGCCAGATCTGGCAGGACTGATAGCTGGAATCCTGAAGTTTCCCTCTTGGCCTCTGCAAAATATAGTGATGTCAATAATCATCTCTGGAATGCAGGTTTTGGAACAGTTTATTGGACAAATGGAAAGGGGCCATGAGACCTGATGATTGTGTGTGGAGATGTGAAGCCTCAGCTGGTGTGAAGAGGGGCAAACTATTAATTTCAGTAGTGCTTTGTCCATGTTTAGGCATGTTTGTCCATGAGTTAGCCTGCTCCATGTTCCTGTCAATTTATACCCAGCTTTACTTAATTGACAGGGTCATATGAAATCTGATGGTTATTCTCAGTTTGGAAATTGCATTTTGAAAGAGAGAGTGGCAGACAGATTTTAGAAAGGGAAAACTTTTATTTTGGGTGAGTGGTGTTATACATTTAAATTGTTTAATAATGTTTGTTTTTTGTATAAACTCATCTTCTAGGTAAAGCAGAGCCCTTGCTACAGTCTTTTGTTCTAAATATTGCACTACACATGGGCTTATATAAGTGCATGCTAAACTCATATAAGTGCACTTTTTCAAACTCCTCTTTCTCTCTGTTGCCCATCCACTTTGATACATCATTTCAGACAGTAAATGTCTGATTATTCTTTTTCATTTTCATAATCATTGTATTGTGGCAAGCAGATAGATTAACATAACTGTTCAAAATCTGCATTTCCTTCTATCCTGCCTCTTTTCCAATTCCTGCAGTGTTGCTGGGCTAAACTCAGCCTGCCAGCCTGGCAGTTGTCACTGTGTGCTGCATTTTCCCCACATTCAAAAGCAGTAAACTTGCATGTTTCTTATGAGCAGCAAGTGCCACTAATTTCTTTCACTTTCTTCTCTGTCTTTCATTCCTTGGGGAAAGCTTCTTGACATAATTTCCCTCAGATTTTGCTTTGACAGAGGGCGTGCCTCTATTCTTCTGCCATGTAACATTAAGCCTTCTCATTAAAGATCTGGCCCTTGATTAGGACCTGGAGGCACAACAACCATTTGAAAAAGGCCCTTGGGGATTTTCCTCTTTATTCTCTGAAAATGTGGAAGTGATCTTTCAATGATGTTTAAAGCATATCATTAACACAGAAGAGATGGGAGGGATCCACTGTTTCCAGGGCTTGTTTTTCTCCTTGCTAGTGTGGGTTGTTAGCTCTATTTTATACAACAAGCTGCTTGTGTTAGTGCCAAGTGTAAAGAGAGTTGGGTTTAGATCAACATCCCTGTCTGTAGTTGCTTTGTCTTAGCCTTAAAGTTACTGACTAAAATCCAAAATATCTTTGGGTGGAAGCTGTGCCAGAAGTCACAGGGTCAGGAACGCTCTTTGCAAAATATCCCTTGACAAAGAATTAGGGGGAGAAAATAAAAAGAGAGCGCACTTGTTTTGTAGCTGCTGATAGGGAAAGATCCAGATGCATTTTGATCACTTAGCCTAGAAGGGAAGTGAAATAGTTGGCATTTGCAAACTTTCCTGAACAAAATTCATAACCACAATGAACAGAATTCTTTCCTTTGAGGCCCTTTTGACCCTGTTGCCACATAAATAGGTTAAAGTCTTCCAGCTAAAGAGTTCCACCTGGTAGAGCACACAGGTAGCTGTCATTGGCCAAAAAAAAAAAAAAAAAAAAGGAAAACGAAAAAAGAAAAATAAAAAAAGGGAAAATTGCTGGTATGAGAGAACATGTGTGAGAGAACAATTAGGTGTGAATTCAAAGGGCTGTCTTTGTCATTTGTTTCTTAGCTTCTGCAGGGAAGTAAAAGAGTACAGACAAACTGTCATTCATTGTCATTAAACACCTATTTTATTGTTATCATACTCTACTTAGGACAGACTGTATATCCAGTGACAGGAAAGGAATCCTTTTTTTTTTTTTTTTGTCTCCACTTCTATGTCCATTCAGTAGCAACAGTTTTGTTGGGTGAGTTTTTTTATTTGTTGGTGTATAGTTTTTGTTTACTTCCCAAGAACTTTGATCCCCTTGACTCAAATTGAGAATTCCTTAGAGCTCCCCATAACTAGGTGAAATCCTGCATGGTTGGTATTTTTGACCTGTTGAGCAAGTTTTTGTGTATTAAATACCAATTCAGTGTCTACTTAAAGAAAATTTGTCCTGAAATATTTATATCTGGTGTCCCATAATATAAAATACGCTTTTTGCAGTATTTATGTGATAGCTAGGAGTAAGTGCTTATGCAGAAAGTGGGAAAGGGGGAAATACAAGAAAGTCCCTTATTCCAGAGTATTTTCTTGGTGCTCAGCCCAGTGCTGCTCGCTGGGCTAATGCCTAATGCTGCCACCCGCTGGGCTCAGAGGGCACAGACTCATCCAGCCATCCCTGAGCTCTGCTTCTCTTTCCTCCCAAAACTCAGCTTAAACCCCACTTGGTTTGTTTGTTTGTTTAAAGTTTTATCAAAGTTGTTCTGCCAAGTGCTCACGAATTTTGCGCGGGCGCGGTTTATATCCGAACAATAGAATAAAAATACCTTTGTGTTATCCAGAATTTCTCTGTGCTGGATTTCCCTGAGGGAAGTTATTCCTATGGCAATCACACTCAGTGTGGATGAGGTGCTGGCCAGGGCAAGATCTCGGACTGCTTGCACAAAGTGTCTTGTTACTCCTACACGCAGAGCACTGGTGAAAATCCAGGCACCTGAAATCGATTTGAAAGCAGTTAGGTAATTCCTTTGTATTGCAGAGTGCTTGTGTGTCAAGTAATGTTACTTACAGCACTGGATTTAAGGGGTTTTGATGGACTATAACTTTTGTTTTTCTTATTTTATTTGTATTTTAATTCTAAGAAGGAATTATGAGTTCAAACAAACATTTCTCACATATGTGAATACAACATTGTCATCTTTACTCTGGAGTTAGTCACTGTCTACATATGAGCAGAAACATCCCTGTACCAGGCAGGTCTGAGTGGGTTACAAGGAAGGGGAAAGGCACAGAGTCAGGGAAAATTGTTGACTTGAACAACTGAACAGTCCCATGCAATCAACTCTTAGCAGAAGAGCTCAGGCATAACCTGCCTCATCTGGAGTTCTTCCTCCTGTTCTTGTGTGCAGATTGAATTCTTCAGGATAAAGCATTGTTGTTACAGTGACAAGGAATTTGGAGAAGCCTGCAAGCTGGTCTTATTTAAAAAAGTAATATAAAGAAATTGGGGATCTTGATGCTGCCCAGGCTGAAGTACAGAAGGAGATAGGAAATATCTGTGTGGCACAAAAGTACTAAAAGGAGCTCTGGTACTGGGCTTTCTCATGACAAAAACTGGTACAGTCTTGTCTGGAATAGTGAAGCTAAACCATGAGCTTGGTGTGAAATGCTCACAGATATTTTCACTGTATTTGCAGGTGACAATGCAGAAATTCTTATTTTTGACCTGAATTCACTCTTGTTGAAGTCAAATTGCTCTGCTCTCCTCAGAATTATTTTGTTGTGGCAATTGTATTTGGTCCCATCTTGATGCTCTTTCTAGTGTCACCTCTGAGGGAATAATATCAGGTAATTTTGCACATCAGAAATGGTTACCTAGAGTAATTTGCTTTGAAATTACTTATTTTTGCTACTACAATACAATCACTTTCATTTTCAAAGGTATTTACATGTAGATGGCATTCAGCAAAGTCTTGAATTTCCAAAAAATAATCATGTGAGCAGGCCCAACCTGGTCATTACCTGATCACTAGGGAGGCTAGGTGTGAGAATCCATCAGGAATACAAATTCATTCTTTAAAGCCTAAAGCACTCACCTGTGCTTCCAGCTGCCTTTATAAATCCTTTCTTTAAGGTGTCCCGTAGCCAAGGCTTCATCTGAAAATTTTCTTCTCCCCCTACTAAAGAAATAACCAAATTGGGAGCAGGTAGCTTCCATTTGTTGAGCATGACTTCAAATATAATCCCAGGATGAATGGTACTCTGGACCTTCATAAACTTCAACAAACACAAGAAAAACCCAATGAATAACAAGAGCACACAAAGATACAGTAAAGAGCCTGTTCATGTTAAATGCAGTGGGAAATTATCATCAATTATTTGAGCAAGATTTGATAAGCAACTCAATACTTGAACTAATTTAGCATCTAATTTGCAATCTCATTAATTGGGTCAGTTCTGTGTTGCAGACTGACCAATCACACTCTCCCTTAGATCTTCCTCTTGAGCTGCCTTCAGTTTCATGGCAGCCTAGCAAAACCAACAATTTTTGTAGGTGTTTTTTGTTTCTGCAAAAGCTGAAATATTTGCCTGATTTCATATCTGTTTTTTGAGGATGTGTTACATGACTCTATTGCTTCTTCTAGTTCTATATATATTTTGCTTTTCTGCATGAGAGTTTATGAGGAAACAAAACTTTGAGGCAGATTTCAGGAATTACTAGTAATTCCTTCTGCTCTAGTACTAACTTGTGCATGGGACTAATGAGGAAGTGGGTTAGTCCATTTAAAACCCTCTCTGCATATCAGCAGAATAGAGAGAGAATTTCAAGGAAAATCTTGGAACAGCTCAAAATTATGTTTGAAATGTAAAAATCCATAGTGATTAATTTTTGGTGGGTTAAACCAGAGAAAAGATACAAAATGAAGGAAGCAGGCACATAACTGATTTTTCTTTTAAAGGGAAAAGTGATCACCTGTACTTTTATCACTTAATTGCTAATCAAGTGATTGATGTTCTGAATATTAAAAGGCCATATTTTAAACCACATTCATGTTCAGGAAGGCATGGTCCCTACCTGGGATATAATGTGGTGCTTCACTCTGTCCACATTGACCCTCACTGTTGCAGACCTTGCTAACAGCTGAACAGCAGCAGTGCTGTAAAAGGACTAAAACTCCTCACCTTTGCATGTTTCTTCCCAGAAGCTGTGAAGTCTATTTCTCCTATGCAGTAGGGTAATTCTCTTTTGAAAGCTTCCTCTTTGTCACTGCTGCAGAGCTTCGTTTCCATTTCCTCCATTGAATTCCTAAGGTGGTTGAGCACCACTGGACCAAGATGTTCACTGGGATGACAGAAAGTTGGCAAATGAGAAGCCATTTGAACTGGAGAGGCCACAAAATCCATTAAAATGTATCTAGATAAGTTTTTAGTCAAAAGTTTTACTTTTTTTTACCGTCATGCATGCAATGTTTAGCTAAAATTGGAGGTCTTTGTACCAGATGTCAGATGCTGCACACAGAAGAAGGCAGATTCCACACCAACACCATGTACCCTGAATAAGGCTTCCTGAGCTCTCATTCAGAAGGCAGAAAGCTGAGTTGCAAACTGCAAGATCCTGCAATCCCAGAGCCCAGAGTTGACCCTTATTCTACAAAAGAGAAAGAGGACTCTCAGCCACCAGCTTTTTGAAGCAGGAGTGGAGCAGAGTCAGTCTGAGTCATGGTTTCTTGCTGTCACTGTGCCTCGTGCTGCTCTGACCTGTCTTAGCTGAAGTGGATGCCAAATAACCCAGTGCTGACTCTGTGTTTGTCTGCAGATGCTTTAGGACAGGTTTTCTCTCTGCTTCCTGCAGGAGCAGGCCATTTATTTGTGAGCCCAAGCATTTAAGGCCAGGCTGTCCTAGAGCAAAGGTCACACAGCAAGAGTTGCTCATCTGCATTACATGAGGCTGGAAAGGTCTCCCTGCTTTTCCTGTGTTCCAGTTTGACTGAATTGTGATTTGAAAAATACAGATTTGAACTTGTATGCCTTATTTTGATTCTTTTCAAAACAAAAGCAATGAAATAGCTCTCTCCCCTCTGCCTTCAGCTGCATATTGAGCTACACGGTCTTAGAAAAAAAGAATAACAATCCTTGTGACACTAAGCCAGCAATGGTAATCAACACTACATTAATTTTAATTTCCTAGTCTGAGAGTTTTGCTGTGGGATTGAGAGTGGGTCAAGCTAGCCAGTCTGTTGTGGGTCTGTTAGGATGCTCCAGCAGAGGGAGCAAGCCCTCCAGCTGTTCCCTTGGGCTGGGAAGTCTCTTGGGAGCCTGGATCCCAGCTGCTTGTATTTCCTTCTCTTCTTTTCTGTTTGCTGTGAAAACGTTTGGGGTTTTTTTCCCACTAGTTGCCTTTTTCCCTATGATCTGTCTCTGAAGAGTGGCTATGGACCCTCTCATGATTTGTTTTTGTCACACTTTTGAATCCACCCCAAACTCTTGTCAGAGATCACTGCTTTATTGATTCTTATTCTCATTCTCCCTGCCTGCATGCTGCTCCCTTCTGGAGAGAAGAAAATTATTGCTGTGAACACTGATATAACAGATTAGACGGGTTAAGAGTCTTACCTAAGAGAACTTCCCTTGGATCTTCAATACTGGTAGTCACAGCACCTTTTTGTCTTTATCCACTTTTCCACAGGAGAAACAGCTTTATCTTCTAAGAGCATTGGAAAGAATATTATGGTGAAGAATAATTAACATAGAGTAATAATAACACATTATTTATTAATTATTAATATTTTCACTTATAATCACTTTTGGAACTTGATGACAGAACAAAGGATTTGATCAGAAAAAAAAAAACTATTCAGGATTGAATTTCCAGGGTACTGTAGTCACTGTTCATCACTGTCCTAGATAGTACACATTTATTTATAGCTACATACAGGCAAATGAACTTGAAATAGACAGCAATTTACAAAACAATCTAGTGGTTAATTTGTCCTTCAGTGGTTGATTTTAAGTCCAGGTATCTGTGAGTATTCTTTTGGAATAAAGACTGAGATTTACAGGGAACATTCTTGCATTTGGGTAATTTATTTATTTATTTATTTATTTATTTATTTTTGAAACAGCATATTTTTTTCAGTTTAGGAATTATGGCTCTCTGGTAGTGAAAGACAGTGTAAGAGGCAAAAATAGGTAAGATGCAGAAACAGCTGCTTTGTTCACAAGCTTTTATAAGGCTGGAAAGTGAGGAAAGCACCTGTTAGCTGGGTATTACATGAGGAAGAACTTCTTTGCTGTGCAGGTGACTGAGCACTGGAACAGATTGCCCAGAGAGGGTGTGGAGTCTCTTTCACTGGAGATATTCAAGAACCATCTGGACACAATCCTGTGCTCTGGGGTGACCCTGCTGGAGCAGGGAGGTTGGGCCAGATGTCCCACCATGGTCCTTTCCAACCTGACTGTTCTGTGATTGTTTTATTATGAACACTGCACAATCACCAGAAGAATCCTGTGCAAACATGTGTGCATGTGCTTCTCGAGCACACACTGAGCACTTGTGGTGTTTCCTGACCTCCCCCCATAAGCTGTCTCAGCCTCTGCAGTGCAAGCCCTCCCTGTCAGGGGCAGAACCACCAAACACCCCGTGGATCAGCTCAGGGGCTGCACCTCCCCTTGCCCCCACTTTGCCCTGCAGGGCAGCCTCACTGCACACCCATCAAGCAGCACACGGGTTGTGTTATGTCCCTGATGTGTGTCAGGGCAGGGTGTCATCAGCCCTGTCATTTCCTCCTGGATTGTCAACACTTCTGTTCTTAAAAAGCGTGTGGGTATCTCAGCAAAGTCCTCCGATGAGCAGAGTAAGCTTGTATCAACAAACTATGTGATACAACTGTGGTTTCTCAGAGCACCTTTCTCCTGGGTTTAATTCAGGCTTGTTTGGCTTGGTTTCAGCTGTCACACCAGTGGTTTCAGGGGCTGTTGCTCTGAGAGCTGAGGCTGTGCTGGATTGCAAGTGTGTCAGGTCACAGTAATTGGGTCGAGTCCCTGTGGTGGAGGTCAGGACATGCCACTGCAGTCAGCTCAGCCCTGGCCAGCTCATGTCACTGAGACGTCACAGAGCGAGGTTCAGCTGCAAAGGATCAGCCTGTGCCTTGGGATGGCATGGGCAGCCAGAAACAGGAGGAGAGTCCAAGCACTTCATAATTTTCTCACTTATGCTATTTTTGATTAAACTTTTTAGCAATTTCCAACATTTCTTTTATCCTGTTATATATCCTGTTTTCCCTCTGCATTATCTATAAGAATGTAATTGTATTAAATTTAATTAAAAGATTAATTAAAGGTAAGAAATCTGAAAGACTTCAGAAGTAAGGGAGAAAATAAACAACAAAAAATCTTGTGCATTCATATTTAAAATGTTGTGTATATATCAAGCAATCTTTAGTTCTGGTTCAGACTTCAGTACATGTGTTTCTATCTAGGCTGCTGCTACATATATGTTTGCAGGTCAGATTCTGTCCTAGATGTTCCATTGACTACAAATACAAACATCTATGGAAAGAATGTGCCTCTAATGATTACCAGATTTGAAATACAACCTAGAAAACTATTTCTAACTAGCAAAGCAAGTTAAGGCAATTATGAGGAAAAGACAATTGCCAGTTGCACCTGCAGCTGCAAATGTGAGTCAATGTCATTTACATTAGGGATGGCCTGGCTACATAATTCCAGGTGTCAGCCAGTCTTGTGAATCATTATTTCTTTAACCTCATGAACGGGAGTTGTAGGAGTTGTACCATTGTATAAACCAGTGATGCTGGAGCTTGCAGATCCTAATGCTCTTTATTCCTTCTTTTTGGATGGTCCTAACTTCTGATTTCAGCACTCGAGATTTCTGGGATGTGGGAAATTGTCAGGGAGGAATCACTTCAGGGGGCAGCTGTGATGGCTCAAGGGAAGCTCCACAAGGAGAATCCTTGCAGAGATTCCTTTCTAAAGGATTTATTCAGGGGAAAAAAAAAAAAAAAAAAAAAAGGATCAGAACCACAGGGAAATGTTTTGACTCCTATGTTCTCACCTTTCTGGAATTTTCTCCCTCCTGTCTCTGTTTTCTCCCCCTCCTCTGCCATACCTTTCCTCCTAGAGCTTTTCTCACTGCTTTCCACTGTCTCTTTCCACCCACTGTCACTGCCACCTAGTCCACTGTGAATGTGCATCTCTACTTCCTTGTGTGGTAACAAGGACAGATTGCTCACCTCCAGGGGAGTGAGAGGAATGTGGGTCTGCTTCACCCTTCCTTTAGATTTTAACCAGGGTTAGTCTGTGTCCATGCAAGGGAGGTCAGATTTGAGGCTGTCAAAATGTCCTTTGAAAATGGCCTGGTCAAGGGGTGGTTTGACCTCAGTTTTGTCTTCAAGGGCAGTGGTTCCATTAAGAGAGTAGGTGCATGGCATTCATTAGCTCTCATGACTTAGAATTCTCCTTCATACTTAAAGGCTGATCAGCAGGCTGGGACACACCCTGACTCTGAATCATATCAGATTCCTCCACCCACTCAAGGTGTACATTTGAATATAGAGGTGAAATGATTGAATATATTAATGCAGTAGTGCCGATGTTAAATCAGTCACAAAGTCCCCCCTCCCCTTAGCTTCAGTGGCAGATGAAGCAAACCTATTGATTTATAAACTTTCAAGTATGTTTTCATGTGGTGGAACTACACCAGTTCCTGTGTCCTTACTGGTGCAGGGTGAACTAGCAATCCTAGCATAAAAGAAAACTCAGCTATTGCTCAGAAAAAAACAGGGCTCACACTAATTAAAGTGAATAATATGGGGGAAAACTCCATGAAGACCAATACAATGAACTTCACTTGAGCAGGAGCAGCCAGTTCCAACACAGGTAACAGGATCCCTTTTGCTGAACTGCAGCCCTGATGGAAGGTTCTGAGGGTTACAGGCAGAGCAGATGTGAGTAATGCTGTGCTGGTCTTGCAGGAGAGAAATGGTACCTAGGACAGCATGAACAGCCTGTGTGAGGTCACTCAGCTGTTCATCTGAACAGCTTTAGCTGCAATTTCATGTTTGGATTTGGGTGCCAGGCTTCAGGGGAATTACAGACCAGTCGGAGCAACAAGAACAGCAGAAACCTTGTGCTAAAAGAGAAGGAAAGCTTGGACAAATTAGAATTTGCTACCAAAAGCAGGGGCAAATACAGGGAGGAAAAAAACAGAATTTAATAGTCTTCCAGTGCAAAATGGGTAGGAAAGTTTTGTTGTTTGCTTGTGGTTAGGACAGCAAGGAAAGGATGGTGTCAGGGCTGGGCAGGGGCACACTCTGAGAAAGACTCCCTTGGAACAAATAAAACCCTTATTCTGCTGGATAAGGAACAAGGAAAACAACCAGACAGCAGCTCTTGGTTGCAATGGCACCTCTGTGTTGTGCCCTAAAGGATTTGACCTTAAACCCTAAGAGCTGGATATGCAACTGCAGCTCTGATCCTTGAGATACACATGCACTTATGTAACTTTTCCAATGGAAATGCTCCTGCTGATTTTAGTGCAAGTGCTCACTCCAGGAAAACTGCATCAGTGAGTTTACTGGGCCAATGCCAGCAGCAATGTAATGGAATTATTTGCTTCCAATAGTAGCTGCATTTTCATTCATTTACCAAATATGAAGAAAAAAGCTGATGCAGAGGATCAGAATAAAGAATACCAGAGAATTGAAGGACACAGTAAAGACTGCAAATTCAATATTCAGTTTCAGCATGTGCTTGAAAAGTGAATTTAATGAACAACTTTAACTGGTGTGCACATTTAATTGTGGAGAAACAAAACCAGTACTTCAATCAGGGTTAAACACAGTGGAGAAAGAGAGATATGAGGTGCCATTAACTAGAACCCACGAAGGGAAAAATATCTATAATTGCTGTGGGAATATAAAAATATAATGTGAAACAAAAAAATTATTTGCTGTGGAAGATAAATGCATATATGTCTATGTGAGAAACTGATGTACGTACATCTGTGTGCAATTACAAACATTATCTTACTTACATTTATGTTGCAACGTTGGAAAATGTTTGTCAGGAATTAGCACATGTAAATTCTGGTAAGAATGCATGAAACATTTCTGCATCACAGCCTAATGACAAAGCAGAATCATCTGCCATGATTGCCAAGGAATTGCTAAATAAAGCATAAAGACCTGGGGGTGGTGAAACACACCAGCAGAAATCATGGCCAGCTGTCCTACACAGGGCTTTGTCATGCCTGTAGCAAATAAATCTCTGAGGAAGGCACAAATAGAGAAAGGGAACAAAAGAAACGAGACGAGTTTCTTTTTGTCGAGACGAGTCCAGCTTGAATTATGCTGTGCTACACTTCTCTCACAGGAGGGCTAAGGAAAGCCATTAAGTGCCAGAGATGAGACCCAGAGAGATGCAAAAATTACCTGTGGGAGGGTTTCTCCACTGTCTGGCCAGCAGAGAGACAGAGAGAGGCTAGTTCAGGTTGGTAACCTTGGGAATGTGTTCAGTAACCAGAGGTTTATATATGTTTGCAGACACAGGGCTGGACAAGAAATCAGGAACTTGAATTAAAGTCGTGGGGAGAAGTGAAGCATAGAAGAGTCCTAGTAAAACAGAAAGGGGTAAAATTTCCAGGTATATTTATGTGAATTGGCCCCATTAGAAGCTTTTAAAAGCATCAGGGCTGACAGTTTCCTTTCTAGAACAGCAGCTGCTAAAGAATGTTCTATGAAGTTATTCCTCTTTACTCTGTCTGTGCATGATCAAAACAACTGAACAACTGAATGAAGAGGGAAAAAATTGTTTAAAAATCCCCATCCCCAAAAGCAAGCTATAAAAAGATGTGTGAGAAAGAGATCTTGTTACTGAAGCAGTGTAGTATGAACATTTCGAGGGTATGGCTCTGGAGCTGGACCCTTCCTGTAATTGCCAGGATACCAGGATGTGAAGCAAACCCTCGGTTCGAAGGAGCCTTCCCGTTGTTTTTTGGGAGAGTGGGCAGTGCTTTAGTTTGGGTAGGGTTAGCACCGAGTTTTTGCAAATGAATGTGCAAAATGCTAATGCAAATATAGGTACTTGGACTTTTTGTTTCTGTCTTCATTTGCTTAACAAAGTAAAGAGGACCGGAGGCTATTTGAATAATGTACTTTTAGTGAATCTGCAGAAATTTGCATATGGATGTCAGCCAGCGAATTTCATAAAGTGGATTTATTCTGGGGAGAAAACCTGAGAGGGTGGAGAGGTGATAAAAGAGAAATGTAGACTTTGGGGAAGTAAACAATGTAAGGAGCAGATGGATGTGGTGAGAGACAACACACAGCAGGGCTGTTTGATGCACATAAAGGAATTGGCAGGACTTGCATAGCAGGCTGTATATGGGGTGTGGGGGAAGGTTGACACCAGTTTGAAATGCCCCTGGACCTTCCCTGCTCTGTTCCCACAGCCTGGCACGGTGCTTTGAAGCTGTGCCAGCACAGCTCCTTGTGTGGCCTCACTCTGAACCAGGCTGAGTTCACTTAAAAAGAACTCATTTCTGCCAGGTCATTTTTCAGCAAATTCACTTCACTGATGTGGTGTACAGCGTGCCACACAACTCTCTGGAAATAATGTTTTGAGAGACCACAGCCGTAGTTCACACCGAAAGAAAATACAAGAAATTTGGGGTGGTTCCAATTCAAAGCAAGTGCTTCAGGAAGGGCAATGTACAGACAAGGCAGACAAAACCATAACTGAACATTTTAGTTGAAACTGGATTGTGCATGGGCAAATGAGTTAAAAGCAAAGAACACAAATGTAGAACTGAAAGGCAAAGTATTAGAAAATAAAAAGTACTGCCACTTGGGAAATAGAAAGACTTGAAATAACTTAGAGTGGTTTTCCCCAGATCAGCTTGTGAGTATCTTAATATATGATACTTGTTGAATCTGCAAAAGTTCTGCAAATGTTTCCCTTCATGCCAACAGCTGACTTTACAAAATCAATTCCTAGCATTAAGCTCCTACCAATGTTTACAAGCTATGCTAAATAATCTTTACTTCTTTTCCAGTTCATCATCTGTGCATTTTTGTTTCCAATTTAATGCCTGCAGACATGCATTCTTTTATGGCAAAGAGCAGTTTTTAGAGTAGAAAAACCCCCTTTGCTGTGTTTCCTTGTGTGGCTTCTTTAATTGTCTCATGTTCACAACAGCTTGCTCAGTGCTTCAGGCAAATTTTGTGAGCTTGAAGGGGAAGTGTATTTAAATCCAAGAAGCTCTTTTGCATTTGCCATTACAAAATATACTTTGAGAATTCAAAACCTTAGGAAAATAAGTTAGTTTGCTTTTTCTCTTAAATCTAACAAAACTGCAGACCCAGCTCTGAACTTAGTACATTGTGCAAAAACGGTATTGGCAAAATAGTTCATCAACTGTTCTTAGTTTTTCCTTTGTTAGATACAAATCTCTGCCTTTTCCATTAACTGCAGAACTGACGTTGAATTTGATGTGCCTCTGACTTGCAGGAAACCTTGGACCTAAGCACTATTCACTGGGCTGTGTTGCACCTTTAGAAACCAGACCCACTGAATGCCCTATGGTGTATTTTTTTGATCCTTTTTTCCCCCTAGAAATTTAGAGTCCCTGCATATAGCAAGTCTGCCAACCCTAGATTTTATGTTTGTGGCTATTGCCCACTACAAGGAAACCTCCTCTTTCTTTTTTCTTCTGGATAGTACTGATGCAACTCATGTTGCAGTAAATCACAGTCAAATTGCTCTTTGCCTGTCTGTTAAAAAAGAAAAGAAAAGAAAAGAAAAATCTACAAGGATGAACATGCAAAGATAATGCAAATTAATACAAGGTTAAAAAGCAGCTATAGAAACGTGTGATTTCTACTACTGCTGTCAATATCCTGCTTCCTATTCCACATTGACTATTATCTTAATGTTGATGAAACTAAAACATATGTAGCTGCATAGTAGTAAATACAAAACTGAAATTGGTTACATACACATCTAGGATGGTACTAATTGCCAGATATTGTTTACTTTTATGAAGATCTTAAAATATCTATTTTGAAGGCAATAGACTTATTATTCTGAGGATGCATGTACCTAATTCTATAGAAATGAGCAGTTCCCTTGAGCTGACCTTTAGAACCAGAAAAAAAATGCAACATTAAAATTATTTACCAAAGACCAGGATGATTTTCTCCTTTATCATTTACTGACTTTATTTTTCAAAATTCAGTGGGAAAAGAGGCTTTCCCAGATCAAGATGAAGAGTTAATGAAGAATAAATTTAGCCAAACTGTTTCTTCAGCATTTCTGGCTGTTTTCCCTGTGATCCTGTCTGAATATAGAATCTTTACAGACAGTTGACTGCCTTTTATCAGAAAACCTCAAATAAATTGGGCTTTTTCTACCTTAATTCTCTCATCCAGCATTTAGGTAATCAGCTGTTCTGAATGCAATCTTGTAAAATAAAAATTGCATGAAAAATTGAGAAAGGCAAATAATAGACACAGAACTGGAGATGTCGTCTGCATCCCAAGATACTGTTGGGAACTGTCTTCAAGGGCTGAGGATGAGAACAGCAAATACATGAGAGAGGAAGTCAGAGTAGCAGAAAGAAAAGTTGTTAGTGCATGTTCATGTCTTAAAATCCTGGTGCTGGTGGGAGAATCCCATAGTGTAGGAAACCACAGAGCAGAGGAGCAGAGATCTGACTGCAATAGCTCTGCTAATATCAGCCAAAATAGCATGCAAGGATCAGCTAAATACCTGAGTCCATAAAGACATTCCTAGTGCAAGCTAAAACATTTTCCAAATGGTGGAGAGTGCACTAGTGGGATGCTGCTGGTGTTAATTGAAGAGCAGGGCAAATACACTAAGTTAGCTAGCATTTATCTAAGGAAAGCAAATTGCTGAACTGAAAACAAAAACACTTCTGAAAGTGATGGTGGACAAAGGATAGCAACAACTAACTTGTGAAATTGCTGACAGAAATTCTTGAAGTTTTACATGCACTTCATAATTCACAGGGAAGAGAGGGTGGCAGTGATTTGTGTGCACTGCTGATGATTACTGGAAAGGGAGAAAGAGGAAAGAAAATGTGGACTAAGCAAAGATCTCTCCTTGGGTGTATCACAGGCATCTCTTAACAGAGGTAAAATATTTTGTGATCCTACCTGCCAGCTGTCCTCTGCAGCAGGAGTGGCCACCCATCTGCAGAGCTGGAGATGCCCTGAGGTGGCTTTTATTGGCTGCTGTTCCCTTTTCCTGTTTGGGAAGATGAAGATGTGGCTAGTTTGCCAGTCACACTGGTCCCTATGACAATGGAAGTAAAGGTTGCTGGTGTAGAATGGTATCAACAGCTCTTTGGGATGGAAATAAGCTCTGTGAAATGGATGGAGATGCAAATAATGAGCACTTCTCTCCAGCAGTAGAGGAGCATAGAGGTATCAGGAGCAAATAAGCAGGAGTGGACTTAACTGTGAATGTATTTTCTTAATTACCTTTTCAAATTTTTGCAGTAAGTTGGGTATTGAGTAAATGCATCAGTAACTAATCCTTCATTCCCTTTGAGAAGAGTCATATGCTTTCCCAAGCTACAGAAATTTCCCAAAGCACAGGTTTGCAGTCAAGGTGCTCTCTTAATGATTTAGGTTTAAAAAGCAACTGTCCTCTTATCCTCACTGACAACTTCAAATTTTAGTGCACAGCATCTCAGCCTTAAAGGTGAATTTGTTTAAGGATTTGTTCTGCATTTAGAGTACAAAATTGCATCACAATGCTTTCTTAGGTAACTTCCCTGTGGGCCTTTCTTGATATGTAACAGACCACATTTGGTATAAATTATTGCTGCTCAGTTGACTGCTGTGAATAAAAGCCACTTTGAAGAAATCAAAGATATGCCCCAACTCTTTCATTATTGCAGTAATGTGTTTCTTCAAATATTTTTGTCCTTCACTATTAAAATGAGTGGTATGATTCCTATATGTTTGTACTGGGGCTGTGGGTTTTCTTGTATGAGCTGATATATGCCATAAATATTCTCTGTCCTTAAAACAGATTTTGCTATTTCATAGGCTTTAAACTCACCTTTCTTCTGGGAGTGTGCATTTCTTTGTGCTTTTGTTTTTAAAACATTTAGAAAATGTATCTCTGATACATCCTTTTGATTAGACTGTAAAATGGCATAAACTGATCAGATATCCAAATTCTATCTGCTCAAGGGAACAGCAGATTTTGGTTCTCTCACAATGACCCTTGTAATAATCCTGAATTGCTTAAAAATTTCCTTTGTACATCTATATGTCAGTACATTTTAATTATCTATGTTCCTGTTAATGCTTATATTTCTAGGAATGTATTTGTGTTAAATTCCATAGCATCACAGTCATTAAAAGTCTTTGATCTTTGTTACAGCAGTGACAGTTGCTTGAAGCACAAATCCCTGAAATGAATCAGGGTTTTAACCAAGAAATGTTCTCTGAAAGTGCTGGAATTGGTAGTTATTTTTGTCCAGGATTGAGGAATGGTTTGTTAGAGAGCAGGAGGTACTGGGACTGTGAAAGTCACAGCCCAAGCAGAAGTTTCCCTCCAAATCAGACATGAGTGGTTTCCCTAGTTTAATCTGCAGTTAATGAGCAATACTGGGTCTGAGGCTGAGCTGTGCCAGATCCTGGTTAAGACCATTCCTTTATCTTATAGGATGGAACTTTCATTGGAATGTTCATTGCATTAAACTGCGTCTTCTAATATAAAATTTGAGGTTTTGCAGCAGATTCCCATTTTTCCCCCCTCCGATTGTTAAAATCAGCCACTGATGTGGTGATGGTCTGTATTTGGGGGTTTGTGTGCAATGGCCGGCCTCTAACTTAAATAATCAGGGTTATCAGTGACACTGAAGTGCTTTATTGAGCAGCTGATGAGCCTGGTGATGTCCCTTTCCAAGTCTCTTCAGGTGGTGAAGTTTCTCTGAGAGCAAATGCAAGAAAGAATCTCTTTATGACATTCTAGCAACAATTAAAGCATTAATTCCAGTTTGTGTTTCCATTCAAAACACAGTGTCTTGGTTCAGAATTCCAGTGCTCTTAGTTCCATCTGCACACCAGAATTTTTGCATCCCTAGCTTTATAGTGACTCTTCCTGCCCCTCTTTTTCCTCAGCAAATCTGAGTGCTTAACCTGCCACCACATTTGTCACCACAAAGGAGGACACTGCCATTATCCCATTTACAAACTGGCAACCTGAGGCACAAATAAGAGCAGTGACACACCAGAGGTCACACAGGAAGTCTGTGGGAGAACTGGGTCCTGGACTCTGGTCATTCAAGTCCGAGACTGGAACTTTCCTCTTTCACAGGGACCTGAAAATTCTTTCTTAAATTCAATGTACTTACAGGAATTTGATCCTCTCTTTGCCAGCTTCCCATTATTCATTATTCAAATATGGTAATGTATCAAGTTAGTCCAATCATTCTTCCTTTTTTGCAATGTAAAAAATATTTTTATTTGATTTGACATTTATTTAGTAGGAGGAATTACAAACGTTAGGAAAACCTTTATGTCTATTATGAGAATTATCTGTAGTCTTTTAAGCCAGACCAGATAAACTCGACAATCCAGCCACTAGAGGGACCTCCAGGAATAGGATATATAAAAACGGACTACATAAGAATATTTGAAGTATCGGGTGCCTTTAAATAAAAACAAAAAATCTTTGCAGAGTGAAGTGTTTGCCTATAATGAGGTCTGAAATAATAGCAAACAAAAATTAACTATTTATGTTTTAAATTTTGTCAGCAACTTTTCTACTGGTAGGATATGACTTTGGTGGGTTGTTTTCTCTTAGCTGCCTTAGTGAGGTTAGCACTTTGCTTTGAAAGAGGTCTGTAATTTGCCAGTAAAGTTATGGGTTGTTCTTTTGGGCAGTATGAACCAAATGCAGTTATTCTCTTTCCAGAGTTCCTGAGATTTGGATGTGGTGCAGACAGTCTGAAATTAGTAACCTCATTTTCAGACTGGGTGGTACTTTAGCAGAGCCCTCGAGTGATGTCCATTTTTAACAGCAGTTTAATAGCCCAATTAACAAATGTTAATGCCTGACCATGCACACAAATGGTCTCTAAAAAGGAGTTATGCCATTGCCTGGGTCACTGGATTTGTAATTAGCCATCAATCAGGGAGATGACGAGGGTGCTCCACTGTTCTCTGTTTCCACAAAAATACCGAGGGAGTTGTGCTGCTCTTCATGCACAAAATTTTGGGGTTCAGCAAGCTTCAGCTTTAGCATTTGCACTGTAAAACAATAATCCTGCAGGGGAACTGTGCTTTTGAGACACTGGAGATGAGGTCACCGGGATAAGAACTGCAATTAGCCCAAGCAGAAAAAGATCAGGCACGTCTCTAGAATTTGGCATTAAATCACAATTACTGAACAGGTTAAAAGAATTTTTGCAAGACTTTAAATTAGATTGCATTGTTTAGCTTTACCTATTAGAATGGCCCTACTGAAATGAAAACTCTTCTTGTGCGAGATGAAAGCAACCTGAAATTCCAGTTTGGTAGAGCTGATTGTTGCACAGGTCTCCTGTGGTCTATCCACCGAGTTTTATAGTTTCCAATTTGTTTGCCTTGAGAGGTCACTTGTGTAAGAAAAGGTGTAGTGGGAGTGGAGGAGATATGGCTAGTACTTTTCCTATTGCTCTTTGTTGTGTGGTTGGGGTTTTTTTAGGCATTAGAAAGCTTTTTGATGGATGACTGTTTGAAAAGCTTTGGATTCTCTCACAGAGTTAGCATTAAATTCCTTGCATTGCACATGTATAACCTCCCACTGAAGTTTCCCAGTGCAATTAAAAGACATTCAGCCACAGGCTTGACTGTCAGATGGATGATGCTTGACATCACAAATGGGTCCTGCTGAAGAAGAGTGATTATCTGTCCCATGCCATTCCTTCCACGTGAAATAGGATATTATATGTTACAGATTAACGTGCTCACAGGCAGGAAGTGTTCCTGGACCAGGAAGACATTTGGCCACAGCTAGTGATTTCTTTCTCAGCTGCTAAGAGTGAAACCCTTCCTGAAATACCAGAACATCCTTTCATTAAGGGTAGTTCTGTCCATAAGGAACCACGGGGCAAAAATTTGGGGGATATTTCAGAATTTCAGCTAATTTATTAGGAACTTACTCAGAGGTGTTATTTGGTGCTGATTTTAGTCTAACAAAGAGAAGGTTTGTGACTAATGTGAGGAGGAGAATTTGCTTTTGATGCAAGAAAATGATGTAACAACCTCTTCATTTGGAGAATGCTGTTAGTCACCCTGCCCTCAGATGTGCTGGCCTGTGTAAGAATGTGCACTCTGAGTCCTGTGTGATGCTGTGTGAGCAAGCAAACACCTGCTGAGCCTCACCTGCTCCTGAGATTGAAATACACCATGTGTATTCCACCTCTCCAGCACTTTATCACTCCTTCCAGAAAAAACTTTTTCCTAGGATCCAACCTATATTTCCCCTGGTGCAGCTTAAGACTCTGTCCTCTCGTTCTGTCAGCTGCTGCTTGGAGAAAGAGACAAATGAACATTGCAGGATTTTGTCAGCCTCTTTAGTTTTCTCTTTTGGAGTGTTACCTAAAACAACCCTTTACAGTTGCAAAAATTGCTGTAAAATTAACTACAGTGAAGAACTCAGGAGGACAGGACACTATGGGCAGCTGCTGAAACAGATGAGAGAGGTTACTCATGCTTGGATCTATATGTGTGTCTGGAGCAAGATCTCCTAAAGATGCCCCCTCTTAGTTTTATAAGGCTTAATTTTATAAGAACTTTTCAAACTTTTCAAAAGTTCTAGATTTTTATTTTTCCTGCTGCCACTTTGTTGAAGATTGCAAGTAGGTTGGTGGCAGGAAGAACATGTTGAGAGGGATGTTCACAAGCTGTGATGCACCAAAGTGGCTCAGGTACAAATCCAGCACCACTTTCTTTTTGTTTTCTTATTGCCCATGAGCCCTTCAAGGGCTCTGCCCTGAAGTCCTGTTCCTAAACAAGCAAACTTTTAGGGCCTGAATTCTTCAGACTCACACAATGAACACTTTGGTCAGCCAGAGACCAAATAGAAGAGGCTAACATTGTAGAAAAAATTTTTGATCTTTATTGATGGAAACCAAAATTCCAGTTGGCTGGTACTAGCCTTTCATATAAATTAATGTTTCTTAGCAAGAAAAATGAAGAGTCTACCAAGGTTTTTGCCTCAGTCTTTAATGGCAACCTCTCTTCTTACAGCTCATGCTTGAGTGGATGGGCAGCAGGATGAGGACTGGGGAACAAGGTTCCTCCCACTATAATAAAAATCAGGTTCATGACCATCCAAGGAACCTGAATGTGCATAAGTCCATAGGAGCTGATGATGCATCCAGAGTCCTGAGGGAATTGGTTGACACATTGCCAAGCTCCTCTGTGATACTCAAATAGTCAGGTGAAGTGTCATGTGGCTGGAAAAAGGGAAATATTGCACCCATCTTTAAAAAAGCAGAAAGGAGGACCCTGGAAGAACCTGTTTTCCTCACCTTTGTTCTAGGGAACATCCTGGAAGAGAAAAGCTCTGCTAAGGCACGTGGAGAACAGGGAGATGATGTGAGGCAGCCAGCACAGCTTCACCCAGGGCTGATCCTGCCTGACCAACCTCATGGCCTTCTGTGATGGAATGCCTACATCAGGGAACAAGGCTAGGGATATGCAGATATCATTTGACATAAAGGAATGTCATTTATCTGGATTTCTGTAAAGCCTCTGGCATGGTCCCCCCCCCCAGCATCCTTCTCTCTAAATTGGAGACTGATTCAATGGGTAGACTGTGAGGTGAACATGGAATTGTCTGGATAGCTGCATCCAGAGGGTAGAGATCATTGTCTCAGAGTTCCCAATGTGTTTGAAAGCAAAACAGAAAAATTGCTTGTGAGGCATAAGCCTAAATATATTCTTAGTGGTGGACAGCAACATCCTTCCCCAGAAGGGCACCAATATGCTTTAAAATCCTATGAAATGATGTGAGCACAGTGTATCAGTGCAGCCCCAGCCAGGCACTGAGCACTCAAACAGATAATGCAGATCAGGGGTGTCAGCAGCACTGCACATGCAGATATCTGTGCATGCCACTCGCTGTCTCCTGCAGGGCTGCCTCTCCCTGCTGCCCAGATTCCTGGGCACACTGCACTGTTAAAAATAGCCCAGCAGCAAGGAAGGCAGGGAATTAAAGGACACACTAAAATTTCTGAGCAGAATGCTACCTGCTCTTTTCTGTCTGCTCCAATTTTTTTTGAAAGTTCTCTGTCAGAGAGCAGACTGCACAAACACCTCTTAAAAGTGTGTTTTTTTGACAGTGATTAGTCTGCTGAGGAAGTGATTAATTAATGTGATCTCTGAGTTATGAAAAGTTGATGGTCAGTGTTTTGGGACACAGTGCAATTTTGGATGCACTCTCTGTATCTGGAGTTTCTGCTGTTGTTTGACTAGCAATGCCTGCCAACAGGGAAAACCTGCTGGGTTTACACATGGGAAGCATGGATGTATTCAAGAGCCTGTAGCAAAGATTTTGCTTAAATTCAAAACCCAAACTTAATCTGCATAAAAGCATACAAGTTGCATATTAATAGATTTAGATGAATTTAAAATAATGGTAAATGAGATTATTAAGGTGTCCAATGGAAAATGTCTACACTTACTCAGAAAATTGTTCATAATTGAAATGTGATGAATGAATGAAAATCTGCTTATGTCTCCATGTCTCCCTACTGAATTGGCTAAGCCATGGTCTTCCCAGGATTTAGAAAGTCAAGTAAACCCTTGTGTCTCTTTCCCCTTGCTTTTGTTTTGAATCTTAAGGCTGAGGTGTATTTGTGTAGCATGTTATTGTTGCATTCTCAAACTGTTCTTTTTGTCTGAGGTCTAAGTACCTAGTTGTTTTGTAGCTTTTAATTGGACTGTTTTCAAAGTAATGATGAATCTGTGAGCAGAGTTTTTTAATTGATAGAGAATATTTCAAAAGTCCATGCTATATGAAAATATGTAGACAATCTAGGACTTTATTCTTAGTTCAGTACTGAGTGACATTTACCTTCATCACTGACTGTGTTTTTGAAATTATCTACTCACTCACTTCAAATGTAGATTCTTCAGGAAATCGAGCCCAACAAAATATTTAATCCAAGAAAAAGAGTTAAAAAATTGAGACAACACACCTTTCTCTCCTCTCCTTGAAAACTGTTATTTAACATGTCTCATATTGTAGCTAGGGAGAAATTGAAGTGGTATTAAGAAAAATACAAACCCCAAACCTAATTCAAACAAAAAACCATCCCACAAAGTAATCTAACAGCAAACAAGAGGATTTCCATGCCAGAGGAGAACTGGTGCAACCTGTAACTGCAACGTTTAAGTGTTAAAGTCTTTCAGAACATTCAGATACAAACTGTTTGTTTCAGTCTTAGCTTCCACAAGGAAGTAATCAGGCTAAAGATCAAGGTGTCTCTAACTGGCTGCAGCAAATCCTGCTTGTAAACATTCATCAGTGATTTAGCAGAGTGATCTTGCACGGTGCTCTGGCAGGCACAAGGTGAAAATACAGCATGTCATGAGCATACCTGATGCTGCAGGCATAATACTGATCATAACTTGGTACAGGATATCAGAGACAGAGGCCCAGGATGGTACAAACCTTTCTGATGTACTGCAGCTCAAAAAAGTCTTTAACTAGTAATTTACTAGTCTTGCTCCAATTACATTTCTAGAATTGTGAGCTTGGCCTTCAGCTTCACTGAGTTATCATCATACAATAGTGACTTATGATATCTCATGTTTAGAATCATAGTCCTCTTAAAGACATAAAGATTGAAAACATTTCTTGCAAACTGTGAATTAAAATGTACTGGGTGTTACTAATTTCACCGCAGTCCTGTAAATACTCAGATTATTATTATAAGAAACAATTTAGCATAGTCATTCCACCTTAATATTCAAAGCCCACATCCTCTTTATTCAACATATCCTCCTACCCTCTTCCCTATCAAAGCCTAGATATCCAGCTCCATAAATATATTTGAACACTCATCTCCCTCCTCTTCCCATTTTTAACTCTTTCATGTATACACCATACTCTCTTTTTTCCTCTTCTTCCACTTACGTAATTCTGTTGTTTTGTAAAATAAACATGATTAAGATCAAGATATGGCTACTTAAGAAAGGGGGAAAATGAGAATTTCCATCACCATCTTTAAATGTGCATCTTGAAAATGTTGCAAATTAATATACCATTTTAGCAACTTAATATTCACTACAGATAATTATACCCTGGATTCTTATCACTAAGTAGTCATTTATTTGGCAGTTTTATTCAAGTGTGCTCTTGCTTTCACCTGTGCCAGATATGTTTTACCATTCAGTATCTTGAACTAGCTGACAATATGATTTTTGCTACATAAATGTTATCATTTATCAGTAACAAACTTAAAATGTAGAATTTTGTTAATTCCTTGACTCTGGGAAAAGATCTTTAGATATTACCTAAATACTAATTTTAAATACTTTAAAACTCCTTTATTTGTGATGATTCTTTGAAAGATTTAGTCAACATTGAAATTCCAACCTAAAACATTAGGAAAATATTTCTGTCCTGAAAAATAACTCAATATATGAGGCTGTGGAATAAACTTGACACTTTTTTTGCTTTGCGGTAAAAAATTTATTGAAACAAACTTTGATTCTTTGGAACAGTTTCTCACTGAACACTGAAGATCAAATTTAGATCTTGCCAATTATCTTCCCTGTTTAGTAATTTAAATACATAATATCCCCCCCTTTTTTTTGCTGCATAAGGAATACAGAAATTCCATTTTGCTAGTTTCAGACAGAGTGAAGTTTCTATTCTCTGTTCTGTTAATCAATGGATAAATAACAACATTATGCCACAGTATTTTAAAAATATTTTGAGAAGTTTTATGAAGAACAGCACCATTTATGGATT
This sequence comes from Erithacus rubecula, assembly GCF_903797595.1. Taxonomy (NCBI): domain Eukaryota; kingdom Metazoa; phylum Chordata; class Aves; order Passeriformes; family Muscicapidae; genus Erithacus; species Erithacus rubecula. The sequence continues at coordinate 4,019,651 of NC_136688.1, forward strand.
AACATACACCCTCTTGTTTGGCTGAACTCTGTATGTTATATTTTGCAGCTGGCTCCAGGGTAAGGCTCTGTATAACCCGGACAATGTTATGTTGGTCTATAAAACAAAGTGGAACACTTACATAAAGAAACGCATTTGTTAACTTTGATATCAAGACTTTATCAGGCTGACCCTCAAACAGTGAGCCTTCAAGGGTAGCAATGACATTCTTTCTTCCATTAGCCATTTTTCTTGCAGCTTGTTTAAAGAAAGAACAGTTGCTCAAAATAGAGAAACCAGGCTCTACTTTGACCTGATACAGGAAAATTTTCCTTTGAAATGCTGTTTTTACTAAGCTGGTTTGTTCTTCATGCTCTGGTGGATGGGGGGGGGGGGAAAGCCTGGTTAGGACATTGTTGGTTTAGAAAGAAGTTTTGCAAAGTCCCATTTTAACTCTTCTGCTTTTGTATTCCTAAGATGGAGCCAGATCCCTCATGGGTGTAAATCAGTACAAAAGCCCACCCGTCTTTCTTGTTTACACTGGTGGAGGATCTTGCCTGGTTCCCCTACAATTCATGCAGCCTGACATTTGAATGGAACTGCAATTAGCAGGCTTGTTTTCGTTTAACTTTATTTAGCACCTTATCTCCCTGTAACATTCTTGTCCGGGTACCAGTATCAACCATGAACTCAACATAGCTCTTACTAGTGGTGTTCTATTTTGAGCTGGAAGAAAAAAAAACATCACTCCAGATCAAAGAACACCTTCCCCTTCACTCTGGGAACAGAAATTGTTAACCAACTCATTGGTGCAAAAAGCCATGACAACACACCACAGTTATGGAAGTGGTGACTAACTCCAGCACCCGGGAATGTTACCCAGGCCCTGAAAACGACCAGTGTTCTGGTCATCAGTAATGCTCAATGATCATATTCTCAATGGCCAAACATATGCAACTTTCCACAAAAGCTGAATGTCACAACTTGTAGAGGATGCAATTCTGCAGGATTGTGTTTTCTCTGTAAAACAGTTTTCCTAGTTCTTCACTTATTCACTCCCTTTGGTTATAATAACACAAAGTACTGCAAGATGTGTTGTTTGAGCTCAGAGTACTTGTTAATAATTTTAAAGAGAGCCTCCTGGAGGATTCCGACTCTGCTTCTCCCAGGTGCTGAAATTCTGAAAAAAGAAGTGCAGCAACAGGTCCAGAAAGTTTTGGAGGTCCTAAATCTGAAGTCCCAGAATCTCAAGCCACTCAATGCCAGAGTTATGGGAAATATCGGAGTGGCTGAGAAGGCAGGAATGTCCCCTGGGCTTCTAGGAAAGACGGCAGGAAAGTGTCCCCGCTCCTCACAGAGGTGAGAGGCCACCTGCGCGCAGGTGCCGAGGGCACAGGTGATGCAGGCGGAGGTCAGCGATGAGGACGGTGGCACTCCGGGGGGTGACACGGACCCGGTGCGGGCAGCGGGACCGGGGCAGCGCCTCCCGCCGGGCCGCCCCGGGACAGCGCCGGGCCCGCCCCCGCTCCCCGCACCTTTCCCGGCGGAGCCGCCCCGGGGGCGGGGGCCGGGCCGGCGGTGTCGGCGGCGGGACGGGGCGCCCGGCGCTGCCCCAGCCATGTCGAGCAGCTCCCCGCCGGGCGAGCCCAAGAGCCGCAGCCTGGGCCGGCTGTCGCTGCCCCGGCGAGGCAGCATGACGCCCGGCAAGAAGGCGGCGGCGCTGGAGCTGGCCGAGAGCGCGCCCAACGCGCACTACGCGCCGCTGGCGGCCGCGCAGGGCGGGCCGGCGCCCGCGGGCTGCGGCCCCGAGCGGCAGCGGCAGCGGGAGCGGGAGCGGGCGGCGCGGCTGCGGAGCGAGCTGGTGGTGGTGAGCGCCGACTGCCCGCGGCCCCCCGTCAGCCTGGACCCGCGCGTCTCCATCTACAGCCTCCGCAAGCCCCTGCTGAGCCGCAGCAGCGTCCAGGGCAGGGTCTACAACTTCTTGGAGCGGCCCACGGGATGGAAGTGCTTCGTGTACCACTTCACCGTGTGAGTAGCGCCCCGCTGCCGCCGGGCACCTGCTCCGCGCTCCCGTGACCGCTGCAGCGCTGTCCGGCGGCGCTGCCGGCTCCGGGACCGCCCGCATCCCCATCCCTATCCCTATCCCCATCCCGCGGGCTGCTCGGGCACAGAGCCTCCCAGACCAGCCCGCTGCTCCGCGCTCCAGCATCGTGCAGATGCGGTTCTTTGGGCTGCGCGTGGTTTGGCTTTGTTTCCCCTGTCCTGCAGGTGTGATGTAAAATAAAAGTCAATCTCCGGGGGAAAGTTTGACTTTTTAGTTAAGAGAAATGCCGTATCTCAGTTCAGGTGCCCTTAGCTGTATCTATCAGGTAGTGCAGGAGCTGGTTTTGGGCAGTTTACTTCAGAAGGCTACCCAGGGAGTTGGAATAAATTGTTCATACTGAAATGAAATTGTTCATACTGGAAATGAAGTGTGTAGCAGTGTCACCCATTCTTTATTCATTTTTGAGGCACGGCTCCCGGTTTCAAGCAGTGACACCTGTGTGATGCCGGTGCTCGCTGCACGGCAGCAGTTTCTAATTGAACAGCTGCAATCAATCGTCAGTGCGGCAGTCTTGTCAGAGGAGGATGAGAAACAGGTGACGCTCCTTTTGCTCGCCTCTATTTGCTCCTGGTTCTAACTCCTTGTGGTAGCCATCACGACAGGAAGGAGGTGTTGTCTAATTCTTAAATTAGGTAGGTTAAATATTCGTTGTCTATAGTGCTGTCTGTAGAGAGCAGTGTCAAACCCAAACCAGCAAGTGGTAGGAATGTGGTGTACTAGCATTCCAAGAGGTACCTCTGTGAGGAATCAGTGCTTTTCCATCGAGGTGGTGTTGCTGACGGCTTGTGTGACCTTTGGGCAGTTGGTGTGTGTTAAATGTAGGTAAGAAGGTCGGGTAGGAATGTGGTGTGTATTTATTGCATTCATGCACAAACATATATCTGGTATATATATCCATTAAATGTATACATGCTTATTCTAACAGCTAGAGGGAAAGGTATTTTGTTGGTCAAAAGACACCACAGTTAGTTTTTATGATTTTGTTAATTGTATTCTGATTTTAAGTTCTATTTCTAAGTAACTGTTATCTAAATTCAGTTCAGGATTTTGTGCTTCTGTTCCACACTTGAGGATACTGGAGTGTTTAGGTCAACAGGTTAAGTGGTACCAACTTTTTTTTAGTGGAGGGAAACAGCTGTCATCTGAGTGTATGTAATTGGGAGATGACTGGGTACAACTGCTGAGATAATTGTGGGCTGCGTTCTCTCTTTAGAATTATGATAATGTCATGAGATGAGAAAATAATTAATTAAAATAATTAATCTTGTCTGTGCTAGAATTAAGATTCTGTAATATGTGTAAGTCATTACCTGTCTCCCCCCAACACACCCAAGGTGTAAACATTAGCCCCAGCATTTCCCTTCTTTCCAGAACTCCTCTGATGCAATGACTAATGACAGTGGCAGTAAATATTCTCAAGCCTCTTACCGAGCATTGTTCAAATTCCCTAAGGCACTGAAGAGACAGAAGAGGGTACTGACACCCTTGTATGTTTCTCAAAAGGCAATCTGCAAATACCATTTAGGCAGCCTCACTCTGCTTCCCACCAGCAAAGGGAATTGAGGCTTTACTGTTCTTAGCCCAGCATCTTTTTTTTTTTTTTTTTTTTTTTTTTTGGTAGTATATAAGCTTTTTGTACCCATTAAATCATGGTTTAAGTCACTGGTCTTTGGTCCATGCTTCTCCAGCTCTTTCAGAGCTTCCAAAGCAGCTCTCTGCTGTGCCAAGGAATGCTCTGTTTGGAGCACAATCCCTGCCAGGTGCTGAGTATTGGCAGGTGAATAGCTGCTACAGAGCTAAAATTAACGGAGCAAGCAGATTAGTCTGATTCAGAGGAGCTGCTGTGCCCCAGCATCTCCTGGGGAGCAGGGGACATGCTTTATGCAGTGGGATACAAGGGATGAAGTGCAGAGCTGGGAAGGACTGGGAGTCATGAGACACACACAGATGTGCATGTGCTCCTTTCCCTCTGGGGGAAGTACTTGATTGTTCTGTTGTCAGCACACCAGCAGTCATTCATAGAATGCTGAGCTGGGTTTTACCTTGGGGGATGCGAGGACCCTGGTGTTTCTCTCCCCTGCCCAAAAGAGTTTAAGAAACTGAGCTCATTTTGTCTGTTGTCCTTTTGACTCCCTCTACAGTCTGCCTCCTGCTTTATTCCAGAGGCTTTCAGCTGCTTGGGAGGTGTCAGTCACTGTCCTGAATGCTTAAAGGTGAAGGAAAGGAAACAGGAACGATTAGGGCATAAAGACCTAAGCTGAGTATAGAGCCCTGGCCAAGGTCTAGCCCAGTGATTGGAGCAACAAGCACTGGAGCTTAATTTTCTGTTTTCTGCATGCTGTGAAGCGTGTGGCTGTGTTCTTAATTACATGCTGTAATTGTTACAGTTAGAAACAGCCCCTGAACAGTCCATATAACTTGCTTTGGACCTGTATCTCTGGCTGGTTGTTGAAACACTGTTTATCGAGCGATAAGAGCTACATCTACTGATTGCCTGTCACACCCTTTTCCTGCTCAGGAATCTTAGTCAGTGGTATGTAGAATACTAATAGCTAAGAACTGATACTCGGGATTGATTTCCCTTGGTTTTATATTATACTGTTTAGAAAAGGGAAGTTGAACACCAGGCTTTAATCCACAGATTCTGGGCTGGTGTTTGTTTCATACTGTTTTGATCATTGCATGTTCTGGTGAGCAGCAAAGCCCCTCGTGTACCTTTGATTAAAGGATGGAATCTGCTTGTCTTGCACAGGCCAGGCCAATGACCTGTTTTCTTCTGAATTATTTCTTTCATAAGGTGTCTGAAATAGCTGTTTTTCACTATGCAAAATGTATGTTCTTTCTTGTTGATGTTTTCAGTCTCCAGGAGAATTTGACACCCCAGTCTCTGATTAAATCAATTTAATTCTAGAGAGGTCTTTTTCTAAGAATTTTTGTTATTTGCTTAGACCAAAGAGAAGAAACATCTCAAGTGAGCAGAACAGGGAATGAATTATTGTGCTTCCATTACACAGTTATTGGAGGCTGGGGAAAGTCTCTTTGGGGAGAAGGTTAATCATCTAATAATTTACCACTCAAAAAACCTGCCTAAAAAGTACTAGCAGAGATGATAGAACCTCTTAGTTCAGCTACTTGGCTTGCTTTGATTTTGTAATAAATTTCATTGAAATAGATGAAGCGTATGGTATACACACACCTGATTTTACCAGGGCAAGTAAATTGTGCTTGGTGGCCAAGGGTTTACATGCATGGCTCTGCAAACAGAGTCGGCTGCTTGGAGACTGGGGCTTTGCAAGCAGGAGCTTGCCCTGTGGCACGGCTGTGTGGATGGCAATGTCCTGCCAGGGCCACCAAGTCTGCCTTGGCTGTCAGAGGGAGGGAATGACTGAGCCACTGTTCTCAGTGACCTTCCAGGCTAGGGCATCTTATCACACTTATCACAGCAGCACACCTTGAGGGCAGCTCTGAGAGGTGAAATGTTCTGCAGCCTGAACAAATCGAGGTTTCAGCCCCTGTGAGGAGAGGTGGAAAAAGGAACCCGCCCTCATAGTGACCTACTGAAACCCTTGGGAACTGTCCCGCTGCTGGAAATGACTGTACAGAATCAGTCAAGTTGTCACTTGTTAAAAGGAGTTATTTTAGATTTAACTGCTCAAGGGAAGAGGCTCTCCTCACCCTCTTAATTTTAAAATAAACATCTTAAAATGTGCCTAAAGAAAGTGAAGTTATGAACTGATTTCTCTTGTTCTTGGTGTGGCAAATAATGACTTTTGGCAGTGTTGCCTCCCTGTGTTCTTTGGAGTGTTGGCTGTAACCAGAGGGAACAATTTGGAAACTGATGGACCATTGATTTGTTCTATTGTGGCAGCTCTCCTTTGTTGCCATGCAAGATAATCACCTTCTATCTTATCTCTGCATGCCTGTACCTGGTTCAATTTACTTTGCCTTTGTATAAGTTTGGTTTAATCAGCAATGATTGTCATTGAGTTTGTTCGAATTCCAGGTTGTTTACATAAGCTTGGACTGGCCAGTCCAGGCTGGGATTTGGAAAACTGGTCTCTGGAAACAGGCAAACTCTTAGAAGCATGGCTGCATGTGTGCACACAGAGGTAGGAAGTGAGGGTAGATAGAATATTCCAGTTGCCTGAATCAGGACTCACAGTAATCAATTATTAAAGGTAATGCAGTGTTTACACCGTGCTCTTTACATGCATTACTTTGTGAGGAAAAAGCATAACTCCAACTTAAAATCCCATTTTTGCCATGCTTCCAGACCTACTGCAAACATATTTCCAGTTTATTGGTTCATGCTTGTGTAAAAAGGAGGAGAAAAGATCCATAAAACAATAAGTGTGTGCATGTGCTCACACATGACATTCCTTTCAGACCAAAAAAATGCTGCAAACTAAAGTGCCATTCTTTTGACATGAACATTTGTATGTTTAGAGATTTCTGTGGCTTGAAATCGGACTTGCAGATTATTGCTTCTGTTTTCAAAAAAAGGGAGACATATACCCTCCAAAATAAGCGTGGCTTTTCCAACTGGAAAGAAAGAAATATGACTTGATCACAGTCATGCTCATTTTGCTGCTGTCAGTAGCTGGAAGACCCAGGTTTTTTTTTTGTTTTTTTTTGTCTCATCAAGACTGAGGTAGTTTAGTTGAGGCCAATTTGCAGCAGAGCAACCTAACTCTGTGTATCTCAATATTGCAAGAAGGTGTTTCATTTGGACCATGTAATTGAAATGGCATTTTTGGGGTTCACTGGTACAGAGCTTCCCACTTTTGCTCCTTTTCCCAATCTGTAACTTGTCAGAAGTTTCATTTTTGCTGTGGGCAGTCCTGTGACAGAGACCAATCCTAGTTTGTGCCATGAGGAGCTCAAGTGCCAGTCTGGTTACAGATCAGGAGTCCCCAATTCTCTCTCCTAGTGGGACAGTAGAAGTTCTTAGGTTAAGAAATGCAGGTACAAATAACTGTGTAATTGACTAAAAAAGAAAATAAAATATAAAACAAAAAAAATGAATCCACGTTTACTGAGTAATTGACTGTCATCAGAAAGAAAAACAGTTTGAGAAACCAGTCCCTCTCAAGCCCAACACAAGTATGATCTTTCAAGTCCTTCTCTCATGTTTGCTTTCCTCCAGGAAAAGAATGATCCTACCTTTGAAAGTTGCACATGAATGATCTTTAATAAACCAATAAGTGCAGTATTCATATTTCTGTGTCTGTCAAATGGTTGGTTGGGTAATTCTGGCACACTTCCTTGCCCTGGCTCCTCAAGTGCCAGGGAAAAAAACATGCAAGGCTGTGTAGATAGGCCTCTTTCAAAACTCCCATTGCAGCTGAATCAAGGCTAGAGTTGAGATTCAATTGCAGTGAACTAATTAGGCTGAGCTCCAAATGCCTGAGCTGGATGTGTTACAAACAACGGTGCCAGCACATGCTGCAGGGAGCTGAGCACAGCCACAGTGCTTGCTGACTTTGAACTTGGCACTGCCTCATTAATCTGGTGTGTTAATAGATTGCTTAATGGGCATTAGTGGCCGGGCACAAAAGCTGTGAACACTTGCTCATTCAGTTCCAGATGGAAAACAGTGTCTTGTTGGGGGCAAGGTGTTTCCTGCCTGCCAACAAGAGTCCAGCACGTCTCAGATGTCCTGGAGAGCTGCCAGATGCAAATGGAGCTGGTGGGGAGGCTGGCTCACAGCAGAATGCCTGCACTGCTGGGTTTTAGGTGGGGTACTCAGCCTCATCCTGCAGTCATGCTTCACCTGGCACAATGGCCTGTGAGAGCCCTTAGAGTGACACTCATGGTAATGGGACACCACAGGCATTCACAAGGCTCTGCTGCAGGAGGATATGCATGTGAGAGTACCTTTATATATATAATAAATAGGAGCATTCAGTGCTTTAGTTATCAAATTTAATATTATTTTTACTCTGTGTTTCTAGACAGTGATGATTTTTTATTTTATTTTTTAAAAACAAAGTTTTTCTCTGGCTTCCAGGCTGTGCATGCTTGGAGGACTAGAGGTGCTTGGTGCAGCTTTTCCCTTGCCTGATGTAATTTTTGAGGATTTTTTTGTTTTTGTTTTTTCATGCTTCATGGTACAGAATAGTAAAATAATAGCTATTTTCTGTGTTCAAGGAGCTGTAAGAAATTGCATGCAGTGCAAAGCACGGCCTGAGTAAGTGTGTAAGTGTAATGTAAGTAGCTCAAAATAACAAAAAACCTACATCAAAACCCAGTCAAAACCCCTGAAACCAACAACAAAACTCCACCAAACCCAAAAATACTGCCCCACATTTCCTCAGTGGGTGTTTTCCTCCTGAACAACCACATTTTACAACAGAAAATGTGAGACCTGGAAGCATTGCAATAAAGCATAGGCACAGGGGAAGCCAGTGTTCTATTAAAGCTTAACACAACCACCATGACAAAAGCCAGGTTTTTTTCCTCTGGACTACTTTAGTCTCAGAACTTCCAGTTGTATGAGATAATGAATACACTTTTGCTCAAAATTGACTGATTCCTTTTTTGAGTTTAAGAAAAAATAAGTCTGGTACTTTTCACAAGAAATGTATCAAACACAAAGTCTACATCCTTGGAATTTTGTCATTTTGAAAGGGATAAACTGCCAAAAATATGGAATTATTCTGCATATTGTTAGGTGGCAACATATTTAGATATTCCTAGCAAGATGCCCAGACTAGATTTTTTTTTTTTTAAATGTGTTCTTTACAATCACTGTGATGACTTAATATTTTATGGAAAATATTAACCAACATCAAAATAAACCTCAGACAGGGCTTCTGGATCCTTTAAGTTTCTTCTGCATCTGCAGAAGCAAAGATGTGGATCTTTGAATTTCATATTAAAGCTCTCATTAGGAACATACATCTCACATATGTTTTGCTACTGCCAAGGGACTTATGAAACCTGATTTGACAGCACAGTTTTGTCCCATTTGTAATAGAAAACTAGATTTTTCACTCTTAACTATAAAATCTCTCTTTGCTTTCTGCTGAGGTTATTAAAAAAGTAAATGTTTTGTTATATAACTGCACTAGTATTTAATTCAATTGAGAAATTTGCTGTTTTTAGAGAACTAAGATCTTGTAATAGTAGAAATTACCTTTTTTATCCTAAAAGATTGTGCTTCTGATCATAATCTATTAATTTTACTTTTACCCCAAAAATAGAGCATACATTTTCTTTTACAATAATAGGAAATGTAATACATTTGTTGGAGTAATAATTGGTTTGATGCTTATGAAGTTATCATGTGTTTAACTCTGTGAACAGCTATTTGCTTCCTAGTGGGAGCAATTAGTAAAAGGTAAAAGATAAGGACCAACTAGTAAAGAGAAAAACTTGCATCTACTCATCTCCAAAATTAGGGCAAGTAAAACTACTTACTAGGCTTTGTGCAAAACATGTGTAGAAATAATTTTGCATTATTTTATTTATAGTAAGGCTTTGTTTTTAAATGATGAGGATCTCACAGTGCTAATTCTATATCAACTTTTACTTTATCCAGGTGGCTGTTGTCTCTTTTCTGTAGTAAGTATGTTTAGTCACATAACATTTGTATGCAGGTTTTTGACCATCTCACCAGTAGTTTTGTGGTAGATATCTAGCAATTAGTGGTCTTCCCTCTGTCCCTCCCTATGTGTTTCAGACTGGGTAAGAACACAGATTTAGACAGTGTGGTCACCCTTGCAATAAGCTGCTCACTGTCAGACACCTGGAACTGCCACAAGGAGACTGGGCAGGCTTGGATGTGTAGAAATTCAGTGCACAGGAGTTGCTGGCTTACTCTGCAAGCCCACTATGAATTCCTGAAACCCCAGGGATACTTTAAAATTATTTCATTTTTTTTTACAACGTTTTCTCATTGCAGTGTTAATATTGCATACTTTTACGTGAGTTGGATAGTACAGAAAATTGGGTCATGGTCTGAGGACAGAATGTAAGTCTCTCACCAGGATTCTCTCCAAAGACACCAGGTTTAATAGCAGAGGCCAGGATTACAGAGCTCTTGCTCATCCCTTGTACAACAAAGGCTGAGATCCTTGTAGTGGATGTGTTTTCTTTCTGCAGAGTAAGGAATTGCCTTCCTGCAGAAGCTATCTCCTTCCCAATGTCATCTAAAAATGAGCTGGAATAGTCTGAAGTATTTTTTTTTCTCAATAAGCTGCAGGCAGCACAGTTGAAATAAAGGTGCCTCGTCTCTTGTAGGGATGTTGACAAGTAGAGCAAAGGAGAATGGATGCAGGAAATGGTTGCTGCTGCTAATCTCATTCTTACACCCTTCAAATGCCTGTGCCCAATTATTTGTGCAGGACAGTGGAGGTTGGGGAAGAGACAAGAGCAAAGATCTCCCATCCTGTGGCTTCAAGTAGTAGAGAATATCCTGTGCTGACCCTCTTAAGAATCAGTGGTATTTGTGTTCTGTACAATGACTTTATCTGATCTTTACAAACTTCAGCAAATAAGGCCCTATTTTTGCCCCCTAATATTCATCCTAAATAGGTATAGTAGAGGCTATTTGTTTTTTAGAAGACAGTAAAATGTGGTCAAACCTGACAATGAGTAAATAACCAAACGTATTGCTTTATTGTAGTGTGAGTAAACTTCATGTGAGTGTATGCTGTTGTCTTAACTGTGACCCAGAAAGTATTGATAATTGGTTATCTCAGCACTTCACACAAAATAAACCTGCTCACGTGATGGTTTCTGTGTCAGCAGGTCATCCAGCACCCCAGCACAAAGCTGTCTGAGCATCCTGTTTCAACAGCATGTGAAGTATGACAGGCACAGGCACTAAGTGTTACCCAGTCATGTCAATTGTATGCCTTCATAGCTCTGTTCACTCAAGACAGCTCTTTGTGGATTTTATTTAATTTTCTGACATGATCTTATTTGGGCAACTGCATATTTGAACCACAGAAATGAGAAAAAAGACTGTTGAAACCCTGCAGGTTTTGCAGCACATGCAAGGCTGTAGGTGTGCTGTGTTAATGCTGACCCTTCTTGGGTGTCTGAATTGCTTATTGCACTCTGATTTTCCAGCACTGATGACTTCTGTGGCCTTTTTTTTATTGTGTGGCTTTAATGGGAAACATTACATATCTATCCAAAGTGAAACAGAGAAATTGAACTGACTGTGGAAATGTGATGTACTATGAGAAGAGGCTAATCTCTAGAAATTTTTAGTGGATTGTTATCTGTAGGGGTAAAGGGACACCTGCTTATACCTCTTACATGAAAGTGGAGATAACATTCAAGTGGGTTTTGATACTAGTTTTCTGTCAGATGCCTTTCCCTTGAATGAAACAGTTCTTGTTTCAGGGAACCTGTATATGATCTGTGTTGTTATTGAAACAATATATGCAAAATGCCATGGGATTCTTTTCCTGAGGCATTCTGGAAATGACTTGGTAAGTAATCAAACTGTTCCTAAGTGCTTTGAGGAAATCAGCCTGTTTGTTTATACAAAGTGTGCTAACAGTCAGTATGAACTGTGGTCAAAACCCACAGCCATGTGAATCTTCAGTTTCCTCCTCCTCCCTGTAACAAATGCAATCTGATGATGCTTCTGTCTGATTGCTAAAGTGAAGTGCTGTGTTTTCATTGGAATTGCAGTCTCCCTCCATCCCCCTCAAACACCACATCTGTTAGTTTGAATCAAACTTCATTGTCACTGTATTTTTTTTATATGGTGCCTCTTTTTGCCTGCTCCCCACCCTCCCTGTGTCTCAGGCATTTTGGTGTGTAGAAGAGACTTTGTGTTCTGTTGAATTTTAGTGGCTGTGAAACAGCCATGGGAAATTTGTGCAAGTTTCAGAGGGAACTGAAGGCAGAAATTAACTCACTTGGAGTGAAGCATCCCATGTCCAGCACTTGATAACCCGCATAAAATTTGGCTTCATCACTGAGATGAGCACCTACCTTGGTAAAATAAAACTGGCATTGTACAGCATGTCTTTTGAGAGGTGTTTAGAAATTGAACTCTGCTTTGAATAAGTTAGGATTTGGAGTGGTAATGAAAGTAGATTCTTCATGTTTTCGTATCTTGTGATAGATGTAGGAAGGAATTAAATGGTTTTTACAGTGTTGTAGGAACAACACTGCTATTGCAATGCAAGGAGGATAAATAGTCATGGGAAAGACAGGGAATGTGTGCTTTCTTTCCCAAACTGTAAAGTGAGTGCTTTGTAGCAATGAGCTGAAAAAAGCTTGAATTCATGGAATGAAATGGAGGAAAATATCCTGGACAATAAGGAAGAAGGACCACCTGTAAATTTACTTCTTCCTCACATCTGCTGCAGATCAGTGCTTCTGGCTGCCTTGTATCATTTGATAGAGAGCAGTGGACCAGATGAGCTCCATCACCATCCCACATGGACTGAATGAAACTGTGAGGTTTACTGGCTGTGACCTTCTCTGCACTTCATATCTCTACCAAATTAGATACTAATCCAGATAGTTTTTAAGGGTGCATGTCTGCTACTGTCCTAGACCTGGATATGGATTCCAAATGAGCTGTGCCTGCTGGATCAGCCTGGATAAGGCTGTGTTAAGCCTGGAGGTGGAGGGAATGCATGTGCAAACCCTGGTGGCTGCAGCAGTGCAGGGTTGAGCCTGTGCTGCTCATTGGCACGAGCAGGCACCAGGAATCCTGGCTGGCACTGGGACCAAATCCTGTAGGGACACTGCTATATGCTGTGGCATGATCTTGTAGGGCAGGCATCCTCATGCCTTGTGCATCCTTACATCTTCTGGTGCTCTGGGAATATTTATGAAATGACAAATTGTGTGGGTAGCCAGTCTGTGCTTCTGAGTTTCCCCCTGGCACTGCTGTGGTGCCTCAGAGCCCTTTGCTTTCAGCACCCTCGGGTATGTGTGAGTGCAGGGGCATCAGGGACTGGCTGACAGCTCTATCATAAACAAGGGTTTTAGCCTTCTTACCCCCTGAGTCACAAGTTCAGTGGAAGTTGGAGGCTGTTTGTTCTAGATGTGGTAAATAACACAATCTGACTGCTCTCCCCTCTGGCACCCGTGTCTAAAGCTGTTATCAGCACTGCTGTGGCATGTTTGATTTAGGGGCAAATTGGCACCTCTCTGACAAGTGCTGGAATGTCCCAGTCTGTCCTTGGGGTGTTGTTGGCATCTTTCACACCAATAAACCCCCATCAACAGTCGTGATCACGGGCAAACACCAGCCAAGTGCACAAAAGCGCTTATCACCAGCTACGCTGTGCATTCAGCAAGAGCAAAGCCTTAAAACCCTCCAGTGGCTGGCAATTCCAGAGCTTTCTGCTAGATTTGAAAAGAAGTCCTGAACAGCACAGGCTTCTTATCAATTTTAATTGCTGGGCAGTGGAGGGCTGCCCTTTGTTTAACGTCATTTGGTGTGAGCAACTATGACACTGTGTTGTGGAGATGTTTCTGGCCAGCAGCATTCTGCTGAATACAAAATTAAATTCTGCAGAAATCCTTTTGTTTTCAGGAAGAACTCAGGTTGAACAATCGAATCCAACAGGTAAAGAAATGCAAAATGAAATGTTGAGAGCAGGTTGACTGGAGGTGCAATGTGAAGATGTTAAATTTTAGAAAGTTGAGGTTTAAAAGTCTAGATGCTGTTGTATTGTAATAGCTTTTCATAGCTGTTGAAACTAAGTTCTGTGTCACCTAATCCTTTAGATTGCCTTTTGAAATGCTGCAGTTGTGCTTATGCATTTATACTGAAAATAGAAAAGCTTCAGAGTTATGTTCACTGAATGGCCCTGTATTCCTGGCACACGCTACTAGCCAAAATTCGTGCCACATTTGGGGAACTGGGCCAGACACAAAATCACTTTGAACAGTTGCATCAATATTTGTGTATGGCTTTGCCTGTGAGATTTTGGTTTTGAAGTCAGCTTGCTGGATTTGAGCAGTTGTCAGATGCCATGAGGACCTACACCTGGATCAGTAGAAACTGGCAGGTGTGCAGGTTTTGGAAATGCCAAGCATGCATTTTAAATGCAATTAAAAGTGCATCTGAACCACTTTTAAACACAGGAGCCATAAGAAAACTCCTTGAAAATTACTCTGAAACCACAACTTTCAAAGAAGCTGGTATGAAAAAAAAGTGTATTTTGTGGCAGCTGACAGGGAGCAGATTGACAGCAGTTAGTTAATCAGGAGTAGCTGCAATGGAAACTACTTCTCAGGTGCAATCCTTAAATAGCAGATGCATCCCATCTATCTGCAGTGGTTTTGACACATGGCTGCAGAAGATTTGTTGGAATGTCCCTAGCTGACTTGGAAAGAGACCTGAATTCTCTTGCTTTCTGTAGCAGCTTTGAAAGTCTTTCAATGAGACTTGACCAAAAATAAACAATTCTAGGAGTGAGACTGTGGCTGCTTGCATTTCATACTTCATCCTTTTGTTGAGAGGGTTAAGGAAGCCCTTTGTTTTGATGGGTAATTTATGGGCATATTACTGTCTATTCTACTGGCAATATTACTGTCTATTCCCAAAGAAACTGGGGAAGGGGAACAAAAGCAATAAGTAGAACAGTCCTGGTTACTGATAATAAAGAGATCCTTATTTTGGTGCCCCACAAGTGCAGGTAGAGAATAGATACCATTGCCTCTGCTACAAACTCCTACATTTCTTGGTTGGTCAAGTAGCAAAGAAATAACAATGTCTTAATTTTTGTTGTTGTGTATGTATCTGTCTTCATTTGAACTACTCTTCAGCATTTTGTTTTGTTTGTTTTGTTGTGTGTGCATGTTTCTGAACTTCTTTGGACTCTTGGGAGAGCAGTTGTGTATTAGATTAGGAGAAGCAGCAATGAGAAGCTAGAGCAGTTGTTTACTTTCTGTGTCAAAGTCTGTCCACACTTGAAGTGGAAGGAAATTGCTTTTCCTTGTTGCCAGTTGCCAGGATTTGTGTTGGTTTTGTTTTTTTCTTTTTCCTCCTGCATGAAGAATTTCATAGCTGAAACTGCCTTGCCTTCTGAAATGCTGAGCTATTGATGTGTCTGTAGTTAATTTATGGAGAGGAGCACTCCTGCTGGAATAATGCATAGCCAAGCTATTACTGGCTGGCTACTTGTGTGTGATGAAACAGAAGCAGGAATCAGTCAGTTTTCAAGTGGTCACCAGTTCAAGTCTTTTAATTCAGAGTAATTTTTAATTAATCCTGACAGTGTTACTGTGCTGCTGCCTTTTGCTTAGATGGATGGAAGATGTGAATTTTTTTCACTTCTCACCTTGATTTATCTTGGTGTTTCCTCATATTTGTTAGCTGTTATTTTTCTCATGAAATAGGAGAGGTTTACCTTTGAAGGGGAAAAAATATAAAAATCTTTCTAAGCATTCACAATTCCAGCCAGGGGATGGATTTGTAGTTTTGTCTGCAGCAAGCAGTTCCTGTTACTTGTGAAACAGGAGTGGCCTTTTAATAAAGGCACCAGATCTCTGCTATGCAATTACCATAAAATAACCTGTGCAGCAATTCTCTATTGTGAGCAGCTTGACAACCAAATGCTGTTTGAATTGCTTGTAAGCTCTGGTGAGGAAATAAATTCTGAAGAGCAAATTTTAATATTAAATGCATGCCCTGTTTCTAGATTGGAAAAATCTCTCCTTAACCCAGTGTGTAGTACAAGTGCATCTGCACCCTGAGCCTTGTTAGGCAGGAGACTTGTTGGGAGTTATAAGAAATTGAACTCTGCAGAAGGTACAGTGCACACAGCAATTTTGAGTAATTGGTGAACATTGGCAGCTGTTGAAAGGCACCAGCTCCTTCAGGCCTGCAATGACATTGGATGTTCTGTAATCTGCTTTGGGCACAGCTGATCTTTTAAACAATTTTACTGTCAGGTTGCCTTTTTTTGTGTGTGTGCAGTGCTTAACCAAAAAGCCCCACACTGCTGCATGGTGGAGGTTGCTAGGTACTAGGGCAAGGCAAACAATAAATAACAGGGATCATGCTGGAGCCTTCTGATGAAGTGTAACATGAGACAGCCTCCACAGTAATTGCTCTTTTTTTGCTGGCCTCGAGCAGACTATCTCTAAGGCTGGGACACATCCTTTTAAAACAGAGTGCAGTGCATGGAGTGAAAGGTGCCATAAGCAAATAAGACATTAGTGGTGGATGGTCATGAAGGGAACATTGTTTGAGCCAGCCCAGTGAGTTGAGTCTGTGTCCTGGGGAATGTGGAGCCCTGCAGCCCAGCCACAAGGATGGGGCTTCTCAGAAACTCAGTTCCTCAGCCCTTCTAGGGAGTTATGCTGGACAATCTGTTTTGCTTTGAGATTTTATTTTTCTTTTTGTGTTATTTTGTGTTTCGGCTTTGATTCTTCTTTGTAAGTGGAAGTCTTGCTGGTTTCAGTGTAATACAATATTTGAAATGCTGAGTATTTAAAAAAAGAGTGATAAAAAACTTGCTGTATAAGTGCTCATTCAGAGAGTGCTCAAGCATACTTTATTCTCTGATGAGATGCACTCTCATTTGTTTTTCTTCATCTTGACCTCTGAGTCAAGGGCCTGCCAAGTGCACGTTTGCTCTGATTGTTAAAAAAAACAGGAGGAGATAGAAGGCTGAGGAGAAATAGAGTGAAGAAGGGCCAGAGGTTTGTGTAGTACCAGCTAAAGCAGTGAAGTTAAACAGATAAGTTATCAGTGTGGTGGTGAAATGAACCCAACAGGTAGGTTATTAATGAAGAGCACTCCAAGCTCTCAAAATGTTGTTGTCCAGATAACTGCACTAACACACTGGGAAGCGCTTGTTTATTGTTCTTCCTTCACCATCCATGTTTCCACAGCTTAGAAAGTCTCCAGTGTGTGGTTAGAGTTGAGGCAGGGGTATAAAAGCTTGGAAAAACCTCCTCAGGGTTTGCCTAAGGACTGCTGTCTGCAATCTTTTATAATCCTCTGGCTCCTGAGCTGTTTAAAAGCTATGGTTTCAGGTATGTGAAGAAGGCTTTTATGAATCTATTACTATGTGTGTTTTTCAGGCAGCTGGCAGGAACCATCTCTCTGTAATTCTAACGTTTCAGTGAATGAACTTCATTTATTGTCAATCAAACTCCTCCTCCAAGAAAAATATTCTCCCCAGGTTGACCTTAAAGAAGCTCAGAAACCATCATTAATTTTTGCTTGTACAGTCTCTCACACCTCTTTAAAACACCCTGCCCCTATATTACAGTGACTATTTATTTGCTGGTGACTGGGCATTGTGTGTGCTCAGAATGGTACATGGTTAACTTTTTACCAGCTGGCAGAGGGTTTTCTTCCTGAAAAATTCACTGAACTTGAATTCACTGCTGTGAATTTCTGTGCTACCTGGCAGATAGATTTGCAAATGCACAAATTGCAGTAAAAACTCTTAATCAGTTTGATCATCACCTCCCATTACACAAAGCATCCTAAATGAAGTTTGCTGTGTGCATCACTACACCTTAGCTCCTCCTGTCTGTAAAGGGTGTTTGAGTCCCTGTGTGAACCTGTTATTTGCTTTGCTTGAAAAAAAGGTGCCCAGAAACAGAGGAAAGCAATGTATTTCCTTTTGGAAAAAACTAAAAATTGGCTTGGACTCAACATTTGAGGTACTATGAAATCAGGGATATTTTCCCATTTTTTTACTTGTGAATGCGTCAGTTAAGGCAAAGATCAGATTCTTTGTGGTGCCTGATGCAAACAATGGCCAGGGGTTTGCTTTTTGATGTGCATTTTGGTCAGCAAAGCTTCAGGTGGTGATAACAAATGAACTTAAAGTAGTAGTTGTACTTTTGTATCTAGAATACGAATAATACATTGTGTACTGGAGAGATTTTCTGATTTATTTTTATTAAATTGGGGGTGACATTTTCATTGCTGCTTGGACAACACAGTTCTGCTGGCAGTTAGATATCTGTTCACTTAAGAGTATGGGGAAAAGAAATCTCATCCTGAACAACTTAAACCCAAAATACTAAGAAGGGGAAAAAAAAATAAAGAAGCATGAAACAAGACAAACGTCTAAAATCCTCACCTTAGTATTTCACGGCTTGAAATTACAGCTAATACAGAAAAATAACTAAGCATTTTAGTTATTTATGGCTTCCCTAGTGCATATACTAAATATCTAGAAGGTCCTGATTTTGCCACAGGGGTTTTTCCTGCCAAGGTGCACTGAGATATAAATCATTAATATTGGTGTCTTAGATCTTGAGAATTTAAACACTAAAGGTTACCTGCCATTGCATAATTTTCAGGTATAATTTATTTTTCCTATTGGTTTGGGGTGATGGGAAGTAATTATGTTTAAACCTAGTTTCAGAGTGTACAGTAGCAGAGGTGACAAAGTTGGAGGGAAGAAAAAAAATCTTATTTTAATATCACCTGAATGGCTATGATTTGGTATTCTTCAGGTATTTAGAACTAGGCTCCCGAGTTCCTCAAAGGAGAGCATATCATTATCATAATTTGTGTCTTTTCAAATGACAACATCAATGAGATGGTGTTTTGGGAAAGTAGCTGTGTGAGAAATGGGTAAAGTGTCCTTCAAAGATGCTCTGCTTTTCTCTGCTTGGTTTGGCACACCTGCTGCTCAGAATAACCTGTTGGTAACACTTTTTGTTTGACAAGTGTTAGGCAGAAATGACAACAAAGAGTAGCCTTCATTATTCTCCTGTTATTGGGTTAAACACAATATTCCAGGAATGAGTGAGGAATACAGATAGCAGCCACACACTGAAAATAATTTCAGGTGTCTTTTTTTTCTGTTTTTTGCTGTGGTGGCTTCTAGAATCACTGGCTGTTTGCACCCCAGGAGCACTTAAAAAAGCCCACCAAAAAGCAGAGCAAAACTACTGAAAAGAAAAACAAAAAAAGAGGCAAAAGGTGTCTAAGAACACTTGGAGCTAGCTGCCATTCCTGGCAAGGCAGTCTGCATTAATAAGCTTGGCACTCATCATTTTATGGGTGTATTTTATTGTTTCTACATGTGCATTTGATTACCCAGAAGAGCTGCAGCTTCCTGCCCTGTCAGGGTGGGAAACAGTAAAACCCATCAGTGTAATTGGAGATGCAAACAGCGACCTTGAGTGTGCTGGACCTGCTTCCTTGCTCGGTTTGGGAAATTAGGGAATGGCTGGTGCAAAGCCATTCAGATAAAACACAAGTCTGGAAGCGTGTAGGGATCTGGGGGAAACAATGTTATGAGCTGCACTTCGCATGTTTCCAGCTAATGAGTTAATGTTGCAAATGTTGTGACGGAGGAACGAGCGCTGTTTGCGTCAGGAGCTCCCGTCTTGTGTATTTAAACCCAGCGAGGAAGGAGCCTGAGTGTGAACAACATATTCTGGATGGTCTATTCTTGAAAATTTCTGCTTTTTTTTTTTTTTTTTTTTTTTTTTTTTTTTTTGTTGGCCATGAAAAATATTTCGAATTGGACATTTTCCCATGTTTGCTTCTTCCTTTTGCAACAGTAACAGATCAGGAGAAAAAAAAAAAAAAAAGGGGGGGGAAAAAGTGAGTTTAGAAGACTAGAAAATGGGTGAGGGAGAAAAAAAAAACATTATCACCAATCTTTTCTTCCTAAAGTTATGTTAAAGACAATTTAAATTCCACAGGTTTTTTGGGAGAAACTGCAAGTCTCTTGGGTAGGATTTGATCACAGTGTGTGGTAGAATATCTCAAAACATGACAGAGGCAGTCCCTGGAAGCCTGGAAACCAAACTCTTCTTTAAGATCTTCAGGTACCATCTGCTGCAAAGGAGTGTGTGTTGGAACATTTGTGACCTGACAGTAACCAGGATGATCTTCTCTGGAAGAATAACTGGTAGTTAGGAAATTCCTGATGCAATTTTTTTAAACTGCAAGTTACCTGAAAAGTCTGTCCTGTTTTCTCTCAGGTACTTTGTGAAGCTTGCTTGTTAAAGCACATTATATTGACTCTTTTCTTTAGTCTGAAATATAGTCTCAACTTTAAGTGTATTTTTCTTTTTTGACTTTTCCCTTCCTCTTGAATGTAGCAACTATTGTCATGGGTTGCCATCAACAGATGATGTCTTTAAGAAAAATATCAAGCCACTTAATGCATTTTTTTTTTTTTCTAGTCCCTATGAGGACTGACAAAGACTGTTTCATACAAGAAGAACAAGGGAGTGACTGGGTTATGGGCAAAAGGAAAAAAACAGTGACTTTATTCTCATGTTAAACCTACTGTACGCATTCATGCAGGGATTTCTCTCCTGGTGGAAATAAATTTCTTTTACCAATTCCCAAAACCTGTGGGAAAATGCTTAGGATTCTGTAGGACTTGAGTGACATCATCACTCTCACACTCTGAATCCTCCACATCTTTGATGACAAAAAAACCACTAGAAATTACAAAATGCACACAGGGGTCTTTCAGGCAGACAGTCTTCCAGATTGCTTAGGGACTGATAAGTCACTCACAAGATTCCTCCAAATGTGTGATTTGAAGGGAGTGGTTGTTGTATCTTTCTCCCTGATTTTTGGGTTCACATAGTTCTGCTCTGTACCATGTCACCCCAGAGATATGAAACAAAAGGATTTCATTATCTTAGAAATGACAAGATTAAATGGGACTAGTAGAAGGATGAAGAAGGGGCTGTCTGTCTTAACATGGAAAATTTTTACCTCTCCCTTAAATCTTCCTCTGAATTATATAGAACCAGACAAGGATGTTCAAGTCTATTCTGGGTCAAAGCCCAGGAAACTTGTGAATCTTTTCTGCTTGCATTTCTTTAGAAAGTATGCTGTGAACTTTATATCCTGAAGAGTCAATTTCCAGATGGTTTCAGACAGATGAATTTTGTGATGCAAGGGATTTCCTTTTTCCTGGTTGCTCCATTGTTGGCTCCTTGCCCTCATGTCTGTGGCTTGGTGGATGTAGCTTTTGTGGGTGAAGTTGAATGAGTGCAGCCTGTGGCAGTCTTGGCTACAGCAGGGCACTGGAAACAGGGGTGTAGGCTGTGACTTTTTCACCTGTAGCATAGAGAAGTTCTCTCTATTCTTTTGTTTTGGCTGTTTGAAGATGCGTGTGATGATGTCATGATGTGGACAACGGACCACAGGAGGTAAAACTTGAAGAATGTTGTGTATTTCAGAGAATTAAATAATCCCTCAAATTCTAAAGGAAGCATGTGCCTGCATATAGCTGTGCTGTGGTTTCCCATTCAGATTCTGTGCAGTTCCACAAAGCAAGGTGTCTTTCATCTTCTCAGACCAGAGGTGTGTAGCTGGGAAAAGATAAATTTTGACTTGGACACTGATCCATAAGTTTTAGCATAAATTTAGAGTGTACAGTAATTTCCTATGGAGCTTAATCTTCGATGGAATGGATAGAGTTTTTAATCCTGATTTTCTTCTATCTTTAACCATGTAACAAATTTAGCTTTATACTTCATTCGGGGTGATGAGAAGGCAGCAGCCAATTGATCTGTATTGGTGCTACATGCTATGGTAACTAACTACATTTTAACTTAGAATGCTGTATTAGCTTACACTGAAAAGATTGCAAGTCCCTCTCTCCTTCTCTTTGTGTGGTTTGCAGTAATACATGTGAATCTGCATTTGTAGGGCTTTGGATTAAAGGTGGTTTCATTGTTGACTTTTGTAAAATACCTGCACTGGAGTCACAACTTTAGATTTTCTCCTTTGCTTCCCTTCCCTCAGTATAAATTGGAAACACAAATCTTCCTGACCTTTACTAGAAGAAAGGCACTTTTGATATTTTTCACTCACACTAGATTTCTTGTGTCCCTGATACAGCCTTGAAGGTCTTGGCACTCTGGATGTCTTTGGGTTTGATCATTGCTTGAATGATCATTTCCTCATTGCCAACTTCCACACCTTGTTCATTGTTAACAAGGCCAAAAAAGAAATACTAGAAGATTTTCCCACCATAACTTTTACGAAGTTCACAGGGGTTTGTAAGAAGCAAATGAAGCCTCAGCAGAGGTTAACTGCCTTGTAATAGATAAGAATTGATTTATCTCAGTCCAGAATTCTCCTGTGAGGACTTGTCTTGCTGGAAATACTGAGTGGTGCAAAGGGATCAGTCTGTGCCCACTGCAGTGGTGCGAGTCCTCATCTATGTGTAAGCAGAGATCTCTGTTTACACAAAATCCTGAATCAAACAATGGGCTTGTGTGCAAAATTAATCCCTCCTTGGTGTTTGGGAAGTTAATGGAAGAAAAACAGCTTCTTCAAAGAATGGTGCATTTCAGTCCTTTCATATTTATAAAAAAAAAATCATCTGGCTGCAGTGCTACACACTTGTCTCTGATAGGAAACACTGATCTTCCCCTAGTTCTCTAGATTGCTGCATGGGGTTTTATGTCCAACACAAATTCTTATTTTTCTAGTATAAGATGCAAGGAGTGATAGAGGGGTCTGGGTCCCTTTTGACACATGAAACTTAGATAAGTTATTACCATCTTGTATTTGAATTACTACTTTGTTTTATCTTTGGTAAGTTCAACCTTGCTCTGCTTGTAAACATCCATACTGCTATAAAGCAATTTTTCCTTGTATTTTTCTTTTAATTGGATGATTTTGCCCTTTTTCTATTCTGTTACCATTACCAGTGATCTCCCCCTTTCGTTTGGTCTCAGGTATGAGCTAGGTGACTTCAGTTTTTAAGGTCTTCAGCTTACCCACTCTGTATGATTTTCTCAAAGTCATAAGGCCAATTTAAGGGACTCTTTATCCACTTCTGCTTTTTGCTTTCACTCCTTTGAGTGGAATTATCAAGCACATACCTTCTCCCTGTGCTTAGAAGTGGCTCTTCTGTAATCCTCCTCAAGAAGATGCACATTTCTTGCTGTTTAAGCAGCCACATGGCTTGTCATGACAGGAAAGATGGATGTTAAAGCTGAGGGTGAGAACCTTTGGCATGGCCAGAGGAGTTTCAAAGTCTTTGTGCTCTGACAGCATCTGCAGTGCCTGTGCTGAGGCTTGGTGGTGGCTTCACTGGAACTAGGGAATGGCTCAGGGCTGCTGAATTCTGCCTCTGCCCAGTGATCCTAAACTAATAAAAGTCTAACAGACATAGGGTTAATAAAAGTGTGATTCTTAGCAAATTGAACTAGAAGAAAGCACAGAAGCCTCTAGAAAATTGCTCCCCCCACTATAGCAGACTGCAAATTTCACTAGCAGGAAAGCTCTTCAGCTGCAGCACCAGAGTTAAATAGTACCAAATATTTTTGTCCCCTGTTAACTCTTTTCCTGAAGCCACAGAATATTTTCCAGCAGGCTCTGCATTTAAGTTGTTATTCCAGTAGCTCACAGGCATTTTCTACTTAGGGAGGGAAGAGGCACTTGATCAGGGCTAGTTATTCTTACTGGCAGCAAAACTCTTCAAATATTGTACACAGTTTCTGTCATCTTAGCTTCATCTCAGGTGAAGCTGCTCTTGTGCAAATCACTTAATGTCCTCAGTGTTCAATTTTCCTTGCTGGCTGATGAAGATAATATTTGCTCCATGGGTCACTGCAGTGGAAGTTTGCATGCACTTAGGAAGTAGAAGGTAGCTCGTGTCCACTTTCTTTTTTCTTTTTCAGTGTTAACCTGGCCAAAGCATGTGCTCTGTGCCTTGCAATGCATAGCATGGAGTATGCTTTCAGTAAAGATCAGTGTGGAAGAGCAAGGGAACTGTGTGAGATCAGAAAGAATTCTGGGATAAAAGTTATACAGAACTTCAATTTCTTGTTTTGTGACATGTTTTTGAAGTTTCAGACTTTAAACATGACAAGGTCATAGCTGGTGAGTAGGAAGGTGGTGGAATTAAGGAAAAAGCTGATTAAGGGAACTAGATACTACTGAATTTCTTTAAAATTTGTTTCCAGAGGAGTTATGGATGTCCCATCCCTGGCAGTGCTCAAGGCCAGGTTGGATGGGGCTCTGAGCAGCCTGGGATGGTGGAAGGTGTCCCCTGCCTATGGGGTTTGGAACTGGTGGATCTTTAAGGTCCCTTCCAACCCAAACCATCTTATGCTTCTGTGATCTGATACTCTTTATCCCATTTTCCCACTTAAAAAAAAAAAAAAAAAAAAAAAAGTTAGTCTTACATATTTCTCTCTCTTTATTAAGAACAGCAAGTTCATTTATCAGCACACCTCCTTGGGTCCAAGCATTTTTTCCTGCATGTGGAGGAAGGCCAGTTGGATTTCTCAGCTGTGATTAGTGAAACATTTTCTGAAGGGGTAGATTTAAGGCAGACACTTGCATGTGAGCCCTGAAAGTGCTATTTCAGAATGCAGTAATTTTTAACCAGAATTCATTGCTTTTTTGAGCATGTGCTTTTTTACCATTCTTGTATGGGAAACCATACCTAAGTTTCTTAAAAGGGCTTTGACACAATTAACTTTGGAAGTGTGTGAGTAATGACATGTAATGAAATATGTGCTCTACCCTCATTCTGACCTTCTGTTAATGGGAAATGTCTTCCTAAAATACACTGGAAGTGTCTGCCTAAAATACTTTCTACGATGACTTGAAGGTTTTTTTAAATCACAATGGAAGAAGCTTTTAAAAAGCTGTGCAGCTCTGTAACCATAAAAACCAGAAATACTGTCCTAGGAAAAAGTTAACTTTAAAAGTCAACTTTTAGTTGAGACATCACAGCTTTTGACCAGATTTAGTTTTGTGTATTGGTTTATGTTCCTAACTAATCAACCAATAAAATTAAATAAAGCTTTTGCTCACTCTAACAAACCAGCTCAGTACCAGCAGACCTTGCTGAGTTGGGGTTTGGTTGCCTTTGCTGGGTGTCCAAAAGCCTCTGGGAATGGCACAGGATCTTGCTGCTGCTTTGGGGCCACCTGCTGGAGTTTTCACCCAGGAGCCTCCATGCTCCCACACCTGTGTTTGTCCAGACAGTCACCTGTTGATTCTCAGTGAATCTTCTTTCTCCCCTAAATTTTATGAATGCTTGACTTGAGGCAGTTTCCATCCCCAGGTTGTTTCTGGGCTCCTGTGTCTTAACCATGGTAGGGAGCAGCAGCAACTTATCTGACAATTTTTTAGGTAAAGGAGTCAGCCTCAGGAAAAGAAAAAAAAAAAAAAAAAAAAAAAGGCAAAAAACAACCTTTCAAAGAGGGGATTTTAATTGGCTGAAAGGAGCCTTTCTGGAGCTGTCCACTGTGGGTGTGATAATATTGTTTTAACTTCTGCTGAAGTGGCTGAGGTGAATGAGAAACATCTCTGCCAACTTGAGCCAAGAACAAAAGCTCCATAGATCACTCCTAAAAGTTCAGGGATTGTTGTTCCAGATAAAGAAGCTTCTCACTGTTTAGAATAATTGTGGGTTTTTTGTTTGCTTTCTTTTGATTTTTTTTTTTTGATGTTTGTATTGAAGTCTACATTATGAAGGAGTTGAGTGCTCAAATACAAATATTGATTTTGCTGGTGTGTCCCACATTTTATGGATCTGCAATACCAGATTTTTCAGAGCTCAAATGAAGGTCTGGAGCCAGAGTCATCCTACAAATAGTAATTATTTTATTACAAATACTGTTCTCCCAGAAGCCTGTGTCAGAGATGGATGATGTGAAATTGCATCCTTCTTCCCAATTAAGAATTGATTAGGATATCTCAGAGTAGCATGGCTTTATTTGGTATATGTTGAGCAGTGAGAAAGAATATATAAAAAAAATACTGGAAAACACTAGGTTGATAAATTAGTTGTCCTTAGATCCCTTTTTAAAATTTAAAATTTGTGCTAATTACCTTTACAAAAAGTGCTAGTTTTGTGGGAAAGACCTCAATATTTACTTTTTTCCTTCCTTTTTTAATGGTTGTGGGCCTTGGAGCAGCAGAGTGTTAAAATGTGTGTCATCAACTACTGTATTTATCTAAGAAACTTTAAAAAATATAATGACTATCTCAGAAACATAAAAGCAGAGGATTTCACTAGTTCTGGGTTTCTGAAATTCAGGGTTGCTTCAGGTGAAAGTCACACTCTGACTGTGTGGAGCAGGAATCTGCCCAGCAATTCCTTGGAGAAGGAAAAAAGGAGTACACAGATTAAGAAAGCTCCCTTCCACACATTTTTTTTTCCCCTTTTAATTAAGTGTATCCTGTCAGCTGGTCAAGAAATTAATTTGCTCCATCAGATTAAGGAACAAATGTTATGTGCTCTGCACATTGGAGATACTTTGTTATTTTCCCCATTCTGCTGCCAAAGACTTTCCAAGCAGAACAATGCTTTTGTTTGTACTGACGAAGGTGAAACTGCAGAGAAAAGTGTTCTCCAAAGGCACAGGTGCCATTTCAGTGAGGGCTCTAATCAAACTGTGTCCTTCAGCCTTGTGCTGCACTGGTGCCTTTGGTGTTCCTCAGTCTTCTGCAGCTTTTGAAGTGCTTTGCATCTTTAAAAACAATATTGATCATTGCACATTGGGTTTGAACATTGCTAAACAGGCAGAGTGACCCCTCTGACCTCCCTCTCTCTCTCCAATTAGTCCTGAGGACTACAAGGAAATCAACATTTTTTTAAAATTTATTTTTTCTTTTTTATTTCCAATAAAAAGTTTTAATGGTCAGGCCTGAAATTCTGAAATCCGTAGGACTTAGCTTGTTCCAAAAAAAAAAAAAAAAAAAAAAAAATTCCAAAAAAGTGAAGTTTTGTTTTAATCAGTGACTTGCAAGGTGACTAGTCCATCCTCCATATCACAGTTTTTGTCTGCTTTTAGTTATTGTGAAATTTGTCAGTCAGCATAGAATAAGGATCTTAAATCTTCCACTTGACTAATTTTGTGATTTATAAATTCAGTAGGGATTGACTTGTCAGAAACAATTAATATCTGTAACTTGAACTGCATGTTCAAAAGGGATCAATGCTTTAAGTTAAAATTTTATTCAAAAGAATAATGGTTGTGTTCCTGGATGAAGAACTCACCCCTGCAAATCTGTTCCCTACATTGAAGGATTTTATGGGTGATTTGATGTGTGGGAAGTGCAATGGTTTAAATATGATGCACTCTCAGAAGTGCCTTCAAAATTGTAGGCTGCTGTTAATAACTTTTTAAAATAACCATAGAAATTTTAAATTGTTTTTAAAATCAAAGCAGAAAGTTCAGTGTTGTTGATGGGTGATTCTATGGTGTTACTGCATCTTCCAAGCTCTGCCTTTTTTCTCCCTGTGCAGTGCTACCAGAACCTATAGGATTCTAAAGAATAAATTCCCATGACTGAAAATCAGCTGCCAGAATGAATAGACACAAAGAAACAAATGAGTAGCAGAGAGTTTCTTATTGAACTTGGTGGTTGGCAGCCAGGTGTGTGCATGGGACATTAGTGCAGTGCCACAGAGGTGGCTGGACTTCACCCTGTGCTTCCCTCAGGGTTTTGGATGCTGCTGGAATGTTCTTAGTACTCCTTAAAAAAAAATAAAAAATGGTGCTTTGGGGCCGAGAGTGATATCTTGGAGCATAATATTGCCATGAGGTCATATGTTACTTGAATGGATGCTGTTAGTATGCTGGCAACTCATATCAATGCATTTTGGACACATTCTGAACACACACTTGAAATGGCACCTTCATCTCAAGGGCACTGAACTTTGACAGAAAGTCATGGTTCGATGTTTCCTGGTAGTTTAGCCATGAAATGATGACTTGCAGAAGAAAACCCTTCCAAGGCTGCTTCTCTTCAAGTCCTGCTCCCTTATAGGTAGCTTCATGTGTTACAAATTTATGTTTATTATTGTTAATTGTACAGCACCACATATAAGACTAAATATACATATAGAAATATTGGCACTTGAGAAAGGGATATGCAGAAAATATTAGTATTATGGTTTAATGCCTTAATTTTTTCTGCTATTTACAAAAGAGGTAGGATTCTGGAATTCTTTTGAGTCCTAAATTTGTGTAATTTAATATTTTTGATATCTTAATGTTGTACATGTACTGCATGCTTTCCTCCATGTAATTGAAACTATCTAACATTTGAGCTTTTACATATAATGTTGGGCCTTGCAATGGTAACAATTAACTGGAATTTCATTTGTTATTCAAGTCAAAGTGCAAAACAATTGTTTTGTCTCTTTCTGATTTCTATCACTGTTTCCAGAAATGTATTGTACTTGCTGTGTATAATTTGAATGCCCCAGTAAGATCTGTAACATAAATGATTTTATGTCTGTATTAACACTATAATAATTACAATTATTATAATAATTCAGGGCAGGTGGTGAGTTCAAATGGTGCAGCAAAAATTTTAGCCTTGTGAGAGACAAGAATTTCCACTAACAGCCAGCTTGACTGCTGGAATAATAGAAATAGTTATCATCATAATTTTCAGTGTGAAAAACTGTTGTGTGGCGAGGGCACAAAGCTAAAGCTCTTTAAGTGTAGGGTGGATTTCACTTTGGAAATTTAATATGTAGAGACTTTTTTGAGGAAATGGAGTATTGAGCATTCCTGTATTTCATGGCATTTTTGTATTTACAGAAAGGCTCTCACAATAAAATTAAAAGCTGCCTGTGGCTTTCCAGACTCTCTTCATTCTCTTATTCCAGGGGCACTTGAACTTTCCATCATGCCTAAAGCAAACTAAGAAGTCAAGTTGCTATAGCTTTCAAGTGTCACTTCTTTCCCTCAGCAAATACTTTATCTCCCCTGGAAATGGAAATAAGTCTGTTTGCTGAATTCCTCTGCTTTCTCCTTAGGAGTGTTAACCTGTCATGCAGTTCCTCTTCCTTGTTTCTAAGCTCCAGTACATGAAGGGTACCATGTTTCTCCCTCCAGCACCCCTAGAAAAGTGCAGCCAAGAGCTGAGTGTGGAAAAGCCCAAAAGCCCATGACAAGACTGATTTCTGTGAAAGCATCTGTCAACCATACCTTAAATAATTAGAGCAGAGGGTCATAATGGAACCCCTGGTGAGAGCACTTATCCCAGCTTCAGATCTTTCTCACGGTCTTCGTCTTACTTGCACTGGTGAAAGTGCCTTTCAGACACACTGGTTTTGGCAGCAAGGAGCTCAAAAAGTCATTTTGGGGGATCAGGTGAGGAGACAGACCAGTTGCTCAGGTCTGGTATCACTTTTGTGGCATTTGCAATAAATCTCATTAAGTATATGTCCACGTCAGTGGCTCAAGGTGTGATTGCTTCTTCCCCATTTATATATTTATGTATCTATTTCACTATAGTCACAACTAAAGAACAAAGGATGCTGTCAGAAATATATCAATATTGCTTCCCTGTCATGGAGAGGATTTTAGAGAGCTAAAAAGGTGGGTATTTCTTTATGGAAAGAATTATTTATTTAGGTATTTCTTTATTGAGAGCCATAGCCCTGACTGGTACTGCCATACAATTAGCCTCCAGCTTCTTGTGCACTAGTACATGAGCTGTACAAGACTGTGGCATAGTGCCTTTCTGCTTTGGTGTGGAGGCAGTTTTTCCTTTATTTTGCCTTGTTTTGCTTCTTTGGGGCAGGATACTTTCTTGGCTACCTGCGGTATCCAGAAGCTGCTCCCTAAACAGGGAGTTAAAAAGTTAATCAAGTCCAGTTTTCTCCAGCATTATAAAATGCATATGCTCTAGAAGTCATGATATAATGTTCTCTGATCTTTGATGAGGGAGGCAAAGTGATTTGTACTAGTGCTGCAGGGATGAAAGTAAATAAAAGGAAAAAAACCCAACAAACAACCAAAAAACCCAGGTAATATGTAGAGCTCTTGAATTGCTTTGTCAGATGAAGCTAGAAAATAGTGTTCAGCCATCCCAAAGAAGTGAAACCATTGGAAATAAATTTTGTTACTTGTTTAAGAAAATATTATGTATCTAAGAAATTATTAAAAGTATTTGTTTTTAAAAAGAGCATTTTATTTAGAAAGATTTAGTTAATTTAGGTTTGATAACAGCAAAGCAGAGGAATAGTATAATTTTGGCAATTTTTCAGAAGCTGTGTTTTATAGTCTGAGAACTTTTAGTAATTTTATTTTAATATTTGGATATTCAATAATTTAAACTCTGTTGCCTCAAATCTGCTGTTACAAGAAAAGTGGGATAGTGGTGTAGTGAGTGCTCAGACCATAAAACTCCAGCTACAAAACAAGTTTTGCTTGCATTGTGGCACTCATTTTCTGGAACAGTTTTCTTCTCCCCCATCAAAACAATGAGTCTCCAGAACTGACTGATAAAAAATGACATATTTTCCCCCAGTTAAGCCTGATGCAAGCAAAACTGCAGAAATTCTCTTGATTTCTAGTGTTGGGTGAGGCCCTTGCTGCACATGTGAACTCACCCCTTCCATGGCTGTTGTGTTGCTGTGTTGGGGTTTCATGTTAATGGTGAGGCACACTGGAAGCTGTTGTGAGCTGTCTGGGGAGGGCTGCTGAATTTTCTGCAGTCCAGTGATTCACATCTCTAGATCATGCACTTGTTTTAAACATAGTATATTCATTTTCCACTTTCTCACTCAGTACCTGTCATCTTCTCCCTGTTAATCCATGCCTGTTCTCAAAGGAACCAATGCCCTGTTGCAGGATGCAATCACATTGCTTTCTGTGAGTAGTTAACCTTTCCTCTTGAAGCATCTTGACGTCTGGTTTGCATTTCTACTGCAATCATCCCCTTTGCCAAGACCTTACAGGCCTTTCCTGCAGCAATTCTGGTGCTGCATCCTAAATGACTTTTGATTCATTGTGTGCTTTGGTACCCTGCCCATAATTTAAATCATTTTTACAGACTTTAACCTCCCAGAAGGGCCAGGTAAGTGTGATAGAAGCCTTGCCTATTTGGGTGTGGAGTTAACCTATTTTTTGTAGTATCAGACTACTCTCTATTGTATGTGATCTTTTTAATGCAATAAATCTGCTTTCCTAAGTGGGAGCCAGAAGACATCATTCCTTTGACAAGGAGTTGTGGAGCTGGTTAAAAATTATGCCATTGTTTCCTTCAGGAAGCACCAACTCTAATTTGCCTTAGCAGTTGGAACAAATACATATTAACAGGAAGCTCCATCAGATAGAGCTAGGCTGAGACAAACAGAGCATTCTCACTTTGTCTGTGGAAGGGGTTTTGATGGTAAGTGACAGCTGAGAGCAGTGAGCTGTCTACAGGCTTGACCTGTGTTGGACATAGCAGAGAGGAAGCGTGTGTTGGACAGGAAGGTGGTGTAGCCAGCTCCTGGAGTTCCTTCTCTGCAGGAATGTGAGTGTGCTTCCCCTTCTCTGGGCATCCTCCTGCCACAGAGCAGCTGGGAGATGGGGAGGGGTGTACCCTCCTTCCTTCCCCTGCCTCAAAAACAAAACAGAAGAAGACATGACAAATTCTTAGAGGAAAAGAGACTGCATGGTCAGAGACTTAAAACCCTACTTTTTTCTTTTTTTTTAAATTGACACCAAAGTACTTCCCTATATGTTTACTCTTTTTTAAACTTGTTTCATCTTCAAGCATGGTTTGTGTAGGTTGCTGGTCCCTTAGCTCCTTGCTGCAGTGATTTTTCTCTTATTTCTATGCTAATGCATGAATTAATAAAATTAACCCATTATTAGGAGTGTTAAGGTTGGCTTAAGGTATTGGCAAAGAGGAGCTAAGTGCAAGGCTCCTTCTTTCTAACCATGTACCTTCACCAGACCATTCTCTTACAAACAATCTTTTTATTTTTAATGGAGTAAGTGATGGAGGATCTCTGGTGTCCACCAGCTGGATAATTAAATGCTCATTTAGCTTTCTGTCAGTAGCCTGGCACTGTGCTTGGGGGTTCCATAGTCATCTTTAAGTATTCAGTTCAGATTTACTGAAGGGTTCACATAAGACCTACAAATACTGGTATTTACTTGTGTGAATTTCATAAGAAATTGCTTGATATGGGTTAGGTCTGAATGTTCTCTTGTTTGTTTGGAAATGGCTGTGTGGTACTGTGTGAGGTGGTCAGGGATTTATGTTGACTTGTAGTAGTAAAAACCTGTTGAAGTTTTTAATGAGGATTTTTCTGATGTGTAAATGAAGTAAGGAGTTGCTTTGCTGGCATGGAATGCAGCAGAATGTATGACAAAATGAAAAAGTCTTCATTGTGTCCTTTACCTGAAGTTGTCTCTGTAAATCCACATTGCAATCACACTATTTGTAACCTGGAAAGCTGCATGAAAATGTCCTT
Organism: Erithacus rubecula; assembly: GCF_903797595.1. Lineage (NCBI taxonomy): Eukaryota > Metazoa > Chordata > Aves > Passeriformes > Muscicapidae > Erithacus > Erithacus rubecula. The sequence continues at coordinate 4,051,862 of NC_136688.1, forward strand.
TCCTGATAGCACTGACCTCTGAGTTCAAAGTCTGAAGAGTGTCAGCAAGTGTAGGCCATGGGGATGAAAGATGAAATAATGATGCTGTCATATGGTTTAATGAGCTAATGTGAACTGGATATGCAGCAGCATTAGAGTTTGCAAATTATGATGATAATCTGCCCAAATTTAATCTGCACACTCGTGTTGTTCATTCTCAATGTCATCCTTTCAGTTCTTGTAAAGCTCTCTGCTTAGAGGAGGTTACATTTTAAATTTCTTGGTGTATTTAAGAAATATATCACGGTTAGAAGCTAAATGACCAAAAAAAAGTTGTTTCCTCTGTAAAACTAAAAAAAATCTTACAAAACAAAACCACCCCTGAGTTACAGGAGAGATGACTGATCATGTATGAGACTGGGCAGAGCTGTGCATTCGAGGAAAGACAATCTAGTGGTGTAAAAATAAGGGCAGAGATTCAAGAAGGGGGGCTTAGGTAGAATCTTAAGCACACAGAAGCACACTGAAGGCTTTTTTTTTTTTTTGAAGAATATTTCTCTCTTAGAGTTATTTCCTCCAGTAAACAGAGATGAACTGCAACTAGCCATTGACCTCATGCCAAACAAATAAAAGCACAGATGCTGGTAACAGCTTTTTAGCTGGCAGTTACCAGCTAAAATGATATTCTCTATATGTATGAGGGCACCAGTAGTTGGATATCTTCAAGACTGATAGCTCTAATGAATAAAAATGTTTAGAAAAGCCAGACTTAAGGCAGCTCATGACATTGAACAAGGGAAAGCTCTGTCTTCCTGGATGGCTACAGCTCAAGTTGATATAAATTGAGCTGAACTTTGCATGTCCATTCTCATCTATTAAATGTATTTAAGGTCTCAGCTCAGTTTATAACCCAATGGCAACCTGTTCCTGGTTTATGGAAAGACTCCCACTGGGAGTATGTAAGAAACACTGCAAGAAGGAATGAAATCTACCCACATTTTAGTGCTGCTTTTGATGATAACAGCTGCCTGTGCATGAGACTGTGTTAATCTGGTGAGTAAGTACTTCCAGCATGTCTCATGCACTGTTTTTTTTAAATGTTTTTTTAAATGTTCCTGGTCATATCACTGGACATATTTTATAAACTTTTATCAGTTCTCCTACCTGTGACATTCACTAAATGAGCATTGTTATCTCTCAGTAAGTGGTTTATTGTTCCTTTGATCATTCCACACGTTGTTTCAAGCCACAAAAAAAGACATGCTAATGTTCAAAAATCATAGTTAAATATAGAAAAACCTCAGCAGCTCAGGGCTGAAGGCTGCACAGTACTGATAGCTACCTATGATGTGTCAAGTTCCTGCAGCTGACACTGAGGTCAGGGAAAAAGCCATAGGTCTGTCTGTAAGTCAAAATACATCCTAAAATAGTCAGAAAAACATTACATCTACCTTTAGCTCTTAATATATTTCCTATCTGTTGCAAAGTACAGCACATATGCTGGCTGGCTGTGTTCCCTTGTCTGCTGAATGATTCTTTTGTGGGAATGCTATAGCTTCTCAGAAAATTACCTAAATTGTCTGACTGACACAATGAAGCAAGACAAAACTTATTATTTATTAAATATGAGCACACCTATGCAGACACTGCCTTGTGTAACTCTCTGTGTCTGTGTTCGTGCTTTTCTTTCTGGAGGGTGATGTAGCACAGACACACATCCTGAGCCTGGTTACAGGTGGAAATGTAGGTGAGCTCAAATTGTGACCAGGGTGCTGCACCCTGGGGCTGTTCCACACCCACCAGAGCTCCACCTCTGGCTCTGGCTCCCCCAGGTGTGCAGTGCCTGGGAAAACTGAGCTGGAAAGCCAACCAGAGAAACTGGCTTGGAGTAAAACAGTGCTGTCTGAGAGGACACAGGTCTCCTACTGCTCTGCCAAAAACTGAGTCTGTGAAAGAAAACATCTGCTGCTTTGTAATGTCCCTGCTACTTTAGCAGTGGTGCTGTGGTTTCACATCAAGAAGTGCAGAGATGATCAGCCACTTGCACAATTCTTAGTTTAAAAATCCCCAAAACACAGCACTGTTAGATACGACTTCCCACAGAGCAGAGTGTTTTGAATGCATCTGCTGATGCAGTTGATGTGACTTATCTACATGCAAGCAGATGCTATTTTGTAACCTGGGAGAGAAAATATTGAAGAACTTCACAGTCTATCTCCTCATCTTTAGTGCTTGCTTGGCCCCACAGAGTGAGATCAGAGCTGATGAGAGCCTGAACTCATGACTCTGCTTCCTTTCTTGAGGATGGTGCACAGAGGGTAAGCAAGCAATTGGTTTCAGGAGATAAAAGACTTGTGATTTGCAAGAGATGAAGCCCTGTTTGACTGCTAGAGTTTAGGAAGTTTCAGTGTTTGCTATCTCTCTTTAGAGGAAAAATGTATATTTAAAAGAACTATACCAGAGAGGAGTCAGTTGCTCATTAGTTTGTCTGATGTTTCCTGGTTGGATGAACAGTTTACATGTTTAGTGTCTGCATCAAGTTGTTTTGTTATTTTAAATCTCATAATAGCAATCACAGTAGAGTGATAGTAAGTGTGATAAGGTTATAATTGTAATGTTTGAATTTTCTGAGGCTGGCTAGCTAAATTGCCCCAGGATGATTTTTGCATAAGCAAATTCAAGTTTGAGGCAGAGTCTGTCCCTGCACCTGTTGTTCATGGCTAACTCCTGCAGACTTGTCTGCTGCCTATGCAGTAACTGAGGATCTGTGTTCCACTTCTGGCTGAAGAAAGAGGAGATAACTGTCAAAAAAGAGAAAGAAAAAAAAAAAAAAGCCAAACTTCCTGTTTTCTATTTTACTGGTGCCTCACTCCCTTCTTATACTTCGGAGGTGGAGAAGGGAGCCACTAATACCAAAACAAAAATTTTGGAATGCAATGAACAGTATGCTCATGCCAGAGGAAGAGGATACCACGTGTATTTGTTTAATGTCTTAGTTTAGCACCTTCTGTTCTTTATGTGCAATTGATCTGAGCAAAAGAGCAATACCAGTGTAACAGGGTGAGTGGCTCAGCTGCACTGGCACCCTGTGGGTGTCACCTCTCTCATGCCAAAGAAACAGGCATGAAGCAGCAGTGCCTGACCAAACATCTTTGTTTTGCATGGCATGATGTGTATTTGTGATTATGAAGGTGTCTCATGCATCAGCCTGGGAAGAGCACGGCAGTGACTTGTATGAGTGAATTTTAAGAGTATTTCTAAGGGTGTAAAAAAAAAAAAAAAGAAATGGGTTTATGTGAAGGAAAACTATAAAAGTAGATAGGTAGTGGGGTGACTGGCACTTGATGCATTTCTTACCTCAGCTATCAATTTCTCTAATAGAAAAAGCAAAGAGATTTGGCAGACCCTAAGTTTGTTTTTGTCACTTCGGGACGTGAACTTTCAACTTTGATGCTTATTGGGGTTTTGTGTGTGTTCAGAAGGACAGAAGCGGGATAGTCTCTGCTTTGTTGCCCCCTTGTGGTTCTTGTGTCGGCTGAGTTAAACACTGACACTGTTAGTGCTGGCATTAAGGGATTCAGTAAATGGGAATTGGTGCTGCTCATCCCTTGCAGCTCACTGTTCACTGTTTGCTTTGAACTAAATTCTGTCTATGTTGGACTTTGAATCCAGAGAGCCTCAGCTGTCTCTGTGCTGCTGACCCCATTTATGTTCACGTTGTCCTGTGTTGTTCTTATACAATGGGGAGAATATTGCAGACAGAAGGGCTGGATACTTAGGGAACATTTATGTCATGTTTCAAATGACTGACCCATATTTGAGTTCTCCTGCCTTGCCTGCACAGCTTGCTTGTGCTTAGGAATGCCCAAAGGCAGAGATAGAGGGTAAAACGAGAATACTTCAGAGATGAGTCAAACACCCACATATTTATATATTGTTTAGGTAAAGTATATTTTTATATGGGTACTTGTATTGATGCATGATAATATCTATCCTATTAATTTCATTATCTATTTGATTTTTATCTACAAACCTTTTCTTTTTCTGATAGCATAATTATCCATTCTGCCTATATTATTTTAATTTTTAAATTTCTTTTTATTGCAGCTTCCTTATTGTGCTGATATGCCTGATCTTCAGTGTGCTTTCTACAATTGAACAGTATGCAGCTCTTGCTACAGGGACATTATTCTGGATGGTATGTATGTGGACATTAATGTGATTGATGTGTGTTTGTTCTTAACGTGCAAATTCTGATCTCCTGAGCTAACACTGCATCAAACAAAATGTTCCTTGTAGTTTAATTGACAAGAGTTTTATGCATTTCCCTAATAAGAATGTAAAACTACAGAAATTCCAAAAGTCATGGCAACCCAGAAATGAAGTGATGCCCTCTGTGGCTATTCTGAGGACATCTGTGGTGTGTCCAACACATAGTTACTCTAATTAATCTGGAATCCCTCCTGTTGCTTGGATTAATACACTTTTCAGCCTTACTGAAGACCTAACACCTGGCCATAGCAGGGGAAAAAAGTAAGTGGAAAAAACTGTCATTTAGTTGATATCATATCCAGCTTTGTTTCAAAAGTGGAAATCTCATGTCCATTGACTTTAAGACAACTTGCTGTGCTGCAGCACAGATGTATCAACAAATGATTCAGGTGCATTTGTCTCCTGCCATCTTAGACTTCATTGAAGAGCCTTGGTTTTGAGGTTGAAGAGGCATGATTTTAAATATCCAGAGTTTTAGAAATTTCTTGGGCCTCACAAGTGGGATACCCCCGGCTAAATCACCGATTTCTTTGTACTTTTAAATAAATGACCATTATTTAACTTGTGGTAACACTGTCTCTATATGGAGAAAAAGGTAACTGGCAATATAATATTTGTTCAAAACAGATATTGTAGCAATGCTCCAGTAATATCATTAGGGGTATTACCACTATTCACATGAAAAAATTCACTTATGGCACCCATCAGTTCTAATAGTTTTTGTCTACTTATCTATTAAATATGCTGAGGGTCTATTCCTAATATGACTGCTTTAAGAATATAGCATATTAAATTTAGTCTCAATAACACTAATTCTGCCTTAATTCCTGTATATTATTTTTATATTATTTTTAAGTAGCTTGTAAGATGTTTTAACTCCTAGGTGTAACATAATTAGTGTCAGCTAAGAGCATGTGTACATTTATTTCTGCATTCAGTACCTTTTTGGTTATTTTGTTTGTTTGTTTTGGGGGTTTTTTTTTTTTTTTGGTGGTTTGGCACTTTCTTTTTGTACAGATTTAATTTGTTTTCTTTCTTTTTTTACTCTATAACTAGTAAGGGCTTTTAATCCATAACTTCTGCCACTGTCTGTGATGACTTTAACTCCTGGTAATGTCTCACTCATCTTTGCAATATATCATAATATTTTACTCGTGTGTTGTCTCAGAGAAGGGACTTCTAGTGAGAACATAACTAGTGAGGTTTCATTCCCTGTCCCCACCCTGTGAAATCAAGGAGCTTGCTTTGGTTTGTTCATCCTGTGTGCAGTGTGTGTTGTCTGCATCTGGGCAATCCAGGCAGGGTAAGGTGCATGCAAAGCACCCAGGGTTACACACAGTGTGTGGAGTATCCACTATGGATTGTGTGTTTCTAATATTCTGCATTATCCTCCTCTCTAAGTAGTGAGAAAATGGGTGAGTGATGTATCAGTAACAGGAATGGTTCCTGTTCTACATAGTGTGAAAAATTGTGGTTAATTTCTAAAATTGCAATCCCACTGTCATGGGTTTTATAGGAAATGAGCAGCTGTCTGTTGGTTCAATATTGGCACAGTCTGATATTGTTTTGTTAAAGGATTAACTGTGGTATCTTTGAAACCTGTGGGGATTATGGGGAGCCATCCATCCAAAGCAGTAGATGGGTCAGTGTGCTCTCTGCTCTATCCAGTTTTGGTGGGACTTTCCAAGGAGTTGTGGCATCTTGAAACACAAACATAAATGTCAGAATCTCACTCATGTTGGCATTTGCCCAGTGAAGATTCCTATCCTCTTATTTCTTAAGAGATTTTTCTTTAAGGTAGCATTACAAGTTGTCAGAAATAGATGTAACTGAATTCTTAGGGGGAGATTTAATCACAGAGGGCTGGTTGAAGAGACTGCAAAATGGAAAGAAGGAAGTAAAATAAAGTAACAGCATGTAAGGATTAGGACACAAAACAGGAAAAGACAGAGTGCAAACTTCCAAACCAAAAGGTGATTCAAGGAGAAATGAAAGTATAGGAGAGCACTCTTTCCACTGCTCTGAATTGGGGAAAGAACAGAATCTATTCCTCCTGACTGGAAAACTTATAAACAAGGCCATTAAAAGCACTCACAATTAATAGCTATACTGTTTTATTTCCTCCAAATAGCCAAAGTATTTGACTCTGACCCTGGTCTGAGCACCTGCATAATTTCAGTAGGTGGTCTTTTTGAAAGCAGGGAGCCTGGTCACATTGAAGTTACAGATAGAAGCTGAAGGTGCTCTTTTTATGAAAAATAATTTCATGCTTTATTAATATAGCCATACAAGATATTACAGTAACATGAAATTAAAAGCTAAAAAACAAGTTGATATTATATGCATATATTGATTTTATTCTGGAGCTGCTTGTGTTAAAATACTGCCTCCCACTAGCACAGCATGAAACAGATGATGGTTTGCTATCAATAATTTTAAAGCATTAAAAAACACTTCTATTTCTCATAAAAGCAAGGAAAATGCAGGCTTAGCATTGGAAAAATAAACAGGGGCAAGTTTATATGTGTTCCAAGTGGTGTTCCAGATTTAGACAAAAAGCTCACAATTAGCTGCTGAATCTTTCTCTACTTGTCACCACACTTCAGGAGGCAAAGAGCCTTGATGAAAGCTATACCTAAATGCAGTTGTAATGGGAGATTAGGAGAGAATTGGCCTTTTGTTCGTTTCCAGAATGCAGTGAAAACTGTTTAAATTTGCATGTGTTTTTTTTCTCTCTTTTTTTTTTTTTTTTTTTTTTTTTTTTTTCACTAGATGGTGCTGTCGGCTGGGTTTGACTCCAGTTTCTCCTTGGCACTTGCCCAGCCTGAGCTGGAGCCTGAGCCAAGGCTGTGAAAGCATCATCATTTAGAAGAGTCCTGTGTAAAATAGTGGTGCAGGAGAGCTTTTGCCATGACTCATACAGAGAAATGTGGTCTATCAGTGTAAAAATTGATTTTTGAGACTGCAGTGTCTAAACTGTGGAAAAAAGTAGTGCAGAGATGGATGTTCCCAGAGAGGCTGTATTTTTCTTTTATTTTCATAAGCAAGGGTTTTATGGTGCCAGAACACAGCAGAATGCTGTTATCTCAGCATGATCTAAGAAAATCCAAGTGCCTGATCCAAGGGGATTAAATATTCTGATGAACCAAGGGATATTTGGTGTGCCTGAAAAAGCTATTTTCTGGTAGGAATCTCTTTTCAATATTGATTCCCGCCAAATAAAAAAAAAAAAAAAAAAAAAAAAAAAGAAGAAAGAGGCTACATTTTTATGATGAAAATAAAAACTCTTTCCAGCTTTCTGTTTAAAGCTCTTTTTCTTCCTTAGCATATGTTTTACTGAAGAGATTAAACAATATTTAAACTTCTAAAATTACAAATTAAGATAAAAAGGCAATAGTTTTGGTTTATTAACATTTACTTTATTGGCATTGAAATTATTCCTACAATTATGAGAAACTGGCACAGAGTCTAGACCCATAGGAAATCTAGTTTATATTGCTTTTTTAATATAGTGTTTTGTTTTGAGTATAAACCTTGGCTTTTGTTTGCTGGAGTGTTTTGTGGGTCTTTTGAGAAAGAAAGAGGAAAACACCTACAGCTTCTGCTTTTGCTTCAGAAGGTGGTCTTCACAGAGAAAACACAGCTCATTCAAAGGGGTCCCAGCAGTTTTCTTTCCTGATAATATCCTTTGCTTAAGGTGGTCAAAATGCAGACTTACCATTTTGGTGCATTTTCATCTTTTTGAAAAATTAAATTAATTTAATATCTGTAAAAGATGCCTGGTGGCAGCTCTACAGATTTATCTAGTCTACAGACTCTGAAGATCAAGTATAGTTGAGAAAATGAGAAATTTGTCTTTGCAGCCTCAGCCCTGTCCCCTGGTCCGACCCAGAGTGAGGTCAGCTGGTGTAGAAGATGTGTCTAGGGGATTTATGGTCTTTAATCTTTTTTCCTTTGTTGGCCCTGCAGAAAGACCTGTCCAGGGAGTCACTCCACTGACAGCTCAAGTGGAGAATCCCATCTTTCAGTCAAAGCTGGCTTCTTTACATTTCACTTTGAAGGAGCAATGCCAGCTGTGAGTGAAGGCTCAGAAAACACCATTAGAAATTAAAATCTCCCTCCCCCCTTTTAATGAGGTAACAGCACAAGGAGTAGCTGGAACAGGGATCTTCCCCTGAATCTGCACCCAGGTGTTTCTGGCTGCATTTCAGCCCCTGACTGTGATGTTTATGGCTGGGCTGTGCTGGCAGATAACCTGAGTGCTTCTAATCTGCCTCACTGCAAAATCAGCTGTGCTGGTTTGAATGTTGCTGGTAGGAAGATCTTAACTTGTTCCAGCTGTTCTCAAAGCAATCCCCTGTCAACTCCCCTGGCCTGAGGAAGAGAGTTATGCCTTTAATGTAGGTGTGATGCTAAAAGGATTTAATTCATTTGGTTCAGAAGGTTGGGTGAACATGCTTAAATTCTGCTTTATGTCCACTCTGAGCAGGTCAAAGGGAGCCAACTCAGATATTTCTAAAGTGGAAATAAGGCTGTGTTAGGGACAGCTGAACCAATTTCATTAAATGGGTGCTTTCTTATTACCAAAAAAATAAAATTAAAGACAAACCTCTTGCTCTTGTTTTGCCACAGATGAAATCTGAGTTAGGAGGAATAAAGAAGTGATATGGAATGAAAGCTTGATAAGACCAGTAAGGGAGAGATGAGCTGGTTTTGTTTTGACATGTGCTAAAAACCAAATTAGTAGAAGGGCACTGAGTTTCCCTTTAAAATCTGCAGAGGGCAGCGTTGAACTGTGCTGTGTTCTCCTGGGGTGGCTCCTTCTGACCTTGGATGGTATCCTGAGCTAGATAAAAATATATTTTGAAAGAAGTGAGCTCTTAATAAAGAAACGCTTTTCCGCATAGGCTTGGGGAATTTTATACGAGTAATTAGCAATCATAATTTGTGGAGAGAGAGATGGGAGAAAAGGGCTGTGTAAACATTGGTGCCAGAGAAAACTCTGGCAACTTTGTGGTGGAGCCACAGAATTCCTGCTGTTTGGTCTGCTTTATTGCTCATCATGTGGATGGCTTTTAGAAAAAGAAAAAAAAAAAAAAAAGAGAACAATTAATGCTTTCAGTGAAATGAATTGGGCAAGTTTTTGCATGGAAGAGAAAGAAAAAGTTCTTAAACTTGTTAAAACACAGAAAGACTTCCGATACGTTATGTCCTGCCAGGTACACTCTTGGTATTATTAGATGCTTCCTATTCAGTTGGGATAAAAGAAAAAAAGCTTATTTTTCTAAATTTCTGTGAATTACCATCAAGAATAGCTTTTACATGTATATGATAAGAATAAGCAACAGTTTTTATAGAAGAAAACCACACCTCTTTTTACATGTTTACATACATTTAATCTGGAAGGTTCAAATATTGAATTCTTATTTTAGTCTGCTACAGTGGAGTGGCTTGGATGTACAAAATTGATTAATTCTGTTTCTGCCTTTTCTAAGAACTTTGAAAAGAAAATTTCTTTCTCTGGGATTTTTGTACCTGGAGTTGTGTGGTGGCATAACTGAACACTGTCATGTAGAATAAAGTCTGCAACTACATCTCTGTGCATGAAGGAATAGGAATTTAGCATTTGTCCCCATTGGGATGGGGTGACTGTGAAGTACCAGGCACTTTTTGGGACTCAGATGACCAAGATGGGCTCTGGGCAGAGCTCAGGGTGGGGCTGGTGACAGACTGTGGGCCAGCACAAGCCACTGGTGATGGATGGGGCTGGCTGCTGGCTGCTTGGTGGCCCACATGGTGTGACATGGTGATCTCCCCCTGGCAGCACGGGGCTCTTTGCAGGGACCAAAATGAGCAGGGTGCCCCCGTGTCCTTTGAGCAGAGCTCATACATGAGCTGCAGTAACATCCAGGTTTTCAGGAAACACTGCTTTTAAATTGTATGCAGGGTTCTCAAGAGCTCATATTTGCCTTGATAAGTCACACAGTATACCAATGGTTTTTTTCTTTATTTTTAAGAATAAGTACATTCCAATAAATTGTGTTTAAAGGTGCAGCTAAGAAAATGCCATCACTGCAAATGGTATGTTTCATTCACAGTTACATTTGTTCTTCACTTTTGTCAAGCTTCCTACTTAAGGGTTGGATTTGGACTAAACTTTTGCGGGTGTAAATCTGTGTCAAATTTGGAACACTTGCTTGGTAAACTCCAAAAGAAACATAGTAAACATGTTTTCTTTGAAATTATACATATTTCTCACTATTTATTATTTTAGTAAACAAGCAGAGCAATACAAATTCCATCTTGGAAAAAAAAAATAAATAAATTGAATCTGTGGAATACTGGTGCATGCTATAGCCAAGCAGTGAAAAGAAAGATTTTTAAATTTCGGGTTTATCTGGATTAGCGTGTAATGTTTGCAGTGACAGGTGTTTCCTTTATGCTTTGCCCAAATGTCTGGAAAGTAGTTTGTCATTAAGTGCTACATTCAGTGTGTATCTCAATTTCAGTATAACTGGAGGGTCTCTGGCTTTGTTAGGTCCTTGTTTTCACATCTGACCTCGGCCAGCTGGAGTCTATTGTTTTAAGCGTAATGTAACAGCTGACATAACATAACGGATATCAGCCTGAAAAACTGAAACAGGGCACTGAACTGAGGCAAGGGGAGGGAAAGGGAGAAGCTGGGAGGGGACACAGGGCCAAAACTAGCTGCATGATTAAAAGTGGAAGCTTGCTGGCTTGTTTTCCCAGGGGGAATTAGCTAGGAAATAATGGGATGAGTCTGTTGTAGTTCTATTTGCAATTGATTGCATATGATAGACTACTGAGACAGGTTTGAATTTGCCAGCTGTCACTAGCTGGTGGCCCTTGAATGGCTTTAAATGGCCCTTGGTAGGCAAAACTGGAATAAACTCTGCAGGTGTGGTGTGAGTGTAGTACAGAAAAGCAGTGAGTGCCAGTGCCTAAGAAGAAAGGAGGTTTGAGGAGATAGAGAGAAAATAACTTAGATTGAATGTATTAAGAACTTTATTTTGCAATGTTGGGTTAAGTGGATTCAGTTAACTGGCTAAAAACCCCAAATCAACTGGACTTCTTGGTGGCTTTCTTTTTCTGGGCAGTTTCTAAAGTAAACTTGTATGAGTTTGTTTTCCAAAAAAGCTTTGTTATTTTGTTTCTTGACAGGAGCAGAGTGAATCTCAGTGCTGAGAGCTAACCCCTCTTGGAAGGGCTTGAGTAAAATGAACATCCTGTTAGAAATTTGCCAGGCCGTGAAAAAAGTGACAAACATCTAACTTTGTGCACAGATAGAGGAAAACAACATGGGAGAATAGTCTTATTTTATGCATAAATATTTTATTTGTACATAAATACATATGTATTTATTTATATGCTTCTTAACATATGTATTTATATATAGAATGTTTCTTTTTTCATCAAGAATTTGAAGAAAAAAATGTACTTCGAGCTCGATTTCATTTGTATTGAGTAGAGCCTCTGGCAATTCTGCCCTATTGAGAGTTTATTCCATGGCTTTAGACAAGGAGGGAAAAAGGCAAGACTATGCTGGTTGTTTTTTTTCTTAAACATACGTGTGCAGAGGCAACTAAATTACATTCTGTGTTTATGAGTGAAGTTTTTATGGCATGAGACTTGCAATTGTGCAGTGTGTTTAACTTTGTGTGTGTGAGTCGTCATCATGACTTCAGTGGAGCTTCCTGTGTGCAGAAATATTAACAGGACCAGGATGTAATAGGTAAGATTTCTTCAACAGAGTCTGCTTGTACTTAGGGGTAATGTAGGAAGCATGAGTTTGATTTATGTAACTGCAAACTGTGTTTATCTCACATTTAATGTTTTAAATGCATTTTTATCTAATTTAATTTTATTTTGGTAGTGTAAAAAATGTCATCATGGCTGAAGCATGAGCTGTGTTGAACTTGTCTTGCACAAAGAGTTTCTGGGGTTTCTCCTGTTGTACTATGAGGCCCAATTCCACCTTATCTCAGCAATCAGAAAGGCCTTGTGAAAGTTTAGTAGAGCTGTTGATTCAGTGGCCAGTAGTATTTAGCATGGGCATTTACACTTTATCTCAGCTTATAAAAGAAATTAATTTAATTGTGGGGCTCAGAAATGGTGTTTGTACTGAGCTGCTGGAGAACTCTTGATAGCCCAAAGAGCTGCCACGTACTATGGTTTTTTTTCCAAGTTCATGGCACATCCTGTGCCTTGGGAGCAAACAAGGATGGGTGCCCATGTGCCCTGATGGCCACAGCAGTCAGGGGTTCTGCAGCAAAGTCAGTTTAGAAGGATTCTGTGTTCCCTCTGGGGACCAAGCATTGGGTTAAATGTCCTAAAACCTCTGCACTGATCCCTGATTTCAGGGACCTGTACCTTGGTGTGTTGCTTACATTAGGTATTTCCAGCTAATCCATTGACCAGGAGCACATTTTTAAGATGATGGGGAGCCAGGAGCTGTTATTGGCACTCAGAAACAGCCAGACTTTGAAGTGCTAACAAAATAACCAAAATGCCTGCTTTTGCACCCAGTCTGTGAAAGCAAGCTATGTGCTGCCTCACTTTGATGGTTTCCCTTATGCTAATGACACTGAGGCTGGCCTCTGTTTTCCTTGTTAACATCCCTATTAAGGGACCTTTCAGAAACTCTCCTTTTCCTTGTTGTTTCTGTCAGTTTGACAGGATGTGTTTACACGTGGAATGGGCTTGGTCTACTTGTCCTTTATTCCTCTGCAGCTGTTCCCCAGGCCAAGGTGAGGAAGGGTGTGTGCTGTAGAGGTGGTTTGTCTATTCCACAGGAGGGTACAATGCATTTAGATTGGCTGCAGCACCGCAGATCAGTTTTAAATCAGATTTTGTGGATATGATGTGTGACCTCCATCTGGCCCACAGGCAGGGAGCTTGACAGCTACCTTCTAGGAGCTGCTCCAAGTCATTGATTTAGTGTATGGAGCTCAGAATGAGTTATACTTAGTGGGCAAGGCTGGGGGAAAGGGAGGAGATAAAATTAAATATTTACTAATCTTACTTCTGCAATGCCTTGCGAACACGAGTGTGCTTAACCTCCCAGCATTCTTGGGAGGTGAATATTAGCAGTTTTATGTGTAAAATTGGGTGATCCATTGCTTTTTCACTCTAAGTTGGCTTTGTGAGATAAATCCTTCAGAGAACCCAGGCTTGCACTTTTAAGAGAGGGTTTCAGCCTACATAAACTGGCACTGCCACCTGAAGAAATGATCCTGCTGCTCCATTCCTTCTGCCAACACAAGCATTTATGCAGCTCTGTTGTCAATTGCCTTGGAGAACCCAGATGGGTTCAAATTAACCTTTTTTTTGGCCAGATGAGATTGCTTCTTTTGGCAACAGTTCTGGCTTAAACTGTTTGTGGAACTGTAGAGTAAGATTTGTTAGCTTTTGATAGTTAAAAGTGTGATGGAAACTTTATCTGCAACACAATTTACAAGCAGACTCGTGTGTTATTCTTCTGAGAAAGGACATTATTGTTGTTTCCATTACAGCCCTGCTTCTAAGATTGAGTACAACACCTAGTAGAGTGTGGAGCCACATGCTCTAAAAGGCAGCTCCTACCCTCATAGATAGGGCTTGCAGCTTGAACAAAGTGCTGGGAAAGGAAGTTTTGAATGGGTTCTTGCACAGCCAGGCACTGAGGCAGAGAAAACACGACTTCCTCAAGTCCCAGCTTTGGCCAGCTCCAAGTACTCTGGTTCAGTGATGGGCTTCAGCAGTCACAACACTGAAAAGAGAAATATATTTAACTTAGACCTGTGAAGGTTTTGGTTTGGTTTTTTGGTTTGTTTTTTTTTAATTTTGTTTTGTTTTCCCCACAAAAGCTGAGATTTTGGCCCTTATTTTACACACTGAATCTTGTGCCTCTCTATGTTGATTTGTCTGAATAATGAATGAAGTAGCATTAAGCAGCTGAGTGAGGCCAGCTTGGCTAGATTCACCCTGCAGGTCTAGGCGTGCCTGCCATAATCCAGAGCAGGTTACTGAGCCCGAGCTGGCAGCCAGGCCATCTCTACAAACAAAAGCTGTTTTGTTCAAGCCCAGCTAGAACAGGCAGGGTGTAGGTAGGTTTGCAGAAGCTTGTCCCTCCTGGAAATCTTAACAGCAGTGATCTGCTGGCTCTTTGCTGCAGCTCTCCATGGATTTACCCCTGCCCAGAACTGGGCTGTCTGCTGCAGTGCCCAGCTGCCCCAAAAAGCCTTTCTGAATTTTGCCACCAAAACCTACTGTGGTGGTAACAAAGAGGGCAAAGAGCACTTCCACAGTGGGTCAGCTTTGTTCAGCTCTGTGGGTGGTAATCTCCACCCTGAGAAGAGCAGGGTGGAGCAGTATCTTCCATCTCTTTCTGTCTTTGAAGTGATGGTGGGCACGTGGTTGCACATGTCAGTGTAGCCTAGTCCCACAGGGTATGGTTGTACTATGATGTCATAGTCATTATTAATGCAATAACAGGCACAACTGGGGTTGGATTACTGCAATTGTTTTGATAAAAAGGAAAAAAAAAAAAAACCAACCCACACAGCCAAGCCCCAACTCCCACATATCTCTACACAGAATACTAAATGTGTGTGTAGAATAGTCTTGAAACAGCAACTTACCTTATGGATTCCTAGCATGTGTATTTCTTTATGTATTAATATATATATATCAATTTTAAAAAGCTCCTTGGATGTGAGTGGGATTTTTCAAATGCAATGACACGTGTTTTCATACTCACATGTTAGGATTCAGCTCATTAGTGAAACAGTTAAATATTTAACCACCATGAGTCATGCACCTTTTTAAAACAAACAGAGTTGAAAAGGATGTAAAGAAATAATTCTTCCCATACTCCTAATTCTGAACTGGCTTAGGGAGCTGCTATCTCATCCACAAGGAAAAAAAAAAAGAAAATTAGGAGCAGTGTTCTTGACTATACAAGTCACCTTTACAATGGTGTGTGCTTACAGATATGCTTGTGAGACAGTGGGTAAGGTGGAGGGAATAGATCTGGGATCTTGCAGACCTTTTGAGCAGCACAAGTTTGCAGCTGTAACTGAAATTAACGAATTTGTAAACAGAGACCTATATTTGTATTTTGGCAACAGGACTAGGAAACTCCATGCTACAATGTAGAGAAAATGCTTACAAGTAGTATGGCAATAATGTGAAATTTCCTTTCCTCTTCTTAATTGATTATGTCAGGTTAATGGCCGATGAGAGTCAGAGGTGAGAAGCTCAGCCATGCATCAAGTCACACAAAAATGCACTCTGTGTCCATTCTGTTGAACAATTCCCAAAACAAACAGGCAGTCTGTCAATCTTTACTTTGTCAAGGTCACCAAACCATGGTACTGAAATGCTAGTGAAGACATTGAGAAATTCTGATGAAGAGACTCTCCTATTTCATGAGCTGATTTGACTTTTGGAAAGCAGCTGAACTCTGGTTTCTAAGTGTTCAGACATGAGGGACTGTTAGCTTTCAAGTCCCAGGCAGTTTCATTTATTTTGTAGCTCATGTTCAGGGGTGTTTCTGCCTTTAAACCCAAGTCACATCTTCACAGATATGTAATGAGCACTGGCAGCCCAGAAAGGCAGCTGTGCTCTGGGTTGCATCCAGGGCAAGGGAGGGATTGTGCCCCCCTGCTCTGCTCTGAGAGCTCACTGCAGAGCTGCACCCAGCACAGAAGGACATGGACCTGCTGGAATGAGTCCAGGAAGATGATCAGAGGGATGGAGCACCTTCCCCATCAGCAAAAGCTGAGAATTAGCTTTTTTCAGCCTGGAGAACAGAAGGCTTTGGAGTGACCTAATTGTGGCCTAAAGGGAGTCTACAGGAAAGATGGAGAGGGACTTTTCACAAGAGAATGTAGTGACAGGACAAGGGGGAATGGCCTCAAACTGAAAGAGAGTAGGTTTAGATTGGATATTAGGAAGGAATTCTTTACTGTGTGGGTGGTGAGGCACTGGAACAGGTTGCCCAGAGTTGTGGATGCCCCATCCCTGGGAGTGTTCAAGGCCAGATTGGATGGGACTCTCAGGAGCCTGGTCAATAAAAGGTGTTCCTTTTTAATGCAACAACCCTCAGCTCTGTAGTTACTGTAGATTTCCCACAAATGTGTGGATTATTGCTACTTACATTTGGTAGGGTGAACATCTGGAAAATAGCAGGTGAAAAGTGGGATATTCTGCTGCCATGCCTCTTGGAACATAAAATGCAATATAAGTGCAGGAGGCATCACAAATAGTCTTGGTGTTAGGTGATTTTTCATTATGGAGAAAGCAAGGAGGCAAGTAGGAAAAACACCTTTCTGATGATGGATTTACCTGAGATAAGAGAAAGATTTACCTGAGAAGGCTGAGTTGTCTGGAGAAACAAGCTGTTTCTCCTTGTTCCTTAATTTGGTGAGGCATTGACAAAGTTGCTAACAGGTATTTAATTCTTCTACTGTTTAAGGGAGATGTTGAGTTAGAGCTTTTTCACTTGGCAAAACCATTTGCTTCAATGAGTTGGCAGAAGTGGTGGATGCTGTCAGTGCAACCCTTCATGTGAAGGTGTAAGAAGTGGAGGAAGAAATGTCAGGTGGCTTGAATGAGGGATGAAGTCTCACTTCTGTTTTTCTGTTATCTCTTGGAATAGGGACTTCTTGTGTTATGACTTCTTAATGAATTGCAAATTTTGTCATGGAACTGTATTTTCTGTCATTCTTTCACTATCTAGAACTTAAAAATCATTGCTGGCTGAAGCAGTCTATGAGACAAGGAGAATTCAAATACACAGAAAGCCAATGTCAATTAAAATTTGGGGGAGCTTGTATTGCCTTTCTGAATGTGCATCTAGGCTCTCATGCATAGTACAACTTTACTTGCTGTCAGCTTTTTAAAATTAAAATGTCTTTTAATCACTTTTGTATAAATATTAATCTCAACCCTTATCTTAAAAGGCTCCAGGACCCCAGGTATTGTGAACATTTTAAAACAAAAATGAAAATTGAACCAGTATGGGAAATTCTTTAGAACTGCTACTGTTTTTCTTACTTATTATTAATCCTAGATATAAGGCTGAAAACAATCAGTAAAAATCATGGGAAATATTTTTGTTTTGTATTCTCTTCATTTGTTTTATTTCCTAGTAAGACACTTTTCACATACCATGGGAGCAGGAGGAAAAACAATGGCATCTGACTGACCAGCATAGCCAAAGTGTTATACAGAACAAAGAAGGCTTCTGATTTGTAATCTCTTAGGTTTTTATTCATCTCAATTCATAACAGAGGAAATCAATAATTTTCAGTTTCTTTGGTAAAGCAGTATTAGGTCAAAATCAAGCAGCTCTTTTAACAAATGATCTTTCTGTAATGTTCCTGGCTGTAAGGCTAAAGTTTCAAAGCAGTGTGCTTTTTGCTTTGATTTATTTATTGTCAGCAGCTTATCAGGCCTTTGTTTGAATTAGGAGCCACTGTGGGCAGCCAGAAATCGAACTTTGTGTAATATAATCTGTCTGTCACTCAGTGTCAGTTCCCTAGCAGTGATGCTAACACAGTCAGACTTCAGCATCTGGACCTTGCACTTGAGTTTTCAGCCACGAGCTGGGGTCTAATGTTCCAGTGTTTCCATGTAGTCCCTTCCTGGCTGTTTCCCATCTGTGTGTGACTGTCCCACTTCCCTAGGGGTCAGCCACTAGTGCTGCCAATGTCACCAGACAAGCCTTTTCCCAAGAGAAATTTTGTTTAAACTGTATCACGTGTTCAACTGTGCCAGACTACTGGATTCATTGTCTTCACCTCAGAAGTCAGGAAAGTGATAATAAAGCAGAAGGTTGTGGGATTATGCTTGAGCATGTCTGTAAGATGAATATATAGCTTTATATTTCATGGGCCAATTCCAAAAAAAGCAGTTCTCCAGTCTCCTTTAATGATTTAAAGAAGAAAGGCCAAAGTATGGGAAGATAAGATGTGACTGCAGGAAAGACAAAGAACAAGCATTAGAGTCTACAGCTGGGTTTCACTCTCCCTGACAATAGTTAATGTACTAAGTATTATTAAAGTTTGCATCCTGTAGAGCCTTTATGGCTCTCAGTCTTTTCTGGGAATGTGCCTGTACTTATTTCATGCTTTCCTAGCTGGAGAACACCTTGGAAGAAAGTAGGCAGCCTGTCCTTAAGCAAGAGAAAAATTCACACATCTCCAGCCTGGGCTTCCTGTAAGCTTCCAAAAACATGTTTCTGTGATTGCTGCACCTATTTCATGTACTCTTGGTGGTGCCTGCGGCTGGCTGTGCTTTGGGCCCAAGCATAATATGGAGACTAAGTATTAATATATATAATATATATGTACTATAATATTAACTCTAAGTATTAAGATAAAAGCAGTAGGTGGCTGGTCTGGCTGAAGGACACTTCCCCAGATCTGTGCTCATTTTGTAAATCACAAATTACCTGTTGGCACTAATAAGAGAAGCCCAAACCATCAGATAGGCAGGGTATCTCTTCTCACACACCCTCCCTCTGTTTTCTTCTGTGAATTGCCTTCTTATTTTAGGTATTAATCCAGAAGCTGAGCAGGAAGCTTAGCCCAGAGCAATACCTGCTCTGTCTCTTGAGCAAGCAGCAGCCAGGGAATGAGGCTTCCCTCAAAACATCTGGCAGGGCTGGGCTGTGCCAGTACACCCAGGGAGGATGGCTGATCCTAGGTGGGGCCAGATCAAAAGAGAGGTGCAAGGAAACGGAAACAGGGCTGGAAAGGGATGCCAGGATGTTTAAAACATAGCTGCTGCATCTGTCCAGTGGTCTAGCTCCTGTTTGTGGAATAAATTTCATGAAAGATGCACTTGTTTGTGTTAGCCTGTGATATGTAGGTCTAGACCAACTGGCATGTTTTAAGAGTTTGGGGAAGAAAAGGAGACCAAGGTATTTTGCTTGCACTTTTTGCTTTAAGGTAATTTAGTCTTAAAATCTTTGAAGTAAAATAAACATTGTATTTTAAGTGGCCAAAGGCATTTACTGTTTTTGCAAAGACCTTTGCTCTTTGCAGTCTGGTTTCAGGAGATTTGTTTTTGTCTAGGAGAAACAAAAATATTTGTGAGCTTGCTTTACACTCCTGGACTGCCACTTCTGTGTGTGAGGTGGAATTGTACAAAACTAAATTTTTACATTGCTCCAAAGGAGAGATACACTGCTAGTGGAGGGAAAAGCTACATGAAATCCTTTTTTTCAGGATTTGCCTTGAGGAATGGTGGGTTGTATTGGTGTTCACCTGTGTGATTAACTCTGCTGGCAGGGACACATTTATTATTAGCAATGGAAACCCTGTGAAACATGACAAACCTTGTAGTCAGATTACAAAAGTACCATTTTTAGGTGATTTTGTTATAATCCTCCCTGCCTGCTGCACCATGAGTGTGTGTGGACCAGATCAGTCCTGAAAATGCCTTTTTAGGCCCTAAATGTCAATACCTGCTGCAGGTATTTGTAGATACAAAGGTTTCACTCCTGATGCAAATGCTGAGCTACAGATGCTTATTCCCTACTCATGTGGGAAGGGTTTTTAAATCCAGGTTTGGTACCTACTGGTTATATTTTCCAGTACAATCAAAATAAAGTTGTGGGGCTTTGTAATTCACAGAGCTATTGATCTTGCCTGATTCAGTGCAGCATTACTGCTAATTCAGGGTAAAGAACTCTGTTTTCACCTTTCTGCACAATAAATGTGATAAATTACAGAAACAGTGTGTGAGAAACTGGCCATAACCCCCATTCCTGGGGTTCCTCTAGCAAGAGAGAAGGAAGAGAATTTGAGAGTGAAGTTCAGCCTTGGAAGAAGAGAAGGATGACTGCAAAGTGTTTAAAAATCTGGTTTTATTTCTCATTATGTGGCTGTAATTTGATTGGCAATAAATTGAGCTAATTTCCCCAAGTGGGGTTTGTTTTGCCCAAAACAATGACTGGTGATTGATCACTCCCTGTCCTTATCTTGACCCATGAGTGTTATATTTTCTCTCCCCTGACCAGCTGAGGAAGGGAGTGATGGAGTGGATTTGGTGAGCACCTGGTGTCCAGCCAGGGTCAAACCACTCCTGTAGGTTAAGTAATAAAGTCAGAAAACCACCTTGAAGTGGGAGAATGTGATTCTGGTAAACAGATAAACACACCAGATTAAAAACCAAGCCAACCCCTCTTCAAAGACTTGATCTCAAGAAAACAAGCCACACAGAACACAACACAATCTACTCTGATGTGAAATGCTTGATTTTCTGGTAATAAAATACTAAAGTAAAAATTTAAATGTATTCAAATAGCTTTTGCCAAATAGCAACGACCATGCATGAGTTTTTCTACTGTCTTCTGAATTATTTATAAGGGAAAATACTTAAATCCTGGCTTTGCCACTAAATCTTTCAAAAAAGAAAAAAAAAATCACACAGGAAAGGTTTGTGTACATGAGAGAATTTTGCTTGCTTATGTTGTTAGAGCTTGATCTTGCTCTTTGAATGTAAGGTTATGTTTAAAAGCTACTTTCTTCTGGCATCTACTGAGGTTGTGTTCCTCAGAACTCTTTATATGGGCTAAAATAAGCAGTAGTAGTTAAACAAATATGGCACAGTCAAAGCAAATGCTTTGCTCAAGTATTGTTGACAAATGTACTGTTATGGAGAGCTTTAAATAACATGTTTTATTTCTGTCTTGCTGTAGTGCATGGCATTAGATGAATCAAAGCAGGTGGATTTTAAAAGTTCCATGCACATTTTAGAAAGTGGTGATTAGTCAAGAATTATAGTAGTGCAATGTGTATGTCTTTTAGTAAGTGCATTTAAAACACATTTGGTAGTAAATACACCATTTAGGTACATAACCAAACAATTTAAGGAAATGTTCAAGAGAAATGATGACTTTGCCTAACTTTTTGCATGTATCTTGAATATAGCTACTTATTCCTGTTTGGACAGAGATTCCAGCTTTGGGTAGTGTTGATAGTGTCTGGAGAACCTGTACCCTGCAGCCTTCTGCAGGGGAATATTTGAGATTTCAGCTACAGGAGCCTCAAAATGCAGGTTGTCCTCCTGATATTTGTGAGATGCTGTCATGTTGCTTGTCACCCCTAGAACAGTTGTAAGGTCTGCAGTGATTGTTATTCACAACAGGGTGCCTTTTGGACAGAGAAATGCATAACTGTTGATTTTAAACACATAGAGACCTTTGCTGTCACATAAATACATTAAGCAGATTTCCTGTGCCAAAAACTTAGAGCTATGATCTGCTAGATACAAATTACCTGATGAATTGGCACAAAAAGTGACAAATTAGCAGTAGCAGTTTTTAAATGTGCATTGCACCACAAAACATAATGCCTAAAAATGAAGAATGTCTGAATATTTTTGTGTGCTTGAGATCTGAGCTGTATGAATGTGAGGAGGGATTGTGAGGTGCTGGTTTGCACTGTGGTGGTGTTTTTTATTTTTCTGAGAAGGAAACCTTTGAACCAGAATCTATGAGATGGTTTCTGTAGAGTATCAGTGGAGCCAGAAATTCACCTGCTCATCCCCTGGGTCTGATTTGTTCCCATTAGAGGTGGGAGACAGTCATTTGCAGAGGCTGTTCACAGCCTGAATCACTGGCTTGAACATTTGCTGGTCTCAGATTAACTTCATGCAATAGAATGAGAATTCTATGGCCTATGAAGTGTTGGCATACTCTCTTTTCTTTTATCCCTGCTGTTTGACCTGGCAGAAAATCAGTGCATTCACTTTACAGTAGTATTGCAAAGCTCTTTCTTGGTGTGACTTGTTGGGGGTTTTTTTGGTGTTTGTATTTCATAGCTGTCAGGAACCTGAGTGCTGCTTTGCCTGGAGCTCAGGTATGAGCACACACCATCTAACCTGAGGCTGAGATGGCAAAGGCAGAGCCTCAGTGTATTTGTGGCAGATGCTCCTCTCCTGCACAGATTTATGGATGCTGAGAGCAGAAAGTGAGTTGAAAGAAATGCAGGCATAGTTGTGTATTCTGAAATGAAACACAAGCTTCTAAAATCTCTAAAAAACACGGGTGAATCTTTCTGATGTGTCAGTTGGCATATGTCTTGTCATCCTATCTCTCTGTCAGTTTATGCTTAAAAGAATCCAGCTTTTTTTTCTCAGGTGTGCAAATTTTGCTCATAGTACTTATCAGTTTGGAAGGTGGGATAGGACTTCCTAAACCACTGGAATATTTCAAAGTGAAGACTTCTCAGGGTATCATGCTGATTTATAGCTGTTGTGTAACTCTATCACTAAAATACTACTAAAAATTGTAGTGACTTGTTATTTACCTCCTGATTTCAGGGTCCTAAATGTCTTAAGGACAGCTGATGAACTTGCTAGTTTTTCTTATTTAAATGAGATATTGTGCTTTCAAAGCATGATGGAGCAAACAGAATTGATAGCTCATTCTCCTTTGTTGGATGCAGGTGGGTTTTATTAAAATTGAACAGTTCTGTACTGCCAGTGCAGTACAATGTCTGTGTTTGAAAGAAGGATAGGCATGGTTGTGATGTCTGAATATAATTTCATCATGTGATTTTCCTAGCAAAACTGCTTTGAACAAAACAAATATCCCTTTACTTCTGTGGAAAATAAGTGCCACGATCATCTCTGGAAAGACCAGCCTTTGGAGTTTGAGTGAAAACCCCTCCTGAAGCCAGCCTCAAGGCTTAGTTTCAGCAGTGGTGTACTTGGGGGTTCACTGAAAGCCTTTTTTAGTGTCATGTAGACTGACTGCTTTCTGTTCTTTATTGCTTTATGTTTTGTCAGAGCTTAAGTGATCTTTAGTCTCAAGCATCTGTAATCCTTTGCTATGGCAGGGCTGTGGGGGCAGCTACCTGAATGTAATGAACAAACTCACCATGAAGTGGAAATTGCTGTGTAGATAAGGTCTAGGGAAATTGGGTTTAAATGAAGAAAGCAATAAGATGTTATCTCCCAGGAGATCTGAAAGGAAATCTGATTGCACCACCTGATTTAGGGAGGAAACACTGATTTTTGCTGATGTAGTTTTTCTGCTTTTACTTATCCTACATGTCACCATACAGTCATTGTGTCTATAACTGCAGCACTCAGGAAAAAAGATGTGTAAATGTTTTTTGTTGATAAAGCCCCACATATCAGTCCCTATGTGCCTACAAGTTCTTCATTACAGCCCTGTCCCTCAGCACAAGCCACAGGGTGGCTGTTAAATTGATTGGTTAAACTCCTGAAATGTTCTTCTTAGAGTTTCCATCACTACAGATTGTCCACAGCAAAAAGGAGAGACATTTTCTTCACTTGTAATTTAAACAGGAAATGTATCCAGCCTTGTTCTTCAGCAGAGTGCAAAGGAAGATGTTGGCACGGATCTTGTGGGCAGCCTGAAATTTTGGTTTTTTTGTTACCCTAACTCTTTGTTTAACCCTTAAGGTAGGTTAATGCCTTTCAGCTTCATGCTTGTCTGATACCTGAACTGGGGACACAAAAAGCCCTCTGCAAAATGTACCTGGTGGTGCTGTCTGGTAGGGGTGCTGTGACAGGAAGGCAGGGAGGGGACTGGCTCCTCTGTGTGTCCTGAGCATGCCCTTATTGTAATTTCTGGATGTGCTGATTCAGCGTGACAGTAAATATATATATATAAATTAATATATAAATATATATATATGCAAAATTGAGTGGCTACATATGTCAGATTAAAGAGTAAACAGATTCAGCCTGTGCACTAAGTGGAGAAAGGTGTGCCAAAGCAGCAGAGGCTGCACATCATATGTTTCAGTGAATATCACTTGTAGCTGTCCTTATATATTCCCTGCTTACATTGTATATCTAACCGCAGTGATTAGCACCTGTTAGGTACAGATGTGGTGACAAGCTGTACCTTTCTGGAGTTGCTTAAGAGTTACAAATAGGCATGACTGAGTAGTTGAAGGACATTGAATTAAACATGCTTGAATTAATAGGGTAATGATTGGTGCTGCTCAGAGCTATAAAATAAACACTAGCTGGAGCTCTGTGCTATGTGGCAACCAGATAGAGGCATGGGGTTGCTGAAGTATTCTGGAATGACTCAACTTTGTTAAGTGAGAGAGATAATCCCAAGAAAGCTCTCTACGTAGGCTCCCTGTGCAGTTAACGTTTTAAACCCCCCTTTGGCATGTTGTTATGACTTCAAAGATACTCTAAAGCCTTTGTTAAATTGATCATTAACTCTGCAATGTTATAATTAGACATTTGAACTTGGCTGCATTCAAAAAGAAAATGCAAGAATGAAAATCCTGACCGGCGTTGTTTCTCTGCAGCTCATCAGCATGGTCAGAGGAGGATTAAAGTTCCACAGGAGTTAAAAAGCAATGGGGATTGAAGGCATTAACCAGCCTTGCAGGATGGATAGGGAGCCATTAATCCACAAAGTTTTTCTTTGAAAATATGGAGCGAGAATAATGTCAGGAGCCTGAAATGGGTTTCTGCTGGAGGTTTAAATTTAATCTCCTAAACCATTCTGATGGGAATGTTGGGCTGGGGAATCCTGAAGTTCCAGCTACCACTGACCCATCCCAGGGCTGCCAGAGAGCAGAGGAAGCCCCAGAGGCAGCTCCAGACAGCACAAGGAGCCCGAGCAGCGGCTGGGAAGGCTGAGGCTGCGGTTCACGTTGATGAGGGCTGGGAGAAGCTCAGCCCTACGTCTCCCAGTTTGTGTGCTCAGCCTCTGCTGATGGAGAGACAACAGCTGGTATCCACCATGAGCCCGGCTGCAGAGTGGATGGGAAAAGCTGTCTCCATAGTAACAGAGCAGGATTGCATGTGCTGCTCCTGCTGGAGCTGGGGAGTAGCTGCCCCAGGACATCTGGTCAGTGCAGACAGTTCTCTGGGGAAATTAGCTCGTTTCATCTGATAGTCACCACAGAAACTTTTGACTTGGTTTAATAGCGTGGTGCTGAACGTGAGGTAGAACCAACTGGTTCAGCAGTTTTGAAAGTCAAGGATTATCTAGCTACTTTAAGATAAATATTTTGGTAAGGAAGGCAATTGCTTGTGCTCGTTACCCCACCTCCCTCTCTGTCTAATATGAGGTGATTCTTCAGTGTGGGGTGGGTTTTATGAATTCAAAGATAGTTTTCTCTTTCTAAATATTTATTTCTTCTTCTTACAAGAGCTCTTTTTATTATACAGTGAGCCCTCTAAGCCTTTCATCTTAGGGAATCTCTATATAGTGTGAGATAATGTCTGTGTTAACATACTATGGCCTGTACTCTAAAAAAAGTTCCCTCCCCGCCTGCAAAATCTTGGGTCAATTAACTCTTACATATTGTCAAAAGAAGTATTCTGAGCAGTTATGCAGCTAAAAATAAACTTCAAAATAGCTGTTGAATATGTGTCAAAGTCTTGAGCTATTTAGCATCAATTAAACCAATTGCAGATCATAATCTTGCATACAATACAGGAAAAATTCTCAACTGATTTTTGTGCAACAAATTCTGCCTCCAATAGGCAGAGACTATACTGAGGATATGGGGGTTGGGTATGTTGGCTGTTGTTGTTTTTCTGTTTACCATAAAATTTATCACCTCATACTATCTGTGCAACACTCACAAATTTGGAGGAAATTGAAGAATGCAAACTTTTTTTTTTCTGTTTGCATATTAGGACATCATTGCATATTTTTCATATGCCAGTAAATGACTGTAAAGGATGATAGCTTTTCTGGAAGAATAATGCATGCAGAAAAGTGTCTTTGGAGTGGCCCAAGAGGAACATCCTAAATGTGTGGGGCACAAAGAAATGCTCGATCTTCCACCATACCCACTACTGACACCTACTCCTGATTATAAATAATGGAGCTCAGTGGGTTGTTGTGACCTTCATGATCTAGAAAATGAGAATGTGTGGACAGGCATGAGCCAGAACTGTATGTCTCTGTTTGTGGAAGGCCAGCAGAGCTTTTTAGAAAGTCTTTTAGAAGCCTACCCATGACTTCTGTTTGAGCATGTGGGGTTGAATGAGAGAAATGTGTTCTGCTCTGCTGGACAACTGCAATATAAATGATTTTATGGAGAATAAGAGCTGCTAGCTGCCACAGTTCTTCAGAAAAATCTAAAGGGCATCTAAAGTCCTTAACAGAAATCTGAGACATTATTATAATAATAAAGGAAGGAGCCTGAGCTTCCCCAATCAGACAAGTGCAGCAGATGTTCAAGGGCCCCAGGTGGGTTATATAGATGTTAATAAACCAGATGAGCTGAAATCAGTTAATGAAAGAAGCTTAATCAATGTGAGTTGATGGAAGAAGTGACTGATTACCTGATGAATGCATGTACCTTATTGAATGAAGATTCTTTGGTTTTCTTTGTCTGCTGAGCTCGTGTTCTGATGAGCCAAGAGTTACATCTCTCTGTGGAGTTAAACCAGAGAAAGTGGGTGTCAGATTTAATTTTTTTATTCTCCCAAATGCTTTTATTTCCTACCTGGAAACAGCCATGTAACAATGTGAATGGGGTAAGTGCTGATAAAGATGGCATGAAGGAAGGCTTTCCTTTTCCACCCTGGATTTCATATTGAGTTTCATGGCTAATGAACCATTCTTGAAACTGAAAAACAAACCTTTTGTTTCCAGTTTTAAATTTCTGGCTACAGGAATCAATAAGAAAAAATTCTACTTAATCAGAGAAAAATGATGATATTATTGTACAAAGACTTAAGGTATGAGGGTGCTTTGGTGGTCTTGAGGTGGGTGATTGTTTGTCTTTCTGCATTTTGTTGGCTTGTTCTTATGAAGCCAAATGATTTTGGTTGAAACTTGCAATAAGTATTCCTGAAGCTGGATGTTGATAAAAATTAGTGAATTCCAGTCAGTGTGGTTATTAATATGAAATCTTTCCTCTCAGGGTGTAGAGAGGGTATTACTTTTCCACTGGGCTCCTTATTTTCACAACATTTTCAGGAAGTTTAAATCTCCTCTGACATGCCTGGTTTTCTGATCTGTCCAGATCAACTCATGGGTTTGGGAGTTTTGAGAAGGAAACCGGAGGTAGACAAGCTAATTACATGGAGCCCTCTGGGGAGACCAGCCCAAAAATAGAGACCCCACACAAACATCTCTCTCAAGTGAGACCTGATAGTAAATTTCCTCAGTAAATTTCCTCTGCTTTTTATACTGTTGCTCCAAGCTGAGTTCAAAGCAGTTCTTCTAGGATGACTGGGGGTTTTTGTAGCTTTTAGCTATTAGTTAGTTTGGGTCATATATGCTGTCCATTCATGGAAAAGGGTAGGTACTCTTGAAGTCATAGCTGCTTACATCTCATCATGCCTAGGGCACTTGACATGCATTTCCCTTTGTACATCCCTATTTCTCCCCGATAACTGGAGAAAAAGTTATGATTTTTTACCTTGTTCAAGTACTTGGAGTTTGCAGTCCCCATGAGGTCATTTTCTAGCCTGGCAGTTAATGCTAATTTAGTTAATCAGTATAAATACTAGTGTTGCTTGCATAATTGTTTCATAGTCATGAACATGCTTGAAGGCACATCACATGTGGTTGCAGAGGTTTTTAAGAGTTTAGCTGGTGTTTGGAATATGGCACAGTTGTATTTCTGATGCCTGGCTACATGCTGGTGGTTTTTCCTGTGTTTTGCTTTCAGGAAGCTTAAATTGTTGATTATGTAGCTCAGTACTATAAGTGGTGTAAGGGTGCAGTCTTCCCATTTCAACAGGTAAGTTCAGCTGTGCTTGTCTGTTCAGTGGTCATCCCATTGATGGGATGGGGATATTCAAGAAAAAAAAAAATTTACAGAGTGAAGAGGTGTCAGAAGTCATATCTGTGCATGTACCATGGGCAACTTAGTGTTAAAGCCTCAAGACTGAGGTCTAATCCCAAAACAAAATGTCAGAAGTATTCTTCCTGCCAAAACTCTGAATAGCTTCTTTTATCATTGGCTCCTGTGGTTGTGTTGGCTTGCAGGCAGGGTTGCACAATGTGCTGAGCAGCA
The DNA here is from genome assembly GCF_903797595.1 of Erithacus rubecula. Classification (NCBI taxonomy): domain Eukaryota; kingdom Metazoa; phylum Chordata; class Aves; order Passeriformes; family Muscicapidae; genus Erithacus; species Erithacus rubecula. Next base: position 4,080,112 of record NC_136688.1, read on the forward strand.
GTGAAGAGGTACAACCTGAGCAAAAGACAAGCTGCTCAGCTCCCAAAGAGGAATAAATACTTCAGTGGGTTCCTTTGAGCCTGAGCTCTGACTACCTTTGTATTTATTTTAACAGTAAAACAAGTCAAAGGTGGAAAAAACCACCCTGCTTTAAAGAGTAAAAAGAACCACAGAACTTGAAGTGAAGTTAAAAGGAACTCCCTGAATGTTGTTAAGGATTCCAGAAGTACTCTTTAATTGCTGCCAAAGCTAATGTGGCTGGAATTTCTGTGGAAAACATCAGAGCAGTAGCCAGTTAGTACACAAATACCTCCAGTTTGCAATAGATTCCCCCTCCCCAAACTTATTCACCCTGTTCTCCATGTTAAAAAAAAAATAAAATCCATGTTTTATGTTACACTTAACATTGAAACAGTCAAAGATGATTTCTCATAGCAGTGTGAGGAATTGCACAGTGCTAAGTGCTTGGTGTTGCTCTGAGAACTGATGGCTCATTCCACCACCACCATTGTTTGCTGTAGTTTTAAAGCTAAAAAGTAATCAAAGTCAGTTCATGAGCAACAAATTCACACAGTGTCTAAAAAGAGTGCTTTCTTAGTGTTTTTCAGAGTAATTTAGCACCCAAGATGAACATAGTCCATGTCTTCATAGCATGAAATGCCCATTACTTTTTCTCAAAGAGTGAAACCACATAAATGATTACCAGAGAGTTTCTACCACATTTAGAGCACCATAGAGCTTGATGTTTAAATAGGCACAGCATTTCTGGCTTTATCATTGTGCTATTTGGGACAAGTCATGTGATACATGATAGGAGAATCCTCTGCTGTAACATGCCAAGGGCAGATTTCTAATGAGGGAAGCTTTATTGTTTGCCTTACTAAGAGCTTGCACTCATGTCATCAGCTTTGCTATCCCCAGTGCAATGGCTTATAAATATTCAAATGCCCAGTTATTGGACACAGCAGTAAAGCACTTTGCATATCTAGTGGGTTTCCTTTGGCCATCAAGCTGATGAGGAAATGCGGGTTGCACACAAGGCAGACCCTTTCTAGTGTAATGTAAGTGTTATGAATCAAACCCTGAACGAGTACTAGCAACTGGAAAAATTAAATGTGAATATGTTATGTGTTGGGGAAAGGGGAAACACGAGGTTGTCATTAAAGTCATTTTTAGCAGAGCTGGTTTAGCTTTATGTGCACTGTTCATGTGTCAGTGTTTGGTGGCTGTGCATCAGGACACCCACTCCTTTTCCTCTCACTAAGTCTTAGAAAATAACTTGTCTTAGAAAATAACTTTTGTCTGTAATTATTTATTTTGCATACTGAGAAAATACTGCTATAAAAGAATTTTCTACAGTGGAAAAAACATTATCACCTCTCAGAAATGGTGTGATGTGAAGAATGTCACATGTTTCAGTTGCCACTCACACAGAGTGGTGGTTTGCATTGTGAGTATGTAAATATTGATGTTTAAAGCAAGGACTCCTTTCTTTAGTATAAGCTCTGGCTTCCCTTCTGTAAGACAACTGCTACAAATGTGAGTTTTCATTAGTTCCACTGTTTTGCTGAACATGTATTTTTGTGTGGCTTGATCATTTTTTGTTCCAGTGGGTAATCTTGGCTCTCTCATTAGTCAGTGAGGCCTTTGGTGCCCAGATTAGACTTGAAGTTTTCTTGTTGATATCACATCTATCATCTAATAGGATGTTGAGAGGTTTAAGCAGGACAGACATATGAAAATCAACTTTTAAAAAGAGTAAGCATTGAAAGCTGCAGAGAAGATATGAAGCATTGGGTAAAACATTGGATGGTCTTTTGACATCAAAAAAATTCTGATCACTAAACAAGAAAATTTTACAATTATTGACAGAATTTATCTAACTGTAGAGTAAGAGTGACATTTCCTTCATCACTTCCTGGAAAAAATTATTTGGAAAATGGGGGGGGTTACAAAGGTATGTTTATTTTAATTAGTAATTTAGGCAGCAGTAAATCTCAGATCAGAGAGAAGGGCCTAGAAAGTCTTGCTATTCCTCAAAAAAATCCTTCAATGAATCACCAGGAAGTAAAATTCGCATAAAGAGCAGCTGTGCATCAAGCTTAAGAAAAACTGAGTGCTGTAATATGGAGTTCTGCTCTAGTGCTGCCAGTTGGATGTTCTGATATGTTGATGCATTTACAATGCATAAACAGTGCTTTGGTTCCTCTAATAATGTGTTTTAAAATGTTCTCTGAGTCTGACCCTCATAGCCCGAGCACAGAACAGGCTCATCTCTCTCCAAACTGTGCTCCTTGTGCCCATCCCTTCAAGTGGCAATTGTTTTTAACTCTGCAACTACTGCTCTGCTTGGGTGACTTTTACTTGGTATTGTGCAGAGTCTAGAGTTTACTCTTGACATGTCCAAGGCATTGCTTTTACAAGGTCCCTCTTTTCCAAAGAGCTTTGGAGAACAGTGTTTATGAATTCTGCCAAGTACTAGCTTGGTGATCTGTTTGTTTTGTTTTGGGTTTTTAAAAAATTTCATTCCATATAATGCCCATTAGTTTCCTGAAGTATTTGATGTCTCAAAGCTCAGACCAGCTGCTACTGAGAAGGCCATGGCTTTTTAAAGAATTTTTTTCTTCCAGCAATGAATAGTGCACTTGTCCTTTATTTGTAAAGGGAGCGGAGGAAAGGTGATAGTGAGTGAAGGGAGTTTCACAGAGCTGCAATTCTCCTTTAGTAACTTTGAATCCTGCAAAGAGCTGCCTCTGCACCATTTATTTATGTTGGACCCAAAACTGATAGAAAATTAATTCATGTGAAAATAGAAGTCTCTGCACACAACGGTAGCTTGGTTAATGGGGAATGCGACTGCAGAGAGATCTGGCTTATATCTCCATTTTGCACATGTGAGTTTAGCTTGGTCTCTTTGGAAGGCTATCAAAGCCTTGGCCATGTGCTTTGGTTGGTCTAGAGGAGGTTCCCATGTGGGAATGCTCTAATCCTGGTGCTCTAAATGACAGCCACCACTGTTGGGTGCTCGCTGGCTGGAGCGGGCGCAGGAAATCGGCACCAGGAGGAAGCTGCTGGCCTCCAGTGTGTGAAATGGGTCTGCCACTTAGTTGAAAATGCTGACTTTGTTGCCTTCAGTTAGGTTTATTTTGCATGTCAAATAACCCTCCTCTCCTCCTTCACAAATTTTAGAGGCATCTGTAAAATGCTGACTGAATGGGCTGTGTGCGTATGGCATCTGAGAGGGTTTTTATTAGCTTAAACCAGCACATGTGTTTTCCTGTGAGGAGTATTAAGTGCCTGGACTGCAGGTTTAGTGTGTGACTGTTTTTGCAGCTGTGTGGAAGAGCATGATGTGTATTCCCTGGAGCAGGCCTGGGAGTGAGCTCAAGTAGTTTGAAGCAAAAGCAGGTTGCGTTTATGGGAATGTCAAACAGAAATATGGCACTTGAACCCTTATCAGAGCTGAGCCTGATACTGGGAAGTGAATGATGGTCACCCAGGTGTGTGAAAGGATTTTGTTTCAGAACCTGATGTCTTTATACTGGAACTTTGTCCTGCCAGACCAGAGAAAAAATAAGTTTTCTTTATTCCTGTGGAGGAAGTTGAAACCAGTGTAATTCACTTAAAATTTATTTATTTTAAAACTCTTATTGAAGAGCATGTTCATTGCTCAGGCCAGAAATCCATTTCAGAGCATGAACTTTGAAAACATGCTGCTTCTAGAAGAGGACATAATGAGTAAATATAGAATTAATGTCCTGCTTTTGGTGAATTCTCACTCTTCATACTTGTGAAAATTAAATCACATCCCAGAAAGAGTCCCATAGAACCAAAAACCACATAGAGGAAAGCAGCAAGGCCAGGCTGAGAATCCTGAAGCAAGGCTAGCACACAGGACCATCCCAAAACTCACTTCTTGGAGGAAGGGCTGGGCCTCTGGGAGATGCTTTGCCTGCACAAGAGAGGTAAGAAGTTAGAACTTTATCAGAAAGAACTTCTCCTCAGCATACTCTGTATCTGCTTTTGCAGGAACAAGTTGTTGAAATAGGCCATAAATAAATATCTCAAGGGATCTAGATGTGGGGGCCTCGTGGTGTCTCTGCATATCCAGCTGTTTTTCCATCCACAGTGCTTCTTGTCTTGCAGCACTCGAGTGGATGGTGATAGCAGGTTTTCAAAACCACTGGAACAAAAATATTGTTTTATCAATGCTCCTTCAAATTTCTGTTTGTGTTGGTGCTTCCTGGATGCTATTACAATATGCTTCAAACAACAAAAAAAGTACATTATGTTTGAAGCCACTAGATTTCCAGTTGCTGTTACCAAATTTTATAGCAGGTGACCAGAACTTGACCATTATGTCTTAAAAATGCCATCTACACTTGTATTCCCTTTTAGCTGTACAAAGTGGAGCTAGTAGAAGTTAAGCTAGGCAGATCATGGACAAATACATCCTTTTGTGTGACTCTGCTTACAAATAAGAGATGCTGTGCAATATTTATTTTCTCTTAGAATGGAGTAGTGTTGTAAAGTGGTAGTCTAAAGGTGTAAAGGAAATACGTTTGCTGGGAGACACAGTGGCTTTTATTGCCCTGTCATTTGTTGCTGGAAAACAACAGGCATACAGTCTCTTCCTGAGGTCCCTCAGTAAATTCCATGTTGGCTGTGGAGCAAAGGCAAGACTTACGAGCTGCTTGGTGTAAGGTATGGTGAGTATGAAGTAGCCTTTTAAAAAAAAGGAGTGAGAAAGGTTGTTTAATAGAAAGCATGCAACAAGGTACTTGACAGGATGAAAATGCTCAGATCAAGGAAAATAGCCACTGTGTCAATAGTGTTATTATGACAGTTCTCTGTAACACAGAAATACAGACTTGCTTGGCTTACACTGATTTTTTTTTTTTTTTTATTAGTCTGTAGAAGTTCCTTCTACTCGTATTAGCAGATTGTATGTACTAATGAATGAGTTTGCATATTTGTGAGCTGTGTTTATGTGTGCTTCATCTGAAGTGTAGGTGAATAGCTCCTTTGAATTCAGTAAGATATTAAATTAAGCATATGCTGCACTGGGTGGAAGCCAGAGTGTTTTTCATTTTGAAAGAGAGGGTCCTGAATGAATTCCTTCTAGAGACTTTTATGAAGCCCTGAACAAGAGGTTCATGAAATAAACAGAAAGGAGTAGGGATTTTTAATCATTTTTGTGTCAGGGTTAGCATGTTGACACTTTCTCTCTCTTGCCAGATACTTAGGGTTGGAACTCTACCTCTTGAGCATGCTTTGTGATGGGGGAGAGCTCCACACTACAAGTGCTGTAAAATAAATGTGCAATCAACTGTTCTAGCTCTGTCTCTTAGTTAGCATCCATTTTATTTAGAACATGAACACCAATGGAAACATTTCATCTTAATTCAGAACATTAATAAGGGAGCTTTAATGATGTCCAGTAACTTGGGATTAATTATGGGCCTCTGAAGGTAGAAATCTAATACTGATATCGTGTTTTTGTTTTTCTCTAGCTTGTTTAATCATTTGGTGCCTAATTTGCTAGATAAAGAATTTTAGCAAATGAAACAAGCCTCTCCAAAGAAAGAACAACCAAGCATGTGGGCTTTAAACATTTTTTAAAAACTTAGCACTATTTGTTTTCCTCTGAAAAGATGTAATTTAGAGCTCTTTGGAAGTGAGGAGGTTAAGTAGGGGGAAAAAATCTCCAGTCCTAAATAGCGTTTTTGAGACTTGCTGTTGCTCAGTAAGTGTTTATATATATGAGAAACCATTTGTCTTTCTATTTTTCATCTTTGCACTTCATCAAGTTGGGATTTTTGCTTTATTGAGTCTTTGTGTGCTTTCCATCTGATTTTGCTGTTGTGTGTATCTTAGAAAGCACAGTGCAGCTTTCAGGAAGAAATCCTGCCCTTCTCAATAGAACAAAGAGGGGCCTCTCTATACAAAGTGGGTGAGATTAGAGGAAACAGTTGCCTTTGCTGCTGTTAATTTGCATGCCCTGCTCGGGCTGTACAGAAGGGCTGTCTGGAGCATTTGGCAAGCCCTGATGTGTCAGGTGAGCAGTGTGCTGAGGAGTGGACTCTGAATTACCACGTAGCCCGTAGCTCTTGGGTTTTGTGTGCTGCCTTTCTGTCAGTGCAAGTGGAACCTATTGCCAAAAAGATGATCAGAGGGTGGGGCACCCCTCCTGTGAAGACAAGGCTGAGGGCTGGGCTTGTTCAGCCTGGAGAAAGACCCTACAGCACCTTCCAGTACCTACAGGGAGCTACAGGAAAGCTGGAGAGGACTTTTTACAAGAGGATGGGACGAGGGGAATGGCTTCAAACTCAAATGCACAGATTTAGATCAGATATTAGGAATAAATTGTTTACTGTGAGAGTGGTGAGGCACTGGAACAGTTTGCTCAGAAAAGTTGTGTATTCCCCATCCCTGGAAGTGTTCAAGGCCAGGTTAGATGGGGCTTTGAGCAACCTGATGTAGGAAAGCTCCCTGCCCATGGCAGGCAGGTTGGAGCTAGGTGATCTTTAAGGTTCATTCAATTCAAAATGTTTTAAGAGACTGTGATTGCTCTGTAAGAGAGACATGCTCCTGCTTTTTTGGCCTTTAAAGAGTAGAGAGGTGCTGTATCCCTGCTAAGATGCTTCTCCTGTTTGTTGTCCAATCCAGCTTCACAGCCCTTGACTGATGGCAGGTGTCCTGGTTGTCATTTTAGCCTCAGCAGATCTATTGTCCCTTCTCTCAGCTCCTTCAGAGACATGCTTGCCATGACTTCTGAAAATAGCTTGGGGCAGTGTCCTTGCTCCACTACTGATGCCTGTGACTGTGAGGAGGTTCCATCTTACTTCTCTGTAGCAGCAATATCCAGTGCCTTGTTAAAAAATAGATTGCAGTGCAAGTAGTGCCACAGGAATCTAAGAGCTGAAGTAATGGTTGTTGGCATACAATTCCTATATAAAGTACATGAGGGATTGTTTTGTTGTTCAAAGAAATTAATGGGAACTTTATCATCCATGAAGCCAGATTTGATAGAACTGTGGGAATAACAACTTATTGTGATTTATCTCTCCTGTGATGGTAATGTAATAGAGCTTGTGATATGGCAGACCTGGGTAAAAATTGTATTCCCAGTGAAATGTTGAGATGGGAGGAAATTCTTCAGTACAAGAAATGTGTATTCATGAATCTTAAAGCTGTCCCCCTCACCAATGCCTCTTGTGCCCCTGTGCCTGTCATCTCTCCTTCCTCTCAGGGCAGACACCTCCATGGGAGATGCAAGGAGATGTATGTATCTTCAGTTGTGGGTATTCTATAGCCAGTCAGAATAACATAATGGTGTGCTTTGCCTCCTTCCTCCCAGATTGTGTGTTTTACCTCTCTTACATTTCTGGAGTGCATTGAAAAAAGTCTAGAGCCTGAGTAAAGACATTTTTGTTTGTAAGGGATTTCAGATGACCTTATTGGCCCTTCCACATCAAAGGGTTGCCTGAATGTCAGTGATGCTCCACGACCAGTTACAGCTTTGAGGTCTACAGGCAGAGCCTCAGGCAATATATTCACTCTTATCCTCCAGAGACCATTTCTGTATCTGTTAAATAGCTTTGTTGTAGTATCATGATTAATTTTTGTCAGTTTTTGTGGTTTTTTTTTTCCCCAAAGTTATTAATTTAGTATCTTAGAAACATCTCTTTCATTAAGTTCTAGGACCCTATCATTCCTACTGTACTTTTATTTCACAATGCAGGTATTGGATGCCTCCCATCAGAGGATTGCAGCTTTTTTAATGCAGTGGGAATCGAGAAATAAAGGAAGGGCTTTTCAAGATGCATTTATTAATAAAACCCTGGGAACTCTGGAGCTATGGACTGTACTAGCAGATAGCATGGGTATATTTGTGAGGCAACTGTGTAGTTATTGATCCTGCCTAAGTTCCTTCATTGCATGGTGAGAGCTGTACTGTAACCAGATGGTTAAGTTGTGCCATATTTTACTTGGCTGTGCTGGGATTATGTGGCTGAGAAGGCATGAAAATGACACAATGCATGTTCCTGGGCTGAACAGGAAGGATGGCAGAAGTGAGGGTACCATGTAGAAATCAATAATTAAAGGGAAAAAAGTATTTTCTCTTAAGTGAGACAGACCCTGTAAGCCCATAGTGTGAATGTACATGACTGTCACATCTTAGAGGGCTCTTTATACCATTCAAATTTTTTTATCTCAATGTTGTATTTCTGTTTTCATCTTGTAGAGAGGAGATTGCTGTTAAGTTACATTGGGTTGAATGGGTCCTTGCACAGTGTAGTTCTTGTGTGTGTAATTTTAACCAAGAAAACTGCTTGACTGAGCTTTAATTCCCATGCTCACTTGTGTTTTTCAGGCAGTTATTTTCTTCTAGTGCATGTAAATTTCATGTTAAGCTGTTAATCAGAACAATACAGGGGAGTGTTTTAGTTGCTGAGGAGAACACACAATTTTCTAATGTACTTTTTAAAAAGCGTCTACAACTTTCTGGCCACTAATATAAGAGTGCACAGACAGAAATTCATCAGCCTCCCCCACCCCCAGGAGACTACTCACTAGATTTATGCAACACAAGATATTAAAAACACTTTTGTCTGTCACACAGCCACGGGCGGGGAGGGGGGAATTTGCCAGTTGCTAATGGATACCTGGCGTTTTTGTGTATGACCATGAAGAACAGCTTGTGCACTTTCACCCCCGATGTTCCCTGAATAACTTGGGTCTCATTTAGGTCAATAAGCCTTTATCAAAACGTCAGGAGTGAAAAATGTGTCTTGGTGTAAGCCGACTGGTCGTTCCCTGCAGTCAGCGGAGTCTATAGGACAATCAGTGTTCTCGGAGCTTGTGTGCATGTCAGGCAAAGAGCTGGGTGACAGTAACCATTGAGTGCATGTCTGTCCCATTGTCTTTGGGACACCCCCATTTGCATCCTTGGGCTGTGCCTGTGAGCCAGTGAAGCATGGAGGGGCTTTAGGAGCGTGGGCACACAGCTCCCATGCTAATGCCCTGCGTGGGGAACGCTCGCTGCCCTAAAGCACAGTCCAGGCTTCTCTCCTGCCTTCCTCCTTGAGAGTGAGATCTGTCCTGACAGGGGCCTGGTGCCTGTGCCTGTGTTCCATTGTGCCGAAACACTCACTTTTTCTCTGGTGTTTTTTTTTTCCTTACCAAAGTGGCTTTTCCCCCTCCTTTTGCTTTTAGTAATTGCTTTTGGAGGTATCTGAACAGCATTATCTGTGCTATCACACAGGATGTGAAGCCATAGATCCCTTCCTCAGGTGATCTGTTTTAAATGAAGGACAGTTTTTTATCCCTATGTGATTGGAATTGTCTTTTGTAAAATTGTCTTTCCTCCATGGTAGTGATATCCTCTGCATAAGGAAGAACACTTGGATATTGGGGTTTATTGACTGGGTCTGTGAAAGGAATACAATCACCTGATCAGAGATTTCCTCTGGTGCTCTGTTCTCTGTGACAATTCCACAGCACCTCATGTCAAGCAGTGCACTGCTCATAATTTTTCCATTCAGTTTTGGTTCATAAGTGACATTAGCCTGGACAAAGGGACAGTTTCATTGCATTTGAAACTTCTTTCATAAGACATGGGCTTTCCTTAAAGCATCTGGTGCAGAAGCTGTTTATTTCAATTTATAATGTTCATTGTGTCTTTAATTTATTGGAAAGTATTTAATAATAGTTCAGTTTTAAAGAAAAATAAATGGTGCAGGGGTCTGGTGGATCCTTTCAGAAGGAAGGTGTATAAGAGATTCTTGGCTGGGTTGAAGAGTCTGAGCTTTATGTTTATTATAACCAGTACTCTGGATAGTTATATTGTATATCAAAAATCTACCTTGAATATAAGATTATAAACAATTGTGATAGTTGTTTTACTGCATAGGTTGAGACATCAAAATTAAGGAAAGAGTCCTGGCTCATGTTCTACCAGCTTTGCTAGAAATGTCACAAAGTTTAACTTCAGCACTTTCTTGCCCTGAGATCAACAGATTTTTTTATGCCATCAAGATGTTTTAGAGCCACAAAAAATATTTTAGCAATATCAAGTGATCCCTAACCCTTTCCCTATTATTTTTACTGTATACAGCCATATTATTTAGCTCAGTGTTCAGAGTAATGTCCCATGGATTTTTGAAGGTGATTATGACTCCCATTCATCTTGACTAAAGTAGGGCTGTGTCCTGGCTATTTCAATTAATTAAGAAAATAATCATAGGTACCATCTTGAGTCCCATTAGCCAATTTGTTATGCAAAACAGCAGTGAACCCTGTGGGCATGTGAGAAGGCTGGGTTGAATGTTCAACAGCATATTGTGATCTCTGCAGTTGCTCTTTATGTAAAATCACACTTTGAAATAAGGAGCTTGTTCTCTAAATCTGCACTAACTTGTGTAACCATGACATCTTGAGACTGGTTTCTCAGCTGCACTCTTACTTTATGCCACGTGTTGTGTGTTTTCAATGACAAGCCACTCTTACTATTTCAATCAGTCGATTTTGTTGTTGGCTCTGATGGAGAATGTGGCCTTTTATTAATTGAGTTGGCCAATAAGGAAGGATTTCAACTCCCTGATACTCAAGAAAACTATGCTGGGTATGCCATGCTTAACTAGTCTGTAGAAAACATGAGGTTTATCTGAATATTGATGATGTTCCAGGTGGACCCTAACTGTACCTCTGTCCAATCAGCAAGAATATCAGGTGTTTTTGACATCTGTCACCTTGGAGGCATTTCCAAAGTCATTCCTTATTATAAGTGGACAGTTTCTGAGTAGCTTGGTACCAGCTGTGCTGCAGGACTAGATCCCTGTTTCTGCTGAAGTCCCTAAATGCTGACAAGAGGATGGCAAAGGTGTGTTAGAGAGCTCACTTTGTCTTCATTGTACCTAGAGACTGACATACTAGTAATGGATACTAGAAACAGTTTTTCAGCCCATGTGAGCTTAAAGGAAGACTGAAAAAGTATAAAGAAGGGGGAAGTTAAGCTGATTTGGTAAATGGTTTGTGAAGCACACCTCTTCCCAAAATGAAATAAGCTGGCAAAATGCTCATCTTCTAAATTCAGACTCTGCTTGTTTTCTTTGGCTTAGGGAACCTTTTGTTTGAATTAGACCAAGTGAATTGCACAGAATGGTTTTCAGTTTTAGTATGTGCAGACAAGCCAAACTGCATGCAATCAAAGTATTTCAATTTGCTCCTAATATTTTCTTTCTCTACCCTTACAGGTTTTTCTATTTTTCTCCAGATCATTTTTGGTACAGTTGACATATTAGTCACCTTCCTGATTTTCCCCTCTATTTACTGCTTTCTAACACATTCTGAAAGGCTGTGAAAGCCATACAGAATTAACCTGGTTCCCTGTGTGTGTGTTGCAGGAGATTGTGTTGGTGGTGTTCTTTGGAACAGAGTACGTGGTGCGGCTCTGGTCGGCGGGATGTCGCAGTAAATACGTCGGGATATGGGGAAGGCTCCGTTTTGCCAGGAAGCCCATTTCAATCATTGGTGAGCATGCAGAGCTTGCAAAGTTGATGTAAACAATGAGTAAAACTCGCCCTAAAGGTTTTTAGAAGTCGAATCTCTGCAGCAGTTGAAGCCAAGTTAGAGCAAGAGCTCTTGTCATTAGTGTGAATGTAGCTCTGAATTTCCTTTCATTAATTCATGGCACTGTCTTTTGAGAACAAATGTAGCTTGGTTTGTTTCTCCAGAGGAGCAGTGTTTTCTTTTCAGGAGTGATCTTAAGTTTGCCAGGAATAAGTTTGGCTGTAGTCCTGTCTCCCGTGTCCTGAGGATCCCAGACACTCTACAAGAGCTACAATTATATTTTTTCAAAAATACTGAACAGCATTTTTTTTCTCCCTTCAACAGCCATCTGACTAGTCTATTATGAGTTTATTTTGCACTCTAATTGAGCTGTGTGTTACATGGTACAGCACAATAGATGCTCTGTAGTTGCTTTGTTTATCAGTTGAATTAAAATGTAGTTTTCAGTGATGCATTTGGCACTGGACACCTTAATTCCCTTGGGATTCAATTGGTTCCTAAAATGACTTAAGGGTTCTTGGAAATAACATCCAAATACTCATTATATGTCTCACTAATCATTGTTTTTTTAGAATGCTTGTCATTCATTTAACAGTTTCACCAAAAGAAACAAAATCCAAAATCAATCTGTATTTTGTTAGCCAGCATTGAAAGAACTGTGTAAAGACCCTTGCCCTGTGCTTAAGTACTTGAAATATAAACGGACTAAATAAATCAGACATTGGAAGAGGAGTGTTGTTATGGAAGAACAGTAATTCTTGTTCTGTGACATAGATTTTCCACTACTCAGAAACATTATGTTGTTGAGTACAGAGCATAGGTTTTCATAAACTGTCTACAGTTTTGCTGAATGTAAATTAGAAAATTTTGTACCTGGGTATTTTTACAGTTACAAAATAGTTTGATTTAGCTTTCTGTGCATCCATCCATATATATAGAAGTAGCAACTGCATCTCAGGTGTGACTGCAGCTGTAAAAAGACACTGAATGCATCTTTGCACTCTGGCCATGATCCATTTCTCTCGAGTGCAGGAACACTAAGTGTTCTGAAACATCATCCAAATTAATTCTGTTTGGAAAGCAACATGCAGTTCTGCTTTCCCAGATATGGATCAAGAACTATTTAATTCTTCAAAATACAGAGTTCCTTTCCAAAATTTGCTAGGCCTGAGGCATGCAGATTTAGAATACAGTACTGTCTGACTTAAACTAAATTAGACTCATACCCTAATTCAAATTTTCTCTCCCTTTTAGACCTGGACAGATTAGATGATAGCAGGGCAATTTTCTTGTATATGAAATAAACCTCAAAATCTCTGTCAGTTAAAATCCTGTCTAACCACAGAATAGAGAATAAGAATTGGAGAAGAGAGAATAGGTGGAAACTGCTGAAATTCTCCTGGGATAAAGCTAATAAGGATTCCAGGCTGATTGACAGTAACTCCTCATTCATCTAGACTGTGGCCAGCTTGGACCAATCTCAGTACAACTTTTCCATCATACCACATGATGAAAAATTTTTTTACATGCCACAATCAAGATGTCTTGATATATAAACAAAAACATTAATTAGGAATGACTGCTCAACTTGTTAAAGTAATAAGGTCTTTGGTTATAGTAGTCGTGCAGAAGTATTGCAAGATGTTGCTAATTAATTTTCCTCAACTGACTTCTGTTTTTCAGATTTAATTGTAGTTGTTGCTTCCATGATAGTTCTTTGTGTGGGCTCTAAAGGTCAAGTCTTTGCAACCTCTGCTATCAGGTAATTATATGCAATAAAAGAAAGGAGTGCTATCTGAGCAAGATGGTATTTCTTCTTTTTTTTTTAAATTTACCTCCTGTTTCAATTCTTGCAGCAGTAAATGAGTCACTGTCCAGTGTCATGTAATAGAGCAGATCACTGAGTATGTATTGGTGATCCCATAAGGTTTAGGGGAGATAAAATTTTGTTGTAATGCTTTTATGATTAGTGGGGATGGAGAAGCTCATTCTCTTTCCCCCATTCCCCAACCAGGTGAGTTCTACCCAAATCCTGGTTTAGTTTCTTAGCTCAGTTTAATAGCAACTCTTTGATGCTTCCTACCTCTGACATCTTCAAGCTCCCTCTTCATAAAATGTCTTTGGTTGTGAATTTCTGATGGGCTGAATCCACCTTGTGCTCAGGAAGGTCACACCACTTGGTTTTCTTGCATGAATGAGTGCTTTGCTATTCACACTAACTACAGCCATGCTCCAGGATTGCAGTGACTCCCATAAAAAGAAAATTTTCAAGTATTATTGGATTGCCTATGAAATTCCTCAAAGATAAGGAAATGACATCTTCAGTTAGCTGGTATTTTTTTCCCCATTCTGGTGAGCAGGCCAAATACGAGTTGATTTCTAGAGTACTTACAGTTTGTTTCCAAAATTCCTGAATCCTTTAGCTATCCTTACTAGCCATGTGTACAAAGGTCAGTTCTTCCCTTGGACACTCTCCCCAGAGACGAAAGATGGGTGAGTGGAGTGCAAAGCCACATGCTGCTAAGTCTAACATAAAATCCCCATAAAGCAGTCCTTAGGAAGCCAGCCCTCCCTCTTCCAGCTGTGTTTCTTGCTCTCCTGTGTCTCTGACCAGTTTGCAAACATGTTTCAGGGGGATCCGTTTCCTGCAGATTCTGCGGATGCTGCACGTGGACCGCCAGGGAGGCACCTGGAGGCTGCTGGGCTCAGTGGTGTTCATACACAGACAGGTGAGCCTGGCCAGACTGAGGGGACCCACAGCTGCTGCCAAAGCCTTGATGTTCACAGCACCATCCATTCAGCCCCGCTGCTGACACCACTTTTATTTAGTGAGGAGAAGGGTTGTCATTTATTTTCACTAAGTGTGGTTGTTCTGTCTTATATTCACTGCCAAATTTGGCAAATTTTGGCTAGTAGTTAGACTCAACAACAGAAAATGAGACTTCTGAAAACCAGTCCAAATATGTCCATAAAATATGTTTCTAAATTCCAGAGTTGTTTTGAATCTGGCACTGAAAAAAAGTTACCCAACTACTTTTTGGTGGCCAGAAGGTTGATGAGTCCTGGGTAATGAGACACTGAACTGTCTGTGGATTTTTGTTGATTTGCACAGCCAGCCCTCAGTGTCAATATTTTTGTTTGCTGAAATTGCAATTTTGTCTTCCACTTATCCTTTATAATCCATCAGTGTAAGGAAATTGAAGTGTCTCAATGAGATCATAATGCCATTATTTTGATTCTCTTTGCAGGAACTGATAACTACACTCTACATTGGATTTCTGGGCCTGATTTTTTCCTCTTATTTTGTGTACCTGGCTGAGAAAGATGCTGTAAATGATTCTGGAGAAACAGAGTTTGGCAGCTATGCTGATGCCCTGTGGTGGGGAGTGGTAAGTATAGAAATTTCACATGTTAACTCTGTCCAATGTGGAGTAAAATTCAAGCAAGCATGGAGTAAGAACAGCACTTTGAAGCAGCTTCTTACTGCTTCAATACACTTTCTGGTTTTGTAATTCCACACCACTACAAAAACACTATAGAAAATCTGTGTATAGAATGGATTATTAGTGTAAACACCAATAAAATATTATTTAGTGTTTACAGTCTTATATGATCTGAAAAAATGTAGAAACAGATGTTCTATTTCTTTATCCTGTCTTCCCCACTGGTGCAGTGTTTATTTCTTGTTACCTTTGTCATGGTAGTGTTCAGCTAAGATGATGACAGTCTTGTTAAATTAGGGGTAGTTTTTTTGAGAGGGGGATGGTATTTAGGTTTTCTTCATCCATCTTTTTGTTGGGTTGGGTTTTTTTTCCTTAAAATAGTTATCTATGTTTTGCAATTTGATTTGTGACTAATTCTGGAGCAAGAAGCATCGAAGATAAATAGGGAATCCAGGCACAGGACTCTTCTGAGGTGGTTATATTACTTTGGGAGACACTCAGTGTCTTTACATACCATTTATCTGTGCTATATTCTAACCATCTTGTTTAGAGATTTCTCAGCGTTTTCTAAGGTGCTACCACAACTTTGGTGCAGATATATCTTTAGTTCTGGTAGAAAATTTCTCTTTTATTGGTATTATTAGGGACAGTTGTCTCTTTATTTATTTATTATATGCACTTACTAGTGTGGCAGCTTTATTCTGGGATTATATTTTCATAAACATTTTAATTTTGTTGCTTCTGCTAGTAAATATCCCTACTCTTTTGTTCTCACTGGAACATAAATACTAGGGTGGCAATTTTGTTCTGGGTTTTTCCATCTGTAATTGTTCTCATTTTTGTTTCCTATTGCAGTTCAAAGAAAGGCACTTTTTGGAAACTTTTTCCTTGTCATTAGCATTCAAGCAATGGCTATTTATATTTGCTTTAGTTCTATTAGCTTAATCAAATAAACTGTCATCACTAAGTGCTACAGATCTTTGAAATGCATAGCCATCACTGATAACATACTTGCATTTTCAAAATGTGCTGATCTTCTAGAGTTTTTTCTTTGCTGCTTTAAATCAAAAGGATCAGAAGACTTACTGTGTAGCACAAGAAAGTGACTTTCTGTCAAGTAGCTTTTTTCAGTGCTTTCATGTCGTTATGGCATTTTTATTTTCCACTACAGTGGTCAGATGACTCAGTAATTTACAGTGGCAGCTGCATTTAAAAACACATGCTGTCATTGGCATTGCCATTAGAAACTGAGTGTGTGACAGACTGAAAATACAGTAAAACCTCCCACAGAAGCAACACAATCTGTCAGGATATCAAAATATTCTCCTTTCAGGGAATTATTGTTCAGTTTCATAGGCGTGCCAGATATTTTGTCTTCCCAATAAGCTTATTTAATCAATACATTTAATTATGATAATGTTTTTTAATTGTTATAGCTTCTGTTGTGTTGCAGCATGCCACAAAGTGTGAGAATACATTCAGCAAACACATAATGTAATTTCTTTTAATATTAAAGTAGAATTAGGTGTCCTTGTTCTGCTCTAACACACTTCCACTAACTGCTGAAAAGATTTAAGAGAACAAAACTGAGATGGATTCAGGTCCATCCCTTTCTGATTTCTTGATAGTGTAATAGTTTCCCTTCTTTCTGCTAGGAAAAAGCCCTGTAAAGTTAGGACAGAGAAAAAGTTAGCCCAGAGAAGCTGTGCATGCCCCATCCCTGGCAGTGTTCAAAGGGTTGGAACTAGGTGATCTTCAAGGTTTCTTCCAACCCAAACCATTCTGCGATTCTATGAATAGTTGGGAAGTCACAAGGATTCTTCCTAATAAAGGTCCCAAACTAATACAAAAATCTTCTCATTATATCTTGAAAGTTTCAGTTATGTTTAGCCAGAATTTTCTGATTTGGTTAAACACCACAAATTCTGGCCAGTGCAAACCCATTTGCAACCTGCAGAAGAGGATAATTCACAGCTCCTGTCTCAGACAACATCATGAGCTAGATCTCTCTTCTCTGAAAGTGCCTTTACCTGACATAGTAAAGAATGCTTCAAAAAGTCCTTGACAGTATTTGCACAGCCCTTTTCCCACTCTCCAGCACTGTGCTTTTCTTGTTATCTCAGTCTATGTGTACACTGCTAAACAATTCTTTGGGCAGCAGTGCCAGAATATGGAATTTAGCTGAAGTAAACCATACTAAAGATCTGTGTTTCCCCAACTAAACTGGAGTTGGGCACTTTCATATTGCTGTGCTTTGCTGACTACAGGCACACCCCTAGGGTGCATAACTTGTAATTAAATGTTCATTGTCATTGTTGTTATTTATAAGTCTATATTGCTTTTCCATTTTCATATGCAAATTGGCCTCCTGGACTTTATTTGAATTTCCGTGACAACTGGACAGTAGCTATTTGCCATGTCAGCTATGGGTTTCTTGAAAAACCCTAGGGTTACCTTATGGGATAAAGAGTTGTTTATATCATTGCTGCTTTTGAATGCAGTGCAAGTTGCATAAATTCTGCCAGTGGCAGGAGATCTGTATGTCTTTCAAAAACAGGTTTAGTGGTTTAGTGTTAGCAAGTAAAATAGATGTAATGTGGTGCATCTTTCTGTTCCCCAGTGCCAGTATTCAAAATTAGTCTGCTTACATTGTCTGTCATGTCCAGACTGACAGTTTTAAGGACCCAATGTAGATTCAAGACCAAGAAAACCAGGAAAATGTTAAAAATAAAATTTAAAAACCAGATACTTAAAAAAAATAAGATAAACATTCTCGTGGAATCTGTCAGAGATGATCACCTTCAGAAAGTGTTACCTGCTCACTGTCTCTGGGGGCTTCATGGGTTTTAGTGTTTGTTTGTGGGTTTTTGTTTTGTTGTGGTTTTTTTTTTCTTCCCTCTCCCCTTCAGAATTAATTTCAATCCCATCTCAGAGCAACTGAGAGGAACTCTTCTTTTGATATCCACTGAATGAATACACAATTTCCAACCTTCACTTTGGAACAAACATGCCTCAGAAAAACTGCTAACAGTGTCTTTGATCACTATGTCTATGAACACTATTTCCAAAAGCAATTATTGAATATACTCATGCATGGATCTTTCTCTGTTCCTTTTGCTTTGTATTGAAACAAGCAGTTTTCTGAAAATAACAGCTTTACTTGAGGATTTCTTTTTCCTTTAATTATTACAGCTTAGAAGATAGCCTTTTTCACTAAGGACCAAATTGAACCAAAAATTTACAAGTTTGCTTACTCCTAAGCATACACAAAACAATGTCCTATTTAGCAAAGCCCATCAGTATGTGCAAAATGTAAACTGAAAATCAAAGCTGGGGGGAAGCTTTGCTGAAAAGTTACAGGAAATTCCCCTCAAAACTGCACATTATTAAAACTTTTGCTAAATTAAAGCGATCTGACTTAATTTATAAAATAGTTGCATGTTAATTTTAAAAAATGGCTTAATGAAAAGTGATCTTGTGGATCTTGTGTTATTCAGAAGCCTTTTCCCACCTTTTCTCAGTTAAAAATCCTGTTGATAGCTGTAGACTGACTTCAGTGTTTGACACAGGGGGACATGCCAGTTTTAGTTCCTCTGTGGTTTACAAGTGTACCAACTATACACCTGCACAAAGACATCCTTTTAAAAAACTCTGATTTTGGGCATTATGTGTGGATTTTTTGAGAGTGAGTTGTTTACTTTAGGAACTGTTGGAGCAGGGGTTGAAAGATGAAGATATTTTTAAATCCACTTTATGAGCATCTCTTCCATTGCAGCTTCCTTCTCAGCTCTGAGCTTTAACTCCATGGGAGGTTCCAACTACATTTTGTTCTTGTGCAGTGAACTGTGATGGAGTAGATGTGAAGGAACCTTTTATTATTGTTACTTGCAGAGTATGAGGTAGATATTGTTGCATCTAGAGATTCTTGTACTTTTCAGCTGTTTAACTATCCAAATTTTCCCAGGTACACAGCAAGGATTTAATAGACACAACATCCTTACTTACCTGATTAGTTTCTGTGCTCACTTTAGCCTGATACAACCTAAAATAAAATCCTTTCCCTATTTAGTGCTGATGAACATTACTATTTCTTCTTTTTGGGTGGGTTTTTGCTTCATATTCCCCCATTCAAACTTTTGATGCATATTTAATAGGAACATCATTAGTCTTACTGCCTAAATTTCTGGTGATGTTCATCAGATTAAAGTTCTAAAACAGTCAATGGATGAATATGATTTTGTTCCTAATTAAAGCAATTGTTTTACAGGCTGCTTTTCAATGAAATTCAATGTGTGAGCTCTTGTATCAATTTAATTTCATTATGCCAACATGTTTACTATGCTGGAGTAGAAGTTGAGTCAATATTTCCATTATAATATCCTCTTTTACAACTGTAAAATTAGTATTGTGCTCTTTAGGGAGTTCTAATCCAGCTGTAAAGAATGACTTAGGGCAGAAACTTGGCATGTAAGGTTTCAACAGCATATATTTTGGGGACAAAAAAAAATTTAATTTCAGACTACAGATGGTATAGAGTTATGAGGGCAGAGGAAAAACTTAACTGCACACTTTGATTTGCAACCCAGTTTCCAAAATTTCTTTTTAAAAAAGGTTCCTAGGCAACCATCATAGGAAATACTTTTTGTGTGTGTGTGTGTTACTGATGATTTGTATAAACCAATTCAAAAACAAGGGGCAGGGAAGTGGGAAAGGAGGGACAAATATTTGGATATATATGCATTCTTCTTCAGTTAAACTTTGGCCAACTCAGAAGCACCTATTTCATTTCACATTTCTAGTTAATGTGTTTATTTCAACATTATTTTAAGACTGTAACACAAAATAGTTGATAACATGTTTCATTTACAGGATTTATATAATTTTTTTTAAACAGAGGCATAAACCATTATTTTCTCTCATAATATTCTCTTTAAGATGGCTTTTGAGGTCATAACTTTCCCCATAATTATATTTCATTTTTTATTCTATATTTTTAGAAATGGAGTTGTAGCTAAGCTTTAGGATTTTTTTTTTTCAAGCCACTCTCCTATGTAGGTAAGGAGATACCACCTTTCAGGACCTCATCAGTTCCTGAATTAAGATGGAATTTTAACAAAAAGGTTTATTTAAAGAAACACTACAGTTATATATAGGGTAGTTCATGCAAAACAGAATAGAAAAGACTCATTTGTTCAAGGAGGCAACACCTCTTTGAAAACATGCTTTCTCCAAAATATCAAGCCTCCAGCAGGTGTTTAATCATTGCTGCAATTTCTTTTCCTTGAGCAGCCTGAGAAACCCAAGGCTTCAAGGCTGCTCTTTCCCTGGTTCCCATCAGTATCCAATGACATGAAACAGTTTTGGAAAAAGGCCATGTTTTAAAAATTTGAATTAAGAATTAAAAACAAATACTTGAATGTTTTGAGTGTCAGCATCCAGCAAGGAACTTGCAACAAACATGACCAGCTCAAGCTGCCCCTTCTTCCTTGTGTTTGCCTGGCACACAGTGGCTTTGCTTAGAGGGTTCACAAGGTCAGGACAAGATGTGTGGGGCTGTGGGACCAATGTCTGTGTCCCAGGCAGCTGAAGGCCACAGTGGCAGAAGAAAATCTGCCCAGCCAAGAGCTGAGCAGTGCCTCAGCTGCTTGAGGGCTCCGTGTGGCTTCCCATGCTCTGGTTTGGTTAGCCTTCCTTGGAGTAACAGATGAAAATCTCTCTAATTTTCAAATTCAGAAATAGCTGGTGAATTTAGGTGAATAGGTGAATTTAAATTGCTCTCAGATGCCAAATGTATCCTTCTGCTTCAAACAAATAAGTTCTTCCCTTGAGCTCATGCAAATAATGAGTTATTAAGCCTTGTTATGCTACATCACTGTGGTGGTAATCTCAACTTCAGTGCTCTGAAAAGCAAACTCAACAGATGTTTCCTGCATGTGTGCTTTAAATTATCTGTTCCTGCTCTCAGTGTTTTATATGAAATGGTGATTCATTAGACTGTTTTCAGGGTCTTTACTACATGGAAAATTTTCCTCTTGCTATTTATGCCAGCGTTATCTCTGGAGCGCTTCACGCCCGCCCGCAGCCACAGTGCCTGGTGTGAGTGACAGTGTGTGTGTGTGCTCTTCCCATGCAACAGCCCTGCAGCATCCTCAGCAAACAGCAACCAGATCACCAGCTCACAACTGCTGGCAGCCTTTCCCTAAGGAAAGTGTGTGACATGGGCAGGCAGCCCCTCTCCCAGTAACTTCGTATGCTGTACAGTTCCCTCAGCCATGAAGACTTTAATTAATGATTCTACTTTGCAAGATTTTTAACTCAGTTTCTTGTATGTTTTTCCATTCAGTATTAGGTGGGGTGCAAACCTGGAAGGAAGAGTTAACCTTCATTAGTGTCACACAGGCTGACAGTGGGAGAGTTAGGAATGCAGCTAATGCTTCTTTGAAATAAATAAAAAAGGAAGAGAGCAACAAACCCAAAGTGCCATGTTAATACTTGCTGTAATGCCCTCTCTGTTTCTCTTTGCAGGTGACTGTTACAACTATTGGCTATGGAGACAAAGTGCCACAGACCTGGATAGGAAAGACGATTGCATCTTGTTTTTCGGTGTTTGCAATCTCATTTTTTGCACTGCCTGCGGTAGGTTATTTTGCACTTTTGCAACAGTTTGATGTTGGTTCATTATCAGAAGGAACTTTTGTTATTGATTCTTTAACCTTTCATTTAACCTGGTATTGTGTAAGCTTTGTATTAAGCTTCTATATTGGTGCTGAAATTTATGTAGCTTGTAGAAACAAAAGAGCTTCTAGAAGTAGCTAAATAAATATGCATTGGTTTTCCTATGCAGCACTAGATTTGAGAAGGATTTGTATTTGAGAAAGAGATGTTTAATTCCAAGTAATTGTCCCAGTCTATCTCAGAAGTGTAAAGGAAATTATTTGTATTTACTTCTTAGTGGTGACTTAATGATGCTGTGTTTTTTTTAAGGCATTCAGTCATAGTTTATTCAACTGATTCTCCAAGGTGAACTGAAGAATTCTCATGTACATTCTTCTTCTAGAAGATTTTCAGCCAGAGATGCTGATGCAGTTCTTCACAAAATTAATATCTGTCCAAGGCCAAAGTTCTGTTTTCAAAAGTGACCTAGACCTGACCTTTTAAATCTGTTATGGCACTTTGTTTGCACTGAAAACAGGTTCCTAAGTGCTTTCAAACAAGAAACAAGGCACTTGAGTGCCAAGGGTAAATTCAAAATCAGCAAAACTTGGACTGTGGCTTAAAAACCCAAATATTCAGTGCCAGGGGTAGTTAAGGGTATGTTTTCCACAAATTGGCAGTACTCCTGAATTGTGCTGTTAAAATGTTTGTGCCACCTGAAGCATTCTGTTTACATGTTTATTTTTCAGTTCAGGAACACAAACAGCTGTGTCAGAAGATGTTTGTGTAGTTCCAATGAAGAACTGGTGGGGATGGTACAGAATAGATAAGAATACTTTTATGCCAATACCATCACAAATGTTCTTCACAGCATGAAATAGTAGTTACTAAAACTCTGATGACCTTTTAAAATTAGTTACCTACTTTAAATGAACATAATCTTTTACAGAGGAGGATAATTAAATTTTTAAAATTCTCCAACATTAAAAAAACCCATTAAAATATTTAAAGTTTGCCTTTAAAGCATGATTTCCCCCCCTCCTCATTCTAATCTCTTCCACTTTTATTTTAGAAGATAAATCAGATAAGGGAAATTATCAGTATGGAAAATGCCAAAATCTACTTTTTTGACTGAAGAGTGCTGGTGGTGGGGTGTTTGTTTTGTTTTGGGTTTTTTTGGGTTGGTTGGTTTTTTAAAATCAGTCTAAAATGCCACAAAATTGTTTTATAAATGATTGTGTAGCAACCATGCCTTCACAGCCATATTTTATGTTTACCTGTCAGATTTCCCTTATCTTTGTTGAAGTAGAACAACACCAATCACCCCTTTATTAGTGGGATTTTCCTTACTGAAAGAAGTTGTTCCTGTGAGTTGCCCCAAGGGGGAATTCAGGGTTTGAAGCTCTATTGAGGCTTTCCTGTTGGTGTTTAAAGTAAGAGGATCTGGCTGAGATCACACCCAAAAAAGTGATTGTAGTGGCTAAATGCAGCTGGTGTGGGTTCTGGATCAGGCAATGATCCCTCATTTCCCAAATATGTGGTGTTTGAGCATCGTCATCTCTTTGATCTTTACTAAATGAACATAATAGGAGGGGCATTTCATGTTCCTTTCAAAATACTTAATGATTAATAGAGTTCTTAGAGGTTGAGCCAAGATCCCTGGCTGCTCTGATGCCTTCTACTATGTGTAGAAAAAGAATTGTGCTTTCCTTGAGTAGGTGTAATCATATAAACTAATTTATAAAATATTTCCTTTTCATCTATGACTAAAACTTGTGTTAAATATGCCTATACCTGTGCAAAAGACCACATAAATGGCTTGCTCTTTACTTAAACTTGGACTTCATATCTAGACTACATGTGGAGTCTGGTTTGGGTTTCACACAATCCAGTGCCATTAGTCCATGTTCTTTTTATTCTGAGAATGACTTAGATGGCTTTGTGTTCAATTGTAAAATATGTCCTTTTCTCTTCTTCATCCTCTTTCCTCAATCCCACTGTGGATTAACATATGGAAATAGAAATTACCATACCACAGTTAAAAGATCTAGTGGCTTACATCATACCCTGCTAAAGCCTTACTTCTCATAAAAATATAGTTAAGCCCATCAGGCTTGATTTTTTTCCCCTATTCTGTCATTCCCCTAAAGAAGCCTTTCTGAGACCTTTAGAGGGTATGAAATATCATTTCTGTTTCCTTTCTCGTGTCTGAGTCCAGCAGGCTTTGCATCAGAGCATGATGGCATTCACAGTTTGCTTCTCAAGTAGTAATAACTGAGACTAAAAATTTCACTGTATTAAGTCATTTCCTCTGAATAATTAGTTGAGTTTTATGATGCTGAATACAAGTTTATTAGCACAACATAATTTGGCAATTTTATATGTGGTTCTTTCCCCCAACTGTGACCAAAAAGAAAGCAAAAAAAAAAAAAGCAGAAAAAAAAAAAAAAGCAAAAAAAAAAAAAAAACTTTGTCTTCTTTCCTCAGGGAATTCTTGGTTCAGGCTTTGCCCTAAAGGTACAACAGAAACAAAGACAGAAGCATTTCAACCGTCAGATTCCAGCTGCTGCCTCACTCATACAGGTACTGAGTTCTTGCACATTGCACACTGTCATTTCTTTCATTTGTAGTAGGTTTTTTGTTGTTTTTTTGTTTTTTTTTTTTTTTTGTTTTTTTTTTTTTTTTTTTTTTTTTTTTTTTTTTTTAGGTTTATTTTTTTTGCATGCTGTTGGCAGTTTTTCCCTCCCTGATTCCCATTAAAAACTGTACAGGAGTTGCAGATGCAAGTTTTGGAAATCCAGTCGTTAATGTGAACTAATGAGCAGAAAAGTGCACTCCCAAATCAGTGTAAACTGTCTAATTCAGCTGGTTAAAATCAAAACTGAAAGTTATCCCATATTATTAAACACTTTACCTGGAGAAAATGGTATGATATGTTATGCTTGTAGCAATGAAAAAAACAAAATAAAGAGGAAGTTTCATGTAGAATTGTGCTTTTAAAAATACACTGTTGCTTGTAAAGACAAATGTCAAATATGCTTCAGTTGGTGCAACTGAAATTTCTAAAAATCTCAAATTTAGGAGAAATAAGTCAGAATCTTAAATAGGGAAATTTTTTTTGACTTTTCAGCTCTAGAACAGGTTGCTGGGAACCACTGGCATTCTGTGAAATCAGTCTTTTCATGCAGGGTAACTGACAGGCAGGAAAATATTGATTCCCCCTGTTATAAATACAATTGCAGTTCAGTATCAGTATGGTTAAAGAGATTTTATCCTTTGTTTCATTGGATCTAGCATTGCACCCTGGACAAGAATTAATGTGGTTTCATTCCAGATTTTCCCATCTTTTCCTCCCTCTACTCAGTACCTGCACATAGCTTTAGAAGCACAGAAATCAAATTTAAAAGGAAACTCGATGCACACCATATCATTTTTTTTTTCTCATGTGACTTATTTCTCCAGCTTCATGAATGAATGTGGGTTTCCAGGTCAGGATCTTTATGGAAACAGTAGCTAACTGTAAAATTTATGCTTGAAACTAAACAGTCCCAGAGTTAATGTGGAAAAGACCCTGGTTATAGCCAGAGATTAGCTAAAACCTTGAGACTCGTATGATATGGTTTTGGAAAGAATGGATTTTTTTTAATGTTCCCACTGATTCTTTTTGGGAAGTGAGTACCAAATCATTGGGAGGCCTGAGATTGCATGTCCAGAATGTTGTGCTGGGCTTCATCAGAAATGCTAAAGAGTAATAGAGGATAGACTATGAGTGGCTGAGTACCTGTTCTTAATAGCTGCAATTATGATTTACTAGTAGTCTCAGACTTCTGAAAGCCAATTCACTTAGTGCTCTACAAATGACTTATAGAAAGATTGTTCTTAAACCAAGATGTTTATAAAATAGGTACAAGACAAGAGAACAGCCCAGATGAGTAATTTTCATTCCCAATTCTTGGTTTCTTCTAGAGGTCATTTGTTTCTTCCACTATTCTGTTAATCATGGAGGGATTTATATGGTGATTGTCTTTTCTTTGATTTTCCAGCTGCTGTCTGTTTCCCCCTCTCTTTCTGCCTTGTTTTTTTTCTTTCATCTAGAGTTTTCTGGCCTTCCCTCCTTTAGATTTTTGTATAAGTGTGTCCTTTCTTTGTGTAGTAAGTGAGGATCTGCCTTTTTAACTTGGAGACTCATAATTAATTAATTCTGATATTTACACAGTTAAGAGAGAGTGCAGTAGTGGTTTTTTGTTGGTCTTGTTTCCTACCCTGCTTTTCCTCCCTCAGAACATGGGATTTAATCACTGGTGGTTGCAACTGGGTTTGGGTTTTGGCTCCTGGTTAACCTCTGGTGCTATTCTGTTGTGTCCTCAGTTTCATTTCTTCATGTGAATATAGCCCTACTGACCACATCACAATTCCTTTGGGTTTTTTTTTCTGGCAGTATTTTTGTGAGGCACAAAAGAACCATTTTTGTCTTTTTCTGAGTAACACATCCTGCCTGTAACACAGGATGCAATAGGCAAAATGCCTAAAGTCAGGTAGGAAATTGGGGCAGAACATGAAATTTAGACCTTTTATGAGTCCAGTCCAGAGTTCTCTCTCATTATTTGTTTGTTGCTACTGAGAATAAAAGTTGCACTTGAAAATACTGGTTTCCCAGTCCTAATTATGTGGTTTCTATTTACTAAACAAGGATTCTAAACCATGCTGAGTTGGTTTCCAGAGGGCAAATTCAAGAATATCATTAAATAAAGAATGACTGACATGCTACTTGGAAGTTACTGTGTTGTACAGTGAGCCACTAATTTGATAGATTAATGAATCTGTTGCTTTAAACATTTGTTCCAGACTGCCTGGAGATGCTATGCTGCAGAGAACCCAGACTCCTCTACGTGGAAAATATACATTCGAAAACCTGCCAGGAATTATCATTTGCTGTCACCCAGCCCAAAACCAAAGAAATCGGTGATGGTATCAATAATTAATGCTTCACATTATTAGAACTTTAAATTTTTAGATTAGATTGAGGTTTTTTTCACTCTCTAGAAGTTATCTGTTCTGCTTGTTTTCCAGATTGTGACTTGGTTTCAAATTTTGATTTACATTTCTGTTTTGACTGTTTCAGTATAAAAAGATTATACACTAGAAGTTGATTTGCTTAATTTCCCCAAGCTTGACTTTTTTGATGGATCTAAGGGTTTGGAAAAGAGTAATAATGACCTGACTCAGGTACAACAGTCAGTTACTTACCATTGGTGTTTGGAAAACTATTAGGAAAGGTGAAAAAAAAAATTGCCAAATAAGTAACTTAGAATTGATTAAAGCAAACCAAACTCAAAAACACTTCTGTTTCTCTCAGCTATTGATTTTGTGATTTTTCTAAGCTTTCATGGTAAAGACTTCCTGTGCCTCCATACAGTAGGATTGTCATATCAGCAGATTCCATAACTTCAGAATTTTTTGGTTTTAAATAGAGCAACAAAACCCCTTTGTCAGAATCTTTGGATTATGTGTGAGAGAATATTACACAGCAGTCTCAAGCTAGAAGGAGACGATGTTGTGCAAAAATCTTCTCTTGTATCTCCAAGGTTCATCTGAGTTCAGTAGCAATATATCCATTGGCTTTGTGCTGAGGGTGTGATTTATTGCATCCATACATAACATGATAAAGATATTCTAGAATAGTTTGATTTATATAAGCTGCTGCATAACTAGCAGATTTTCTTTTTACTGCAGGCAAGGGATTTGGAAATGACAATGTGCAGAAATCTAGTGATTAGCCAGTTTTGGCAGGATGAGGGGGCAGCATAATGAGAAACACAGTGTAGGATCATGAAAATGTAATTCAGGCACTCTCTTAATTGGTTATAGCTCATTGGGGACTGTGTTATTATTGAAGACATCAATGAAGAGACAGCTCTGTGTGACTTGCTTTGAGTAATTTAGTTTCTGTTGGCTTTTTTAGGTTAAAAAGAAGAAATTTAAGTTAGACAAGGACAATGGGCCTTCTTCTCCAGACAGGATGTTGGCTATACCACACATCACTTACGACCACGTGGCAGAGGACAGGAAACCTGATTTCAGTTTTGAACCATTTGAAAATTCTGGTAAGAGGCTCCATTATAAAATGCCAGTAACTGTGATGAGTTCTGTGATTATATTTGCATACAGGTCCTTTTTAGTGTTTGTAGAAAAGAAGGAAAGAACAAGCTCTTGTCATTCTAAAGCAAAAATTGCTTTTTTGCCTTTGGTTGATGGCTTGTCTGGGTAAGATTTAACCATTGCTTTAGTGAGCATGCTCCACTGCAGACAAATGAAATAATTTCTCATTTCTGCCTGCTGGAAGACTTATGACTCTTAGGCTGGTGCATACATTCCCCAGTTCTGCAATTGACTGAAATTACAGGGATTAGCTATCAGCTTTTCCATGTGTAATTTACCCAGGATGTGTTACTATTGTGCTTGTACCTGAACCAAGAAGGATTGGTGTGCCTTGGCTGCACCAACCGTGTCTGCCACATGAAACCATCATGTGCTCATGCCATCTGCTCAGTGCTGTGAATCAAGTTTTGAAAGCAGAAGTACTTAAGATAAATGTGGATCCAGCTGTATTAAATGTCTCTGTACAAAATGGTACAGTATGAGGAAAAAGAAGACAGGACATTGATAATTACCTCATGATTAATAGCTTATTTATATTTGTTTTTTGCTCTACTGAACTTCCAAAATAACTCTGATTTGCAATGTGGCATTTTCACAAATGTACTTTTATTGAAAGCTTTTAATGTATTGCTCAAATTTTGGCAACAAGAACAAGGTTTAATTTTTAATGTGTGTTTTACTGATTATGGATACCTTAAGTACTTATGTTTTTCCTCCTTAAAAATTTGAATGAATTTAATGGGCTTTAAAATAAAACAGCAGCATGGCCTGGAACTGGGCATGTTTTTGTTCAAGCAGAAAGTCTTGCCTTCCATGTACTATTTTGGTGTGCTTGTGTTGTTCTGCATCATCCATGCTTTCCCACTCTTTCTTGGCCTCTGCTAAGGAATGGTTGCAATTGCATCTGGTGGTAGAAATGACATTGCTGCTAAAAGGTGGACAAGTACTGAGCTGTGTGTCTCAAAATTTGAGTGCAGACACCTTTCTTCAAAACAGTCAAATGACAGAACCTTACAAATGCTTAGAGTTGTAAATACCCACCTTTTACCACTAAATTCTGATTGAGGACAATGCAATTTGATGACACCCTACTACTGGCAATTCAAATATCAGCCCTATAGCTTGCAACAAGAGGATTTTCTCTAATTTCTTCTGACACTTATCTTTTTTCTTTTTTATCTGTGTTCTCTTCTGTAAACTGTTACAAGTATACAGGACAAACAGGAAAGTTAAAATTGCTTGGTAAGTTGAGGAAAATAACTGTATTAATAGCATGCCAGCTTATGACAGTGTAATGTTTGCAGTGCTTTTCATGTGTTTCTAGTGTCATATAATTTCTAAGAAATCTTTTGCAGCCAAGGAGATCTAGACAGACAGAAAATGTACATTCTCACACTTGTAATCACATCTGCACCCAGTCTCATTGCAAAGAGAAAAATGAGCACTCATTTGGATAAGTAGATGACTTCTAATTGTTTTGATACTTGAGAAAAACTGCTCATGCATATAAAACAAATAGAAAAAGATAATTTTCTAATAAATAAAATACAATTCGTCCAGTAGTTATCTAAGCATATGATGCAAATTAATTTTTAAATAACTATATTAAGATGGGAGAAAACTTTCAAATTTTACCCTCTAGTGCATTCTGAAGTACATGCATCTGTTCCTGTAAAAATGTGCTGTAGATATTTGTGAACAGATGGGGACCCATAGATTAAATAATTTATTTTACTGCTTGTCTGGATTCTGTGATCACTTAAGCAGCCATGTAGTCTTGTGATGTTTCTAATGGGCTTGCTTAGGCACTTTCTTAACAATTGAGTGTTCCCCAAAGACAGTAGGATTAGAGCTAGGTCTGGGGAAAAGACCCCTATGGTTTAGTGAGAGTGCTATGAGCCACCTGTAAGTTTTCTGCTCTGAAATCACTACAGAGCAGAGTTTTCCTTCCAGTGACTGAGTGCAAGGATGCTCAGGCTTGGATTAAAGTGACTGAAGGTGCAAGGTTCAGCTTCACTCCTGAACCCACACGGGTCACAGGTGCAATTAGGGTGTTAAAATTACAAAAAACAGCTAAACCAAACTGAATCTCCTTGTCTCTCGTCATCAATCCTTGAGTTTCCACCATTCCAAGAGATGCATCTCTGTTGGGGATGGACATGGTGGGCCAAGATCAGGAGGGCAGTGAGAGCCACCAAACAAATCACTTGTTTGATGTGAAATAGAAATTCCTTCATCCTGGGGAAATATCAAAGGACCTTTTCCAGCCATCATAGGTTCAGTTTCTGTGTCCCAGCCAGGCAGCCAGAGCTCAGTGGACCTGAGAGATTATCTGACATTGTTCTCACAGCAGCTCAAAGAAAGAGGAGAGACTTTTTTTACTTACTGTGAAAAAGATTACCTGCACAGAAAACAGGAGATGCCAAGTCAAAAGCTCAGAAGGAAGAAACTTAGTACAAGGATAAAGGATGCTCATTCATTTTAAATTGGGTCTTCACAAAGGCTGTAGTAACATATCCATATGCTACTTTCTCACATTCAGTAAATTTTTGGGCTGCCCACTTCACACTTCTTCACACTCCTGAATCCCTCATCTGGCTTCCCTGCCAGTATCTTTGTGCACCCAGAGATTTCAATTTTTTTTTCTCCCTCTTTTCTTTCTCCTGGCATCACCAGTTCAGCAAAAACTTAGGGAGCCATGGCCCATCCTGGCTACTTCAAAAATTAACCCTGGGTGGAACCAGGACATGTGTGTAGCACTGAGAGAACACTTGCAAAATGAGGATTTTTATCATATTTTTTTTCTTTACTGCAATACTTTTTTAAGAGTTGTTCTCATTGCATAAAAATAAGGCACCATTCCTGAAAAATATCAGTCTGTCCAAGTGTGTGAATTCACAGGCAGTTCTTAATGAAATAGTTATTAGCATAATTAGCAAATAATAATTAGTGCTATCCAAAAGAACTAAACACAATGTAAAGATTGTGTTTTGCTGAGACTCTTTCTCATCACTGACTCCCTTTGCTTGTCTGAAACATTTCCCCAAAAAAATTCAGCTCAGGGCAGGCACTTGGTTTACATGGTTGAAGTGGGCAGCTTCAAAAACTTTTTATGGGATGTGTTTGGGAGATTCAAATGTGGGTGTCCAAGCTGTCCTATCCACCTGGCAGCACTGAAATCTGGCAGGAGAGAGCTGCAGAAAGAGCAGGAAAGGGAAAGACTTGAGGGACCCTGAAGAATGAAATTGGCAAGACTGACCTTAGGGAGGAATATCTTGCAGCAGTTGACACTGCCATGAAAAATGGGCTTGGAGAAGCAATGATGCCTCCACAGTGCTGACTAAACATTCTGCCAACATGTAATAAACTCTTGTGCAGTTTCATACACTATTTTCCACAGTATTTTTAGTTTTGTGTCAGGTGGAACATGCTAAATTTTAGGTATGTCTGCATCTCCTCAGCTGTCTGTCTGGAGTGTCTTTTTTTTTTTTCCCCCTTTTGTATTTTTTTTGTCTCCTGTCCTATATCTGTTTCATGTGCATCTTCACTCTGACTCAGATTGTCAGCGCTCCTGGCCATCCTTTTCCACAGACCAGCAGTCTTCCAGCGCTCCTTCCTCTCCAGGTAAAGCTCATATTATTTCATTGTTCCATCATTTTTCATCACCTTAGTTAATTTCTAAATCTCTGCAATGCTCTGTCTGGAGCTGTCTGCTGTGGCACAAAAAATTATAGAGCTGGTTTCTAAAAAAGAGGTGTATCAGTAGAACTTTGAGTTTGGACATTGTAAACATTTGTATATTACAAATATTTAAATTCACCCATTATTATCCATTGAAAACTAGTGTCTAAAGCTTCAGCTTTTTTTTTTCTCTTTAGTCTTCACATTTAGAAATTGTGTCCTTTTAGAGTATTTTCTAACACTGCTTTCTAAGAAAGACTTGTCCAAAGGCTAATGGCAATTAATTTATTTTTATAAGTTAAAAACGAGCTCCCTGGTGTTCTGCTTGAGCCATGTTTCAAGGCACTTTGAGGCAGAGAAACTCTCATTAAGGCCATGCTCTTTTCTTAGTTATGATGATCTCAGAAATTTTTAAAACAGAGAGAAGGAGATAACATGGTTGCTTCATCCTAATCAGCTCCTGCTCTCTGTGTGCTCACACAAGAATTCTTTCAAATAGGCTGAGGTCCAGTCTTGGCTTCTGATTCTTTTGCCATTGTGCCAGCCCCTCTTTCCCCTCCCACAAAGCTGCAGAGCAGTGGCTGTGACTGATCCAAGAGCTGCTGTATGGTGTGTGCTGTGTCCCATGAGCACAGTCTAGTGAGTGTTCAGCAAACCCTTTACATGGCCCTAAGTTCAGCAGTTTTTATCACTTGTCATCAGGAAAACAAAAACATTTGTGAGTCTTTATTTACTAGAAACTGGGAAAGTTTTATTTATGTCATGTAGAAATGAAAACAGTGAAAATTAATTTAGTGAAAGCCCAAAGAAGTGTCTTAGAAAGACATTTCACTGCACATCTCTATCTGGAATTATTTTGCTAGTTTCACAGCCATTTTTTGAATGATGGCTACAGCAAAGTGATTAAATACTATGGTACTGTAGTATTAATATGATACTAAAAGCAAAAA
This sequence comes from Erithacus rubecula, assembly GCF_903797595.1. Taxonomy (NCBI): domain Eukaryota; kingdom Metazoa; phylum Chordata; class Aves; order Passeriformes; family Muscicapidae; genus Erithacus; species Erithacus rubecula. The sequence goes on from NC_136688.1 coordinate 4,112,573, forward strand.
TAGGAATTAATGTTGCTAAAACTTACTACAAAATTTTAATTTCAAAGTGCTATAAGTGGCTCCTGCTTTTAATAAATGTATCTACTATCAGTTGTCTTATTTATTTTAAACTAGTATTTCAGAGGTCATCCTTTCCTATTACAACTTCTGGAGTACGTAGACTTTCCTTTTGTAGTTTTGGACAGCCATGTGCTTAATGATGAAATAATACTTTCTCTTCAGTTTGCTTTTTTTAGTTTTTAATTCAGATCTATTTCTGCCATATTAAAATACCCAAATATCTGATTAAAATGGTTGCATTAAAATAAATTTTTTTTTCCTGATATTTCCACTTCAATTCTCAGAAAATGTCAGCTACATTTAATTATCTCTTTTTGTTGTATTTCTTTAGGTTTTGTGTGACTTTTTGGCAGAGCATTATTTACTGCTGTATTATAAAATATTTTATTTAATAGAGTTTTCATAAATTACTACATTATAATTGTTTTATTGAATATTGCAGCCATTTGGACAAACAAAGATTTCTGTGGGCTTGTCACAATTACTTATGATTTATATGGAATGTTACCAAGTTTTATTTTCTATAAATTCCTTTACAGTCATGTAAACCACACCAGTGGTTTTGTTTATATGCAAATATTGTGGCTTCTTTAACAAACGTTAAGACCATGTTGGAAAAAGCACTTGATGTTCTTAATGTTAGCATCTAACAGAATTTCAGAGCCTGAATTTAAAAATGAAAATTGTAACATTCTCCCTGATTTCTTGAATCTGTGAAAGTGATAATCTGCAAGTAATTCTGCCAGTAAAACTTTCAATATATGAAGTTTTGTGAATCAACCTTCCCAGTAAGAATCTTGCACTGGAGATCTTGTCACCTGTCCTGGTTCTGAGCCCAAAGAAGAGATGGCCTCGTGCCTTACTGTGAGAGGGAGCCAACAAATTGTCTTTTAATAATGCACTAGATATATATATAGATTCTGAACATTCTGGTGTATCAGGAGTATGAACAGCAACAACAAGAAAGGAGTAAAATATTAATTTTCACCAAAAGCTCAAATGCTTTGGGAAGAGGAAGAGTTGGAATTCTGCGGTATGCGCAATTTTGGTAGCAGCTTTTGTTTTCAATGTTATTTTAAAATGCAGTGTTTCAGAGGTCCTTATGGGCAGCAATCAAATGCTCTGGCTTGAACTGCCACCTGCATGTTCTCTCCACAGTGAAAAAGAGCCCAGCATTCTTAGATGTGAACACAGGAGCCTTCATCAGGACCAGCAGCTTCGCCGATGAGCTTGACCTGGAGGGCGAGACGCTGCTGACCCCAATCACTCACATCTCACAGTAAGTCCAGCCTGCTGAGCTGTGCCTTGGCTGACTCAAACAAGAGGAGGCACTCCAGGTGGGAGGAGCTGGTGGGGCTCAGATATCTCATGTATTTGCGTCAAACACTTTTCACCTTGACGTTGTGCATCCTGTTGTGAGTGCCAGCAAATCTCCGTGCTGACCTAAGGATGAGTTCACTTGGCTGTGGCACAAGGCTTTAGTTTCTAGTTAATATCAGCTGGTACCCTCAAGATTTTTGCATGGAGATAGTGTGTGGGAGTACTTGCCTGGTGAAGGTTGTCTTAATTCCACCACCATTTTCCAGTAGAATTTCTGTAAAGTGCAAATTTTAAATACTACTTATATGCAATACAAGTCTCTCCATTTCGGCAGCACTTTCTCTAATAGTCAAATTGTGTTCAACATTGCAAGAAAAGTTCTGTTTGATCATTATTATCACTTTGTTGTATATATAAAAAAATCTGAAATTTTAGGTGTGTGGGGGGTGAGTTTTGGTATCTTCCTTTTTAGAAGAAGATTTTCCATTTGTCTTGTATGTTAAAATCGTATCTTCAGGTTCTCCGATCATTCTAAGAAAAAGACAGTTGCAGCAGATTTTTCTTCTAATGCCTTTCCAAGCAAATTTTTTTTCATCTTATTCAAAATCCTGAAAACTGTTTATTATTTACCATAATAGATGTATGGCAATATATCCTCTAGCAGAGGAATGAAACAATTTTTCCCCCTCTAGAAATCCGAGGATTTCTGCAGTGAAACCACAGATGAAAATTCTTGGCATACTTGTGTTTCTGAGGTACAAAACCTGCAGAAATGCCTGCTGCCAACTTCCAGGCCTTCTTCCCATATACTATTATTAGCAGAGAAGCATAAAAGTATTTTTTAGAGGTGTTTTGTAAAGGCATTTATTAAAGAAAAAGAGAATATTTGGGTAGAGTCTTCCCTGTCCCCAGACAGAGGTATTTGCATTTTCATCTGATTCACCTAGGTGTGCATCTGCTTGCAGACAGAGGATTTAGGAGACTTGTATTCTGGAAAATTTCTTAGTAGTACAAGCAGGACAAGGAAGTAATAAACTTCCTCAAGCCTTGGACAAGAACAATGGAGCAAGAAAACCAGATCTAGATGTTTTCTCTGTGTTGCTTTTTTGAAAGTTTATTTTGCCTCCACAGTGCAGATTTTTCCTTTTTTTTTTTTTTTTTTTTTTTTTTTAAATAAACTTGGGTGCTAGGAGTTTCCATTACCCTTTATGAGTCTGGGAATTTTTTAGTTCTTATTGATGCATTTCACAAGGCACTCTATCGTCTTTAAGTCCAATTTGTGCAGCAGCTGAAATTTTTTTTCTATTAACTACTTTGGGACACCTTAAAATGTAGGTGGTGTGTTTCAGATGAAAAAAACCTCAGCAGATTAACACTATTGACTTTCAGTAACTTATCTATTTCTCTCTTACTCCCCTGATTTTGATTCTAACCTTTGTTGAAATTTCCCTGTATTGCTCTAAATCAGGAATGATGGAACAGTACAAAATGTATACTCCATGCATTTGAATTGAGTCTCTGCTAGGGTGGAAGAAAATATAATTCATTGGTTCTTTTAAGACTTTTGGTTTAGATCAAAACTGAATTAATTGGATTAAATGTAAAACTGGATAAAATATTAATTTAAATATGTCTCTTTGAAACATGGGTGCCAAATGTAGATCCTGAGAATTGCTTGTTTGGAGGTGCCTTTACTTTGTATGCAGTTAATTAAAAGGCCTTAAACAGATCAGCACCAGATATGAGGGGTAGTAAAAAAGTTAGTGAAAATCCTGTTTTTAAAATGCAATCCCAAGTTCTCAACAAAATTATAGCACCAGTTATAGTATAGAAAAGTTAAATTATGCGTGCATATATCTAGTTTCAGGTCTTAAAAGCAGTACATATTCTGTCAGAGAAACAGAAACATAAAGACATTTTCAGAATTGGAAGCATAATGTAAAACACTTAACTGAGGTTGCATAGATTTGGGATCCATGGAACTATCCTGGCCAATTATGTATTTATTGCAACATGTGCATTATATTATCCATTAATCACAGAAGGGTGACTCCAGAATAAACATTAATTTTTGCAAGTCATGAATAAATGAGTAAATTTTACATAGACAGTTAATGTAGATGCATATTCTCACTGAGTTTAATAGGGCTGTGTCCAGTAATAAAAATGCAAGTGTGGGGTTTTTTTGCAGGACATATATCAGACTCTGTTTTAAATCTATTTTAAAATAGATGCTGTATTTAATGTAGCTCTACTTCTGTTGAATTGCTAATGGGAAATCTTTCATTAAGAAAGATTATTCTATCAGTTAACCACTATCAGTACACCTTTGAGGAAACAAAAATAATAATTAAAGGACATTGAGGCCTAATGTTCAAATAGGACAACCCATAGAATGATCTGGAACAGTTAAAAAATGCAGTACACAGTGTGTTGTTTGTGATAGAACTTGGCCCTTCAGTTTAATACTTGCTGTGGCCTGTTGTGTTGTAAAAGTGGAATAGAAAACTGAACTGCAGCAATACCACCCCTCTCCTCTGGGCTTCTCGCTGGCTTATTTTTCCCAGTGTGTTCCCAGATTATCTCCTGTTCTGTTTCACTGTGTTGGCTCTTTAGTTTTATTTGCATTTTAAAGGAGTGGAAAAATAGATGCTACTTGTAGCTGAGCCTGAGTTTCCAAGAGGCTCTTGCCCTGTGTTTGTGTAATTCCTTAATTTCTGCATTAGTGTGGATCCACTGGCTGCATGTACTTCTGGGTGTAAGCATTAGTTAATATGGCATATTTGTGATCCTGTTATTGTCTGTATCAAAATAACAACAATTCCTCATGTTTTAACGGCTCTTCCCCAATTTTTCATGTACCTCATAATTGGGTGATGAAAATGCATTTAATTAGTTAAGAATTGGGTTTGTCTATTCGCATATAGAATATTTTTTTCCTGCAGTGACATACTGATGTGATCTTAGATTTTATAGTGTGGGCTTTCACTTAAGGGAGAGCTTTGCATTAAAAAGGGAAAGCACTTCATTTTGTTATTAAATGTATTTGCATCCTGATGGCATTGTGAGTCATGACATTTTGAAGATAAACCCTTCCCTGTTAAAACAGCAAAATAGATGTAATAATTAAGCAAACTGATTTGGGGTTTTTTAATGATTTCCAGATTGAGAGGACCTGATAACAGATTGATGTCTTTTCTGAATGATTGAAATGGATGCTTTTAATTGCTTTGAAATATTTGAGATAAAATGTGCTGGTAAACACTGAGTGCAGTGTCCATGGTGCTGCAGTTACCACTGGTTTTTATTGGAAATAATATTTTCTTGTTCTTTTCCATTAAATTTTTTGAAGTATTCTGTGTTTTAATTGCCAGTATATAGGTTGTTAGCAAGAGATGCAACAACATTGCCTAAAAAACAGTGCTGCATTTGTCTTATAAAAGTCCCTTTTCTTTTGGATTATCAGTGGGTGGAATTTCCATTTGCTTTGATTTGCTAGTCATATTGTAAAAGGTTCCTGCTTTTATCTTCTTCTATACCAAAATGACTTTCTGAAGTCTGAGCAGATATTTCAGTTTCACTCTCAAATGGGCCAGATGGAAGAGCTGACTTCTGCTGTCACAAGAATTCCCTCTGAACTGCTCTTAACAACATTTAAACCATGATTTCCATGGGGTCCATTTTATCATTAATGACAGGACACATTAGAACAGCAGTGATAGCAGCTATGGAAGAACATCCTTGAGTTAAGGCCAGAGCTTAATGTTCACTCATCTCTGGTTACTGCCATGTGCCATTATTCCAGTCATTTGCTTGACTTGCAACAGGAAAGGCTTCAGTGCTTGATGGACACTGGCAGCATCCTTTTTCTTTCTGCATGTTTCAGTGGGTCATCAAGCTCCCTTAGGAATTCTGCTTACAATCTGCTGATTTAATAGTTTACTGAAAAGAGGAGGACTGCTGTCCTCTGTTTGGTATGGAATAGCATTATTATATCCCGTATTTCTTGTTATAAATTTACAATAAACTTGGCCATAGAAATTGACCCTAGAACTCTAGATGTATCAGGAATCTAATTGTTTTATCTATTTGGCTTCTGGAAGACACTTGAGGATATGAAGTGCCCCTAAATCTGGTTTAACAAGAAGTCAGGAAAGTTCCTTTTTCAGTCACACCAATAATTGCAGGGTCATCATCCCATTCTGATTTCTTGTTGCTGCTTGTATGGGAGAGCAAAAGAGCTGTGGCATTCCAGTCCTAACAATGGCTAACCCCTTACATGAGCAGTGATCAATGCAGCACAGTCATCACAGAGGACCCAAAGAATCTCTGATGTGAAAAATTATTAGTTTGCTGTTAGCCCCAGATGCAGGGGGCTGCAGAGCTTGTCTGCAGCTCAAGAGCTGGGTGGCAGTAGCAGAGCAGGACATCAGCAAACTTCTCTCTTAAATGTTGAAAGGCAGATGGATATTTTAGTATGCTCATCATAGTTTATAAGAACTTTGTTTCTGGCTTATGAATATTGATACCAGCTAGAGACACTACCCTAAATAGCTATGGCACACCCACTGTAGCAAAAAGCAAATAGTCTGGACATGGTGCATTTCTGTGTGCAGCTGCCCAGATTAAAAAATCCCTAGAAATTCTTCTCTGCACCTGGAAAGTACTGTGGCTACTGCTGTGCTGAGACAAATTTGACATTAGCAGGTGCTGTTGCATCTGGGTATATTTATTTGGCCATCCTATGCCTCACCTGGCAGCCCTTTGAGCTGGGGCCTGTTATATATTTGTATGATATTGAATAGGGGATACCAGGGTATGGTATTGAATAGTATCAGTATCCCAGTGTATGATACTGAATAGGGGATCCCAGTACACAAACTGTTCCTGTGTTGTGCATCCAATGTCCACGGCAGAGCTGGCTAAAGTTGACTGATTGTGTCTTCGTAATGCAGGCAGTTATTCACAGTATTTTTTTATATGTGGGTTAACCTGAGATGTGCTGAAGGCTTGGGCAGTTCTTCATGGTGTCTTATTTCAGCCTTGACACTGCAGCAGCTGAGCAGCTTCTGAGAGTGCAGAGTGGTGTGGCAAACATCTGTCCCATGTGGTTTCTTGCCTCTTTTATCTCTAGGGAGAAGTTCTTGTGTATTGTGGTGGGTGGTTGCTTTTTTCATAGATTAGATGGAGTGTGCGGTTTATGTCTGTAGCTCTGAAGACCAGAAGGGATAATCAGATTCCCTTTGATCCTGTAAAAGGCTGTAGCACTCTGTCAAACTGCAGCATTACTGTTCTGTGTTCTTAGTATGAGCATAATCATATGAAAGACTTGTATCAAGGAATTAACAAGATGAAAAAAATTCAGGCAGGAACCTAAAGTTCTCAATTTCACCTCTCTTCTTTTTATTATGTTAACTTTCCATTTTTTTTTTTTTTTTTTTTTTTTTTGGGGGAGATGAGAGTGCTGTCATATACTGGTGCTGCTATTTGCCAGAAGTCAGTACTGGACAAATACCTTCTGTGTTGGAGGTTGCAAACCTGTATGAAATAAGACTCTCATGGTCTTTTCTTCTTTACTGCAAATTGTCACTGATGCATTCAAGTGAAGTGCAAAATTACTGTTTGGCTATTTTGTGTTACTGACATGGTATAAAAGTAATGTGTTGACTTTTTCTAGTGTACAAACCGTCTAGGCAGAAGCTAAGATAGCTTAGCTATTTCTTTTGTGTTGCAGATGAACGTTGCATTCCTTGGTCTCCAAGTGCTGGTTTATATCTTGATTGATGTTGAGTAATTAAACCAGACTCCAGCTGCTTAGTGATTCAGAAGTACAGGGCTCCTATGCTGTAAAAACAACAAGCAACTCCCCACTTACTAACTTAAATCATTGTTTACTTTGGGCATCATTCAGAATGATAAGTGCAAAACCTTTTTTTTTCTTTCATTTTTTTTGGATGGGGGGGACAATAAATATATCCTACTTTTATCTAACATAAAAAAGGTTAAATTTTTTATCATTGTCTTGAGTTAATTCCAGAATAAAATTCAAGACAGGAATCGAGCTCTTCTGTTATGAGGATGGAGAATGGCTTTACTTTTTGTTTAGATATGTTGGATATACCAAAAGAAGTAAAAAACTTGATTAATTTATGTGTGCACTTTCACTGGGAGTTATTTTATCCAATAAAAAGAATATGTTTAATTATGTTTAGCATTTTATTAGTGATGTAAAAAGTAATAGTTTTTTATCAATGCAGTAACGAAATTATGAAGTTGTGAAATTTATACTTGTAAGTAGCATTTACTTTGGAATAGTCCAAAATCTATGGCCAACATTGTGCCCACAGATGCTGCATAGACTGTGCTCAATCTGTGTAGCAAACATATGGATTCAACATCACAGCTTTCCAGTAGGAAAACCTGGTATCAATATGAGGTTATAGGAATGCTTGGCAAGGTCGAGGTTGGTACCAGCCAAGAGACATAGTTGACCACTTAGATTTATTCCATGGGCAGATACAAACTAGCAAATGAGCATTTTTAGCAAAAATTTTATTCTGATACTGGTAAAAATGTTAGTGCTTGTTAAAAAGAAATTCTTTAGTGGAATGATGGCTGTGGATGTGTGTAGTCATGGATATCCAAATCTGTGCTTGGGGCCAAGTTGGAAACCAACACTGCCTAACAAGGAAATAGTTCATCTAATGTGTTTTTGACCTAATCATCTAGTTCCAGGCTCAGCTCAAATCCAGGCATGGAAGATTATGGTATTTAAAACCCATAGCACATATGACCTTTGTGTTTTAATACTTGGATCACAAATTTTAATGAGGTCTTGTTAGAGCATCTTTTGCCATGAAGTACACTTGGTTGGAAAAATGGACACCAACAGCTGGTTTAAATATTGCTGAATAGTGCACCAGAACAGCAATGCTGAAGGAAAATACCTTTCTCTAGAGTGTTAATGCACAGGGAAACAATTCCAAGAGGTGTAAATGGGTTCATTTACCTGGCATAATACTGTAATTGTACAGGAAATTGCATGATGTACAATCTGTGGGTAAAGGTGACCTGAAAATTGCTTGAGTATATTGTCAATACATTTTTCTTATTAACTTCATTCACAGTATTTTACCAAGAAATTGTTGCAGGCTTTTTTCATGAGCAAATGATGCTTCCAGTATGACCAGCACCCAGTTCAGAGTAAATGTAGCATTTTCCTCTTGCTGTACTTCTCTGGAGATTAAATTACAGCACTGACACATTAAACACTTTCTTCTGCAGCTGCTCTTTCCGATTGCTATTGATGATTTTTTTCCAAAGTTAAAAACATGACCAAGTGTGATTGGCACCCTAATGGTGTAGCAAAGCTTACTGGAGTGGAAGATTTTGATTTAAACCTTTGCCAAATCCATAGCAGAGCTGTAAAGTGAGGAGCTCTCTGCATCATCCTGGATGCTGGGTGTGTGAAGTGCAGCATGCATGGACTTGGCATTTACTCTGGATGGAAAACTCATAGGAGATCATGAAACTCTTGATTGAAATTTATTTATTACTGCTAGGACTGAATGTAGTTGTAGATTTCACTCAGGGTCTCAAGGACTTTGTCATCCCCATGTGTAGAGCTGTATGTTTTGTTTTATTCCAGCAGGAAGTTCAGCTGGGAAAAGCTGAAGTATTTTCACTGTCTTGCAGACAAAATACCTTAAATATCTTACACTAGTTGTCAGTGTCAAACTAAAGCAAAGCACTGATCTATTGCCTGCAGTTGTGTTTTGGTCTGTGTTTTTTTTTCTCAGCTTCCTGTATCCCACTCCATTCTGTGGTTAAAAATAAATACAGAAGCTTGTTATTGCTATGTCAAATACTCATTTATGTCTGTCTCTCCCAAGGAAAACTGGTGTGTTTGTATTCATTTTTCTCCCTCTTTTCTTCCCATGTGAAATGCAGAGTCTAATTTCAAAAGGGAAATGGATTAAAAAGTGCTAACTGGTGGTGGTTATCTGTCCTCATGTCCTTTCGATCAGGGTCTGCCCAACAGCCAAGCCCCATCTCCTGTGCAGCCAAGTGCCATTGGTACAGGAATGTGACTGCTCCTGGAAAGGGGACTTGTTGAGTGGTGTGGCTCCCAGGGACTTGATCTTTCAGGAATTTTGGGCCCCTAAACATTTCAGCCTTGAAAACAGAGGCAGAGAATGTTCAGAGTGCCACAACATCCTGCAGAGAGCTGGAGAAGTGAGCACAGCACAGCAGAAACAACATTCATAACAAGAGGTTGTGAGGATGCATTTTGTAGGTGCAGGGATTTTTTTGAGGGATGGCACTTTGAAGAAGACCAATATATATGTAATTTGATTTTTATTTTAAACTAAAGCAAACAAATTGTGAAACAACAACCTTATTTTTAAAGGATATTGTTTTATTATATTTATTGATTTTATATATAAATATAAAGATATATATTTTAAAAATAGTTCCTCATTTGTATTTGATGATAGAACCCCAAAATATCACAACATTCCTCGCTACAGTGTAAAAGACAAAATATTTATTTTCTCTTCCCACCCTATACCCTTTGCTATTTTTAAAGCTGGACAACATTTAATGGTTCTTGTTATTTCCCATCCCATTAAATAAGTGGGTAATGCAGCAGGAAGTCAGGTGCCTAATTAAACAGATATTAGAAAACTTCATCAATGTTCTAACTGATAAATACGGTTGACATGCCACTCATTAATCTTGATTTTTAATTTCTTAGAACTTCAAAATTTTTAGGCTTTGTGGGAAATGTCTTTATTTGGAAGGAAAGGTAAAGGTTTGCACTGTTCTTTGTCCTAGAGGATTTGCACTGTGGTGGGTGTATATGGAGCCTATGCCAAGAACCAGAAGGTAGTAGACCAGAAATAGCTGGGTTTGAGTCCTAAATTGGCTGCTGGGATAATAAATAATGGGGGGAAGCAAACATAGTATTTATTCTTCAGTGAATTTAGAAAGTGTTTGCAGTCCATCTGCTTTTTATTTTAGAAACCTAACCCAGTTCTGCCTGTGTAAAAATTTCAGATGCTAATTTTGAATTTTGTGAAGGGTTTTGGGGTGGTTAGTTTTTTGGTTTTTGTTATTTTTTTTCAGACCACCCACATTGGGGCACCTGCCAGGTTTTCTGGGGTACTTCCTTTACTCTGCAGGACTCTGAGGTTTTCTCTAAGTGTGTGTGCTGGGTCTCATCCATTCATCATTATTACATCTTAATGTAGGTTTCAGGTTTGCTAAATTATGTTAAATCACTTCCATATTGAAACACATGAATAATTTTAAATGACTGCAAACAGCAGGATCAGATTATTAGAGCTCTTAATTGTTTCTGTCTTTTTGTCTGAAAGCTTGAAAGCTTTCAGACTTTTGCTGTGAGTTATGAACTGACAAATAATGTATCCTTGCAGTATTTCCACCAATAACACATGTGAGACATGGTACAACTAGGAACTCTTTCTGAAGGAAGCACAGTTTAAAGGTATGAACTTCTCACAAAAACAGTTTAATATAAATCATACCTAATGGGCCTGTAGTCAGTATAGTTTGCAGATAAATTGACAGAAGAATGTATTATTTAAAAATATTTTAATGGCAGGAGTCTCTCATTTGTTAACTTATTTTATGCAAGGTGTCCCTGTGTCAGAAAGATATAAAGATAACCAAAAAAAAATAAAAGAGAGGAAGGGAGGAAAGGATAAAAACAAGCCAAGTGTCTGAAGTCTGAGAATATTCACGCCTGAATTGCAAGTTTTGAGTGCAGTTCCTACCTGATTAGGTAAGACATTTGTGTAGACTGCAGAACATACAAAACATGCAGCAGAGAAAGAAGATTGATAGCTCTACAGAGTTACACTTTGATGGAGCAAACATTCAAAATGCATGTGGCAGTAGTGATAGGTCTAGTGCAGAGACTGAAAAAAAAGGAGGATAGAGTTTGGGTAGAAGGAAAACAAAATGAGTGAGGAAGCTGTACCTTAGTTCCTGGGTTACCCTTGTCCCATCTGTGCTCCCTTTGGTCAGCTCACTGAAAGGCTGGAATGAACTGGCTTTGGGAAGGCTTGGAGAGGAAGGGGACAAGTCTTGGGGATGCTGTGGAAAAGCAGATGGGTTGTAGGAGAATGAGAGAGGAGGAAAGAGAGTAATTGAAGGATGTAGGCTTCAGTGAACAAGAATAGCCATATCAGCAGTGACAGAAGGAGGAAATGAGCTGAGGATATGGGAGGAGAGTCAGCTGATCTTGGTGATACCACTGGATGTGTTTATGTTTGGAATTTGCCTTTAATTTTGTTGACAAAATGGTGTGTTTCAAACTCAAATCGTTACAGTTGGCTTGATGGCTTCTTTTTTTTTTTTGGTATTAAATTTGTGCTGCTGCATTCTAGACACCTTAGTTCTCATTTAGGAATGATGTGTCTGTATATTCAGAAGTACTCCTAGGAAATGAATTTTGCCATTTCTTAGCTTGTAGGTTTCCATCCAAATAATGTGGAAAGTGGGTGTTTGTGCTGTATATGCCTATCCCTTTGGACTGTTGAGGTCCTTTGGGAATTTTCCCTTGGTAGTACAGTTTGTTTCACATGTTGAACCCTGTGTTCTATGTTCAGAGGTGCCAGTGAGTCACACTGGGTGTCTGACCCAGCGAGCTCAGCTCTTAGTCCTGATATTTGACTTCATTGTATTCATTTCATAACTGAGCTACAGGGCCACCAAGGTGATGAGAGGGATGGAGCACCTCTCCTATGAGCAAAGATAGAGAATTTGGATTATTCACCTTGGAATAGAAAAGGCTTTGGGGTGACCTAACTGCAGCCTTCCAGGACCTGAAGGAAGCCTACAGGAAAGATGGAGAGAGACTATTTTTTATAAGAATATACTGACTGGACAGAGGAGAATGGTTCCCATCTGAAAGAGAACAGGTTTATATCAGATATTAGGAAAGAATTCTTTACTGTGAGGGTGGTGAAGACTGGCACAGGTTGCCCAGAGAAGTTGTGGATGCCCCATCCCTGGAAGTGTTCAAGGCCAGATTGGATGGGGCTCTGAGCAACCCAGTTGAGTGAAAGGTGTCCCTGACCATGGCAAGGGGTGGGGAACTAGATGACCCTTAAAATCCCTTCAACCCAGGTCATTCTGTTAACAAAGAGACTGCATAAAGAAAACAGCCTTTGAGATGGAAAAAGATGTTTTCTTTATTTCTTTCTTTTTTCCTTATATTGTTAATAAACCTGACAGTGATTTAAGAATCTATCACTTTGGAATTGTGCAGTGTTGTTTTCCAAATTACTTTATATCATCCTTACCTTACATTTTGTTTTGTCATGGTTTCAAGAACTGTATAGCTCTAGTCTAAGAAACTAGCTTAATTGTTTTAGTGGGTTTGTTTTTTTTTCCATATTAAGACATGAGAAATAAGGTAGAGATGTGAGAAATAACTTTTCTAATGGAAGGGGATCTAGTTTGGCACAAGGGGGCAGTCATGTTATACATGAAATTTTCTCTACTTTGGAGTTACTCAGCTATGGGTTAATAGGCAATCGGGTGATTAAATTAGCATTGTAGGGTGGCATGAGTGCAGTCTTACATTTCATCAGGTTTCACTGGTGCTCCAAGTAGATTGTTTGCTAGAATTTTAGGAAAGATTTATTTGTAATCCTTATTTTGAAGAGTAAAAAAACCCCTGAGTGTGTATGATAAATTGTTTCAGTCTTAAAGGTTAAAAATACATCTATATGTATGTGTATGATAATGTAAGTGTTAGATGAGATGACTGCAGTGCTTTCCACACTTGTCACCTACAGACTCCAGTGTTAATATCACCTCAGGACTGTGAAATAAGAGGAAATCTAAACATAATATATCTTTTGAAAGTTCTGGAAACAAAGGATTTTAGTTGGAAAGTGTATTTGGTTTAAAAGTTGTCAATCTTTGAGAAGGATTGAGTAGGAGATCTCTCCAAATTTGTTTTGGACAGGAGATAGGACAGCATTCAGGAAGCCTTATTTCCATCCTTCTGAGGCCTGCTCCTGGCATTCCCAGAGACCAGCTGGGTGAAGTTCAATACAATTACTGAAGATTCAGCACAATTACTGTGATCAGGGTATCTTGGGAAGCATTAGAACTTAAAGTTGGCCAGATAAGTGATAGTATTTTCCCTCAGTCATTCTTCTTTGTGTTTGAATGATCCAACTACTGCCAATACAAATCTGAAACTGATTTGCCTTGCAGTTGAAGTTGTGTGAGCACAGGGTTCCAGAACTATAGTTTTAAAGTAAGGTGATTTTATTCTTAATCTGTCACGACACATCATGAAAAAGTCTTGCAGCGTAGGTCTTGAGCATGGCTTAGCACACAAGTTTCAGACACAGGTCCATGGTGAGGATAGGTCTCAGAAGAGAATGTAGGGTGGAAAAGAAGTTAGCAACTTAACATGTTATCCAACTTTAAGTTTGGAATCTGTTTCCTGCTAAGAAAGAACACATTTAAAAACTGATAAACCTTTAGTATTCTGCTGCTGAACAAGGTTACCTGTAGTATTCTGTCACTTTAGCATGTAATAATCTCCCTGGTTTCTGGAAACTATTAAAAGAAAAAGGAAAAAAAACCCTTGAAAGAGGAGACAAAATGTTATAAATAGTGCTGGAACCACTGATTCCTCAACTGGATATAAATAGGGTGTAAGTGACTCAGAGGGGTGATAATCCTTAAGCTTATGTTGCTATCTCCTAGCATGTTTCACTTGAGGTCATTATTGTAGAAAGTGGCTTTTTCCCTGGAAAATTATGATACTTGGGAAGTTGCATTTTTTCAATGTTTCTTTATCATGGCTCACAGCATTTTGCTATGTATATTACTGGGGACTGAATAATAGTTTCATGAGATATGGCTTACTTTGCTGTCATGAAAGAATGAAAAGATTCAGGTGATTTGTCCTTCATGAATTCCCTTATTTTAACTTCCTTTGCCAGGTTGGATCAACCAGAAAAACTTGGGCAGATGTGCATACACTGCTGCACAGGGTTATGTGATCCTATTGTCTCCATGTCACCCATCCCAGATGACTTTTGAACTTCTTGGCTGGCCTTACTTTAATTTCATAGGAGTTAAGTCTAAATAATACTCCATTCCATTAACTGAGCAGTTTTTTAGGATAGGAGGAAGAGGGAAAGCTCACAGGTGAAGTGAAAGTCTTACAACCCACAAAGGGAGCTAAACAACCAAGTTTAGTAAATTCTCCTGTGCGTGAAACTGTTTCTTTCATTAGAGAGAGGATAAGGTGTTACTGAAGTTGAGAGCTGGGAAATGCCTATAATTTAAAGAAGTGAATCCTTATGTAAATAAAGATACAGGTGTACTCCACGTGAGCAATGAAACTGGGAGGAAGATGGCTGTGACAGGCAGTTTTCTCAGCCTTGTTTGCACTTCATGTAGTGAGTTTGTATCTTTGCAGCCATTGAATGCCTGACACCAGGAGACAACCTCTGTCCTCCTGATAATTTTTCTTTTCTTCTTGACAGGTAGGTTCAGATTGATTTCCTACGACAGTTTGATGGATGTTTCAATTCAGGGAATGAATATTTCACTCTTGCTCATGGCCAAATTAGTGAGATTACACTAACCTTGAACTAGGCATTCCCTCTTCCAGCACCTATCTGTCTGCTTCCAATGTGAAATTTTGTATATTCTACTCCAGGTTATAGAGGGAAAAAGTAGATACAACAGCTCTGGGACAGATGGGGAGAAAGGTACTGCAGCAGTTCTTTGACAATGTAAGGCTTAGTGTATTGGGCAAAGTAATTAATTTTTCTGACAGCAGTCAGTATGTTTTACTTATGTCCATTAAAGGACAAAACAAGTGCAATGTACATGAGGTCTGAACATTTTTTTTTCTTGAAATTGCATCTTATAACAGTTTTGTAGGAATCCTTCATTGACTCTTCTGCAGTACTTGTTCCTCTAAGCTGTTGCATCTTTTTTGATGCATTCCTGAGATGGGAAGTGCTGCTGCCTTATGGGCATGGAGGTAAACTGCAGAGTGTGCTAATTAGTCTTGGTTTATTAAAGGCAGTTGATATGTTCTTAGGAGCCCTCCTATAAGGTTGTTAAACTACATTTTCCATTGAATGGAAATAGTTATAGGACTTTTTATCATCTTGTCACGAGACTTGGCAAATCCATGGATAAATCGTAGGCTGTATTCCTTTGTCCCATTTGTCCCATCTTTTCACCAGAAAGACAAAGTATATAATTTCATATTGTGTCTTGCATTTTAAAAAATAATTTCCATCTACCTTTTTCTCTTGTAAATCTTTGCTATAGGATAAAAGTTGTCAAAGTCTGAAGGATGAAATTCAAAGTGGTAGCATGTATATTTTCAGAAGTTCAGTTTTGACTTTGGGCAGAAGCTCATTTATAATCCCCATTGGACAATGCGTTTGTTCTCTTCGACAGTTGAATAAGGGGAAAAGACATCTTGAAAAATGTGTTCCTGTCCTCTTTTTCTGTGTGCTTTTCTCTACATCTGTGCTCAGCAGAGTCCCTCAGGGTATCCTGGATTGTATTTACCAGGAAGAAAGAATACCTGATTAGACTAGCATTACTCCTCCTGATTATGGTGTCATCAATTAACTTATATGACTCAAAAGTGAATCTTGCCAGTCATTTTAAAGCTCTGAATAATGAAACTCAGGAAGTTTGTTCCTACGGCAAATTTCTTCAACCTTTGTTTAAGATAGTATAAAATAACTTCCTTCAATTGGGAAAATATACTGTTGGCAAAAGGCAAGGGCAAACTATAACTCTTTAAACATTAGAAAACATGAGTCCATCATATCTGACAAGTTAGAACTGGTTTCTCCTCACAGCCAATAGTAGACAAATGGCATCAGTGTAATAATTAAAGCTTAATCCATGTAGTCATAAGCTATTATAAGTAATTGCGACTATTGCAGCCTATGAGTTTTTGCTTTTCTTATCTTTCAGAATAGGGTTTTCCCCCCCTCCTTAAAAGAGAAGAAATGCCTCAGTGCTTTTGAAGGGCTGGTAGGACAGCTTGACAGTTATGTAAGCAGCTGTCTGCAGAAATTCATTAAATGTCTGATTGTGCATAGCCATGTCTGACCCTCGGTGTGCTCATGCTGAGCTTTCCCCCTGCCAGCTACCTTCTCATCTCTGGCTCATATTGTGGATATTCATTTACAGGGATGCAGACTTCACTGCTCCTCCTCACAGCAAAGTATGCCATGATCCCTTTAACTTGGTGGGCAGGGGTTCACACTTTTTGTGAAATTCAAAAGGAATTTGGTGTCTAAATGGTGTGACTTCACAGAAGAATTAATATAGTTTCATACACATATTTGCTTCTTGTTATTTTTCTGTTTGAGGCTCTTCTATTTTCTTAGGTGATGTTCTAAGAGATCCAGAAATTGGATTTTTGTTGGGTTTTTTTTTACCTGATTCTGTGTTTTGAAAGTACTAGTGTTTACCTGGCAATTCTAATGTAAAGGAAAGCTGCAGATTTTTAGTATTGCAAGGGGTGTTCAACAACTCATCTATTTGGAACTGGTAGTTTCACATTATGTGCTTATTCTATAATGTTATATCCCTTTGTCCATTTCCTGTGTTCAGATTTTTCATGTTTCAATATTATTATTTCATTTAGTTTTGTTCTTTAAATGAAATTTCATCAAGACTTCTAAAACAGATATCACAGCTCATGTATTTCTTTATCTACGTGATGATGCCATTTATAGCCAAAAGGGTCTTAAGAACAAGAACTTTTGGCTTCTATTAAGATTTTTAACAGTTTGTTTTCATGGTTTGTTTTGCATTTCTTTAAAAAAAAAAAAAATCCCCAAGCTTGGTTGTATATGACAGCCTAGACTTAACAGGGTTTGTCAGTAACCTAAACTGAAAATTTTTGGGAAGCATTTTCTGAGACAAAGTATGGTGGAGCCAAAAGGGTTTTTCTAAGGTTTCAGAATGATGCTTCCTGCTTCTTCTGACCTTGTAGCTGCACTGATAATTCTCTTTATTGCTTCAACTGAATATTGTCTCATGCACTTTATTGAACAGTAATTCTGGTCCTTACCATCCAATGCTTCCTACAAAACAGCAGATATTCTGCTGAGTAGGCAATTAAGCCAAAGGAAGAATACACCACTTTTGGGAGTAGCTGTCTTCTGAACATGTAGCCCCCAATTTAGATAATTGGTTAAGCATGCACTTTGAGTGCTTTCTGAGTGCTAATAGCTTCAGTGGAGGTAACGTTTTGTTTAACATACAGCATGTGCCTGCATGTGTTGCTGAATCAGATCCAGCTGAATCCCTGTAAATGATCAGGGATTAGAACTGAGATTCTCCAATTCTCTTGTTTGGACTATGTCTGCCAACTATGAGCCAGGTTGAGTAATCGTAGCATTGCCAGCCTCGAAAAGGTCATAAATTGTGAGTTAGGCCCTGCTGAATCACAAGACTTAAGGAAGTATCAGCATCTCTTTTTAACCATTTGTTTTCTTAGCCTTTTGGCTATACATAGTTTTAAGACCTTCTGTAAAGCTAGAAGTACACTTAAAATTTTGAAGGTGTTCCCATAAATACTTGAAGCTTCAATCCTTCAAGTTTGTTTTTTTTCCAGTCCTTTCTCTTGATCTGTATGTGATCTTTTTCTCTCTCTCACACACAGCCCATGTCTTCGTTTACTTTCATCACTCAGAGAGAAAACACCAGATCAGTTGGTGGCTTTGGAGAGGGAGGAGAATTCTGGTATCTTGAAGTGTCCTTATCTATTCAGGAAACCTCTATTAAAACAACTTTTACTGTAATTTGTTTCTTTGACTGGTATATAACTATAATTTTAAATCTATAATGTTTGTGAGTTTATCTCATAAGAAATATGTCTAGAATCAGTAGTGGTTGTTTTATTGCCTGGCAAATTCAGGCAAAAAGCTTCCATTTCTGCAGTGGTGGAGCAGGAAGTATGCAGCAGAAGTCAAAGGAAAAACCATCAACTTCGCCCTTTGAGCTGGGGTAAACTGGAGGACATCCAAGCCCAGGGTCAATCAGAGCCCTCAGCCAGGTCTGTGTCCAGTGAGGACCCTTTACCCTGACATCGTGGGTGTGTGTATGGATAAATGTGTGTGTATGTTAATTTACAAACTCATTAATTCAAGTGAGCACTTCCCTTTTTCTACACCATTTATTCCTCTCTGCTTTTAAGCTGATTTGTGCTCCTTAATTGCTCTTGTACTTTTGGCAGCTGAGGTGCCTTTTGTGCAGGGAAACCTGATTCTGTTTCTGTCTAATCTGTGAGTTGGTTTGCATTTTGTTGATATTTTGAAAACATTTTCTGCAGTGACCTATGATGACCTGCTCCTCCAGCATTTTATAATCTTTGAAACTTTCTGCCAGTATCTATTTTATTTAATCTGGAAAAAGTGTATCCAGTAGGTTTGTTCCTCCTTCCTACTTGACTGCAACAGGAGATGTATATTTCGTTCTGCTGCCATAAATTGCGGCTCATTTATTGATAACTTCTACTTCACTCTGTGCCTTGCTTGCATGCTCACAAACACGCTCACTTATTTCTCTCTGGGAAGTATAAAATGCATTTGTGAAAACCAGAGCAGAAGTGTTTGTGGAGCCAGCCCCAAGCTAGGCAGAGGGTAGCTGGTTTCCCGCCCAAATCCCGAGGTTTGCTCTGCATTCCAGTGCTGTGCCGTGTGTTTGTCGTCCGAGCGCAGACACATGTTCAGTCTAGCAGCTCCTCTTTCAGCCAGTGTTTGAGCAGCGGTTAAAAGAAGATGCACTCATGTGGAAAATCCTGGCAGCAGGCACCCTGGATTGTGTTACAGCAGCTGTCCTCAATGGGAAGGCATTGATGTTTACAGTGTGTGTTTTTCCATGGAATTTTGTTTGTCTGCTGTATATATACAACACAGGCTATTCTTCTCTGTGATGTGTTTTTCAGTGCTTTATACACAGTGGTAATATTTATATATTAAAGGGGAATGCAGATGTAAGGCAGACATGAGCTTGAAAACATTCACAATTAAAATGTCTGGTATCTAGTAACTTAGATTAATCAGCATCTTTGAAACAGACAGAAAAAGGGGGGTAGTAAAAAGCCTTACTAATCTGAAACATCAACCTTCAACATAATACTGAAAAATCTTGGTAAAAATAGTAAATACTTTTTGAAAGAATCTATGAGACAACAAGTTAATCAGTAAAGTCTTTTTAATCAATAAGAAGTTTAGGGTTTTTTGGTTTTTTGGTTTTTTGTTTTTTTTTTTCCTTGCATGGAGCCTCATGGTGGTGGTGTAATCAGAATTGCAAATTATTTAACTGACAGTAACAATGTTGGATGTCTTGATACAGGATGAAAAGCCCTCTTTGCATTCTTTTTCCAAAAATAAAAATGTAATGAAGTATCACTTTTTCATAGATATTTTTAGTGGATTTGTCACTTCAGCACCTAGGCCATAACTGGCACAAGCATAAGATGATGTCACTTCTGCTTCTGTCATACTTCTATTTATTTTTAGAGGAGGAAATATTTTTTGGATCTTTTTCACTTATTGAGGTCATGGAATCCTTAAGGCTGGAAAAGACCTCCGAGATCCTTAAACTCAACCTTAGACCAATTATCACCATGCCAACTAAACCACAGCACTAAGTGCCGTGTCCAGTTGTTTCTTGAACAGCCCTAGGGACAGTGACTCCACCACTTCCTTGGGCAGCCATTCCAGTGCTTAACCCTTCTTCCAGCAAAGAATTTCATCCTGATGTGCAACCTGAACCTCCCCTGGCACAGCTCGAGGCCATGTCCTCTCTCCTGGTTATCTGGTACCTGGGACACTCTCCTTTCAGGCAGGTGTAGAGAGTGATAAAGTCCTACCTCAGCCTTATTTTTTCTGGGCTAAATATCCCCATCTCCCTCTACCACTCCTCACAGGATGTCTTCTAGACCCTTCCCCAGCTCTGTAGCTCCTCTCTGCCCTCACTCCAGCCCCTCAGTGTCCTCCTCGCACTGAGGGGCCCAGAACTGGACACAGCCCTGGCAATGTGGCCTCAGCAGCACAAGGGACAGTCCCTGCTCCTGCTGGCCACACCATGGCTGCCCCAGGCCAGGCTGCCCTTGTCCTCCTTGTCCCTGGGCTCTGCTGGCTCGTGCCCAGGGCTGTCACAGCCCAGGTGCTTTGGTGCCCAGCAGGTTCCAGCCCCTCTGGCCCATCGTGGCCTGTCGGGGCCGTTGTGGCCCCAGGCCAGGCCTGGCTCTGGGCCTGGCTGCCCCTCTGGCCATGGGCTCAGCCCCGGCTGCGCCTGTGCAGATCCCTCTGCAGAGCCTTCCTGCCCTGCAGGGCAGCACTGCCACCAGAGTGTGTGTCTGAGCTGCTGAGGGTGCCCTCCATCCCTGCTCCAGAGCACGGGTAAAGGCATTGAGCAGCACTGGGCCCAGCACCGAGCCCTGGGGATACCAGCTGGGGCTGGCCACCAGCTGGATTTAACTGCATCTCCCACCACTCTGTTCCTGATCATCCAGCCAGTTTTTAACTCAGTAGAGTGCACCTGCCCGAGCCATGGGGTCCCAGCTTCTCCAGGTGAATGCCATGGCAGATGTACCAAACACTTTACTGAAATCCAGGTAGACAAGATCCACAGGGGCCTTGCATTGTTTTCCAAAGCCTAGTTCAGCAAAATGCTTTGATGTGCTTGTTCAAAGCTAGGCAGCTGTTGGCTTGTGTAGGACTTAAACACTAGTTTAATTGGGATTTAGAGTATTAAATGATTTGTAGCTTATGGATAAGAAAACACTGTTTTTGCTTCCTGGACTCATGCCCATAACAAGTTGGATATTATTTAAATCCAAAGCCATTTCCACATCTGTTTGACACCCTTGGATCATTCCAAGACCTATCTGTCCTAACAGCACCATTGTGCAATGCAGTGAGGTGTGTAAAAGGAAGAGCACCTCAAGACAATCAGGCCATAATCTTTTTGGATATTTCATGAATAAACAGGAGCAGCACAAGACCTGTATGAAATTGAATAGGCATCACTAACACCATGTAGTTTGTCTGAATATGTTTCTCTAAGCTGAAGAAACATCTGCCTCTGGGTTGCATCACTTGCTGTTTTGCTGTTGTGATAGGATCTAGATAGAAATCTCAAGTCAAGTACTCTAGTTGCTCTTTGGCAATAGATACAGCACTATTTTAAGTAGCATTTGGAGAATCATGTTCATTACTAGATGTACAATTGTCTTAGGTTTACAGAAAGAAAAAGTGTCTTAGTGTACAGGTCAGCCAGACTCCAGAGTCCTCCCAGAGACAAAATCACACCCAGACCTTGCAGTCTGGCATAATTAATGAGCATCATAAAAAAATCCCACACAAATGAAACACAGATTTTGTGTTTTCACAGAGTCTGCTTTGGCTTTTTATAAAAAGTCAGTATTCAGTATTGGGACCTTAATCCAGATGCTGAGGTGGTGCTTCTGAACAAATCACTGTGTTCCACAGTGAGATGGTCTCTAGCTATACTAGGAGGAGCTTGAGTGTCAAGCATTTCCTAGCTTTCTACTGTAAAAAAAACCAACTCCCCACCCAAATTATAGTTGAACAAAAACAAGCATAGTCAAACCTTCACATCTATTCTGAGTGTTTATCAAATACATGTATTGTCAACAGGAGGCTCTTACTGCACTGTGGCTGTAACAAAGCTCAAAAAAGTGGAAGGTGTACAGGGCTGCAGCTCAGACAGTCTTCCTTAGGCATAAAAAATAATTTATTTTTACTAGTACCTCACACAGTCAAGCAGTTCTAGTTAGTTTCGGCCAAGTCTTCCTTATCTTTGATCTCTGTGCAGCTCCTATTCTAAGATACTGAATTATCAGCACCTCCCTCAGGCTGTCCCAGAAGTTTACAGATGCAAACTTTCAAAACAGTTTATGTTCAGCTGGTTTCCCCTTACTCCCTAAAATGGCAAACCAGCCAAAGCAGAGTTCACAAAAGAGAAGAACAGTAGTGCAAAACACTTTATATATAATCACCCACTTCTTTTTAAAATCTTTCCCAAAGGAATATTGTTTACCCTTTCATATTGAGCTATGATGAAAGCAAAGTCCCTTTGCAGCTTGCATTTTTGGTAGGGCATTTATATATAGGCACTGCTAATAGTGATGGTAGTTACTAAAGTGTTCAAGGTAATTTATTTTTGTGTTTATGTTTTTGTTTGTGGAGCTCTATCTTGTGTTATCAGCTTTGGCTGAAGCCCTAGCTCAGGAAGAGGAACATGGTGTGGAAAATGAGAACTGTGTAGAATTGCATGTTGACATTTTCACCAAATTGCTTCCCTTTTTTTTTTTTCCTCCTTTCTTTCACTAGAATTATTAAAGATGTAACCAGAGAGCCTCTCTTACAAAGTGCAGATCCGTACTGCTGTCAGTTTTCATTGCATTTCTCATATGTGTTGTGGCCTTAAAAGCAATTAGACTATAAATAATGCAACTCTAGTAAGGGAATTTGGTTAAAACAAGAGAAGTAAGGATCTCTAATTTTATTTTCAAACAGAAAAGTTGCTGCTTTTCCATTCCTTACTCTGGGATTTGAAACAAAGTAATAGCATGAAAGCTTTTCAGTTTCCCAAATGTGTCTTTCATTACCAAGGACACTTCTAAATTCTATTGCTAAACCATCTAATCTTTAAGGCTCTGTGAGTGTAGGCAACTGTGAGGGAAGCTGCATAATTCAGTGATGAAGTCATACCTGATTCATTGACCATTATTTATTACACAATAATTTCTGTAGTTCCTAAAGATGATAATCCTAGCAATAAGCACTGATGTGAAGTCAGAAATCTTGGACCAGAAATGAGATGATCAGTATTACATGCTAGAGTAAAATCTGATAGAAGACATTCCATTGAGGAAATACTGCATTTAATACAGACTGCCTTTTTAGGAGATGGACCTAAAGGCCATTTAGGGTTTATTTTTACCAATTCATTGTAAAAAAAAGATGTAAAAAAAATTATAATTAATTTTTATTTCTTTACTGTTGGTGGGTTTGGGTTTTTTTTTTTTGACAGTCTTTTCTTTTTTTCTCTGCACTCTCCTCAACTTTACTTTTTTTGATTCATTAATGTAATTTGACTAAAACACACTCAGGAATTTCCAAGTGTGTGATGCAGGTGGGTGACACAGGCTTCCCATACTCAGCTTTTCTGTATCTCAGTAGTGTAACCTGTGTATCCCTGTCCTTCAGCCCTTCTTAGCTGGCAATCTGTAGCTCCAAGTAGTGACAACCTGTATTGTGTCCTGGAGAAGATGACAAACGGCAGCTGGACACTGATTTGGGAACAACTGCATTTATTTTCATTGGAAACATAATCTGTGCTTCCTCCCCCTCTCCTTTTTCCCCTGTGTTTTGAATAGAGCACTCATGGAAGGGAAGGAGAAAGGAAAAGTTTGGCTGACACTTGTTTGCCTTGGGTTTAGTTCAGCAGCATCTGTGGCCTCAGCAGAGCGGGCAGCCCTGGGAGTTGGTAGCTCGGTGCTGCAGAGCAGTGAGGTGTGTTCTGTGTACTGCAGTGCAGGCAACATTTAAATCCATATTCAGTGGTAGCACTCCTTTGTTCTGAGAGTGGAGGTGGGGAGTCCCTGGCTTCGTGGAAGTCACTGGGGGTTTTGTCAGAAATTTGAGCAGGCCTTAGATTTTATGCAGAGTTTTTAGCATTGTTTTGTTTCCAGGATTTATCCCTTGTGTGCCAGCACTGTCTTTAGTCACTGTTTGGCTCTGTGTGTGAAGGCATGGTCAGAACCTGGTGCTTGAGTAGAAATGGTGCTAGTCTAAAGATCTGTGTGCTTGGGACTATGTTTTAAGCTGACCTGAAAGCAGTGCACTGTGAATTCCTTCAGTACCAAAGCTGGGATTGAAATTGAACGTGCCAGAGGACAACCCAACAGCTGTCACTAGATAATAAATGGTGCTGCAGGAAGGGGGGGTTGGTTGGTGGGCTAGAAGTGCAGGTACACATGATGGATGTGCTTCTTAGAAAACCAGCCTGCAGAAAGCTGGATATAAAGACACAGGCCAAAATAAAAAGCTTCATGTACCCTCCTTAGGGACATGAGAAACATCTGACACATCCAATTTCGTGAGTCAGGACTTGGCATGGTGTAATTCCATGCAAGGCAGGCACATGCTTTGGAGTGCTTAGAAGCCTCAGAACAGGGCAGTTCAAAGATATGTCTCTATTCAACAGAGCATGAATAAAGTAAGGAGTTCATGCTAAATTAGGAACATATATGATCTAAGTGCAGGTTTTATTCTTACTAACTCTTCCAGTACCAGTTTGCCACAACTTCCTTAAAATTTACAGCAATTACAGTTTCATTTGTTCTCTCGATACCTAAATGGTATTCTAAGCTAAAGATAGTTTTAAATTTGTATGTTAAAAAAAATATATATCTTCTTGATAGGAGGTGCTTGGTAAATTATACATGCCAGCTAAACCCAAAGTTACATGAAAAGTTTGCAATGTGGTACTGACCATGCACAGTGTTCATTCCAGTTGCTAGGCAGTGCAGAGCTTTCTAGCACTTGAGAATGATGATATAAAATTAAACCCAAATTGAAGAAATTTAATATAGCCATTCATTTGAAATGTGAAAAAAAATAAGATGATGAAAAGGAGCTTGTTTCTAACCTTTTCTAAGCTAAAAACTTAATTTAGCAAATATAAAGTAAGCTTTTAAACAAAATTTGATTCAAATTTTCCTTAAAAACTATAGAATGAATCTCTCATGATAGAAAATTGTGAATTATGCCCTTGTTTAATTTTAAGGAGAATACCCATTTTTACTAACCAGTTACATTCTGCTAGTGGAAAACTGTTGTAGAGATTATCAAAGTAGATTAAACCCTGAGAAAGAGCTGACAGCAATGCCAAAAACTGTCCTGAACTACTTTACTGTGCATTTTGATGAACAATTATGTTTACAATTTGTTTTGTAGTAGAATTGTATATTGTGGCCTCAGGCAGAGAACTGTACCTGAACTACTTTACAGCTTCTCTCTCTTTCTTCTGACTATTAAAGAATTGTTGAGTCACCTGTGCTTGTTCCAGTGCTTGAACTTTTTCAGCACATGCAAGAGCTTTTCTAAACAACATCCTCAAGTAGAAATAGATTTTATTTTGAAATTCTTATTTCCA
Organism: Erithacus rubecula; assembly: GCF_903797595.1. Taxonomy (NCBI): domain Eukaryota; kingdom Metazoa; phylum Chordata; class Aves; order Passeriformes; family Muscicapidae; genus Erithacus; species Erithacus rubecula. The sequence continues at coordinate 4,138,199 of NC_136688.1, forward strand.
TTACTTTTTCTCTGTGGTACCTTTACATACTTTTTGCTAGTATTAACCTCCATCATTCTTTCTGGGTTAATTTCTGAAGTGGTATGTGCATTTTTTAGGGTATATAGGTGCCTGCTTAAGGTTAAGCACATTAAAAATAATATTCTTAGTGAGAAAACAACTTATGCGTTTCCTTAAATCTAATTAAAGTTAATAGGATTGTTGACATGCTTAGAATTAAGTGCATTCTTGAATATTTTTCTGAACTGAGGCTACTGGTTTGACCTAGTATTTTAGTCACTTCTGGAAGCAGAATGGAATAAATTATTTGCTTCTGTGAATGTCTCTTAGTTGTGGTTAACTTTTCTCCATGAAGGAGACAATGTGATGTACAGTATGTACCTGGTTTAGTAGAAATTAAGAATGTTTTTATTGCAAAGGAGAAACCGAGTTTGTTGGGTTTTTGTCTTTTTTGTTGTTGTTTTGAAAAGATAAAAACTTCAAGTTTAATTAAAATGCCAAGTTTAATTAAAACCAACCAAAAAAAACACCAAAAAACAACCATCAGTGATGTTTACAAAATAATTAACTTCTGCCAGTTGTTCTGAACTGGAGCTCTGCTAGTTCCCAGTCTGAGCAGTTCAGAACTGGTGCACTGACCGTTGAATTGAAGACAAGCAAATCAAAGCCGCTTTTCCTGTCACACATACTTGTGTTAATCCTACTACAAGAGACCAAGCAGAGACGCAGTAGGTGTTAAGAATTGCTGAAAAGTTCAAAGTGTGCGTTCCCGCCGGGATGCAGCGGCTCCAGGGTGCGCTGCCTTTCCGAGGGTGACGAAGAGCAGAGCGGCTCTGCGCCCCTCGGGCTGCTTAACAGGTACTCTCCTGTTTGGTAGGAAAAAGGCTGTGAAAGCTGAAAGGGAACAACTAACAGCTGATGTGGTACTGTGCCTCCTGAATATTCTAATATATTCCACTCCAGTCATTTTATGAACAATTTGCGCTTAACAGAAACCAAAGGAAGAAAACCCTTTAGATCATCTTGGCTGATGCTCTTGCCAATGCAGGATTGTGTCCTACTGTGTTTTGCTCTGGTGTCCATTTTTATCTGACTCAAGGGATAATTCTTTCTCTAAGAGACTGTTTCACAGTCTAGTGTAGTTTACTGTTAGGAAATTTTCTGATGCTCTGTAAACTAAATTTATATTCGCTTAAATTCAAACTATTACTGTGAGACAAATCTCTAGGAACTTAAGCTAAGTAATTCCCATTGCTGTCCTTTCAGTTTACACAATTCAGGTACCTGTAAGTCTTATAATTATGCTATTAAAGAAGCAATGTTACTGCATACAATTTTTTCACAAAAAAAACCCAAACTGCTCAACAGCAGACAAACCAAAAAACCCCCACACAAACAACAAAAAACCTCTCCTAAAACCAATTTAATATTCATCATCCTGGAGTTTTTTCATTGTAACTCCATAAAAATTTGTGGTGAAATCCAACCCCATGTTTATAACAGCTTCTGGCTCAGCTATGTAGCCTATGATGTTTATTTATTTTAAAGGTAACGGTGTGCACTGAAATACAGAAGACACACAATGCTGCAGGCAGGGGTGGTTCGGTGGTGGTTTTGTTCTTCAGGGTTTTCTTTGAATCACACATCGGACTGTTTAGTTTTGTTCCAGATGTTAAAAGGGATTGCAGCCCCTTTACAATAGCCTGGTAACTCTAAAGAGCTGTAAAACTGACTGGCATATTCCCAGTTTTGGGAGATTTACATAGACTCTGCAGCGTCTCTGACCTGAGGTATGGAAGAAGCGAAGAAAGGAGGGGTAAAACAAACATTAGTTGACACTGTTATTAACTCAGTGGGAATCCAGCAGATAACCTCCAACCATGAGCTGAGCCATCTCACTGTATCTAGGACACAGGAATACAGGGACTAAGAGACCCAAGTGTAGTTACAAAACTATATTATGTTCAACCTCCAGCTGCAGGAGAATGCAACATGGGAAGTGATTCTGTGGAGTCTTACAGATCTCTAACATGGATCTAAAGTAACAGACACAGGAATAGGCTCACAGTGCTTGCATTAGCCCCCATGAATTCCTCTTGCCTGTGAAAATTGCATGGATGTAGGGCTGGCCCTGTCCTAGCTCAGCCTTTGGAGGTACCCTTTTCCACCCCTTGGTGTGACTGAGAATAGATAAAGATGTATGCAGTCATATTTTGTAGCTGCTTTTTAATGGAGAACTCCTTTAAAATACTCTTGAAACTACAGTTCTGGCTTCCTTAGGCTGTGATTGGTCTTTTTAAAATCCACACCTCTGCGCCTAATACAGACTCGGCATTGTGTTTCCTTGATTGAGAAGGAGTTTGGAAGAGATAATTGTGGGGTGCTAAGAGAATGAGGGGCTGATAAAAGCCCTGGAGTTGGAAGGCTGATGTGATAGTGTGTCCCTGCTGCCTCTCTTCCAATTACTGGCTGAAATGGCTCATCTTAATTAGAAACTTCCTGGCAGCTGTGGATAAACTGTCAAGGTTGTAGTGCTTCCTTTTTATTACCTTTGTCTTTCTAGTCTGCTATTAACTATGTGTCTCATTACAAAATGAAAAGTTCTGTCTTCCAAAGTTAGACTGTAAAAAGAGTTACACTCCATATTCTGAAATGTCTTTGGATAAACCTTTCCCTTTCCTTTTTTTTTTTTCTTGCTATGTATTTATCCAGTACATCTTGTGGAATCGTTGTGCTTAATTTAGCTAGTTGACTTTACAAGAGCACATTTATATCCATGTGTGCTTTACATACATTATCTTTTAATGGAAAAAGCTTGGTTTAGAAAGCTTCTTGCAGCTGCTGTGTGAGTAGGACATTGCAGAATTGGTGGAATGTGCTCCATCTGAGATGCCAGAGCTGATAGTGATGCCCAGGTGCTTCTTTGGGAAGATAAATGTTCAATCAGCATTGCAATTAAACACGGTGAATGGACTGTGGACCTTGTTTTTACAAGGTAGCATCTGTTGCAGGAGTCTCTGAAAGCACTGCTGGAGTTAAGCATCTGTAAGTACTTTCATTATAACCCCTTATTTTTATAGCCTTATAGCTTGACCGTAGAAATTTGCCCTTGGCAAGAATTTGGCACACAGGCCGCTGTCACCACAGGAGTCAAAGTTATATATTTATTATCATCTCCTGCTTAAACCTAATTCATTTTGATTAGAGATGGGCTTGTGCTGCAGAATTTGGATCCAAATCTTAAACTCTTCTTTTCCAGGTTGAGAAGATATATAGAATTGACACTTATTTTTGGGCCTGTCTTTTGTTCAAATTCAACTGGCAACAGTTAGGCAGTGACTTTGTGTTACTTTTACTATTTTCTTTCAAAGCACAAGCTTTTTATTGTCAGTGTTCTTTCTTCCATTTAGAACGATGTCTTCAAAAATGCTAGATTTCTTTTTCAGTATTGTATTTTGCAAAAAATCAAATGGCTTCTAGCTTTTGTTTTGTTTGGAAGAGAACAAAAAGTTGAAAGACTGATGTTGCAACTTTGATTTGACTTCCTGGGTAAACACTAGTCTGTACAGTTCATATTAATAGCTCTGTAACTCCTGGATCTGGGTAATTACTTTTAGCTCTGGCTATCTCTGGAAGTGAGGTCAGGCTTCTCAGGAGGGTTACAGAGCTGTGGTTTGTCCATGCAGGGAGAAGACACTGGGGGCCAGAGCTCAATTTCAGTTGAAAATGGCCAGTGCTGTTTCAGATAACAAGAAAGGCTTTTTGAAGTACACTAATAGCAAGAGGAGGTCTAAAGAAGGCATTGGCCTGATCCTTGTTGGTCACTTCATCCCCATCATTCAATAGGGATGAGGAAAAAGCAGAGGTGTTCAGTGTGTGTTTTGCCTCAGTTTTTGGTGATACTGACAGACCTTGTTCTGCCTGATCCTTATGAGTGCTGGGACAGTGGCTTTCCCCTTGTGGACACTGAAAATGTGAGGGACCAGCTGTGTCAGCTGAGTGTTCAAAGTCCATGGGGCCTGTTGGGATTCATCCCTGGTACAGAAGGATCTCGCTGGTGTTCCAGCAGGACCCCTCTCCATCAGCTACCAAAGGCCTGGGAGCCTGGGGAGTCTCTGCCAGCCACTGTTATTCCTATTTGCCAGCAGGGTGGAGGAAAGACCCAGGAACCTGCAGGCCTGTGACAACAACCTCAGTTCCTGGAAAAATTATGGAGAAGGTTGTACTGAGTGCTGTTGAAAGGTGTTTAAAGAACAATGCAGTCATTGGGTGCCATTGACATGGCTCACATGTTTACATGGTTTAGTATTAGAAGATTTTTAATTGCAGTTGGTATCACAGAGGGGGTTTGTTTGCCTACTAAGCAATTCTAGAAATGCTTTTTCCATGGAATATTTCAGTGCTATTCTTATTCAGGAGGCTGAAAACAGTGGTTCAAATCCTGGCATAAATCAGCTTCGTGCTTCTTCAATACCCTCACACTGACTACTGATTTTATGCCTTTCCAATTATGCATTCATGTGTCTTCATTTTATAGGGTTTTCACTCTGTGCACAAAGTCTCCATCCTTCTTTCAGATTACTTTGGAACTGGAGATAAAGAAATCAATTCTCACTTAGATAATCCTGGTGATAATGTCTGTTTGTTTTCTTGTTCCTGCTTTTGTTTTCTGTCAGTGTAAATACTCTTAGGACTTTGTACAAAACAAAGGCAAATAGAAATTACTAATATTCCATGTACTGAGTACGTCTTACATCTTTAATTACTGTCTAATTACTTAATTGCTGTATAAAGGACAGTCTTCCATAAATGTGCTGCCCTGTTTTCAGGTTGTGGCAGTTGGTTACTGTGGTTATGTGACTGGGATGTTGTACAATAATGTGTTTTGGTGTGGCCAAGCACTTCAGATCAGAGAAGTCTGAAGAAATTAAGATTGCTTTCCCACCATGATTCATGTTAAAGAAGAAAGGATTACAAATGCATACAGAGCCAAGCATTTCCTAAATATTTTGGGCTTGTGTTATCAGGATTTTTTTTTTTGCTGAAGGGGGTTAGATTAATTATGCAGAATTAAGTAATCACTTTTTGATATGAGTGGTTACTCTCAAATTCACATTCCCAACCTGTTTACTCATGCATAGTACAAGCACAGAATTTCTTACTTTGAGCATTCTCTTTAATACATACTCAGTCCAATAGGGAAAAAAAAAAATGAATGTGACACTTTGTGTATAGGCACAGAGCAGCAGAACCAGTAATACTGTGCTTGCAACACACACTTAAACAATCAGTTGTGAAAGGTATTAGTTTTGGGACATAAGGTAGATGAAAACAGGTAATGAATTAGAATTATTATTATTATCATCATCATCACAGATCTTGCTTCAAAAATACCACAGAGAGGGGTAATGACATTTTGGTTGTGCACTTCTGTATTCATGCCCATAGTTAATATTTATTTTCATGAACACTGTAAGCATCTTTTCTGCTGGGGCTATAAATTATGTTATTTCCTTGATGGTTTGGATGTCAATAGCCAAGAGGCATAAAAAAAATTACTTCCTGTTTGTTCATTGGTTTGAGTTTTGTGCATATCTCCATTGACCCACCAGGTATGTTTGAGTGGTGTCTAGCTGAGGTTACAGAATTCCCTAAACATTGATCAATGGACAAGTGGTGTTGGTTGGCAAAAGGGCAAAAAGGGTTTGCCAAGAGTTACATTGGCTCCTGAGATACAGGGATGTGCTGTGTCAACTTCTTTTTAAGTGCTCTGCTTGGGTTAGTAAGTACCTGATTTCACCTGGTGGTGAAGTGCACTTCTACTGGCTTTTTTCTGATGTACTACTTTTGTTTTGCACACAGATCAAGCTTATCCTGATGTAACAGGAATAGTTTTCTTGCAATCAATAGTTGAATAAATTAAGGTCTGGGTCACACTATCCTGTCAAAGCAGCACCTTCTCCTACTGTTTTGTGCATTTTCATAGGGCTGTGCAATTCCCATTGTATCTCCAAATGTAGAGTTTTAAAAATAAATAACCCTGTCAGGTGTAGAGAAACAAAACTAAAAGAATAAACAGCTAACTTAGAAAAAGTGCAAACTTGAGACAGTATTTCATGTGTGCTGTTGCATGGAAGAGTTGGAGCATTCTTGGAGGACATTAGGTGAGCAAATAGTTCCAGTGCTCAAGAAGAAGCTCCTCTTCAGCAAGAAGAGCTATCCTTATGACAACTCAAATGAAGAGTTTTGCCCAGGTTTAGTAACAAGTGCTAGTTTTGACGTGTTCACAGTATCACCATGCTGCATAAAGTGTTTTTATATTTGAACTCAATAAGTTTCTGCAATAGTGACAGTTGAATCAAACTCTAGAAACTAAATGCTGCAACCAATGTGTACATGGTCAAAGATGACTGGTCTTGAATAATGTAGCACTGGGTTAGTGCTGAGTTGTTTTGTGTTGTGTTGTTGAGTTGTTGTTTGTGTTGCTGTTCTTGTAATTTTCTTTTCTAAGAGAATGCATGTTGTTCTTTTATATATTCCTCGCTACCCTGACTATAATATATAATATTTTTATCCCTTGTTTCAAAATGCAATGTCAAGTGCTCTTGGACTTGAATACCTTATACATGCATACATACATACATATTTCCTAGTTGAAGTCAGCCTTCCTGTGCAAGGAAAATCAACATTTGTAGAGACAGTCCAATAGCCTAAAACTTTATGTAGAGCTAGCCAAAAAAGAAGCACCTGGAGCTGTGGTACACAAAGTAGTCCAAAGCACAAAAACCACTCTACAGTATTTTCTTTATCTGAACAACAGAGACCAGTGTGTAGGTGGGGTCCAGTGTCTTAACAGCTAATTGTGCTTGAATCTTGTGATATAGCAAAAGCTTATATTAGAATACTTCTTTTTTTTCTTTTAAAGACCAATCTTTCTTCTCCTTCATGTAGGGAAGTAATACAGTTCCTTACGGTGAATGTGTAAAACAATGTGTAATAAACATATATTACCACACTGAATTTTGGTAATCAAACATTATTAATAAATATTGTTCTAAGAGCTTCAGTGTAAAGCATCATCATTACCAAAATACTTGTGCTTTTCTCAGAGCAAGCTGTTTACCAGCTTACTCTCCCTCTTTTTCATGTTGCCTAACACCGAGTGAAAGTTAATTTAAATATTATAGAGAAAAGCAAAAAGCTATACTGGAGGCTTGCAATTTTGTTTTGAGTGCAACTTCACTGTCAAGGAGAGCCTCTTCTTAGGCTGTACTCTTCAGGTGAGACCTCTGAAATGCTGAGAGAGATGTTTAGTGAGTTTTAAAGCCATTGTGAGCCTGAGTGAGCAGTGCAGGTCCTTCTTTTCTAGAAAGAAATATTAAAAAATTCTGTATTGCATGTTTAGTGTACCTCCTCCAGATGGTAACTAGATGGGGTGTGTACTGGTGTTACTTTTCAGTCAGCTGATCTTGATGTACAGCCAAAGAGCACGTTCATTACAATGAATATTGCAATCTCATGTTCACATCCAGCAATCTCACGTTCATTACCAGCTGGGCAGAGAGGGGACAATGGAGCAATGTTTGCTTCACACACACAGAGGCTTTAACAGTACCTAGTTTTGCTGTATTTGAATGTTGCAAAGTTTCTTTTATCTGTTGTTGTGTTGAGGAGGTAATTTATTATTTGGGGACACAAGTTTATGGTGGTGACTAGCAAAACAGACTTAAATGGAGTGCATTTTGGGTTTGTTGCTAGGTTCCTCTCTATTTCACATCTTTTGCATAGCCCCTGTTCCCCATTTGAGTGAAAACTGCTAAATTATATATAGAAATGAAATAGCAATGGTGAACCATTTACCTACTTCCTATCAAGGCAATTTTCCTTCCTCTTCATTGGCACTGCATGTAGATTTAAAATCGTGGAAAATAAAAAAGGCAGACCTGCTTTTCAGAAGAACAAATTAAACGACACAGTTTTTTCAGATTTCCCTGGTGAAAGACCATAAAATTAATTAAAATTTATTTTTATTCTAATAGTCATGAATTTGCATTCAAATAAACGGAAATTACCCTCTGTGCTGTGCTTTTTATTTTGCATAAAAGAGATGCCAACTAGACGCTACTGGGAATATTTTTATCCCCAAGGTCTATGTTAATCCCTTCTTGCTAAAAGACACATTTCTGAAATATTTATCATAAACCTGCCACACTGTTGTCACATTGTTCCTTTCGTGGTGTGAGCAGTTCTGGGACTTCTGCCAGCATTGTTCCTCCCATTCAAATAGGAAATTTGCTACAAAGTGTCTGGTTCTCAGATGAACAACGCTATGCTTGTTCATCAACCTGACTTTGGTGATTCATAACCTAAATGTGTGATGCCATGCAAAGTAGGAGTAGCCAGTATGTGGCCTGTCAGGTTTACTGACATTATATTTGCAAGTATAATTTTAATTGTATGTGCACATGGAGAGGGGGGGAGGGCTGATAATTTTAAACATAAATTATTTTTTCAAAATACTAAGTTGGTGCTGCTTAATAAGTTCTATAAATAACAAGGGGAAAACTGCATGAGATGGACACTTTGATTTATGGCTTTTTTTTAAATCAGAAAGTGTTACAGTTTTTCTGCTGTTACTAGTTTTCCTGCTGTCCTTGTTTTTGACTCTGAACAAATGAGAAATATTTGCACGTACTGAGAGAGGGGGTCTTGAACCTCTTGAACTTGCAGTGCATTCAAAATACATTGGAACACCTCTCTTAGAAGAGCCTGATCCTAGGAGGTTTCATTTATGAAATATTTGTTTTAATTGGTAAGCTAGAAGTAGTGTTCCTTCAAACACTTCATTTGTGTGCAGCAGTTTTCAGATGTTTTTTAATTTCTTACATGCTTTGTAAATTGAATAAAATTTTGTATATATAGAAAATATGTTGAATACTCATGACTCTGGTTGTATTTAAAATGGAGTTCTATTTTAGCTCTGAATACTCTGAGAATAGCAAGAATAATTTGATAAAGCTATTTCCTTATGAAATCATTTAAAGTAGAAGAAGTGTTTCCATTTCAGGATTGTGGCATACTGTCTGGGTTTAAATTAGATGCTGCTCTTGAATGCATAATTAAGGAAATTCCTTGATAGGTGTTCCAAAATTAGCACAATTTGGGGATTATTTTTTAATATGTGCTAGAATCAACCTGCAGCATAGATGCATTCTCCTTAAGAAATTTGTATATAAAATTCAATTGTTTCAATTCATTGAAGGGGACAAGTCCAAATTATATAGATAAGGTTATTTCTAATGCTGGCTAAATCTTGTATACGTCAACATGAAGCTCAGCACAAATAATAGAGAAAATTAGAATTCTTTCAGCAGTCAGTCCATGGAACCATTGAAGCTTTTGTGGTCAAGGTGCAGTTGTTAGTTTACAGACCTAGGATATGTGTCTATCAAGCTGCCATATTCCCTAATTCAAAGCAGGACACAAAATCTATATGTTGGGAGAGGCAGCACTTTTGTTTGAGCAGTAGTTCAAACCTAACTTAATCAAGACCTCCTTCCACTGTAGAGCTCCTGTCATCCCGTGTGTTGTCCTAAAGAATCTACAAGTCCCACACTGCACTCATTCCTTTCACCTGTCTTACTACAAATTTAATTATTCTCTTGTTTGTCATCAAATCATTCTGGCACCTCTGGTCAGCCTCAAATCCCTGGACTTTTCTTGTCTCTCTGCCCCATTCCTTATGAAAGAATTGATTGCTGTTAATGCCAGTGCTGTGATGTCCCCAAAACAATGATTTGTACAGGACCTCTTAAAAAATATTTCCCCTTGATTTCTCTGCTTCTCATTAGCTATTAATATGGTAACAGACAATACTTATGGGCCATTTTTTTTAAAGCATCTGATATAAATAGAAACTATAAAAAGGGCATCACCACCTGGTGAATGTTTTGTTTTCTAAACTGTATACGATCAATATGTATACTGTCAGTATTGTAAGCCTATGCAGCAATATGAAAGTTGTTTCCTCTACTCCCATGTCATTGCTGGTGATAAATAAGAAATAATAACTAGGATCTGATATTAATATACCAAAAATAAAGTTCCAGATAGCCTACAATAGCATGACTGAGTTATGATAAACGAAACCTATCATGGTGTAATTATTACTATAAGCTTGTATCATTTGCCAAGTTATAGTGTTGGCAGAAGGTCTTTAACATTGCCTTAAGGAATGTAACAATATGGCCCCATTGTAACTCTTCTCTGTGTGTTGCTTTAGGAGTCAGTGTTTTGTTCTTGGTTTGGACCAGCCTTCCTCAAAATTCCTTACTTAGTGGGTATCACGTCCTGGTAAAGCTACAGGAAAAGCTCGGGTCATGCTTAGGCCATTGCTGAAACTATGAGCTAGTGTTTTCCAAGAAAAAACACTGCAAACTCTATTTTAAAGGGGAAATGTTATTAGAGATAATCAATTAAATTGGATTAGCTATGCATCAGCTCTTCAGTCTGAGAGATTCACTTTCCTGTATGTCTTCTGTATAGAGGGAAACCAGGGTGTTTGATTCTAGTCTTTGTTGGTCTGATGTATTTTTGTATCAACAGCAGCAAGGTATGACATTGCATCTGAGCATGGTGATCCTGACTTTGGTAGGCTTGCTTGCATTTCCCTTCAGGTGCTGTCTGCTTTCACCAGAAATTGTTAAGTTTGTAATGTAGCTGGAAGATAACTGCAGTTACAGTTATCTACTGCTGTTGGTGTCACAGAGCTGCTTAAACTCCTGTGTGTGTTTGCAGAGATTGAAAATATCCCCCTGGATGTACTAGCAGCCCTAGTTCAATAAAGCTTAAGAATCTTCTTAAATAATGATAAAGGAGCTATGGTATCACTGAAATGAAGTGCAAGCCTAAATACTTTTCTGAATAAGCAAGGGGCAGGGAAAAATATGTGGTAGGTGAGCTACAGCGGGATGTTACTGGATGCTCTCAAGTACAAGACATTTATTTCAAGCGTGTTTAAGGTCTAAACTAGGAGTTATGCCATTGACAAAACAGTAAATAATTTTCAAGAGGCAACAGATGGCATAGAAAACATTTGGTATATCATAAGACCAAAATATAATGTGGTAATACTTGTGCTTAAAGCTATTTAGTTACTGGAAAGAAATTTTTTTGACACAAAATCTCTTGCTATTCTCTTAAGTGTTTGATTCACTTTATAATTTAGGATAAACCAATTTGCATATTAGATATTGTGTTTTAGTATTGGCTTTTTAAATTGTTCTATGAATTTGAGTAACTTTTAATATCCGCTTAAGATAGACAGCTTGGCCTCTTCATTATGCAGCCAGCCATATTTTCAGATCAGTAGCACATATTTTGATTATTGAGTGATTGTATGAAAATACTTGGAGAGTTCCAGGGTTTAACATTCTAGTGGATTCCTGTGAAATTAACCAAAATTAAAACACATTTTTCTGACATGCTGCATTATCTGCCTATTCAGAAAAAAAAATGATCAGAGTAAATACCTAAAGCTGAAATTGTTTAGCCCCTATTTCCCAGCTTCTTGCTTTCAATAGAAAAAAAGTCTTATTTCCATTTTTAAATTTGCTGGAGTCATCATTCTATTTAGAGTCAGACAAGCCTGAGGTCTAAAGTTACATGAATTTGGTCAAAGTGACCCTGAATTCTTGACTGTAAACACCATAAATCTTCCCTGCAATAATTAGTTTCACATTGTAAAGGCCATGCTGTGAAGGGTAATCCCTCATGCAACAAGTTAAGTTTCTAATTTGTTTTCCATAGCACAATGAATTCCAAAAGCTTTCACCATGTTTCTAGCGAGTCATTTATCAGCTTCATAATAAAGCTTAGAAGGGACATCAGAGATCATCTGCAGCAGAAACCAAGTTGTATGTCTTCTATAGCAAGAGTGCCCTAGGGCTACAGTGTTTAATATTATTTATTTTGTCTTTCAGCATTCACTTTGTTTTATAAAATTTTAAACTGGAAAAGCTCTCTGAAAAGTAATCAAAATCTGTAAGCTGAACCCAGAGATTCAGTTTCTCCAATTTTCTTACAGAAAGTATATATATCTATATCTATATCTATATAATTTTCATACAGAGAGTGTATCAATCAGGCTTTATTAATATGCCATACATATTCCCGTGTTGAAATAGGGCTTCACACTATTGCAAAAGGCTTCCAAACACAGAGAAACACCAACACCATGACCCAGCTAACACACAAGTACAGAAGGTGCTGTCTTTGTTCTATCATGTATTTTTCAGAAATGGTCTGTCACAGTTTTTTCCTATTCTGGAGTATAGAATTTTGCATGTTGATGCTTTATAGAGTAATGAAGTATTTAGCATAATTCCTCTCCAAGTAGGTTTTAGTAATTAATTTGTACATTTGACAGCAGTAGCATATATCCCTAGAGTAGGCATTTGAAGGGCAGCATTTAAAGCACTGCTAAACTCAATAATATTTTCATCCCATATTGATTCCAGTGAGACCCTTTTGTAGTTTTTCTCGGGTTCATTTGGGTTTTAGATTTTTTTTTTTTTTGGGGTGGTGTTGGTGGAATAAAAAAATTGAATATGTTTTGATGTTTTTAAGGACATTAGTTTTGGAGAAAATGTATCAGGTATTTTGACTCAAGTAAGTGTCCCTTTAAGCGTCACATTGCTTCTGTAGTGAAGCAAAATTCATTCAACCAAATATCTAAAAAATGTTATTAAATGCACCATTAGATATGATGTACCTTTTTTAAGGACAATTTGATTAAGTCAAAAATTATCTGCTGTCACCCTAAGAGTTTATCTTAGCAAACAACAGCACATCAAAAATATTTATAGGACAATCCAGTTGAATGCCAGCCAGGCACACAACCATGTATATCATCTGTGCAGTGAATGGGGACTTGTTCTCTTCCAGGTTTCATTCAGGCACAGAGACCATCTCTTAAATGTGCGCCTCTGTGCCAGATGCTCTGCTAAAAAAAATACACTATCCTGAGGTAACTTGTGTTGGGGATTATTAAACCCATAAAATAAACTGGTTATTAAAGGTTATACTTCACCTGGTTCCTTCTGTCTCTGCATTTTTCAAAGAAAATGTGCAATTCAACCTGAACCATGAAACTGTAATGTTAGACAAGACAAAGTACCCAAAGACAGTACACTTGAGAAATGCTTTGTGGGTTTTTGCAAAGATTCTGTGAGCAGGCTGTTCCCTAGAGTAACAGACCTTCCTCTGATGGCATTCCAGCTCAAGAGTTTTTTTATGGCTCAGGTGCCTTGATTGAGAAAAGATGTTCTGCCTGACAGTTACCTGCTGTCAGTGACCACTGTTTTCTTACCAGTTGTATTTTCAAAACAGATGCAGTTATGTAGAAATGGTGGTGACTGGAGAGGAAGGTGTTGGGCTCATGACCAGGAGCAGAACTGGCAGAGATCTTTGTGACATCCAGAGGCTGTTGTATTTTCTGTGTAGGGGCAGGTGGAAGGGCTGGGGTGGAGTGCAAAAGCTCCTTTAAGGCTGAGCACTGATGGTGTTAAGTTTGATACATGGATTTCAGTGCTTTTGAGAATCAGTACTTCATTAGGAGGGACAGCTGCTAAATGTTGGTTATCATGAGCATTCAGGGCACATGAATCCAGAGCACATACCCTCATTCTGTAAGCACATCACTCTCTATGCATTACCAGTTTTGTCTCCATTAATATTGTTCCCCCAGCAGGGAGAGTTCTTTCAGAAATAACAAGATATATCAAACAAATGCAGACTTAAAATTCAAGATCTTTTTTTGAAGTCCATTTAAGACTTCCCCTAAATTACACTTTCTAACTGCAAGAGTTGAACACTTATAAGTCCTGCTGGCTTCTACTTGGAGGTCTGTAGTGGATCCCAGGTGTCTCAGTTTGTACATCCACAATTTAGAGCTGTAACCCAAAAATTATACTGAAAAGTTGTGCTCCATGTTCCAGAGATAAAGAGGAAATGGAGTTTTCTTGGATGAATGTATACCCTTGCTTTAAAGATACATATTCTGATGAACATAATTAGACTTTCCGTTCTTCTGTAATTCCCTGCCTCATTCAATAGATAACAATTCAGTAGATAAGTAGTGAACAGATAATGGTTGCTGAACAAGTCTGGTGAGTTCATGCATGGTCAAGGGTTGTTTATCCCTGCTGCAAGGGTTTTATTGGGTGGGCCAGTATAACAGCTACCTGTTGAACCCCAGTCTCTGAGATAATATGAGTTAAAATATTCTTCTTAGCTCACAGTAGGCAGTGCTGTACAATTACTTACTTGTACAGGGACTTTCTGCCTAGTGAGGTTATTTAGCTTATGGTGAGTATAGGCTGAATATTGGGCTGTCGCTTTCAAGCTTCTCTAATGTCCCCACATTTTTTATAACAGCAGATGGGTTTTTAATTTAGGCACAGAACCATTGCTCTCATCCTGTTATGAGCTCTAACACTGACTCATTATCTCCTGTTCATCCTTGTGTCCCATGAGGACTGCTCTCAGCTCAGGCCTCATCCTGCACCTTCAGCCTCCTTCCTCAGTAGTGTCAAAGCCTAGAGATGTTGTCCCTTAGCATCTGTGTGTGTGTTCTGCAGAAGCTTTCCAATCTGGGGATGGACTGCTTGAAAAACTACCAAAATTATTTTAAATCACACATTCCATGTTGAAAAAGTCCCGACAAAGACAATCCCGTTGACTTAGTCTGAGGTCTAGACTTCTAAGTACAAAGGTCTCTTAAGAAACTTGGTCAGGACTTTCCAGGAAAGAACATGTCTTTTCCTCCTGGCAATGATGATAATCCCCCACTGCTCACAGAATGTCATTTAAATTACTCAGAGGCTTTTGGCTTGCTTGTGGATGCCTCTTGATGAAGATTAGCTTCAGCTATAGATTTGGGAAAATTTTCACAGGAAAGTTCAATCATTAGACTAGTCAGCAATTTGTTGTGAATTTCTGAGGGGAGACCTGTCACAAAAGGAACTGGCTCTTCTTCAAAAAAGCTTTTACAACACAGTCTGTTTTGATCTATGGCTGCACTAAAAAAAGTGAGGAAATAAAGATCTGAGATAGTTAAAAAGTCCCTGACGAGACTTTTTTTTTTTTTTTTTTTTTTTTTTTAATAAAGAGATCTTTCATGTTCAGGCAACACATTGTAATGAAGTACAAGCAAACCTATCTTGGAATTTTCAAACCAACTTTTAAAGTGCTTTGATTGACCAAAAGTGGAGCATTGTTGCATTTTTATTTGAAAATCCTCTTTTGATTCTTTTTCCTCCCCCCACTCAGTCTTCTGGGATGGGAACCATTTCTGAAATCATATATGTTTTCACAGAACAAAAAGATTATCTTTCACTCAGCTCTTGAATCTGTTCACTAGCTGAGGATCTGCCCTGTGCACTTCCACGAGCCCCTTGAAGTGTGAACCTGATATTCTGTTGAAGTGTGGGTTGGTTGTATCACTTTCAAAGACAGCAGAGCTCTGGGGTCACTTTCTGCTGTCCGTGCTCATGCTCAAGTAGTGCCTTGTGCTGCCTAAAAAATGTCACAAAAAATGTTCCTGGGAGAAAGTCTTCTTCAGTGTAAATACACACTGAGATTTTTAAAATCCTTGTGTACAAATGATACCATGAGTTTGGACACAATGAATAAGCCACTGGTATTATGCTACTTTATTTTAAGGATCAAAAGCTGCAAGAAAATGGAGTTTTTCTCTGCCTGCTCAGCCATATGTGCTTATTAATTTCATTTCATTAGTTTGGTAAGAGAACATTAGAAAGATAGACTTTAGATGTAGTTTAACATCATATTGACTTTCAAATAATATTTCAAAAAGGAGCTTACTTTCTTTTAGCTTCAGTGGCAAAAGTTTGTATTCTGACACCTTAGAGAATATTTTCAAGAAACGTTGGAATTGCAGTGGATTCTGATTCAGGAGTGCTTTTTCCAAGGGCTGGTCCTTTAGGGAGCAGTTCTGAGGAGAGGACAGTGGGCAAAGTGGAGCCTTAGCACTGGTACTTCTGTGCACGTGTCACTGTCTCACATAACCTTGCTAGGCACGTAATTTAATGAAAGCTGGTGCAACTGAACTTGCTTGGGCAATTTTGTGATTAACTTTTTGCATGTTGAGCTTTTTTAATGCAATGGTATATTTTGGTTTCTTAAAATCAGCTGGTCTTTGATTTACTAAAATTGCACACAAAGCCTGTGTTTATAGTATGACTTAGTTCACCCTATGCTATGAATGTAATATTTTTTTTGGAAGTATAGCTGGAAAAATTGAATATGCTGTTGTATGTCAGCTGTTTATAATCAAAGAAATATGTTTAAAAGAGTTCTAGGACTTTTATAAACTATGCATGCAAATTACTTTTGGATTTGCTTTATTACATTCAGTTGTGACTGCCATTGCTTTGGGTAACTATTCAAATCCATTGTTATGAATTAATTACAACCATAATATAGCTTTTTCATACATTTAACTTCACTTATATCAGCTAATTAAAGGTGCACGCATGTTATGCTGCCACAGAATATAACATAATTAATTTTTAATGTTCTGTTTATTTCTCAAGCGTGTATTATTTTTCTAAATATAGAATCCAGACTCCAAAAACTGAAGATATTTGATTGGACATTAAATACACATGTGCTCTTTGCAGTAAGAACATCTAGTGAAATATTTGAAATAAATTGGCAAGACAGTGAACTTCTGGTCCATGAACTTGAACTCCCTTGGGAGTGTGCTGTTCATTTGTTAATACACACAACACATCATTTGTGTGGGAGATGCCAGTTCCTGCTGTGTTTCTGTTTTTCTTTCATATGCATGCAAACATGCAACACTAGAGTTCTACAAATTTAACCGCTGTGATCCATGGGAAAATTTGCTACATTTGCATGCATGAATATGTAGGATTTCTAACAGGAAAAAAAATAATATAAAAATATATACCTGTGTGTACACCCATATGTACTCACTTAATGTAAATATGTACATTAAAAAGAAAAAAGCCAGTGTGAACATAACATGCATTTCTTACATACCTGATGCTTATCCCTAATGTGTGCACTCTGTGGCTAAACAGGGATGAAAAACTGGTTTGAAATATTCTGAAACAGTTGACTTTGCTGCTGCTGCTGCTATTTTTATCCAAACCTCTCCCACATTTTTGGGGGGGCTGTTTTTCTAACCGGCCAGTAATCAGTCCCCTGTGGATTATACCTGTGAACTGAACTCTACACACCTCTTGCCAGATTTTCAGCCAAAAATAGAAGAGGTGCTTTTAGTTTTTGGGATTTAAACCTGAAATACATGTTAAAAAGATCAACCACTAGCTGTGTTCTGTTGATAATATGTAGGCAAAGCTGCCAAAAGCCAAGAGGCTTGTAGAGGCAACTGCTAGCAAAAGCTCAAATGGGTATCAGCTAGCCAGAAATTAATTGAGGCTGGAAAGAGAGGAGGAAAAAATCTTATTATAGGAAAGTGAGGTTCTGGAGCTGCTTTCCAATGGGAATTTGAGCAGCAGGAACCAGACTGATACTTGCATAACTCTTGAGGCAGTTGATGGGGTGGTTCTGTGAGGTGGCTGCTGAAATCACTAGGAATTCAGGTGGTCCTTCTTCCTGGTGTGGGCTTTATCAGATTCAGGGACACTGCACCCTGTGTATCACCTATGCTTCCCCAAAAGGTTCTGCTGGGAACCACAATCAAAGTGAGCTCTCCTGTTGGCAATGTGTCATGGCATTAGGATTGCTTAAATCAAAGTGCAAAAATGGGAACAAAAGGGTTTAAATGAATAATTTTGTCTCCTTTTAAATGTATGCATCCTTCTTATGTAAGGCTTACTGTCCTCTCACAGAATTGCAGGGTTAATTCCAGCCACCACAGCAGAAAGCTACAAGTCTGCTCCCATCCCATTTTGTCCTGTCCTTCCCTTCCTTACCTCACAGCTCATTTTAAAATGGCAATCGTTGCTTTCTTTTTGAAAGCAAAATGTACCAAAATCCAGAGCCATACCAGGTTCTTGCTGTTAGTACCATCATATAGTTATTAATCCTGACATTAAGGTTGACTGAAATTAATAATCAATGGCTGCAGAGTGGCTCCAGGTCTGCTCTATTGCTATAACTAAAAATCAAGAAAAATGTAAAGCAAATAGATAAAAACTTAGTAGTTTTAGTGTGAGTTCCCCAGTTTAAGCTTTTATAGCAGAGTATCATTTTAACGACATCAAAACTAATTTTTTAAGAAATAATTTCAACATTTTTCAGTACATTAAGAATTTTTCTATTCTAGATCACTTCATGGTGTGGTTTTTTTTTCTGGCTAACCTTTATTTGTTTACCTTCTTTCACCAGTTTTACTATCAGGTTATGAAAATGTGACATTTCTTTGTCCTTAGCTCCTTATCCTAATTATCTATCTACTTTTTCATACCAAAGTTGGTCAGTTGAAGCTATAAAAGGAAAAAGAAAAATCTGAAATCAAAATGTGTTTCCCTTCAGCAATCTCTCAGTGAATGCTGGTGTACCACCCAGGCTTCAAGAGCTGCCTTGCTTATGAAAGCAAAGGCAACACAGAATCAAACAATGGTTCAATTTCATGCCTCATTTCAGACTTCATTAAACATATTTGATTTTACCTCATCTTCATTAGGGTCCCCAAAAGAGATAGGAGCTCTGATTAATGTAAATTGCAGGGAAAGAAGAATAAGAAAGGAAACTTCATAAATTTTTTTAAAATCTGATTTCTTTGCTCCTTTGCCCACTGTTGTGCAGCTTTTTATTCCTGAATTTTTTTTTTTCAGATTTTTCTTTCCTTGTGTTTATTCCTCTCATTGCTACAAAAGACATAGCACAGTTATTAAACCCGTGGCAAAAATCAGCTTGGCCTTGCAAAACTGCCCGTGGTTGTTTCTTCTACAGATTACTGTTCTCAGGAGAGTTTCTGAACTGCTTGGCCAACAGCTTGGCACTATTCCTCTTTGCTTTCTTTTACAAAAGGGTCGAAGACCCCAAACAGAGTAACTGTTTAATTTTGTTTACTTTCTTCTCCAGGATAGAAGAAAATAGTAGCACCCTGCTTTATGGGTTGTTTTTATTGTTCTCCCCCTGTACGTGTTTACAGCCAGTGGCCAAGGAGGTGAAAACTTTCTTACAGTATTCTGGCACTGCTGAACTCATGCAGAAATGTCTGCTAGCTATGATGGAGAGAGAATTGCCACTCTGTAGGTATTAAATGTGAGAAAGCCAGAATCCCATTTTTTTACACTGCCCTTTGTTAAGGAAAGCTCAGGTTCAGCCAGCTCCAGAATGAAGTTGCCCTGTCACCAGATTAGATCCAAATTCATGATCTGTAGAGTGTCCTGTCTCAGGGGGTGGCTGTCATGGTGACTTTCTCCTGATATCCAGCCTAATCCTCCCCTGACTCAGCTTCAGGCCATTCCCTTGGGTCCTGTCCCTGGTCACCACAGACCAGAGAAGAGATCAGTGTCTCCTCCTCCTTTTCCCCTCACAAAGAAGTTGTAACTGCAGTGAGGTCTCACTTCAGTCTGCTCCAGGATGAATATGGACCAAGTGACCTCAGCTGCTCCTCACACAGCTTCTCCTCTAGGCCCTTTCTTCCCCCCTTTTTGGTCACATTCTTTGTTTCTCCATCTGTCTCTGTCCCTCTCCCCACCTGGCAGCCAAGTTCTATGTGGATTGGTTTCTGCTTCAGGTCCTGCCTTGTTCAAGTGAGATCTTGTTGTCCATTGAAACCTCATTCATGTACACTTTAAATGAAATTTTGGAAGCCTGTGGTGCTGGCACACAGAACAATGAACTACTAACCTAGATGAAGTTTTGACCTTTCTTATTTAAAGGAGGCACATCAAATTCACTATCACATGTACCTGTGTTTTTTTCCCAATACAATTTTATTATGTAGTGCTTTTTTGACTGCTGAATTTTGAAGCTTTTGGAGAAACATTAATTTTAAGCTAGTTGACAGCAAGCTGTGGAACTGAACTTTGTTTTTGTTTATGGAAAATCCAGAGGAATGAGAGAGACAAGGACTTCTCTAAGGGACATTGTATCAAATATCAAAAACATAAGCTAACCTTGATGATTTACATAAATGCTACAATATGTGATTTAACTGAAAGTTAGGATTTCATATTTTAAGTGCAACCTCTTGCCTCTGTCGTGTGGAGATTTGAAGCAAGTCTTGCAAAAATGCCTCAGCTCAGCAAGCTTGCTCTTAAGCTAACAGCTAATACAGTGCAGAGATCAAAAGGATTGGTTCAGTTTTTTTTGGAACCTGCACATTGTGATAAGATCTACATGAGACCAAGCTGAATATTTTTCATGTTACATCTGTGGTTTACCAGAAGTGACAGTATCATATAATTAGTGATGTAACGTTTGAAACATTTAGTAAAGTTGCATGTGGATCTAATCTTTATGCCTAGTGGAGCTATTATATATTTGTGTAGACTGTAACTTCTTTTCTGTAATGTCTTTATAGCTCATAGTTGATTGGAATGATGTCTATTATAATAATTCTATGCCTAAGGGTAAAACTTGTGGGACATAAATGAACTACTATCTCTTGAATTCTGGTTGATTTTACAGCAATAAAAAAGCTAAGACTTGTCACGTGTTAAATATCATACATATCTAATTCAAGTAGTTATTTCAGTTTCTTATCACTTAATATTTAAATAGCAATATCTGGGCTTTTATTGGTAAAAATAGTTATGAGGTGTAATAACTATCATTAGGATAATTAGCTAGCAAAAGCTGGAGAGTCATGAAGAGCAGAATTTAGAGCTAATTAATTACACTAGTAATTGGTTTTCCTTATTTTAGGCTCATGCTGTACATACTCTATGGCACATTCTGAAGTGCCTTTGTATTGAGAAGAGAATTTTTGTACACACCTTTCTGGGTGATTTTGGGGTTTTACTCCATGGCCAAAGTGGGTTGTGACTCACCAGAAGGACAGATTCCTCTGTACTGTGGTACAGCAGGGACATGTCTTCTGCATTCTGGGGCTGTTTTCTGTGCTCTAATTCTCAGTGAAGGGCTATGGCAACAACAGGAGTAGTATTTCTGGGTGTATGTTCTGCAAAGTACTTCCTTCCTAAATGAAAATAATATTTGTCTCCTAAATTGTCTCTGGATCTCCTGACAGTGAGAGAGGCTTGTTTAGAGTGCCCTTATCTCAGACATGGCAGATTGCAGGTGCACTGACTCTTAGTGTTGGCAACACACTGGGGTTTGGGGCTGGATTTGTTGGTTTGTTGGTTAGTTGTTTTTTCTAAAATTTTCAGATTTTTTTAGGTCTTTTCTTTCTAGTTACATCTTTAGTAGTTGAATGCCTTGTTTCTTTGGCAATAGCCACTATTTTTGTTGGTTCCAGTTAGCATAAGATTTTGCCATTTGTAATGCAAGTTTTTCACATTTTTGACCTTAAGAAATGCTGGTGGGCAACTTTCATCTGAATATGACACTTAGTGCTCTGGTCTAGTTGACACAATGGTGATCAAAGATTGGACTTGGTGATCTTGGAGGTTTTTTCCAACCTCAGTGATTCAGTTAATTCATTTATCACTGTGTATGTGTGTAAAATCAAAGAAAAGGCCTTAACAAATTCTCCTTTAATTCCTCATTGCAATAAACATTTAAAATGTTAGGCAGAAGTCACATCAGTAGGGTTTGCTATTTGAAGCTGGCCGTGACATGAAACATGTGAAGAGCTTTCAAGGTTGGATTTGAGAGAAGGCCATGATTGTCTTGATTCTGTCAACCATAGTTATGTAAATATTTGTTTGACTTTTATTATAGGTGTTTGTTGAAAGAGCTGGCAGGTTCCTTACCCTTATTTTCACTATTTGTCCCCTAAGCACTGTGGTATACCATGCACAACTGAGTTTTAGTCATTCTGAAAACAACTGAACAAATGTTAATTTTTTTTTTTTGCATAGTATTAATTGTCATTTATATATATATGCAATAACAAAAATATTTGTTCAAAGGCCAGACTTCTCTAATTACATTTTGTTGCAAATGAACATTGTCAAAGTGGCTGTAATGTCACTATTGTAGCAATTTTAAAAAAAATTAATATTATTAATTGTGACATTCAGTGGGAGTGCTTGTGATAACAAACGTTGTGGCTCTGTGTAATGGAAGTTTGCATGCTCTGGTCCTTACAGTTTCTTGCATCAGATAATGAAAGTATTTTATATGTGCAAGTGGCAGAGAAATTTAAGCATACTCTGTGACTAATACTTAATAATAAGTCTAGATATAATCAGTAAAATATCTGCAAAGTTGCATACAAGCAAGTGTGGGTTAAATAACCTTTTTATTTTTAATTTATTGTAGCTACATGGATACAGTCCAGAGTATACATACTCCAATTTTTGATCCGCTGAGATGTACATGATAAAATTAAAGAGGGTTTTTTTGTAATTTGGGACTTCAGAAGGGCTTTTCCATAAAGGCACTTAGCCTATGGAATCGTGTCCCCAGAGCAGTCTTTGAGATCATTGTGCTTAGAAGCTTTTAAAGTTCATTGGTATAAAATGTGCATGGAAAATATATATTGAACATTGACTGAGAGAGAGGCAAAAAACAGAGTAGATTTAGATTATATATTAGAAAGAAATTCTTTACTGTGAAGTTGGTGAGGCACTGGCACAGGCTGCCCAGAGGAGCTGTGGATGCCCCATCCCTGGCAGTGTCCAAGGCCAGGCTGGATGGAGCTCTGAGCAGCCTGGGATAGTGGCAGGTGTCCCTGCCCATGGCTGGGAGTTGGAACAAGGTGATCTTTAAGGTTCCTTCCAACCCAAACTGTTCCATGATTCACTTCATTCCCCTCCCCTTACGTTTTCAGCAAGTTGCTGCCTGTCTCTGCCTGTTCCTGTATAAAGGTATCTGGATTCACTGAATCCTTCTCTGCTCTCATAAAATGCTAATGGGGCAGCAAGTTGTAGGCTATTGCAGGGGGAAAGCATCCTAACTATGTACTTTGAATCCTTCTACAGCTTCTGATTCTAGGCTAACATGCCCAGAGAGAGAGAAAAGAGGAGCAGATAGAGGCTTAGGGTGATACAGCAGCATCAGTATATGGCTGAGGAAGATTGGTTTGTGCCATGATGTGTAAGCAAGTCATGTTTCCATGCTCTTTAACTGAGCAGAGTAACAGCCTGTTGGTTCTTACTGTGGTTTCCAGCTCTGGTTTCAGTTATCTGTGGGTTTATGATCTTCTCTCGGTGCAATTTATCCAAACAATAAAATTTTCTATTTTGGGCAGCAGCGTGGAGCTGCAAGTGGAGGCTGAGTTTGTTTGCTCTTGCACCTCTGGGACAGGGCAGCTGTGTGAGGGCTCAGTCAAGGACACTGGCAGTGACATTTTTCATTTCCCAGCAAGTGCCAGAGATGGAGTGTTGCTAGGCTTGTCACATTCTCTAGCATGCTGAGTTACATGCAAAGAGCAGATATTTCTAAAGTACTGCATTCATGGTTCATTTGGATGAGCAGGCATTTCTAATTTGGCACCAGCCTAATGAAAAGATGCATTCCATTCCAGATTCCAGCAGCTGCAGACTTCATTGACTCCAAAGATAATGCCTTTAGTTTTGGCTGTGGAACTTGAGTGATACTTCAGCTGACTGCTTCTAAATCCAGTGGTTGTTATACTTAGAGGGAAAATAATGAAATAAAATAGTTGCACTTTAAATTCACCCTTATGTTAGTTTTTGTTTGAACTGTTGGTAAATCACTTTAGTAGATTAACTAAAAATTTATGGCATGTTTTATATGCTAAAAAACCCACCCTAGCAAACCCAAAACATATCTGACAGAAGAGGTAATGCAGAGGACTCTGATTTAATATATACATGCTAAGCACTTTTGCTAGCAGTGGGGGTGAGTCATGTGCTTTTATTCTGCATTTCTTTAAATTCTGAAGGGGAGCTTGAAGGGTAGCAGCTGAGGTGGAAATTTGATTTTATTATATATTTGAAGGTAACCAGAGTGAATGGTATATGTAGCCTTGTATGTTTGGAAAAAAAAAAAAAAAAGGTGAAATTTGGACATTGTATTAGATTAAAATCTTTTAAAAGTGCTTAATGTATACATTTCTCTCTGACATTCTTCATCTTTCAATGTTCTTTATAAATAACATACCTTGTCTGCTTCCAAACTGATAGAAGAAGCCCAATCTGATATAAATGTTGTTCTCCTAATTCAAGTACAGAGCAGATAAGTTCCCCATTGTGCAGTCTGATAGAAGCATCTTCTGGTGATTCTTTTGGTTGCTCTCTCTATTTTAACCTAAAAATCACTATTGAATTTACTTCTGTAGATTAAATTGAGGGATAATCCATATTCTTAAAATTAATCACTTAACACCTAATTTTTAGACCTAATATTTAGTCCTTGCCATGCTAATTTCAGTTAATTGTAAATTAATTGCTACCTGCAGGACCTATATCACTTACAAGAAAGGTATGCCTGCTCACCAGAAAAAAAAACAAACCAGGGACCTTAAAAAAGGAGGAAGAGTGACATGGCACTGTTAACTTTTAAAACCAGATCTGTTTTTCCTGCACATGTAACTTCAGCTTTGAAATTCCGGTATTTTAACAAAGTTGTTCTCCTTTCTGTGTTTATGCATTTTTCTAAGGACAGTAGAAGTCTTTACCCTTTTTTTTTTAAATATTGAGAAAAATATCAAGAACTTTATGGATTATAAGGTTGAGAGCAGTGTGTTGATATATAGACACATTGCACAAAGTTTTTGTCCCTGAAAGCTACAGAATATGACGTGGTGGTGTTGGAAAGAGGAGAAGGAACATGTTTTGCTGAGGTGGAGTGTTCAGAACAGAGCCAGATTTTCCATACAACAAACTGAGAATGAGAAGGGGTTTTTTATGGATGTGGTAGGGTGAGAGGTGGGGTGGTAAATTGTTCTGAAACTAATTGGAGAAGAGTGATAAAAGAACAGAGTAACCATATAAGAAGCATCGATGTTGCCATTTGTTACATAAGATGACCAGCTCGAGTGTTCAAAGGGTAAAACTTGGAAGTGCTACCTAGAACTTCCAAGGAAATAAATGAGAGAGTCAGCAATTTCTAGCCTGAAATAGAGGGTCCAGTAGTTAAACTTTTCCATTCATATTGCATGAAAATAATCTGTCTGATAAAAGTTGTATTGTCCTGAGCATTTAGGATTCATATATGGTTGGCTCTTAAGTCACTTGGGCATTTTAAAATCCAACCTGACATTATGGGGATGTTACTACCAACACCTAGATTTGAGATACTTACCTGAAAAACTTGATTGTAAGATTTTTTTCTCCTTTTCCTTTTAGGATGATTGGATTTATCTTTATTGATTGTATTCCATTTGTAAAATAAGCATGTTGTATTTAATGATGAGCCAAGATTCTGTGATAGATGAGCTTTCACCAGTAGAATGGTGTATCTAATACTGAAATATGTGTGTGTATGGTTTGAGGTTTAGTCCTGACTTCATTCAAGATACCAAAGTGGGAAGAATTAAGACTGATATTTTTCTTCCCCCATCCCCATTATGTTTAGCAAAGTGTTCTTTGTCTTGGGCATTTCTGTGCCATGGTGGCCCATGGAAATTTTTAAGTCAGAATTGTCCATCACTGACTTTTTTTCTGGATGCTGCCATAAGAAAATCTTGGCAGTTTATTGAAATATTATCTCTTGGAATTTACTCAAAGCTGAAGTTGAGGAGGTAGTTCTGATTTATAACCGAGGCGGATAATGTAAATTCATTTTTGTTTTTACAGGCATCTATTCAGAATAAGTGTTCTGGACTGAAAAGGAAAAAAAAAAAAAACAAAAAACCCTTAGCAAATCATAAATGTAAAATCCAGACCCAGATCTTCAAACTGGAGAGCCAAATGCACTTTTTTAACACCTAAATGGCAGTTCTACTAAAGAACAAGTTAAGCAACTCTGATGTGACTAAATTTCATTAAACTTTGAAAGATTGCAAAAGCACTTCATTTTAAAAAGCATTGTAAGTCACCAAACTGGATCCTTTTTATGTTCAGTGGCAATAATGATAGAGTAAAACATCTGGTGTATAAGATGTTTTATACAAAGCATAGATCTAATAGTGGGCTTAAATTAGCAATGTATTAATGGCACATTGCACTGTAGAAGTCTTTTTAAAAAGGAATACCTGGATTGAATAAGTAAATACAGACTTGCATTTTGTGGAAATCCCCCCAGTTACTCCTTTATCTTATGTTTGCTCAGCTTTTAGAAAGTGTGTATTAAGTCACAATGCTAACAGGAAAAAAATCAGCTCTGTAGTTGTTATCTGACACTTTCTTTACATGATTCCTCCAAAAATAGTGCTTATAATGCCATCACATTTTTTCTGATATCTTCTTGTGTAAGCTTAATTAACCTTTTGGAAACACCACCTCTGTTATCAGATTTTGTAACAAAATATTGTGCATGTGGTTTTTATAACATTTTTGCACTCATTTTTTGGTGCTAGGGTAATGCTAAGGTAAAAAGTTAAACACTGATATTCCAGTTCCTCAGGGGAGCACTCACTGTTTTTTATCTTGTCTCTATTACTGAATTCTTTTGTGATCTGAACTCTTTCAAATGTAAAACACTCCCATTTTCTGGAGGGTGAATATGAGATCTAAAAATCTGAACTTGAGAAAGGTTGAAGTTGATGGGAGCTGCACTTGCCTCTATCAAATGCCATGTGATTCTAACTGCAATTAATTCTTCATTTTCATTATCAAAACCATATTCTGATATTCTGTCAGGTGTTAAAAAAGACACCACAAAGATGTGCTGAGGGGCTCAGCAGAGAGGTTTAGTAGGTTCTGACTCCAGGAGAATTATCTGAAGTATCTGCAGTTGCCCTCAGATCAATCAGAGCATGGACAATAAAAGGTGCATTCATTTTGAAAAATCCATCTTTTACACATGTAAAGTTAGTTACTGGTTTTGGACATAGCCACGCTGCCTTTCTAGTTTTGATCTGCAAAGTGGGAGTCTGGTCATATCAGCCAGAGTCCAGGAGTGTTCTGAAGCTAAATGTATTGATATTTCTAAAGTATTTATAGTCACCTGTGGAAGGGGCCTTGAAGTAATTGATCATTCTCTATTCATCATAGGGGTTGAGGAGTGTGAGGCAAATACAGAGAGGATGTCAGAATTCATGAGTAGGAGAAAACAAATCACTTATAGAGCATGAACTCAGTTTACAGGGCTGTGGCACAAAAGCTGAACATTCAGTTAAAGTCTGGGTGATAACACTAAAGGAAGGAGGACTCATACTATGGGCTTTTCAGTTTCTGAGCACATCTCAGCAATAAGAGAATATATAATAACCCTCCAGGCATGTACTTTTTTCGCTGTGTACCTGTAGTAAATGTTTTTGGTGAAATAAACTAATAGTTGATTTCAAGTTCAGATAAAAATTATAAAAATGACAATGTTTGAGGATTTTTTTTCCTTCTGTAAGATATTTATCTCCTCCTGAGATTTTTCTCTTGCTACAGTATATTTAGGGCAAATCACAGGCACATGTTCATCCTCAGCTATAAACCCATGCTTTTACACAAAATCAGAACAAAGTTGTGAGGTATTTTAGGAACACACATTTTTGCAGCTAATTCAAAGCAGTGATCCAGTTAGATGAAGCACTAGTGCTGCCACACTGGGTTTATTACAAAGAATGATATAAGGAATATAATAGATACAATTTTGTAGTCTACCTGTTCACACAGTCAAGGAAAATATCACTAAAAACAATGGTCAGAGTCAAACACAATTTTCAGGAATACAGGGATGTACTGAAGGACATCTGCTGTACCTCTGATATTCCAGCAAATGGTTTTCCCTCACCACAGGCTTCCAACAACACCCATCTGGGGTGTGATTTTGTGATTTCATTACTGGGGACTGCAGGACTATCAAAATCCATTTTCACTTCTTATCACTTTGGAACTAGAGGCAACTAATGCCATATTCCAGCCAGGCTTAACATGTTGCTATTAACTCAAATAATTATAGGGATTTGTGAAAACTTTTCAGTAATAATTACTCCCTTTGACAGATTTGTGCCTGGCTGAAAATATTATTTATTTCTAGTGTGTGCTGTGATTGATTACTCAGTAGTTAGTCTCTTTAACAAGATGAACAAACTCTTTATTTTATTACCTGAAACAAAACAGAACATCTATCCAAATGTCAATTCAGCAGTTTGCCATATTAGTTCCATCTCAGGAAAACCAAATCCCAATCACTTTCAACCATTCCTACTACCTCATAAAGAGATGGCATTTTTGGGAAGAATCACTTTACAAGAAAAAATGCCAATATAAAGATTGGTTCATTCAGAAAACAAAATATGCCAGGATTCACTTAATCTCTAGAAGACTCATATTTGAGTGGCTGTATCATTGTATTTGCTTAGCTCACTTTCAACAAAGAACGCTGAATTTTTTTTTTTTTTTTTTTTTTTGGTTGAACAGAAATAAGAAAAGCAGCAGAATGAGCAGCTGTATATGTGCCACAGAGTGACATGTGTTCACTGTGAGAGCAGAGATAGCGTGGCTGGGGATAACAGAGCTGAACTTCAGCTCTCACAAGCACTTGTCCACACATGGAATTATTTAGGAGCAGTGAGTCTTGAATAACTCCATGTGCTGACACTCTAGTTTTTGTTTAGCTTAACACACTCTGATGGACTGAATTAGCCCAAAATAAGGCAACTTTATTCTGGAATAAGTGTGTCTACAGATGGAATTATTCGGGAATAGCTGTTCTTGAACAGTCATTACTAAATAATTCCATGTGTAGACAGTCCTTTAATCTAGCAAGTTCTTAAGTCATTTCTGAAAACATGACTTAGTTTCCTGTGTTATTAAGGGGCAATCTATATATTTTTATCAAAAGTATTGTTCTGGAAAAAAAGCCCCATTGAAGTCCCAACTGGTCTTGAAATTTGTATGCTAGGCTGGGGGAAGGGGGTACCTATTGTTTTTTTCAGACAGGATTCAAAACAAGACAAATGTATGGCAAAACAGCAATTTTCAATGCAACTCAAAAATACTAGTCTAAACACTTCTAGAGTTTCTTTACTAGGGAAGTAGCTTGAAAGAGAGGATTATTGCTTTAAGGTCTTTTTGCCTATCAGTTTTTTCATCTGATTATATTTAAAAGTGAAGGTAAGAAACTGACAGAATAATATTGGCTATTACACTGTTGACCTTACAGTGAAAACTTGGGTTTTATAATGAGGTAACTTTTCCCCCTGTGTCAAATATGTAATTCACTAGAAATTCATTACAACCAGGAGTTTCAGACTAGTCCAACCCAGTGCTTACATTCTACTTACCTGTAAACTGTGTCTTAATGCATCTATCCAATTCACTTGTGTAGGTTACCAGTGGAAATCTATTGCTCATTGGACAGCTTAGCTATTTGAAAAGTTGTTATTGCCTTGAAAACAGATTGCATAAGAAGATTCAGAATTCAAAACATATTATTTGAGAAACCATTAGATTATCTGTTCTTATTACAAACAAATGAGCTTCACTAACAAAATATTCAGAGTTTCTCCATGAGGAGATTCTTTGGTAAAGAATGAAAGGCTCTATAGTGATTGTTAAGAATTTTGAACAATCTTAGTTTTTTTTTTAAGAAGCCACATTCTGAGTCAGTGTTATTTTTGTGTTCACAAATGTAAACACACAGCTCAGTGTACTATTGTTAATTCAGAGCAGTGAAACAAACGTGCAGAGATGTTTAAACAAGGACTAAATGCGTGTGGCACGTGAATACTCTGATGGACCTACTGCTGTATGAATAGTGATGGTTCTGCTGGGACAAGCTGTTGCTTCCTGTAGCCAATTTCCTTACAGTGTAAGGCAGCAAAAGATGTATGCTCCATTTTTTTACTTTTTTCTCTGGTTACAAATCCCCTATTTTCTGTGTGTATACAAAAATGTGGATTTTGCTTCATTGTTCTCTCCCACTCACATGAATCACATTCTTGACTAAAGGCAGCCAAAATAGCCTTCAATGTAAGCCTTTCTCCTAAACACCAACATTAAAAATTACCCTGCCGTGAGATCATAGCCAGCTTAATTCAAACAAGGCTGGTGTGGAGCAGCATTGTACCTGATCTGCCTATCAGTGTCCTATTCTTTTCTCTCTCTGTCATAATGGAGCAGACTGAGAAGAATTGGACTGCAGTTTTTTTCTCATAAACGCATGGGAACTTTGGCAAGATCAAGACACATGGATAGCGTTATTGCAAAGTCATAAATGGGATTTCTGTGGATGCTTCAAATACCTTTCTGCAGACTACCAACAGCGTCCTTAGTGGGCTTGAGGTAATTCATTGTAGGAGATTTGCTGAATAAACACTGAGCTTGTTGCTCTTCAGGTACAATTGTTCTGTGTATTACTGTGTGACCACAGTAGTGAGCTGTTGGAAAGAGACTTCAAAAAACCACCTGGTACTTTCCATGGGACACTGTGTGTGTAGAACATTGGGCAGCAGAACTCCTGGGAGTCAACTCTTGTTTAGCAGCCTTTGGACTGTTTAAAATCTTGCTAAGGTTAGCTTACCACATGAAGAAGCCTGCAAATCTCATAAAACTGGAATTTTGGTTAACAAAAGCTTGCATTAGGAATCTCTCATTTGTATCTCTGTTAAATGTGTGTTGATCACAGCAGTCCTACTGCAGGCTAGGTTTTGGATGTTACCAGATGGGCTTGTAGGAGTGCTGCAGACACATAGGGCTGTCAATCAGGTTGCTTCCAGTCTCTGTGTAAAAAAGGGACAATTCTGTCAGGAAAATGAATGAAAAAAATGTTCTCTTTTTGAAGTGAAAAGTGCTACCTTTCTACTTTATAGGGAAAGTTGCTTGGGCAGCTGCTTTGTGTCCCCTTTTTTTCATGGTTCTTCCTGAGATAACGTCTGAATTTTCACCCTCTCTCAAGCCACAAGTGTTAAGATCTGCAATTTAAAGTCTGTTTAGACCTGAGCTGCATCTCTTTCTGTTTGTGCACAGTTCTCTCATCAAATGTCAATTAAGTTCTTCCAGACCCAGTGAAAGGCACCAAGTGCCCTTATTATAAACAGGATTACATGTGGTGCAGTACCCATGAGGGAGAAATCTCTTTTAAGCCCCATGTCAGGGGTTTGTTTGAGGTAATCTCAGTTTTTCACATACTTGTATTAAATAAGAAATGTTCAAAGCAATCAGTCCAGATGCTAGTACTGGTTTAGGAGCATTAAACTTGAAAATTGCTGCAGCATCCTTTTTCTGCCCCAGGTAAACCAGCAAATTGCAGCTCAATGTTTACTTTGGGGTTGCACTGGTTTTTGGGTTTAATACTGTGCTCAAAGGCCCCCTTGGATGAGGTAGAGTTCTGGTCTATATGTAGTTTCCATTCTGTTAGAGTAACATGCTGCTTCTCTAAAACCTTAGAGAGGAAGGGACTGAATATTAGTGAAAAGTTTCTTGTGGATTCGTGCTTCCTGCTTAGTGCTCTCTGTAAAACTAAGTGCTGTGCTTGCTACATTTTGGTTTTTAATATGAAGTGAGGGGACAAAAACCCTGTACATTCTAAATGTTTGGGGTTTTTAGTCTGAAAGTTTGTTAAGAAGAAGCTAAAGTGTATGTGCAGATAGATAGATATGGACTTGGTTAGCATGTCAGACTGACCCAACTTTTCTGTGTAAACAGGGTTAATGAACCTTGCAAGGCACTGGATTAACAAAAGGAAAAAGAAGCTCAGGAGTGGTGAAAATGGCATTGGCATTAACTGGGGAAATGGATTGCCCTTCAAGTTTGTCCATTTGGCAGCACTTGTGGGCAAGCAACATGATGTTTCCTCTCTTTTCTTCTTCATTTCATTCCTTGTCCCATTCTTTGCACTCTGAGAGCTATTCAAGAAATGGACTTTATTCATCTGTGCACAAGGCACAGTTTACAGATGCCTCCTGATCCTTTAAGGTTGTTCATTCCAGGGCAATCCAAAACTAAAATACACATTGTGAATTTAACATCTTGTCAGGTCACATCTGTGAATATGTATGATGACTGTAATTGGAATGGGTAAAAAAACAGGCTAAGGCTGCCACTGGTGTTAAATTATTTTTCTTGTAAAACTCTTTTGAGCACCCTGTGTGACAAGTTGTTGCATGAACATATGAAAAGCCAGAATGAAGCCATGACTGTAGTCTTAGATAATTATTAATGGAAGTGCATGTTTATGAAGAGTGGTACTTTAGGTTTATGTACTATATAAAAATTAAAATGCATTGATATTTTAAAACACCACTATCCTGTCCCTACCCCTTTTCTCCCTACCCCCTATGTTTTACATTTTCTTTCCTCTAAAAGAAATGCTTTCTGATTAAGGATCATGTTGAAAACTCAGCAGTTTTTAATCCAGCTCTCTGCAGGCTGCAGTTCATGCTTCATTTAACTGATCAGTTCCACTGCTACATTACTAGACAAAATCACCAGTTTGAAGAGAGAAGCAATTATAGTAAGTCATAAAAATGGAACACCCCACATTTTAAGAAACTAAACAAATTTTTAAAACTCTCCACTTCTCATACAAATTATTTGGAGTGTGTTTTTGTACATGACCAAGTGAATAGCACAGTTTTCAGTGTTTTGCTACACTTTGTACAAGGAATCCAGATCAAAACATGAAGTATGTGCTCAGCTGTTCAACAGAGACTGTTAAAAAGATTATTCTGTGTGCTTTGAAATAACAGTATGGATGCACGTGAAAAAGTAGCAGCAAAGTAATGCAGAAATGCTTCTGTAAAGTGTGAGTGTCAGACTTGATCAGTAATTGCTAGTGTAAACCTTGAGGTTAGCATAAATAGGACTTCTAATCAGCAAAATTAATCCTTAATTTTTTGTGGAGCTGCTGTAAAGTAACTCTGTGAATAGATGGGTTGACAGGACAACAAATCAAACACTGAGAGGAGATGTTGCTGGAAAACAAATTTCATACCCTGCTAGCAAAACCCAAAAGGTGTGGGGCCAGCCATGTAACCCTAAATACTCCCATGGACTATTGCATAGAATTTATTTGACCTGTTCATCTTGTTGTGCCACAGTCTCAGAGAGTTCTTTCTAGTAGATATTTTTCACTTCAATACTCACAGGTTCAATACAGTTGCAACTTGTGCCTTGAAGGTTCAGAAAATAGCATCTCTTTCTTATTTTTCATTTTTGCCTATTCAAATTTTCATATGAATGGTTGTGATGAAAAGTTTACACTAGCTCTTCCTCTAGCACTATACTTTTTAAATGTGAAATTCTTGCAAGTGAGGGTTTTCTTTTCTCCATTTTCCCCTCACTCACATTTTTCTGTAGTGTTTCAATTTCTGTTCTTCAGCAGGCCTTCTTCTGCTGACTAAACTCAGACTCAACCACCTTATTACAGTGAAAATGTAGCAATTCAGGATGTCTCTTGAAACGGACATC
The DNA here is from genome assembly GCF_903797595.1 of Erithacus rubecula. Taxonomy (NCBI): domain Eukaryota; kingdom Metazoa; phylum Chordata; class Aves; order Passeriformes; family Muscicapidae; genus Erithacus; species Erithacus rubecula. The sequence continues at coordinate 4,171,771 of NC_136688.1, forward strand.
TCAAATCTGGACATTTGAAATACCCCAGTATTTCAAAAGTGTTATTGAAATTTGGAATTTATTATTAAAATATAAATTCACTTTATATTTAGTCAGTGCTTAAACATTTTTGCTCCTCTTTTGAATAAGAAAAGCTTGTCTTGAGCTGGAACTCATATTGATATCTTAGATGCTTATGGCATTGAGCAGTGGGTCAGTTGCTTGAATTCAGTAGTTGCTAATCATGTGGAAAAAATCCACATTTACTATTTTCACAGTTATCATTTGTACATTTGCTGGCATGCCATAAAAACAGGAGTGTGATGCAAGTTGGAAAGTTGATCAGAAAGCCCAGCCTCTGAAGGCTTTTCATGGTGTAAGATTATTTTTTGCTATATGTCAGCCCCATGATAGTCTATTGTGGCAATGTGAAAAAAAGGGTTGAGATGGTTAGTTTGTGCCCTACAGTTGAGAAATGTGTTCTAGTGTTACAGGAATTTATTGCAAATATTCCTAAAGCAATGTGGCATCTCATGTGGGGCACTGCAGCCCATGGTCAGAGACATGGGATCATGAAATTTGTCCTATGAGAGCATTTTCAAGCTCTTTATGTGATCATTATGTTGCAGCTGAGTCATGCAGATTTTTTTTTCCCTCTAACATGCAAATTTGTTTTCCAGAGCAGTAAATGTATTTTTCCATATTCTGTATTTTCTGGGCCAAAATATGTTTGGAGCATGACTGCTTAGACGAAGCAAATTCACTCCTGAAATACACTGCTTCCTAAGGCATATCCATTTCTTATGGAGTAAAAAAAAAACAAAACAAAAAAACAAACAAACAAACAAAAAAACCCTAAAAAACCACATTCATTACTTTTGCTCTGAACTGATGCTTAAGTTAGCTCAAGTTAGCCCTCTGCTTTTTTTCAAACAATCCTACAGTAAGAAAATAATACAAGACAACAGTTGATGCAGTTAAGCTGTGTGTTAGTCATCAGAATAAAAGACCTAAGAATGAGATATTTTCAGGAAGACAGAATTCGGCACATCTAAACAAAATTCTCTTCAGTAACCAGCACCAGACAACCAAAGTAAGGTTGCATAATTTTCCCAAGTTCTTCTTAAATTGCTTTAAAAATAATAGATTTTTTTCTTGTAAGAACACAATTAAAGCAGCTGAATTGGATACACTGATGCACTGCTACCCAATGCATTTTACTGTTGATAGTGTTTCAGGCTCAATGACTTAGAGGTCTCTGAAAACACAAGGGAATTTTGGAATTTTTTGCATTTTTGTGCTGTAGGTAGGTGACATTATGATTAAGTTGATTATGCAGATTCTGTGTTAGCATGTAGAATTTCCTTTAAAAGTAGCACTAACAGTCGAGGAGAGATTATTACAAAGTTCGGGAAATATCATTTGGTCATCTAACTAATCCCCATTTTTTGAGGCAGAGGGAGAAAACACTATGTGGATTGAGGTTTTGGTTTTTTTTTTAATTGTTATTACTTATGAAAAGATACCTTAGGTTAATCCATTTTGAATGTCAAGAGGATAAATCTGACAGGAGTCAGAAGAGCTCCAGTGGGACTAGCACTACAAGTTACAAAACAGCTAACATCATCCAAGACTAATTTCTTTCCCCTGTTTGTCCTACTGTGGAGGGAGAGTTAAAAGGCAATTCTTGGAGAGTTGAAAGGCTCCATAATAGGGCTCCTCTCTCTAAGGGAGTAAAACTGCTTTGTGGCCTTTGTCTTCAGGCTGCTAATAAACCATCCCATGCTGTGAGGCTTTGAGTTCACTCTTAATTCAACTTCAGTTCAGCTTCCATCAGCTTTGGTTTCCCTGTCTTTGTGAGATGTTTTTTTCCTTAAATACACAGTGTACCTAACTCATATTTGAGTTTCCTTATTCATTGCCTGAGTTTATAAATGCACGAGTTTCATAACACCCTATTTGGAAATTTTTGTTAAAGGATAGAAATTGCCAGAAGTATTTTGGTAGCTGAGAGTTTTAATGGTTAGTCTGTCTGTCTCTCTGAGTGCATGTCTTTTTCTGTCTTAAAGCAACATACAAATATAAGGATACTTTTATCCATGTCAGATCTTCTGGGCCATTCAAGAAGGCACATTATTCTGTACAGTTGCAGTTTGGCTGATCCTACTCCTTCCCTTCAGTCCCCAATTATCAGACCTATTTAGTAACATTTGCCTATTGTTCTTGCTTCTGCTTTTCCAGATAAGACGGAAAATATAGTGTTTGGGCTTGTAAATGCCAAGGAATTTGCACCTGGCAAATTACAGATTTGGCAAGAGGTGGCATAGGGGGGTGGGGAACTCAGTTAATTTTGCAATCAATGAGGTCTGACACTGGGAAAGCAGCTGCAAAGGGCCAGTCCCAGCCCTGCCAGCCCAGCAAGGCTCTGTTTGCTGCCTTTGTACCTAGACAGAGCTTAGAAAATGATGGGGGGAAGAAGGGGGATCTCCTGCCTTCTGGTGGCAGTCAGTGACATGCCTGTGATGCTGGGCTGGCAGCACTGCCCTCTCCATGCCAGGATCTTTCATGCCTCAGGAATGGAGCTGGTATTCCATGCCCTCTGATAATTAACCCTGATACTGCCACTCTCATAGAATGGACTGTGCTGGGGACAGGCACAACCAGTGCACCCTGGCATCAAAACAGCTCTCCTGGGAAATATTGGTGTGGTTGTGTCCAGAGCCAGAGGGAGCTCTTAAAATTAAAACAGACAAAGCAGAGGTACCCTAATATTTGTTTTGTTTTACACTGAGCATTTGCTTAATGAATTAAATGTCCCTGCAAGTCACACCCTTTACAAATGAGCTTAAAATACTTGCAGTCTCAATTAGAAATCATTTGAAATGATGTGGTGGTGCTGCTGCATGTCCCAGTGAGCATTGCTTGCATTTGTGCAGGCACACTTCCAGCATTAACAACACAGGAAAGAAGTAGGTGAGGATAGTCTGGGAATAGAGGAATAGTCTCATGCAGGAGCAATGCTGGATGAAGGGTGAAGTACCATCAATTTAGTGCTGACTTGAGGCAAAATCCTGTACTTAAAGGGTTGGATGTTTTTTACTAAAACGGCAGAAAACTGGTAAATTGGTCTCAGAGATCTAATTTGCGACCTTTAATGAAGTTTGCAGGGAGGTTATAGAAGCTGGATATCAAGGAGTTTCACTCTGTCTTCTCATCTACTTTTCAAAGAAGAACCTTTATTTCTCTGGTTTGGGTTTGATGTGTTATGTGAATCTATAAATACTCTATGGCTTTCTGTTTTGGTTTGGTCTTGCCAAGTAAAAAAGTTGGAAGTCTGATGAATATCTGCTACTGTCTTCTCAAAAATTTTCTATTATTATATTGTTATTATGAGAAATCAAAAAAGCACAAAAAATAAGCATACTGTTAAAAGTTAGAAGTTCTGTATTTTTGAATAAGTATGAAAAATAATTGCTATAAAAAATTGTATGAAAAATAATATTAGTTTTAAGGCAAGTAAACTAGTTTTGTTCTAGGTGCTGGAGAACTCAGTCACACAAATTTCATTTTGTTTCTGATTGAATGCTGCATTTGAATCTATAGATATTCAGATGTTGATGCAGCACACACATTTAGCTTGAAGGATGAACTCCTTGCTGTGTCATAAATATGTTAGGAATTTAGGATTTGTTATTTCCAGAGTGCTATGTGTACAGTTATCTGCAGAGTGGTTAGTGGTTTTCTTTTGAGGGTTTTTTGGTTCTGGGTTTGCAGCTTAATTCTTATACTGGATGTAGAAAATCAAAGTATTCAGTTCAATTTCAAGAGGTGAGATTCAGGTGAAATGTGTTGTGCTGTTAATGAATGGAAAAGAGCTCAATGCTCCAAATGGGGAAGGGTAGTAGAGAATTTAGAGGTTTTGATGCTTAGAGATAATTGAGAAGCAGGAAGGGAAATAATGTCAAAAAAAACCCCAAAAAACAGAGGAAGAGTTTTTATAAGAAAGTCACATATGCCTGAAATTAAATTCTGATTTTTTTATGTCAATTTGTGAGATTTTTGAAAATTATAGGATAAAAGAGTAATTCTGTACAGTATCAGCTTTCTTTGGTTGCTGATCTGGGCTGTTATTTCTGTGTTTTGAAAAACCTGAGCCTGTTTATTACTGAGTGATTTTTCTAATTTTTTTCCCCTGCAAATCCTGCAAACCCTAATTAATAAAAACCACATGTAGGTAGAGGGAGAGAAAGTGTTTTATTTTAAAATTGTATTATCTGCCATATTCCTACTGTCATTCTTTGCTTTTAGGACTGAAAATCAAACTGACCTTCACCAGCTACTCAAATGCAGCTGAGAACACATGTTGAGAGGGCAAAGGCTTGCACACGTAAATGTGATTTTGTAACCTCAGTTCATGCCAAAAGAAAGTACAATTATTCTCTACTCAAAAGTCTCAGTGGGAACCCTGGCCATTGTCAGATGGGTGCTTTGTGCACATCTGCTGCATTGCCCAATGCTTGACTTGACTGCTCACCCTTTCATTGAGGATAAACAAGGAAATAGAAGCTCCTGCTTGTGTAACTAAAAGGATATGAAAGGGTATGTCCTCACTGGAAGCATTTGGAGCAAAGAGTGGCCTGGCTTGGAACAAGCATTGAGGAACAGAATATATCCACGTTTTACCAGGTCACGCTGCCACATCCAGTGTACCATGGACAAATACTTATTCTTCAGACTTTCAAAAATATGCATAGTCAAGCTCTGAGGTATACAAGTAGGTCTCTAAACAAACATGTCAAGTGTGATTAGTGTTGTGTGCACATGGAATGGTGCATAGTCCTTTCTGCCCCTTACTGGCTCCTTTTTAAGTTGATACTGTCAAATACCAGAAAAAAAATTTTCCAAGTCTCAATTTCTTCAGGCAAAATGGGTTATAGCCAACGTCTGTAAAAGCACTTAGAATTTGTTGTTATTATGATAACTTCTTTTTCCTCCCAGAAAGTGGCATTCCAGTAGATGCAAGTGATGTCACTTAGATGTCTATCTGTTGTGTGGCTCTATACCTGCAGTAATATTTCCACTGAGAATTTTTTTGCTGTAAAATGGTTTTGACCCAAGAGCAGCTGTAAGCGTGAAATTGGTAATTGTTTCTGCCTTCAAGAGTGCTGACAGAAAAAAGACAAAACCAAAACTAGCAAGTGAAAAAAATCCATGACCAGGTACAGTAGCAGGAAGTTCAGGTAAGGTTGACAGCTGTTGTTTTGACAGGCTTGAGCAATCATTCCAAAGTGGTTCAAAGCTGTAGGAGCCTGCAGCAGGCTTGCAAACTGAAACAGACTCTTAACCTTCAAATTTAGCCACAAACTTTGTCTTCTGATGGAAGATCTTGGATAGGCTTGTCACACCTCTGAAAAAGCTCCTGTAACAGAGGGAATTTTATATACTGTGTGAAATGAGCCATCATCTTCAGAAAAACTCAGTTTCTTAAGTAGACCAAAGGGAGGGCAGTGCCCAAGCAGGAATCCAGGGCACCTCAAACAAAGCTCAGCTAGGATTTTGCAAGATGAAAGGTAAGCAGATACCCTGTGCTAAGTGCTTGTGTCAGGATAGAGTTGGCCTGTGTACACACAGGCTGTCAGCAGGCTCCCTTCGTGTTTCACAGTGCTGCTACACCTCCTGCTTTCCCTCCAGATAGCTCCCACCCCTCTCTGGTATGGTCATTCCTTACCTGGACTGTCCATTCTCCCATTGTTTCAAGAGACCCTTCCTCTTTCTCTGCAGCCAGTGTCCTGTAATCTCCTCCCAAAGAGGAGAAACTGAGAAGCATTTGTTTGGTCACACTAAAATGCGTGGGCTCTGACCCTTTCATGTGGGTACACTGATGCTAATGTAGGACTTGGCATCTTGCAGAAAACATGGATGCTTTGTGAATAAAGCATGTATTCTGCTTTCCCTTAAGAATAAACTTTGCTCCATATTTTTCATACACTGCTACTTCAGTTTCTTCAAAGGGAAGGAAGTCACCTTACTCCCACTGCTGCCAGCATCTTTCAGCATCCCTCTGGGGTCAGAATCATTTCAATGTACTCTCTGCTTCAGCCCCTGTTCCCCCTTTCCCCTGCTGCTGCTTAAGGAAAGGACTGTATGGTTGTCCAGTGTCACACTAATGCCTTCCAATTTAGGCCAGCAGCAAACCCAAGTACTTTTATAAAGTCAGCCCCTTAAAAACTGTATTAAACAGTATCCCTGCAGAAAATAGCAAGGCATATAAAGCAAGCTGTCCTTCAGTCTTCCAGGCATTGGCAAAATACTTTTGAAGCTGATATCTCATTTTAGCCCATAAATAGTTTCAGCAAGCTTCCTCTGAGCAGCAGCCAATCATCCTCATGGAAATCTCTTCACATTTAAAGGAAAAACTCAAACCAGGATTTACACTTCAGAGAATTTAATAGTAGTCTCAGTGGGTTTGTAGAAGCAGACTCTACTGGAACAGATTCAATTATCAACACCTAGTGCCATTTTTGGTGATTTAACTTTTCATGTTTGATCTACAAATGCCTCTCCAGAAGGGCAGGGGTCTGATGTTATATCTGCATAACCCCATGCAGGTGTCTTGGATATTACAGAAGTGCCTAAATAGCACTGCATGCCTCTGTGCTTGCCTCTAAATCCCATGCTGCTTAAGCCTCAGCTCTGAAGCATATGAAAAGGCACTATGTTACTTCAGGTCTCATTATTGGGTGAAGCATTAAGTGAAATTTTGACAGTTTGCAAGCTTTATAAATGTCAGAGGCAGAGGTAAATGCTGTGTCTGGTATTTCAACATAAAAGTATCACCTTAAGTCATCCCTTTGGTCAGAATGTTCCTTCTGTAAGGTTTTAATCCTGTTACCCTCTTTGCTTCAGTAACAGGTACTGTGTGAATCATGAGGTGTTCTCAAATGTTTAGACTACTTTCACATGCACTTATAAATGCAGATAAGGTTTATAAAATACCTGTAATGGTGATTTGGTGGTATAAAAAATGGTCCTTTTTGTGAAAGGTTGCTGTTGATACTTCTTGGTGCATCACTCGAAACATGAAACACCTTAAGCATCCATTGCATGGCTGAAACTTGGAAATCACCTTCTGCTGTAAGTTTAGACAATGAGACAGCTGTAAATAGTTGCCATTTTACCTGACTGTGGACAACTTGATCTGCCTTAGTCCCATTTAGTCCCTATTGGCATTCCTTCTTTCAATTTTCTTTTGTGATAATGGGCTGGCTTGGCAATTCCAGAACTTGAAACTCATTCTGTGATCTTAGACACATGTGTCTCTAATTGTTGATTTCTCACAATTTAGAGAAGCCTGAGGAGAGTAAGAGAAAAGTAGTTGATTTCTTCAAATCATGTTTAAGCATGTTTGGGTGCAAGGTGCATCTTGGTGGATTTGCTGCCATGCAGCTTCAAGTTTCTCCAGCAGGAATGTGTATTAGTTTCTGTCAACTTTCAGAGCAAAATACTTCTTCGTGGCTGCTGAGGAGGAATGAAAACAATCATAAAGTACTCATTGCCATCATGGGAGCTGGGTGATATGATGTCTTTTGAATGAGGTTTTTACTTAAAATCTTGCTGGATTTACTGACTGGCTGAGGCAAGTATTTCCATACAAACATACTGGTAATAAACCAAGTATCTTTGGTGCAGACTCTGAGGGAGCAGGACTGCTGATTTTTAGTGCTTGTTTTTCTGTGGATAACAGGTAGTAGATAGCAAAAAAAGATGTTTCTGAGGATTGAGAATGACATCTCAAAAAAGAAAAAAGGACTTTACTAAGTCCTTGGCACAGAAATGTTATGTATGCATAAGGATATGAAGGAGTCAGTGAGAAATTTCAGAGCTCCAAGTACCCTTATGTACTGTCTTAACTACATGGGGCATATGGTGGGTTTGTTTTGTTATAAACATTGGTCTGACTTAGCTACAGTAGGCAACTGACACTTCTTTCTGGAGACTGGATTCATTTTCAGTTTTGTTTGACACATTTGGGCTAATCAACCGAAATGATGTCATGGACATCAAATTGTCCTGGCATACATCCTAAAAATGATCTTGTTGGAAAGTTCCAGCTGAATTTTTGTCAGTGGAAAATGTACTTTCAGAAAAAGCAAAACTTTAGGTGACATCATGATAAGATTGAGAGTTTTTCTTAAGAAAGCTTAAAGAATTCTGTATGGTCTACTATCCTACCTGAGATCTTTTTAGATTGGTTAGTTTGTTACTTATTTTGTCCAGTGTTTTGCTGACCCACAGCTCTTCCCTCCTCATCCTTCTGCAGGAGGAGAAAGCCAAGACTCGTGGAATGATAGGAGACTCTTGGATCATTGTATCAGTACTACAGCCCTTCTCCTGTGAAGGAGAGACTTCACCTCAGCTTGTTTGGTGGATTCTCTGAAGGATCCTGGCCAACTTCCAGCTGGACAGCTGCTATGACCTCACACAATTTTCTGAGGCACAAATGAAAGATTAGCAAAAAATGATAGATCTGGGGCTGGAGGCTGTCATGTGAACATGGGACAGAAAAGAATTTTCTTTTCTAATTTTAGAGAGCTTTGAAACGTTAAGAGAACTTCTAAATATGTACTTGTGTCCTGTTGAGTTGTTCCTTCTGTTAGCCAAATCAAAATGCAGGATCTGCCTAAACTTGAAGTGTGATGGTTTGTTCATAAAGATTCTTTTTTTTTTTCTTTTTTTTACTGATTATTCCATTTCCACACCTTATTTTTTTTCTTACCATAACATCAACCAGTCTCTAAGATTTGACTATTAGAGCTTATTGTGTGTTGGTTATAGGCCATTGCTTTATTTTCATCAGTGTTGTTTCCCTGCCCTGTTTGATGCTCATTAAGGTAATATTTTTCCTAAGCAACTCAACCTTATTTTCATTTTGCAATTGATCCTTTCATTTATTCTTTGTTTTACATTTTAAGCAGTATATCATGTATAGCAGATATGAAAATGTTGCTAACTTTTCATGTGCACAGTGTATTTGGTCAGGGTGATAAAACTGAAGCAAAGATGAGTCTCAAAAGTAATCTTTGGAAAGAAACTTGGAAGTAGGATTACAGCCCACCCCTCTGTGGAGTCTGCTGAACCACTACAAAATAAGGAAATGTGGCTAATCTGAGTAGAAGCATAAGCCCCTTAAATAAATTTGTCTTTCAGGTGCATAAAAATGATAATTTCTAAGCATACATTATATATTGTAGAAATTTAATACTGTATGACCTGTTTTCTCCTAGAAAGGTTTTAGTTTCAAGAATTTTTCAAAATATTTCATTCCCATGGGAAAATATGTGGAGCTACAATTATTTTGCATTCTGTTGCTACAAGCAGTGGGTGTGAATTTGTTGAAGGGGTTTTGCTAGTGTTACCTCAGGAAAAGATATTTCTAAAAGAAGGCTGAGTGATTTTTTGTGCAGTTGGCATCCAGGTACCCTCAGATACAAAAATATCCCAGACATAAGAAAAGAGGGGAGTTACCTGAGGTTTACTGATATAGAGAAACTGTTCAAGAAGAAGACTCAGCAAAGTGGGGGGCAGAGCTGGGCTCTCTAATACATGGCAGCTGCCCATTTCCTCAAGCACAGTACTGAACCCAGCATTAATGGGAAATGCCCCTTTACCTATAGTAAAATACATTGTTTTGTTTGGCTGAGATGGTTAAAAGGATCAGGGTTGGATTAGATTTGGAGTAGGTATTCTGTCTCTGCAAGATGATGCAGCTGTTATAAATACAGACTTATTCTTTCCTACTAAGTTTGTACTGCACCAAGTGTAAAAAAAAAAAATCCAAACAGCTCAGTGCAGAATAATGAAAGACAGAGGAACAAAATTATTACTTCTAAAAATAACTGTTTGGAAGTACTTGTTGCTAACCTTCATGTGATCCCAACCAGGCCTACAGGAAAAAAAAAAAAAAAAAAAAAAAAAAAAAAAAAAAAAAAAAAAAAAAAGTAGATGGAAGCAGTATTGTATCAATGATTACTTTAAGGAATAAATCCAAGCACCACAACATGTACAATAGAAAATTTTGTGTGGAAATCACAGAAACTGCAAATTGCATGCAACAGGATCAAATTAATATCAAGCTTTGCATTGCATACAAGATAGTAACTCGTACTTTTAGAAGAACAGAGCACTGTACCATCTGAAAAGTGTATTGAGCTGAATTTTAAATGTCTATCAATAAAAAAAGGGCTTGGAATTACAGAGTCAGTATTTTAAAAATATCCCAAGACTCTAACACTCGTGCTTTAGGGAATACCAGTTTGCAGACAACTGTTTATTCTTGGAGTATTTGAGCTCTTGGGAATTGTTTTGTAAAAACTGCCTGGAAGTCATATTATTTCCTTTGGAGTATCTGGTTCTGGGCTATCCTGCAGACTAAGTTGTTCTATAATCCCATTTCTCATTCTAAAAGTAAATATTTCGTGGTTTTTTGTTTGGGGGTTTTTTGTGTGTGTTTTTGTTTGGGGTTTTTTTGTTTCTCTGTTTTTGTACATTTCCTCACAATCTTCCTAAACTTTTTCAGATAGCTTTCCGTAATATTTAATCACTAAATTAAGATTCATTGTATAAGGATGTAGTTGCTGATATTTAAATCTAATCTGTTATTACACGGAAAGGTTTCTGAAGTCAAAGTCTGAGTTCTCAAGAAGTGCTTGTTTGATCTCGGAGAAGATATCCAGTGATTAATGTTAACGATAAGGTGTTGATTGCTGCTTCGGAGAACCTATTCACAGAAACAATAGCCCATTATACTCTACTTTAACTACCATATAACAATATTGAAGTTTTCCTCCGTAGAAACAATAGTCTTATTTATACATCCCTGTCTGCCTCTAAACCAGCATTGCAGTTTCTGACTTCCTATGAGGTCCAAAGTGCCCATTAACAATTTCGAGGCTTGAAGAGTTCAGTGCTACTAAGGTGCAGCAAAAAGTGAGTGGAATTGTTCAGTCTGTCTCCTGAAGCTTCCAGAAAAGAGTCTGAGTGCTAGAGCTGCTGGCTGGGTTTTGTAGTTATCTGAGAGGTGCACTAAGATCTGAGACAACCATGCTAAATTCTCTTTTTCTTTGAGTAAGACTAAACAAGCCCTCTCAAAGTGTTTCATGCTGTTGCCAAGGGTAAGGAGCACCAGGTGCCCCTTACCAACACCAATATCATCCAAGACCATCGAATTGAACAGAAAAATAACTACAGCATCTGCTCTTCTCAAGGGTGGATCTTTGGTCCCAGAGACCTTACAGAATTTTTGGTGTAGTCAGTTTATCCTTGTTAGGCTGTTTTGAGTTGTTTCAGCGCACTGAAGCACTTGCAGACTATGGAATACTCAGGCACTGAATGTATGAACTGACCAGAGCAAACATTTATCTTATGCTTCTTTGATTTAAAAAGAAACAAGCCTGAAACCCTTCCTTCTGCTGCTAGTATGTCAGTGGTTGCAATTTAGCAAAACAGATTTTTTAACAAGTGGAATCTATGCAGTAAGTTGGGGGAAAAGACAAAATTACTACAGAACCTACACCAGAAACTTTGCTACCTTAGATGTTTATATTTAGTTCTGGAAATAGAGAACTTTTCTAACTGAAGTGATATTATGCTCATTTTCTTAAAATAGATTACTATTAATAGTATTTTAAGTCAAATACAGAGCTGCTACATTATGCTGTGTTAGCAAACTTAAGTTGATAGAGAAACACTTGAAAAATTATTGATGATAGTGTCATTTCATTAGTAATGAATTTTTGCACACACAGATTCTTTGGCATGATATTAAAATTAAACATGGGTAGGGGAGAATGTCTTTAAATGGCCCATGCACTGTCACTTCTCTTGATCTTATCTTAGCAGAGGTTCAGCATTGGAGGGAGGAAAGAGGATCCTTTATGCTGTGTAAAAAATGCACATACAGATTAAATGGTCTGAGTGATTTAGACTAGAGTAATAACTTGCATTATGTCACCCTAATGTTTTTCATCTGTTATTAGTCATCTTAAAATGACAATAATGTGGTGCAGCAACCACAACAGTTCTTCAGTTGCAATACACATACCAGGCTATGGAGGGTTTATCTGGGATCACTTTCTGTACTTTGGAGATTGAGCTGCATCCTGCCCATTTTTACTTAAAACCTTGCTTCTAAATAGCCCTTCTCTGTTTATTAGTACAGCTCATCTTTTAAAACAGACCCTGCAGAGGGAAGGAAGGAAATTGTCCCTCTGGACTGTGAGAACCCTTCAGTCTGGAGAATAGGCAGAGGAGATTCTGAAAGCTACCAACACCTTTGATTTTGGTTGTTACCAAGGCTTGTTGAGTGAACCCAAGGAACTTGAAAATGAGGGTCCAGCATAGATACTAACCTGTTTGAAGAATGAAGGAGGGCTTTTAGTTCTCATGCAAGACTGAAACTCAGATCTAGGTTCAGAATGACAGCCTGTAGCCAATTGCAGGAGCTGTTGGAACAGGGACCATATAACCACAGACCTACTGAAGGTGGATAGGGAAACTAGGGATAAGAATTATCATGACAATGGGAATAAGGAAGGGAAGTCCAGGCAAACTGCATGCATTTTCTTTTGAAGCAATTGATTGAGGTTTTGAGGGAAAAAAAATAGTATGAATACAGCCAGGAGTGAAAAAAGCAGAGAACAAGCCTGTGTTAGCTCAATTGTAGATTGATTTTTGAGCAGCTTTGTATCATGATTTGTGGGTGGAGGGTGAGAGGGAGGACTACCAATAAAGAGCATTGTTACAGTGGAATCCAACTTGAAAAAAGAGGATTGTTTTCTACAGGCCAAAAAATGGCACTGAACAAAAAAGAAAGGAAAATGTAAATAAGGGCAGACCTTTATATATGTATATATTTGAATTTATTAGCTGCCAACATTCTCAAAGAGAAATGGAATTTGATACATTATATTCTTAGTTTTATGCATTTCACTCCTACTAGAATTCCTCTGAAAGATGGTTTGTTTGAACATTGCTCTGGTTTAATGTTTGCTTGATTTCAAAATGCAGAGAATAGGTTAAAAGAGAAGACAAGATAATTCTTCAGGCTGAGAGAGAAAGCATCCTGAGAGTATCCCTAACCAAAATTCGATTAACCCTTGCTAGAGTCTCAGGAAGACACTAGCCAGTACCTGTACAAACTTCCTGAAGGAATGGCTTGAAGTCATGGCAGGGGAGGTTTAGGTTGGATATTAGGGACAGGTTTTTTCACCCAGAGGGAGTGGTTGGGCACTGGAACAGGCTCCCAGGGATGTGGTCACAGCACTGAGCCTGTCAGAGCTCAAGAAGTGTTTGGACAATGCTCGCCGGCTCATGATGTGACTCTTGTCATATGTCCTGTGCAGGGATGGGAGCTGGGCTTTGATGATACTAATAGATTCCTTCCAACACAGAAAATTCTGTGATTCTATGAAGCTGTCAAATTGTTTTAAAGTAAATTTTGGAAATAATGTAGATTTTTACATTTAGAGAAGAATCAAAATCCTGTCATACTATCACAGTATTACAGAAAGCAATCAGTCGCTGCTGTTTCTTTCCATGTGCATCTGGATCATCTTGGATCTGTAATCTTAGGCAGCCTTTATAAACTCATGATATGACAGTTCCCTCTCAGGGTTTTTCTTCTTTTCTCTTTCCACTGGGAAACCACTTGAGTAAATTATGATGTGTTCTCTCAGATCTCAATTTCTGCAAAGACAAGTCAATACACAGGAGCTCTCTTAACCAGAAAGGCACTGTGGAACATTTTTAATGTCTCACTGAGCTCAATCTAATACCACCTGAAGTATTTTGTGAGTCATTTTATGTATTGTTCATCTAGGAAGGCATTTTATTGTGTGCTTACTCATTCCACTTCTCCCTCACGTCTGTGTTTTCCTCTGTTTAAAATAGGGATTAATTAATTGATGGTTTTAGGTGCACTAATTCTGCGCCACAAGATTCTCATCTCAAAGATAATTTTTATCTAACCAAAGAACTGCACTGCTTTCAAATGAATTAATACACATTCCAGTGTATTGAAACAATGTGGAACTGTCTCCTCAAATCCACACAGGTGTACTTTATTGAGGTTTCACTGAAATCAGATTTTTCCTTGCATATCTGATCTATCATTGCTTGTCACCTGAGAGAGAGATCACATCCGTTGCCCTGTTTGATTTAATTTTAGTTTGTTTGCTTGTATTAGGATGGGTAGATGATATAATGTCCCTGGTTTACAGGCATTTTGGGTATTGCAAATCTTTTTTTGGCTTTTGACACACGCATCCTGTTGGTCTGTTTTGCTCTATGTGACCCATCACAGTATTTTTCTTAGAGTCCGTTTCAAAGTTGTTGGAGTGATGTGCTCATTTCCTGTCTTTTTAACTTCAAGCCTATTCTTTTTTTATCTTGGGAACTTCATTTAGTAACCCAGGGTCTCTTAAGATCAGCAGTGAAAGGCTCCACCACATTTTCTTGCTAAAGAGGTGGTGTGAGTGTGACATCATTCATCTGTGCTAGACACTGACTCATAGGCATTTGACCCGAGGGTGGAACCCAGGAACAGGGGTTAACATGAAGTCAGCTGCTGTTGCACAATGCCTTTCACAGTTGTTCTCCCTCTCCTTTTTTTAAACCATCTAAATAATTGCAGAGTGCAGGACATAAGGAAGTACAGCAAGCAGGGCAAACATTGCTTTTGGGGCTCTTCCAGGGCGCTTTGTATACCACAGTGAAAAAGAGCAGGAAAAAAAAAATTTGATAGGTTATTGGTTTTTACCTATGGATGTAAAAATAGCTTTGTCCAGTAGCCAGAGAAGAAAAAGCAAGTTTGTATTAAACCTGTAATATCATACAACTTGTTGCATTCATTTTTGATGTGAAATACTAGACTTGGTTTAGAATTTTTAGGGCAGTATCATATTTTTGTCAGATACCATTGAGGCATTGTTAGCATATTAATATCTAAGACGTGTTTTGATTTGTTCTTTGTTGTCGTTATTTTTTTCTCCTGAAACTTTTTGTCTGTGTTTTCAGATTATACACAGCTCCTTTTTAGAATTCATTGCTTTGTATTTTGGCACAGGGTCTGGTCTCCTCCTTGTGAAATACAACCTGGGCATGCATTTAAGGAATGAAAGACACTAGTGATAGAACTTGCAAGAACATCTGTGATATTGAGAGCTCTTAGCAAGAGCATTACCCATTCACCTCTATAGTTTCTTACAATGTTTGAAACCTGACAGAATTTGTCATTGAGTATTAGTTTCCCCACCTATAAGTGATGCAGGGAGCCCAGCTGGCCTGCCTGGAGGTAATGCCATCAAGGGGAACATTGCTCAGCACTAACCTTTCCCCTGATGTCCCTGTCAGCTAGAACTGGTTTGATGTAGCCCCTCTTTATCCTTTCACATCATGAGAAACAGGCTTTTCTCTGCTTCAGAAGCTATGGAGAGCAGTAAACACACAGTTTGTTTATTTTTGCTCACTGATGAGTGCTGTGTAAGTATTATAATCAAAAGAGAAGCAGTTGGAAAAAAACCACTAACTTCCAGATTCTGGAAATCTTCTGAGTCTTGTAAGGAACTTTACATTAGAGTGTAACATGGTTTAATGTAACACTTCAAATATGTTTTTATGTGGTGTGTAATTACTTACCATTCTTCATTTCAAGTCCCTGAAAATCAGCGTATAAATGGGCAAGACAAGTAGGGATTTATATTTGGAAATACCAATTTCTATTACAGAACATTTTGTAAGAACAAGTGATTAAAGTTAGGATTGCTAGTGAAGAAGGGTAATAACCTAGGTCTAGTTTTGAAAGGTACTTTTTTTTCTGAAAATAATCCAATTGCTTACAACACATGGGGCTAGACTGCGCCTCTCCCAAATTTGAAGATTTATAGATCACTCCTGTGTTTAATTAGAAGGTGCATTAAGTATTTAACTTCATAGGTCATATGGGTAAATATATTTTAGTAAACTTCTTGAGTAAATGAGCAATGTAGGTCTTGCTCTTAGGAGAGTTCTTGCTGGGTAAATGCAATGTCTCCTGCTTGTCTCCACACGGCTGGTTCAGCAAAAGGTTTAAGCACACACTTGCTTTTGTATACATGGCAGGATTTAAAGAGGTTTCTTAATTGAGGGCCTTTGTCCCTGATGGCTGATTTCTGGTTGAGTAAAAGACAGAAAATCTGGTTGTTGAAAAGGATATGAATAGATGGAATGTGATTCTGCAGCCTGACTGCTTACCAAATGCTGACGTGAAACCTTGGAGTTTGTGAGACAGTTGCTTGCTGCATGGTATATAAGCAGTTTCCTGCAAAATCAACAGAAGCCTTATCTGGAACAGGATGGTGTAAAAGCTCTTTGGCTCAACTTGGAAAAAGTATTTTAAATATTGGAACTTCATCATAAAATAGGGAAAAAGCAGCCTCTTTCACCACAAGAACTGTTGAGTTCTGATGCAAATTCCATGCAAATTACTGACCTTGGAAACACTATGGGGGCAATCTTTACGTAGGCATGAACAATTTCTCCAATGTATGAGGCATAAATAGTTTTTGTTTTGACATTAGACAAGCAAGAGTGTTTTTTTCATGTTACGTGTTTCTGGAGAAAATGCATTTATTGAAGTTAATTCCCAAAAACCTGCTTTGGAGTTATTCTTCACTAAGATTTTCCCAACAGATTCTCTATCATTTTTCTAAAGTAGATGGTTATTTTCTGAGCTAACTTTAGTGCTAGCACTAGAGAATGCAACCTCTGTGTGATTTGGTTAAGGTGGCTTTGAGAATAACAGGGCAGATGAGTGTGTGATTGTCCCAAGAAAGGAGAAACATCTATACCTATAGGCATGCAGACACCTTCTAAACATTCCTTGTCCTTCCCCACCTTAGATTAAGTTCTTAGCATCCTTCTTTTGCTCATAGAAATATGCATTTAGAAATTAGTCTAATTAATCAGTTATTCAGATTCTTCTATTTTAAGATGAATGTGTGCTGTGGTTTTTTTTTTTTTTTTACACTCATACACACCCTGTCCTCCATCAACTTAAGTATATTCATAAGCATTTTTTTGGTTGATTGAATTGCTTGTCTCACCTGGTCTAGTGAAGTGCAGAAACATTAAATGTTTGCTTTTTGAATTATAGGGAATTATAGTCATGCTTACCTACAACATCTTGTCTCAAGTAAGCACAGCAAAAGCCAGGCTTCTGTTTATGGCAGATGGTAAATTTGCTGAGTTTCACTGATGGCAGTTAGAGGGAGGAGGGAGCAAAAAAATTCTGTTTTTTCCCCCTCAAATCCAGCAACTGGAAATCGAATCTGCAAAGAAAATGTATCTCAGAAAAAAAAAAAAATGTATCTCAAAATCTTTATTTTATTTTGTATGAAGAAAACAAATCTCAGCCTGTGTGCTCCAAATGTTTGAGGTTTGGTTTGGTAGGGTTTTTTTTTCAGATTTCATCTTGGAATTCTGTATGATTAAAATAAAAGTTTATAAAGGAGAGTCTGTCAGAATTTTAACTGCAGTGGTGCTCCTGGTGCTACTGCAATTTTATATGTGTTTCATTATAGGTTGTACATAATTTCAGTAGATGATATACATATTCCTAAACATTAAGTATATCCTATGAAATAACAGCACCTCATAAAAAGGGATCATTTTCATACTAATGTGTTTAAGTTGTTCAGAAACTAACTGAACTCACAACTTATTTCCTGAGGCAGGATTTGGGGATATATTTAATTTAAATGGGGCAGTCATAGTGAGTTAGGAATTGTGAAATGACCACTATGTTTACCACTTAAGAGGTGCAAAATTGTTAATTGATACATGGAGTCTTCCTTGCCAAGCAAATTCTCTCATGTTACACATGTCCATTCTCAACAGTTGGATCCAAAAAATGCTCTGCACATGTTTAGAAACTGAACTTCTGTTTTTTCTTATTTTTCTGATAATTTTCACCTTTTTTTTCACCCCCCCAAAGACCTTATTCTGAAGCAGGGGTCATAAGGATACTTAGATGTTTTAGTGGGGATTTATTTATAAAAAAACTTTTCACTATAGCAAGCCTTGAGGAAGGTCAGAAAACAAGTGTGAGTTGCCAGGTTTCTCATCACATCACTATCAGGGTTTAAAAAACTCTGCAAGTGTTGTCACACTTATGTAAAGAATAAAAACCAGGATTTCTTCATCTGAGAGTTTTCCATCAACTTTGATTTACAGAATTTGTGGTGACTGAAGGCAAAAGAGCTTGGTGTGAGAGCAAATTATTTGTTTGACCTTCTCCAGGCATGTGAAGCAATTTTTTTCATGATTGCCATGTAATTTTTGAAATTGTGAAAGACAGAGTTATGAGACACTCTGTTTCTCTGTGACTGTATATTGATGGAATTCTGTATTCATGTGAGAGGATAATGGTCAAGAAATTATATTTAATGTTGCACCTTTGAGATACTACAAAGAAATTTGAAATAAGTAATGTTAAATGAAAGGAAATTTTCAGTGAAGGTTAAACCTTAAACCCTTAATTAGGTGTGCTCTAGTGGTTCATTTAGAGATAACATTTATGTTCATCAGAACCTGAATTTCCTGTGCTTTTTTGTTGTCTTGGGGGGGAAATTAATACTCTTCAAGAAGATGCATTTCTTGAACTCTACTTCCACGAGACTGAGGTGCATGGTAGACCTTTTATTTTAAGAGGGTAAGGGTGATTTCTCAGTCTCTTCTGCCTTGCCATCCCTGAGTTTAAGGTGAGAGACACCAAGGCACGGTGAGGAGCGTGTTCTCTTGTGTCCTGCAGGATTCCTGGCTGCCTCCCATGACAGCTTTAAATTAGTGCCTCTGCTTTCATTCCACTGTGTTCCTTTCCATCATCCATTTCATCAGTGAAACATGACTTGGTGTGTATTGCAGTCTAATAATGACTTGCCTTAGAAGCTGTCTGGCCTTGTGCCACAAGCAATCAAAGTGTCATTACTCGATTGTAATATGAAAGTTGCCATATCTGGTTGCAGTGATAAGGAAATTTCAGAGGGAGAGGAAGGAGGAGGAGGAGGAATAGGATCATTCAGTGATAGAGAGGATGTACCATAGAAGAGAAGTAACTGTGTAGGGTTTGGAAACCAGCATATGTTCCTCACATTGGACAAAAATAGCCCATGATAGTTCAAACAGTGTAGCAATAAGTATTTTAATTTATCAAGCAGAACTGAGGTAGTTAATAAAGGAGGTTTTTGTTTTCCAAAGTGCTGCATGCCCCTCACAGCCCAAATCTTTGGGCAGAGCAGGTTCTGGGGGGCTGGTCCAGCCCCAGATCTGAATTCCTGTACTAACAATTTGCTGCCTTCTTTAGCCTGAGTGTTACAGTCACAAAATACAAGGTAAGACCAAACTGTCAGAGTCACTCTAAAGCTGATTGTATCTGGGAAATACCAGAGGATACTTAGGAACCTGGCTTGTTTAAGTGGTTTTGTAAATCCTCTCCAGCTGTCTAGTTCTCATCCATAAGCTTGCAAGTGCTCTTATGTTTAATCTGGCTGTCAGAATAGCATTTTATTTCACAAACCATCACATCACATGTCTCTTTCACACTTTAAGAAGAAATATATGGGTAAGTAAATCTCTGTAACTAATACAAACATTGTTTTTGTGTTTTGTTTCAGCCAAAGGGGTTTGCACAGCAGTAGATGAGAGTACAGGGAATGTACAGTAAGATTTCTGAGAGACTCACAAAAACTTGCATGGTGCACATTGAGTTAATGGAGTTTTGTCATCACCTGTAAAATTTCTGTCAGCACACATCTGCGTTAGATTGAACCTCCCAATAAACTTTGTTAAAATTGACAGGGCACAAAAGGACTTCTATGTGAAATACAAAGACAAGAGCATTAAGAATCATGGTGTTTCCAAACTGTCATCTCAGAGAATTAATATCCTCAGGAGGGAGATGGGCAGTTTCTGTAGAACTGGACTTGATTTTGGCAACTATGCATCTTTAAAAAAAAGTATTCTAAATACAAACAAATCACTGCAAAAGCATCAAACTCTTGACTGGCACAAAGGAAAGGAACTTTGTCTTCAATTTCTAGAAACATCTACAATCTGCTGAATATAACATGGAGAAAGAGATTTGCCATTGAGAATGGAAGCCTAGAATAAAAAGCTATTTAGGTGCTTTGGCTTTTTCTGTGTTATAAACTGCTCACTAACATAGAAGTTGTGAGTGAATTGTTGGTTCCAGACTCTCACTTAAGTAACATATTGGTATTGCAGTTAAATGCTCTCAGGGCACAGATCTATAGACAAATTACAAGGGTTTGTTTGTTTGTTTGTTTTTTGGGGGTTTTTTTGCATGGAACAATTGCCCTGCTCTACTATAGTTTTTTTCTATTTTTATGGCCATAAGTGTTGTCAAGAAAGACAGGAAATTTTATTGAAACATAACAAAAAACATGTTTACTTGCTTAAACACAGAGTGGTTACCCAGGCTGGTTATGGAGTCTTCCTCCTTAGAGCTATTCAAAACCCTGAGCAATGTCCTCCAGCTGACCCTGCTTGGAACAGCAGGGTTGGACTAGAAAATTCTCCAAAGACCCTTTCTAGCCTCAGCTATTCTGTGGTACTGTGCAAAAGCATGCTTCACACCTAATTTTTTATTCTTTTTCTTTTAGCACCTCTATAATACTATGAAATGTGTATAAAACTATTTGCGTGTTTCACTTTTAAACCTCTGCATTTTCTGTGTCACTGTTTTTATCATGTAGTCTTCCTTGGGATTAAGAAGTAGCTGTGTGTCTGCCTCCCATCATTATTTACCTGGTGGATTGGGATTGGGAATGGCACTGGGTTTATCAGTCTCTGGAAAGGTCTAGGGAGTGACACTGGAATGATACTGGGCCATCAAGAGTATATGAGTTGCTAATCCAGTGCTTGGGTGAAAATTGCTTATAAAATGAATGCACAGAAAATCAAGCTCTGCTACTTTGTGATCTTATACAAATCTTCAAAATCATGATGTGTTTCAAAATCATTGATTTCCACATTCTGTTGTCTTGTTCCAGCTTGCTAAGTTTCAGTTTTAACTAGTTTTCCTGCCATAGTATTTCTGGTTTTCTGTATAACTCTTAAGTGTCTCCATGGGGTGTTCACTGCACTCCTGCAACATTGGTCCCTGGCTCTTATCCCACTGAGATAAGAGGAGATGGAAATGGTTGTTTGGAAGTCTTTGTCCTTGCCATCCAACTTTCCTCAAAATAGCTTTGTTTACATTAAATCTCAACAGTCACTTTGAGAAATGTATTTTTAATACTTTTAGAACTGTTACTTCAGTAAGAGAGAATGTGTCAGGTGACCAGTGAATATCAATATATCTTTAAAATGCTTTTGGTCAGATGGGATGTGAGCACCTTGTGGAAATAATCTTTCTGTGTTTTATTATATCTGGGGCAGATGTCCCAAAGAGAAGTGATATCCTCGCAGAGCAGGGCAATTGCTTTGGAGACCAAACCTTCAAAACCTGCTGTGCCCTTTCTCAAAGAAAAAAACCAAAACTGAAAAAAACCCCAAAAAAACCAAAAAACAAAAACAAACAAAAAAGAAGCCATCTCAAAGACAGGTGTTGTGCCAGCCTCAAAAGCTGAGAGCAAAGCAGGAAAATGCCATAGCACCTCCTGTATAAGCTTTTATGCTTTTATCACCTTGATTTTAATATGTTTGGGTGCTGTTCTCACAGATGAGGCAGGGGTCAGGTTGTTTTCTACCTGCTCCAGCCCTTCTCTTTCATTCCTCCCCAGTATTTACTTAGGTTCTTTCTTTAGTAAGCCAGTATTGAAAATTCACTGTAGTTGTATTTTATTTTGCAAACACCAGCTTAGACCAGAAAGGCCAGAAATGAAAGCAGCAGCAGCTGTCTGTGTGGGACCAGGAGACATAAACACGCCTGTGGATACAGCCCTGCAAGTCTTTTCTGCCCTTCAGCCCCCCAGCACCTCCCCCCACACACACACGCTTTTTTTTCGCAGCTCATTGAATGTCATTTGTGCCTGTGCATGGAACAGGTGTCTCTTGTGAACTCCTTAAATAAACTGAAATTAGAAAAAAGATAGTGATGTCAGTTTACACAGGTGCAGACATCATTCAGGAGAATGCTATTTGCACACAAACACACTACTGTTTACTGTCTGTGCTGCAGGCAGAGCAGTGCCAGAAGGGCACTGAAGCAAGATGGTTTGCTTTGCTGCTGCTGCTGTCGATTGATGTGAACTTTCATAAAGCTCCCTCTCGGTGGGGCAGAGTCTTTTTTTGCTCTGTGAAGCATTAAAAAGTGGTTTCTCCAAGAGTGACTCAGAGGAAAGCAGAAGCTGTTACTAATCACGATATGTGAAATGGAATAGAAAATGTGCCTGTGTGACTCTGGTTTTGCTTGGGAGCTTAGTAGGAACTTTGTTTTTGTTTAGGTTTTTTTTTGCCCTTCAACCCATATTATCAGGGGGAACAGGCTAGTAATGGTTGTCTTTGAGATAGCCCTGCCCACACAAAAAACCACCCATCTAATTGCAGATGAGCCACGAGCAAAGGAGCTCTGGCCATCACCCAGCAATGTGCATTTGCCTCCCAGAAATCCACTGGCATCCTGGCTGCATGCAAAGCACCGTGGGCAGCAGGTCTAGAGAGGGGGTTCTGCCCCTCTGCTCTGCTGAGACCCCCCTGGAGTGCTGAATCCAGCTCTGGGGTCCCAGAACAGGAAGGACAGGGACCTGTTGGAGCATGTCCAGAACTGGTCCACTGAGCTTATGAGGGGGATGGAGCAGCTCTCCTGTGAGGAAAGGCTGAGAGAGTTGTCATTGCTCTGCTTGGAGAAGGAAAGGCTTCAGGGTGATCTAATAGCAGCCTGAAGGGAGCCTGCAGGAAAGATGGAGAGGGACTATTTATAAGAGCATGTGGCAACAGGACAAGGGGGAATGGCCTCAAACTGAAAGAGCAAGTTTCGTTTTAGAGTCAATAATAGGGAAAAATTCTTTTCTTATGAATGTGGTGAGGCACTGGCACAGGCTTCCCACAGAATTTGTGGATGCCCCATCCCTGAAAGTGTTCAAGGCCAAGTTGGATGGGGGTCTGAGCAACCCAGTTTGGTAGAAGGTGTCCTTGCCAATAGCAGAAGGGTTGAAACAAGACATTGTTTAAGGTCCCTTCCAACCGAGGCCATTCTAGGATTCACAGCCCTCTTGAGCTGATCAGACTTGTCCAGTAAACCACACTCTGGGATATCACAGTACAGGATAGTTTTATTGATGCAGCTGCACAGAAATTAATTTTCCTCAGATTTCCCAGCATTGCTAGTGTCCTGTGTAGCTGCCCAAAGCCCACAGTGGTTGGAGCTGCAGGATCTCTACCTGTCCTGGTGTCTGAGCAGTACTGAGCCTGTCTGCCACATGCTGTCTGTGGTATGTGTGGAAAGAAAATGAGCTGGATGTGTCCAAGATATCTTGTTCATCACATACTTCAATAAGAGCAATGGTGGGATTCCCAGCAGGAGCCTTTTCCTTTGTGTTTGTTTATATATATTTCAAATTTTGAGTGAAGGATGTCCCCAAAAAGAACAGATTTTTCTGTGGCAAGAAAGCCCACAAGCTCTAAATATCAGCCAGTGCCCATTAATTCAACTTTCTGACAAAAGGCATGCTTGCCACACCCTCCTACATACTCTGTAATTTTTTCCATAAGTAGAGCTTTTAGATATATTTTTTCCATTGGAAATAGTGAATTTGGGAAAAAAAAAAAAAAAAAAAAAAAAAAGAAAAAGAAGAAAAAAAAACCTTTTGCAAAATCAAATTAAGAACAGATGTAGCTGAGCAATACTTTTTAACCCAGGAGTAATAAATGTTTGGAATGGACTGCTGTGAAGGTTATTAAGACTGAAACACTAGGGTCATTCAAATAAGAGCTGAGAGCATCCAAGGGGATGGAATTGGAGTAGAAAAGAAGTGGATAACTGAACATGATCCACTGTGTTCTTGATGATGCATAACACCCTGTGCACTTGTTTTATGTTGTATGACTTGAAAATCTATCTGCATTGGTTAAATATATACTAAGGATTATACCTTGGTAAAAGCTATGGAAAGTTGATTATAATAACAAATGCCAACAAGCCGGTCTCTGGACTGCATCACTTGGGAAAAGTTGCCTGAGGAGAAGAGCTGTTTGATTTTATTCCTTCTCCAGTCTCATGGAGGAGAAAGATGTGACAGCTTGAAACATTTATAAACATTTAAATTTTATACTGACTGTGGTTACTGAGGAGGGATTTAATATGCTGTGAAGAACATCAAGTTTTGTGGAAAAAGTAATATTCTATGTGCAGTTTAAGTCCATCTTGAATAGATCATTGTAAAGATGGGAAGTAGTAGTAGTGATGGTCTCAATTGATGCAAATAAACAGCAAGAAGGGCCCTACACTCTGTGTTTGTGTCGGGTATTTCAGGATTGTTATCAGATGTTTGCATAATTAAACAGCTGGGAAAGCTACTGCACATAAACTCTGGAGCCAGCTCACATTGTCACACCTGCATTTTTCTTGACTTTGGAAATGTGGGTTTTTTTTCTCTCAGTCAGTCCGGTCAAACAGGTGGTTATTTAGTATTATTTCTACAAATAGCATGTTTGTTTGCATGTGTGGAACCTTAGAGAGACTTGTCAGGCACCCATTTCAAAACGCCAATGCTTAGCATGTTGATGTTCAGTATTTCATGGCATGCACTGCCTCTCCTTCCTAGAGAGAAGGAGAGGAAAGGGTAGGAAAGCTTTTCAGTTTTTTTTTAATTGAGCAAACTATTATTTGATTCTAAGAACATCAAAGAAACACAAAAGAAGCTCAAATTTTGAAGTAGAAATGAGAAATTTTGTGGGGAAAAAAATGGCAGACTTTGAATTGACATCTACAAAGCCGAAGCTGGAAACAGAAGTTTGGGTTTTGGGGTTGGTATTTGCTGGGCACATTATATTTTGTAAAATGTATTTTAATCTGATGGATAAGTAATATGTCTTAGCGTTCAAATTAAGGTCTCGAGTTATTGCCTGTAGCTCTAAACAAAAAGAGGAAAACAAAACAAGAAGCACCATGGCTAAGTTAGTAAATCCCCAGCTATGCCACTTTCAGTTTTTGAGAGTTTTTTTGAGGTCTTAATTTAATATTTTGGAAGATAGAAGAGAAAATGGAGACAACTTCCCTGCTGTACAGAGTTCTCAGAAGCAACAAATGGCAGTAGGGACTCATCCAGGAGTTTCAGTTGTCCACCTTATAAATAGAGTCTGAGTATTAATTTAGCCTCACAACTCTATGGGATAGATATCTCTTTTATTCCAGTTTTAAAGACTGTGTGGCACTGAGAACCCAAAGATTATGTTTTGTTCTCCTCTTACCTAATTCTCCTCCAACCTGGGCCTATATACATACAGTAGAAGAAATTAGGAAATACTTCTTTGACCCTGAACATTTTTATTTGAGAAAATGACAGTTGCTTTCTAAGCTGTGCGCTCTTCCTTGCATCCCTGTTGAGTACCTGACGTAGATCCAAATGCTCACAATGCTCAGAAACCCTAAACAGCTTTTCCACTGCAAACATCATTTATCAAAGCTGTAATAAGGGCAACTTGCACAAATGACTGGAATACAATGGAAAGTCTGTAAGCTTCCACTGCCTCGCTGAAGTTGTTTCCAAAGTTGTTGTAAAACAAAGGGTAGCTTTCCCTTTTATTGTCTTGCAAGGATCTCGTTGACTACTACAGACCTGACCTTTGACCTTGTAGGCTATTGTTCTTACCAAATTATAAAATATTTATGAGTGGCGAAAAGACACAGCCTTTTTTGTTTTCTTATAAGATTCTCAGAGCAGAGCGATCAGATTTTTTTTCCTAAATCATGAGGGTTTATGATGTGAGGCATTCTGCAGCTAATGGTAGCACTTGTAAAAATAAAAAAGGAAAAGCAGTAAAGAACAAGATCTTCAAATCACATGAAGCCTCGTCAAGTAGCAAATATCTTCCAAGGTAACTTTTAGCAATGAGAGAAGTCAGAGTGCCTTGACAGCTTGCTGCCTTTGTTCCTGTTACAAGACAGCCCAATGCCCCAATATCAGACCTTTGTTAGCCCAGCTCTCTCTCAAAGGTACCTTCCACATGTGCCTTAGCCCTGCTAAAAACAAAGGCTACTTGACATGACCTCTTTTCCTGTGCACATTTTAGCCTGGAGCCATTGGTCCAGCCTGTCTTAACTGATGACAGTCTTCCAGGTGCTGTTCAGATCTTAATCTTGTGGCTGAACCACAGGCCTAGCATGGTAGGCTATAAATCTCCCCAGGTCACCGAGGAGTCTGCTGGTGTCATTTCTAATTGACCTCAGGGTAAAGAGACCAGCTTAGTTCTTAATTTCCTTGGTTTACAGATTCACAGGCTGGCCTTTCCAAAGCCGTGCTCATGGCTTTTCAGTAATAAATTACACTGAAAAGCCTACAGCAACAATAATTTATGATCTTTCTGCTGGTCTTATAAAACATGTTAATTGGAGGAAAAAAATTATTTATAGAAAGTTTCAATGGAGTATCGGGAGAAAAAAAATAGCATTGGAAAGCCAGTGTTTTCTACTGAGCAAATTCTATTGTGTAAACATATTTGGGATTTTCTCAGGACAGAAGAAATAGAGTGGGCTATCAGAGGGAAAAGCCAGTGGTTGCATAGTGGGACACATTGCTGTGTATTTCAGGATGGTGATTGCTGAATAGTTTGGCATTTTTGTGCTGGATCTTTGGTTGCACCCTCCTGCCCATCTCTGCCCAGTTGTGGTAGGGCTGATAGGTTATTCTCTAGGTGTAATATCATGAAACGATACAAGGAAATACTTAAACATACAGTAGAAGTTCTTGGTCAGTTTTACATGAACAGGTCTTTTGATAAGAAAAGGTTTTGCTCAATCCATTACCATACTTGAAATATGATCACGAGTTAGGAATGGATTCAAAGCTCGTTGAGTGATTCCTGGTAACCTTACTGTCAGCAAAACCAAGAGATTTTTAATTTTTAAAGGTGTTTTTTGATGCATCAATCAGAATTTTTTGCAAAAAAATGCAACTAATCTCAAGGCCCAGTTTGTTAGCACAGACTTGCTATTAAAATGTTTTAAAATAATTTAAATAATTAAGTCTTTAATATTTTTTCTTTCTACCAGCCTTCTGAACATGTATGAATTTTTAATAAGGTAAATGTTATTTTGATGTGGGATAAGCTAATACTGAAGCCCTCTAAGTCTGAACAACAATTTCATACTTAGTCACAATTCCTAGAATTCCTGGAAAATTTCAAAATTGTTAGCTCTGATTCTTATCAAGCTATGTTTTTAGCTAACATGGCATAACAAGTATCTTACTTTTGCCCATTTTCCAGTGCTGTTCTGGGCTTAGTTACTGCTTCTGAACTAATCCTGAGTAACATTATTTTATAATCTTTCCCAAATCCTTTGGAAACTTTTCCAGAAGGCTTTTTGGGAAAGCTGTGCTGTGTAAACATTTCAGAAGTGAAATAAAAGAATTTTCTGCCCATTTGTGAAGAATGAAATGCTGAGCACAAACACGGTACTTTCACCTATTAAGTAAGAGAAGCATTTTGGAAAGCTGCCTTTTAACTGTTCTAGTTTTCAATATCAGCTTTATGATATCTCTAAAAAGTAATTTAGCACCTCTCAAAAATACAGCATTAATTTCCTGATAGACAAATGAACTTTACTATTAGGTTTGTTTTGGGAAGAATGACTCATTTATTCAGTTCACTGCTACTGACTGGTTTTAATTTGTTATTGATTCCTTATGGATTGTCCAAGTCACAAGCTATTTCTTAAGAGTTGTGCCACTATTTAATTTGGCATTTCTGACCCAAGCTTAGCTCATACACGAAGCTGTGGATTTAAGACACTTAAATTAATCAGCACTCAGTCTAGTCTCATACTTGTGGATTACATTTATATTCCAACGACATTACTGGAATGGTCTAACCAAGACAAAAAAATAAACACACTGAGCCAGGAAAAAATAAAATTCATCTTTCAACCCTATTTCTGGTCTGTATGATCACTCTCCTTTTAATCAGATAGTTCTGTAAGAAGCTTGTTTTAGAGAAATATGCAGCAAGGTGAAGTCATGATGTCCCCGTGGGGCAGGGAGCGTGGTGTGGAATCATCACATGTGAGAATGCAGATCCATGTCAGGCTCTGAAGTGAATGTCTGGTTCCTCCCCAGTGCTTCTCAGAGGATTTGTCATAACCTTACCATGCCATTTCAGTTTTTCCAAGTTAATTTCCTATAGTAATTGCTGCAGATACCTGCTTAATGTTCATACATATACAGTATGCTTTTATCTGAGACGCACAGGAGTATATCCAAGATACTTTATAATCATATGAAGTCCTTGGTTGTATCCACTCAGACTGTTTTCCTATTATGTTTTCTGACAGCTGGATGTTGAATATTAAGTATCAGTGTAGGAAACAATCAGGAAGATTGCAGCCAGTCATTATTATAACCCTCCCTTACTTTAAAATTTAGTAAGGAGATTTTGCAAATTAGCACAAAGAAGAGAAAATGTAGTCTGGTCACATGCTGAAGCACTAGCAGAGGCTGAGAAATAATATGGATCTTAAATAGAAAAATCAAGTTGCCTTCAAATATAGAAGAAGAAAAAGGTTCTGGAAGTCAAGTGGTTTCATTACAGCTATTTTCCAGCTAAGAAAATTCTTCCCCATTCCCTGATGTTTGATGACTCTCATATATCTGTGTTCAGAAATTACAGATGTTCTTACCATCACCAGTTCCAGCTCTCCCTAATAATCTGTGCTTCTGCTTCTGAATTTAGATCATATCAAAGACACCAAAGTAAGTACAAATTTAGTTGAGTTATCAAAAATAGTTAATGTAATAAGTTTTTCAGCTTGCTTAGAAACAGGTTATTGTAGGCAGCTTTGTGCACTGTGCCACAAGCTGGAATCTGCCTTCTGGAGATGAACATGCTGTGAATTCCAAGAACCTCATCTGACTGCACAGCTTTATGTTGTGTGCTCTAAGTTCCAGTTAGAAAGAAAAAGGAGTTTTAGTCTGCAAAATGTAGGTGCTACTTTTTAGTGTTGTCAAGGAATGCTCCAAGAGGACCCAAGTTTCTGTATTGTTCTCATGACAAGATTTCCCTTCAGTTAAAAAGGAAGAGAGATGCAAGCAGTCTCCTCAATGTGCATTTCTTTTCACCCAAACCCACTTGAGTGATTAGGCTGAATACAGGAAAAAACCCATGGAGCTTTTCCTCATTCCCATCAGTGTGTGTAGCTGTACTGAGGAAAACACCTATGTTGGCCCATGAGCACACACACTCACAGCCTGCCAGAGGTCTGACCTCTCCTCTTGCAAGATTGAAGCTTGGAAGAGAAAATTCCCCCTAAGGAGTGAACATAATGACATTTTGATCCCTTGAGAAACGCTGTCCCAACCCCGCCTGGATTCTCACACTGTTTGGATTTTATTTTTAGCTTTGGCATTCTTGGAGATTAATAAGCATGATGTTGCTGAAATTACTCTTCCAGCGTAATGTTACCTGAATAAAGTGTTAGGCAGTTGAGTAATGAAGCTGAAATGATAGCTTAGGGAGAAACATATGCTACAAATGGCACCAATTTGTAGGAAAAGGCCTGTTTTGGTTTTCTTCTGCCAGTGAGCTTTTGGCTTGTTGTTTCAGAACACTTGCTAGCTAGTGAGGCACAGAAAAGTGTGTATCAAAAATTGATGGAGTGTTTCCTTCTAGGGGGACTCAAAAGGCAAGTACAATATAGAGGTAAATTTCAAATGTACTCTTCTGTTACCCTGGACTTATAGTACTAGAGCACTGTAAAAGATGACTTTTACCTGTTATGTCTGCTGCTAAGCCAAAGAATGTCCATTTCTAAGAGTTTTTTTAATATTTGATAGCACTTTAAAGAACAGAAAAAAAATCTTTCCACATGCATTTTCTAATTTGGTTAAATTTTACATTTGTTCCTGTCTACTAATTTTTATAATACAAAAAACTTCTCAACTTTCTGCTATCTTTATTCTTAACAAATAAGTCACGTGAGATTTTTTTTTTGTTACTGTATTATAGGTACACCTTAAAAACAACAACAACAAGAAAAGAAAATCTAGTGGTGTAAAACTGAACCTGCCAATTATTTCTGAGAAACTTAACACAAGAGACTTGTTTGTAAATGTTATGAATGGTGCTCAATGAAAACTTTGTTTGATTTCACTTATGTTTAGTATAATTTGTTCTGCTCTAGGGCATCCTGAGAATAGGAGATTGTACGCAAATGAATACTGAGTGAAGCAAAGATCATTAAGAGAGGAACTGGGGGGGAACCACACATGCTGGACACAATTATGTGTGTGTGTTATATTATGCTATCTTGGACACATCAGCACTGACTGCTTTGTTCCTTAGAATGACCTTTGATCAAGAGAGACTGCATGTGTCTTTGGTCATTCCCACATCCTAGGCTACTGTAGATGAAGGGAATTTCTGTGGTGTCTTAACTATAATCTCACTGGGAGCTGCCTCATTGTGTGCAAACACTCTGGTAGATGTCTGCCTTGTTGGGAGTTTACAATTGGAGGAAAGGATGGTGGCATTACCTCAAGCATACTAGGCATTGTGCCAGTGTAACTGAGCAGATGGTGACCCGTGGGTCATGGGACTATATTTCTGAGATAGATGGGAAAGGAAATTCTACAGTTTGCAGACCAGATGGAGAGTTCTCACAGCGCTGGCTGTAAGGAGTGCATCTACACGTGTGTGTGTGTAAGAGAATGTCCAAACAGAGTAAATTAGCAAGTGGATATTATGAAGTGTAGAAAGAAAAACTTATCAGTGGTTTTTATGCTAGAGGACGTCAAGTAATAAAGGTATTTCACGTGGCTGTTGCATGCAGCATTCACAAGTTTCCTGCTGGCTTCTGTGCTTCACTCTTTTTTACATTATGCAGCATTTTAATTAGTTCCATATAAAATATCTGTAATTAAAGACCTCTATTGTTCTTATTCCAAACAGATAAATGACTTGCTTTCTCTCTAGTATTCACTTTATCCAGTTTTTTCTTTCAAAGTGGTGTT
Source organism: Erithacus rubecula (assembly GCF_903797595.1). Classification (NCBI taxonomy): domain Eukaryota; kingdom Metazoa; phylum Chordata; class Aves; order Passeriformes; family Muscicapidae; genus Erithacus; species Erithacus rubecula. The sequence continues at coordinate 4,202,967 of NC_136688.1, forward strand.
CGTTTCCAAAGAAATTACTTTTTTTTTTTTTTTTTTTTTTTTACAAAGAGGGCACTAGGTGCAAAGTTTCTTTACCTAAAAGGATATTCTCTGTCTGCCAGAATTGCTTTCTTCTCTCTATTAATATTTCTTGAAGAATTTTAGATGCTCTCAGTTGTGCCACTTGATGGGTGCTTGCAAAGCAAAACTGATATTCTTCAAGCAGTAAAGACCATTCAATTCCAAATATCAACATCTGTACAGGTTTTATTTACACTGAAAAAAATCCTGCTACATTGATATGAAAATATAGGAAGTATTGAATCTCTGGGAGCAGTACTTCACTAGATGGACTAATAGGTGTCTGACAGATTTTGTGTATCACAAAATAATATATGCATCACTAAACAGGGAAGAGAAGGGTTTCTTTTTCTGAGAAATATTGTTTTATTCTCTTTTAATGAGTCCATGTTTAGTACATAATCCATAAACCATTCCAGGAAGGAAAATTCAGTTGTAGGGTCTCTTTCTCAAGAGAATTGCATAGAAATCAATTAGAAGAACCTCCTTCTGGTCTCTCTGCATTATCTGTGACCACAGGAAAGGGCAGTTATTGTGCATTGTTCAGAGCTTAAAAAGAAAGTCAAGTATTGTGCTCTTTTTACTTAGTGTTTTGTTTTCCACCTGGAATTAACTTTTAAAGGCAGCAGTTCAAGAGAAACCTAAGGATTCCTTTAAAGAATGAAGAGCATAAAATTAATACATATTTAGAAACATAAATTATAAGGTAGAGCATAAAGCTCTCCTCACTGTTATGTTTCATCCTCCATCTAAAGAAGTGAGGTAAGTGATGATAGTAGTAGCTGTGCTCTCCAGTCAGTTAAAAGTATATACAATAAAGGAATTGCAAAAACTGTGTTTGCCATGGAAATTTCTGAAATACGTTGTCTAGAGATTTTTTTTCCTTCTGATTCCTTAAAGAGCAATATTCACTCGGAATTGGATATGCTGATATCTTTTACTTGAAAAATTGAGAGTAATTTTTCACCTTTTTTTCTTTTTTTTTCTCTGAATTTTACTGGCATTTAACCCTATTCCTCAAGGGTAGCTCTGTGTCTTTTAAACTCAGTAGAGTGGTAAAAGCTTTAAGAGCAGTTGTAGAACTGGAATCATCTCCATGGAGTTTTGTTTGTGCTATGCAAAGTTGGGAAAAGGAAGAGGGATATTTGACTTTAGTTACTCAGCAAGTGGCAGGAGTCAATAGTAGAATTCCAAAGCCAAGGTCTGGACAAGGTTTCATCAAGTAGTCATGTCCCCAACACCAGGCACCTTAGTAGATCCCTACGTGTGGGACAATATCAGGACTTGCTGGCTCATCCACGTGGCAGACTTTTAGGGTGTGTAGGTCACATTTTTGGGCAGAGACTTTCACCTAGGTGGTTACATGCTTCTGAGCTGAGAAAGCACGTCACTCTCTGAGGTCAAGGTGCCTCAAGAGGTGGTACCTGTCTCTTTGTGTCTGTAATCCCATGGCCATGGGTAGTGGAGCCTAACTTTTAAGCAGGAATGGTGTCATTAACTGAAATGGGACTACTCATGTGCTTATTAGTCAGACACATGTTAAAATGCTTGGTTGAACTGGGGCCCAGATTTCTATTTTTATGGAAAATTCACATGTGCAAACAGTAATAACATAATTAATCTCTTTTCATGAAGCATTGATTTTAATAATTTTACTCAAGGCTTATTGTGCACAGTACTTTTCATCTTCAAGGCCTTTTACAAACATCACTGTAGGGATTTAAATTGGGTGTATGATTGTGAAAATTGCTCAGCCTTATATCTGACTTTACAATTCTGTACCTTCACACTCTTGGCAGGAGGCTCCTGCCATACAGCTGGGTTGGCTGAACCAGGAACTTTGGCTCTGTCTCCACTTAGCACCTTGGCAAATTATCTCCCAGGTGGAATTCTGGAGGCTGTAAGTGGTTGCAAACTTCTTCCAAGTCCAGATTTTCAAGTTAATGACTTCATTCACCTCAGAGTGAAGCAGAGGTGGTGATGTAGGCTGTGTTTGGCATGCTTGGCTCTCATCCCTTCCTTCTCTTTACCACAAGCAACTCAGAAATCAGAGAAGGACCAGAAAAACACATTTAAGGTACAGGCATAATTCTTGTTGGCTTCAGAATGGCTTGAAGTACGTGCTCAGATCTCAGTGTTACCTGAATATTAACTCACCACAGCATTTGTGTCAATGTGTAGGACCTCAGCATCTGAGGAGGGAGGACTCATTCCAAACACATTTCCAAGGCATGAGAAGCATTTGAAGCACAGTGATTCTGACCCTTGATTCCACTCACGATGCTGCCATGCAGAGTATTTTTCCTCACATAATCCAGGATTGCAGAGATCTTTGCATTTTCTTCAGGGATTTGAGAAAGCTCAGTTTTTCTCCATTTGGGTTAGCTGACCTGCTAGAACCAAGGTTTCTCATTCCTCCAGGGTGTACCCAACCTCACACAGCTGCTCCTTCAGACCCTCCATGGTAGCATGGGGGAGAGAATCAGAAGGGTGAAAGTGGGAAAGCTTGTTGGTTAAGGTAAAGAGAGTTTAATATGTAAAGCAAAAGCCCCAGGTGCAAGCAAGGCAAGGAACTTATTCTCCCCTTCCCAAGGATAGACAGGTGTTCATGCAGGCTCCATCACACATAACTGTAACTAGGGAAGGCAAACACCATAGCTCCAAACTTCCCCCCATTCCTTCTTCTTGCCCAGCTTTGTGACAGAACCTGGTGCCTCACGGTGAGGAACATCCCTCTGACTGTGTCCCCTCCCAGCTTCTTGTGCTCTCCAGCCTCCCCACTGATGGGGGATTAGAGGCAGAAAAGGCCTTGGCTCTGTGCAAGCCCTGCTCAGCAATAATGAAAGCATCCCTCTATTACCAGCACTGTTTCCAGCACAAATCTGAAACTCAGCCCATATTGGCTGCTATGAAGAAAATTAACTCTACACCAGCCAAGGCCAGCATCGTGCGGCCTTGGTTTTTTATCTGTAAATCTCAGGAGGAGCAGCTAGGTGAGATTATTTAAGAAATTTTTTTTATTATTATTTTTACCCCCCACCCCCAGGAAGAAAATGTCCTTAAAAATTTTTTGGTTTATGCAGTTGTTTTCAGCAAGAAGGCTCCTCCTACTGTTGCAATTTCCTTCTTAAAGGAAGATGCTCAAATTATTGACTTCTGTCCCTTTCAGAGTAAAAATTCACATCAGTTCACATTGTAGAAGAGAAATTACTGTCTTTTCTCATTTTCCTGTTCCTGACGGGAAAGAGGTTAAGTTGTATTTTATGGAGAAGGTGCCTTTTTCATGTGGGTGCCTATGAAACACTCAGGTGAATTGCTGTCTGTGGCACGGCTTCCTTATTGAGTTGTGGATTTCCTGATGGTACCCTTGGAAGACTCAGAGGCTGAAATATGGGGAATGCCCTTTTTTCTGTCCCACAGTCATCCTGAGTGATGACATTGACCATTCCAGCTTCTTCTCTTCACCTCTGCTGGAGGTAAGGAAGATGTTTAACTTGAGCCACAAGTCGAGCACATTACAAATGCATGAAATGAATCAAAATATCCTATGAGGGAAGGGAGTAATTAAAGTGCTGCAGTTGCAAACAGGCTGGTCCTGTAAAAAGATGAACTCCAGGTTATAGGAGGTCCTGTTTTTAATGGTGTGCCAGTGTTCATGGGTAATGTGTGTGCTGCTGTGCTGTGCTTAAGCGATATACGTGGGAACTCCTGAAAGATCCTCTTCACATAACTAATAAGCCACTAGAAATTCTTTAAAGGATCACACCCTTTAAATAAAAGTATTGCCTCATTAGGAATATCAGAAAATAGAGAGTCTGAACAGAGATGAAAATGGAGCTTGTGACTTAACAGTGTAAATGCAAACCTAATTAGGCTGGTATTTTAAAGTATTAACAGGGAGCTATAAAATAAGATGGATTGGTATGAAGAAATTTGTTGTAAAGAAATTACTGGATAGTGACAAAAGCCCAATTTATTAACACTCCATGATGTGGAAACAATGAAAAGGGCATTAATTACTTTACTAGTACTGATTTTGCACCGTTGCCCAAAGTAATTGGTTTATTGACCTTTGTTTAATCCTGAATAGTTCAAAAAATTAATTTCAAAGGCAAAAATTAAGTTCTATGCAGGAGTTAGTTACTCATAAATAGTACAGAGTGAAAAAAATATTTTATAAATAATATATTCATAGAATAGCCTAAGTGTGATAGATTGTAACTATTTGCAAAAAAGAATATATATAAAACAATAAATTACAGACAAACATGGGTGTTTTCAAAGTGATGTATATTCTGCCTTGCACAAGTCAGGAGAGGTGGAGGGGAGCTTTTACAGAAACTAAAAATTAGAAATTTACTTTTAGGAATGGATTGTTAGGAGTAGGTTCTTAGAGGTACTTGAAATTAAACTGAAACTAGAAAAGCACACTAAATATGTCTTCTTATAGCCACTTTTCTGTAAAGAAAGTATTTATCTGGCACTGATTGAAAACTAAAGCCTGTATATGCCATTCTAGAATGCAGAGAATATTACAGGTATCCAGCCAGATGTGGAAGCAATGTATCATTTATACTCAGGGTCAGATAGAAAAGAATTGTTTAGCAATTTGTGACTGAATAAGACCTTTTTTTTAATTTTCCCATAGAATCTTACTTGTTTCTTTGTCATAGTCATAGTGAACAAGGATGAGGACTTTATTTTGGGTGTCAGTCTTAATATGCGCCCAAAAGACATCAGCAAACAAGTAATTTTGGCTTCTGTTTGGTTTGGTGTACATTAAGAACAAAAAGTTCATGGTTAACAGCTGGTGTAACCTCTATGGAAATCAATGTAATTACAGTAGACAAGTGGTCAAAACACACCCTGCTAATATGTCCAAATATGAAGGCACAGGATACAATGCAGTGTGTAGTGCTGGTGTATGTAAGGTAGCAGTTTGATCAATAAAATTCAGTATACTGTAGCTTTCAGTTAAACAAAAAACCATTGACTATCAAAGCAGCAATATTCCTTCTTTGAATGTTGTTATTTCTGGAATATCTTGCACTTAAATTAGGACACTTCATTGAGGCTACTTGGCCGGGTTGCTCAGAGCCCCATCCAGCCTGGCCTTGAGGACATCCAAGAATGGGGCATCCACAGTGCCTCACCAGCCTGACAGTAAAGAATTGTCTTTCTCTGCTTCTTCCTTTCTTCTTCTGTTTTTACTCTTTACCTTCATGAGAAGATTCCTGCCTTCAGGCATCAGTTTACACTTTCTGGTTTGGAGTACCCATATAAAACAGTGATGTAACTTTATCATGAGAAATATAAGTGGTCCTTACTCCTGTCAAGGTTTATAACATTCAGCTGGTTAGGCAATATACTTGTGTTTAATCTGTAAAGGTTCAAAATAGTTCAGTTAAAAGATGTGATTGACTAGACTGCAAAATCTGTAATGTTTCTAGGTTTGGAGAGCCCTCCCATTTATATGTTATTTCATTTACCTTACGTGTCCAGAGAAGAATATCAGAAGATACTTAGTGCTTCAGGTCTCTTGGGGTGGATTTGCAGACCAGGATCCTGTCTGCACTGCTTGGGTATATTAATGAGATACTTGGTTATAAATCTGTAGTACATAAACCATATAATCTTTGGGAGAAAATTAAGTCTACTTACATAATTTGAAAGTTGGGAGTGTAAAAAGTTTTTTTTTCTGCATTATTAAAAGAGGTAGTAGGAGAAACTGCCTGTTTGTATTTGCTTGCAGTTTTATTACTCAGTTGTTTAAGCATTATATTGACATTTAAGATTTAATTGAAACTGTAGTCAGTCAGACATTCTTCACTTCTTTGCGTGGGAGAAAGAGAGTTAAAACTGTTTCAAAGTAGATTTTTTGGATAGGTGAATTTTGGTCTTCATGATCATAGTAGCTGTTATTTCTATATACCTTCTTTTTGGCCTCTGTGTTCAGAAAAGAAATGTGCTTAGTAAAGGAACAGTCGATTTAGTTTTCTATTCAAACAGAACACTTGGATAAACTATTTAGCTCTGATTTTCATTTATCCTTTCATAAGGGATGGAGAGGACTTCATGCAGGAATGCTGGTATTCTGTTACAGAGTAGCTTAGTAACCTAAATTTTCCTAGTGAGTATTCCTGCAGAAACATTCACATGCAGAATTTTATTGTCTAGAGGAGTTTAGCTACTCTTGAATAGTATTAAAAATAAGAAGTGATTTTAGGTTGGGTATTTTGGAGTGGGGGAGAGTGTGAGTAAGTGTTAGATGCTGAATTTCTACCCACTGTGTGAGGGATGCAGTGAATGAAGGTTGCTTTAGTATGCCTAACTCTTCAAACTGGCCCTGCAGCATCAGAACATGACTGGTGTTCCTACATTCTGATATGTTCCTGCTTGAGATCCCTGGTGAAAGCACTGTGTGTTACTACATCAATGTTTGGGGGTTTTTTTGGTGGGGGGGGGAGGGTTTTTTCTAGCTTTTTCACATTTAGCTCAGCTGGTTGCTGGAGGCAGCCTTTTCTGTGCAGAGTTTTTTAGAGCCTAATAAAACTTTCATTCATAGGGAGGCAACCTGATGTTTAGTTTCTTTGGCAGAATTCAGTTGTCACTCACTACGAATCTAAAGTAAGAGCAGACGCGCTCGGATATTGGAGTGCCCCTGTACCCACTGTGCCTGGGGAAATCAGTCATATCAAAAACTAAGGTGGCTGGATTCAGTTTGGACTGAGCTGCCCAGAAGTGAATGTCCCTCCAGTGCAGTGCTGACAGGAGATCTACGTGATGCTAATCCAGCCTGCAAGGTGACAGGTGTTCTCACCAAACTCTCCACGTGCACCCCTGCACCGACCGCTTGACAAAGAAGCTGAGGCCAAAGTTTACACAGAAACTCATTTTCCTTTAAAATGTGTTCCAGAGAAACAATAAGAGAGCAAAGAAAGAGTGAATTAAGTAAGCAGTAGAATTCTTGTTCTCATTTTATGTAGAAGGAATCGGGCTTTGCACATTTTTTTAGTAAGTGCTGTGAATCAGCACCTGTTTCCAAAAATTTTGCCACAGAAGAATGCAAAAACACCCAGTCGACTTCAAATCAGATAAATAAATTGATAGAAACAGTTCCTGGCCATAGGGATATTTGGAATCTCAAACTTCCTAGTGTCTAAGTAAGCCCCAGAATTTGGGTTATTGGTATAAAATTTGATCCTCTGTAGTTCACCATTTAGGATGGTTTACCACTTAGAAACTTGAGGTAAGAAATATATAAGGAATGTAAAAGTAAGGAAATACAGATCTCATTTTCCCAAGAGAAATTCCTCCCTCTCTCTCTCTCATTCTTCTGCATTTTGTCTCTTCTGGTGGCTCAGGAAACCAGCATGTCCTAGGTCTACTGATTTCTACTCCCTGCCCTGTGTGGGTACTGATATCCTTCTGCTGTCCTGACACTGAAAACATGCCACAGTAACTCAGACCAAAATAATATAATACTCTTATACTAATATATTAGTATATCACAGCACATTGCCACCTCAAGCTAAAGCACTGGTTCATAGCATCTTTTAAAGAGATTCAAAGGCTCAACAAAGAGAAGAATTTTCTCTCTGTTAATGAGTTCAGTGGTAGCTAAGCTCGTTACAAAGACTTTTAGATGATTTTGTAAATAGTAAGGCTTTAAAAGGAAAATGTCTACAAAGCTGTTCTAGATTCCATCCAACAAAGAGACTGTATCATTTGTTTCAAAATGTTAATGTTTTTTGTCTCTTCAACTTCATTTTGGTCAAGCAATCCCATATAAGTCATCTCAGTGCAGCCATTATTTATAGCTAATAATCTCCTTTAGCTGCCAACCCGAAACTAGATCTCCTTCACTCTTGAGCTGAAAGCGCTTTTCTTTCTACAATGTGCTGGAAATGTGCCAATTTACCAGTTCCATTAACTTAATGAGGTCTGACAGCCTGCAGCAAATTTTCTCATAATCTCTCTTGGATTTAAATTTGGTGCTGCACAAACAACTGAGTATGACCAAGTAGTTGCTTTTTAACTCTATGTATTCTAAACAAAATTCTATACTCAGCTTAAATACAAAGCAGACTTGAATCTTTCTTTTTATTTTGGTGGACTTTTTTTTTATTCATGCAGCAATTATTAAATTTACTGGTAAACCTTTCAACCTTAACAGTAATCTGAATGCTGTTTTTGTGTTGATCTGTTATACATCAGTATTAAAACTTCAAGTGCAAGTGATTTCAAGCATAGTGCTGTTGGTGGTGAGAGAAAGATGGTATTTATTTATTTTTATAATACACCTGAATAGTTATATGAGCTGTGAGGTTATGTCATGATTTTCACAGACTAATAAATAATCACTCTTATAAGGTCAACAGTAGTTTTAATGCAAGGTTAATCCTCAGCTTCTGTTTCCTAATACTTCCAATGATTACTGTTCACTAAAGGCTGTAATATGTTACTAAATTCACAAGAAACGGAATTGCTTGGCAAATTAAATGGGACATAAGCAAGATCTTGCTTTCTCTTGCTTGAATTCTACCTTCCTACCAGTGGCAACCATATGCTGAAGGCAAAGCTGAAAATGCAGTTAATTGCTCATTGCAAGAATAGTGGGATTTCATTTGTATTTTTTCAAGTTTCTCTAAATCTGGAAACAACTTTAACAGCATAGCATTTCAATAGCTACATTACACTTTAAAAGTGAGCTTGCAGCAAAGGTTTGATCTGAATTTAGAATGGTCAGGGCTATTTCACTTCTCTGTATTAATGCTTGCCCTGTGCTGTTGTTTCTCACACCAGCAATTCCCACGAGGCTGAAGATTTTGTCTTGAAGGTTCTTTGGACATTACAAGACCTCAGTACTTAGGGTAGGAAATACATTGGAGAAATACTAAATTTGAAAAGTAGCTTAGGTAAAAACAGGCCATCTTGAGCTGCCTCTTTATCTGGAGGGTCTCCTTGCATGGGCTTTGCTTTGTATTTTATCACTGTATTTGGAAGTATTAACTTCACTCTATAAATATTATCAGGCTGAAGTTTGTACCCCAGCCCAGCCTTTTGGTTAACATCAAATTCTTCAAAATTAATGTGCTAGTCCTCTGTTTAATATCTTGTTTCCTGAAACAGTCTTTTGGTGATCTGTTTCTGGTTTTTGAGAAGGAAAAAACCTCTGGCCTCCTCCCTGCAAATCTTTCAGGGGTGTTTTACCCTGCATGAGGCATTGCCTACTGCACTCAGTGGAAGTGTCCATATACTTACAGCAACATGGAATTCTTACTGCAAGCTTTTTTCAGTTAAATTAGAATACTTTCTATTTCTGACTCCTGGAAAGACTCATTCTTATATAAACATCAAGTTTTCAAGTGTGGGAAATTTGAATGACCTATTCATATTTAGGTAACACAGGAGTCCAAATAAGTTGAAGTTAAAAATTCAATGTATATGTACAACATTACATGAAATGAATACTAACATCTTACTCTTCATACTAGGAGCCATGGTTTAATGCTGAGACTAGGGAAGATACTTGGATGTGCCTTTTTTTACATATCTGATTCCAACATACTTGACAGTATGACATCTACAAAAGGTTTTAATGCTATGTTCCTCAGCCTTCCCAGAAGTTTTTTTCCCCACTCTCAGGCAGGATCTTTCTTGAGGCCTTGAATGTACTTTGTTAACCTTAAAGTCAGAGTTTTAAACACTACTGTGTATTTTGTTGAAGTTGTGATGTCTTGTGCTTTCTCAGGCAAGTGCATTGCAGAGTCTGGGGAAAAAGATATTTCAGGGGTGTGGAGGGAGATGGAGGGGCTTTGTGTCCTGCTGAAGCATTGAAAAGTCTTGTAGCAAGGCTGGGCGGTTCTTGCTGTATTTCTGAAAATATTCTGCCAAATTCCTCTTACTAGCTCAATGTAAGTTGTTGGAGATAAAGTGAAGTATTAAAAGAATGAAAGCTTTTTTCAGGGCATGTATCTTTGAGACAGGCACTACTGTTAAGTCTCCCCAAACATCAACATAGCAAGAACATGTAACCAATGTTTAATGCCATCTATATATCAGGCAATTGTGCTTTGGACTAATGAACTTAGACTGTATCAATAATTTTTCTTTACCATCAGTGAGCCCGGTGAGGCTGGGTTCCTGCCAATGACCCCATTTTTATAAAAGCAGTCATTTTTTAGAAAATGCATTTGTTTTTTGCATGGAATAGCAAATTGAAATGGAAATCTGTATCATTGGAAAGCTCACTTAGGAAGCCTACATTAAATACAAAAAGTGAGAGACAGAAATGAAATGTGAAAGGAGTTGTTAATACTTAGCAGCTGTAGTGAGATCTCCCTAAACTTTTCTGTTTTAATATAGATTTTGTATTCTTCTTGTCACTGTTCTATAAATGGTCACATAAATGTTGCCATTTATAGGCAGACCCTTGCTTGTTCCTTGTGCCTGTATAAGCAGAGATACACAAATTTTTTTATGCATGCATCTATGATCATAAATTGGGAAATAACCTGGCTTATGTTTGTGCATGTATAGTGTTTGCCTTGCACTCTAAATCATTGTGCTTCTATGAAATGTTTGGCTTGAAAAAAGAAAAAAAAAAAGAGGAATATGTTCAGATAATTTCACAAGACTTTGAATTTTTGGCTACACCACAGACTTCCTGTGTGCCCTTGGAAAAATGGTTTACTACTACATGTTTTGAGGGAGGTCTTTAAAAATGTGGTTCTGGGAAGCAAGAAAGTATTTAACTGTTTTCTCAAGTGAGAGGGCTGCATAATAAATCTACAAAACACATCAGGCACAGCAACTTCTAATGAACCCTAATTTGTAATTACTTTGTAATGGGATGAAGTTGTCTTCACCAGCATATCAGAGTATTTGCAAGAAACTGCACTTTGACTTTTTAGAGACAACCTCAGCAGATGTTCAGGCAGCTGTCCAGGTGTCTAAAGATAATAGAAGAAATTCCAGCCCAATGACCTCAATAGCAAAACTTTTATTGACTTCAGCAGGCCAAGATTTTACCCTGTCAGATAACCCTTGTGAAGGGACAGCAATGGATAAAGATAAGAAATAATTTTAGGGCACATCCTCTTGTATTATGCTATCTCTGCCTTTTATATTCTCTTCAAGAACTGGTGTAAATTGTTTTAAGTGTTGAGAGTGCACGTTTCTGTTGAATCCAGGGGGGGAAAAAAAAAAAAAAAGATTAATTTCAGGTCAAAAGTTCTCATGTTCAGTCCTCGTTGCCAATTATCTACTTAGGTGAGAGTACATTACAAAAACTAAACAATTATATGCTTTTATATAATCCACGTGTTTTTATTTAAGGCTGTCTTAGTAACCAAGTAACAGACATGAGTAACACACAATAAGGCAGATTTTTTATTCCAGTGGATTCATACCAGTTATTTTAATTCTCTAACAAAAATTCTCTAAATTGCCACTGGCTGGAAGAGGGTTGGTGAATTTCTGGTCTTTGGGCCTTCTAGTTATATACAGATCTGCATGTTTTAAAGTGGAAAAGCATCTTAAAGTTTATACATTACATATCAAATCCTTGAAAAAGCTGACAAACTTGGAAGGGCCTGACCTCATTTAGGGGATACAATATTTCATCCATTTTGTATTCCATTTCTTTTTTCTTCCAACCAACTACTCTTAATATTCTTCCTACCTGATAAAGAAGAGAACTCACTCTGTGGTCCAGTAGACACATTCCAATATTAAGCAAGTGAATATATATACACAGGCAGAAATTAAACCTTTTTTTTTTCTATTAAAACAGCCAGGATTGTGCTATTGCAACTGAGAAAATATTTTGTGTAGTGCTGATTAATGTGAAGAAAAGTAAGTCTCCATTTTTTATCTAGAAGTTCATATCTATGAAATTCAAAATAATAAAAACCTGTCTTTTGACAGATACCAGATAGGGAGTTTTAGCCTTGTATATACTTACCTTGTAAGGAGTCAGTAAGGTAAAGAAATTTCCAAGTTTAATTTGTACATAGCTTAATTTGTGATGCAGCCATAACTATGTAAGAAATACTTGAAGATGAACTTTATAGTGCTTTGCTTTAATAATTTTGAGTGTCAGAATGAAAACAAGCTTTGGGACACCACTTTGTGCTAAAAAATACTGTCTGTAGCCAGTTAACACTTTAATTTTATTGGAATGTGAATCTTAAGCTGCAAGAGTTGCTCAGAAATTCTGTAGTTGCTCTTCACCAAAATGCATTGTAACTGCATTCACTTCAGCCCAGATTCAGGAAAGTATTCTGATGTGAAAAATCATTCAGGATTTTATTTGGTCTTTATTTTAGACCTGACTGCAAACAAATAATTGTCCTAATAGCTTGGTATCAATGTGTCCCTGGAAAACAGTGACAGGTGTCAGCTACAGGTATCAGTACAGGCTTCTGTCTAGGATAAAACATTTCAGGACCTTCCATACCTCTGGGGAGGAAAGGGAACTGAGTGGATAAAAAACCCCACAAATTCAGTTTAATCACCTAATTATACAAATAAAAATAAATTTTATTGCTGTTTTGAGTGTTTTGTGTATATATACACACAGACAACACATGTAGATATTGTTCAAAAGAGGATCATATTTAAACTTATAAAATAGAAAGTATTCTTAGGTGTGTTTAGTCTTGCATTTAAACATAGGCAGAGGCCATCTGGCTGCAGCACAAGTAAGACAAATTTGATAATCTGTTTAAGAAAGCAATGTCACTTAGTCTTCTCAATAGAATAGCAGTGGATAAACATTCAGAGAATTTAGCAAAAATTGCCTCATGTGGAGCCCCTCAGACTCAATCAAATCTCTTGGGTTTTCAAACTGTGTCATGAAAGTCTTGAAGGAACTTTGAGCTGACTTTTTATTTGGTTGGTTGTTTTTTCCTGCTGCCTATTCAGACTGGAAATTCTACAAAAGTGTTCCTTATTGTGGCATTTTATCACTGGTACTTTATGACTTGACTTGCAAACAGAAATAGTTAGTGTAAAGAAAATATATTTAAGCCTTTTTGAATGTAAAATTCCAAGAGTTTTCCAAAGGCCAAATCATTTGGTTTTGGTTTGGTCTGAGATTAAGTGAAATTATTTTTGTTTCAATTAAAGACCAGAGTTTTATCAGTATAAGGCAACTCTGAGATAGATGAGTCATTGGTAGGGTTTGCCTGAGCATTTTTAGTTGTCTGTTTGCATCTTTAGGAATTTATTTAATATGTTTAAAAATACCCAGTGCTACCAAGAAGTGCTAGAGGCTGAAAATCTCAGTTGCGTGCAAAAAGCACATTTGCCTCAAGTGCTAAGCTCTGCTGTTCTTAAGGGACGTAACTTTTCATAGGTTGTAACTTTTCATAGGTTGTAACTTTTCATAGGGCTCTCACTGGCATTGCTACAGGGATAAATTGCCCATGGGATGAGCTGCAGTAACAGCTCCAGAGCTGCTCCCCAGCAGACATGCTTGAAAAAAGTCATCACTGGGTCCCTGACCCTGAAATCCTCAACAGAGTCTCCATGTCATGCACAGTCATCAGCACTTCCTATCCACAAGGAGCTGGCTGTGCCTGGCTCAGCAATTTTGCAGAAACCAACAAACAAACACAGATTTTTATGAGCTTCCTATTACAGCACTCCAGGATGGAGTCTCTCTGGCTGTAGTCACTCAAACTTGTTTGCAATTTGTCTGGGTTTGGTTGAATTTTAAGCAGTTTATCAGCTTGGTTTTCCTTGTATTCTGACCAGACTGTTATTTCATTTAAAACATGATCAGTGAATCATTTAGGCTGGAAAAGATTATTAAATTCATAAAGTTCAATCATTAACCCAACACTGCAAGTCCACCATCAATGGTAAGGAAATATCCTATTGTTGATAAGAAAATAATAACAGGCAATGAGTAATTAATGCATTTTGTACTTCCCTGTGGAAAAGCTATAAATCCAGTTCTTCCACAAAGCAAAATATCTGGAAAATGATTGCTGGCATTACAATTCAAAATCAGGCTATAAATACAACCAAACCTCCAAGCTTTTTCCTTATCCACATATCTTATACAGTAAATCCTCCAAAAAAAAAAGGCTGTGTCTTTATAAGTCAAGCTACTCTAAGAACCTGCAAAGAAAGAGGAAAATATACAACCATATTAATTATTTGATTTTCCTATTAAGCCACAACTTTCTACACGATCAGACTCCTCAAGGCCAAAAAGGGACTTGCAGACCAATAAATATTGGGTTGCCACTACTTGTAACATATTTTAATGTGACATTTACTCTTATAAACTGGTATTTGCTTACAGCAGGATATTTAATAGGATTTTTAAGTGGAATTCAGGAAACATGATTTGTTCATCACTAAATTCCAGGAAAATCAATACTAACTCAAAAGTGCTGGGTGAAAAGGCAACTTTAATTTTCTTATAATGGATGTTCTTTCTTCTGTATTCTAAAAGCCATGCAAAAACTGAGTAACAAAATTATGTAGGAGAAAAGAAAGTGGGGAGGAGGGGGAATATCACCTGTACTTTTGAATAGATAGATAATTACCTGTTTGCACCTGTGGTGTTGTTCAGGCTCCCATTAAGGTCACAGTAGATTGACCTGGTGAGAACACCCTTTCATAAACTGGAAGGAGAGGAAAATAATATCAATAAAAAGGGCATGTGAGGGGGAAAAGAACATACAGCTTTGGAGCCTGGTTTAGCTGAAACCACAAGACCATCCACAGATGGAATACCCTTGGCTGGTTCTCTCATAGCCTCCCAGCCAGGCAGGAGAGCAGCATTAAACCCAAACAAAGCTCTTCCAGGGGTGTGATAAGGCTATGCCTGCTCTTTTTGATATTGTTTCAAAGCTGGTGACTGTTTTTCAGCCCCCAAAGTGATCAGGGCTTAATAATGCAGGATGAAATGAAAGACCTGAACAATGTGAGCTGTGAAGTCAACTCCTTGCTCTTGGTATGAGCAAGTTCTGATAAACACTCTGTGAAGCTCTAGACCATGAATGAACCTAGTTTTGTTTCCTGCATACCCTCAGCCTGCTCTCCTCTCTGCTCTTGGACTGTGAAGAACTCGTGGATATAAAGGCAAGGTGTAAAAGTAGCTGGTAGAAAAGTACTACTAATCTTCAGTTCACTTTACCCATTTCACACTTCTCCACTTTCTCAGATTTTCGGTGAGGCAACACTGGGGTGTCTATTGAAAGTCTCCTCACCTTCCTTATCTCCTTAAAATACCTTCTCCACTTGGGTGTTTTCAAAATCAAATTTTACTCCTTTTTTCTCCAGTTCTTGTTTGCAATTTCCTTTCATAGACATATATCGTATGTCAATTACTATGCATGTTAGCTTATATAAATAGATATTTTTAATGAAATAATCTGTCAGAAATTGAATAATTTATGGCCTTTTACTGTAGTGTGTCTGCAAAGCACTTACTAGGAAGAGCTAATTAGGTTTAGTAAGTCCTTTTTCTTCCAAACCAACTCTGGTCTTGTAAAAGTTTGAAAGAGCAAGTTTTTGCTTGGTTTTAAGGCATCTGTATAATTTCTTTAGCACAGAAAGCATGGTTGCAAAAGCAATTGCCACAATGAAATCCTAATTTTACTATATTCCTCTTCAGCATTTGTATTCCTCAAGATACAAGGATTATATTCACTGAATTGTATTCAATTGTCAAGAAAAAAATGTGAAACCAAAGAGTAAAGAGAAATAGGAAAAGGTTCTGCTGCAGAATTGGTTGGTAAAAGGCAACAAGAAAGGAAATGTAGAAAGACATTTGTATGGTTATTGAGTGGTGGCACACAGAGTGAAGACAGATTTGATGGGTGAAGTCACAGTAAGCTATGAAGGGCTATGAAAATGGGGACAAATAATCCAGGACTGATCCAGAAAACATAAAGTAGAAAAATCTGAGTGTAGGAAAGACACTTGAGAGTGAGAACTATGTGTGCATCTAATTTACACACAGAAAAAAGGGAAATTCCAGTATTTCTAGAATAAAGAAAACCCATCTAAAATGTGCCAGGATCATTTCTGTTCCCTACACTGAGTGCAACTGAGCTGATGCTCAACCCTTACTGAGGAATTATTGCTTTGCAAAAATGTGTGTTGCAAGGCTGTAAAGTTACAAAGTAATCTGATATTTCTAACAAAGTATTCAACTGTTAATCGTTCTGTACACATCATCACATATTTATACAATGAAATAGGAATATTAAGACAAATATTTTTTTTCTATGTAACAGAAACTAAATTGAAATGCACAGCTGGGCTTGTTAACAGTTTCTTAATTAAGAGGGGGAAAAGTAATTAAAGCACATTGTGCTTTCCATATCTAACTTACCAGAGGATAATTCTAGTTAAAAAAATACATTGTTGAGTTGTGCTTGTGCTTTGAAGCCACAGAAAGAAAGAGTTCACATACCAGAGTAGTCAGTCCCAGCCAGTTTCTGTCTCCAGCATATCAGCTCATAAAATTCCCTGCCTTTTTGCAATAGTAATAACACAGTGTGTTCTTTAACTGTTAGATTGTACAAGAGAAAATGTTTCAGGTCAAATTTTTCCACACAAAAGACATGAACCTGATTAATAAGTGTGTATCTAGAATCCTTCACAATATATGAGCTACATTTGCTGGCTTAAATGTCATCTTGTATGTACATATTTTCCAGGTTTCTACTGATCCCTTGGCATACCAAGCCAATTGTGTAGGGTCTAGTCTCTGTTCTCCCCTTGACTTCATGCACAAAGTCTTGTACCCACTGTGGCAAGATGGGATCTTCAAAGCAACCTGGTACATTTAGGCAGGAAGTTTTGCTCTGGATGTGCTTTAAAGAAGGCTTTGTCCATCTCTTTGGAATACATGATTCGATAAATGTGATGCAGTCCCTATTTTTAGTGGCTTTCAGGATGCAAAGTGCTCTTCCTTCTTCCTCACAGAATTTGTACATATGGAATAGGTCAGGTTATCACAGCAAATTAGATAGTCTCATGAGGTTTTTCAAAACCATGTATCCATCCTAAGCTAGTTAGATGGTCTGATGCACATATTGGGAAATCCCAGTGGTGTTTGTGTACCAATATCTTCACAGGAGACAAAGATGATGTCTGGATCTGAGCATCTGCAGGAATAAAGTGAAGAATTGGGTGGTCTACTTAAACTTGGACTGCAGCTTGAAAAAGTTTTAGTGATTAAAGGATGAAGGTTGAGCCATTGATGGTCTAATCTTAAGTTTTCCACAAAGTATGTATTTGTGAAAAATCAGTCTTTGGTTTGAAATGGTCTAAAAATAGAAGAGATGACTCTTGTGGTTATGGTGTGCTGCTAACACACTATTTGACATACCAAATGTTGGTCATAAGACAGAACTGGACTGGTAGCATAATTTTTTGTCTTACACTCTCTGTTTTCCCCAAATCTTTCTTTGCAATTACAACTACATAGAAGACCTTTAGCAAGATTTTTCAAAAGAGCTCCTTTTTTTTTCAGGTTGTCTCTGATTATTGTAGCAGAAAATTCTAACCATCACTGTATTTTTAGATGCTCCACAACATGCCCAGTGGTTAAGAATTAATTCTTTTTCATGATGCATTTTTCTGCTGTTCTCAGGTAGCTATTTATTCACTTGAAAAAGATTCAGGTGCCCATCATTGCCAGATATTTTTTTCCATCAATTGCAACCTTTTCAGTGAAGTCCAGAGAGACCCTAGCTTTTCATCATGAGACATGGACAAAAGCACCACTTCACTGAACTGCAGCCAATAAAGGGACAGAGCTTGAATTACCACAGGCAATACTGTGTCTGCAGATGAGTGATCTTGCAGTAAGCTTAAAATTATTTTTCCTCTTCTTCTGTCGACTGTCCTGAGATGATTGGTTTAGAGTTTTCTCTAAAATATTACACTGGGTAGAGATTTAACATGACATACCATCATACTTTATTTCAATCTGGGCCCATTTCTGGTTTTAATCACACCATTGTGTTATGGATGTGAGTGAATTTCTGGAAGTACTGGAACTCTGACTCGGTATAGACTAATGCATCTTGGCAATGCTGATATTCCAGTCCATTCTTTTATACTGTGAGTTTTTAATTTGAATTTTAAAAAAATTAAAATCAAGAAGAAAGCTGTGTCTTAGAATTCAAATTGGAACAGGCTTTGCTGGTTTGGGTTTTTTTTTGTCCAGTGAGCCATAGGAGAGGCTAAACTGATTTAGAAATGATTGGGGATCATAAGGAACAATAAATAAACAATATGTCATCTTAATGCTCTTACATATTTTTGAAGAGAAATTATTACTAATGTGTTAGTATTAGTGCTCCTATTGCCTGATTAAGGAGTTTATAACATTATGGTGAGACGACAGGCTGCTAGTTACTTCATTCCCAGTGAAATATAGCCTGATATTCAAAACCAGAGGCCTGTGTTTGCCAGGTCTTGCTCTATAGGAGAGATCCTAATCTCAGTAAGATAAACTGCTTAAATAAAAGTTGATGAAAGAACAGTCCAAAGACTGGATTATGCTCTAACAGTTTTACAGTGCGTTGCTTTAGCACAATTCTGTGCTTGTGTCCTTAGGGAAGTCTAAACTATTCAGTGTTTACAGAATTGTATTAATCTTGATTTTTGCCAGGTTAATTTCTGTTCAGTATTTGTATATTCATTTTTATTTTGTACTGGGAAGGAATTATGGGGAAAGGGTTAAGAGCATGCTTGCTCTTCATCTGTTTTAAATCCATAAATGTGAGCCCCTGTGCTGTTTCTAGGTTTCAGATTACACTCTGTGATTTATAGGGAAAGGCTGTTCTACACAAGCTGAAATCCCATGTGTTTCCCCACCATTGTAAAATAACAAATCCTGGAGAATGCTTCCAGTTGCAAAAATTGCAGTTTTGAACTTCATTTGTAACTACTTTTTTTTCCCCCTGAAGTGATGGCTTTGACAAGTGAAGTCCCCTTGTCCCAGTGCCATCTTTCACCGTTTGCCGTGCTTTTCACTGCAGCTTTCACAAACCACAGCAACACCCTCGTGTTTGCAGTCTTCTATCAGTTTATTTTTGGAGGCTACACCCACTAAAAAGTGCAGCTGTGAGAACACACTTTTATCACTGTGCATAAGTAACATCCAGAGCCCCTACAGAGATGGCAGGCCAGGAGCCAAGGTGACCTAACACTCCACTAGCTCCCAGTCCCTTCTGCTGTCCCGTGGTGAAAACCAGAGCAGAGTTTGGCTTCGTGTTTTTCAATGGATTTCTGGGGCAATGGTGGGGGGTTTAGATACAGTTTGATTTCAGAATTCAGTGCTTAGAAAGAGCTTCACAGCAGCAACTTCCACCTTCTCCTTTTTATTACTGAGGAGCAGGAGAATTTCCCAATCAACTCTGTAATAAAAAAAACACATGGAAAGTGTTAGGACTTCTGAAATAGTGTCATCACTGATTTTGGTAATTATTTAAATATTGATATTCACATTGATGGCCTTTATTCCTGTCTCTGCAACAGGAGACCTGCTCCATTTTTTCAGTCACAACTGTGCAATGACTTTCATGTGTGTTGAACAGCTGAGATACAACTTTTCCTTGGTAATTTGTGAAGATGTATAAGTGGCTCTAACCTCTTGCCTGTGATTGGTTTTACAAATAAGGCAAAATGTTTTTTACATCTATTCACCATGATTGAAAATACATATATCACTGAGATGTGGAAAAAAAACTGAGGGGGGTTCTGGCAAAAGTCATTGTGTGGGGTTTAAATAACGCAGTGCTGCTTTGACCTTTCATGGATCCCCTATGAACTGCAGCAGTAGCTGACCCAATGAAAGCTTATTTCTTTTGTCTCAAAACAAAAGGTTAAATGGGATGGCAGCAGTAGCACCACAAGATGAGTCCTAATTAAGATGTGAGATACAGCATATGTTAAATTAGCATGTGTTATGTAGAGTAGAAGCAAATAATTGAGACTAGAAACACCTAGTTGAGAAATCTCCATGGGTTGCATCATTTTGGTGCTTTTATATCTCACATTCAGCATTAGATGCTTTTGTGTACAGGTTGCATCTGACAAATGCAATTTAAGCCAAATTGAAAAGTCAAACTCAGCCTTGAGTTTGCAGGGGCCTTGTAGTTTCCTACAGCACAGCAAGAAGCTACTGTGTAGTGTGAGCAACTTCTAGAGCATAATGAAGTAGTGTAGCATCAGCCAGTTAAACATTCAAAGGTTATTGTAAATTTAATAGGCAAACAATGGAGAGGCAAGTAGCCAGAGGAAATATGGTTATTTCTTCCTAGTGCCTCTGAGTGTAGCCCTGCATTTCCTTGTATAATTCAGAGCTATAAATTAGAAGCTCTGCAAAAAAAAAAAAAAATATTGTTTTTAATGTGAAAAGATGGCATTTAACCCCAGGAAGCAAAATAATAATGCCCATGGCATCCTGTGTGCACTGAACAAAAAGCTCTGTTGTGTTCTGAATTCAGCCTCTTTAGAAAAGAAGTTTATGTGTCGGGCTGGGTCTGTAAGAGTGCTGTACATTATTATTTACTTATCTGTGATCTCATTTGTGTCTCACTACTTTCAAACTGTTTGGCCTTGAAACCATGTGAAAAAGCAACACCCTTCTAATTCAATAAGGTGCAGAAAGTGGAGAGCTGGATAAAGGTTGTGATTTGATATGGACATCAATATCAATATCATTTGGTATTTGATAATGACATCACCAAAGCTGCCAAACAATAATTGATTCTCACAAAATGGGAACTGGCTTGTATATTTTTCCTGTTTTCTTTATGTGGCTTTTCAGTCCCTTTCAAAGATAATTTTGTTTTCCTGTTTTTCCCCAAGTTTTTTGAGCAGTTTTTCATTTCCTAGTAAGAGGCATCAGTTAAAATGCAGTTCTGAAAATATACAGCAAAGGTGATTTAGGATGTACAATAAATCTCATGTTCTTGCCTGATTTCAATATGAATTATTCTTGTAAGGGTTGTGTTCTTAGCCATCATCACTGTGGGCAGACCACAAGGGAAGTCTTGATGCTGCATCTGTTTGCCCCAGCAGGCCAATAGTTCTGAAAACCTACACCTGGTCTTCATTCTAGCTACAGCAATTTGTCCTGGTTCTAGACATCCTGGTTGATGGACCATTCCTCCAGTGAAAGTTGAACAAATTTAAGTGTGACACTCCATAATCCTATGCAGTTTAGCTATTCTGGATCCTCTTAGGTCTAGTTGAAAAGCATTTTTTGTTTGTTTTTGTTTAAAACATTAAAATCTCCCCAAAGAAGATGTTATTTCTTAAACTTGCCCTCCTTTGTATGTCTGCTAAAAATCTGCAAGCCAAATCAAGAAACGTCAGACTATCTGTAAAGAAAATTGCTATTACTGCATGAAAGAATTTCTCAGTTAAACCAATGACTTTTGAGAAAGGTGACATTAAAATTACATTAAAGCTGCTGCAGAATAAAATACAAATCCATTAATAGATGCTGTGGTTTTAAAATTGCATATTTTGCATTAAAAAGACCAACCACGTATAGATGGGAAATTACATAGTGGGAAAAGAAGAGTGCAAATGTTAATTCGACTTAAGCTACTTCCCCATGGGCTAATGTTCACAGTTAGTAAATAATCTAATTGTTTACTGGCTGAAGGGTTCACCAAAAGCCTGAATTTGACATTACTCCTGCAGAGCAAGTTTTTAATATAGAATCACTGATACTCCCATCAAAGTCCCTGCATTCCCCTAGGTTGGGAACAGAAATTATGTTATAAAACATGCATTTAAGTAAAAGAATGTTTTATTTTTGAAATTAAAACCCTTGCAACATACTGTTCTATAGAAATTATTCGTCAAATGTCTTCATAGAATTAATTAGCTATTGTTGTTGAATTATTCAGCGCTTAGATGAACAAATTCATTTGATGAAATCTTACTTATTCATAACTAATTTACAAGCATGAACAGGAGTTCAGCAGATGTAGATCTTTCATAAACAGATTGTTTGCCAGTAATTACTAAAATGCCTTTGAATGCTGAGATCAAAGAAATTTTTGAAATCCAGCTTACCTTCTATTTGTGATTCTTCTTGTTCTGTGTGTCTATTATTTCTGTGGTTCTATTGCAATATGTAACATTTAAACTTGCAAAGTCACCAGTGATGAGAACCATGGGGGGATAGATTAATTCATCCAAATTTGATTTGTCTTGTCACTAGTTTTTAACTTTGCTTATAGTGAGAATGTTATGGGAGCATTCAGTAAATTCCAGTACCTGAAGGGAGCCTACTGCTTACACTTCAGATTTGCAACTGTTTTGCTCTTCAAATGTCATCATACTATTCTAACACTTCTGGGCAGTTTTTACTGGTTTATCCTTAAGATAGTTTTAGCAAATCATTTGTGGGCTAGGCTATGTAGAGAACCCCCACTAAACTGACCATAATGATGGCAAACAACAGTTGCTAAACTAGCAACAAATGAAAGGAGAAAATGGGTAGTTGAAAATATTGGAAATAATCAGTGATTCTGATTTTATCCCTGGGTGTGTTGATCAAGTATTTCCTGTTTCAGAACACAGAGCAATGCAACCTAATCTCTTCCAATTTTCAGCATCTGAAATATAGCTCAGTGCAGAGAGATTCCCATCAACTGGGAATAGGCAGGGAATGACAGAATAAGCTTGAGCCTCAGCACATTCTATACCTAAAGTGCCTGGAGGACTAAGGATGGAAGATTTCATTAGACTTAAATGCACTAATGAAATGGCTTAATGTAGTTACTCTGAATTTCATCCACCAGATTCTGTGACAAGGAATGTTTTTCAGTGCCTGAATGGAAAAAAATACTTCAGTTCACATGCACAACATATGATTAAAAACTGATGAATTAAAGATAAAGCTCAAATCTAAATAACGATTACTGCCAAAAGCTTCAGGCCAACCAACTGTCCCAAGTCAGAAATTTAAGATGACTGCAGAGAATTTAAATGGGCTTTAAAAACTGAGCCTGACTTCAAATCAGTGTCAGGCTTACCAAGAAATGGGCATTTTGTGAAAGATATTATAAATCTGTGGCTGTCTCCAACTGCATTTTCATTCTTGTTAAACTCATTCTGAATCGACAGCGTTGACCTTTCAGCTCTGATAATATCAATGTCCATGTGTGTTGGGAGGTCTGTGCCAGACATTACAGTCCTGATAATGAAATGTTCTGCACAAGGAACAAAAAGGCAAGTGTTATAAATAGGAAATTAGCACCACCTTTCCTCTGCCCTGTTGCTTTAATATTTCTGTTAACACTAAACCAATATGTAGAACACCTTCCTGAGATGAAAAGGAGAACAAACCTCTAATGGAATTACTAAGGGTTTGATAGAAAATTCAGCAGCTTATTAAGGACAATAAATATTTCTAATTAATTATTGCTTTTTCTTTCTGATTCTTTATCAAAATAACTCTATTTCAAAATGGGGATTAATCTTGTAAAGCTTAGTTTTATAAAAAGGTTTTATTTTCCTTGAACTATAGAGGAACTGAACCATGCACCAGTTAGTTCCTTTTTCATAAAGCCACACAGTTTTGGCAACTAAAAGGTTTTAGCCTTTGTCCCAGAGCATTCTTCTGGGGTGGGCCTGCATGTCCCCTGGCAGGAAGAAGGCAGGTGGGTGCTGACTGAACAGTGACATTCTCAGTGGGTGTGGGACTGGGGAATGAGCCACAACTTTGCAAACCTACTGAGGGTTCGGCTGATTGTGCTGGGGAAAATTAACAATATGTAGTCAAATATGCAAAAGTCTTACTTGCAACAGTTCAGAGCATTTATTAATTTATAACAACTTTCCAACCAAATGGGTGTCTGTTTAATTATATAAAGTACTTCATCATGCTTGTTTTCCAATTTAAGTGAAATTCCAGTTCAGATTTCTGATGGAATGATGAGGAGATCAGGTTTCCTCCAAATGACTGGTTGTAGGTTAAATATCTTAACAACTACAGGAGGCAGGAAAAACTAAGGATTTCTAGTCTTTTAATTCTACCAGGCTTTCTTTTTTAATGTGGGTGCTCAATTGTATTTTGTTGCCAGGGTTTTTCATCCTGATTTCTTCTGCTTTGAATAGTGCCCAAATCCATAACAGGTTGTTTTTCAGAGCATGCATAAAGCAGTCCTAGTTTATACTTGCAAATAATGTAGGTTTGTATGAATCTATTTGACAAGGACAGTCTTCTGTTGTTGAGTTGTTGCATCCTTCTTGTTGTAGATTTCTTGGTGGCTTTGGGACCTGATTCTGTGAGTTTAAGAGAAATGTCACATAGCATGTGCTGTGTTCAAGGTGATCTTGATGTCCTGTTTGTATCGAGAAAGAAAATTAGTGGTAGGCAGTGAAAGCTGTTGGCAGTTTTTCTTCAGAAGGATGCTGACTGTGAAATTGTCCAGTATCAGAAATAATAACCCTTAGCTTGATTTTAGAGATATTCTATGTGTATTCCTTTTTGAGGTAACAATCTGTTGGTTATTAGAATCAAACAGTGGTTGGCAAGTTCCTTCAGATGTCAGTTATGATATTAATGGGTATGGTGATGATGAGGCTCAAAGCCTGATGAATGCTCAGGAGAGGAAAATAGCTTTGTTGCCAAAAGGGCAGAAGACTTGCTGACCCTGTTGCTAATGCACTTGTCCAAAAGCTTTTCCCCAAAGTTAGGCAGAACTAAACATCTGAAGATGAGGGATTGCAATTGCAGGAGAGCTTAGCTCACACAAGTTCCCCAGCAGTCCCTGAAACTCCTTCTGTGCTGCCATCAGAGACTCACTGTGCACAGCAGTGCCTCTCCCAGGAGTGTCTCTGCCAGCTCTGGGATGGACACACCAGGAAGGTGAGGTGCTGTGCTCTGGCAGCACTCTCAGGTGAGGTCATTTCCAGCCACACTCCAAAGAAAATAAAGCATTCACAGAAGTGAGGGCAGTAATGCGTTGAGTACCTGTCTGACGTCTAAGCGTGCTCCATGTGCCCAGAGGCTGCAGACAGCCCCTCTGTAACCAAAATTCAGAGATGTCACAAGTGGCTGAACAAACAAATATCACCAGTTAATGGTTAAGCTCTCAATTTACTAAAGCATTTGTTACCAGTTTGCCAAAGAGATCAAACAACCGTGAATCATAACCTTGGCTACTAATTAAATCCTTTATTCCCTTCTCTCATCGCAGAAGCATTTAATCTGGGGGAATCAGGACAGCCTGTTGAGCAGAATTACATTTTACAGCATAAGCAGAAACAAGCTTACTGTAAGGCTTCCTAGTGGAGCTGGAAATGGGAAGGATTAAAATGAGAATATTAACTTTCCCTCCTGGCATGGTAGCTCATGTTAGCACTGACAAATGACTGATGGTGAATAGCTGCATTGGAAAATCATTTTGGTCATGTAGCTTTGCTATTTCACTGAATGGCAAATATCATTTTTATTATCTGCCTGCTCTGCTTATAGATGGGACTTGTCCTCTAGATAGAGAATGAGGGATTTGGTGTGCTCTACTGGTGACTGGCTGTCCCAAAGAAAAATGTTTTACTCAGAAATAATGGACTGTGAAGAACACCCCAGAGGAAATGAGGCATAAACCAAAACACTACAAGCAGTTTTATGGCAATTCAAATACATTTCTATTTGTCAAAAGATGTTTTTGTGTGCTTTTATGTATAGGATGTATAGCTGCATGATATCATACCTTTGATATTTACTAGAAAATTAAACAGTGTTTACCTTTTTGGCTCCCATCTCTGTGAAGCAGAACTTAAAAGCCTAAACACTTTATTTCCTTTGGATTTGGGGGAAGTCATCCAAGTCCTTAGCAGCAGAATGATGCAGCACAGGCTCCCAGAACAGGGGTACCCTGAACCAGCATTGGGCTAACTCTGTCCACTGGGAACTGATCCAAACACACAGCCACTACAGCCAGGAATAGCAAATTTCCATTTTTGTAACTCAAACTGTGATATTGCAGTCAGATCCGTGGGAGCAGATGCCTGGAGACAATGTCTCTAAGACACCTCAGGAAGGTGTTCAGAGGAAAAATGCTTCCTATGCAGATCCAGCTGCAGGTTTGGTGCATAATTATTGAGGTGCAGATGATTTATATGAATACACTTAGGGGTAGCCATCTGTAGGCCTGTGGTGAAAAGCTGTATGTTATTAGCTTGAAAAGCAATGCATTTTATGCTGTTTCTGGAGAAAGTAATCTTTTTTGTCATTGCTAAATCTGAACAATTTCTATAACAGAAAGAACCCTTCTGAGAGGCAATAGCTAGAAGTAGGGAATGATGGTCCTTTTTTTGGTTATACTTTTGGCTTTGCAAAATGCTGTTTCCTACTAAAAAGTGTGAATTTTCAGAAGGGGAACACCCCAGCTACACCTCTTCAGAGGACAGACATCCACCATTTGCACATGCAGAACTTTTATTTGCTTGGAGATCTATTCTGAGGAAATTCCTGAATATTCACTAAAATTCCAGGTTATATTTAGCTGAAGAGGCTTGGATGATACCATGGTATAATGTACTGAAGACCCAAACTTGCACAAACCTTTATAGAACTTAAGTATGATTTCTCCATCCCTTATTAGTGAGCATGAATGCTGTCATGTGCATCTTGGTAAGAGTAATAGAATGAGCAATCTGAATAATTGGCTTGATGTTTGATATTATATTTTAATGTTGAGAAGGAAAATGCATCATTTTGCAAGCCTTGAAAATTTTGAAATATCTGTTGGTTTTAAGGCACTGTCTGAAAGATAATGTCAGATTCTATGAAAAACTGTCATCTAAAAGCACAATGAGCAATTATTCTGTTGTCAGATCATATGCATATGCACAAAGAGGAGCATATATTTTTTAAAGACCTGTCAGATTATTTTGTCATTATATTAAGTTACAGTTCAGTTTGGGGATAAGTATGTATGTAGATGTTACATCCAGTGACCACAAGATTATTTGGATTGTTTAGCAATCAAAAAATCAAAAATCTTTCAAGCATTTTTTATTTAAATACTACTTTGGAGAAAAAATAATGTAAGTGAAGAAACATGTACAGAAATTGTGAGGTGAACACCTCAAAAAGCCCAAACTAACCTAAGAAATCCTAACAACTGGACTGACTGCATAAAATCTGTTCATGGCTGGATATGCAGGAACTTGAAAGTTTGGGTGGGTTTTTTGTGGAAATAAAACTGGGAGGGATGCATGGAGTTGCTTAGACACAGAAGGAGGTTATGTGGAAGCCTTTTAGCTGTGAAATGGGTGCAAACCTAGCATGGGCCAGATAAAACCCTGAGTTTTCAGAGCCTTCTTGAAAAGTGAGGAAGGTCAGCAGGATGGTGTGTTGTGCTGCCTGGCTGGGTCACAGCTCCTTGTACTGCACATGGATGTGTTGGTGAAGGATTTCCTGCAGCCTGCTGTATTTACTGCCTGGATGGAGATGCCCTTCCCCTCCTCACCCTCCTTGTTTTTCCCACAGGCTGCGGGAACACCACCGTGCTGCCATCAAAGTGATTCGCAGGATGCAGTATTTTGTGGCAAAAAAAAAGTTCCAGGTGAGTTGTGAATAGAAAGCTCCTTTTCTAAATAAACCCTTTTATTCTCCTGATTCATTGTCTCTTTTGGAAACTTAGGAGAGACTAACACAATTCATTGCAGTAATGGTGATCTACACCCACTATTCTCTCCCTCCTTCAATAGGGTGGTTGTTTCACAGCAGGTTAGCCAACTATGGATGCACTGGAAACAGGCTAAACTCCTGAAATGCAGTCTGAATTAAAATGTTATTTTCTGCTAATGGACTTGACCCTTAGCCCTCTGTTATCGCTGTCTCTTTCTGGCAGTGCAAACATTCTCGTATGTCTCCATTAATTCTGAGCTGTGTGCTGCTTTCATGCCCAGTCAGTAGGATTAGAGATTAAAATGCTGCCTCAGCCTTGTTTCTGTCCCTTACTCAATGATAATGAAGTCCTGATAAGAAACCAAGGTGGAAATTTGTTAGTGTATTGGAAGGTTTCTCATTTCTTCTCCTTTCTCCCCTCTGCATAGTAGGAGACCATCCCAGTTAGTGAGATACTGGTTCTCTTTCCTCCTCTGGCCCTGACTGATACATTTCCCATGTGCCACTCCACTTGCTGTGGCCTTGTGATGCCATAAGCATTTAACAGTAGGTAATTAACCCTGTTTTCTAGTCTGAATAAAAAATTCTGACTGCAAACTTCCTAAAAATCAATTTCATTAATTCAGTAAAAACACATGTCAACAGCCTTCAGCTTGATTTAAACCAAGTGGATGTATATATAGGTAATAAATATATTGCCTTACTTAACATTAATTAATAAGGGATAATCTCCAGAGAACAGGCTTCACAACTGAAAATGTGAAGGATGATCCCACCTTTAATTTAGACCTTCCAAAAAGGGAGAGTGCCATTTCTTCTTCAAATATGAAATTTAAGATCAAAAAGATGATGATGATGATGATGACTAACAGTCCAATATATCTGTAAGGCAAAGTTTGCTGCTGCTACAAATCCAGTTCTGATTTCCTTGTAAAATTCAGAAGCACTGCCTGAATTCTTTAGCAAATTTCTACTTTGACTATTTTCATTTTTACTAAAATTCTTGAGCTAATTTATGGCTAAGGTTGCCTGAGCTGGTCAGAAAATTGCTTTAGTTATGTATAATGTATTCAAACAGTCACTGTTTAGGCTAAAATGTCCCGTGCCCAGAGTTTTCTTGAAGCGAGTGCTTTCAAAAAGTTTCTGCTAGCACATTTCACCTTTTATGATCATTATTAGGGTAAAATTAAGAAAGGCACAGTTTCTCAACTACTTGAAGATAATATTTATAGTCATTTTGTTGAGAAGTTTCTTAGCACTTGCTGGTCAGCACTTGGAACTTGGCAAGGGATGTGGCCCATTCCAGTGATGTGTCTGCTGCTGTTGTGTGAATAATTGCCTAAATGTGGCCAGTTCCATTAAAATCTTATTTATTTTCATTCTAAAACTTGATTGTGATCCTTTGCTCTGTGGTAATTACTGAATCATTGCTCTCATAAATTCAGGTCATAAAATATTTGCCACGGCATTAACTAAACTGCTCAGCAACAAGCAATCCACACGTTGCAGATCTACCTCCCAAGTGGTATTTGTCAGAAAGAGATTTTGAAACCGCCCGAGCGCTGTGTGCAACATTATCCACCTGGCAAATAAACGAGACTCCCCTGCGGCAGATGATTTGATAGAAGCTGAAAAAGCATTTGACTGAATAGAATGGAGCTATTCAGTTCCTCCTTCAAACTTGTTTGTGCTCAGTATCTGGTTTGCTAATCTGGCTTCTCAGTTGTACTCTCACTTTCGCATCTGCAAAAGGCCCAGTCCTGGCCATCTACTGAATCCCTCATCAGGGTTGTCTCTCATCTGTCTTTTGCAGTCTTCCTTCTGTAATGATCAATATGAGCTGCTGCTAAAGTGCAATTTGGCTGAAGTGAGGTGGATCTTAGGTCTCTACTCCTGTGTATGAGTGATATGCTGCTGTTTCTTCAGAAGCAGAATCTCTAAGAGGAAAGTAAGGGACTATCTGATACTTCTCCATAATTTTGGAATATAAGGATAGGATCAGGCTTAAAAATTTGGTGAGCATCAAAGGTGGAGTTTTCCAAAACATCCAAGTAACTTAATGCATAAAGTCACCTTGAAATTCAAGCTACAAGGTGCTTTTGAAAATCTCTCCTGTAATTAAGTGATAACCACTGTCATTATTCTTTCATCAGAAGTATGTTGTAAATCTGTTCTATGCACATAAAATAATCATAAGAAATGTAATTGTTTTAATATATGCCAAGTAATGACTGTACTATTCCTAATAAGCAGACTAATGTAATGTCTGAAAATAAGGTAAAGCAGGAGATGAATTTTAAAAATGTACCTTTCAGCATTGAAGAGGTCTGTACAGCTGGTTTTAGTAGGTGCTTTCTTTCTTAGCTTTACATTTCTGTAAAATACACATTCCAAAAAAAGAAAACTCTGATATTTTCTTCCTGAAACTGTTGAAAAAACCCACAACAAACCCACAACCCAATTTCATCTTGGCTATTCATGCTTAAAATTAACTGGAACACTACTGAAGGCCAGCAATTTAAAGAAGTATTTTTTAGAGATGCCTCTCAACCTTATGAGTAAGGCAGCATGGGAAGAAGGAGAGGAAGAGGAAAATTTTGCAAAATAGGTCCCAGCATGAACCCAGCATGGTTCTTGAATTATACCAGCTGTTTGCAGGACACACCTGTAGGCCTAAATTTGACTAGATATATTTTCTAAAGGGCTCAGTTAATAACAGGGGCTGATGGCATCAGAAGGACAAAAGCCATCTAGAAAGCAAAGCCTTCCTGTTTAAAACTAAATAAATAGATAAAACAAATAAAGAAAACTAAACAGGAATACAAAGATTTTCAAAGGACATGAAAAGCAACTCTTTGTGATGTATCATTTCCTCTTTAAAAAGAAGTAGAGAAATTTAGGATGTATTTTAAAATCCAGGTTTAAATATAGTCCTTATGAGGATGCACATGTATAACCAATGAACCCAGCATAATATTATAAAGAATTAATACCTTTTTTATGAATGTGTTTATATTCTCATAAAGTGTGTAGGACTGTTTCAAATTCTATACAAATGATCCCATTCAACACAAGTTCTGTGCATCAGTGAAGGTGAATGACTTATGGTTAAGGGAGGATTTTGTACATTATAGGGAAAGCAGGCATAGAAATGAATGCTTTTCTAGGCTTTGTTCACCCTGCCTACCAAAAATGAATTTTATATATTAGTTGTAAAGCAGATGTTTTTGAGGCAATCTAATATTACAACTGAATTTCAGAAAAAAATCACCATATTCAGTTTTCCTATTAACTTGATTTATGAGTAAATAACCTTTGTTTCCCCATTTGGAAAGCTTCTATAAGTCTTAAAACTAATGTACATTGATACAGCCGTGGTATCCATCACAGATACAGAAATCAGGAATATGTTCTGATTTCCCATTTTCATTTTGAAAACTTTAAAAATTTTCTTTCCATGTAAATTCTTCCAATTGAGTAAATTAATTTCCTTCTAAAATAACTTTTAAACCTGTGGTATGATTTTTACCATGGCAAATAGTCTATACATAGCATAAATTAAAAATACAGGTTGCAGTTCTACCGATGACATAACTGTTGCCTGATTTGTTACAATTTCCCTGGAAAATCTTACATTTATAGTCTTGTAGTTCATCATATTATGTGATTCATTTGAATTGTGTGTGTAATCTTTTCTAATCTCCACACTGGGCTGTACTAAATTATGTATTTCAGTGTCCTATGCTTCACAGAGTGTTTTATTTGATGTTACCTGGTTGCATTTCCCAGAAGTTCCCCTTGGGCTTCCCCATTCCCAGGTCTGCCTCTCTGCCCATGCAGTTACTAGGGAACAACAGCCACAGCCAATGGTGCACATTTAACACTTGGCATTTTGTGCCTTTTAAAAAGTTTCATTTATGATGGAGGAAATTCTAATATACTTAGGAAGGGTTTTGCCATGAGTTTTGCTTAATTAGAAAAGAACCAAAAGTAAGGAAGAGAAGTAAAGGAAAGCTGTGGGACTGGCTTCTGCTTTTGTCTATTCCATACTACTGTGTTGCCTGCTGCAGGTTTTTTACATGTTCAATATCAAGAGTATTTTCTCATAGAAGATCAGTTTTCAATATGAAGCAGTTATGGAAAAATCAGTACTGACTTAAATACCCAGTCATACTCAGTGGTTTAGCCTCATTCATAAAATATATTTACTCCAGGTTTTCAATTCTTGTTTTAAAGAGAAACAGCCCTGTAAATGAAAAGCAGCTACACTACTGTCAGACTCCTGTGTCAGAGTATGAGGATGGAAGGAGAAAGCTCTGCATTTTTATTCTTACTGAACACCTTTTCTGAACCTGCAGTTTTCAAATTTGCAGGATTTTCTTTTGCTTATTTATAATACAAAAAAAATCTAAGAAATGTATTTTTTTTTAATATTGTCATGTTTACAGTACTAGTCCATGGAAAGATTTGCAGGCTTGCAATTGCCATTACAGAATCATATTTCTTTCTTTGTGGATGTTAGTTATGATTTATGTATGTGTAAGCAGTTGGGATGCTCAGGAATTCTTCTATGCTCCTTGGTTAGATTGAAGCAATTCCCAGTCCTGCTTAGCATTCCACTAGAGAGTATCTCACATTCACCCAAGGCTTGCCGTTGACTTGGGGAATCTGGGGGACTGAAATACAGTTTGTTTGATGAAGTGATGTTATTAAAGGAATCATTCCTGAAATGTGGGAGCTACTTCCCACAAGTGCAGGGGACTGCATGAAGGTGCCACAGTCTCCACAGCCTATTTTTTGTATGGTATTCTACTTTCCTTTGGCTTAGGAAAAAATTGTATTTATGGAATGGAATTGAGGAAATCCTGAAGTTTGGAAAGTAAGATAAAGCAGTTCAGAGACATCTGCTTTTGAAGTACAGGTGACAAAATACTTCTGAGACTTCAAAAGGGATCCAAATTTGGGTATCTTAGAAGCTACTGCTGAAAAATCTTTTCCTTGTTCTCAAAAGATGCAAGAAAGGAGAAGTTGTAACTCAGCGTTACCAAGGCTTTTACAAAACCTTGAAAATTATCTGCAGAGTTTCTATAAACAGCATAACAAATGAGTCAGAAATCATAGAATAGTTTTTCTTGGGAGGGACCTTTAAAGGTCACCTAGTGCAAACCCTCAGCCATGAGCAAGGACATCTTCACCCAAGGAGGCTGCTCAGGGCCCTTAAACCTGACCTTGGATGCTTCCAGGGACAGGGCATCCACAGTTTCTCTGGGCAACCCATTTAAGTGTCTCACCACCCTCACACTGAAGAGTTTCTTCCTAATATCTAATCCAAACCTGCACTCTTTCAGCTTGAAGCCATTTCCCCCTTGTCCTATCAATACAGGCCTTTGTGAAAAGCTGTCCCCATCTTTTTTTAAAGCCCCCTTCAATTACTGAAAGGCTCCAGTGAGGTGTCCATGGTGCCTTCTCTTCTCCAGGTTGAATACAACTCTCTCACCCTGTCTATAGCAGAGGTGCTCCAGCCCTCTGATTATCTCTGTGGCCTCCTTTGGACTTGTTCTAGCAGGTCTATGTCTTTCCTCTGCTGGGAACATCAGTTCTGGCACTGACTGGACTCTAGATTCTAGATGTAGGATTAAGATACCTTTAATTTGTAGCCACCCTTTAACATGTTGGTTCACTTGCTTTCTGCTTAGTCTTGGTGTTTTATAGGTTGATGCTATTGCCTTTATCTTGATACTGGTGCCTCTATTTTACACTGAAGTTGCTTTATTAATAATAGGTCAGATGAAGACTTTCCCATGCATGAGGTGCAAATTACAGACACGGGGCATTTCTTGCACCAGTGTTTCCCAGTTTCCCAGTTTTGAAAGCTCAGACAGTCTTTCTGGAAGAGGCAGTCAGTCATGCACTTTCCTCTAGCACTGTGTTTTAACTTCCCACAGTAAGAACTGAACTGTGAGCCCCAATTACTGACTGAGAACAGGGTTTGTGCATGTGCAAGACCTCTTTATTTTCCAGTGGCCATGGAGTATGAACCTTATTTCCAGCAGGAGCCAGACTTCTGAACAAAGTGCCTGATAAACTTTTTTTGGCTCCAAGTTCTTTTGAGCTACAGTTTGGTGGAAAGCATACACGCCTGCAGCAACAAAAAGCTGGATAGAATGAGAACTGTCAGAATTATTCCACCAACAATGTGTGATCATGGCAACAATCAAAATAACTCATGTTTACACAGTGCTGAAAGAACTTACTGTTTACTCTTCAAAAACATCTACATTGCCACAGACCATTCCTCCATCCTTGTGACTTAAGGGCATGTTTTTTGTCTCTGATTCTGCAGCAAGCCAGAAAGCCCTATGACGTTCGAGATGTCATTGAGCAATATTCTCAGGGCCACCTCAACCTGATGGTGAGAATCAAGGAGCTCCAGAGGAGGTATGTCAGTGAAGCCCAGGCTTGTACCCATAAACAGCACCAGAAGGATGTTTGTAAATGAGTCAGTGATTGGGGCCCATGAGTGAACAACTGCCCAGGGATTAAAGGTGCCATATTGTGCAAAATTAGGGAACAGAAAATGGCATTTGAGTAAAGTTTCCTTTTCACACAGGGAGGAAAAGGCAAAAAGCTTAAAAATCTGGTGATTGGGAGTTATATGTGTTACCTCAGTCCCTGCTAGTTGTGACTATGAACTGCAATCCCTACATGATAAGGGCTTTTCTACACCTGAGGAGTGCAATACTGTCACCTGCTCTGGTAGAATTGCACATAAAACCCAGCTAAAGGGATGACAGATGCAATAAGACAGCTGCAGAAGAACAAGGAAAAGGCAAATCAATGATGAGCACATGGAAAAGTAATGAGCATGGTAAAATTTTTCAGTGGTTAAAGAAGATGTAGAGCAATCTAAGTCAAATCCCATTTTGCTACTATATTTCATTTTAAGCTACTTTTAGCATAAAGCAACAGCTTCACTCACAGAACAAACCAGAATTATTTGAAATTCACTTTGCTTGTTTGTGAAGAGACCTCCCTGCTCCAGCTAGAGAGAGTGAAGGTGCTGGTTCAGACTGATAAAAAACAAAGAGGTTTCTTTTTGTTTTATAGGTTGGACCAGTCCATAGGAAAGCCATCTCTTTTTATTTCTGTCTCAGGTAAGTCAATACAGAGGATGTGTCTAAAATTAATCTGATCAACATGTAATTAATGGAAAATACTTGCTAAAACACTTTTCATTTTATTGCCAAATTTTTAAACCATGCCAACTGGTTGTGCTCTGAAGATTAGGCATTGGCAATAATATTTAGTCATCAACACTTTTAAATTAGGGTTGTTCTTATTTAGATTCTTAAAGCACCTACTTTCACAGAAGTCTTCAAAATGTTGGTTCTTGTCTTTCTGAGACTTACCATATATTCAGTAAATTGGTGTGCTAAGATTACAGAGTTCCTGTGAAATTTGTCATATTGACATAGATCTTTGGTAGCTTTGAAAAGACACTGGAAAAGGAGCACAAGGACTAAGTTTGTTTGTGACAAGTCTGGTTGAAAAGCCATAAACTCTCTGTTTATGTCATTTGAAAACTCATCTTTCTATATAGTTTATAGTGGGGAAAAAAAACCAAAAAATTTTATAGAATGTGTTACTCAAGTTGGCTGTAGAGTCCTTTGCATAGTGGCAGATTGTTTTTATGTGGCAATTAAAACATTAACTAAATTGGGAACATTTTTTTTTTTTTGCTCTCCGTGGTTAAAGCATAAAACTCAGATTAAAAATGCCTTAAACTCAGGGCTATTAAAAGCCCTGGCATGGGCCAAAGCTATAAAAAGAAACAGAAAACTACTTTTAAGGAATGGATCTATCAGCCTGGTAAGGGTGTTCAGTTACACGGTGTTGGTGGGCTAGTTAAACACACCCTGTTGTGGTTTGCTGCTATTTTGTTATACCACCATATATTAATTTGAAAATGTTTCTTGTTCCACAGAGAAAAGCAAAGATCGAGGAAATAACACGATTGGTGCCAGGCTGAACAGAGTGGAGGACAAGGTAAGCCTCAGTTGAACTGGCAGTGAATGAGGACATGGTTTGTGATTGAACAGTGCTTGTTTCATGGGATGTGAGGGAAAATTCAACTTAAAATAGAGTTGAATGCCTGGCTTTTCCAGGTGATGGAGTCTAAATTTTGTCACAGATTGTATTTTTGATTTTCATCATTTTAAAAGAATAAGAAAAAACCCAGAATTTGTTTTCAGTCTCATTTGGGACTCACTTGGATTTTTTTATGTTTAATTGCATATATTACATATGTCTCAATGCTTTACTTCCTTCCTCCACAATAGATAAAAGGCTCTGTTCCTTTAATAACTCAGTATATTATGATCCCTAAGATTTGCCTTTGATCTTTGCTCTGTTGTTTACATAAGTCCACCTACAATTCCTTAGAGAGGGAAATAGCAAACCTTGTTCCGTCCTGGTTTTCATTCCTTATGATAAGTGGAGTTTGTCCTTCCAAGTGACATGAATCCAAAAAAATCAGACTTGTTCTATAATCACAAATTAACAGTTAAGTGCTCTGTAAGCTTTTATTTCAATGCTGGCTGAAAATAGATTACAGGTAGAGGTTGTGTCATTGTTTAAAAAATACAGGTTTGCCTATACTGGTATTTAGGAAAGAAAGGAAGAGTTAAGAAGAATACTTTGAAGCTTTTACTGATCTCTTAGTGATTTGGTGAGAAAGTGAAAGCATTTCTTTACTTTAGAGTTATTTCACTCATGTGTCTGACCTGTTCATTAGTTATTATGACAGAAACTTTTTCTTGAGAAAAAGAACTTTGGGTGTTTCTTCCACTGCTAGAAATATGTGGTAACCTCATGAAGGTTTTGTTCTGAAGAAATATCGAGCAAATATTCTGCAAATTAAAAGAAGTGTGAGCAATACATCCCAAGGGCTACAAACCAGTACCCTGATCTGCAGTGATTCACTTGTGACATGCTTGTTTCTTACACATTTATCCTGAATTACTTTAATAAACTTGAATGATGGTACTCAGAACTGCACTTCACTCTCCTGGAAATAATGATGTTTTAAAGGAAACAAGTTTATTTTGGTACATGGGGTGGACACACAAGAAGAGAGAAGTAGAAGAGAGGAAGGTAGAGTGCATTTAGCACAGAAAAGAATCACTGCACAGTGCTCCCTCACATCTGTGGTTAATATGTGCTCTTACACATGGAAGCCCTTTCCAGAAAGTTTGGATTACATTTATTTATTTTCTCTCCATAATGTCAACTAAAAGTGTGGAACACTAAGAAATGTCTTGTGACTTGTGACAAAGAGCAATGACTTTTCAGTGTGGACAAATAATTCTCAAATGGCAGCTAAAGCAGCTTCTCAGTACTATTTGTAAAATCTCCAGTGAGTCTGGGAAAGGCTTGGTGTTATACTGGCTCAGAGATAAGCTGTTTGTGGGTTATTAATTACTCTTTTTTACATCCTTACAAATAAGTACACCGTGAATTTATAGTGACTGGGTTTTTATGTCTTGTAATGGGACTGTAAAACACTCCCTGTATAATTTTAGTATAGCTGGGTTAAATTTTAGCCTTGCTTTAAGTAACAGACCCTTCTTTCTTTGCAGTTGCATGAGGTCATCTGTGGTTTCAGAGTTGTTTGTTATCTGCCCTATACAGCTAGTCCTATCTGTAGGAATTTTATCTGAAAGTAGCTGAAAGGCTAAAAATAGAGATTTTCAGTTGGACTCAGCAAACAGTGGTTAACATAAAAACACACTGGCAATGCTAGAATCACATTTTTGCTGCAGCTGTAGATGGTGGCCAAAGCTAATTTTTTTTGGTTTTTGCTCTCAAAGACTGGCCTTCTCTTTCCCATAAAGTACATGATGCTTGTTATGCTTTCAACATACAATTAAATCCTTCCTCAGCTGGACACCATATTAAGGATATCAGGTGGTTTTTAAAGTGATAGAATATTTTAAACAGTTTTATCCTATTTGGTTTGTGAGTTGGTTTTCAGTCTTGGACTTCAGGAGGAGATATTCAGTGCTGCAGGCTAGTGTCAGCATCTAAACAGCTCTTGTCCATTTGAAAAATCTCCTGTAAGTCAGAGGAGGGCTCTCCAGCAGTACAGAGAGGATGGCACCTAAAAGGGACATTTTAAAATAAAAAGCTTAAACAGCAGTGTATTGACAGGAATTATGATTCTTTATGGCAAAACCTTGAATTTTCAAGTACTGACATCAGTAAAATGTTGTGTTTTCTTCTGTAAATTTAGGAGTATGCTCATTTAAGGGAGAGGGAGTGCTATAGTCTGTTCATCTTGTGCACCAAGAGAAACCTTGACCTAGTGATATATGCACTTTATGATCCTGAACCTAAGGATTGTTTCCTAACGTGCAAAAGCCAAAGGGATGAATCACACTTGCAAAAAGCTTCCTGCAGGTTCCTTCCCACGGAATGCTGTAATTTGGGCAAGACACTGAAAAGGTGGTTTTGTGAGTGTGACTAAAGACTGCACAGCCTGCTAGACCTTGGTGAAAAGAAATCCAACACGTAATCAGGGCATATTTTGACTTTGTCATTGTCGCTTACAAAGCTGAGGGTGGCAAATGCTGTGCTCTCCTAAAGGTGTCTTGGTGTTCTGGGTGCAGGGGGCTGCCCACAGCCTGACCAGCTGGAAGGTAAGAGCAGGAGTGCAGCAGCCAGGCAGGGCTGACACACCCTGCCAAGAGCCAGTGTCCAAGAGCGTGCGTGCAGATACCTCAGGGAATGTTATTGAGCAGGATTACGGCAGCAAATCAATTTATTTGCGGTGACCAGCCTTCCCTTTTCATCCTTGAAACATCTGTGAGTGACTATTCAGCCTACCCTCAAGGAACCTGGCCACAGCTGGCTTCCTACCAAGCTCAGAATGAAAAACAGTTTTTCCAGATGGGCCCAGCTGTGTGTGCACAGTGCCCTTCCTCCTCACCCAGCACTCCTCATCCTCACGCCGCAAGCGCTGCCTGCCAGGGGCTTAACGCTGGGTGTGCCCAGCAGCTCCAGCCAGGAGCAAGCCCACAGCACACTGGGGGAATTCTGTGTCCTGCAGCTCCTGTTTTCCTTTCACTGCACTAATTTTAGCTTGCCTATAAATGGCTGCAATGCTAGCTTTTTAATTTTCACATTAATCTATTCTTTTTCAGCCTTTTGCCAGCCATTAGTTTAGCTATAACAGGCACAGTTTGCACTTCTCAGGTAATCAGCCAGGCTTGCTGCTTTGGCTGCCCTAAGGAAATTCAGTTTTAAATATGGGCACTGCACAAAATCATCTAGAATATGCAGTGAAGGCTAAAAGTGGCCAGTCCCTGGACTCTCCCTGTTGCCCCTACAAACCAGACTGCCCCAGATGTCTGTAGGTCCTTCCTGTGGACTTCCCAGAGCAGCATAACACAACCCAGATTTGCAAAAAATAAGTTTAAAACCATTCTGAGTAGTAGACATGATGCTCTCTTTCTGTTAAGTTATTTTACAAATAGAATTTAATCTTCTGCAATGAAATGAGCACTTTAAAGTTTGCCCTTTAAGAATGTTTCTAGCAATCCAAAGCAGTTTTCTGGGCATCTCTTCTTATATACTCAGAATTGTTCCTGTGTCTGACAGTAAGTACAGTATTAATATCGGGATTGCCAAGGTCTTAATTAAAATCTTAGAATAGTCTTTTTCAGTTGCATGAAACATTAGGAGTTATCTTTTGCAAAATTTTGGATGGTAGAGATTTAAATGCAGATTTCTATTTGTACAGGAGATGTGTGCTAGTGAGACACGTGACACCTTTTAATGTGAATCAAACAAAATATTAATTCCAAGCTTATACACATTTTGCATGCTTCTAGCTGAGAAGGTGAACCCTTACATTCTAATCAGTACTAACCCAAAGAGCAGCACAGGCATCATTATTTTTCAGATTTACTTGGAAAGCAGATAGCACCACTTTTAAAATCAATTAATAAAGGTTT
The DNA here is from genome assembly GCF_903797595.1 of Erithacus rubecula. Classification (NCBI taxonomy): domain Eukaryota; kingdom Metazoa; phylum Chordata; class Aves; order Passeriformes; family Muscicapidae; genus Erithacus; species Erithacus rubecula. The sequence goes on from NC_136688.1 coordinate 4,242,696, forward strand.
ATCACATGAAAACATCTACCCTAAAATAGATGCTGCTGAGTTTGTTGAGTTGACTAGTGAAATCTGAACTGATCTTGGAAACCAAATCTGGGAGTCTGTGGACTTCTCTGTGGTCTTCTGAGTTTTACTTAGGCTGATTTAGTTTCCTGTCTTCCATCTGCCATGTCTGTGATTGCTAAACATATAGAGATCAGTAAAATTGTAAGGATATGATAAATATTTGATACATTTTTTTGCAGTGAGTGCTGACTATGCAACTTTTACAGAGAAATAAATGCAAAGGCTTGTTGGAGGTGGCTTTCCAAAAGTGATGAAGACTGTGTCGTACAACATTTATGTACATGGCTAGCTAAATGTACATCTTCTAGCTAAATCATTTTCTGTAGTTGTTTCACTGGAATATTGATTTTATCCATACGTCTGTTAGAAATGAGCTTGACTGGGACCATGTTGAAGACAGTTCCAAGGAACAGAATGACCATTGACAAGCCTAGGTCCAGTTTCTAACTTGGTTCTTGCTCTTTTCCACTCTTGCTTTCTAATCAACTAACAGTTCCCCATTGCAAAAGGTTCATATCTGATTTATCTGATTTATTTATCTTGTTGGTTTGCTTAAAAATGTGTGAACGTGACTTATACATTGCAGAGGAATCTTACTGTAGTATGAATAAATCTGCTATTTTAGTGTGTCATAAGGTAAATTGTAAAAATGCCATTTCTAATAATGACTTCTCCACCCATTCAATGCAGAAAAGGACATCTTAGGACCATTGAAGGTCTTTTCTTTGGCCTGGGGTACCAACATTTAGTTTTCCCTCATCACTGTAGGGAGAAGCATTAAGCTTTAATGAAGTTGTATGCCTTTGAGACAACTTCTTCTTTTGGATGTTGTGACATAGTTTTGCTCAGCACCATGGATATGTTACTGTTCTGACAGCATTTCTGTCATAAATGAGAATAGAGATCTATACTTATTTATGTCTTATTATTTAATATTCCTTAATTACCATCCAGTGAGAGCACATTAGATAGTTTAACCTTCTACTTAAAAAAGTGTTATCTTCATCTTCCTGAGGTCAAAAACACCAAGTTTCATGTTGACAACTTGTTCACCTAAAAGAACTCTTCATGTGTGGCCAGCTTTTCAATTCCATGTGAAACTGCTGCATTATCTAACATAGAATCAAACCTTGGTGGGATTTCCCTCTATTTTTGATGTCATTCTGTAGCCTGGGAACAGTTACCATGCTTCCTAGGGTAGAAGAGCAATAAGTGCAAACTTCAAAAAAGACTTGACTGATGTTGCCCGTGTTGCACATTTTGGCTTTTTAAAAAATTGGATAGAAATGGATTAATTAAATTTAATAGAATAGATATTGATGGTAAAAGTCTGACAAACAACCCAACTTTCTGACCAGTGCTGGTTAAAACCATCACGTGGAGAGATGGCTTCAGAAAGTGTCTGGCTTGGAAATATTCAGCACTTTGCAGGCTGAACATGCACTAGGCATTTCAGGTGTTAAATACTGGCAGCTTCTGCAGTAGGTGTGTGAGGATTTGCCTTCCCAATACTGAGAAACAGAACTAAAAGCTGTGGGTTTGGCTGGACATTTTAAGAGACGTGAAATCAATGAAAATCAAAACAAGCACCACCAAGCAGTTACTCATCTTGTATGTAGTTCTTGCAATATTGCAGAAGTAATAACCTGGGGGATGTGGAGGAATATTGAGGCATATGGAAGATTAAGTATCCCTATTAATTTTATCCTTAGTCCTTTTCCAGATGCTGAAGTACAAGCATACGGAAGCAATTTCTGTGCTGAACTTTGTGATGGAGGATACCCATTTTCTATAAATTGGACTAAAACTGAGCACATCCTTCAACAGTCCAGGTCATTAGGCAGCCTTAAAGATTTAATAGCTTTTCTCTTACCAGTCTGATAATATTTCAGTAGATAAACAATGAAAAACTAGAGATTCCTGTGTCCAGTGTCCTATACTTCCCATCCTGCCAGCTACAGTAAAAAAAATTATCAGGCATACACGGTAAAAATGAAAACAAAAAATAATTGCTTGTTGGATTCACTGCTGCCAGAAGCTTCAGTAGCTAGAATAGAAACAAACTGAGAGAGAGATTAGGCAAAGCCATGGAGAAAGACTCACTTGAGGATTATTAAACAGGATGTCTGTATGTAAACTCCAGTGTAGCAAGTACTTTAAACAGTAGTCAGGGATGAGTTGGTCACAAAAAAAGAAGAAAGGAAAACCATGATTTTATGCATATGTACTTTCTTACACCTTTTTTTTTTTTTTTTTTTTTTAATTAAATACTCTGCTACAAGCCTTGCACTAGAAATAAGACTGGGGCAGAGAAATTTGTTCAAGATACCCTTTTTATCCTAAGCTTTATACACAGCTGCTTGCTGCTGGATTTGGTCACCCACACAGCCTCATGGAACATTGCTGTGCTGTGCCTTGGATCTGGTCTGTTTACAAAGGCTGTGTAAGCAGCACCCTGTACCTGGCTAGAGAGCATCCATGGGAGGGTTGGCAGAGCCATACCTTAAAGACCTCAAGGTCCTTGGAGTGGCCTTCACTTGCATCCATTTGTTAGCAGCATTTTTATCTCTTTGAAAATCATTAGATCCTATTGCTGCACAAATGAAAACGAGTGAATTTTTGCATAAATTTTGAAATTGTTTAATATAAACTATGTTAAGTGCTATCTATAACCCATAGGAGAGTTTCTAGGTGTAGTAACTTAGGTATAGTTACCTGGCCTGCAGAACAGTGTTATAAGGACTTGTGTTTTGTGGTCTGTTTCTAAAGTGTCAGCTCTTGGATCAAAGTGAATGTGATTATATTTTTTTAAAAGTATATATCTAGTATTGAGCATAAATAGCTCAATAGTGTACACCTCATCAGCACTGAAAATGAAGGTAAGTGATACAGAATATGATCTTTATTCTCAAGAAGACTGGCAGAAGGTAGTTCAAGGCAGCACACAAAGGCTATGCTACTCAAAAGTGATGACTAATTAAGCTGTGGTGACTCATTTGCATGAGTTGTCTGTGATACTCCTCTACAGATTTTATGAAGAGTAAAAAGGCAAAAAAATAATACTCCTAAAAGAGAATAATTCCTGTTTAAGGGAGTTTTGATAGATTTTACTGCAAGTTTCTAGTGTTTGTAGATGCAGACAGCAGTTGGGAAGCATAATGCTGAGGACAGAGTGTAAACCTTTGCAAATACAAAGTGTTACAGATATATATACACATAAATATACATATATCTATGATTCTTAGCACTGGCAGTGGCTGTGTGCTTGTGATCCACACAGCTGTCTGCTTGCTTATTAAGAGTAGAAATCCCACAGGACTTTTAGCTAACATGCAATATAACCTATAAAATCTAGGAATTTGGGGAGGGGGGAAATTGGAGGAATTAAAAAATGGCTTTCCAGTTAATAATCTTTTAACAATCTTCAGATTAGTTGCTGGTTTGGGAATCTGCTGGTGATGTTTATATTTGAATAGGTATGCAAGTGGATGTAAGGTCTGCAAATGGGGATGACTCAATCTTTTATCAAACCACATAAAGCCTGTTTTGTCTGGCATTCAAAGATAAACCCAAGCAAGATTTGAAACATAGCCTCCATCATTCTTGTGCAGAGAGTGTTTACATTTGATGTGGAATGGAAATGCATGGTGCATATGCTGAGAGAGAATGTGGAACAGTTGTATGGACTAAATACCCTGTAGAGCTGATCAGAGAAAAAGGACTTAAGGGAACAACACGTGTGCACAGCATGCTACACAGACAACTTTTATTTGTCTTTCTCTTAGGTTAAAAGAAAAGAAATGGCCATAAGACCATCTCTTTCTGGGGTGAGGGGGGTGAGGAGTGTGTTGCAGATGAGCAACCAAAACACAGTCCAACATAAATGGCAAATTTTGGATTTGATACACTAGGATGAACCTTTGCTGAAATTAGAAGCATCAAAGTTGAAATTGTTCCTTGTCAAAGATCTGTTTTTAGAGTCTTCTTGCTGGAATTAAAATACTTTATTTTCATTTGCAGTTGAGTATCAGGAAGGGAAAGTGGATGGAGCTGAAAGGGTTCTATTCAGGCTGCAGTCTTTTCAGGGTTGGAATCTATTCAGCTCCTGGAAAAGATTCAGAGAAGAGGGAGGAATACTCCCTTTCTTACACAGTGTCCATACCTTCTGACACCCTATCTGCTCCTCCTGTTCCCCCCACCCCTCCCTACCCTCAGCTAAAAATTGCAAACCAAAATTGGTCCAGAAAGAGAAATAGGAGAAGAAGCCTTTGCTGTCTGACTCCTACTGAGGGCTAGGGCAGTCAGAGGGAAGATAAGAAGAAAAATAGGCAGTCACTGAAAGCTGAATATGAGCACATGGTTCAAAATATGCCTACTACTCCCAGAGCTCAGGCAACCAAGAGGGCAAATAGAGTTTCCTAAAATTCCTCTCTGTTCTCGTGTCCTACCCACTGGGGTTGTCACAAAACTACAGTTCACTTTCAACAAGAAAATTAGAATTTGCATGATTTAAAAATCTATAAAAATCTAGAGCAAATATGATTGCAACAACAATTGACATGTTTTTTAAGTATCCCACTGTTCAGCAGTTAGCACAGGGCTGTGAACCCATGTCAGAGGCTCTCTTTCTGTCCCAAAATATGTGATGCTCCACTTGGCAGTTCATCCTGCAGCCTGGCACAGTGTGATTGACCTTGTATGCCATGGGTGTAACAGTCTGATCAGCTGCCTCCCTTTGGATGGACCTCTGTGGCAGCTTTGTTATTTCCATCATGGCATGAAAGCTCCTGACAGGTTAAGCACACAAAATAGAGAAGGGAAGGGAGAAAGAAAAATATTGTTTTCCTCTTTTACAGCTAAGGTGCAGGAAGTGACTTGCCTGAGGTATCACAGTGGCATCTGTGGCACAGCCAGGAATTCAACTTAAGGCTGTGTCTGGGACTTAACCACAAATCAACATTCCTTTTTGTTGTTATTTTGTTAATTTTGAATAGTTACATTGGCCAGTGGAGGGTTCAACATAATCATATCCCATTAATACTAAAATCATCCAGTACTTGAGAACAGCATATATAAACACATAAACCCCATCAACCCAGCCAATATAAATGTACTGGGACTATTTTAGACAGTGCATTTTAAATCATCTAGAAATTAATCTACCATCATTTTGTTGCCTGGGAACTCAGGGTGGAGAGGACTGAACGTGCTTAAATGACATAAAAACTGTCATACATATAGATAATTATGTATGTAGTTTTAAAAGCTAAACAAATTATATTAAATGCTGTATTTTCACAGTCAAGCAGAGAGCAACATTTGAGTGAGTTCATATATTCATGTAAGTTCCTATTTTAAAAGCCTTGGATCCAACATTGCTCGCCATTGACCCTTCTGTGACATCTGTTAATCTTGGGTTTATTTCAATTTCTCTCTCTCTTTTTTAAACAGATGACTCCACTTAAATCAACACTTGGTTTCCATTAAACAGATAGAAGGTGATTCACTTAGTAACATGTGCATCTTTATCTAGTTAAGCCCTAATAGCCTTAATATATCAAGGAAGCTGGTGTGATTAACAGCACTAAAGGCTTTGTCAAACACTTCACCTAATAAATACTGCCCTTTGTCCAGTCATAGAAAAAGAGTGAACAAATAGATTGCAATGCCAAACAGAAAATGTGTACAGCCTTGTTAAGTATTCTAAAATTATCCCTATAAAAATATATGTTGACAATAGGAGTTACATCTACATCTCTGTCTGTGTTTGTACATGTCTGCCAATCCCAGTGTGCTTTGGCTCTTTGCCCTGCCTGGGCTGTCCTTTTCTGCTTTATCATTTCATGATGCAGCCACCACTTGTGTATGATTTTCCTCCTGTTCACTTGCACTTGGGGCAGATTCTTTTGACAGTTCTTTGTCTCTGGTTGTCATAGCTTATCTGTCCTGGGGTAGAGGGATGTGTGAGCACCAGTTTTGCCACTCCAGTTAATGCTGGCAACACAGATATCTGACTTGGCTTGACCATCATGTAGGATAATCCTGCCAAATGAGGCAGTCAAAACAAAAACCCCAAGAGTAAAATACATTCAAAATGTCAGCTTGAATGGAGATGGGATCCTTGCTTCATCATAGCTGAAGTTGTCTGGAAACTTTCCAGTTGTGCCACCAGTGTCTGAGTGCATGCTGTGGTTGTCAAGGTACTGAAGGAAGTCTTTATTCTGCTTCTATCCCAAGTTTCTAGAGGGGTTCAACCAGAGGAGTGTTAGAGCAGAACACCTTAGAAAGGGAATGGTCAAGGGGAAGTTTTGCTTCTTCTGAAAAAGAGGCTGGCTGAGCCATAATTACAGATCCTCTTCCTCTGTTTGCTCCATGTTACAGCAAGGAATTTTGGCCCAGCTTTGAGGTCAGACAGCCAGTCCCACAGAGATTTGCCATAATCTCTCAGCAGAATTTTAGTATCTAGCCCAGAGTTCATGCTCTTTTGGATAGCACAGTGCCCTGCAGGCACATTGGCCTGGGGCCCAGGGATCCATCAAGCAGCATTTGGGTGGCACTGCATCCATGGGTGGCTTATTGGTGTGGGCATGATGCTCTGCAAACATCCATCTGTGTCTGGACTCAGCACAGGCAGCACTGGTCCTGCTGTCTTTGCAGCAGTTTTGACTATAGCTGGCTTGACACAGCACTCACAATGAATGGGTCATTCAAAAGCTGCTCCAAGATAGCACTTGACAAAGCTGGTTTTGAATCCAAGCCTTCTGAATCTCTGTGCAGAGGAGTTTATGAATCTCATAGCAGCTAGAAAAAAGCCAGTGGGAAGTAATTTCCTTTGAATAGAGAAAAGGGAGGAGGAGGAGGATTATCAGTGGTGCTACACTTGAGAATGAAAAGGACAGTGATTCCTACAAACAAGGTCACTTTATTTTGTTTTCTCTGTACTGACTGTACAATTTCAGTGAAAAATCAGTTGAAGAACATCACACAGACTTGAAACAAAATGAGAACTACTTTTGTTGGTGGTTTGGAGTTGGTTTTTTGGTCATAAGTTGTTGTGGTAAATGAAGAGAGCCAGACTGATGCACTTAGTCATTTGTCTAAGACCAAACAACTTATTTTCTTTTTTTCTCCAATTTTTCTCCCTATTCAGTCCTGAGATGGCTGCTTTAATCAAAGCTAACCAAGTGCAGTGCTTCAGTGATTTTGATGGCTCCTTTTTTTCCACTGCCTGTGGAAGGGCTGTGAGATAAGAGTAGGAAAACCATAGCCTTCAAAAGGTCAGTGTTTCTGTAAGGCATATCTGAAGGTATAATTAAATTAGGATGCAAGCAGATTCATTAGATCCATCAGTGACTGCTATATTTATATTATTCAAAGAGCTACATGTTAGAAGAGTGTAAATTATACTGTGAAACAAAGCCCTAAAACAACTGACCTAGATTTTGATGCAGGGAAGTTCCTCATCTGTACCCTCCACAAACCCTTCCTGAGAGAGGCTTGTGCTGATTAATAACTGTGAAGCAAATAAGGTTTAACTTTGTAAGTGCAGCAGAAAAACTAAAAAAACATGAATTCTTCTGTCTTCAGAGACACAGAGATGCACTCAGGGAGTTGAAGTCTTTAGGATCTATGGCCTCTTTGCAGTGCATCATCATCATAATGTAATGGAAATAATCCAGCTCTCACTTGATAATAATTCAAGTTAATTTTTCTCTCCAGCTGCCCTGTGTTTCCCCCCAAGCTTTGACCTGTGTTGTAACCTTAAAGAGACATCTTCAAACATCTCAATTCCAGCTCCTGAGTAAAACCTGGGATGCTCATCTAGGCTGAAAGCTCAGAGCTCCAGGCTTTTCATGTGTGTGGGTGGGACTATTCTGATTTCCAGTGGTGCTGGGATTTGGATACTATCAATCACAAATAATGAAACAGTAGAGCAGAAGATTTGTGTGTTACAGATTCCTAGGCTTTTAAACATAAAATAAAAACAGTGTCAGTACAGTGGTAATGAAGCAGGTATTTTCTATGCTAGATAAATTACTAGTAGATAGATAGGGGAAGTCTAAAAAAAATAAAGAACTTCCAAAACTGTTGTAGAAAAATGTGGCTTAATTAATTTTTTTTTGTATTATTGTAGTGGAGAGGGGGGAAGGAAGGAAACCAGTTACTAAGATGAGTTATTAAAGGTAAATTGGGTTAAATATAAGTCCAGAGGAATATAATCTCTACATGTAAAGTACTATTTTAAGCATTTTGTGTGATGTTTTGATCACTGTTTCTTCTAGAGGAAGCTATTTCTAACCTTGGAAAAGACACTTTAAATTGAGATTCCTTCTAGTAAAAAATTCTTAAAGTCTATTATTAATCTGCAATTAAAGTGAATCTTTGAATAACTTAAGGGATGCCTGTGGAGTAGGTACATACTGGTCACACTCAGAAATGCTTTCTTTTTAGGACATGGGTGGAAAAGTGTAGGAACAGGTCCAGTATTTTAGTTAGCAAAGCATCAAGGAAGCTCCTGGAAGAATATTGTATAGATTAGTTTAAGGGACAGCTAGATATCTCTGTGAAATTATCTATGACAGTTAACACAAATTAAAGGTGGTATGAAGATAAGGGCAGAGACTGGTTTAATTAGAGATTTAATTAAGGATGAAATTGTATTAGCTGAGCTGAGCTGGCAATTATCAGGCAATAACTTATGGAATGGGGATCTCCCCTCCTCCTGCCTCACATGAGGCAGACGGAATTGGGGCCGAGTGTCTCCTCGCTGTGACACGTGTCCTGAACCCTGTGACATCTGTGAACTTGCAGCAGCTTGAACCTTGATTCCAGCGTGGATACCAGAGCAGCTGGAGGGCATTGGAAAAAAAAAACTAATGATGCCAACAAATAAAAAAATCCTTTCCAGTTTCAGAAAAAATTGTCGGGGGAGGTGTCAGAGCACATCCAGAATCTCCCAGGGCGTTGTCCCGATTCTTAGTGATGCAGAAGGGAGAAGGTAATGTGGAAAGCATTTGAGAGGGCTCTCTCTGGAAGGGTGATGCGTGTGCATGTACATACAGACTCTTACTTGCCTCTAGCAAACCTTTAGCTCAGGGAATTGTAAGCTTTTGCAACCCATTTTATACCTAAAAGAAGCAGAAGTCCTTTTACAATGAGAAACGCCATTTTCTTCTTCTTTGCTGTAGAAAATCCCCCTCTCCATTGAACCCAAGAAACTTGCACTCCATAGTAAATAATAATGAGGTTTGCTGTAAAAGACTCAGTTTATTTCCTCCCCCCCTCCCAAGCTTTCTTTCATTTCTTTGGAGGTTTGTTTTGTACTCAAATAAAGCTGCGAGATACACATTGAACAGGAATCAAAGTGGTGCTTTCATGGCAGTGCTGAAGCTAATCACTTGGCTTGCTGCTACAGGCATCTGCAGGCACCTTGAGCTGTGCTACAGTAGTGTGCTGGCTCTGGAGGCCCAGCTATTTTAAATCATAATAGTGACACAGTGTGCATGCCTTCTTTCAAAGAGCCTGGGCAAGCCACGCTGAGTTGATTTTCTTGGCACGCTGTGTACCTATAATTTTGTCTTATGTTTTGTAATGTCGGTATCTGGGCACGGAATCAAAAAGCTCCACTGAATACATAAGAAATTTTTTTTCAAAAGAAAAACACAACAATAAACACATTCTTTGTTTTTGGATTGATAATATTCTTTCCAACGGCTATAGATGTTTAAGAACAAAGAAATTTACTGGGGAAGGAAAAAAAAGGGAAAAGAAACTTTGTGATTGTGGGAAATGTTTTGAGACTTTTTTGGCAATACTGTCCAGGTGTTTTGCTAGTGATTTTTTTCTACCATGATTTTAGTTCTCTGGTAGTATTCTAAAGTGACTGGGTTACTCAGGACAATGAGAAATAAAATATAATCTTTCATGAAACACTTGGAAAGCCATACATGTGCTCTGAGGAGCTGACTTGATCTAGGAGAATTGTCTAATGGTCACAGTTGATTCCATGTTGATTTCCACTTTTTTGTGCTGTTCAAGGAAGTAAGAGAGGAGGATCTAGTTCTGTTCCTCCCCACTTCATGTCCCAACAGCCTGGTTTTAAAGGTGGTAGCAGCCATTATGGGGGCTCAGCATCACTGAAAAGTCAACCTCTGCTCTGGAAAGGAATTTGATGCTGTATTGCCTGCACAGGGCTGAAGAAGCTGCTGCTTTTCACAGTGAGGACACTGAGCACCTGAAAAGCTAAACCTATCCCTGCTAATCTCTATGAAAACAGAAAGAGTTGAGTTCAACAAGGTTCTCAAACAATCTGTAATTTAGGATAATAGTGTAATTAACCTCATGATAATAGCATGAAATGGATAAGCATGGATGGGGATCCAATCAAGTACAAACAGAAGAACCAACTTGAACTACTAAGTAACCAAGAGGAACCTTTCTCTTCCTGTTTTCTATTCATTGTATGAAATTGGTAAATGCTACCTACCTATGCTATTAGGGGTGAGGCTGAGGAAGAACTTGTGAATACAAAGTAAAAAAAGAGAATGACTGAGCTGGTTTTGGCGCTTTTTTTTCTTTTTTATTTTTTTTCAAGAGATCCACCACAGTAGTATTGGAGTATTATAAATGAAAACCTTTTTTCATGGATTTTTTTTGGCCATCTCTATTTCCTATGCATCAGTAACCAAATACTCTTAAACACAATATTAAAAAATAGCTGTGATCAAAAGTGTCCCTATTTTCTTAGTGATTTCTTATTTCCTAACTCTGAGGAAAGGGCTCTTCTCTACCAGAGGAATGTTACCATGGCATGTTGCACCCATTTTTTTCTCTTCTTCCTTTTTACCTTAGATTTGTCTATTTCCTGTGACTGCTGGTGCTGAAGCTTTCCCTAAGCATTCAGGTTTGACTGCTTCTGTCAAAGGCTTTCTGAAGTTATCCTTGGTTTCCAGAGGCAAGAAGAGGATAGCTTGGTTTTGGTTCATGGTAGTCCATAGACCCAAAGCTGTTCCAAAAGTGTGTTTTGTTTCCAGGCAAGAGGATTTGATTTCAGAAAAATAGTCTCTCTAGCTAGTAGTAGGGAGGCAGATTGGTTAAAGTTTACAACCTCTTTTTGTTCAGTCCCTGGAACGGGGCCATGGAGTCTCAAGTTTCCTGTATAAAGAGAGATCTGTACTCGGTTAGAAGGTAACCAGGCAAGGTACATGGGGGCTGCAGGGTGAATGGCTCTTTCAACAATGAAATCAGTTTGGGGTCTTTAAGATCCCAGCAGTGAGTTGTCTCAAGATAGTGTTGAGCAGGCAAAATTCATTAAACCTTCAGAGAGCCAAAATAACCACTCTTGAGAAAACAAAACAAACCTTCAGAAAATACTAAACAGCAAAAAAATTCCGACAAATCTGATAATCCTTATGAAGTTCTCTGGCTCTTGGGAAATCAGAGGAGGTGAGAGCTACTCATGTCTTCATTTCCTTCCCAGTGAGTCCTGTGTGCTTTGGCTGTTCACATGCATACCCATGGTGAAGGGTATCTCATGAAAATATCTTGGTGCACTGTTGTTCAGTGAGCAAATGCACCAATGCACCTCGAGTTTGAGGATTAGGGATGTTAAAGAGCCATTCCTGCAAACCATTCACCTTGCTCCCTTCTTCCTGACAGTGAAGGTGTCACTATGCAATTAGTAAATCATATCCATACATTACTCTAGAGTTCTCAGGCAGAAAAAAAAAAGACAGAAAAAGACTCTTAGAAATATTGAGTTCAAGTAACAGCAGAATTGACAGCATTGTGAGAGATGCAGTAGTGAAGCTTTGTGTTTTTAAAATCTCTTTCCTGATTTCATAAGATTACTGAGGAAATGCATCGCTTGCTTTGCTCATTTATCTGTTGGTGTACATTTGATGCTATTTGATTCTTTTCTTTTGCAGTAATTTACAGAATAAATGCCATCAAGAAGAAAAGAAAATGTTAGGCATCTGCTTTTGACCATCTTTCTACATGGTTTAGGGAAGTTTGCAAATTGTCTTGATGTGTTTAAGTCCATCCTTGAGTACCAGCAAATTAACTCCCCCAGCAGAGCAGTCTAAACTTTGCCACTTTCAGTATGTAGCTTTAAAACTTTAGAAAACTTCATGTTGAGAAACATTAGAACAAAATATTAGAAAACTGTACCTGAGCAGAAACATCAGCAAAGCAATGATGGTTTATTTAGAAAACTTAGAAAGCCCCAGTATTTCTGGAGTATTTGTTGGACCTTGTTTTTGGTGAAACCATGAGGCTGAGTTAATTTCATGTAATCTTAGGCATTTTCAGCATAGCACTAACATCCCTTTCTAGGCAGCTGAAAGCCTTTATCCCCAAGGCAGCTTCTGCAGAGAAGGTGGGGTGAGCCCAATCCTCCCACAGTGTGCAGTGGGGAGCAGCAATTGCTGGATGTCTCTGTGAGGTCCTGGCAATTCTCTGCTTTTGCTCATGTTACAAGTGGCTCCATTGTGAGCTGGATTTTTGCAAGGATCTCCATAGATGGTTGTTCTTGCAATGAAACTTTTCCAGAAGTAAGCATTTCTTGTGCTCTTTTCCCTCTCAGTTTCTGGTTTTCTAAAGGTACATCTGATACAAAGCTGTGCAAATATTTGTCTTTAAACAAATGGGCTGGACAAGTGCTCAACATCGGGGAGAGAGCGCTGGGTTTTCCTGATATTGACTGGTGCCTGTTTTGTTGTGATTTTTATGGAATACTAATTACTTTTTTTTTTTGTTCTCTGCTTAAGCTAAGCAAGAAATAGGTATAAAGTCTGGTTCAGTAATTGTGTGAGGTGATGCCAAGCGGTGTCAGAGTCCTTTTCTGGCAACAATGGGCTGTTGTTCAGTATCCTCACACAGGTTAACCACAGAACTGCTGCTGAGAATCCTTCTGATTTATGATGACATTGCTGGCAGCAGCAGAAAGCCCTCTAGCAGTGCTTTCCACAGTGCTGTGTCAGCAGTTTCTTAGATATACACACACTTAATATACGTATTTATAGCAGGGAATTCTGGCCCAGTTCTAAATTCATCCTGTTTTTCTTTGCACTTGAGTGATGTTTATTCAGCAGTAATGTATCTACCTACATCTCTGGTGGCAAATTTAGTGTCTATACAAACATCAAAACTCTTCTAGTCAGAACAGCCCTGGGAAATGAATTAAATTAATTATATTGATCCTATGTTGCAAATGCCTTGCTAGGAGGAGTTCCCTGGGAGGGAAAGAGGTGAGGAATTCTGCTTCTGCAATGATACAACTTGTCTCAATAAAACACATTAGTGGGATTAGAGAAGCAGCTCTGAATTCACTTATGCAGTAACTATGATACAGTTATTATTTGTCATCAGAATGGAGCTTTTACTGTGTTTGAAAGATGTTTCTTTTCCAAATTTAGGGGGGAAAAAAGGCCTCTGATCTGCATTTAGCAAAATTTGCATTAAAATGTTGATTTCCTATAGTATCATTCCTGACACCCTCTTTCTACCTTTCCCTCTGTCCCCCAGGAATTAAAAAAGCTCTGCCCTGTTTTGTCTTATATATAATTTGCCCTCCATCTGTTTCTTATTGCTATTCTCTTCTTGGTCAAAAATCCTGATAAAAACTCCACAAATGTAGAACTCATGAGATTTGTATCTCCAACCTTTATCTGAATGTTTTTAAGGTTTTCTTTTTTTAGTTTTGGGAGGCCCCCCATTCTTTGATTTGTCTAGAACAAGATTTTTCTGTTCTGAGGCAGTAACATAATGAAGTGTTTTGCCAGTATTGAGCTTCACACTGTATAACATCAATTTCTAGAAAGCAACCTGTGGACTATGCTCAGATCCAGTCAAGGTCAGGAGCAGTCACACAATTCAGGCTCTTAAGCTTTTCTTCTAGTTTGTGAATGCATAGATAAAAGAAGTGAGAGCACATAAACAGCTTCTTTATTACTATATTGGTATTTTACTGCATCTCGTAGGCAGTCGGAGCAGAGTAACCAGGTTAAGGATAAATGATACCAGCAGGAGGAATTAATGCACATGATCACAGTGGGATGGAAGTACAGGTGAGACATTCCTGCTGCTGACAGATGAGTGGGAATAGCCAGGCAATATCCAGACTATGCCATGTTTAGCTCCAAATTCCTCCTTTGGGGACAAGTCCCACAGTATATCATGTGCAGGCACCATAGGCCTCACCTTCTATTATGTCACTTCCTACTATGATTTTTTCCAGGATCTTAATAGATTTCTCAAGGAAATGATTTAATACCACCCACTGAAGAAACATTTCTTAATTTTACAGAGCCTATTGCAGTTAATATCAAAGCATGCCTAGATTTGGGGTTCTCTGTTTTTCCTTAAAAAATTCTTATAGGATATAAGTAACTGATAAACTTATTTCATTGGACAAAGTCCTTGACTGATCATTCTGCCTTTCTAAGGGTTTATTTTGAATAACTTGCTTGACATGTAGGATTTTGAAAAACACTGAGTTCTTTCATACTGTGGAATTATTCCTGGTCACAAAGTGCATTAAATGCAACATAAAGGCCTCAGTAAAGAGAATACAGCAACATTCTTACAGAGATCTGTGATGCAGTTCTCCAACTCACCTCAGCCATAACTTTTTTTTTTCCCCAGGTGCTTCCCACTCATCTTTTTTCTCTTGTTTTTCTCTTGTTTATGTTTGAATGGGAGGTTTTTTCCTGCTTTGTCTGGGCTCAGACAGGATTAATTGGCAGTGCTGGGAAAGACTCCTGCACTCCCTTGTGTTGATCTCAATATTGGCATCACCCCCACCAAGCCTGAATATCACACAAAGTGAAAGTCCTGGGGTTTTGCTGCTTGGGAACAGGGGCTAAATGACTGCTGAGGGATATTTACTGTTGGCATCTCTGTATTGGGAAGGTAAAACCCATAATTTTCCAGACAGTTATAGTGTGGATTTCACATAATTATCAAGAAATCACATATTTTGCCCAAGATCTTTTCTTATCAGAATTAAGTTTTCTGCTTCAGAAGATGAAGGGCTAGAGCTTTTCCTAAAAAGTCTTTTTTTTTTTGGACATAAATTCATTTTTTGTTGACATTGCTCTTAGAAAAGGCAATTAATTTGTCTGAGGTTTCAAAAAAACTTTGATATTCAGCATTAAGGAAATCAGGCCTAAGGCTTGTACTTTGGCAGAACTACTGAAGAGTTATCATTTCACAGGAAACATGGGATAGACTATACAACTCCTAATGTATTTGTTACTACTTTTCTTATTATCTGAGAGAACATCTGATCCACTCTGCAATTTTAAATATACATTTTGATGATTATTATAAAACCTTTTACAATTAAGCACATGTCAAATGCTAACTGAATGAGGAAAAGCAATGCTCTCTTTAAGGCATAAAAAGTGAGTTTTGTTGTCTGTCTTTTAAATCCTGTAATAATTTCTGCTTCCATTGTTGTTAAGGTGCATATTTCTTCTGCATTGTTATGATGATATTATTTATCTGTGAACAAGCAGTTTTCTGTTTTGGGATAAGGATGTAATTCCTATTATGAATTTATGAGGAAAACTCAAAATTTAGTAAGTTTTAGTGAAATGCAAAACCAGCTCTCTACTAAGAGTGTGCATGTGCTGAGTAGCAGTGCCAGGCTCTTTGCTGTGTATTCACAGAATCCCAGAATGGGTAAGGTTGGAAGGGACCACTCAAGCAGGGCTGTCCCAGAGCACATGGCACAGGATTGTGTCCAGGAAATTCTTGAATGTCACCAGTGAGGGAGAATCCACAACCTCTCTGGGCAACCTGTTCCAGGGCTCAGTCACCTCTCCCTTCATCCAGGTCATTGATGAATAAGTTAAAAAAGACTGGACACAGTGTTGAACCTTGGAGGACAGCACTAGTGACTTTGATTCCAACCCTCTAAAATTAAGGATGATGCAATTTAGTGGGGCTTGAGAATCAGTCAGCTGTTTTCAAGAATATTTTCACTCCAAATTCTCGTGTGTAAATCTCATTAATCTCAATGTGACTACAAGCAGGCTCAAGAAAAAGGCAGTAACTTTCTGGAACTGGCTCTGAAAAGCACCAAGAAGTGAGCATCAATAGCTGTATTTAACCCTTAATCAAATGCAGACATGCTCTTCTTTACATACTTCCCTGAAACATGGAAAAAAAAAAAACAACTCCACGTGGATGGCAAAATTTAACAAAGGTAGAGAGTGGACATCAGCATAATACAGAATTGCTTGGATTTTGCTTACAAGTTTGTCTGAATCACAAGTGAACAATCACACATCTGTTTATTTAGGCTGCTTTAACCCAGCAGACTCCACTGACCTTCCCTGCAGCAGGTTGCTTTCTCCAACAGGTGTAGTACATTTAGGTTTAATTTTTTTTAAAATTGTGTTTGGAAGAGACTATTCCCAAATTTAATGCTGCACATTTTGTTTTAATTCATCAAGGTAAATAAGTATGTGCCATGTGTAACTATAAATAATTACTGTCCACTTCAGTAGCAAGTACTGTTGCTTTAGATTTATGCTCTGCTTGAATAGCTTGTTGAACAAAGGTCCCCATTTGTAGTTGTTTCTTTATTTTTCCCCCCATAACTTTAAAAACAACTCTGACTTTACTGGTTTTAAAAAGCTTCCAGCTTTTACAAGGAGAGTGGAATCACAACTGCCGTGGCCTTTTGTCCCTGTATGTATAAATCCTGCTTAGTGTGTGAAAGCAGAGGACCCTAACCACATGCCCAAAAATCCATGCATGTCTAGAAATTTTTAACTTTCTTATCTCTGGTGATAAGGACCAGACAATTTGCCAGGACAAAAACTTCAGATTCCCAAAGATCAGGTCACTGCAATGAAATCAGGGCTAAACTACTTCACTTTATGTGCCAATAAGTTACATCTTATAGTGTTGACTGGTGAAAAGCACCAGTCTCCTGTGTCCCATTCATTTATGCAGGACTCATGAGATTTCCTTCCAGTCCTTTACTCACAAATCTGCACTGTTGTATAGGATTTGGGAAATCTGATAAATCTCACATGGCAGTACAGGTTGACGAGAATGGGGAATGATTAAAGCTGGAAGTGCTTTTGAGGAGACTGTGAGGTACATCCATGTGTAATTTCCTCTTAATTTATGTAATGAAAATGTTTTTTCACATTTTAGTCTTAATCTTAGGACTTCATCATCCCTCATGATGAAAATGATTGTGAAGTTCTACTTAGAAATCCATTACAAGAGTAAGAAATTCACTCTTTTGGAGTGTGTAAGCTTTAGAGTAAGATGAGTTTTAGGCATCAGGATGGTGCTGTAAGGTCTTGCTGGAGCCTTTTCTTCTCCAGGCTGAGCAACCCCAGCTCTCTCAGCCTGTCTTCACAGGGGAGGTGCTTCAGCCCTCTGATCAACTCAGTGGCTTCCCTCTGGACTTGCTCCAACAGGTCCTTGTCATTTTTGTGTTGGAGGCCCCAGAGCTCCAGATGGGAGCTCACAAGAATGAAGTAGAGGGGCAGAATCACTTCCCTCAACCTGCTGGCCACAATTCTTTGGATACAGGATATAGTTGGCATTCTTGGCTGGAAACCTACACTGCTGGGTCATATTGAGCTTTTCATCCACAAACAGCCCCAAGTATTTTTCTCCAGAGCTTGTCTTGATCCATTCTCTGCCCGGCCTGTATTTGAGCTTGAGGTTGTCCCAAATAAGGTGCATCAAATTCATGGAAATGTTGTAGAATTAAGTTGTTTGGTTATGTGCAATCAGTGTAAGTTTATAGTGGGAGGGGAAACCTCATGAGCTAAATTATTGTGAACTTTGTTTGAGCACCAAAAGTCCTTAATTTAAAATGAAATCCCTATTTTACTGAAAATATGAGGTTCCTTCAGCAGCTTCTTCCTAAAGATGCAACCCATAAAGGCTTGAAATAGTGAAAATTGAAAGCAATAATAATTATAGCTATGAAATGGGAAATCCTGCATTTAATGTGCTTATATCAATATCTGTCACTTCTTCCTAAGCCAACCATGACACATCTCTTTCTATAGTTTCCCAGTGAAAGCACTCATCTGTGTGCTTGTACACAATCTGGCATTTTTCCCATCTGTTCTCTGGATAATGGGTTGGGAATTTATTTTTTTTTCTAAGGGTAGTAATTCTTTGTCCATCAAAAATAGTTTTGTTAAATACATACTGAGTAGAAGCTTATGATATTCAGTATTTTTCACTGAACACTATTACATGAACATTTTCATAGCTCAACCTCTGGCCTTTTATAGATGTCTTAGAGTCAAAAAAAAGGTGGGAGAAAAAGTACAGCTAATTTACTGACTGCTGACAAAGTCTCCAGATATGCAGAGAATGGCAGTTGCTTCAGGAAGGGAGAATTTCCATTTTTACAGGGTGTTTCCAAGGGCACCCCTCCTGCTATCTTCCCCTTCCCATAGTCACTTTGATTTAAAGGAGCTTAAGGATATCCATGATTGCTTTGAGCCCTACTTCAGCTCACATCAAAGTGTGTAGAAAAACTGGCAATTAACTTTAAGGTTGTAGGATCGTGACCTTGCTTCTAAGATCACAAGTAGGATCACAAGTAGCAAGTTAGGCAATGTTACACTTCAGGACAGTAGCACCTATAATGCCAGTAAATTTCAGTGCTTGTATTCAGCTCTGAGGGGAACTGGTCATTGATTTTAAATGTCTCAGTACATTTTTTAGATTTTTAGTTATTTTTTACTTTTTTTTTTTTTTTCTAAAGCTATTTGAGAATTTTGTGCCAGGAAGTTTTAGTATGGTGCTTTTCCCATCAGAAAAAAAAAAAAAAATTGTGAAATCCCATTTTACAACCCATATTTCATATTTGTAAAAGTACATTTCTGTTAAAGCACTTAAATTTCATTTGAGGGATCAGTCTAAAATTCTATTGACCAGGCAACTCTGCCTGCAGCTTAAGGGGCATTTAGAATGTGTGCAGAGGTCAGCCAAGTTTGTGCTGGCATGTGCAGGTGAGCCACTGCCTTATTTAATTGCAGTTAGGAAGGCACATCTTCATTCCCCCAGCCCATCAGGTTGACCCTGTGAATTTTTGTGCTGTGGGGCTGGTTGGTCAGTGCATTAAGGTGAATATATTTCATCTAAAGAGCCTGGTCTGTCTAAGATGATGGGGGAGCTGACCATTGGAACTGCTTTTGCCAAGGACAGCTCTGCTACTCCAGGTGCACATTGTGCAATGTCCTGCCAATCCTAGGAATAGTATCCTGATATTTTACTCATTCAAAAAGGAGTTTGTGTTCAGGTATGACACTGTGGCACTTTGTGCTCGGGACTGGCACCTATTTTGCCTGCAAGATAAATGCAATGACAGTCTCTTTTCCCATGAGTGGGCTCATGACCATTTCTGTGCAAGTGGGAGAGCTGCAAGAATTAGATGCTGCATTTTCAAACCCTTACACTGTTGTCTTGAGGACAAGCTGCTTTTACTGGAGGAGGTACAACACCACTTGAAAAGTATTGGTTTCTTTAGTGATGTGCAGTGCTAACATCAAAAAGTCCTTCACTTGGGCTTTATGTGCTTTTCATTAAAGCTCCTTGGAGGTCAAACGGTGCCAGACAGGGTCCCAGAGGCACAGAAAAGAGAACAGAAGAACTCTATGAAGTTTACATGACACAGAAACACTTTCTGCATATGGCTTTGCAGAATACTCACTTTGAAATATTTTTCCTTGCATAAAAATCACTGGGTTTGTTTGGTTTTTTTTTTTCAAAGAGCAATCACTTCTAAGGAGCTGTGTGATTTATTGTTTGTCCTGTACATTTTCTTTGCTTTATAGAATATTTAATTAGCAAAGGTCCTCCTGTTTCTGAGCCTTTTGAAATAAGTTCGGGATCTCTCTGACAGCTGCCATTTTTTATACCCTGATACCATTACCTGCAGCAAATATCTGCTGCTCAAGCTTGCTTTTCTCTGATCCTACTCAGTCACGAAAGGCAGTGGTCTCTTTGCTTATTCCTTGCCTTGTCTGCTCTCTTTTTTTCTTTTTTTTTCTTTTTGGAAGCCAGATGGTGCACGCCACATGTAATTTGTGTCAAAACCAGTTAGTACTGAGCTGCAGCAGCAGATTTTTTGTATATGGTGGATCTCATCTCTTAACAGTTGATGGATTTCACAAGTGGTTTTGTTGTAGGACAGTAAGTGCACCCTGAAAGCAGGTACTCCATCACAGAGATTCAATATGATAAGACAGCTCTGTCTTATGCTATCACTATAAAAATGGTGTTTACCTCTGTATAGTTAGCATTACTTTCTTCCCATAATCCCAACACAGAATGTCTTTGTGAGAGTTGGAGGGAGATGCTACTTCTCCCCTCTTCTGGTACCTCTTTAGATGTTGAGAATCTACATTGTCATCTGGTTAGCAACACCAGCAGCATAAAGCACATTTTTTTTGCACTGGGCAAAATCTATAAAATTAGACTTTGTTTTTGTTAAATCTGTTATTTGGGTTTGCAGCATGATGGATGACAACTAATTGCAGTGCAGCTGAAAAGATGATTTTAAAAGACAGTGAACCACAACAAAGGCAAAAGCTTGCGTGGAAAGCATGGTTGGCTTTGTGGCAGGGGTTACGTAAAGGAACAGTATATTCATGCATGACAACATCCTTTGCAGAGGGAAAAGGCAGGAAGATTAAATAGAGTGGATGTTACAGCATGTGTTTAAAGTACTAAAGTAGGCTCCTTGCCTCAGTAACATATACTTTGATGAGCAGAATTTGAGCTCATTTCAGACGATAGAAGGTGAAATGTTCATGGCAGAGACTACAAAGCAGCGACATTTCTTTTGCAGGTGCTTGAGCGTCAGTGTTTATTAGTCATACATCACAGGAAAATCCATTTTGGTAATGTAAATAGCTGGTGGTACGTTCACAAAAGCAAAGTTATAAAATCAAGATGTTGGTTGTAGCATTGCTCTGTGGTACATCTAACATGTTTTCCGGTCTGAATGGAAGTACTGGCATTTTTTTAGTTTCAGTCTTACATGTACTTAATTAAATGAAACACACTGCAGTTTTTTGTGCAGTTACATCATCTCAATTATATAAAAATTTAAGAAACACAAGAACTTGTGTGGACTGTTAAAACCCTTTTTCTACCAGTATATGTATAATAGATGAGTATGGTACATTAATAGGTCTTGCAAGGTGATAATCATTTCTTCTCTCTGATTATCAGACAAGTGCCTTTCTTTCCTGCCTAATCTGTTTGGGGGAAAAAAAAAAAATATCCAGTTGTATCTGTTCTGTGCAGTTGGCCACAGAAGTTGTAAGGGGATTAAAAACCCCAACCTATGTGACCCGATGTGTGTCACTGGTGGAATAGACTTTGGAATCCTTCAGGATAGGATGGCAGGCTCTGATATCCTTCTAAAACTTATTATCCAAAAAAGGTGTGTTATCAGCCTGAAAGAGGAAAAGAAATTCACAGCATTCACTGGTCACCAATGTTTATGAAAATAGGACCTTGAACAGTCAGTGTGTGTTTGACCTTTTGACTTCCAGAGAATTCCTGGCAGTTCTGTACAACCAAAGGGCTGTTTACACTGGGTGTACAAGGCATTGTGAGATTGAGCCGTGATACTGAGAAATACCAGGAGTTACTACGTAGATGATTCAGATTAAATAAGAGAACAAAATGCCAAAACAGACTTCAATGTCTATGTAAAATTTATAGCACACTCCTTCAGGTATCTACATCTGCATCCAGCTGGCTGAATTTAGGGGCACCTTTTGCAGATAGCTGCATTTACCTGC
Organism: Erithacus rubecula; assembly: GCF_903797595.1. NCBI lineage: Eukaryota > Metazoa > Chordata > Aves > Passeriformes > Muscicapidae > Erithacus > Erithacus rubecula. The sequence goes on from NC_136688.1 coordinate 4,264,568, forward strand.
ATATATTTTTATAAAGTAAATATATTTTTAAAAAATATATATACACACACATATCTATTTGTTTCAGTAATTGAATTGAGAACATTTGTGAGGGATGAAATTAGATCTTGCTTCCAAAAAAATCTGTTTTTAAATCTTACAGCTTTGTTATGGTAGTGTGTTTTATGTTACATGAATTACAGTCTTTAATGTGAATATCTGGAAGATGCATTCACCATCGGATTTAACTTGCATTTTGGAATGTCCACAGAAAAAGGATCAGCAGAGCAGTAATAAAAAACAGGCATTTAGTAAATTTTTTTCTGACACATCTGTGAGCAGTAAAGAGACACAGGGTTTTACCAGCCCTGAACATTCAATCATAAGTGAAACTTTACAACTGCAGTAACAACAGCACTGTGAAAACATTCACTGGATTGCCACAAACTCTCTACTTACTACTGAAATCCTTAGATAAATATTGAATGAAATTTCTTTTTGCAAGGCATGGCAAAGGAAAACAAACACACTTTCATATCCACTTTTTTCACCTCCAAGGTACATCAGGTGACACGTTAATTGAAGTTGATTTTAAAAGGCTTGATTTTCAGGCTCTGAGTTGCCACAGGTGTCTCTCTCTTGTGGTTACTAGGAGTGAAGGACTGAGGCTGTCAACATAGCAAAAGAAAAAATAATGAATACACAAAATCCGTGCATGTGGCCACATACAGCTTCTGTGTTTTTCTCTTTAGCTTAGTATCTCACAAATGCTGACAAGTTCATTTAAAAATTGGAGTCTGTTTTGTGTTTTGACAGTATTAGAAAAGGATGTTTATAAGAGAGGCTTTAAAAGATGCAGACATTCCCTTAGTTTGTAAAGCTTCAGCTCTGCATGTCTAGGTAAACAAGGTTTCTGCTTCACAGAGCCACAGGATCATTTAGGACTGGAAAAGACCTTTAAGATCATCAAGTCCAATCATTAACCCAGCTCAGCCAAGTCTACCATGAGGAATGCTGTCTTATTTATCTTTCTGTGAATTTTATTTTCTGTTTGGTTTGGGGTTTTTTCTGTTTAATCACATCTTCTGAAAATATTTTCAGAATTGCAGCAAATTTTTGTCTGACAGGGGATGAAAATAACACTACAAAAAGAAAAGCATGTACTGAAATACTGATATGAAAAGGTTTCCTGTTTTATTAGTTATGTTAATACCATCTGAACCTGCAGAACTGAATCCAAAGTGACTCTATCCATGAAACAATTTCTGTATTCTTCTACTTTTGTCCTCAAGAAAGCTGCTCGCTTTCTGGAGTGATGCTGCTTGTACAAGAGTTAAAACTTGAAGAGAGCAGTGAGTGGGAATGCTAAAATGTCAGCTTGCTTTCTGAGGGAAGAGTACCTCAAGAAGAGGTTCTTCAGTATCACTGGGTGCTTTTCAAGCTCCAGGCTTAGAACATCAGAGTTGCACACCTTGATATCAACATTGTTTACTACAGACAAGTGATGTGCATGCTAAAAACTAAATTAAGCTGACAAGTTTTCTGCATTTAGCAGAAAGAGCTGCAAAGTGGGCCAAAATCTATACATGTGTCTGTGGGCAGTGCATTCTCAAAAACAAATATAGATTTTTGTGAGTGCATTGCCCACAGGTGTGTCATTCACAAAACCACTCACAAAAATGGGCTTATCATGTGGATTTATCATAACAGCAGGAGCAAAGACCAGAGGTAGCAAGGGTTGACTGACCCAGATGTCACCAATGAATCAACAAGGTCCAGCATACAGGTAGGGCTTATTGTGATCTTCCCAAGGGTATCTTTGGTTCTTTGATTTCTGCTTCTCTGTCTTCCATACTAGCCACTAGTTTTCACAGTCTTGCCTTTCTTTCGAAAAATGTGATTTTTCAGGGCTCTGGAATAAGTGAATTGTAAAAGTACACTTCAGTACAATAACTACATATAAGTGGTTTATTTGCCATCCTGCCTATCTGCAGTGTATAGTTACCAGCCCCTAGATCAGGTTCCCAGTGTGGGATCACCTGCCTCCTGGATTGTTCCTGCTCATCCTGCACTCAAAAATACAGCAGTCAATTGAATAAAGTCTTGTTTTGAAAAGCAATCTTGCATTAACATTGGGGGAATATGAAGACCCTAAAGTGAGGTTATGTTTCGTTTAGTTTGGATGAAGACAGCAACTCTATAATGTATTTTTGTTAACATTTCCATATTAAGTCTGTCAGAGTATCAGGCTAATTTTGAAGATTTGTAACCAATTAGATGGTGATGATAGGATAAGTAAAATGTGTGACTAAACTTGTCTGGTCAATGAAAGGAAGGGATGAACCCTTCTGTTTGGTTTCCAGGTAGGTCAGAGAAGTAATTGCAGTGTTGCTCAAATTAGAAACCAGAACCTCAGCCACACACAGCACGTCCTCACAGTAACCTCCCCATTTGCTTATGAATAATACCTCATCAAAGAGCCAACTGGCCACCATTTTACTCTGAATTCTAAAACACAGCATAAAATTAGTAACATCAAAGAGACCACTCAAGAGTCGAAGGCTGGCCCTACCTACCGCACGCTGAGGTTGTGTTGCTGTTGAATCTAGCTTCAGGTGGTGATGCTGAGTTTGCTTTAGAGAGGCTGCCTCAGCTCACAGTTTCTCTGACCAGAATAATCCTTAGTTCTGAAAGATTTTTAATTTACCTGAGTGATTTTTTACATGTTACTAAAAAAAAAAATTATCTTTTTCACCGATATCTTAGCTTGACACGGTTCACTTTCTTGTTTAAAATGGAAAAAATGAACATTATTCTGTACTTTTAGTATTGTTATCTTCTTATAGAGGAGCCTTGCTCTGCAGTGTGCCAAGTGCCAAACATGTCTTCACTCTCTAGGAGGATGACCTCCCTTTTTTTCATTTTGCCTGTCTGTGCAACCAAGAAAACACTTTCCTTGCTAAAACTAAATTAAAGCTAAATGCTTGCTGCTGTTCATTTTTTTTAATCTAGCTTTGAAACTACACCACTACATTCATCAGCAGCTCAGAGTTTCTGAAGGCAAAGGCATTTGACATCATGATAATAGGGAAGAATACTTTAGTCATGTGTGAATGAGTTTTATTTTTAGATTAAGTCTAAATGTGTGCTGGCATCTATTAGATGAACATAAAAATGAAAGAGACTAAATATTTTGTAGCACTGCACCTACATTTGGCAATAGCAAGACACAAAGAAACTTTCCAGCTGGTGTGTAACTCTCATGGAGTCCTGGCTGGTTTTAGACTTTCCTGTCAATTTGTCAGTCAGAGCTCTAGGAAGATGCAGAGATACTCAGTACATATTCTCCAGAAATTTTTGGAAAAACAGGAAATTATTAGAAGACAGGAGCAAAAAGAAATACAATGACAGTCCAAGGGATGTTGAAAGGCACATGAAACCATATTTTAGAAACTTGGACTTTAATAATGTGTGACAGAACTATGGTCATTCCCTAGTCAGACAAATGTCACTGGCAAAACTACTGTTTAATTCAACTACTTAAAATAGATCTCAAATCTGAGCTTATAAAAATTCAGGCATATTTTGGAAAAGCACTGTAACATGCTTTATATTAAGTACTATGTTTTTGATCCATCCATGTTTCAAATCTCTCCCAAAACGAGTATTTTGTGTGTATGGTATCCTCAGGAACAAGAAAATTACAAAACCAACTGGTAAGTGTATTAAAGTCACATATTTTTTCCCTGGTGTGGTCATTTCTAGATCCTCTTGCCAACTCAGTTTGCTGTTTGATTTTGGTATTTCTCCATGACCTAGATTTTTGGGTCCAGCAAACACAAAAAAGGAGGAAGTCTCTATCAAAGTATACAGGTACACAGCTTTACCCCCTCATCTCTGGGACATCCTTCTTGCCCAGCTGGTAACTTGGGAGAGGCTCCAAGGAGAATGTTCAGACCCAGTAGTCCTCCAGCCTTTGGTGTGGACCTGGGATATAAATCCATATTTATACAAGATTTGCTACTTTTCTGAAATTTTGCATTTAAAAGGAGATTTTTATAGAAGGGAACTTTCTTGCTTTTTTACATGGAAATCCTTCCAGCTTCCTCTACCAAAACTTTAAGGTAGGATGAAGTGTCAGAAGATTATGCCAGACACCAAAACAGTGCTTTTAAATCTATGAAGGGAAAAATGAAAGGCCTCTGGCTTGAATGGAGAGGACTGGGGGGGGAAAAAGAGAGGTGATAGGTTTGCAGTGTAAATGCAGCCCTGTATAAGTCACCTAAATATAGACAAGCATTTCATATTTCCTTTTATAAACCCTGTGACATTTTGAAAGTACTGAAGTATTGAAGTGGGTTTTTTTTAATTTCCATGTGCTTGAGTTTAGCCCATCCCTTTTTGCATGCCAAGCCTGTGTGGAGGAGAGCTGCCACCTTGAAGAGAGAGTTTGGCCAACCCATCCCATTACTGGGAGCTGTTATTTAACCAGAGGCCATAACTGGGATTTGCAAAAGCTGTGCTTGATTTTTGGTAACTTGTGGTCTAAAGAAAGGGAATTTGGGAATGGCTGGGAAGATGGAAAGGTATAAATGGTACTTGGTATTGGGTTTTAAATTACTCGAGCAAGTAGCTGTCGTTTGTGTCAGGCAAGTACTGAGAGATATTTAAATGCTGTTGTAGTTGGTGGGAGTGGAACACTTAAATACCTTTCAGAGGTTAATGTCAGAGTTCAAGAGAAGGATTTCAGAGACACTGAACTTCACCTCTACAGAGCAAATGAGTTGGAAGCTTTTGTCTCAAGGTCAGATTGGGTGAGGTGCCTCTTCAGTCAGGCATCCAGCCCCACACCTGTACCTGGCACCTGCCAAATCTGCACTGTCAGCTAGTTACTAATGGCCACTGGGCTGGTGCTCCCCATTGGAATCCCAGCCTGGGAGGTTCCCTCAGGGATTTGCAGATGGGACATGTGACACCATGAAATACCATCACCTGCTACTCTGCCGTTCCTTGAAAGAGCAGCACTTACAAAATGTTGTAGGGGGAGAGATTGGGTTTTGTTTTGGGAGTTTTTTGTAAAAGCAAGCCAAAAGTTTATGTGTAGGGAGAGGTTTTCCTTGCCTCTCAGTTTATTAATAAAATCTTTCTTGATTTTTTTGGTACCAGTGACAGGTCCTACATTTCAAGTAGGACAAAAATATCTCTAAAGTTATCTCTGTGGTTCCCTTTTCTTTTAGTTACAGTCCACACTAGAGGATTCTTCCAAGGGTTTTCAAGCTTCTAAATGCCTACAAGAGTTGCTATTAACTTACCACAGTGCTCTGCCAGCCATCTGTTGTGGTTTATATTATTAAATATCAGTAGGAGCTGTGTATTACAGAACAGGGAGAAAAGCTCTGACATAATAGAACTTGTCTCCCAGAGGAAATGGTGGAGAGCCAGAGGCTACATCTTTTTGAACATTTAAAGCAGCTCAGACTGAAGTGTAGGAGCATGTACTGCAGGGCATTTTTTGCAATCCTATCTGGGCAGCCACAGAGGTCTAAAGTCATCCTGACTCTTAGTGGGCAGAAATCAGGATAAAGTCTGTAGATCTTTAAGAGTGAGTTACCTCTTTCTAAGTGTAGAGCACAGTATTTTCCCCTAAGGAATTTGCATTGCAAATGAAACTGCTTGAAATATGTGTCTCCAGGAGAAGTAGAAAGAATATACATTATATGTATTTGCATTTCAATAGCACCTGAAATGTGTTGCAGGTCTTCTGTTTGCATCTGGCTGTCTTGGATAATCAGAAACCCAATACCCAGAGGAATTGCTTTTTAAGGGAACAGTTCACAGCTGGGTCATGAGATTATAGCAGATTTCAGAAACTGACTGATGGAAGAATTGCAGCCAGTTTGGGCTCGTGGAGTAGCTCTGCATGTTTATATCTCTGCATGGTCTGGCTTTATCTGCTTTACCCAAAGGAATAACATATTGAAGGTTTTCTCCTAAATAGCCTTAGCAAATGCCTCTCTATTTCTTCCACTGCAGTACATATGCAGCTTCTCTGATGTCTGTCCTGTCTTTCCCAACTTCTCCAGCTGGAACAGGCATGACAGATAAAAAACAATTAACAGAAAAGAAGTGTACAGAACACCCTTAGCAACTTGCAGTTAACCCCAGTTATTCACCAGTCCAGATTTCTACATTCAGCTGTGACAGTGTCCTGTGGGAACAAAGGAATAGCCCAGCATATAAGAAAGAATAATGAAGGTGATAGCCTAGAAAATTATACTTTTCCAATCCATTGCAATTCCTAAGGATGTGTTGAGACAAGGAGCCATGGATTGCCAGTGGGCAGGTTCATACACAAAGATACTGAGTATTTTGTTCAGACATGCCTAAGCTCATACTGAGAATGACATATTTAAATCCAGTGAGTGTGCTCTATGTCCAATGCACATGGTATTTCATATCCAGAAATATTTTAGTTTTCTTATTGTTGGTATGGCTTTTTTTGCTTGTTTGCTTATAAAAGTAACCAGGAACAAGAGAGAGTTCAGACCTTCAGTCCAAATACTCTGTCTCATTGCAAATCATGTCATGTTTTTTGTTAAGGGACTGTTGACAAAAATGTCAATTTCATTTACTAATATTTGGCTGAAATACAAAAAATACCTTTAAAAAGAAAAAAATAATTTAAAATATTAGCTTTGTACTTGACTTTTAGCAACTGACATTAAATCATTTGGTGTCCAGTGTACTCAGAAATGCTCTAGAGTACCAATTTCCTCAACATGGCATGAAAAATTATACAGTGCACAGATAAACTCAAAAAATGTTGTGCTTCATCTGATTACTTATCTGTCTTTATTTTGTTCCTGTACTTGGTTACTTCACAGATTCCTTCACTTTGTCCTCATTAGTAGCCAGAAACACATCCTTCATGAATGTCACCAGTGTTCTTTGTTATCAAACACAGATGTGAAAAAACCACTGAGATTTTTTTGATACTTTTTCAGTCATTGGAAATTTCTTTGTTGTTCTCTTTGGTCCTGCTCCAACACTGTAGGAGTCGGTGATTGTCTTTCCACCAACTTCAATGGGATTTGGATCTTGCCTTTAATAGTTCCACTAAATTAATTTTATTTTCGACCTTCAAGTATGTCTCAAATTTATTTTATTTTAAAACTAATTATGTTTTGCTATTTGATCTGAATGGATTTTATATGTTTTTGGATACTGTCTTTATTCCATCAGTTGCTTCTTGTAAAATCTAAACTCTATTGCAGTCCTTTACCCATGCACTAACTCTCCTGCTCTCTCACACTCTTTTTCAGAATTCTGTTTTTACTCAGCTAACAATAAACTACTTAAGGTCTCTTCTTATGGGGATTTAGTTTTGGGTTTCACTCTACAGATCTATGTTCCTCCCAAGCCAACTCCACCATCTCTTTCAGCTCCAACAAAACTTTGTCTTTGATGTGCCTCTTTGCCAGTACACATTGCAAATTCCTGTCATGAAAATAGGTTTCACTTCTGCAAATCAAATAACAACCATTTCTGACAGTTAACTTTTTATAGAATCACAGAATTATGGAATGGCCAGAGTTTAGAGAGACCTTAAAGATCACCCAGTTTCAGCTCCCCTGCCATGGGCAGAGACACCTTTCAGTAGATCAGGTTGCTCAGAACCCCATCAAGCCTGGCCTTGAACACTCTCAGGGATGGGGCATCCACAACTCTGGGCAATCTCTGTCAGTGCCTCACAGTAAACAATTTCTCCCTAATATCTGATCTAAACCTTTATTTCAGTTTGAAGCCATTCCTCCTTGTCCTGTCACTACATGTCTTTGTAAATTGTCCCTCTCCAGCTTTCCTGTAGGCTCCCCTCAGGTATGGGAAGGCCACAATTAGGTCACCCCAAAGCCTTTTCTCCTGCAGGCTGAACAATTCCAACGCTCAGCCCTTTCTCACAGGAGAGGTGCTCCATCCCTCTGATCATCTTGGTGGCCCTGCTGTGGACTCACTCCAATCCTTCCCATGCTGGGACCCCAGAGCTGGATGAAGTGCTCCAGTGGGGTCTCACCAGGGCAGAGCAGAGGGACAGGATCACCTCTCTTGACCTGATGACCTGCTGCTTTATAGATGCACTTCTCTGTTGTTTAAGATCTCAGAGTTCCCAAGACCAAATGCAGAGCAAGGGCAGAAGGACTCAGCAGGAAAAGGTTATTCCCCTGATTCATGTCACTTGTTCATGTTAAGAGGGGTTGGAAAAGGCATTACTTTGTTAGTTTTGGTTGGACTTTTTTTTTTTTTTTCTGCTTTGAAGGACTTGGAGAAAAACTGTGATGTTACACAAGACCTGAAAGTATAGGCAGTGCCAGTAATGCAGCAGGATTTAGAAAAATGGGAGGCAAAGCCAGGTATGAGACAGACAGCATTGAGATAGCCAGCATTTCCCTAAAAACTTGCACCTAGAGGAGAAATGACTGCCCAGCAGCTTGGTGTTAGAGGAAAAAAATTGGCCTTGTTCCCAATTCTAGTGGACACAGCACAAAAACCACCATGATTTTTGCAGGTTTTTGTACTGCCCTTCATAAGGGGAAAAGCTGTGTCAAGGGAAGTATTCACTCACTGTTCCATGCCATGGTTAGGATGAATCAGTGAAGCTTTAAGAGGGGATCTGGCTGCTGTTACACAGGCTTTCTCTGCCCTGTGTAGAAACAGGGCAAATTATTTCATTCTCCAGTGCTTTCGGTGCTGTATCTTCCTTGAGCAGGAAATTAATACAAAAATGGAAAGTAGTTTGCCATTAACATGGCAGTGATTATCTGACAACCAGACTCGGCATCTATTGAAGTCAAAGGAAAGAAAAAAAAAAAGCATCAGCTTCCAAGGGCTTTGGCTCAAGTCCTAGGAGAACCTCTTCAAATTTCTGAGGATTGCTAGGCTACTGAAAAATAATGTACGTACAGTGCTTCAGTGTACATATGTTGCTTTGATTATTTCATGGATATCACGTGCTTTGATGTTGGAGGCTACATAAAGACCGCCAAAAAAGATCTGTTAACTAATGACTGTTTATGCTGTAGTAGGCAAGTGCTGAAACTGAATTTGGCCTTTTTCCCCTGGGACAGAATCCAAATAAATGTCATGAAGTAACTGCACAAACAGCACTCACTGGAAAAAAAAGGTCTTTGTTTCACTAATAAGCTCTTTTAAGGAACAATGGATACAGTTTCTCAGTTTTCTTTGCATCTGACAAAATAAAGCAGGCAAGAATTCTATTTTAAGGCCATTTGAATGAAAGCAATGAAAACTGGTTTGCTTAACAAAGGTAACTTGACTAACTGTTTGTTGTCGTTAGGAAGATGTGAGAACCTCTATGAATGTTTCTTAATTCCTGCAAGAATTGCATGGCCAAGGAGGTTTGCTTGTTTGCTTGTCTGGTGAGGGCAGTTGGGTTCCAGCACATCAGACAGATTTCACGGGCCAAAATACACCCAAGAGTTGTAAAGTAGTCAGAGGATGCTGCTGCTGCTCAGCAATTACCAGAGCTTGTTTTTTGTAGGGGAGTTACACTTTCATTAATTCACTCATGTTCTTGTTGAACTGCAGCTTGAGTAGCTGTTTTCTGTAATTCCTAGTAGTTTCCAGTGTCTGTGATACCACTTTGGGGACAAACGTTCTTTTAGTTGAACATCTTGGAGCCAAATTTCTTCTGATATCTGGGCAACTCTGCATCCATTACATACTGGAGGAACTGCTAGTTTGAGCCATGGAGAGACTTCTCCAAACCCAGCCACGTCACCAGAATAAGCTCCTGTCTTTAGCTACTTGCTGTACTTCCCCTGCCAGAGGCTGCTGCCCTGTCCATGCACTCACACCACTTGTGCAGGAGCTCCCTCATTTGTTTTAAGCAAAAATCAGCTCCATTTGTTTTGCTCATCGTTGGTCTGTCCCAAGATAACAGGCTCAGCCTGAAGCTGTGCCATGTAGGAAGTGTTCATACAAACTGTTCAATGAGCACATCAGTGGGGGTGATCCTTAATGAGGAGAGCATGGAATGGTGCTGAGCAGCTGAGAGTGGTAACCCCTTCCAACTCACAGCAGGGTCCCAAAGAGGACATCTGTTCATGGCTTCTGTCTGCAGCTCCTTTGTAGATGTGACCAAAGTGCTTCTGGCAAAAAAAAAGTGATTCCTACTGAGGAGGGGGAGAAATTATTATTTTTTTTTTTTTAAGAGTGGGGAAAAGAGTTATTTTAAATATTTTCTCTAGGGAAATGTTAGTTTGGAAGAAATTCGAACAGAAAGTGAAGTGGTGTCTCTAGGGAAGGAACTGATGTTTTATCCACTGAATTCAGTGAGGCTGGGACTTTACACAAAAAACATCTGGTTCAAGATTTCTCACAGAAAACTCCTTTTGAATTGAGATTTCAATTTGTAGATTTACGTGTTTTTCATGACAAAAGAAAATTGGTTTCTTCAATTCTGACACTTACCACTGTACTGCTACAAACAAAAAAAAAAAAAAAAACCAGGAGCATACACTACTCCCACTCAGCCTATAAAGACTTCATCTCCAGATCCTTACTGTAGATTTTGGCCCTAGCTATTTAAATGGTAAACTGCATTAAAATTGATGGGTTGTAGCCTGCAATCTGTAGTGGTGGAAAACCTCATTTCCACATGGCTCTTCTGCTGTAAAGTGTGAAGAACAAGATGTATACTGCCTGCTTTTTGCAGCACAGGAGACTTGCACTTGCCATCAAGCCAGACACTCAGTTTGCTGCCCACTCCAGCTCCCAGTTAGTGCTTCAGAACCCAGCTCTGATATAAATGCACATCACTGATTTGCTAAAGGATTTATATTTCTAAAAATAAGCATATTACAGTGGGGAAAAATTGAAGTTTTTGCTGTTTAAGTTCAGCTCAGAGCACTGTAATTTCTAATTTCTTTGCCAGGTAAATATGTATTAAAAACCCCCAGCTTGCAGAATGCATACCTTTGGTTACCATATTTCAGTAAATATCTCTTAGCAGATTTTCTGTGTCAAATAATTTGACAATCTATTGGTGTAAGACTTTATCAAGGAAATTTCAAACATTATAGAGTAGATCCCCCCAAACTGCAGAGCTTCTCCACAATTACCCCTGTGTGTTGCTTAAGAAGCATTTTCAGAACAAACTGCATAGTCTGTCTTCAAAGCACACCATCTCTTATTTCTTCAAAACATGGACCTTAATGAAGGCATAAATCTTTAGTGCTTAATCTTTCTAAAGAAATACAGTAGTGTTTGCACAGGGAGGAAATTATGAAAAAAAATCAGTAACTACTGAAAAAGCACAGAGTATCTCAATATCACCATTTATATAAACATCAGAAGCTGTTTGCTTTATGGTAAAGAATACAAGAAACTGACTTTTATCTCTTCCCTCACAGATTTCAGTCAATAGTAGTCTCAGAATGAAATTATCTTCAGTGTCAACTGTGAAACCATGCTATGGTGCTATAGTCATGAGGATGGTTCCAGCTTCAGTATACCTCTGCAGAATAAGCAAGAAATATCTTATAAGTAGGGCCTGTTGAAAGAGGAAAGGGCATAATTTAAGGATCAGTATATAAATAAGTTGTAACTCTTTTTTTTTGAATCTATATTGCTTTTCCTAAATGTACTAAAACTGTAAAGTAATATCGGTGGAAAATTGCAGCAGAATTATTTGTTTTCATAGTTCATTTATAGTTAATTTCCTGTACTAGTAGTACAGGGAAAATGATTTAGCAGTGAGTCTAGTGTGAATTCCTTACAAGAAACCAAAAGATAAATAGCTTACTCCCCACTGCCTAAAGGTTTGAGAGTGTGGATGAATTGAATTAATAAAATCTTTGGAGCCTTTGTGTGCTCCAGTATGGAAGGCATGAAAGGTATTCCTCCACTGTGCAGCTTATTTTCTGTACATGTTCTCCAAGAAGCCAGCCTAGAGATAATACAGGACAAATTACCTTCAGCTTTGAAAATCACAGTCTGCTTTTAAGTTCTCTTCAGTTGCAGCAGAAGGCTGTGGGGTTGCTACCCTCTGCCTGGGGAGAAACCAAAGGTGCCCCTGCACAACTAAGGTATTTGGAAATCAGAAGAGCAGAAAGGGCTTTTGCTATGCTCTTTCCATTCCCACAAAGATATGTGGTGTTGTCCTCCATGTACCTGAGCTCAGCTGGGCTAGCTCATCCTCTTAATTTCATCTCTGGAAGCCAGGAGGATATTTATTGTGGGGGTCACTCCTGTGTCTGAGTGCCTGCTGTTACACTGAGGTCATTTTGAGCTCTCTTTTTCTGCCTCTCAGCTGTTGCTCAGCACTAATGTGCTGGCAGTGGCCATTTGAGGGAAGGAAGAGGAGCAGGAAGGGGGGGATTTCCCATCAGAACTTGGCAGGAATTTTATTTTGGTGTGATTTGTCCCTTTATTAAAACATATATAGGTAGAGTAGGGTGTGTATATACATATATATAGACTCTACTGAAATATATGTGGGTAAGGAGTAAGGCACACAACATGTCCCACTCTTTTCTCACTGGCAAACTAACCAGACTAGCAAGTAGATATTAATGGTTCGTGGCTGCTCCCCACTTTTCCTGCCCTCCAGCTGTCTGCTTTTCAATAACAATTTGCATTTCCTCTCAAACCACTCCTAATAAAAGATCTCAATCTGACTGGTCCTGAGCTACTTTGACTAGAGAGGACTGGACTGAACCTGCTGACCAGCTGCTCTTGTAGCTCTGAAAAACAAATAAATTCACCTCCCACACATTACTCCCACACAGTTTCTTTCATCAGTTACATATGAGATACAGTACAAATGGGATGGTCTCAATTATGAAGATCAGAGGAGTTACATGATTAAGGCTGTTTCTCTATTTCATTGATATCCAAAAGCAAAATACACATTATGCTTTCTTACCTAATTCACCAAGCTTTTCTATACAGGAATATATAAATCTAAGTTTAAGTATTCAAATCAAAACATGAAGCAAGCAAATGCATCACTGTAATAACTTACTAAAACTTTGTTGTTCATTTTGTGGAGGACAACTTTAGCTCTTCTATATTGTGTATTGAACCAGAGGTTCATATTCTTGACTAGCAAAACTCTGTTGAAATTATTGATAAACAAAAATGTGAACTGATAACAGAACATTTTTCATTGGGTCTGTTCTACTGGAAAATAAGGATCAACCAATCTGGTATCACAGAGTTGGAAAGTTTAACAATGCTGGCAGCTCCTTTTAAAAGGATGCTTAATGATGAAGTACATTAGGAGATATTATTTGTTATCTTGCTGTGATGGATATTGACCATTAATCTAAGACAGGAGCTCAGTGCTCACCATGTGATCACAATGTTGTGGAAGGAAAAGGCTGAATGTTGAGCTAAGCTGAGTAGCAATTAACTGTGTTTGCTTTTAATCTTTTCAGATATGGCAATTTGAATTATAAGCATGCAAGTTCATTGCATGACTGTTAAGATGTTGGCTTAAGTCTGAAAGGTGCTAAGAGTTCTAGCTGAGCAGCTGGAAAGTTTCACAGTACCACATTTGTATTACTATACATTTATACTTCTATAGTACTGCTGAAAACACTACCTTGAATTGAATAGAGTAGGATCAGGTCCAAGTTTGGATGTTGTCCACAGTCTTCACAGGCAGACATGTGTGACAAAGTCAGTGAACCTTGGTGTGTGCCTGGATAGGGATGGCAGTCAAGTGAGGAACCTGTTTGTATACCTGCTTAAATGACCTGCTGTAAGTATTTAGTGAATTCAGCCATATATATATGGTCTTGTTAAAATTATGCAAGTAATTAGATTGTGAGGGTAGAGATTTGCAGTGAATGTACAAATACAAAACACTGGCTGCTTCTTACAAAAACAGATGGCACTAATATTTGTAAATTAATTGAAATAAGTTGACAGTGACTTCCTAGTGAAGGTCAAGGAAACTTAGGCAGGTTTGGATTATCCAGCAGCTGGAGAAGGTTATCTTATTTGCACTGTTTCTACACATAACTGTAAAATGACTACTGCTGAAATCCATAGCAGCCCTGTTTATTTATTTTAGAAGTGTAAAACTGACATTTATATTATAGTAGGAAAACATATTTTAATGACTTCCCAGTCAGGGAATAGTGTAATTATTGGACATACAGGAGCCACCACTCACATGGACAAGAGTGACCTGTTTGAAATGCTGGGTATGGATTGCCAGAGGGGCTTGGCAAGTTCCCTGCTAAAGGACTTTTAAACCCTCTCAGAATAGTCTCATGGATCCCCCATGGATTTGAAAGATAGGAAGCAGTGGCTGTGAGTAAATGGCCAGGAAGGTAATGGTGTATTCCCACAGGGATCTGGCCTGGAGCTTGAGCTGTTCAACATATTCATGAGTGATCTGCACAACGGTGAGATGACAGAATTTGCCAGTGATCCAAGATTATTTTAGCTAATGGCATTTAAAATCAGTTGTGTGCATGACACTGAATGGCAGGTGAAATTCAGTGTCAGTAAATGAGGAACAATGCACACAGAGAGAAACCTTCTTGCTTTATACAAAGTGTGCACTGAATTGGCTGTTACTAGTCAGGGAAGAGATAAGGAGTCCCTATGGATGAAAGCTTCCATTCATTCCTCAGATGCTGTATAGAGAAGAATTAGGAATGGCCCAGAGATTGAAACAAACATCTTGTACATAATAAATATTTTATTCATATAATACAGAACAAATAAAGATTTCCAAAGCAGTGACATGGTGCAAGCGTGGAAGCCATGCTTAATCAAGTATTTGAGAATCTGCCCTGAAGAAAGAGCAGGGCTTTGAACCATGGTGCCTGTACTGACAGGCAAATGTCCCTGCAGTGGCACAATGCTCCTTTCTGCCTAAGTCCAGCAGTGTCACCAGAGGGGGCAGTTAGGGGTAGTATCTTCTTCATCACCATAGCAGGACTTGTCAGCAGCCTCTGTCCAAAAGGTTTTTCATGAGATGTAGAATTTGCACTTCTTGAGTCCTTTTAGGTAATGGTACATGTGTTCCTGAGCATCTGTTGTTATTTTATACTACACATTTATATGAGTTTAACTCTCAGATACCTGTTTTATTTAAAGATATACATTATCTTACAAGTACATTTTATACATGCAGCACAAACATTTCCATTATTTGTGTATTGAACAGCTGGTGGACTGAACAGCTCTGTCACAAGAGCTCAGGCAGCAAACCCAAGGCCCTGCGCTATACTCAGTACTATTCTGTCTTGTCCTGGAACACCACTTACTTGGAAAACGTTTTTCTCAGCAAAAAATTCTCAGTTATTTCTATTTAAGTGCTTTTTGGATTTTGGTTGTTTTTTGGGGGTTTTTTGTGGTAACCAAGTGTCCAACCTGCCTTTCTGTGTAACACCATTCTGTGCCAGCTAAACACTCCCCTTGCAGCCCCACCTAACTCAGCTTTCCCTTTCTCTCCTCCTTGGTGCTTTTCTAAGCACTGGTTAAAGCCCTCTGGTTCTGGTGAGCACTGAAATGGTTCCTTGTGTGTGTGTGTGTGAATTTGAGCACATGTAGGGGTGGAGGGGAAATAGGGCACAGGTTTATTCACTTAACAAGCAGCATTGGGGTCAGTTTTGTCTGGAGCACTCAGGAGAGCAAGTAGCTGCAGAGTTGGTCACATTGCTGGTATGTTTATAGTATAGCATGGAAGGTGCTATGGAAGTGCCAGTTACTCTATTAATACTAGTAATTAGGTTTTTATACCCTACATACATTTTATGCTCTTCATAAGAGCATGTAATCAATGCAGACTACCTTAACTTTCATGTGTCTAAATGTGGTTCATTCCAAGGGTTAACCATACTTGTAGTTTACTGTATTAGTCCCAGTTGTATTTGACATAAAAATGTTTTTATAGCACAACCAAATACCAGCATATTTGCGG
The DNA here is from genome assembly GCF_903797595.1 of Erithacus rubecula. Taxonomy (NCBI): domain Eukaryota; kingdom Metazoa; phylum Chordata; class Aves; order Passeriformes; family Muscicapidae; genus Erithacus; species Erithacus rubecula. The sequence continues at coordinate 4,280,508 of NC_136688.1, forward strand.
TTGCAGTCAGATGTTTTTAACTATATTGGATATAACCCACAATGGTTTCAGAAGATATTTCCATTGTTTTAGCCAGATTTAGAGAGGCTGGATTAAGCTATGGCCCAGTGGTGTTTACATATGTGAGTATCAGTCTTAAAGGGCAAAGAATATGATGTTCCATAAACCTTTATACAGAAATAAATACCTCGCAGCAAAAATGTTTTTCTAAGATCAGTTACTATTTCAACTATAATGACCTGCTTGGAAAAGGTCAGGGGCCAAATTCTTCTCTCATTTACACTGGCGTAAATCCACAGTAATGTAAGTGTAGGATTTGGGCTTGGGAGTTTAAAACTTTGGAATTAATTTTCCCCTGACCCACAACATTTAATGCAATCTATTCTGTTTGAGCTGCTAATTTAGCAAACTATTCCATGGATAAGATCCTGATAAACTACATAACACGAAAAAAAAAAAAATCAGTCAGAGCTTCAGGGCAGAATGTGGTCCTGGGCAGCCCTTGTTTTAATTCTCTCTTTCTGAAAACAAAACCCTCCCAGTCTTGATCTGCCAAAAGGCTTGTTCAGGTTGGAGATGTTACTGTTTAGGCAGAATATGTATATGTATGTGTGTATATTTATGTATGTCAGTAATTTACTGAATTTCTGATGCAACTTTACAAGTGTACCAGTTCACAGAAATCCCCAAGTCGTAGTTGCCAATACAAACACCCCTCAGTCTTTATCAAGCTTCTGGTTGAACCAAAGCTCAGTTCATGTATTTTCCTAATTTTTGCAGTTCACTTTCAGTTTTAAACTCTATGGACTTTCCCCAAATATCTGTAAATTCCCACTGCACTTAGTATTTCTGTTCTTTACTGCTTGCAGTGAACAGCTTGTTAATGACAGGTAATTTAGTATCAATCTGAACTTCAAAAACTGCTAATATTATGTAAATATAAAGGAATTTTTTTTTTAATAGCATACTTGATTTCTGTGAGTGCAGTGCACATCCAGTGTGTGTACACAAGGCAGTCCACATTGCTCTAGAAAAAAGTAGCAAATGTTTTGTAGCTCAAAATAATTGTCTAATGTACTGAACTCAAAACCAGATTAAGAGATCCTGTGTTAGAAGCATCCCTTGTAGCAACCAGCTATGTGGGACTCAGAACATGCCCCCCACAAATTCTATTCATTCACTTATCCCCCCAAGCCCAGTGGAATGAGGGAGAGCATTAGGGTGAAAAAAAAGTGAAATGCATGACCTGAGAAAGAGAAAAGTGATGCACAGTGCAGTTGCTCCCCACCTGCTGTCCAGCCAGTTCCCAAGCAGTGATTGGCTCCTCCCAGCCAACTTCTCCCAGTTTATTTACTGGGTGTGCATGCCATGGTGTGGAATATCCCTTTGGCCAGTTGGGCCAGCTGTCCTGGCTGTGTCTTCTCTCAGCTTCTTATGTCTCCCAGCCCGCTCACTGCTGGAGTGGTAGAAGCTGAAAAGTGTTTGACTTTGTGTAAACACTGCTTAGCAACAACTAAAACATTAGTGTGTCAACATTATTCTCCTCCTAAATCCCAAACACAGCACTAAAGCAGCTACTAGGAAGAAAATTAACTCTGTCTGAACCAAGACCAGCAAAGCACCCATCCCTTACTCTACACCATTTATGTCATGCCCAGGCCCCACACTCAATGCATCCTTTCCTGTCTTTGGATATATACACACAGGCATCATTCCCTTTGTCTATGGGCTATCCCTTTAAAATTTCCATTGAGTTTATTTAGTCAGTGATTTTGGGATCCATCTGTCATTGCAGTCCAAAGGGCAGGAGGAATGCTCTGTGGTGTTGGATTGTTGCACACTGAAGCCAGTTCTGGTTCCATCACCATTCTATTATTGCCAGAGTTTCTTCAAATTTCATTCTTCATTAATGTGGGCAATTGTTAGTGTAATGCTGTTGATACTCCATATAGCAAGCATAGTAGTGATTACATATACTATCATTTAGAATTAGCATCACACAATTCAAATCATTGGCTATTCTCATCCAGAATCAAATCTGCTGGAGGAAAATATCAGACTTCCATGATGTGCCTCTGGGTCCCTGAGCAAAAGCAATCCCAAGGATGGGTTTGCCTTTGCCTGACAGGAATAACCCAGCCTGTCCTCCCCAGCATATTTTTTATGTGCACTATTTCTTTTAAATGTTTATCCTTTCCTTTAATATGTAATAAATTGGATTGGCCAGCCCAAGTGGCAGATCCCCTAGTGTTGACTGAGCAGGTGGCTTTCCCTAAATGTGTACCCCTATGTTTGAATGTCCCCACACCCATTGCTCTCAGTGAAGTCTTTAACAGTCCATTTCATTTTCCCAAAAGCTGGTGCATGGTAGGGGATACAATGCCATGTCCTTTGGTCCAATGAGCAGCAATTTTCAGGGAAGAACCCCCTTTTGAGGTTTTTCCTTGCAACTCAGATGTCCATGCCTCTAGGGTCGAGGTAGATTTGCCATTCCACTTCCTTATGAAAGATGAAAGGTAATTTAGTACCAATTGAAACACCAAAAACTGTTGTAATGGATATAATGTAAATATGAAGGATCAATTTTTAATGCTGCATATCTGACTTCTGTGAGTGCAGTGCAAATCCTTTGTTTGTACATGAGGCAATCCACACTGGTCTTGGAAAAAATGCAGGAAATCTTTTTTTACCTTTAATAGTAAATTGATTAATAGATCCTGTGTTAGGAGCATCTCTTGTAGCAACCAGTTACATGGTACTATGCACATCATCCAAATTCTATAGGTCAGACTACATATACAGTGGAAATGAAAAGCCAAAATATTTCAAGAAGCCTAAAACCTCCTCTGCATCTTCTACCCATGGCTCTTTCACAGGTCAGGAACCTGAAAGAGGATCTTCCTTTTTCTAGTGACATACATCTGTAGCTCTTGTGTAGCCCAGCAACCTCCCAGCATTTCACTCCTCAGGTGCCAGGGATTTCCATTGGGAATGTAAAGACAGCAAATCATTGTTTGAAGCACAAAATCATGTTAAGCTATCATCCTACCAAGAAGATTTTCACACTTTTTTTAACTGAGTTCTTGTTGTTGTTCTGGAGAGTGGGGGAGTTGCTAAGTCAGAAGCAGCATTTCTGCCTGTATTTGACATTGAGCAACACAGATATGGCTGAATTTCCCCACTTGACCATGCAGTGTGTCAGTAGACAGCTGCCATATTAAAACCTGATGTGGTTTTGGATGTGCATTGGATTAGTTTCTTTCATATAACTCTTCCCATCTAATATGAGTGTTGCACAAATACAGTAACAAGTGAGAGGACTTTTATTGTAGTTTTAATTCAACACAGAGCACAATATATGTTACTATTGAAAACAGAACCACAACCTGAGAGACTCAGAGCTGGTGCTTCCCTAATCCTGCAGGCTCTGTGGGAACCCTAACAGAAAAATATCTAGGATGGGATGGGATGAAATCAAACTCTTTACAGTTCTTTGGAGATAATGCTCTCTTTGGGGAGTCAAAAGTTTGTCCCTGAGACTTTGAAGGGAGTCAGGACTTTTTCTGAAGCTCCATGTTGAAAAAATCTTCCTTCTTTTCACAGCTCTCCACCTCCCATTCTGGAAGCACAACTTACTTCCAAGCCCCACCATTGTTTCATGTTCATGTAACTGCAAAAGGAAGGGGACTCTGAAAGTTTATGGTGGTTTTTGCTATGCTAAGCACCAGATGGATTTCTATCCAGATGTCCTAACAGCTGCTGAAAAGGCATGCACTAGCAAATTACTACTTCCCAGTCACACATGCAGTTCCTGCATGCAGAAAAGACATGGAAAGGCACTGGTAGAGCAAGGGGTGAAAGGAACTTATGTTTTACTTCCATTCTTTCCCACTTACTGTGGGAAACTTGGGGAAACTTTAATTCTTCTTTAGGTCACTATGGATTATATAGCTCCTTAACTTTTTGTTTTCCAATCCCATATTCTGATAGGTCAGGTTTGAGCTCAGACATGTCAGGGAATGCTGCTTGTGGAACCACTTCTGCATTTCAGTCAGACTCATTTATGTGCACCATTCAGCAAAATGTGTCAATCACACTTCCACCCTTTGATTCCTCTTACTCCCATGTTGTGACAGGGAGATCCAAATGTACGTAAATTAACTTAAAGAAAAAATTCCTTTAATTCAGGTAGACCAGGGTTTTACTCTTACCCTTTCTCAGAATAAATTATTACAAGTCTGTGCAGGTGTAAGCACCTACCACCAAAGGCCCACAGCTACCAAGCACTTGGCATGCATCCCATGCAGAGCAGTACCAGTAGTTTTCCTTTCTAGTGGGAAAGATTGCTCACAGAATACAGTATTTGAGGTAGAATTGAAGCCTTTGGGAAAGGCTACTTCACTATGGCATGGGCTAAAGAAAGTTGATGCTAGAGGTGTCTTCTTTCTGGAAAGGAAAATATTTAAGGAATGTGGTATTAGCTGCTAACTAGATGCAAGCTGTATGTGAAATGGGCAGGAGAATAGGGCTTGGTTCAATTTTGCAGTGTTTTTGAAGTAGATTCTTGTAATCAAGTAGATTCCTTTTTTTTTTTTTTTTTTTTTTTTTTTTTTTTTTTTTTTTTTTTTTTTTTTTTTTAATGAGAGGAGGATGGGAGGCTGTGTAGCTCTTCTTTTCTAGGATCCAGTCAGCATCAGGAGCCCATGAGGAGTTACTCAAAGGCATAGAAGGCAGTTACCCTGCCTGAAGAAGCCCACAGCACACAGAAAGCTGCTGCACTGGAAACAGAAAAATTCTGATCTCTTAGAATAATGGCTTTTTACTTTCAGACTAATCACTTATTTTTGGATGTAATCTGAACAAAAAAGATCAATTGCTTTTATTAACCAAATACTCAGCTACAATCATTAACTAGGTTAAAAACTCCATTTATTTTGTATTTTTTGTTTTCTCCCCTCAAAAGAAGTGATTTTTCCCCTCAAAATGAGTAAGAGCTAGCAGCTGTACTTAAAATATATTCTATTCAATGTGTGCTGTAATTGCTTTTGTTCCTCACTACATCAAGTTTTTTTTAAAAAAAACAACCATTCTAGTGAAAGTTCAGCCTCTTTAACAGTTGATATATTTCTCTCTTGCTCCATTAGGAAGCTGATCCAGCTTCAGTTTCTGAATATCCTCACAGTGTCAGTGCACACGTCTTCTGTCAAGTTCAATTAGGAATAGCTCAGATAGCAGTTGAGTATTTTTCCATTGCAAATCATAACTTCTTGACCTTTTCAAAACCTCTTCTGCAGATGTTCCTGTGTCGGAGTGTCAGACTCCACTTGGGCATCATTCCCTCATTAATGTGAAAGAGTGTGACTCTGTCTTCTCTTACACAAGCAGCTTTGTTTTGTTTTCTCTGCTGTTATTTGAGTTTCATTTTGGAGTGTGCATATGCTCAGATTTCCCCTCTAGCAGCACAGCTGGCTGTACCCAAGTGTGCAGTCTCGAGTTTGCAGCTAGCCCTGCTGGGGTGGGGGCAGTGCACTGCTGAGGAAAAGGGAAAGGAGGCAGTAGCACAGCTTAGCAATGAGAAGATCATGGATTTATTCTGTTCAGATGCATTTCTCTCAATAGCTTGGTCAGACTAATAAGGGAATGGTAATGCTGTGTTGTAGTTAAGGTGTAGCTGTGCTGTTTCCTGTAGATAATTACAGCTTATTTATGAACTGCCAAATCTGACCAATTTGCTCACTGAGACCCCTCAGCAGAAGTAGCCATGTGTGTTATAGGCCAGTTATATTAACTCCTGTTGTACAACTGAATTATTCTGGGGCCTGTACTATTTCTTCTGATTAAAGCTGTTGATAATATTGATGCAAAAAGACAAACCTTCACTGTAGCTGAGCTGAGCCCAGGACCAGCTCATGCAGGAGGACATTAACTGGCATAAGCTGGCAAATCTCAATGTGCCTCCTGAGTTCTTACATCTCAGAAATGACCCTGCATCTTGTTTGGCACGTTCTGCTTCCTGGTGTGCAGTGCTCCTGCATGCCTTCTGCTCCAGGGAAGGGATGCCCAAGCCCAGCTCAGATGGGAGGCTGCTCAGGATCCCCAGGTGCCAGCTCCTGGGGGCTCCTCTTGTCCCCAGCCTAATGAGTCTGATCCACATAGTCAGGAGATGGAAGCAGACAAAGCCTTTTGCAGAAGGACTGATGATAAAAAAGGATGGTTTTGGGGAGCCACCAAATTGCCATGTGGGGCCTCATCTTTGTGGAAACCTGTGAAAGTGCTTTTCTTACATACACAAAAAATACTCTGTGATGTGCAGCCCTCTCAAATTTTAGAAACAAACCAAAAAGACAAACCCCAAAATACTGTTTGCATAATCTAGCAACAGCCCATTTACAAAGCATTTGACAATTTAGCCTCAGCTAAGACCTCTTTGAAGGCACTGTATGAGTTTGCATTGCCTGGATTTTCTCTGAGTCCCCAGTCTCAACTGTTGATGGAAGATATGGTAAATAATGCTGGACACTTGAAAAACACAGATTAATTGTATGAAAATGTCACACAGGTCAAGGGGGATTGTGTTTCATCTTATTTACTGATACAGGGCAGCAACACCACAGGAATTTGTACATCCTATACTCTAACACGCTCATTTATTTGGCACTCCTTAATGGAAAACATGGAGCAATTACATGCAGACAATGCTGTAATGGAAAATAATTGAAGACAGATACGGTTTGGGGTTTTGTTTTGGTGGGGTTTTTTTAAACAATGCATGCCAGATCCTGCATGCAACAATCCTTTTTTTTTCCTCCCTGTATAAATGCAGCCAATGCTTGAACCACACATGAAACCACAGTTCTGAGGCTCTAACTTCACAGCCAGCTAGAAATGACCAAAACAGCATCTGCAACAGTTAGAATTTGAAAGTGCTTTTTTGCTTTGTAGAGTTCCTTTCTCTGCTGAAGTCACCCTAAGTAAGAGTTTCTGTTTTGTAACTGTTTTATCTGAGTAAACAGAAAACTCAATGGTTTTCTGAATTTCAGCAAAGGATTTGTGTGAAAGTCATTCACACAAAAATGGATGAAGGACATGTGTGCATAAATCTTTATGTATGTAGTACTTGAAGCATTTCTTGTTATGTCTTCCACAATGCTGTAACAGTTAATGCTTCTTTTAAGTCAGTGCACACTTTGACATTCCCTTGCTTTTTATGGTTTCAAACATCAGTGTTTACCTCTGCATAAGTGAAGCTGTCAACACAGCACTTTTAATATTAATGTGACATCTATGCCTATTCTTGTTGCTCTTGTTGTTATTAATAGTAATCATAATATTTGAGTTATGGTAGTACCTCAAGGCCCAGCCCTCTTCTCACTAAGTTTTTACAAAATAAAGTAAAGGGAGGATCCTTTTCTAGATAGAAGATCAGTTGAAAATCAGGCATGGAGCTGGAGCAGGTCAGAAGAGCTGAAGTAATGGTGATGATGCCACATGTGTCAGAGGAATCAGAAATAATCAAATTTAATTGATTTGGATGATCAAATACATTTCAGGCACAGGTTGGAGAATTAAGTTATGGTTTAAGGGAGTGAAGTGAAAAGCAAACAGCAGAAAACTTATGCTGAAACATAACAGGTTTTCTTGTACTAAGTCATTCACTGTCATGTTGCAGAAGTTGTCACAATGGAAAAAGTTATTGTCTTTTTCTTTAGTGATGAAATAGGAGTATTTCCACGGTGAGGTCAGAAATCATGGAAAAGGCACAAAAGCAAAGGCTTTACTGTTTGATCACTATGCCTTCCTGCAGCTGAGCCTTTTTTTAGGGATGTAAGGAATCATTGTATGGCCATGTTTGTATAATTTGACCAGTATTGATAGTGTTGTGAAACAAATCTCTCTGCTCTTCTTTGTCTCAAGGTTACAGGAATTGTGGGCAAGCAGGCATTAAGAAAGCTTTAAGTATTCTGCTTGCACTGCTATGTATTGGTGGAGTGGAAGGCAGGAAATCCAACCTCCTAAAATTACATAATTTTGTGCTGGTGAATTTATGGGTTGTTTTTTTTCCCTTCAAAACCTGACTTGCACACAAGTGCTGAAGGGGGAAACGCAGCTTAGTCCTGCTTAAGTGGCACAGACCCAACTTGCTAACGATACAGTTTTAAATCCTGCATGAGTCAAAAGTGCAAGTAAGTGAAGATGGGTTGTGTTAGAAGCTTTTAGAAATGGTTGCATGTGGAAATGGCCCACAGTTTGCAGATGACTCAGGAGTGCTGCCTCCATCTGTCTGCCTTGCTGGCGTGAAAATGGAGGTGATTAGTGAATTGCCAACATGGCAAGTAACAGCTTCCCTGGTGGCACTGGCTTTCACTGATTCTATGCAGCACTGAGAGGCTCCATGTTCCATTCCCAGAGACTCCACATCCCAGATCAGAGGTTATAGGCATGAGAGGGCTGAAGCAGTATGATGTCTTCATTACCCAGAGGAAAAAAGCCAATTATGCTGAACACCAGGGCTGTTCCCCCTACTGCCATTGGCATCAGCTCCTGACACGCTGGGTTGCCAAGACTCTTGGCCAATATCTGCTGTTTTGGCAACTGGAGCCATCAAGGAAAATGAAAAGAAAAAAAAAAACCCAAAAAACAACAAAAACAAAAAGGAAGAAGATTAAAGGAATTGTAGGAGTGATGAAGGAAGACAATTTTAGGGTCTGGTTCTCCAGCTAGTATCAACTCCCTGTGAACAGCAAAGACTTCAACACTTTAACAAGATATTTTATGGACTGGACTCTTACAGGATAGCTTGGGAATACATCAGTTTGCTATTAAACAAATATTCATGTGGATATTTGTATTTGTGTGTAGCCAAATTACCTGGGAGTACATGGGATTACCCAAACATAGAGAATAGGAAATCCCTCTGCAGTTATCGTGAGCTTGTAGCTGAACACAGCAGTGTCTCTGTGGTGTTGAGGTACTTCTGTGCTCACTAGGGATAGGACAGCATCTCACTTCAGCTTCTCTGCCAGCTCTTTCCACAGTACAAAGCAATAGCTCTGGCCTACAGATATCAGAAACTTTTTTATCTCTCTCATTATTCAGCCCTTCTCAAGGTTTTTGAGGACATATATGATGGTTGAAACCCAAAGGAAGCAGGTGTTTTCAGAGCCTGTGATACCTATATCCTTTCCTCCCAGAAACAGTGACCCTGAATCTGCCTGCTTGTCACTGAAATATCTTCCCATAACAACCACTGAAAAGAGAAAGTGCCCTTATTCCCTGAAAAGAAAGCATTAACACTTCTGAAGGTCTCTTTAGCAGCATAATGAGCTTAGTACATTTCAGGTCTGGGAGTTATTTACAGAATTTTTATGGGAAGCCAAATAAATCAATAAGCACATTGAAAATATCTACTGGGACAGTGGATTATAGGAAAACTGAGAGTGACAAGTTTCAGAATTATGAAAATATTTTGAACTCGTGCAAACAATGAATGTGATGCCCTGTTATGCAGTTTGAACTAAGGCATCCATTATATGAGCTCACCTAATAAGATATCATTTAATACAGTATGGTGAAAATAACCAAGTAAGTTAATGTTCTTTTAGATAATGATAGTGCTCTTTTTCTTTTCACAATCATGCTATCAGAGCACATTGTATGTTGTTGTTTAAAATTTAAAAATAAAATTTAAAACAAAGGGGAAAAATTTGATGAAATTCAAGCGCTAAAGGTATCTTTCTAAATTATCTGTCATTTTAACTTAGAAGGAGAATGTCTCTTTTTTTTCCAGTTCAAATTTTCCCCTTTATTAAAAAGAAAATAAAATGAGATATCTCCTCCCCAATTCTTTTCTTTTTCGTTCACTTTTCTTTTGATGTAAGGGAAAATGGAATGGAGAATAAGCAGCTTTCTTAGTTTTTAGACCCTCCCTTTCAAAAAGTCAGTCTTAGCTGATTGCTCTTTTTCCCTCTCCATGCTGAAAAGTGAAAGTGTGTTCTTTCAGCACCCAGCCCTGCTTGGGGAAAGGGCTGGTTTCTCTGGAAGAGTTTTCTTCTTGACTCGCCTGTAGCACAGTCCAGCTGCTGTCTCCAGGGAGCCTCGTTCAGGGGAATTTGGGGGACAGACCGTGTCCCCCAGGAGACTCCTCAGGCTGAGCTCACCCTGACCCACCCCAGCCAGGGCTGAAGGGCAGCCAAGAGTGGGGTTAGAGCCAGGCAGCTCCTCAGGGATATCCCAGAGCAGTGCAGGATGTTTCCCACCTCCTCTGCAAGAGGGGCAATATTGTGTATTTAAAGATCTGAAGTGTCTGGCGTCACGAGAGCAGGAGCATCCAGACAAGCCAGGGTTGGTTTTGTGGCTGGTGCTGTTTTCAAATCAGAAAAACAGTCAAGGGCTTTTGGATAAGATGTGCATGTCAAAAGGCAATAAAGAAAACAACTGGTCTTAAAAGCTAATCGCCATGCACCGTTGAGATTGGGACCAAAAAATGTTAGCTAATATTTTAAATGTGAGTGAAGGGTCAACAGATGAACCGTATTGTAAACATACATGTCAGCAGCAGGGCAGGGTTGAAGATAAAATTGGAACCATGTGCTTTTCCATTTCTCATAAGGCACAGAGGTCACGACCCCAACGGCTTAAAAGTCCCTCAACAGGGAAAAATATAATAATGTCATATGTCACACAGGGAGATGCTGTGCTTATTAATTTTGTAAGGTACATACAATTGCTAAGAATAATGTTTTGTACTGTGAAGGAGAGAGTCTCTTTTAAGAACATCTGGTTTTTATCAAATAAAACTACTCTTGAATCAGGTCTTAACACAATACATGGAAATACAGTTAGAACTTACAATGAACTGTAACTAATCCCACAAACTGACGAATCAGCACAAATCACTAAATATGATATTTAGAGCAAATGAATGCAGTCATCTGATAAACCTTGGAACTGCCTCATTACTGCCATTTATTCAGTCATTAAAAAACCTGTGCCCAAGTTAGCATCCACCCATTTCCACCCTAATATCTGAGGAAGCTGCAAGCTTTTTTCATTTTTCTTTCCCCATTAATAAATTCTACCCATTTCCTTCCACAAAGTAGTTAGGTGGTCATTGTGCTGGGTTTTAAGTTAGAAAGGGAAGCATGGAGATGAAGGCAGAAGGCACTGATGTATTTATGGCAGTTCCATGGATGGTTTACTGATGGCAATGACAGTGTTGTCACAGAGAGGAAGACTCCAATAGTGCCTGTCCAGAGCTTCAGCAAGTTCTTATCCCATGAAAAATAAATGTGTGCTGCAGAAATTGTTCAACAGTGATACTTTCCTGGAATAGAGATGTTCATGGGTCTTGCCTCTTAAAAACAAAACAAAACAAAACAAAAAAAAATAAAAATACACCAAACAAAAAAATTATATATAAGGTGGTTTTACTGTGTATCTGCTCTTATTAAACAGTGTCCACTAGAGGAGTAAATATGAGATTGAGAGAAAAAGGTTCTGAGTTCTGATCTTTGCTTTGGGTAGGTTTTCATGTCTTGGTAGGAAAATCTCTCTATTGCATTCTCCTAAGAGTGAAAAGAACACACCTGTTCCAAAGTATATCTCTGAATATAACTAGTTGCAGCTTTTCTGTTTCTTTGAAGATTCAGAAAAGGGTATTTTTGTATTAGAGTTATGTCACAAAATGCCAGGCCCCTCCTGGATTTTCCATGCCTCAGGGTACTGCAGTTCCAACCTCATTTCTTCTCTTACCAAACCAGACTTCTCTCTCTCTCTTCTACTTCCTATCACTGTTCCACTTGTATTTCTTGCCTGCCAGATAGCTGTCTGTTTTATCTCCCTGTATATGCATTCAAAACTGAGGCTCTGAAATGTCTGGGATGAAAATTGCCCTCCAAGAGGCCAAAGTGAGGAAGGAACTGAATGTTCTACTTAATTCAGATGAATCCATGCTAAACCTGTTCTCAACTGTTTTCTCAAATGCAATTACCAAATGTTACCCAAGCCAAAAAGAACTTGTCTGCTGACTTTTTTTCCAGTTCCTATGCTCATGAACATGAAGGTCTTTTGTAGTAAATTGTATTCAGGAACATCAGGTTAGAAAGAACCGCCTTCTGCCTTTGAGACTGATCTCCCACAGTTGCAAATATGAGAAAGATGCCCAGCTCAGGAGTGCACAGATCTTTCATTCCTGCAATCACAGCACACAAAACACTACTTCTTAGCCTTCAAAAATGCATATTTACAGTGGAAGGTCAAAAGTCATGATATAATGTGCCATAGGAGTATAACTGGAGAGATCAAGGGCATTGCAAAATGAGATTGTGTGCAAAATACAACTCTCAGGTGGGGAAAAAACTGACTAATAACCACTGTTTCTGAGAAATAGGGAAACCCAGTAAAGTACCTGCCAGTATGACCTGAAGGAAAAACTTGTGCTGCTCCATTGAGTGCCAGTGGGACGTGCCAGCTAGATGCTGAAGGGAATGTGATGCCTTGAAGCATGAGTGTGTCTGCATCTTATTGCAGTATCCAGTTGTTCAGCAGAGGGAGGAAAATATCAGAAACAAGGGCAGCAGGGTGATTAATTCTTCACAAGGTGTGAAAGCTTGAGGTTAATTTGGTATAACTGCCCTACAAACAGAGATACAGTCCCCTTTCAAACTCCCTTGTATGTGCCCATATGCTGGATACCTACAGATCTGCATCAGAACACACTTTCTGGGAATTTCTCTCTATAAATTAATCATTCCCTTCCCTAATCCCCTCAAAATCCATCTGAAAGTCATTTAGGCAACTTGTCACCATGAGCCTCATGTGTAAGCAGCTTACAGAATTTCACTCTTCAGACAGCTAAAAACCTTTTTCTAAGTTTAACTACATTTATTCATGACCAGTTTATTGCAATTTGATCTTATGCTTGCTCTATGGTCACAGTTACACAGGGCCATGATATCTTTTCTTTGCCTTTCCTTTATGAGGCTGAACAAGTCAACTTCTCCTATTTTCCTATCACAGGATGCATTCTCTCTCCATTAATGAGTTCTGTGATCCTTCTTTGAAACTTGGTTTCAATGCTGGTTGTCTTTCAGGTATTTAGAAAAAAGAGACCAATGAACATTCAATAAGTTGTCTGTGTGCATGTATTAAAACATATAAATGATGCATTCTCACATGTATCTCTACATGTGTATTTTGAAACAAAAAAGTATCAGGGTTCAGGTTCTTGCCAAACTCTTCTCCTTGTGCTTAGACTCAAAAAGCCTCTTGGAGTCCTTCTCAGTTTAAGTAGCAAGATGGAACAAGATGCAGCACAAAGACAATCAAAGCCCATCTAAATACAACAAAAAATAACTACCTCCTCTCTTCTTCTGAGAATTGTGTAGCCTGAGCTAGTTATGTTTTTAGAAAGTTGGTATGTGCCCCTACATGTATGGCTTCCAGCATAAAGAAACCCCAGAACCAGGCATGTTGTTACTATGTCACTTCTCATACTCCAGTCATCTTACAGGATTTCATAAATCATAAGGATCTGATTCATACTTAAAACATTGTCAAAAGCACTTAACTCTGTTATGCCATTCTAATTTTAATTTTCAGTATTTAAGCCTCTTATAAATGCTTACAGCTTAAATGCTCATATAGCTGTCAGTACTCCCTCCTGATTTCATTACCTGCAAATTCCTGATAGAAAGCTATGCACTGAAACCACTCTGTTGTGGCAGATTTAAAAGGATATTTTGAATGACTTCTCCTGGATCACCTTGTTAAAGCAGTCAGCACTTACTTGAGGTACCAGTCTTGTATTTTAATAAATACCACTATATTCTGTTGTGTACTTAGAGGCTATCCAGATTCTAGGCCTGATTCTGCAGTCACATCTGCACAAGCCTAGATGTGTACATCTGCAGAGCATCTTTGACTCTAGCAGTGCCTTGAGCAAACAACAGTTCTATAATCTTGATCAAATTTAATAGCCAAAAGAAGAGGCTAACCACAAATCAGTGATGGTGAAACATAAGCCTTGCCCACCTCACAGATATAAGAGGGTTCTGTGTTCTCATACCTTACCCCAATCATACTTAGACCTGTTTGAAAGCCAAACCAAATTGTAAATGAATCCAAAACCAAACCTCAAATTGGCTTCTGGCATTTTAAATGCTTTTATTTAGGTGCCACCCAGCTATGGAGGCTCCACAAAACCAAACTGGTGTTATTATCATCCTTTATTCTTCTTCTGTGACTGCTTCTGGCACCATCTAGGGCAATTTAAAGCATAATTAACAGAGTGAAAGGCAATGAAATTTTGACTGAAAATAGTCTTACTGTGATCCCATAACTTTTCTTTCCTGAATACTGTGTCAAACTTTTTCATTGGAAAGCCATTTTTTTCTTCTTGTAACTCTCCTTAGGTTTTTCCTTAAACTTCAGTCTTTACAAATTTCTTACACTCAATTCCATCCACAAAAGCTTTGATAATAAATTTTGATCAGAATAAGAATAAATATTTTCATTGGAAAAAAACATCTTTATGGATTTTTGGAAAGCTGTCAAAAAAATGGCTGTCCTTTGAAAGTCTATATTTGTATCTTTCACTGCTGCATTTAAATTTCACTGCTCCAGTTGAAGAACTACCAAAAACCAGATTCCTGGAGATATTAGAAAGTTGTGTTGGTGAGGGTTCCTGTAATGGGGAAAAAAAGGGTGAGCACTGTAAGCTTCTTCAGTTTCACTTGAGATGTAAGGGTTTGGATTATTATTTTTGAGACCTGTGATGTTTTAACCTTGGCACTGATCCCCTGTTGCTGCCTCCCTTTGAGGTCCAGGTCTGTAGGAACTACCACCTTGGCCAAGGCAAGTTATTATTGCTAGCAGCTCAACCTTGTTCCCATCCAGGTTAGGACAACATGCTTATCTTCCCAAATGGTAAAGCACAGCCTCCAAAGGTTGTTGGCTGTGGGCTGGTGACTCTGATGTGGCACGGTGGCTGAAATAGAGACTGAGCAATGATAAGTGTGGTACTGGTTTTGTAAAAAGTCACTGCCAGAATCTCATTCACTGCAGCAGGGCAATGGGTTCAATCAGAGGGAAGTGGCTCATCTTGACTCTGAGTATTTTACTCCAAGTGTTGATCTCTGATCTTACCAGTCTAGACTCAATGTTTTTGGGAGAGGGGGCAGGAGAAAAGTCATATCTAGAGCTGATGCATCTTATCCTAAAACAGACATCTAAAATAAATTGTGTAGACTACAATTTAGTTGCCCATTTCTCTCCACTGACTATAAAAAGCATCATTATGGCTGGCTCCAAAACACACATCTGTGTTGACACTTACAGAAAGATCATTTGCTGGAGAGGACTGAAATGACATGGAAAAAAAGCCCCATGGTATTTGGGTGGAAATCCACCTTACTGATGTTGTTACCTTATGGACAATAATTCAGTACATATAGCAATATTCTGCAATACTTTTCTGTGAGACCGAGGAGTGAGTCAGAGATCAGGAGTGGCTTTTTGTGGTTCCTAACCCCTCCATTTGCAATCTCCCCTGTGCTGGAAAAGAAGAAGGGATGGGAAGAAGAAGGGCATTGATTTGGTCTTACTGCTTCCTCCTCTTTCTAACTCTTTATTCAACTCTTGTCTTAATGTTGTTTCCCCATTTCCAAATGTTTAGAATTTAACACTGCAACTTCCAATGAAGAGTTCTATTACCTCCCTCACTTCTGACTGAAATAATGAAAACACTTTAATTAATTTAATTAATAATTATAATGCACAGGACAACTGAAAATTTGTAGTAGAATATCTATTTAGATATTCACTTTCAACACTTCTTAAGCAGTTGCTTTTAGGTATCATGGTTTTACAGTGACAGACTTTTTTACAGAATGAAAATAGTTCTTTTTACATTTCCAATTCAGTTTTGCTCAAGCTCTCCTAAAGGCTGTATTTTTTTTTTTTTTTCTGTGTGACTTACCTTTCCTAAGGCTTTTGAAGACATCAGGATATTTCACTGATGTGATGCCTGTAGATGCAGAGGCACCTTGTTATTCTCTAGCTGTCATTGTCAGTTTCTGAGAATTTCTGGTTCACAAGAAGTGCTTTCCATAGCACCATCAGGTGCTATCAGCAGTTTACTTTCTGATGTCTCTTTATGTGAAGCATCTCCAATAAAAAAATAAAAAAGAAAAAAAAGAAACAAACAAAAACCAAAACAAAACCAAACCTCACTTTTGTTTCTGAGATCTCTTATGACACAAGGGAAGAAGATGCCTGTTGTTCTGTCTGCTCAGCACAGCCTAATTTGAGGGCATACTGCCAGGTTCAGCATGCTTAAGGCCTGTGCACAGCATTTAGGCTGCTAAAATATGCTCTGAATTTAGAGGGAGAATATCTGCAAAAGCACTCTGACATAAAAGAATTTTTTTCTAAGTAAATACATGAGTGATTTAAATTTTACTATGCAAAGTGAAATATAGTTTGCAACAGAATTTTTTTTTGCTCTGTGCATTTTGAAATGCTCACAGCTGCTGTATTCCTACTGCTCAGCACCCAGGCTTCTTTGCTAGTAAGCACTGGGGTTATTTTCTGGGTTTCATTTTCCAACCATAATGAAACTGAAAAAGCAACAAGGGCTGGATATAAGTGCAAATTATGAAGGTCATAAAATACTCCCAGCAGACAGAACTCTCTGTGGCAGAGCTGACAGTTCACATCACTTGGTAAATACTTAGAACTACTACTACAAAACAAACACTGGGATTAATCACGAGGAAAGTCTGCAGGTTGAAAACCTTGAATGAACAACTGTAGAAGGATTTTCAAAACTGCTTCAGTCTGTTGATATATCTCACCATAAAATCTTTCCATATTCATATTTGTTTTTTGGCTGAAGAAGTTAAACAGTGGTCTGGCTGCTAGTACAAAGTGTTCTGTCTCCCTTCCCCTCCTGCCTTCCTGTATTGCCATGCCTCCAAAGTGAGGGGAGGAGTCCAGAGGCTGAGCAGAATCAAATGCAGGTGGGGACTGAGTGCTAACCAGCCAAGACAAACAGCGCTCCTGCTGTCTTCTATCTTTTTTTTTTTCCTTTTTATTTCTTCTTTTTTTTCCCTTCCCCTGAGCTGTCCCACATTTGAAGCTCTCAGCCTGTTTGTAGCTGCTGGGGAGTGCAGTGATACTGATTCCTGTAGTGCTGCATCTCCCTCTTGCAGCCAAATACACACTCTTGTTTCCTTTTTGTTCCTTTTTCATTCTCTCCTCCCCCTCCACAAACCCTTCTCTCCCTAATGGTTCGGGTTTGAAACAAAAAAAAAAAAAAAAAAGCAGAGAATAATAGGTCTGTGCAAGAAACCCAGTAACAAAGCCAGGAGAAACTTGGCCAGCTTTCAGCTGTGTTGCAGACTCAAAGCTCAGTCCAGGTGTATGGAAAATTTTGTGACCATTCTCCAGGCTCAGCAAAACTCTTGCACTTGGACTGGGGGTGATTTCTGGATTCACATGGCAACATAAGGAAAATCCAGGTCCCATGTTGTTTGTGGGTCAAAATCTCAAGCTGAAGCAAGGGACACTCAGCCCACAAACCCAACTAAAGCAGATTTACACAAAGGCTGTGTCCCTTGGTGCTGAATTTGACAGGTAACTAAATTTCCCTCTAAGCACCAATTTTTAATTACAACAATCTGATTATTGATTTTTTTTTTTTTTTTTGGTCAGAAAATTATACTGAATTTTTGAAATACAGTTAATGTCTGACATCATCCATAGACATATGGTGAAAATGTTAAACTGTAGCAGAAGAAACTAAAACTAATCTCATCTTCTGTTAGCTAATTTGTTCCTTTAGGCAACATTCTGCTACATGATCTTTCTCTTGGTCCCGGCTCTGCCCCTGCAAGGTCTGTCTTTCTGGTTATTGAGTTTAACCACACACTGCAGACAATAGTTTCACTAGGTCCCAGCAGCAGTGGACACAGAAGCACAGCTCCCATATGGTATATGTGTGCATGTATCAAATTCAGTGACTTTTTATATGTTCTAATGTATATATCAGGTAGTCTGCCAGGTATTCTCTAGGCCAGCACAAGGTGACTGCTCTTGGAGAGACTTGCCATGCTTTATTACAGAGGGTGATTCTTCTCCATTTCTCTGTCACCCCCCTAAATTTAAAACACGTCATAAATTCTGAAGTCCATACTGGCACTTTCCTGGTTTCAATGGCACAGGATGGAAGTAGAGTCATTCAGGCATGGTCTGTGAGTGGTGCCTCCCATCTGACATCCTGCCCACCCATCCTCTCCCTGCTCCCACTCTGAGGAGCTCTGCACAGCTCCCTGCCAGCTCTCATGATATCTCAGCCACTCCCCAAACAAGATTAAGTGAAGCTGAGGATCACCTTAGAGAAACAGAAGGCATTATCAGGTTGTGTTTTTTTAACTCTGAGCCTCAAAAAGCCTCACAGGCTTCCTTGTCATCAGCTAGATAAAAAAAGCCTTCTGCCATCATAATGTACTTGTTGAGAGGTGATAGAGGATTTAACTTCTGTGGGAGCAGAGGGAAGCTTTTGCCAGCACTGAATCAACACCCAGCTTTCATGCCAGCAAGAAAATGCTCCCCCATAGCCAGCACCCACAATCTGCTCAACATTTCTTGCTAGGACTCAGATGCCAGCTGCCTTTTGGGCTGCAGGCAATTATGGAATATGGTGGTACCTCCCCTTTTTCTTCTGGCTGCATAGCAATTTATAGATTAAAATCTATATCTCTAATGTTTCGCTCAGTGAAAGGCTGTTCAATGCACAACCAGTCATTTTCTGCATTACTAGAGGTACCCAGAGGCTATAAAAGTACACCCAAGGTGCAGCACAGGGTGAATGCCCAGCCTGAGAGTGCAGCAGTTGCACCACGTGTGTGGCAGTGTCCTTACATGAAGAGAAGGGTCTTGCTGCCTTCTAGCAGTGCCAAGAACAGTCCTTTTTAAAAGAATTCAGGAATGTCTAGTGATAGCCTAATACACTGCAAGGATTGCAACACTAACTGGCAAAACGTAGAAGAAATAAAATGCTGTTTACTGAGAGCCAAAGACCTTTTGTAAACTCTTGCTGTTGCTTTTGCCACGCTGAGTGGAACGTTAGGGTGGGCACTCCAGTGTATTGTGACACAGAGACATAAACTGCCCAGCAAGATGTGCTACCAGTACCCATAACTGGGGGGTTTTCTTGTCATATCCTGGATTAATACAGTGGTTTGAAATCTTGTTTAAGTTTTTCTGCTTGCTCAGTTTAGGAGAATTTAACTTGTCAGGCTTTATTATAGTGAAGATCCTCTTTCCTGCTTCACAATTTACTGCAGTGGCATTGCAAAAGCTCTAGGGAGAAAGTCAATTAAATGAGCGATGAAAACACTCCTAAGGATATTAAGAATTTGGATTTTGTTTGCTTTCTGCTTTTAACAAAAACCTAGTGTCAATTTGAGTGCTAAATTACTTGATATTGTTTGGTTTTTAAAAATTAATGGTTCTAGTGCAGTGTAGGTCTTGCTGGTTGCCTTGGTGCTTTAGCTCAGAGTAGGAATGCACTTTTGAAACAATCATCTGGCAATCCCCATTTATTAGAGCTTTGTTTTTGTTGAGAGCAGACTTGGAACATGGGAGAGTTATGAATGAAATCAAACTGTGCATATATGCTGCAGGAGTACACTTAGCACACTCCTGCCCCTAAGTGGCATTCCCTCCTTGGGTCTGGATTGAGCTGGTGTGGAGCAAATCCAGCTCCTGAGGGATGTGGGGATGAGGGTGGCTCTGCCTCACCAGCACCTCTCCTGCAGACATCTTCTACCTGCACTGCCTCACCTGCTGAGGCAGAAACACCCCTGGTTGTCAAATTCAGGAAACTCACTCTGAAGGGTTAGAGAGAGGGTGAGCATCTCTGTGTCTTATTTTTTCAGGTCATTGACCACACTGGGCATCTAAAGCTGTTCCACTTCTGGGTAGGATGAGTCCAGGCCTTGGTGCCATCATTCCTCAGGTCCCTATTTAGCCTGAGACATGAGAGAGGATGGATTGCTCAGAAAGGAAATCCATCCAGCTGACAGTCCTGCCTGCAGCAGGAGCAGCATGGACCTGAGCAAGCCTACAGTGAAACATTTGAACTGCACTTTATTTCATTAGAATGTATGCAATTTTTCATGAGGTTCTGGAAAAGCAGTTATTAAATGACCTCTACTAAAATTCTGATGTAAAATAATAATTTTTGTCAGCCTGAGTAGAGCACATATGTTGTGGAATACAATGAGCATCCTTACAGTTTGGAATCTGTGGCTTCACATCAGATTACAGCTCAGTTATTCCACATGAAAAATAATGCCTTAATGGTAAAACAGTCCATTTAACCTTTAAAAGATGGAGGCTTTGTGCACATGCTTCTGTATCTGCTGAGTATTTTTATGAATGCATGATATAGAAAGGGTGAAATTGCATTTGGCCTCTCCAGTGAACCTGGTATAAGAGCAAAACAAGAAGGCAAAGGGTGCCTCAGCCTTTGGCCAGATGAGATTATACAGTATTTGGGATCTGCTGGAAGCAGGCATTTTCTCTAATGCTCAGTGTCAAGTGTATTTTAATGTAATTGTCTATCCAAAGCTGTTCTGATGTGAAAAAAGAAAAAAAAAAAAAAAAGAAAGAAAGAAAAGAAAAAAAAAACCCTTTGCACAATATTTTGCTGGTGCCCTGGGATTGATTATGTCCTTGGTGAGTCCAGCAGCAATGCACCCATCTGTGCCAGGCTGGTGAACTCCTCCTTGTATCCTTGTAGGAAACATGCACAGAGGAGTTAGGAAGCAGCGAGTTGCACTGAAGCTGTTGGAGGCTCACAAGTGATTTAGTGGTCACAGCTGTTTGTTTGCAGACAGGATTTGGACAAGTGGAAATATACTGACCTGTGATGTGAGACCTACTCTGAGCTCTGCGAGTTCTTCCTGTGTGACCTTGGGCAAATCACTTCTCTGCTTTTTCTCCCTCCTTTATCTGTCTTGTCTATTTAGTCTCTCAGGAAGCTCCCAAGAGCAGAGCCTGTATCTTACTCTCTGTTTGTACAGTGCCTAACATAACAGGGCCCCAGGCTTCCTGAGGTCCCAAAGATGCTGTTGCAATGCAAGCTGTAAATGTTAAAGAGGTGTAAGAATCTGGCCCCGTGCACCATCATCACCATCTGTTTTCCTATGACAAATTAGTAGTAGGAAAGCACACAGTTGAGTGATTAGAGCTGTGACCATTCCCAGGTCCTGCTCCTGGCTTTGGCACCACTGTACTTTGTAGCAAGAGCTGTTTAAAAATTTTCCAGCAACATACTGTTGATTTTTCTTCCTTAGAGAGCGTCAAATTAGTTAAAACTGAAAATAAAGAGGGGGAAAAAAATAAAAAAGCAAGGGCATGCCAATTTTGACAAAGCTTTACTGGGAAGATGATTCAGGGGCCCAGATTGGAATTCCTGGAAAAAGAGAAAGCAAGTGACCTTCTTTCTCACCTCTTCTAGAGGAGCCAGTATTGTTCTCAATTGTGCTGGAGGAGGCTGTAGTTGAAATCTCCACTGCAGCAAAAGTTTTGCATAAAGACAAGCTTGTGCTAATGTCACAATGGTTGGGACCATCACCTGGGGTGCCAGAAGGCTGGTTCTTATTTGGGACTGCACAGAACAGAGACGAGGGTCTGGCTTCTCCACTTCTTGATAATTTCCTCACCAGTAGACTCTGCTGTCACAGGGAGAAAGGGATTGAGATTCTGTGACTTTACACCTCAAATTTGCAAGGTTTTGAGGTTGTTCTCAGCAGAAAGGAAAAGAGAAAAAAAAATATTTTATGTTCTGAGACAAGAAAGCCATTTACTGCCCAGCTCCTTTTAAAAGCAGCGTAATTTCTTACTGTCTATGTGTGTCCTCTAGCAAGTGGTACTCTGTCCTTTTAAAGAGCTCTGAACATCTTTTGTGATGTTTAATCAGTTATCACTTCTCCTTTGGGGCTGGTGCTGACTCTGATCTGACTGGAAGTGTGGAAAGGCAGCTTTGTGAAGGTGCTGTGTGCCCTGGAGCTGGGGGCATCACCCAGAGCAGCCATCAGCAGCTTCCTCCAACCTCAGCTGCAGCAGCAGCTATGGAGCTGTTTGCTCCACAGATAATAATTAGATTTTGGTTGCGCTTCCTCCACACAGCATTTCCTTGTAGTGATATAATCAGCTACACCAACTTTCTGCACCTCCCAGGACTCTCCTGGGGAAAGGGAATCCTCCAGCTGGACAGGGAATGCAAGCAGCAATCAAATATATACCACTGATCCAGAATTTAATTCTATCAGGATGGAATATTCTGATATCTTATGAATTGGATTATTTCTTTACACTGGAAATTTAAAATATACCCTGTAATAAGTCAAGTTGTTTTTGGCTTCTCTTTAGTAATTCCCCATTATTTGTTGGAAAATTTGTCATCCAAAGGACTGAAACAAATTGATCATGGGAAGTCTACATTTAGTCATAAACCTACCGTGTTTGAGCTTTTGTCTGACATACCAGGTGGGGCAATGACTGCTGATGGTGATTGTTGTGTTAATCAAACACTGAATTACTAGATTATTTCTGTGCTTTTATTCCACTTTTCTTGGAAGAGGTTTCTTTGACAAGCAGGTGTTTCTTTTCAAGATCATAATCAGCGTGGAAACATAGGGTGGCTTGGAGCTGTCACATTTCCACCAAAAGTATTTCATTACTACTCTGTTTATGTCTATGTCCACTTAATGAGATTTCTATAGATCATGAGACCCACTTAGTATGTCCTTAACCCCATAATGATAGGAAATGGTGCTCTCAGCTGCCAGACTGATTTCCCTCGTGAGGGTCATAATGTTAAAATTTCCTTTCCAAAACCAAGAGCCATATGTTGCCACATGGAACTGCCACTAGTTGCTTGAATGAGTCAGTGCCCTGAATTTTGTGACAACTGGAATGGCTACTATGGTTGAAATGAAACTTTTCAACTTCAGGGGTTGCAGTACAAAGGAGGTTGGTGTCTGGGCTTACATGGAGCATGCTGGTGCAGAACTGAGCTCACTTCCTAGCTCGGATCTGGCATTTCTTCAGGAGCTGCAGGAAGAGGATTTTGCATCTGTTCTTTCTTGCCCAGAGGAAAGCATGCTCATTAACTCCATTTCTTCACTGAAAGGGTTGTCAAGGGTTGGAACATGCTGCCAAGGGAAGTGCTGGGCTCATCATCCCTGGAAAATGTCAAGAAATGACTGGATGTGAGTGCCATAGTTTGGCTGATAAAATAGTGTTTGATCCAAAGTTAGATTTAATGAACTTGAGGGCCTTGGTCAAAATTTAGATTCACTGATCTTGAGGGCCTTTTCCAATCTTTATGATTCTCTGAAAAGACTCAAAACCTTGAGTTGCAATGATGTCCAAATCATTTTGTTCACTGAATCTTGTAAGACCCACTTTAATAAAATCTGTCACTACTGCCAATATTTGCACAGAGAAAAAAAGAAAAAAATTAATTCGTGGGAGAGATTTATCTCCCTTTATTTGCATTGTTATCAAACTGAGCTATTTCAGGATAAGGCAAAGATGGGGGAGTTGTTTGTTTTGGGGTTTGATTTTTTTGATTTTTATCTCTCCAGGCTCAGGCAATTTGTGAGCCTGCAGCTGTAACTCCAGGAAGAAACAGGTGGAATTAAAAGTAAATTTGTAAAAATGTCAAGTAATGTAAAGATAACAGAGCACTGTTTTCCAGCCCTAAAGCAGGAGTCTTTAGAAACAGATAAACAGGAATTAAATCCTCCAAAATAAGTTAACAGTGCCTGTCTGTTGTGGTGTAATTGACTGTTGTTATATATTCATATGAGGTATAGGAAAGCATTTAACATGTTTTTGCCAAACTCAGTTCACTTGTATTGACTGACTGATTGTCAAATCCAGCTTTTCACAGGTTCTAAAATAAACCCAAAAAGCCAAAGCTTTAAAAGAGAACCTGGTTTTGTTTAATCCCTGTGGATCCATAACCTTTAGACATTTCCACCATGACCAGACTCTTATTGTATTAACTTAAATACCCTTAATATTGTATTTCTTCATGTATTTCAGGCCATTGGAGATTTTTTCCTCTTCTCCTCTCCCACTGTCTCTCACAGTCTAGCATTCAAAGTGTGTACAATACCAAAAGTTAATATACTGTTGTTTTGTGCATGTCATAGCTCTTTCTCTGAGGGCCATGAACTCAGTAATGTTTCTCTTCTAACATAAAAGGATGGGAAAAGGTAAGAACTTGTATCATCTCTGAGGGGAGCTTTGTGGAGCCATGCCAGTGCTCTGCTAAACAGAGGCCTGTAATGCAAAAATGTATTCCTGCAGGTAATTTTGTGATTAGGGGGAAGACCAGAGATTGATGGATTATAGGTCTGACTCAAAATTCATTGAAGTCAAAGGAGAGATCTTCAGTGATTTTAATAAATGCTCTTTTTCAAGTGTGAATTGGTGACAAGCCAATCTGGGGCCTGAACTCTCTCAGAATTTGGGAATCAGCTGAGATTAGATGTATTTAAGAGATGTGAGTAATACATGACTCTAGAGTCCTAAATTCAAGAAATCTGTCGTTCAGCTCTAAAGTTCACTTTAGAGTCTCTGTGTAAGACCTGTACTATTTTACAGTGTTAAACCCTAATTTTACAGTGGGAATTTGAAGGATGCATCACAATTAATCTTTGAGATGATAAAGGGATAGAAGCTCAAAGTGTCTGTAGGTTGGATTTCTTGGGTAGATAATTATGTAACTTGTCTGTATGAATGGCCAAGTATTGTAAATAAGACACAAAAAATATCCTGTTCAAACTGTGCTGTTTACCCAGCAAGCAGTCACACAGATATTCAAATCTTCACTTACCGTTCCAGTGCTGATTTTCCATGTGAGATATAGTAGCCAATATGACTGGAAACATGATCTTGTAAAAGGAACAGAGGTTACTTCAAGGTAATCTCTATTTTAAACAAGTTCTACCATGCAAGAAGTTGCATAGCTTGTGCTGTAAGTTATAATACCAATCTTTTTTTAGTTAAATTTGGGGTTACTGAGGGCACAGCTTTATGCTCTCGAATGCTGGGTCATTCAGAAGTAGATTACTCTCCAGTTTGGTCTTGGCAAATCACTCACTCTTGCTTATACAACTTTGTCAGTAATTCAGGCAATTCATATAACACTACCTGAAAGGTGCTGAATTCTCTCAGAGTCAGAACAAATTGAGAATATAACAAGCAGAATCCACCATATTTTTATCTGGTGGATGAATCTTTCAGTGGAAACAAAATATTTTCATAAAAACATGCACTGTGCAACATTCAGAACTGTAGATTTGTTAATATATGTTTAACATATGTAGTACTTACCAATGTATATAAAATTAAGATATGCAACATCTCTGCATGTTTTTGTTGAGAATTTGAGTATGTGGGACGAGAAGTTTTTCTTAGATTTGAAAAGTAAGGACTTATGAGATGAGTGTCCTTAACTTACTTGCTAGTTTGTAAAGTTTGAATGGGTGAAATTTTTTCTACATTTATAAAATATCATTTTGGGGGTTTTTAATAACTATTTCATCTGTGGAGCTTTCTCTGTTAATTTGGTTTGACTATTGGTGTTTTCTAAGTATAAAAAAGGATATATTTTGTTATTTTTATAGTAAAATAGATATTTCTTTCTTATGGAATATATTGTCCTGAGGCACAAGTATAGATGATTTTAAAAACTGTACTTAACCTATCACAAAGTGCAAGCCATGAAGAAGATGGTGAGATCTTCTTCAGAGCTTCAAATATTTTTGAACTGAGATTTCAGGTTACTAGAGAGCACCTGTGCCATTTCCTATTCAAATCTAATTCATTATGGAGAATCCATGGGTGATTCTTTCATGCTTTCATCTCCTTTTCTAATAGCCATCACAAACTGGAAAAACTGATGATGGAAATTTTATTTTTCTTTCTACATCTTATTGTCAGTGCTAACATAAATCAGTTTCACTGTAAGGAGAAAAAAAAAAAAAAAAAAAAGAGGAAAAGTAAATACAGCTGTAATTGTAAACATTTGTAACATGAGTTGTAGACAAGGGGTGCCAGAATTTGTAATCTTTAAAGAGTATGATTTTTTAGTACAGAACTTAATACTGCAAAACTGAGTAACTGCATAGAAACTCATATGACTTCTCTTCCACAATATTAAAAGCATACTCAGCCTATCCACTTCCAAGCAAGACAGCTTTCTTCAAAAGCTTGATACCTTTTCTGAAATGTTCTTATTTTGTTGAATTATTAGGACATAGGTTATTGCTGTTGCACCATTTACTCAGTGGAAATAATATTTGGAAATAGCATTTTGTTTTCACTTGGGTAAAACCATATTAATTATTGTTCTTAATTAATATTAAGACTTATTTAGGCTGTTGCCATTAAAATTTCCATTATTGCAACATTATTTTATCTGATAAATGCAATAATTTCACCCTGTCTCAATTCACTGAGGTATCTGTTGCTGTTTCCAAGTTTCCAAGTCCTCAGCTTTGAGGTTTCATCATTCAGTTTCCATCCTTTTAACACTTTTGCCATCATACCAAGTGTATGGCACTTAAATTAATTTTAAAGATCTTTCATGATCCTTCCTGACTATCACCTTGTTGGCTCATGGCTTGCACCAGTTTTGTATCACCTGCTTCTTACAGAAGTCCATTTGTACTTCATCCCACATACTATAATTAAAAAAACTATATATATATATATACACACACACACACAAACATGTACATCTATATCTGCACAGACACAGATTTATGAGTCTCTGTAAATATCTTAAAGGTTTTCTGCTTTTTCAGATTCTTCTGTAAAACTCATGCCAGGATAAAGTACCCATCATGCTGCCTATTGTGTCCTTCCTGTCACTCTATACCACTTGGACTTCAAGACACCCAAAGCAGGGTTTCTCTTTTCCCTTATTCTCTTTTCCTTTTTATTACCAAGTCTAGCACACATTAAATCCTGATCAGATTAGCCTTTCCTGAAACTGTGATAATGAATATATAATGCAAGTGGATATAATGGTTCTGGTTGCCCATGCATGTGGTGTAAGTGTGAAAGGACTCCTCCAGTGTACATTCACACTCTGTTTCCATACAGCACTTTTCCTGTGGCTTCTTCAGCTTCTCCACTTTACAGTTGTTGGGAACAGGCCTGCCAAAATAAGAGGTCATTGCAGTCACAAGAAACTAAGTTCACAAGAGAGCTAGGTTAGACATTGACACGTAGTCATACTTGTGAAATTAACTTTTAGGAAAGTATTTGAAATCTAAAATATTTGTCACTGACAGCATCTTGTAGTTATTCATTTATGATTAAGAAGGGGTTTTCCTCTGTGTCTTTTAACTAAGATGAAAGTAAATGTACCTTTGGTTTGAGCTATCATGTGGAACTAGAACAACTTCTGAACCTGTCTCTCTGTCCTTTAGAAATCCTATACCCTGTTGTATGTGCCTGTTACATTGCTTAATGTATGTACTCTCTGAAAAGTTTTCTTCCTATATGGAGTTTTCAGTAATTAATTTTAATTTCCTACTTTAAGTCTGAGTCTACAATTTAATTTCCATTTACTTCATTGATAGCTGGATTAGACCCTATAAAATGGTCAGTCAGGGGTGCTTTGATTAAAGGAAAAATAAATTTACTGTCAGGCAAGTTGAAGATCTAAGTGGAAGGGACAACATGCTCAGGCTTGTACAAGGCTATTGCCTTCTGTATGGTTTAAGGAAAAGATTGGCTGGAGGCTGTTACTTATCTGAATAACTCCATAATGTCTAGCTATTAGCTGTGTGAGCAGGGAGCTTGCAGTGTTAATTTAGTTAATGCAAAAATTCACAAAGTGGCTGGTTTACAACATGTAAGTATGTTGAAGGCAGCATTTGGTGTGAAATACATGAGCATTATTTGGGGTGGTATACAGTCTGTAAACCTCAGGGCTCAGCCCCTGTATGTCACTTCCCTGCTCCTGGAGCCACAGTATTCTCTGACTCTCTTGTCCTGTGCTGTGATTAAACAGGAATCTGTTTGCTGATGGATTCCTACAGCTGTAAAATGAAGCAGGACACAACTCCAGAGAAGTGAACAGCACATCATAAATAAAGAATAGTTTATTCACCATCTCTCCAGCAGCTGATGAACCTATCAGCACAGGAGGGCTTTCAGAACAGGAAACTTCTGCAAAGGGCAGAAGCTAGTTTGGGATCAGTGATTTATCATTGCATGTTGTGTAAAAACAGCAGCATGCTGACACATCTGCAGAGCCTGATATACAAAGCTGCTGAACAATTTTTCCCAGAAAACCTGAGAATAAGAAAATATTGATCTCTAGTTGAGTTCTGCTTGCCTCTGACTCAAATCTAGGTAAGCAAGGAATCTGCTGGCCCAAGAGATGTCGCAGGAGGGAGGTCTGGGCAGAAGCCAGGACCCTGGGCTGCATGTGGAAACAAAAGCAATCTTCCCCACCCTCAAGAAATGTTTGTCAGCTGCATAATGTCTGATCTGCTCTTTTGGATCAGCATAAAGGGATAGGGACATTAATCCTCTCCCAACTTCTTTACAGAAGTTGTGAACAGGAAGCTGCTATCAGCAGCAGTACAAACTGATGCATTCCTTTGGCTCCAGCTGAACAGGAGCCAGCAATGTGTACTCACAGCCCAAAAAGCCAGTTGTATCCTGGGCAAGGGAAGGGATTCTGCCTCTCTGTCCCTCTGCTCTGCTCTGCTGAGACCCCCCTGAAGCACTGCAGCCAGTTCTGGGGTCCCCAGCCCAGAAAGGACATCAACCTCCTGCACAACTGCAGAGGAGGCCACCAAGATGATCAGAGGGATGGAGCACCTCTCCTGTGAGGAAAAGCTGAGAGAGTTGGGATTGTTCAGCATGGAAAAGGCTCCAGGGAGACCTAATTATGGCCTTCCTGTACCTGAAGGGAGCCTGCAAGATAGAGAGTGACTATTTAAAGGGATGTGTAGTGACAGGACAAGGAGGAATGGCTTCAAAGTGAAAGATAGTTTTACATCACATATTAGGGAGAAATTATTTACTGTGAGACACTGGCACAGGTTGCCCAGAGAAGCTGTGGATTCCCCATCCCTGGAAGTGTTTGAGGCCAGGGCTGGATGGGGCTCTGAGCAGCCTGGGACAGTGGAAGGTTACATGCCCAAGACAAAGGGGTTGGAACTGGATGACCTTTAATGTCCCTTCCAACCCAAACCGTTCTATAAATCTGTGATCAGTGCCAAAGGTCCTTGTTACTGTCACTATCTCTGTTTGGGAGAAACATTTTTGTGCATCAGGTGTCCAAAAAAAGCCCCTGAAGTTGTATGTGGCTGTTCCTTAAAGCTGTGAAATTTTTTTCTGGAATTTGGTTGGGAAAGGAGAAAGAAAAAAATAATCCACAGGAATAACTGATTAATTAGATTTGGATTGGTAAGAGATATATTTTCTAGGTTTATTTTCCTCTCTGCCACCTGAGGAATGCAGAAGCTTACCTCATACCTGGTTTTAACCATGTAGAAGTGCAAACCTCTGTCCTTAAGATAAAGAGCAGAGAGGATCTGAACACATTCTTCTTTCTTCTCACCAGAGAGACAGAGTAACACACAGAGTAAATTTCAATTTTAGACAGTGCAACCTGGCAGAGACATGGTAAAATGATGAAGCTCATTGCATAAACAGCTTATGCTTATTATTGGCTGCACATCTATTTAAACTGGAAAAGTCCCTTTTCCCCCAAGCTAACTGTGGTTTTCCTCTGATTGTTTTTTTGTTGTCGTTGTTGTTGTTTTGGTGATTTTTTAGGGTTTTTTTTCCCTTTATTTTTCTCTTCTGATATGTCTTAAAGAGAAAAGAAACCTGATGTAACAGAGTAATCTAGCACAGCAAGATCCAAATTCACAGCATGGGTACCTTGGAGATTAGGTATGTATGTTTTCCCTTGGAAAAATGTCTAAAGAAGTGAGGAACAGATTCAGGGATTGTTATTGAAAGGATTAAGTCCAGCTTGTTTCTAGAACAAACTTGAACAAAGACCAATCTATTTTGTTCATCTTTCATAAAAAGATTAAGCAGACTGCTTTATTCTGCATTACAGTAGTCACACATTAAAATTTCTTTCCAAAGCAAAGGCATTTTTTTTTAATTCTATTTTAAAAAAATTGAAAAATTTGTAAGCAGGAATGGACAGGAACTGCTGTGTTCCTGGGCTAATCCAGTGTGAACACGTTGCTCTGCAGTTTGAAGGCGGTTGGCAACTTTTTGGCAGGAATATTATTTATTTAATGAATTAGTGTGAAAAGAACAGTTTGGCTTGTTTTCCCGCTCTCCTTACAATCAAGAGCTTTTCCCTGCTGGATGCTCCATTGCTTCTTACATACCACTTTTGCAACCTACTTTAAGTTAATGCACGATGTCTTTCCTTCAATTTTGTGAACCAAGTTAAATCATGAGTAAACTAACTCTCTCTGACTGTCAGATGCTCTAGCAGATCCCATGGTTTTATTGCTAAGCCATTAAGAGAATTTTTTTTTTTTTTTCACTTAAACCTTCCATGGACTGGGTTGTGGCCAGAGGCAGTTTCCCCAGCTCATAAGTTTCATACTTTGCATGGAAGAGAGCCTCCAAATAAGCACTGGCCCTCCCCTCTGAGAGCCCCACAGTCCATCAGTTTTGAGCACACCAGCCTGATCAGCAGAGATTGTCAGCTACACTGGGACACTCCATCAATTTAATGTGGAGACAGAAGCCCCTTTGGGAGTACCTGGTGGTGGTGTGGGGGAGAATTACAGAGACCAGATTTTTGTTGGACTCCATGATCTTAGAGGTCATCTCCAACCCAAAGGGTTCTATGAAACCTAGGGGGAAAAAAAAAAAAAAAGTGTAGTGAATGCATTCTACAGGGAGGGTCTTGGAGTGTTGTCTCATTCCTAATGGGCACCAGAAACAGAGGGGAGTGCTCAGAGGGTAGGCACAGCAAACAGAAGGAAATCATTATGTTGGATTTTTTTTTTTTCTTATCAGTTCTGCAACTTAAAACTACCCTGAAGAGACGTGTTTCGACAGAGCTCTTCACACTTCCAAACAAAAGAGCTTTTCTCTCTTCCTCCCCCCGCCCTCCCCCTAGTTTGGATGTAGGGCTGGAGAAAAATGATTGCAGGCATTGTCTGGCAACAACAACCGCAGAGTCTCTTCTGGAAACGTGTTGGGTCAGGTTCATGAGCACGCACTGAAAGAGAGAGAGAAAGGGGGAGGAAAAATCTCCCTGGCCAGATAAATAACTCACTTTTGGAAGATGCTTCACCAGTGTTCCTGCTGTTCTGTAGCAGTCTCAGCCAAGATCCAGCTATGTCAGTTGTTTAGTCATTGGTGCTGGGAGAGGTGATATGCTAACAAAAGTATGCAGTAACAAGCATTTAAAATGTGATGTTTTATTAGTTTTTCAGTAAATACAGGGAGATGCTAATGACTAATTTCTGCTCTTAATGTAATTCATGTTGTGAACAAGAAAATGAGCAGTGAAATAATTTCTCAGAGTCTGGATACTTTCACTGACCCCATACATGTTTGCATTTAAACAAAAACTAAATTTCTGCCTATGCATTGCTGAAAAAATATATCTATAGTCTTGTCTGGGTAATGTGACAAAAGGACTTAATGTAACCTAAGGAAATAATTTGAGTATAAAATGGGGGGCTGATTAGAACAGTAAAATAGTCAGATGTTAGAAGGAGCAAATACAGGAGAGTAACAGCTAAAAGCCCGGGAGTGGGAATCAGGCCAGCTGGGGTTCTGCTTCCAGTCAAGCATGCTGTGCAACTCTGAGTAAGTCAATAAACCTTGCAGTGCTTCAGCTCGACCATCTGTAGAATGGAAATAATAAAAATATTATTCCCTGTCTCCCCAAACTGCAGTGAGGCATTGAGATGAGTACTGAGTCAGAGTGCTGTGAGTTGAGAAAAGACAGATTTAAACTTTCCCAAAGTTCAGAAGTTTGCATCGCTTTCATTTCAATTTGGGAGGCTTAACTCCACTTCTGCAATTGTAGATCTGTTCTCCTCCCAGCTCTGTGGCTGGTCGGAGTCTGTTTGCCTTGTGTGAAGATGCATTTGTGTCCACAACAGTGTCACTGTGAGTCAGAGAGGTGTGCTACACTTTGGGAGCTGTGGCAACAGGAAAAACGTGCACAGTTAGGGATGAAAAATGGAACAGAAACCATGGACTAGTAGTTAAATTCTGTACATACTTCAGAGCTCTCTCTCAAACAATCCACTCAAGACCCAAATCTCATGTGCCCATGCTGTATACATCTAATTATGACAGCATCTTTCTTCCCTGGGTTGTTTTGCAGCTGTGGGATGGAGTGTGCTCTAGAGCCCAGGCATCACCAATACACATCTTTGTGTCTGTCCCCTGCTCCCTGAGAAATGGGATGGGGAGTGTTCTCAGTGCACGTTTGCTTGCAGCCATAACTCTTGGTTAGGGCTTAAGCAAAGGGACAGTGGGGACACATGAAATGCTATACAAGTGAGCCTTGCTGAATTAGCTTTGAGTTGTTTCTAGCTATAAATTGTTTTTCCTCTTAAATTTCCTCTCTGATTCTGGGTCGTAGCTGGAAACAGAAGTGCTGAAATACAAATCCAGGCTTCCTGGTGTATTTAGCTCAACGTTGGAGTCTCCAGAGGTTGAGATAAGTTCCAGAGATTATTCCAATGGTTTGTTTGCTCATTGAAAGTAATTTCCAGATCTCTGAGTAGTTCAGAAGGTGAAACAATCAATTAAATACACTCATGTGCATACTCATATGCACAGAATATCCCCAAGGTAGTTAATGGGGCAAAATGTTTAAAGGCACCAGGAGCCCTGTTCAGGAAAGCTGCAAAACCCACAGCAGTTTGGACATCCAGTCTCTCAGAGGCTGCAACTGGAACATCCCACATCTTCTGTGTGTTACATGCAAGCCAAATAACAAGCAAAAAGAGCAGCACAATTATTCTGTCAGAGTAAAATGTACATTTTCTGTAATATAAATTCATTCATTTTGCACTCCAAAGTAATTGTAAAAATAAATATACACATGCAAAATATTTTCCTTTTTCCTGTGTTTGGTTGGCAGTGGGTTTTCTTTTTTTCACATAAACCTCACTAAAAGTCAGCCATATGGGAAGGGCTTACAGTGTGTTGTAAACAGCAGGTTCAAATCAAGGCTAAACCAGTGCTCTTGCTCCAGCCAAAGCCACAGGGTGCTTCAAACTCCCATCTATTGCAATATTGGAAACAAACTACTGTGCAGTAAATTGTGAAGACTATTTTTTCATGTTGCTACTCTGATATGAATTCATTTTCTTTCAGCTATGAAGTCAGGTGAAAAATATGAGACAAAACAAAAGGAGGAAGGAAAAACTTTTTCAGTTACAGAATAAACCTTTTTTTGTTCTTAAGTTCATGTTGCAAATTAATAACTGGAGAGGATAGTTTATTTACATGCCCTAAAATTCTTTATTTCTTGATATATATTTCATTTTATGTTTGGCAGTATGGCAGCTAAGTTCTGAAAATCAGCTTGGCTCTAGATACTCCAATGCAATTTTGTCGTTCTGAAGTGACTTTGAAAAGAATTCTGCCTTTTTTCTAATTTTATGAGCTTTAATCCTGGTCTGTACATGCAGATTCTGTAACACTCAGTAGAATCTTTGGGAATTCTCCATGCATTAAGTTTCCCATGAAGTTCTTAAAGCAGAGTTTTGCCTTTCTTATCTTACTGTCAAATGATTAAATATATATATTTTTTTTTTTTAAGGTAGTAGGCATTTATTACCTAATCATCTCTGTGCCATTGTAGTTGGGAAATATTAAAGCTCATGGCTTACTCAAAGATATTATCTTTTCTGCTTTAGATTGACAAGACAACTACCATCTCATTGACTGTTTTTCAGTGTATGGCTCTGTCACTGGCAGAGCTCCGTGCATCCTGTGTATTACAGTGGCAGGACTCCAAGGCAGTATTTGGCTATCAGTTTATTCACTAGATTTTTCATTCAAAATCCCTCTTGAGCTTTTCAGTATGGCTCAAATAAATTATTAGTTGGCTTAGAGTGCTGGCTGTAAATGTTTGGGCCTTTATTTGAGCATTAAAAAAGCCTGGGAACTATTTCAGGGAAAGTATTATTAACAAATTCTGCATGATAAAAATCTACTATTTGTTTTGGTTTCCAACCGGGATATTTTATTTTAGGGGGAAAGCAGGGAGGAGGTTGGTGGCAAGGAGAGTCATTCATATCAGAAGCAGTGTCATAATTACACAGAAGGGCTGTCTAGAAAACAGGATTTAAAATATTATACAGAAATCTTTATAGCCAAAGAGGGAGATTCCTGTGGATGGTTGGGGAGGGTGTCCAGCAGCCAGGTCAGCCTGGTACAAGAGTCATCGTGGAAGCAGAGGTTAAGGCTTCATTAAGAAAGCCTTGCAGGCAGTTAGAAGGCACAGCCTGATTTCCAGGAAATAGGTGTTATCCTTATTAACCCTTTGAGTGCAAGTCAAGGTTCAAGTGTTCCTGGGAAGTGCCCAGAACATGCTGGAACATGAGCAAGGTTCCTTCAAAGGGCAATGCCTCTCCATGTTTTCCAGAATTACTCTGTGCAAGGGGATTTTCCATGCAGTGATCCTCAACATCTTCCTTGCCTTTATTAAATTCCTTTTCCATGGTGTTTCTTGTGGTACATTGGTCTTGTCAGGAGCAATTGAGATTTTCCATTGTATTGTCAGGTGTGCCATGGAGCATGGAGATCTCTCTGTACTTCTTATTTATCACAGATATCCTTCACAAACCCGAGTTTCTTTCCATCCTTAAGAGGCACCCAGGGCTAAGCTTCTTGCTCCATGTCTCATAAAACCACATGACCAGCTCCTACTATTTTCTTTTCCCTCTGTATTTTCTCTGGTAATCAGATCAATGTGTACAAGAACTGGCTTAACAAATTGGGCTATAGGGTCAAGATGGTTTTTTGTGTTGCTGAAACTGAGTAAGACCAGAGATTAATGGAAAATTTTCACCTCTAATCACTGGATGGATCTATATTTTCTATCCATTTCTACAACTAAAACTCTCAGAGAGACTTTTTTTAGTCTAAATTTGAAAAAGTGGACTAGCACTGACACTAATTGACTGGGCAGATTGAAGCACCTCCAGAGTCAGCCTCGACCTTAATGCTCCTGGGACTAACCCTAAAGTGTGTTGTGGATAAAAATTAATCATTCTTGACTGTGCTTCTTTATGCTGCTTTTAAAGTCAATGGCAAGTGTCTGTCTAGCTTTAGAGGACCTCCATGCCATGGTATTTTCACACAGTGATCCCAAAACACAGTCTGCATGTCAGACTCCCAGGTAAAACATGATACCTATTCACCTGGAGTAAGGCTGGAGATTGAAAGGTGCACTTCAACCATCCCAAAACCATTCAAAGGTTTTTGGCAGTCTTGTTACTCTGCAGCATTAGCAGTTGCAGTTCTGTACAGGGAAAACTAATTTATCTCCTGAGGGATTTCTGCTGGAAAGAGCAACTTAGAGCCAGCTAGAGAAACAGGAAATTCTGCAGTTTTGTAAATTATTTCCCAGTTGATAGCCCTCGTGCCAGGTGGTTCTTCAGCAGCCTCTCCAATGTGCTTCCCCAGTGTGCAGGTTCTTGGGGTAACATCTCAGGAGGGCAAGGTGGTGGCAACAAGGACTGAGAAATGGATGGGCTTTGTCATGGAGAGGGGGTGTTATTCAAATAGAAAGACACCTTATTTTAGTTAGAAATCAGCCTTTTTGGGAAAGTAAGTTCCATTAGATACCTCTCTTGTCTTATGTGAAAGATATGAAGAAGACTACTTGAATAACATTTTCCATCCTTCCCAAGGAGGAATTTTTGATTTTGACTTTTTCATTGTAGTCAGCATTTTAATCCAAGGACATTGAAAGACTGCACTTATCTGCTTTGTTGTCTTTTTATTCCTTTCAGGCCCTTTGGAATAGTGATAGTGGTTTTACTTTTTTTAATGAAACATTTCAGTACTGTAAACATTCATTATAAAGCTAAAGTCATTTATGTATTTCCAAATTAAAATAGTTTGCCAGTTCCACTCCTTGAAATAACTCAATATTTTCAGAGGTTAAAAAAATTGTGATATGCCACAATTTTCCATACAACAGCAATTCTATTTTCTGACCAAAGCATGTAATGTCAGCCTTTTTTTCTGTAAAAGTAACTGGAAGTGGTTACTGCAGCCAAGTAGGGAAGCAGTTTGTCTTCCATTAACTGTATTTTGGGGTTTATTATGTATACACACCTCTTGTTTATGGCCATCAGGAGTGCTTCCAATCCTCACCAAAACTCTGTAAAACATTGTTCTAACTGTGTGCATATTTAACCACCTGACCTGAAGTTTTCCATTTTGGGCATCTCAGACTAAAATTTATAGGAATGTTTCAGCTGAAAGTCTTCAGCAAGCAAAAAGATAGGAAGAGAGATATCATTTTCTGCATATTATTGAGGTTATTTTAAGCCTAACAATTGTTTGTGATGCTCTCCTATATCCATATTTTGGAATGAAGAGTTGAAATTCATCTTGAAGTTGAATCCTACATTTATTCTTTCTATTTAAAAATACCCCAAAAACACAACCAACCAACAACAAAACAAAACCTTGGCTAAAGTAAGAGCATCTAAAATCACACATTCCTAGAGCAAGGGGGCAGCAGATGAGGAGGTGCTGATCACCTCTCTGACCACCAGAGTCAGAACATGAGGAAATGGAATAAAGCTGCCTCAGGGGAAGTTCAAGTGGAATATCAGGAAAAGGTTCTTCACCCAGGGAGTGGTTGGGCACTAGAACAGGCTCCCCGGCTAAATGGTCACAGCACCAAGCCTGGCAAAATTCCTCAGAAGACAAAGTAATACAATTCTTTACTGAAACATATGTAACTACTCTTTCTTTTCTTTCTTTTTTTTAGTAAGAAAGTGTGAGCTGCAGGTCAGATGTTTAGAGAAATCCCTTAAGTGATTATTTACTTTTTCCCTGAAGCATGGCACAGTTTGTTGTTTCTGTGGCTGCTTGCACAGAGGGCTCTGCAGAGAAACAGCAGAATGCAGACTTCCCTTAAAAGCCAAACAAGAAATCAAAATATGGGACTTTATTTCCTAAGCTGGGTTTTGCTAAAGCTTCAAGTGATAAGTTCCTGAGTAACTACTGCTATATGAGCATATATATTCTTGCAAGAGGGGTGCTGTTCCCCTCCTGTGCTAGGAGCCTGTGTGCCCAAAGGCTGAACACAGCTCTGAGATCTCATCTTATAAACATGGGTTGCAGTAGACTTGTAGTTAGTAAGTAAAGGGTTAATGAAGGAAGATGAAGTTGATTTGAACTGAAAAACATTGGTTTAGTTCCTAGGTTTAGCCCCAGATATTTTATGTGTGAGCACAGGAAGGACATTTAATCCCTCCATATCTCAGTTGCATATGTATAAAACAGGAATGAAAATCTGATCTTTGTCCCACCCCTTGTTTTTATCTCATCTCTTTAGATCATGCATTTTTCAAGGCAAGGGCTGTTCCTCTGCGTGTGTGGATCTCAGACAAGGCTCCTAAAGTGCTATTAGTGTGTAGTAGGAATAGTAATAATAAAAACAACATACGGAGTTCAAATTCTGACAGACAGCTCAGAGCCATTACACATTCAGGAGAATGAAACACAGTCAAACCCAAGACAGCAATTTTTATCCAAGGCCAAATTTTACAGTTTGGCAGGGCGACTAAATTTGGTGTTATGTAAGCTGGGCTTTGCAACTTCAAACCCTGGGTTTATTTATGTTTTGGGGGATTTTCCTTCCATTTCCATACGGTTCAGTCTGCAACTGGCCCTGTTTTAGGGCTGGCTCACTGTGGGTTCTACCCTGCTGCAAATGATGTTTGGAAATCTGAAAAGAAAGTTTCTTTAATTAACTGAAAACCAGAGCCCGTAGTCTACTTGATATGAAAAATAGACCAAATTATAGTGGTATTCATAGCCTGCTGGAATGGTTGGTTGTTTTGGAAAAAAACTGTTTTTAAAGGAGGCTTGCCAAGAAACTGTTCTGTCAGGAAATGATAAATGGCAGTTTGGAGACTTGAGTAGCCTGTGCTGTATGTATGTGCCTTGCTAACTGCTGACTCAATCCTGTGTGCTCCTGATGGCTCTCACATTCACAGCAAGGGGATTTACAGTCCTGATTCACAAACTCATTACTGTCCTGCAGTTCAGGACTT
The DNA here is from genome assembly GCF_903797595.1 of Erithacus rubecula. Taxonomy (NCBI): domain Eukaryota; kingdom Metazoa; phylum Chordata; class Aves; order Passeriformes; family Muscicapidae; genus Erithacus; species Erithacus rubecula. Next base: position 4,318,877 of record NC_136688.1, read on the forward strand.
CTACACATGGCCTCAGGATTGTTTTATCTGAAAACAATGCAAACACATTTCTTTAAATTACATTTCAGATAACCTTTTGGTTTTCATTACTTTTACAGTGTATGCTAGAAACGTTGCAATTTCTTTTCCAAAACTGAATAATCCCTGCCAAGTTTGGTGTTTTCTGTTTAAATTAGATTTTTTTTTTAATAGTATGTTTTCTATGAAGCTGTGAAGTTTTAAGAAATTTAAATAACAGAGCAGTGAAGGCTTGGCTAGAATTTGCATGACAGGGTTGGGTTTTAAAAAGTAAAAGAAAAGACTGTCTCTGTGCACTGAAGAAAGGTCTGCTTTACACAATGCACCATTTAGTCACAGGAGTTCTTTGCAGTGACATGTGTCATTTACTAGATTCTATTACTGTAGGGGATATGTTGCGTGCAAGTGGACAAACCTTTGGAGTGTGCTCTTCTGAGTGCTAACTGTGATCCATCTTTTCAGGGCATTTATATTACCTTAATCCCATTGACATCAATAAGTTTACTCCTCATTTACCCTGGAATGAAAGAGGAGTGAACTGGGACTATTGTATATTTAGGCGACATTGTTGCAAAACATGTCCCGCTCCTGAGTCAGCCGAGGGAGAGAGAGAGGCTCATGCAGTACACAGAGCTCAAGGCATTATTGTTTTTCTAACGTTGCCTAATGAGTCTGGCTGAAAAGGGTCACACAAACGGTAGAAAAAAAATTTGCATCTACATGTGCATGAAAATTTATGCTGTGTGCTTGTAAAGATGAAGTGCAGATTAAAGACTCTGGAGATAATTTGATAGAAAATATATTGATTCGTTGCCTTTGGCTTGAATGTTAGAGTTCCTAGGCATCTTAGGAAGAATTTGTGTATTTGGTCATTTGCATCTTTGAAAACCTTTTTAGCATTCACATAGGAGGCAGTTGTGAAAATGCCAAATACTTCAAGGATCCCTTCTCTGCCCTGGCTCCATTATTTTTCTGCCCTGGCTCCTGTTCTTTGCTATTGCTGAACAAATCCTGCCTCTGCTTTCCTTTTATTTACCCCATCCATGGCACTGGGGCACAGAGCAGCTGCAGAAAGCTGGATAGAGAGTTCTGCCCACGCCCTCAGTGCTCCTTGCCTTTGGCAGATGCTCTTATTTGTGTACTGAGGGCAGCATGACACCTTGGGGTGTGTTTAATTGAAGGCAGCACCTACCTAAAATCACCTTCTGCTCTGGGATTTCCCAGTGACAAACCTGCTGACAGCTTTTACATGCAGTGGTTAGGAGAAGAGTAATGTGAAATGCAGATATCTCTGCCCCCTACAGCCACTTAGACGCTGGTTTTCACATAAAATGCCATTGATTCTGCAAGTTCTGCATATTGAGCTAAGGGAAGTACCAGTGCTGATTAGCATCAGTGTGAACAGGGACTCGCTGGGAAGAGCTGAACATGACTTCATGGGGAACTGCAACAGAGAAATACATGGATGCTGTCCTTGGCATTTTAGTTCCAGCATAACTGTAGGTGCATAAATAGCACATGTGAATCCCAAAGTGAGTAAAAATATCTGACATTTCTCATGTGCTTACAAGTTTTACTGCATCAGTTAGTGGTATACAATGAGAGATGGGAAAAAAATTATTAACATGAAATTCAGAAGAATCACAGAACCACTAAAAATAGTGCTAAACTAAAGATTTCAAAGGCAGTTTCTGATTACTCTTAATTTCCTCTATTCGTTCCAATATTCTGTGTCCAGCTATAGGGTATCCCAATCTTTCACCTTTAGAGACTTCAGAGTGTAAATCTGTTTCCAGGGCTGCCTAGTTTCACAGCACTGGAATGACTGCTCCAGAAATATAATGATGTCTGTCTCCTGGGGTGGCTGATTTAAAACCTTTGCCATGAGCAGTGACCCCCGAGTGAGTGAAGTGCGTAATTAGTACAGGTGTTCACTGTACTAACAAAAGCATTTGTAGGCTCAGGGACAGTCTGCAAAGATTGAGTTAATGTCATTTTCCACACAGGGCAAGCTGCTTTGTCCAGCGAGGACATACAAGCCCTAAATTAACTGTAGAATTATAAACAGACCACAATTACAATACATAAGGAGAGAAACCTCTTTTTGACCTCTTGTATTGTGCTTTCACTTGTATTGTGCAAAGTTACAGACTATGTGTTTCACTTCTATCCAAATACATGGATCTTCCTTAGTGAAAAGCTCACCAGGAGTCGAGGGCACTGAGAGAGTAAGGGAAGTGTGGAGCATTTTGCTGCAATGCATTGCAAACAAGCTTGACAGCGTTTCCTCTGTGTGAAATATTCCTGTAGAAATGGTTGCCTGGAAAATGGCACTCACTTCTATGTGTCAGTTGCATTGGAGAAACGCTGTGATTTAAGCAAGCTTCCACTTTAGCCACAGGCTTACTTTGCTATTGTACTGGATGCTGTGTTGTGCAGCAGCAGGGGGAAAAAACACAAAGAATCAAGATAAAGTTATATTTGTGATGATGTGTCTGTGTATCTGCACATCATCTGCAGGCTGTGGATTTATTAGTTTTTAAGTCAGTAGAACTGTTGTATAAATAATGCATATCAGAGCTGGTCCCACATGGTCTACTCACTTGCACATGTATACTGTGAGTACTCCACGAGCCAGAGGGGAGTAAGTGCAACCAGACCTCCCCTGTCCTCTCTGAAAATCAGCTTTCAAAAGGCAATGTCAGACACTTGTGTCACCATGTCCCATCTAGAAAGATTCACTGGTGTGGCTATTGTGGGGGTTTCAGGCAGTGTGGGTGCTGTTCCTGGCTCAGACATTGTTTTCTGCAGAACCTGAGGCAAGTTATTTCACTTTCTGTTGTTTCCATTTCTTCAGCCATGAGTACTGGGTATAATAAACATTTTCAGGCTTAGAGGTCAAAAATGAAAACAGAAGCACTTGGTCATGTTTATAATTTTGTTAATCCAACTGCTGTTCTGGATTTATCTTAAAACTCAGATAAAACTTGAGAAGTTTCTTGATGGGCCTGGTATTTTTCAAGTCCAGGCTGGATGGGGTTCTGAGCAACCTGGTCTAGTGGAAGGTGTCCCTGCCCGTGGTAGGGGTGTTGGAACTAAAAGATGATATTCAGGGTCCCTTCTAACTCAAGACATTCTATGTTTCCATGAAAATATAAATCAACAGTTCAGATACTATGAACAGAAGCATCTTACACCCTAAAGCTGCTCTGATGTTTGACACTGAAGTAGAGCCCTTTCACATTTCAGAGCATATGTGTCAGAGCTAAAGCTGTTAGTCAAATAACATAAAGCCATCCATGAAAATGGATGATTTGTTTTATTAATTCTGAGCTATGTTAGCATGTTAATCTGTAAAGTCCTTAGTTGGTACTAAGTGACAACTTTTTTTCAAAGGTTGCAGGAGAAAATAGGGAATGGCTGCAGTTAAACCAGTTTGTGTGGTGATACCCAGATCTTCCAAGGAAAGCATGGTCTGGTCCCTGTGCACACCATGATCCATCTTCAGGAGGAGCAGGCTGCAGCTTGCTTCACACACAGAGTGCTGATTCCCTGGTGCTCCTTCCTGGAGTGCCACTCTCAGTGAAGCCTCCCTGGCAGTGCCCAAGACAAACTGTGTCCCTCTGGGGAGGAGCACCCTTTCTGTGACAATTGAAGTGGTGTCTCTCATGGCTTGCAGCTACTGGAGATGCTGCAAAGCTCTTTGGCTGTCTCAGACAGGATTCAGTACTTCCTTTCTTTTTGCCACTGTGATGCATTCCCTTGCTTTCATGGTATCACTACTTTTTTGCTCCTGTCTGTAAGTGCTGAGGAATGTTACCCTGTGCTGTGAAACAGATCCTGCCTCCCATCACTGAGAAGCTGCATTTTGTTATTGATTTAAAGGGGTTAGTGCAGCCCTCCATGTCAGGGGCTGGATGGAGAGAGCCAGCCACGTGCTCATGCTCTGCCTTTGTGCAATTGATAACAGTCCTGGCTGAAGGTGGAAATGGAGAAGGGAAACGTCACAAAACTTTATGTTCAAGACTGTCACCACCTCTGCCCAAAGAGTCTTCCAGTATTTCATCATGTCTAGACTATATGTGCTGTGTGATCTGCTGTAGTAGCCTCCTCTATCAAAAGATAATATTACAAAGCCCTTTTTAGTTTCGAACAGTAAATAGTCATCATTACCTTCAGAATGAACAATCCAGGCTACTGCCTAAGAACCAGAAGAATAAAAGGTGGATGTACATCTAGCATCTGAAGCTGGGCAGATCATTTAGTCTTCAAGCCTGTCATAGTGATTAATCAGCTAGAAAAGACTGTGAGCCCTTTGCTTCCACCTCAGAGCAGTTGCTTGTGCTGCCAAGAGATCCACTTTTGAGTCATGGTTTACCAGTCCAAACAAATGCCCAGCCTGGCTGTATTCCGAGAAGTTACTGACAAAGAAATGCACTAAGGATTTTTTGTTATCTTTGTCATCCATTAAATTTTTCAAGGATGTTATTTTATCAGGAACATTTGCTTACTTTTGAAGGCATTATAGCTTAAAATGTTATGGAAAAGAGCCTTGATATTTTAACTGACTCAAAACCAGAGGGAAACCTGCAATGGGAGTAATTGAGAAAGTTAACCCATGCAGAACTTCTTACCAGTAGCAGCCAAATTATCTGTCCCCTAGTTTTCAAAATGTATGAAGTCTGGGAAATTGGCTTAACACCATAAGGTTAAGCAGTGCTTAAGCAGTAGGGAAAGAAAAGGGAATAGATATGAGTCTTTAAAATCTAGTTTTTGAGACCTTGGTGTGTACAGAAGACCTGTTTGCAGGGTTTCCTCTGCAAGAAAGTTCAGCAGAAGCTAACTCTTGAAATTGAAGCTGGTATTCTTGCATAGCTGGTTGGCCTCAGAATTTGAAATTTCAAGCAAAAATGTCTAAAACTACAAAATGCGTAACAAAATAATCACTTCATTCCCCCCGAATTCAACTGGCAGAGCTGTTGAACTCCTGCAGGCATGGTAATGACTTTGTATGACCCATGAAATTTGACTGAAAACCCTTCTTCATTAGCAGTTGGTTGCCTTTGTTGTAGTTTTGCTCCTGGTATCCATAAGATCTCCTAGTTTGCCTTTATGAATAACACCATGACAGCCAACAAGCAGTTTCTTTTCCTTGTAAACATGGGTTTCCACTGGTAAATATATTACATTCTAGCTCACTCGTTGGTTATTTGCTGGCTTGTGATTGATTGTATCTGCCTCCACTTTTTGAAGTGCTCAGTAAACAAATGAAATGTGCATTTGGGATGCCCAGTGATTTTAGAGGGTGCAGAGCACTTGCATCTTCTCTGGATTTCAGTGGAGTTTTACTGGATGATGAAATTTCTACAAAATGAAAGTGGTTTTATTTTTAGATGATTCTGAAGGAGATATTTCCAGGAATATGATTTCAGCAGAACTGAATGAGGTTTAAAAAGGCTGGGGGAGTAGAGTGGGCTCACAGACTTTTATCACCACTGAATTTCACCTCTGATCTCTGTGCAGCCCCTGGGAATGAAAAGTGCCTTTGGAATTGTGTGTGGTTTTCTTTCGTTCCACTGAGCTTTCCCACTGAAATTTTCTGTCTTGCATCTGTGTCTTTGTAAAGCTTAATGCAATGGCTAAACAAGAGGCCACCTCCTTTCTGAGGAGCAGGCTCAAGCAAACAGGAACACAGCCCTGGTTTTGTGCATTCAAAATGGGTGCAAAGTTGCCACCTTATTTATCACCAGGATTTCTAACCTTCAGATGCCATGGCCCATGAATGACTTCTCCATGATAATATTTATCAAAGTATTTCTGGTCTAATTATTTATGCTGAGCTTGTTCTCTAAAAATTTCTCTTGAAAGAATCTTTTTAAAGATTTTTCTTTTGAAAACAAATTCATGACCACATCAAACAGAGATTCATGTTGCCGTTAGTTTAATTACCAGCAGCCCTCAGGGAAAACTCACTCAGATCTCACTGTAGTTGTAATTGCTTCTCTCCTTTTCTCTCCCCCACTCTTTTTACCTTTCAGTGTTTGATTGCTGCAGAAGTCATCATATAGTTATTCATTTTTAAAGCTCATTTTAGGTACTAAGGGGTATATGCCCTTTTTGGCCCATATAGTAACTATCAAATTATAAATAATTAGTAGATAATGAATGCTGAATAACGAGCTGGCAAAAAAAAAAACCAAAAAAACCAAACCACCACATTTTTGAGATAACAGTTGAAGTTATCTTTGTTTTTAACTTTTTAAGCAAAAAGACAAATAGTGGTGTCCTCCCCAGTGCCATGCCATGAGATCAGATCCATAACCACTGCACCTGGTCTGGCTTTATTCCCTTTGAGAAGCAGCATGGATGCCTCATTTAGATGAAGTGCAAAACACAACATAAGTGCTGACCTAACAAGACATGATGCATGGCAGATTTACTTTAAAAAGAGCAGCAGTCTCAAATCTGTTTTAAATTAAAAAAAGTGTTTGAGGAAAAGAAATGAAAAAAGGGAACAATTTCGTAGCAGGCATCTGAAAAATAACAGTTTGGAGGAAGGAGGAAAAATTGACAGGCAAAACCTTACAGTTAAAGCTGAAAAATGTATTTCTAACACTGGGGATTATGAGTGTATATCTTATTCTTTGTTTTTTCAAAAATAAAATCTTGGCAACTTAAGTGCATGCTATGATGGCCCAGCATGAGAACAGCTACTCAATGGTGAAATTTTCAGCAGTACTCTGGCAAGAGGTTATTAGTCATAGTCCCAGTATCATACAAGAGCCAGAGCCAAGGATTCAAGAAGCAAAACATTCCCCTTTGGAGAGAGGTCAAGATTAGTCACTTTTGTTTTCTTTAATGGGGGGAGGGGGACAGTGGGGGTTGGGTTGATTTGGGGTTTATTTTGTTGTGCAGAAGACTTTTGGACATATTTTTATGCCAGTTGGGTCTCGTACTCTTCACTTTTTAACCCTGAAGTGCTGTAAATATGCCACTGTTCCACACCAGGAACAGGAATCTACAGCTAGGGGAAAGCTGTTGTCTGACAGCCAAACTTCTGACAAGGAAAATATGGAGTGATATTCAGAGGCTGTACTGCCGTGGTTAAGCCAGCAGAAAGGGTCCTCCAGAGGCAAGAACCACGGGGAGTTTTCTTCACATCTGTGGAGCTGAAGCATCTGAAACACAAGTGCCTGTTAGCTGAACAGAGAGCCTTTCTTTCCTCTGCAGATAGCTACCAGGGTGCCCGACCAGAAGGACCCCATGGAGAAACATTTTGGTGAACAAGAATGTGATAGAAAATGAGAAAGCAACCTGTTTTCCAACCTCCTGTCTCCATAATAAAAAAAAAACAGAAAGGTGCTGCAAAGTTTTCCTTGAGACAGGAAGATGTGCTCATGACAGGGAGAGTATTTTAAAGTTTTTGTTAGGGCCACTCATCCAAGCTGATGTTAAGAATGTTTGTTGTATCTGAAGGTGATCTGCCTCAGTTTCCCCCACGTTGTACTGGCTGACTTTTCTTAGCAGGACTTCAGCTGTGCTTAGATGCACCCAGGTTTGCACAGTGCTGTAGATGAGCTAAACACAGAATCATAGAATATCCTGAGTGGGAAGGGATGCACAAGGGTCATCAAAGTCCAATTCCTGGCCCTGCCGATGACCATCATTTATTCTAGAAGTCTAATCAAACTATTACACAGAGATAAGCCATTAAAACCATTTTTCCCCTAGTTCCTTTGATCAATATTTCCACTATATTTCTTGTTATCTCAAGCCTGTTTCCCATCCTCCATAAGGCTGGATTTCAATTTAAGCACAATTTGGGAAGCTGTTTATGATTATGGTGCTGGATGGATATCCAGTGATTTTTGCAGATACATTAACTTCTAATACTTCTGGTATCATTGGTTCACTTGTAAAGAAAGAATCCCTCCTTTCTTGCCAGCTCACATCTTATTTTTAAATAGAGAAGGAGGAAAGTTGTGTCTGGTCAAAGAGATACTGTTTCCTGAAGGTGGGGCTGTAGTTAATGAAGATAAGATAATTTTTAACAATATCAGAGTGTTCAGTTAATAGGATAGGGGGGTTTGATCATCTTTGGTAGTTTCTGCTAAAAGTTATATTTAGAGACAAGACCATCACCTTCACTTTCCTGGCTTCATGCCAAGGAGGGAAAAATATTCCAAACTCTCTTCTTTATCTACTGATACTCTGTTAATTTAGAGGAAAGGGTTAAAAAAAATATCTGACCTTTGTAATATTTTAGAGAAAAAAATCTGCTGTATCCTGAGGCAGCACTGGGCCAAAGACTGTATATTTTGGATGCTGTTCTGACTTGAAAATTTCCATGTGTTTTAAGTCTCTTCTGATTTATCTAAAACAAGAGTCAACCACAAATTTTAATTGCTTGGCTATAACCTAATGGATGCCAGATAGATCTGTGAGCGTTGCACACATCTGGGCAAGGACTGAGGCCAGCAGGACTGGGGAGTGGAGAGCCAGCAGACCAGCCTCATGGCCCAAGACCTCACCCAGAACTAAAGAAAGGCTCTCAGGAAAAGCTGATTTCCAACAGGTTGGGTGCTAGAAAGAAGCCAAATATTTTTGCAAGTTGTTAATAACGGCAAGAAAAGCGCTGAACCCAGATGACAGTTCTCTGCTCTCTCTTCTTCAGTGGCAGCTGTTTCCAGCCCTGCTTCTGACCATCTCCTGCAGCCACATCCATCATGGTTCTCATTTCTGGCTTGACTTACTGGAATTTTAGGTCATCCCTTCCCAATGTTTTCACCCTCACGCCTTTCTGAATGCTCTCCACTTCTAAAAGAATCACAGGATCATCACAGAATGGGTTGGAAGGGACCTTGAAGATCCTCCAATTCCAAACCCCTGCCATGGGAGGGGACACCCATGGGGACACCTTCCCCTATCCCAGGCTGCTCAGAGCCCCATCCAACCTGGCCTCAAACACTTCCAGGGATGGGGCATCCCCAGCTTCTCTGTGCAGCTTGTTCCAGTGCCTCACCAGCCTCACAGCAAAGAAATTATTCCTTACATCTAGCCTAAATTTACACTCTTACAGCTTGAACCCTGAAAAAAAAGTTCTTAAAAGAAGTGCTGTTCCAAAATCTTTCCATTCTTCAAGGTTTTATGCTCCCTAACAGTCCATAACCAAGTATGTTTCACTGTCCTGTAACTTAATTCTCTCAATTGCCAGCATCCTACCAATCTCTTTGTTAGAAGGAGTAGTTTCTATTCATCTTATCTTGCTTCTGTTCATCAATTGCTCTCTTACATAAGAACATTATCTGTTGTTGCTGCTTGTTTCTTAGTAGGGAAAAGCAGTGGTATCAGAGAAGAAAGTAATGCTGCTAATATTCTGTATTTGGTCTGCTGTATTTTATATTATATTATTTATTCCATCACATATTACTGAAGTGGCTTTTTTGTATCAGTTTTTTTAGTTTTTGACCCATCAGAGCATGTCTCTTACTACCATTGGTTTCAAATATAATTCAGGGGAGACACCTAATCTGAAAAATGACATTATAGTTGTAACCTACACTCTTCTAAGAATCATGAAAGAAATGGAGCTGAGTGAATACTTAACCAGAGATATCATATTTCCAGAAACTTTGAGGAAGCTTTTAAAAAAACATGCTTTTCTTTGAGAAAAAGAACATTTGGAAAAGAAAAATAATTCTCTACAGTTTAGTTATTTGCTTATCAAAATTGCTTTCCCAATCCTAATGGAAAAAACAGATGTATAAATCAACCATGTAATTTCTCCCATTTCCTATAGCTTGAGCATTTGCTACCCTAGATCGTGTGCTGCACAACTAGGAAAAAAACTCTTCAAACCAATAAAAATTACTTTAAAATGCCACTAGAGTTGTTACAGTCAGTAGCGAAATGGTTACATGCTGGTGTTGCCAGTTTAATTCCCAAAACAATTTTTAAAAAACGTGTGACAAAACTGAGTTTCTTTACAATGCATTAGGAATTTACTGTAGAAGTCAAGCCCTTTGTAATAGTTCACTGATATCAAGATAACTTCTGGAGAATCAGAGCCAGCAGCTGATTTATAAATTCTGGTTGTTGCTGAGCTCTGATCCTGACTCAACAGCTCAGAATTTTCTCCCCAGGGTCATCACCCTCTGTTGAATGCACAAGCAGTGCACCCTGATCAATGGTGAATTCTCAGCAGCTGTTCAAGGGCTCTTACTACAAAAAATAAGTGGCTTTTTACGTTTTTGAGAAGTGTAACATAAATATTTTCCTATAAAAATACACAGCAAGACGAGAGCAGCAACAGTCTCAGTTTATTGAAAAAACAGAGCAATTTTTGCTATCTCAAAGAAGAGATTGTCACTTCTAGCTTTAAGCAAGAGAGCTGATTTTAGAACTCAGGGTGTAACAAGTGCTTTTCTTTCCAAAGATGCTTTTTGTCTGAAAAGTATCCTTTTTATTTGCCAGTTAAGACAGTGGTTAGAGTGTTCATATAACCTTTTCATTGACTAGAAGAAGACTTGTCCATGTAACCCTCAAAACCTGTGAATTTTGTTCCTCAGAAGCTCAGACCTCCTGTTTTCCAAGCAATGATCAATCTTACAGTGGAGTATTTTTTCACTGGCTCCACTTCTTCTATCCTTCCCCTGGACACCACACACATACTTTCTTCTTTGGCCAGCTCTCAAGAGAAAGTACAGGCAGCCTGGAGAGCAAATCCCCCTCCATGCAGATTACATTCTCCTTTAAACACCTCAGTGGCAGGAATATAACCCCAAGCAAAACTGCTGCCTCATCTAGGGCAACAAAATAAACACATCAAAGCCAGAAGTTCTGATAGAGGGTTTTGCAAGAATCTGGGATCTTGGATATTGCAAATGGATAGGAGGAACATTCCAGGATTTTTGAAGAATCATGCACCTGAAGAAACGTTCCTTAATAATCCTGAAACCATTGGTCTCTCCTGCCACTGTTATAGAGAAATCTTTAAAATAAATTCTCTGGGAAGATTCCCATGCCTATCCCTGAGCTCCTCTAGAAAGCCACTCCCAACATCGTACCTGTTCCTGTCCTCAGAGCCCTCCAGGATAAAGCATTAACTTTTAGAAATGCTGAGATACCAACATGTGAGAGAACTTAGCAAGAAGAGGAGCCAGGACAGCTTCTCTCTGAAGATTCCTCAAATATTCTGAAGAGTTTAAATAGGAGGAATCCCACTGAAGACAAATGTGATTTATAACCACGTGTTTTCTTCCAGAACAGACACACTGTTGTTAAGTACCACTGGATACTGATGCATTTCTTCATAACATTGCCATTAAAAGGTATCATAAGTTCTGGAATATTTTTTGCCTTTCATCTTCTCTCCAGCTGAGTCATTGGTGATTATTTTGTTAGCAAAAAGGATCTTTCAATGTGTTTTTATAAAGCTAGCGTATTACTGAGTGTGGTACTGAACAGCAAACATATTAGAGATTAGATACAACATGGAGAGATGCTTAAAGAAAGCATCATTTTTTTATTCCCCTAGAAGTTTCCTACCCTGCAGAGCAGTAGGGTCCTCCTTAGTAACAGGCCACCAGAATTGCCAAGTACATGAAAGTCTCCCCAGCCCTCTTTGGTTATTTTGAAAAAGTGTCTTAAATAATTAGTTCACTTTGTGCCAAAAAGCTGCATCCACAGAAATGAATGCTACTTAAGTCAGGGCAGCAGACTTGGGGGTTTAATGTTGTAAAAGCAGCTGAAATCTTCCTTTATCACATTTTCATTTATCTAAGTGTTGCTTGCATCTTGGTTTCCCTGTTCTCCTTTAGCAGCTTCATGTTTGGCTTTTTTTACTGAGAACAAGGACAGCTCCCCTGAATCCACAGAGTGAGCAATGAGCTGATAAAAATTCTCATCATTATGGACAAAAAAATCTGTTTAATCAGTCAACCATGTTAAGAACATAGGTAGTTATAAAACCACTCTGTTCAAAGGGACTATGATTTTTACCCTTAATACTTAATTTAAAATCTCTGAGGATGAGAATGATGGGCAGATGACACAGCTTTAATCAACAGCATTAATCAACCATGATCTCTCCAGATCATGGAGCAATACTTGGAATAAGTTATTAATAATTTGTGGTCTTTGTGGCCGAAATTATGCCAAACTCTAAATTTTGACTTCAGCTTCCCATGGCTGAAAATACTGTTCCACTCAGCTCTGTAATTGTGTCTGTCATTGCCTTTTCCTGGTAAATCCCTATAATTTGTTTTGGGGGTAGGTCTCCAAAGTGCTACTCTTTAGTTCTCCATTACAGGGGAGCTTAAAAGAGACCATTCTGTCCCTGGAGCTGTCCCTGGAGCCCACCAGGCTTCTGTGTTTTGGTTTGTTTTGCTTGTTTTGTTTTTAAAAGCAAGGAAATAAATTCATTGTTACATGTTATGTTCCAGATCATACCATGAACTTTTTATGAAAGCTTAAAATTGCAAAGTGTTGCAAGTTAATATAGCATGAAGATTTGCAGAATTTTAGTAGATAAAAATAATAGACAAGTTTAATTGAAAATTATTTTGTTCTTTCAGCAAGAACAGTCTCTGTCTTGTTCAGTAGCACCTCCTGGAATGCCTTTGATCCCTTTACAAATAGTATTACCTTTATAAATGCATGTCACTAAGGCTATGAGAATTGGGATTTCTCAGCTTGGAAAAGAAAGGCTTTTACCTACCTGTGGCCTTCCAGTACCTGAAGGGAGCCTGGAGGAAAGATGCAGAGAGACTGTTGTAAACAACATGTTATAACTTTTCCTTATGATGTGCCATTTAAGATTTGTGTGCTAACCTTTCAGCCTTCATTTATAACTATTTGATTTTGAGTTCGTCTTTTTTGCAGTGCACTGCATGGATAGGATTTTATTCATTTCTAAGAGACAGATTCGAAACTTGTTTAAATCTTCTCTCCATCTGTGCTCAATCTAAGATTCTTGGATTTTTTTTTTTTTAAACTAAACTCAGAGGATGGAAAAATGTTGTATTCATGAAATATTTCTCTAAGACTTAAGGATAACTATGGTGTGTAATTTCTGAAGTTACAAACACTGCTTCCTCTTCCCAACAACTGTGAAATTATTTGCATATAAAGAATCTGATCATCCAAACATCATGTTTCTAATGAAACATAAATCAGCTACAAAGAGCTTACTTAGTTTTTCCTAAAGGAAACAAATCAGTCTGAGTTATTTTTCTATGTAATTAACAATGTTTGCTGTTTTAAGTAGAGAGATCAGAGTTGTTCAAAGTGGTTAAGATTAGAGCAACATCAGCAGTTTTTCTGTTTGCTTTACTTTTATTCATTCTGGCATCAGAGCTAATTTCTAATCAAGTAAATGTGTTTGAAAGTATGATTCAGGGGAGATGATACATTTCTCCACACTAACTGCCTAAAGCTGGCTTAATAAAAAGGATATTGCACACAATGGCATTTTTCTAGTAGGTATAATTATCTCTGCAGCAAGCAAGTGAATGATGTATTTCAGGATGTGTTTGGATGATGACAGGCAGATTGGGCATGATAATAAGCCAGGCTGTTCACCAGCAACCCTCTTTTTCTGGTGCATCAGAGCTCTGTGATGACAGTAGAAGTTGCCTTCTGGTGGCTTTTACTTCTCTTTTTAAAATATCTCATACTTTAAGCAGATACTCCTTTCAATCAGGAATGGGGGCCCATTGTCCCACTGCCTCATTTGCCGAGGTCTTCTCTTCTGATAGAGCCCCAAGAAGATCCATGTACAGAAATCCAGACTGCTCCTTCTCTTGTAATATCCAAAGAACATGTTACCATTTGGGATTGATGACTCAGTCCAGGATTGGTACAAAGCCCACTGAAGCCACTGGGAGTCTGTGCTTGCCAAAATCTACCAACTGAGTCCAGTGAGTCTTGGAGCAAGCCCTTCACAAGAACAGAACCCCCTGGAAAATGGAAAACAAAACTGATTAAACAACTAAGCACAACCAGCTTTCTGGACCTCCCTCCACAAAAGCTTTGTGGCTATAGAGCCCAAAAAAGCAGGAACATGGATGAGAAAGATCTTTACTTTTAATCTCATAAGGCTCAATAGCAATTAGCTCCTGCCTCTGCTTCTGTGGGCCTCCTGCACTCCACAGCTGCAGCAGCCAGACCTTGCTGCCTAGAAAAAATTAGACAATTATCTCTGGGAGTTTATTTCCCAGCAAGAATATTCACTTCTCACTTCTCCCCAGTATTCATCACCAAGATGCACAGCTGTTGAAGGACTATCCAGATCTCAGTCCAACCTACTGTCATGTTCAATAGTTCATCACTACAAGAGTTTCATGAATGCACGTTTTCCAGATATATCTCCAGTCTTTGTTTCCTCTGGTAATCCCTGCCTGGATTCACAAATTAAGAAATATATATGTATAAAAATACTCCAGTTCATTTAAAATAGTTAGCAAAAAAATATTTTTTGTGTAAGGAAAAGCTGTCTTTTGGATTCTGAAGATGACTCTTTGTCTGGAGGCTTTCATTGTCTCAGAAAACAAACAATACCTGGGCAGGAGGGGATGCAGGAACAAGGTATTTTTGTAGGTTTCACTACCACTGATTTGTACTGTGACACTTGGAACATCACAAGTTTGCCATCTGTAATGGGCACCATTTGGGCAAAATGTGTCTCTTTTTAAGGGAGGGAAAAAGTAGTGATGAAATGAGAACCTGATGATCTGCTCAGTTTTCAATCTGTATTTCCTTCTAGAAATCTTGAACTTATCTGTTCTTCAGCTTCCTCATTTCAGAGAATCTCATCTTTCAACAGCCATTTTCATCCAGAATTACTAGTGTTTCATGTACCATCTAGGGTGCTTTGCCTAATGTTTTCAAAACCAGCTGCAAAGTATAAATCTCTGGCACCTCATATTTTTAAATCACTGTATCTGCTTCCCCACCAGTTGTACAAAGTCTTTGAAAAAAACCAGCATTTTCTCTATGGTAGAAAAACATTTTAGTCTCTGCTGAAATCCTCCAGGTTTGTTGATGTTCTGCTCAGCCTTACTGTCTTTTACTATCCTGTGTGATACTTGGATGACAGCCAGGCACATATGAATTGCTCCCACTCATGCTCTCTCTGGCAGTTTTATGTGCCTTTCACTACTTTCTAGCAGATATTTTAGGCAACAATTTATTCCTATCACTTTTCTTTTTCTGCTTGCTTTCTTTTCTCTTTCTAAAAAGTATTATATCTTTTTGCCCA
Organism: Erithacus rubecula; assembly: GCF_903797595.1. Classification (NCBI taxonomy): domain Eukaryota; kingdom Metazoa; phylum Chordata; class Aves; order Passeriformes; family Muscicapidae; genus Erithacus; species Erithacus rubecula. Next base: position 4,334,154 of record NC_136688.1, read on the forward strand.
GAATTTACTCAGTGTTTTAGGATCCCTGTGGATCAGTGGGTCAGAGACTGCAAAGACAAAATCGAGGCTTTCTTATTATGCTTGAAGAAGGGAGTAGGAGGCCATATGACAGTCTTACTGCCTAATTTCAATGTTTTTACCATGCCAAGGGTCAGAGAGTGGGCAGGGTTTGAAGCTGGAAGTGCCCATCTTCCCCTTGGGATATCTTGCTCAGTACTTTGGATTCAGAGCAGAGAGGAGGATCCCAATGCCAGATAAAAGGGGTCACATCAGTTACTTCTTGACTGGGAGAGGCAAGAAGCCAGGTGCTGGATCCGGGATGCTCAATTTACCTCTGATAGCATAAATGTATGCCAGAAAATACCCATAACCTAACCTCTCTTATGTATCAGCTTTTTCATTACATTTTCTCCTAAAATTAGACAAAAGAGTAGGGGAAAAAAGTAGTGGGGGGGGGGGGGAGAGAAATTAAATAATTTAAGGAACTCTTGTCCAAAGAAGAAAATGAGCATTATGAATATGGTCTGAACCCCTGAAATCCCCCAGTAAAGAAATTAATTTTCAGCCATCTGGAAATTCTGAGTTTCTGCCTTGCTGGGGATCATGTCATTCAGATGGCAATCCTAGGGAGTGCTGTGTCACTGGGTTTTGAGAGCAGAAAACTGACTCATGTCCTACTCCCAATTGCTATTCACTCATGGCAGAAAAAGTACCTATGGGCATTTTGTGGCCTGAGTTGTTAATTGGGCCCAAATGTAGAAATGAGCATCACTCAGTCTCAGCTTAAGAGTTGATTAGATCACTGCAAGTCAAGCAGTTATTTACTAGAGCATATTGGTATTATTAGGGCATAGAAGCATGCTAGAAAATATGGACACAATAATAACCCAAAAAAAAAAAACCCAAATCCAAAGCCCACAAAAATTTAGTTCTCTATTCCAGCAGATCTCTTTAAAATCCCATTTGTCATGTGTTCACCCAGATATAAAACATGTATCAAAGCACACACCAGAGGTGAGTATTAACAAGTTTGTCCCCATCCAACCCTGACCTGTTGCATTACATTTCTAATGATCTGTTTGATGAACTGTGAATCTGTGGTATCTTCACAGAGGTTGTTGTGATCCTAATTAATATTGCACATATGTCACCTGGTTTGCTGCTGGTTTGCTGCTGGTTTGCTGCAATTTTCAACTCTCCCCGTTGCCTTGTAGGTCACACAAATGGACCAGAAGCTGAACCTCATCACAGACATGCTGCATCACCTGGTTTCCCGTCAGCAGGGGGATCAGGGCAACAACAGAACATCTCAGAGAGGCAACAACAACGTCAGCTCAGAGTTTTTCCACCCCAACAACTCCCTGCCCACCTACGAGCAGCTGACAGTACCAGGAGGAAATGAAGATGACATTTCCTGACGTGGTGAAGCCTGGGTTGGGTTGTTCCTACTTTTCTCCTCTGGATGAGACTGAGTGTTGAGAACCTGGGAGAAATGAAGCTCATCAGCCAACCAAGAAATTGTGCAACTGCTGTATCTACACCACTAGTGTCCAACATGCTCTTCTAAAGTCACCCACAGTAGCCAAAGGATTGCCAGGCTGTCTTCCACCAGGCAAAAGTTCTGGAACCTCCACGATGATTTTGTTCCTGAACAAATGATCACAACTCGTTATTTCTCAAAAAGACCAAAATAATGTAAAGACAGGCAAAGTGGCAAGGATTTAGAGCTCCTGTAATAATAATAATGATAATAATAGTAATAATAATATTCTAATAATACTTGAACTTAGATGGAGAAAAAAATGCATTCTGTTTATGAATCTGCAGATAGCAATTTATTTCTACTACTAAGGTTTTTAAAACAAACTAGGATAACTTATGTTGTTTTTATTGTATAAACATACACTAACATTCTAGACAATAACAAACCACATACTGAATGATTTTCTTTTTCTGTTTTATTTTAGTGTTACTACATAAACAGTTATCAGATAATGACCAGATTTTTAAAATCTGTTTTTCTTCAGGGAGGAACTAATCCTTAATCTGGAACAATACTATTTATAGTGGAAAGTGCTATAGATTTTCTAAGATATCAGTTTTTCATGGGGAGACAGTAAAGTATTATATAGCAAAAAATCATTCTGCTTTCTAGCAAATTGTTGCCAAAGAATTTATATATAAATAGAAAACACAGTGTTCTGAATGTACTTGTCCTGAGCATTTTAAAATGAAGGCTTTCTATTTCTTAAATCTATTGGTTTTTAGCTTACAGATGCCAAGAATAATAGAAGAGGCTGAAGTGGCTGGACTTCACTGGTCAAGTGTTTGAGCTGGCCACTCAGAACATCCATAATCCTTGCAGGAATCGAGGCTTCAGTTCAGGAAAACATCTCTAATCCACACAGCACATATGACAATTTCAATGTTTTCATGAATAATGTCTTGAGAAGCTCAACTCCCTACAAGAGTCAGTTGATACTGACAAGTTCCAGCTCTTTATTTAGAGAATTGAGGGCCTCAGCTATAACCCATGGGGCTGAACCACACTGCCCCACACTGCCCCACACTGCCCAGTGAAACCAACAGTGTTGGCTCAGTGTGAGTTCTCACACACACAGGAGTTGGGCAGGAGCTGGGCTTTGATTAGTAAGGCTGAAATTACTAAGGTCTTGCAGAGACTCAGCACCTGAATCCTATCAGTCTTTACAGCTGACAGCCTCAGGGAAAGCTCTTCAGTCCAACGTGGTGGCTCAGACTGCTGGGGAAACAAGAGATGTAGACAGATTTATCAGCTCTTTCACTTTGGGCATCCTGCCCATCCAGTGCACCCTCACTGCAGAGCCTGTACCCCACACTGGTCTCCCTTTCCTGGCGGATGCCCTAAAGCCTCATACCTTGGCACAGCAGTTAATATTACCAGTCTCTTCACCAATATTACCAGTCTGAAATACTGAGGCATAATGAATGAGATCATTGGGAACCTTCTCATAGGGAACTCTCACATTCTGAGCTTGCTTTCCAACATTTCATCTCTTTCATTTGGACTGCAGAGAAAATCGTGTATTAAATACCCTCTGTTTAACTTTCCAGATTCTGTTACAGTTATCCATCCTCTCTGCTGTACAGTAGATAAATGTTTAGGGTGTAGAAATTTACAGGCATAAAGAAGAATTGTATCAGGGCATTATGTTTTCGTAGAAATCAAAATTATTCTCATGATTTTGAACATTTTTAAATGATACTCACTATGTAATTTCAGGTTATCAATCAGCCTGTTAATTTCCTAATAAAATACAGGACAAGAGTGCCATGTCTTTTGGTTATTCTAAAATCCAGACATTTGATATACACAAGAAAGCAGATGGCTTTTCTTTTCCATTCTCTCTTAGCCCACTGTGCAGTGTACATTAGCAATGCATGACTGTAAGTCTTCTGCTGATTCTTCACTAGAGAAATAAGTGAAAATGCAGACTTTATCAACTGGGATGACTGGAGAGAAAGATGGCTGAAAGCAAACAGGTCTGTGCATTTCTAGGGGCATTGTTTTAAACAGAAAATGTGTCCATTCCTACCTGTTTGCTCCCAAGACCATTCTCTCACCTCCATTCTCTGTTTGACTCCTAATCTTGGTGAAAGCAGTCTGGCACAGCAAAACAATTTCCCTTCCAAGTCAGTTGGTCTATAACCATCTGAAAGTCTCCACTGAGACCAGATTCATTGGAATCACTGGATTTTAGGTTGGAATCACAGGTTTTTGAGGCTGATGGCCACTTGTGAGGTCAGTGATTCCTCACCTGAGTCCAGCTGATCCTTTCAGAAAGTACAAAGCTCTGAGATCTACTACTTCAAACCTTACAATCCACCTCACCCTAAGGAAAAGAAAATGATCCTTTTTCTCCATTGAGGAGGGATGTTATAAAATGAGCCATCCAAATTTGCCATGCAGCTTCCTGGAGCCAGCCAAGGGCTCACCAGAGACAGATCTGACCTCTCTGCTTGCAGGACTGACTGGAATTGTCTGCCCTGCTGGGGCTTCATATCTCAATGGCTTCTCCTGGAAGCAGGTGCCTCAGCATCTTTTTGCTCAGAGCACTGTAGAGCAGCAGCAGTGGGAAGATGAGCTGAGCAATCCAACACTGGAGCAGCCTGGAGTCACCAGCATGCAGTGAGTATGTGTTTCTGCTAAAACCTTTCCTACTGTTCAGCCAGACTGTCCAGAGTGGGTTTTTTTAAGTGGGTAGGAAATGTTTGTAAGGATCTTGAAGGGGAGCAAAGAAAACTGTAGGCAAAACCTTGACTTGGTAACTTTCTGCCCCATTTTTGTGAGCTGTGTTAAAATAAGTGTATCTGAAGCTGCAAATGAAGCCTCTTTCTTCGAGCAGCTCAATAGCAGTTTTCATTTCACCAAGACTGGTGTAAGTTAGGCCTAGACCCTCATCCCTGCTTAAAAAAAGTAAAGGTCAGCTAAAAAACAGTCATCTAAAAGAATGTTAGCTGGCTTAGCTTCCCCAGCCTACCAGGGGATGCCAGATGGATGCCAGCTCTGGAATTCAAGGAATAGGGGAGGAGGCAAAACATGGGGCTGCCCAGCTGATGGTGGTGATGAAAGCTCACCCTGCCCCAGCCTGCAGAAGAGGCACACAATGTGCAAGTTTGCAAAAGAAAAGATCCACAGGAGGTGGAGAGGATTTGTGCAGGAGAGGAGTTTCAGTTATGAGCAAAAGTCTGGGCTCTGGTCAGGGGACTGTATGGGGATTCAAGAAGCACTGCCTGGCATCAGCATTAATGTGCAGAGTGACCTCAGGGCGAGTCACTTCACCTGCTTGGCCACATCTGCTGCCCCCTCTCCTGCACTCAGCCCACTTGTTTGTTTAGACCACAAATTCCTCAGGAAGGGAAGGCCCCTTTCTGTGTGTTTGCTCAGTGCCTACACAAAGGGACCTGCCCTCTGGGGACTGGAGGTACCACTCTCAGATAAATAATTACCCACCCTGGAGTCCTGCTACTGGCAAACCCTTAATTATTCCGAGCCCAAGGAGTTTCAGTTGGAAGTGCCTGCTGCCAAACCAGCAGTTAGAGTAGGCTGGGTTTTAGGGCCCCTTCCACACTGTATCTTGTTCTGATCTCCTGCTCAGGAGCCTGGCCATCACTCATTTTCACTCTTCTGCTTTAAAGCAGGTTCATTTCAAATAATACAATGGGCCACTGCTATGCTCAAACACTAGCTAAGGCAGAAATCTTTGGATTTCAGTCAGTGGATTAAACAGACATTTTACTACAGCAAATTAAAGGTTGTTGTTGCTAGCAGATACTTCTGAGCTGATTTAGCACCCATCAGTTCTTAGGAAACTGGAAGTATTCCAGGCTGGTGAACTTCAAATGTCTGGGCAAGAAACAAACTGCTTTTTTGAAAAATGAAAAAGTAAAACACAGGAAAAATCTTCTTTTCTGGGAGTTTAAAGGAGAAAAGGTTGAAATAGCTTTAAATTAATCCTCATGTAGCCTGCTGAGATGAGTTTTAATGCTGGGGTGGTGATTTGGGAAGAGGAGAGGCATTGGGAAGAAAAGCAAAAAGATTGAAGGTATGATGCAGCTTCCATGAAAATGTACTTGTGCCCTTGATTTATGTTGGCTTGGAATTGGGTACAGCCTGCAGTGGGACTCCTCAGTCCATGCAGGTCAGTGAAAGCCTTTGGAAGTTGAAAATGTGCAGTAAAGATGCCTTTCCATGGCCTTTCAGAGAAAATGGGTTCAACTCTCTAGGCAACATTTTCTTCATGATCACAGAGCCAAAGAACCATGTGAATTCACAAGTTTCTGCTTCCCATTTCTGTTTTCAAGTTATTGGTTTCTAATATTCCTGCATGCCACTTGTGTTTTCAAGCCACAACAATTAGAGGTATTTCCTTCCACTTCAGCAATATGAATCCTACTGCACACACACACAACACAGAGCAGCCTTTAAAATGCCCTCCAATTTCATTTAAAGTAGCTTCTGTAATGTTTTCTATCTTGGTTTTCCTGAGCAGCAGCAGCAGGTTGTTATGTGCTATGTGGAGGTGACACTTAGCTACATCCTAAGATGTAGCCATGGAATTGCCAGAAGGTTTTGAGTTTAGGTTAAAACTAGCAAGGATTTCTGTGATCACTGGCTTTTTTGGTCTTGTCTGTGGTCTGACTTTGATGTCTAAGGAGTGTGAATTTCAGCTGAAACTTTTCTTTTGTGGCTGCAGGTTTGTTTTTTGTGTCATTCCCCTGATGCCGAGCAGGACGTGCATCCATGTCCAGCCTTTCCTCAGTGAGGATGTTGGCAACACCAGGACCTTCTGTCTTACTACACCACAGCCTATTTTCACAAAACTTATGAGAACTTGATTATTTTCTAGACCTCTATCCTTCTGTCAAGTTGAATTGAACAAGGCCAACAGGTTCAAAAGTTATTAGGGGGAGGCAAAACAAACACAGCATGAGTGCATTAACCTTGTTTTCACAGGAACTGGGCTGAAAGTCCTCTCTTTCCCTACCCAAACACAGAGGTCTGGAAGAAATGTAACCCCTCACTTTGGAGTAGAAGTCCACTTGTAACTCCTGGGGTGAGGAGGAGACACATCCTTGGGAGTTGTTGGCTCCTTCAAGGCTTAATGCAACTTGCCTTTGGATCAGTTATTGAAAGATGCTGGAAAATTGCTTTTTCTTCACATTGCTTCCAATGACAGTGACTTAAAACATCAAAATGCTTGGTGCTGCAACAAAGAGCACGCAGATGCTGGATGGGCACATTGTGAGCACTGCTGGGGAAGGGCTGGCCCCAAAAAGTGGCATTGTCCAAGTTCACACTGCTCCTGTGTGAGCTGGCAACTGCTGCCTCTGGGAGACCTCCCGGGGATCTGACACAAGGCATTGTGCTCTCTGCCTGTGGATTTGCACCTAAGCAGAGCTGATCTGTAAAGCCAGCCCTGAAACCATCCAGGAGCTCTGCCTGCGTCAGAGCTAGCGTTGCTCTGGCAGGCTGCCCAGGGATTTAGGCTCAGCTAATCCAAGCTTGGCTCTCCAAGGCAGACACCCATGGAACAAAGGGAATAAAGCTTCCACGACCCCATCGAGCTGCTGGTCAATCTCTGAGCCAGGTGCAGAAAGTGGGCTGGGGAGCCCTGTGTGAACTGTCTTGGATCAGAGAGGGCCAAATTCCCAGCAGGGGTGTGCAGACAAATCTACAGAGATTTTCCTGCCATCGTTTCTCTAGTCTGGGAGCCTCACACAGCGAGTCCCCAATGCCTCTGCATTTCACACAATCTTTAAAGCCAGCTGTGCTGAAATTCATCACTGCTGCTTTCTGTGCAGGCAATCTTACAGGGAAATAAAAAACAAGAATGCAAGGAGGAAAATAAATTCAGTTTTCAGTTCTGCTATATGTTATGTCCTTAGGAATATATTGATCATTAATTTTTAAGCATCAATATGTTGCAGTTGATACAAGCAGTACCAATGCTGCAAGAATGATAATCATGTGTGAAGGATTAGGGTTACAAGCAGTTTGTGAGATGCTATCATCTGTTGTTTAAGCATTGTCTAATATTTTTTTTGTCCTAATGGTCACCTAATTGGACTTTTTACAGTCTATACATGGAACCTAAATGTAAATGTGATTCATGTTTTCATCCTTTTGCATCTTTGGCTGTTATGCTGCTTATAAATTTGCTTTGATTAGGTCCCTTTTCCTAATTCCTTCTGTTCATTGAAGCACTGTATGCAGGTTTGATTGGCAGAGGGATTCATGCTCTTCAGATCACTTTTGGGAACGCCCAGGTAGGAGTCACCCCCATGAGGGCTGGTCACAGCTGCACCAGGGAGTCTTCTGCAAGCCACAATGTCTTTTTAATCATAGTTTGTCTTGTGAAGCTTGAATGATAGAAGGTGTGCCTTCCCCTGCTGAATCACTCTGCCTGTGCTGCAGGAGCTGCAGCCACCACGTGTGCTCACTTGCACCCATTATGGAGCAGATTTGAAATAGTGCCTCTGCTTAAACAGTTGCAAATGTTTCCCTGTTGTTTCGGTTGGCAATCAAGCCAGTACTTTATTTTCCATTTATTTTCTCTCCTGTGCTGAGAAGTGGGAGAATAATCTGCAGCTGCAAGACAGAAACCAGAAGCTGGGGAGCAGAAAGGTGCACCAAAGGACAGGTCTTGTCATTAAGCAAAATGTCACATTTCAGTCTCTGTTTCTTGCAGCCTGAGCATCACTTTTACTGCCCTGGCTTGATCTTCCTGCACCCAAATGTATTAAGTGCTTTAGTACACCTTTGAAGTACCCTGAAGCATCCTGAACCTTAATTTCCATCTGGTTCTCCCGCTTCCACAACTTGATTCAGCAGTGTTCCAAAGCCAGCAGGAGGCAGGAAGGTTTTGGCTGGCTCTGGTGGCACTGGGCTGGAGCCCCGGGATGTTTGCTGGTGCCTGCCCCTCTCAGGCACGTTAGTCACTGCTCCTTGGCACGGCACAGCCCGTGATTAGCATTTCCTTCCTTTCCAGTCCTTCATGCCGCCGCTTCAGCTCTGACTTTTTGTTTTCCTCCTTTCCCCCTTCCCAGCCAAGGGGGAGAACAATTCCTGGAAAAGAAAAATGCTCTTTCCCCCGCATTGCCGAAACCTTTGCAGGGAGCTCTGGGGAGGAGAGAGTAGACTTTGGAGAACATATGGCTAAAAGCATTTGGGGGTTTTCAGATGGTAAATGACCGATGAGGTCTCAAAGGGGTTTTATTTATAAATGATAGACTCCTGAGAGAGAAATAATTGCTGCTCTCCCAGGCGTAAAAAAGCAATTCACCTGACATAAAACCCAGGGATAAAATTAGCTAAATGAAAGCAAGATATGGCAACTGTATTAAGCCGCTTTTTTTTTTTCCTCTCTCTCTCTCCCTTCCCTGCTGAATGGTGAATCATTTTAATTTTGTTTTCCCCTCCTTTCTTGGAAGGAGAAAAACAAAAAAAAAAAAAGGCAAGGGCAAAGCAGTGCCTTGGGTCTGAAAGAACAGATGGTGCCCTGGGCGGCCCTCCGGAGCGCTCGGTGGCGTGCATTCCTCCACTCCAGCACTCAGATAACTGAGTTATACAGCACACGACCATCTGGTGTATGACACATCTTGTGTCCCCCGGACAATGCCCCAGCAAACCTCTTCAGGGGAGAGGTTAGTTTCTAGGGTAACAGCAGCATGTGCAGCTCCAGGCCTTATTGAGATTCAGGGCTCCTCACTTGTCCCTATTCTTCTCCTCCCTATTGTTGTCACTTGAGCTTTTGCTGCTTGGTTACACCGAGACTGACAATATCCATCAGTATTTTGTCCCCGGCCCAGAAACCATTGTCTCCAAATTTTGTTTCATTATTTATGTTTTCAATATCCAATGGTTGACTGAAGCATCTGCTGTAGAGTGATAAGGCAAGTGCCTATTGAGGAGAGCTGTGCTGCTGCCTGACAACGATGGTTTGAATTATTTAGGTTGTGGTTGGACAGGCATTTGCAAAAGGCAGGGTATCCGTGAAGCACTGAGGTGACTTTATTTATTTCTCTGTTTCAGGTTTTTTTAGATGCTCGCATCTTTTAATCCAGACCCCAAAAAAACTTAAAGCCTCCTTAGATAAGTCAGCGGTGAAGGAGCTCTGTTCACTGATGTTTTCTTGTGGGAAACTATTTGGGATTGGAAAAAAAAGGTAATGGGGGGTTCACTTTCCTTTTACTTTTTCTGTGGGGTTTGTTTTGAAGTGAGTTTGGAGTTTGAGCATTCATTTTCTCCACTGATCTAAAGAGCCAAGCCTGGCTTATAACCATGACCAAGCACTATGCACAGTACTCTAAAATTCCATTTTAGCAAGCAAAACTTAATCAGCAAGAAGAAGTAGTAGGTGTTTTCTCCACCAATAGAAGACGTGCCCCACTGAATCATTTACTTCATTACAGAACAATTATATCAACAGTGTTACCTTCCTCACATATCTGTAATTGTCACAGCCAGGAAAAATCCCCCAATATTCTTGTTATATCTGCATGAAGTAGACTGGTCATTCAATGGAGTGGAAAACACCTGTCCAAAAATGTAAAACATCAGGCATGAGGTCTAAGCATTAAAAACACACAACTAAGAAAGTAAACAAAATTTGTTTAGCTGCAGTTCTCAGTGAAGGTATGAGTTTTAAAATACTGCATTGCATGTCAGGTTCAGGTCAAGTATTAGAGAGCCAGCAATAGTAGTTGAGAGAGGTTCTGTATGCATGTATGAAATAATAATAACTATATTTATTGATATTATGATATATTTACCATGACATCAAGTCTGATACATTATTTTCACACATTTCTAAATAGAGATTTTACTTTCAAAGCAACATTTGTAAAATATAGATATATGACCTTAAGGCAATTTTTAAATCATTTGCCTAAAATGTTTCAGAGCAAGTATGAGGAAAAGAGGAAAAAAGAATTGGGGTTTTCCCCTCATGAAACAACATCTTTTTTGTAGACTGGTGGCAGGAAATAACAGTGAGATGCAACCCTGAGCCTGGTTTTAAATATTCTAATGAAAACCAGTTTTGAGCCGCAGCACGTTCTGCCCCTGACCTGCTCGTGAGGTGTGCCATGGAAAGTGCATTTGCTTCATCACATGCTTGAGTTGGCACCTGGTCATAAACCCAGACCACACTAAGGGTGCAAGTGCAGGAGGAGGAGGAGCTGATGGTGGGCAAGCCTGGCTTAGCCCTGTTTTGCTTGGCAGCTCTCAGCAGCGAGGAGGAAGGGACGCAGTTCCTATTTTCCTGTCTGAGTGTTGAAAGTTGTCAGCAATTTGCTCCATCAGAGCCTCTGCATTACCTCTGTTGGTGCAAAACCCTCCACTTAGCCAGCCAGGGCCAGCTGGGAAGGTGCAGGAGAAGCACCTGGGCTTCAGGTGTTTGTGAGTGCTCAGGGAAGGTCCAAACACCCAGGTGTGTCACATGGGCTGCAAAAGGGGCTCAGCTGTGCTGCCTTTTCTCACACTTCTCACTTCTCCTACCTCCACTCTCCCATCTTCAGGGATTGGAGCAGCCCTGAGGTGCCTCAGCATCTCTGCAGCTTCAGAACATGGGAAAGCTGGAAGTGATCCCTCTGCCAGAGGTGCTCTTCTCTCCATGCAGTGCCAGGTGAGGTGTTTCTTTAAGAATTATGGAAACTGCACCCAGTGTTGAGCCTTCAGCTGGAGCACTGTGTAGCAGTCTGGTCACTTGAGCTGGGTGAGTTTTTCCTGAATGTGGCATGGAGCAGAAGAAGGGTGGTCAGAGGAATGAAGGACCTGTGTTAGGAGTTTCTCTGTCTAACCAAATGAAACTAAAGGCTAAGGCTGGTTTCCATAAACATACAGGAAGGAGAATTGCTGTTTCACCCAAAGGGCAATGTTGGCATAAGAACAAATATGTAAGTTGTCCACAAATAGGTTTTTTAAGGTTTCTAAACATCAGAGAAGGGCCTTCTGCAAGAGCACTCTGGTAAAAATCTGGGGAACCAAACCTGGGAGCTCTAAGGTGCCTCTTGATCAATTTGTGAGAGGTGATAGTTTGTGATTGCCTGCAAAGGCAGGGAACTGGTCCTTGTGACTCAGGGCATCTCTCCCTCTCCAGTATTTCATCAGTTTTAAAGCCAGAAGAGCCCAATAGATCATCTGGCCTGAATTTCTGCATGATACAGGCCATAAATCTCACCCAGTTACCCTTTGATGAGCCCAGCAATTTGTCTGACTTTGGCATTATCTTACCATCACCAGAGAAAGAAACATTATATATCTCTCTGTATTTAAACAGATATAATTTTTGATCACTATTTAAAGAAAAGGGAAGGCACACAGAGGCACAAGTGATACATGCAGTATGGAAGATGAGAGAACTCATTTCACCTCTAGAAGTTCTTGCCTGGAGACTTCAGCCTAGAAGGGTTTGTCCAAAGGAGCTGGTTCTATTTCCCTTGAGGAGAAGAGGAGCTGACATTTTCTTGCCTCTGAACAATCCAGAGTGAGAAAGGTGAGCCAGGCAGATATTGCACATTGCAATATCCCTGCCTTTCCTGTCTTGTCACTTCAGGGGACCTAATGAGGGCACATAGGGGTGAAAAGGAACCCCAAGTGATCTCCATCTGTGAAAGCAAAGTCTGCTTATAGGAAAAATCTCATCTTTCCCATTTTACATAGAGGAAGGACATCCAAAAAGTAAAAAGCTTTGCTCAAGAAGTGAGCATTTTTCTAGGATTGTACAAAGATATGTGTGTGGTGTTTGAGGGCCACACTTGACCATGCTGTTCTGCCTTTGTCCAAACCTCTGAGAGCCAGATGAAGCCAACCAGTTTTTCATATAATCTGCTTCATTGGCAGTATAGTAAATGGCCTCTTAGCAAAGAGGTTTCTCTTTGGAAAGGATCACTGAAGAGTCGGAAAAGCAAATTAAATTAAGAAGCATAAAGTAGAGTGCCATGGGCAGAGGGCAGAAGAATATGCTGCTGTTTGCATGTGATCTCTAATAAGTCAAAGGCACTCAGTTTTTCCAGGAATATCTGAATACTTCCATACCTTATAAAAAATCATGGCACAGACTGTTTAGAGGAAAAAGCAAAAAAAAACAAGTGGGACCATGAGACATGATGCAATTTGCATCTAAATACCTTTTAGAGATAAGAACGTGCTCAGAGGAAAACACAGCATTGCCAGTTCACGAGACTTACTTTCTGGTATCTTTGTGGGAACCAAATGAATTGCAAAACATCTGCAAGGTCCAAAGTGTCAATTATGCCTTTATGTACGTGGAGGAAATGTCACATGATGGAGGCAGTCATTGGACATGGTCAATTGTAGGGTTTTATCCTTTGCTTAGCCTTAAAGCCTGGCTCAACAGTCAGGTTAGACAATGGCACTGTCAGAGCAGGAGATGGATCAGTTTGGCCACTCAGAGGAGGTGCTTATCAGCACAGAAAGTGTCCCAGCCTTGGACAGAGCTGACATTTCCCTTGCAAAGCCTGGCTCAGGGCTGCTTCCAACATGTAGGCTTCCAGATTTGCACGTCTAGAAGCAGCCAAACGAAAAACTGAGCACAAAGCACGGGCATCAGCTAGGATTTGCAAAAGGAGTCGTGCAAATGAAGTCATTTTCCAAAGCTTCCCTGAAATCAGAGCCGTGTTTCTTGGTAAGATTTCTCCTCCACAATTTATTTTTAAAAGTGCCAACTTTGCAGAAGCATCTTACAGGAACATATAAAAGGAGGTTGTGCATCATTCAAGGACCGTAGGAGCTGCCAAATGAGAAGAATGGTTTTGAAAGGCCCATATGTGTGACTCTGAATGCCAAATATCCTCATTTTAATGGCTTGTGTGTTACAGTTTATACTGAGCACTTCACCAAGTCCCAGCAATATTCTTTCTGGATTTGCAAACTTGCACTGCTTCTCCAGGAAACTTTTAAATCCAGCAACATTTGTAATACACAGTTTGTGTGTGTTTTACTACAGACAATGTCTGCACAAAGCAGCATCTACAGTCAGTAAAATAGCACAGAAATGTCACTGGCACCGTTTCCAGCTGTGCTCCAGGCCAGGCTCTGATCTCTAGTTTACACCATGGTTAATCACTCTCTACTCCATGCTATCCATGTGTCAGCTGATGTGTTTAGGTCCTTCAAAGCCCACACAGATGCTGTCAGAACCTGTGTGCAACAGCCATCTGCAAGAGGGGATCTGTAGGGGATATTTTTGTGGCAGTTAATGGGGAATATTTCTGCAGAACCAGCAGAGAATCCTGCAAAATGGGACAGTTTCTCCAAAGTCTGGTTTCTACGTTTGTGGAAAGAAAATCAACAGCCTGAACTGCATCAGCCTTGTCAACTCCACAGCTGCAACCATCATCCTCTTACTCTTTAATTATACATTGTCACATGCAGATTATTGGCATCAGCTCCCCTCCCATCATGGAAGCTTTGGACTGAGCTTGTAAACATTATTTTTAATTATTGTATTATTGCATCACTATGGATGCCTTTGTAAAGCCTGCGTGACTGGGCAAACATGCCTGGCTTCACTCTGAGTCTGTGTCCCACCAAATGGGATGCCATTTGCAAGATATGAGCCAGGCTGGATAAGAAAATGAGCAGCAGATGCGGGGGAAGGAGGAGGCAGGGAGAGGAAATGTTTGGTAAGAAGTAACTGACTCTTTATGGCACTTGTTCTTCTGCTGCTGGACTGTGGCATTGTTGGTGCTGATACCATCATGTAACCTATGCCAAAAAAAACAGGAGCCCAAGTTAGGTAACTTGTAAAAAGTCTTTTTAGGGTCAAGGTAGGAATCTGGCATGAGGGATTCTAGATCTGTGTGGTCCAGGCAAGGAGGTAAATGAGCAGAAAGGGAGACATGCAGAACAAGTGTTTTCTATTGCTTCAGAAAGTGTGCAGCCAAAAATGGAAAATAAACATTAAGAATTAAATCTATTCTGAATTGGAAGAGCCTTCACACTTTTAACTTGTATTTTTGTATTTAGTTAGCTGTGTTTACCAGTGTAATGGGAGATAGAGCTTTGGGGAGATTTTACCAGCAGGAAGAGCTCAGCCTCCTGCTGAACTCCTAATCTCTGTATCCTCCTGCCCTTGGCCTACAGAAGCTGTTCTGTCTCAAGTACTAGCCAAAAGCCTGGCTTAAATTCACATACCCAAGAGGAGAATGATGGTTTTGCTCTGGTTGTGCCAAGCTGTCAGTGACTAAACAAGTTATGACAAGGTAACCCATACACCTATAGAAGAAAAACAACTGGAAAACGGATGGAATTTGCTCTGCTGAGGAGGAGTAAGTTGCCTAGTAATCAAAATGACAGCATTTATTTAAAGTTAATACCAAGACAGGTATTCCAGGAAAGGGTGGAGTTCAATTCCCAGAATGGAAAGGATTTTTTTGGTGGGAGCAGATACAGATCATGAGCACTGTGAGATAAACCCAGTGGACAGGTCTGAAGTGCATCACTGCTTGGGATGGATTACAGCAACACAACTTTGGCTTCCATTTGTAAAGGCAGCAGGAGGAAAGACTGCCATACAAGACAGCTCTAGCAGCAAAATTACTTGAAGGGATGAATCCTGGAAACTGTTCTTAGTCTTAAATGCATGGCAGTAGTTTCTCTGTGCCAATGAAACTTGTTTGAGTAATATCTCTGCAAAAGAAAACATTTAATACAGTGTAAAACCCAGCATCTGATGGTGGATGGATCAGGCTCCAGCCTTCAAAACCTCTCTAAAGGAAAACAGTAAATGCCAGGAAGGGTCAGACTCTTGTCCATCATCTCTGTGGGAGAAAGTGGTTTATGTTTAGGGGAGGAGAAATCATACAAAACCATACAATTTCTAACTGGAGAAAGCTACCTGTTAGAATTTGTTATTTCTGTGTTGGTTGATGTCCTTTCATGTGCTTAGAAGAATTATCTGCCAACTGAACTGAACTCAAAATATTAGTGTGCAGTTCCTTCTCTTCTAAGATCTTGTCATCAAGAAAACAGCACAAGAAAGTGTTCAATGGACTCATACTGTTTTGGGTTCTTGAGAAGTTGCTGAGTAACCAACTGATAGGAGGATATCCCTTCAAAGCCAGTTGTGCATGAAAAAATGCAGGTTTGTCAGGAGAGAAACATGTATTTCTTCAAACTTTTATGCCTGTCTGGCAGATTCACTGCTCACAGATCAAATAAAAAGGTAATTTTTGCCATCATCAAAATGAGAATTCATTGAGATTGCATAAATCCAAGCCTGAATGCCTCCTGTCTGAGCTGGTGAAAATACTGTTAAGGGATGCAGTGGGAGCTGAGCCAAGTTTAGCACTCTCTTGGTTACACAGACGGTAAGATGAAGGTGGATGTCTCCAAGGAAACCAGGCTGCCACAGCAATTTGCTGCTAGATGCCACACTGTGGCTTGAAATGAATGGCATTTAGACTATGAACAGGGAAGGCAGTGGCTTAAAATAGCAGCTTTGCTGTTACTTCACCAATAATGATCTGGTGATTTGTTTCCTGAGTTGCAGCTTCTGAATGCATAGGGTTACCCAAAAGTTTTTGGGTTTCTTTGTTGCAAGGAGTTTTTTAGCTCTTTATTCGAGCAGGTGGGGTGGAGGTAGGAAGTGTGATCAAATTGCAAAGCACCCTGAAAGTGGACAAAACCTGGTTTGTATGCACCTGGCACGTAATTGACTTCAGCTTGCAGCCTCTGAGCACTGCTGTGCCCTTTGCCAGACCCATGATGCTCACAGGTGTGGGGCAGCCAAGCAGGAACACCCCATGAATAAAACTCCTCCCTCCTGGCTCTTTGCTACTCTTGTTATTACCAAATCCTTCTGCAGAGAGCCTTGGAAAACACCTTGTCCTGAGTGAGTAGTACTATCAGTGTGTTGCCAAGGAGGATGTAGAGGCATCCCTATCCCCTCCATCTGAGGGTGATGTTTTAATCTTTTTGTGTTTATTAATCTATAGAAGAATCAACAAAATGCTTCATCATCTCCCTTCTCTGTTAAACACAAGTAAGGAAAGCTTAGGATGGTATTTTTCTTGTGGTGTATTTTGGAATTGTTAGCTAAGTGGGTTTGCCTCTAGTAGAGAAACTTGCACTGTGCTGTTCATCAGGAAAAGATCAAGAGCAGAAAATGTGCACTGAGCTGCCAAAAAGGCCCCATCATCTGTGAAGTTACCCTCAGGTACACAGCTAGGTTTAGCCAGGTGTGCCCCACAGGACATGGAGTATGCAATGTTCCATTTGGCAGGTGTGTAAATGCTGCTGGTAGAGAATAATTCCAGCTCTTGTGTCCTCTAGGAAGCAGCCAAGGCAGATCAGACTGGGACAGGTTTTGGCATATCCTTCTCCACAGTCCTATGTCTTGATCCCAAATCTATCCATCTGTGTGCTCTTCTCCATCTCAGGGCTCCCCACTCACCCTGGGACTGCTCCCCCTCTCACAGACCCAAGCACAAAAACATGTTAAGGCAAGTTTCTCATATCTAATCAGCAATGGCAGGTCCCTGTGCTTCAATGAACCCTCCTGAAGATGGATTCTGGCAAAAAAAAAGTACCAGCCAGCCCAAACTATGGATCAGTTGAGGTCCCACCATAAGGCAACAATATTTTCCAAGTGCAGTCACAATCTTGTCCTTTACTTCTGCATATTTAGATTAAACTTTTTTCTTTTTTCTCTTTATGTGCTTAGTGTTGGCCTCACTAGTTGCCCTGTATTTTTATTTTTTTTTTATCTCTAATGTGTTTATTCAAATAACATTTGTTAAGATTTGAGCTTTATCCCCTCTGTTTGAATACTAGTCTTTTCCCTTTTTTGTCCACTTGTCCCTCTGGGATTCTGTATGTTTTGGTACCTCTTCTTTTTACTAAATACTCCTCTTAAAAATACTGCATTTGGTTTTGCATAATGGTAGATTTTGCTCCTGGAACAACTCTGCCACCTTTCTTTGGCCAAATTACACGTGCATCAGTTATTAATGAAACATTATCTAACATGACCCTCGGAGTTTTTAAAATCAATCAAAAAATCAACAAGTACTTTAGTACTTTAAGTACTTTAGCCAGATGACTGATAACAAAATTATTGTGAAAAAGCATTAGCCTCATTTAAAAATCACTTCAGGTGTTTTTGTGTAATAAAATTAAAACTGTACATACTTGTCTTAAAAACCATCAAGGTTGCTCATTGTATTCTCAGTGTTATCACTGGAGATTTAAATGTGCTATGTGCTCTGTGGCCAATTAAAACACTTGCTCTGTGATTTCTATTCTAATTGCTGCAGTCAGATTGGAGTCTGGGTCTGGAGTAGTTTGGGAAGAATGGAGCAGGTGGGAAGCAGGATGGCAACAAGGGTCAAATTTTGTTAATTCACAGATTAAATACAGGAATATGTTCCAGTGAAATAGAAATTAAACTTTAAGAAATCAAACCTTCTAGCCCAAACACATTGATAAATATCAAATTAGTCAGAACTTTATTATTGCCTTCAATAGTTTAAAAAAGCAGACAAAACAAGTCAAGGTTTTGGAAGTGCACCTGATGATCTCAACTAATAATTTTAAAGTCTCCCTTTATCTCAAAACCAGGGCAGCTCTGAAGTGCTGCATCAGGAAGGTGTCAGGTACAAACTGTTCCAGGGAAGGGAATGGAAGTTGTTTGAGAACTCCAGCTGCTGTGGGAACAGGAGCAGTACATCTCTAGTAGAGATCATCTCTACCAGTAGAGCACATCTCTAGTAGTAGATCTCTGTTTTCTCACTCCAGCATGATTAGCTGCTCCAAACACTCCCTCAGCATCTTGCAGGTACAGGTAACACCTGCATTAAGCATCAGAGCTGTGTCTCACTGGGGTTGAACAAGTGACTTTAGCTCCTGCTGGGTGGCTTTGGACAGGCGTCTCTGTCCCAAAATAAACTTGTTTATTTGCTGCCCCTTTTCCACCTGCAGCTCTTCCCTTGCAACCAGGCATAGCACAGGTTATCTCCATACCCCCATTTAATGAGTCTGGAGTAGCAGCTTCATTTCTGGCTCGAGGTTAAGGTCTTCAGGGCATAAGTGAGACTCCCCACACACCTCTTCACCCAGAAACACAGCAGCACGTTAGAAAATGTTGTCACTGCTTCTGTTTGTCCTGCCTCACTGCCTTTGGGTTTAACCCCAAAAACTGGGAGGTGAAATTGTAGAGACATGGTGCCACCTTACACATTTGTTCTTCTGCTCTCTCCAGGTGGATGCTCAGCAGCGATGCGTCCTTGGTGACTCCATTCCAACGCAGATTTTTGGAAAATGGTTCAAACCATTTTTTTTTTCCCTAGAATGCCGGGATGCGGGGGATGCAGGGAGTGCATCCCACGGCTCCCATCCTCCTCCACCACCTTTGTGGCTCGCCGCTCCAGCACAGCAGCCGGGTGGGGGCTGCGCTGGGATGTTCGCGGTTCCCGGGGGGAATTGCCGGGCGTTCTCTGTGCTCCCGGGGCGGGGGTCCCTGGGGAGGGTTTGCCCCCGCAGGGACCCTGGGGAGGGTCTGTCTGTCCCCGCAGGGTCCCTGGGGAGGGTCTGTCTGTCCGTCCCGGCGTGCGGGGCGCGGCGGGGCCAGCAGAGGGAGCGCACACGACGCGGTGCTGTTGCGGCTCCCGGCGGGGGCTGGGGGTGCTCGGCCGAAAGGAAGGAATTTCCCAAACCTCCCCGTCTCTCCCTTTCCCTACCCCGGCCGCAGCCCGCCCGAATATATTTGGTTTTTTTCCATCGTTTTTACGCTGCAAGGCGATCTGAGCAGTTCCGGAACCCGCGCACTCAGGGTTGTGATTTTGGGCTTTGTCCTCCAGAGCATCTCTTCTCTAACCGCACTACAAAATCCACAAATACCTTTTTACGCAGACATCAAATCTAGGAGTGTCACCCCCAGTGTGCCATTGATGCTTTATATGTGACCATCACCTCTGCAGCCCTTGGGAGCATCTCTGGTTACAAGTGCTGGAGCTCTCACTCTGATGGGATGTGCAGCTCAGAGAGTGAAAACTGAGCTCAGCCCCAAACTCCAGTGGCCCTTGACGCAGAATTGGTTGGAATGAGTCTTTTGCATGAAAACGATCACAATTTTAAAAGAAAACCAGGTCATACAAAGAAAACTCTTGAAAAGACTTAGTCATTAAAAAAAAAAATTTATTTCTGCATCTGCCACTCAGAAAGCACCAGCTGCTTTATAGACAAAATCCACCCCAAAGAGCCTGTGATGTGAGACCCCAGACTGCCAAACCAATGGGGAGCTCTTCCACCTGCACAGAAATCCACGGATTTCAGGGGAGCCTGCACGAGCCGTTTTGCAGGAAGCCAGTCACACAGATGGGCAATGTGACATTGGTTTATCCATTGCCCTTCATTATATTCTTAGCCCCCCTCTCCCGTGCCCTAGCTAATCTTTATTTTCCATGTACAAAGAGAGAAAATGGCTACTCCAGATGTCTCTAAGCTCCTCTCAAAAGCCATTATCTGGCAGGTCTCTCTGGAGGACTGTGCTAACTGTGGGAGTGTTGCTTAGTGGATAATAGTACCTATCCTCTATTTTCATGCTTCTAACAGTGAAAGATCTGGAGTTGTCTAATACATTTGCAAGCAAATCACCAAGACAAGCAATAGCAGGGATGATGGGGAAAGGAAAAAAAGCAAGTGTTGGAAGGACCTGGGCATTTTTGTGAAGGATTAAGACTAATCAAGCTTTGATCTGCAGAGTTTTTTTTTTTTTTTTCCTTTCCTTTCCTGACAAGCTCCAAACATTCCCTGCTCTTTGAAAGTTTCCTGCTCTCTACATTTGTGTTCTTGCTGTCTTTCTCTGACCTCTCTAAGACTTGGCTTGCAGCTGCCAAGGTTTCCCCTCCATCCAGGCTGTGAGTCTGTGGGTTGTTTCACTCCCAAGCTGTCTTCAACTTCACCTTCTGAATTTGGAGGGAGGAGACACTCAAAAGGAGGTAAAAAGAATGGTCTCTGGCTTGCAGAAGTCCTAAGTGTTTAGTGATGTGGCAATGTCTTCCAACACAGTGATTTATTCAGCCACTCCTCATTTCTGAGTGCAGTCCCATCAGAAGAAGGCAGAGGGGATCCATGTGAATGGGAAAGGAAGAAGCTTGTGTTATTCCTCTCCTGTGCACTCTCAGAAACCTGGGGCTCTTTGGAGGCTGACACAAGGCAGACCTGAAACAGGCTCATCCTGAAGGGAGTCTGTGATTGCCAGTACAACCTGTGCAATCAGAGACTGTGCCATCCTCTCTTACATTCCAAAGCATTTCCTACCCTCAGCCAGGAGTCCCTGCTGGCCCCAGCTGCACTCACTCCATGCTGTGGCTGGGGCCAGCAACACAAGAGGAATTGCAGCAGCTATGCAAACTTGTTCCACTGAGCTGTATATGTATTAATATCCTATCCAAATCCACCAGAAAGACATAAATATTGGGATTTCTGTGCTAAGGCTGGAGGGTGGAAAAAAACCTGTGAGGCTAAGTCAAATCCATATTATTCTTCAGAGTTTGCTAGTAGGCAGGGCTGTATCAGGACACAAGGTGGGCAACCACTCAAAGCAAGGGACTGCTTGGAGCAGCAAACCAGCCTGCAGTCTGTCTACTTTTGGACTATCTTTGGACAAAAAACCTCTCAGACTTTTCACCTTTTTACTAGAGAGGACACAGATTTACCTGTGCCTATGCTTCCAAATAATACATAAGTCAGATTTACCTTACTTTCTCCTACAGATCCCATGACTTAATAAAATGTAGGAATTGTTATTCTGTTTGTAATGTCTTCAAGACACTCAGCTTATTGTAGGCTACAGTATGGCTGCTGCCTTACCTAAGAAAAGGGTCTACAGCAGCTCAGGCAGCCTTTTCTTGCTGTTGGTACAGGTCTTTTTAGTCCTATTGATATGTGACAAAAATTATGCTCACAGCTGCAGGACTCTGACCCATGTGTGATATCAGGTTTGGAAGTGGTTGTGGCTAGCACATCGAGGGTAGCCAGTGGAGCCAAGCCATTGCCTTCAATTAGGTGGCCCACTTGGCTAGGGGTGCTGCTGCTTTGTTCTATAACCTTTACAATATTTTTTCTAATTGTCACATGCTTTTCCCTTTCTTTTACAAACCCAAGTCCATATTTTCTGTCTCCCTCAAGAATAAAACTCAACCTTTACCAGTGATAAATTCATTTGGGGGACCACAGAACATTATCATGAGGTAAAAATGAGGCAAAGATGCAAAATTAGCCTTCGTGCCACCCGTGTGATGAGGATCTATCCAGCTGTGGAGGGCTCTTACTTTACAGACAGTAGCACCCGCTGTGCCTAAAATACACCTCGAGGGCACAGCAGGGACTGTAACATGTTAGAACCCTGTGCTGAATCGAGAGCCAGCCCCAGTCCTTGCAAAAAGGGATGGTTGCTGCTCACAGCTTCAAGTGCAGCGCAGAAAGGACCTAAGAAAGAGGGGGAAAAAAGCAGGAAAGAGCTTATGCTTGGATGTCTAGGGCCATCTGCCACCACAGAAGTACAATACTGGATTCTTGAAATGTAAAAATAGATCTCAAAAGAGACATGTTTTAATGAACTGAACACAAAGAAACATGGTCGAAATAAACTGAAAACAGAAGCAAGGTTCAAGGATCTGTTTGTTAAATGAACACCCAAAGCCAGAATATGTTTTTAGTGCTGGAGAATGCTGGCTGTCTGGTTTCTGCTAAAGCCTCCAGTCTCTCTTTGGGATGCATGTGGGAGAAGGAGGGGTGAATGGCAGCCCTTGTTTGTCCTCTCTTGAGGAATCTAATTATGTATCAATTGATTTCAAAGCCTGGAATAGTAACTCTCTAGAAAACACTCGCTCAGAGACATTGTTCCAATTTTCGCCTGCTCATAATTTATTCACCTCCAGTTTCAATGAGAAGGGTGCTCCCTCATACTGATTCGCTCCCCGCAAGCTGCACAGAAAATCACAAGTTTGCGGACTTAAAAAAAGAAAACAACAAAACCAAACAAAACATGCACACACAGAGCAGCGCTGTGAGGCGAGGGGAAGGCGCCTGGGCAAGCGGGAGGGGACAAAACGCAGTTTCTGCAAGGCGGGGCTCAGGCTCAGCACCGCGGTGGGATGCCCAGCTGGGAGCACAGCTCCTGCCCTTGCAGTTTGGAATTACCGTGGGGGCGAGGGGAGCTGTGAGCCCCCGGGAGCATTGCCACTCACAGCACCGCAGGCTGCCGCTTGTCTCCTGTTGCTCAGCGTGCAGAAAAATCCAAAATGCTTCGGCAGCCCATCCTGCTGCCACCCTGCCTGCCCGGGCCAGCCGGCTCACGGCCATCCCGGGGGTCCCCCTGCACCGCGGCTCTGCGGGACGCCAGCAGCCCCCAGCCACCCTAGAGCGCCCCACGCTTGGGTCCCCCCGCGTCACCCCCGGCTCAGCCAGGGAACGGGGGTGACCAAGCTGGACACTGTTATCCCACGGGCCATGTGCGTGTGGATGGGTGTGTGGGTGTGTGTTTAGGGTAGGGGGGTCTCCCGAAGCCACAGCCTTGGCTCGCAGCGGGAGGCACCCGGTGCCCAGCGCCGCTCCCTTGTGCCCACCCAGGCCAGGCCCGCGGCCCCCAGCCGGGCACCCCCTCCCGCAGGGCTGGGCCCCCCAAAATCCCCGCAGCAGCAGCGGGCTGGGCGGCTGGGACCCATCCCTCCCCCCTCCCCAAAGCAGCCGAGCCACGAGTCTCCTGTCATTCAGCCTTCTGCCCGGCTGATCACTGTGAAAAGAGCCGCCCCGGTGACAGAAACACATGAATATTGACTGCAAACAAACCCCGGGGGAGCGGCACCTGGGGGGCTGCGAGCGCCGCTCGCCCCCGCCCGCGGGAGCGCGCTCACCTGCGCGCGCGTGCACGTCCAGCCGCGCACGTCCAGTGCATGCCCAGCAGTGCATGTCCACACATGCATGCATGTCCAGCCGTGCAAATCCAGCAGTGCACGTCCAGCCCTGCATGCCCAGCTTTGCATGCTCTCACACCCATGCGTGTCCAGCCGGGAATGCCCACTCACACATGCATGCCCAGCAGTGCATGCCCACTCACACATGCATGCCCAGCAGTGCATGCCCGGCCCCGCACGCCCTCCCAGCCCCGGCCGCTGCCGCCCCGGTACCTGCGGCGGGCCGGAGCGGCAGCTGAGTCCATATAGCTGGTGGGTTATAATGGGGCTGTCCCCCGGGGGGGAGCGCCATAAAAGAAACATGTTTCATTTACAAGCTTCCCCCAGCTGGCCCCCGACTTTAGTCCTTATTCCCTTTCTGGAGGGGAGATGGGGGGGAGATGGCTTGCCCCCCCCCCTCCACGCCCTCCCTTTTCATGTATCTACCCCAGGCCAAAATCTTTGCTTTCACTTCCAAATCCTCAAGCTTTCCCGGTTTAAAGGCAAGAGTCATGAGGGAAGGGAGGATAGGAGACAAAAACCCTACCCCGCACAATTTTCCATCTCTCTTGGGACGGCGGCATCCCTGATTATCACTTTCCTCTTTATCATCTCCATTAAAAAAACCCAAACCCTAAATTATTAATAATTGCTTTAGAAATCTACTTTGGAACAACCCTTCGCCCCCCTCCCCTCGAATTAAATAAACAGCATCTGGAAGCTGATATATCACCAAATGCCCCCCTCTTTTTTTTTCTTTTTTTTTTTTTCCTTATTTCTTCCCCATTGTTTAGGAATAGGGCTATAAATAACGTGTCGGGTGCGTTTTATGGACAAGCCACGTTTCTAAGGTGTCCCCCCCGCTATACGGTCGGAGCGGGGTGTAGGGTCGGGGGTGCAGGGGGCCGGCTCCCCCCGCCAAGCCCCTATTAACAGCCTATTACTGCGGGTGGGGGCAGGGAGGTGCAGATTTAAATGGCCTCTCCCCCCTCCCTTCAAACGCAGACAATTTTGATGAGTGGGTTTTTGTCCGGATGGTTTGTAATGGTGCCTGTTTTGGGGTGTCCCGGGGGGTCCGGGAAGCTTTAATTCGCTCACAAAGGCTCATTTGCAGGTCAATGCCATGGCACACTCGCCTCTCCCCTTTGCCTAAATCTCCTTTTGTTCCCCATCGCCTGCTCCTCATGCCAGATGGCCGCGGAAAATGCTAATTTTCTCTCTCGCTCTCTTCCCCCCCCCCCCCCCCTCCGCTCCGTTTTTCTTTTTTTTTTTTTTTCTTTTTTTTTTCTTCTTTTTTTTTTTCTTTTGCATTTAATTGCAGGCCTTTGCAGATGGGGGCTGCGGAGTGTGTGCTTCATTCAAATGAGGTTTGCTTTTTGGTTTCCAGGCACGTTTCTAAAAGTCCGATCTGAGTCAGGCAGGGATTAGCTTGACAGGGAAGTGATCAGATTAAAATCCGTGCATGAGCTCGGCCTCCTCCCTCCCTCCCTTTAAAGCTCTCCTCCTTCCCCGCCGTTTTCCTCTAAGGAAAAAGGAAAATTCTTCCTGAGCATCTTGCCATCGGTGGGGTCATCAGGCTGGATTTGCCGTGAAAATAAATGTTTTCTCTCTTTTTCAAACTTTCTTTCGAAAAGGCGAGCGTTGGTGTTGATGGGAGGTGTGGGGCGGGTGCCACCACAGGTCTGAGTCTGGGAGGGTGGGGACGGGGACTGCAGAGCACAGGAGGATGGGGACTGCGGGATGGACTTGTCCTCAAAGGGACCTATGCTCAAATGTTCTTTTTGGACCTTTGAAGTGCCTTAAACACGCGCTGAAATGCTTGTTCTCAACAAGGAAAAAAGTGCCAAAAGAGCACCTTCATCACCTTAAAGATAGATAGCTAAATAGTGCTTGCAGCAACTGCCCAAGATGAAACGCAGAGTCCTTCTCACAGTTGCTGCTGTACGGGGTAAGCCCTGTGTCTGAGCTGCTCCTTTTTATGGGTATTTTGTGGGTACGTGCAACTTGAGGGGGGATGCTGCTCTTCTTCACACAATATCAAGGTGATTTTGTCTCTGGGGTAGAGGTGGGCTTGGCTCCTGAATTTTCAGCAGGAAGGAGCCTTGTTCAAGGCAGGTCAGCCAGACAAGGATTTTAAGGCACCTGTGCATTTTGGCACTGGGTTTGGAATTGTGCTTTACAGCCAATCCCTCAGCAGCAGGAAAGACCCGAGGATCTGCCCCAGTTGCCGGTGGGGTTGGATGTGGTTTAAGGCACCACCAAGATTTCCAGATGGGCCAAGGCTCAGGCTGTGCACAGCTGTTGGGTGGCTCATTGTGAAATCAGAGGTGGCACCTCCACAGAGCTGGAATAGCTTGGCAGGTGAGCATTGCAGTCTGGGCTCACAAAGGTACACATTGGGAAAAGGAGATTGATGTCTGAAAAGTTTTTAAACTATGTAATGGTGCAGAGAGGCAAACTTAACACACAGCTTATCATTTTCTGTGCAGTCACAAACCTATACTTGATTTTCCCCCAAATTATTTGTTTTGTTAGAGCAAAATGCTGATATTTACTCACTGATCATGTTAATCAACTGCATTGCTTGAGTTCTCCTTAATTTTTCTGGCTTAATTAAAGCCAGCCTGCAAACACTGGTCCAGGTGTTATCCATGGCTGACAAATGGCTGGCACAGACACCTGGATGTGTGTCTGCAGGCTGGGGGAGCAGCTCTGCAGCAGCAGCTGGCTGTCAGTACAAATTTATACACATACATACACACATATATATATATAAACATACATATAAATATATGTATCAGTCATATACATATATATATATATGTGATTGATTGTACCCCAAGAGAAAATCCACAGCTTCTACTTTAGAACTTTAAGGTGTGAAGGAATTAATTAGTGCCTTTGCCTACCAGGTATGGTTCTGAGGGAAGGTGGGGAATGTGCATGCCATCTGCTTTTTCTTCTCTCATTGCTGGGAAATCACAGTTGATCTGTTAAAATGAATTATTGTACTATCCTAATATTTATTATATTGCATTACTCTAATGATTATATTATTTCTGATATTGCATTGCACTAGTTACAATTAATAGCTTGATGTGAGTGTATGGAAGCATTCTCTCTGGGTTAGCTTGCAAAAATAAAAGCAAAATTACAGTAGAAAAGGATTTAATCCTTGTATCCCTTAAATCTTCAGTAATTATTTATTTCTGTGTCTCTCTCTCTTAAATTTGTGTTGGGGAGGGGCAAATCCCATATATTCTGGATTTTTGTTTAAGTTAGGTTTGTTTCTCTAAGAATTCAAGAACATTTATTTGCTTAAAGGCTTGCCAGTAAAAAGGCCCCAGGTCTAATCCCCTTTCTGCTACACACCAATGAAACTTAGGGAACTCTTTGACTATTGACTTTTTCACGTGGAAACCGATCTGCTCAAAGTGAAAAGAAACCATTTCTTGGAGGGGGGAAGAAAAAAACTCTGTGCAACTCTGTTTTGAAGAAGTCGTCGTTCTTGGCCTGTAGAGTAGCAGCAGAAGCAAAGGCTTTTTGATCCTCAGATTTGTAAACTTGTAGACATAATAATGCCATTTCTCTAGTGTTAGCAGGTGTCCTGTCTGGAAGTTGCTGCCTCAGCCTCCAGCAGAGCTGGGAATTAGAAAATTGTCTGTCTTTCCTGAACCGTGAAGTGCTGCTCTTAAATAAAGGCCAGGTCAGATGTTAAAGGGACATTCTTGTCTCCTGAAGCCGAAATAATCTACAGTCACGTCGAGAAATGAAGGCATCCTCCTCCCAAAATGGTCAATCTCTTTATCTCCCATTATAGTCCACAGGGTCAAGAAAAAGCCCCTTCCGTGCCGACATTTTGCAATATTTCTGCTAAGTCTGTAATTAATCCGGTTCTGCATAGCTGAATTTCAGAGAAATATGATAATTGGAAAAGTTTTATTCTCTTCCTCTTTCTTTTCCTCCCCTCTGCCACCCCCCTGCTGTCCTTCCTCTGATGGAATAGTTCAGCGAACTTTGATCAAGCATCATATACAAATTCTCTGTTTTCTCTCTCCTTGTTAATAGCTGTTAAATAAAATTGGGATTATTATTTTTAATCCTGTGCAGTTTAAGATAATTTTTGCACCAAGTCCTCGAAATCCTGCGGACAGGCACAAAAGCCAAACCAACAAGCATGTCTTTCAACTTGCAGCTAACTCCTCCTGGTAAGGTGTCTTTGCCCGCTGTGTTTTATGGGTGTTTGCTAACAGCGATTGTTATGGAAATGATCCCCAAATCTCCTGTTGTATCCCCCCCGCAGAGGTGACTGCTGCTGCTGGGGCTGTGCTGTGCACCGACAGCAAACACGGATGGCTGCTTTTATTTAATTATATATATATAAATTTTTTTTATTTATTTATTTTAATTTTTTTTTTTCTGCAGTGGACAGGCTGTGCCTGGCCGTGTCTCCAGGGAGCGCACAGCCCAGCAGTTTTGCTGGTGGGGAGAGAATTGCAGGGTGTTCCCCCTCTTCCCCCTGCCCTGCCCCACCACTCACAGACTGGGAGCTGGAGGGGGAATGGGCAATTTGATAGAAGAGCAGATTTTGCAGATGCCTTTTGCCATCTCAATTCAAATTAAACATTTGTTTCCCTGTAACATCCATTAAGCTGCATTCCCTGGGTTCCTCACCAATGCTGCAGAGGGTGGTGTGGAAATCCTGTATGTTTTGGAGAAGAGGGGTGAAAAGCAGGAAGACAGAGGTGTGGGTACCACTGCACCCTCTCCTACAGCTCTCCAACCAGAAAACCATGGTCCATAGCAGCTCCTAAATTTTGGTCTTGGCATAAAAGTTGGGCTTCCTCCTTTGAAGGGATATGTGTCTGGAGTCCCTCAGTCAGCAGGAAAAAGAAACATGTTTTTCTTCCTGATGTGCAGTATAGAATAGAGAAACAGAGATCAGTATTCCCAGTCTGGCTCGCTGTGAGCAGGGTGAGAGAAAACCAAAAACAAACAAAAAATCCAAACCTTTTGGGATCACCAGTCAGCAGATGGAAAGCTGTGCTGCACTGGCAAAACTGAAGTGATGTTAACTAGATCCATGTTTGAAAACATTTTGACTGAAGGTCCTAAGAAAAGCTGGCTTTGCTAAACCAATTACCAAATGTATGAAAACAACTTAATTCGTGCTCATTGTTTTCCAGAATAAATTGCTCTAAACCTCAGTTCCCAGTAAGTCTAAGGCTGCCTGATGTGACCCAGACAGGGACTTTTCCTCAGAACTTTCATGTCAAAACACATGCAATGGTGGGGATGTATTCTCGGGGAAAGGTGTTTTTTGGTTTCATTTGTTGCTTTTTGAGGTGGCTGATTCACACATTTATTGATACCAGCCCCCACGGCTTGCAAGAGGAGCTGCATGCTATGTGCCTCTAATCCAATATCAGCCAAGAACAGCCCCAAACAAAGCACCTTCCAGTTCTGATAAATTCTTCTGCTTCCCCCACCTCACAGCCAGGCACAGAGGTGATTTCCTAGCCTTGCTGTGGTGTCAAGGGTGCTGGTGACCACAGGCTGGGGCCGAGTGGCTGTGCCTGCAGGAGTCCAGGCAAGTGGGCAGCAAGGAAAAAAAGATCTGGCGAGGGGAAAAGACTTGTCAAAGCTCAGGCAGTGATTTCTGTTAGTGCAGGGGCTTGGGAAAAAAAAACAATTGAATGTTTTTAGGTTCTTATTGCAGGTTACAAGAAATACCCTGGCGTGATTGATGAGGAGCAGGCGAGGATGAGGGAAGACGGGGCCTTGGCTCTGCCCCCTTGTGTCTGTTCACCATGATAAAATCTTCTAATTAAATGATGGCTTTGAGTGCACAGAGAGAACGGTGCTCACTTTAATGAGCAGTTGCTCAATTTTGTTTTTCTCGATGTTCAATGGACGGTGCTATGTCTTATTAACTGGGCAGTATTCAAACCCTGCTCAAAGACTTTATTAATGTCCCCACCAGATTTGTACAGTGCTGCCCACGGTAGTAACCCAGCACTTTCCAAACATTAATGGATCAGCATGTAAGTGATGAGTGTTATTATCCCCATTTAACGATGGGGAGACAAATAAAAAGAGATGGCAGCTAATAATTAATTTGGAGTGTTGGTCCAAGGTACCCCATAGCTGTTCCTTTTCAAACCATGAGCTTCATTTGGCCAAAACCACATGCAGAGCCAGACACTGTGACCCTGGCTGCAGCTGTGGATGCTCAGCACTTTCACAAGTCAGACCCCAGCAGCTCGTATCAGCTGCCCAAAAAACCTGGGCACAATTAATGTCTGCTTAAGAAAACTTGAAGCACCTGGCCCTGAACTGCACAAAGCCTCTGTGGCAGGAACAGGTCAGGAGGAGCCAACTGTTCTCTGAAGAATAAAGGCTTGCATTCAAGTCTTTGCACTGGATTAAATAGGAAAGCATCCTTTAGCCCCTCGCTTTGGTTTCTCTGGCAGGAGTTTATCCAGCAGTTTCACCTTTGCTGCACAGCCCAGATCCAGTCTGAAAGGTAAAGCACTGGGTGAATTGGGTACTGTGTGTCCTGGGGGAAGAATTGGTGTGTATGGCTGTGAAAATGCACTGGGAGCAAAATATCTGGGCTGAAATTGTACAGAGAGTTTGGGCACTTCCAAAACTTGAGGGTTTTTTCCCAATCCTCCTTCTCTGTGTAATACAGGTGTGATGTGTGTGACAGGGAGTATCAAACAGGGTAAAGCAAATCTGGTAGGGGAGAGTGAGTAATCCTGTGGTGATGTGGATGAAACCTACTGACTCCTCAGCAGCTCTGGAGCAATTTTAGATCCCACACTGGCCTGGGACATAGGAACTGAAAAGAGGAGATTATTGTTAGCACCCATCTGTGAATGAATTGAGGAGAGGGATAGGATGCTACTGGATGAGTTTCATGGGTGTTTGCTGACAGCAGCGATGTGTTGGGGCCAGGCAGCCTCTGAAGGAATGTACAGGGTATAATTGTTGTGGCCTGTTCCCTTTTGTCCCTCCCTTGGTGCACACCAGTGGAATTTTGTGTCCTCTGCCCAGCCTCTTTCAGTGTACCAGAGCCACACTCCTGCTCCACCCATGCCTTGTTATCCCAATCCTGGATGTCTTCTGGCACTGCCTCCTCATCCTCCTGTTCCCTCTTCCTGCATCCCCATCCTGGAGACTGGGGCCCACATGGCACCACAGATGTAGATTTGAAGCCACTGGTTTTCCTGGAGCAGAGGATTGGCCACATGGATTGTGGAAAGTGGGTCTGAAATTTGGTCTGTTCTGTGTTTAAAAGAGTTTGAGTTGTTTTTGATCTCAGCAGGGCCTGCTTCAGGGCTTTTACATTCTATACAGCTCATCTAACTGTTTTGGTATCTTTCACTCTCTTTTCCCCCAAAAACTGTTCCAACCAAGGTTTCTTGGAAACATATGGTTAAGAATCCCCCATGGTTCAAAAAAACTACAGAATAAACCAAAACACAAAGAACTTTCCATTAGGAATTTCACCACTGACACCAAAAGAGCTTGTGTATTTCAGTATTGGATACTGTGTGTGTGTGGAGAAGATACTTTATTCTTCTCCATCTTATCAGAGTCAGATATAATCCTAACCTTTCATCTTAGCTAAGGACTTCTGGTTTGTGTTTTGGCTCCCTCTGTTTCTAAAGTATTTGTCAAGAGTAACATTTCTGGGCAGGTACAGGAGGGCAAGATGTTGGAAAACCATTTTAATTTTATCCTGTAGCAATAGTTGACTTTAAAAAAACCTTGTTCCTGGATGAATTGTTTTATACTTCCTGGTTAGTTATTTCTTGTATGTATATATATTTATATGTGCGGCTACTCTTCATATCTGTTTCTTTGCTTTAAAATGGCCAATCTAATTTGCATCTCTCTTTGTGAATCCTGTGTAGCCATCCTACCAAGCAATCACAACTCATTGCAAATTAATTTTTTATTTCTGTGTCAGAATAAGAAATAAGAAATTATTCTTTAAAAATGATGGATTTTTTTCCCCCATTCTGTTACATACACCTCCTGCTCATTAGCAACAAATATTTGCTGAAGAAGTGGGAAGCAGCTTTTTGTTTCTTTTAAGTGATAATAGAACAAGTTTTGGCCCAGAAAGAAAAGTTGTGGCTAGGAAGGAGAATGATTCCCAGTGTCAACCATATGTTGCATTCATCTAACTGAAGTGGCTTAATTACTGGTACATGTTGCTGAGCTCATAAAGATATCTTTTTGCCAAGATTGTTTGCTGATAATTGCATTCCCTTAAAAAAAAAAAAAAATTAAAAATCTGAAAAACTTCATCCCACCAAGCTTCCCTTCCAGTCTCCCTTCAGCACCCTTTCCCTTTAGGTGCCCACCACAGATTCACATCGAGAGACACTTGTATGAAAAATTTCTGGAGGTCCAGATTTGTTATAGCTCCTGTCCTGGTCTCTCTTGGCGCAGGGGAGGACCTGCAGTAGCCGTGCTCTGCTCCCTGGGAGAGGCAGCAGTGGTGATTTTGGAGTAGATTATTCCTCTAATTGCGTCGCTGGTTTCAGTCTGGGATTAGGGCAGCTCAAATAATGACCTGACTTTTTGTAGCTGTAATGAGCAGCAAGCTCGGTCCTTCAAGACCCCTGATATTTTGAACCCTTTCCAAAAATATTCCTGTCGTCAAATCCAAAGTGGAATTTGGGATTTAGCGCTAAGGGGTAAGTGGGTTGGTGGTAACAACCGGCAGCCTCCCTCCGCTTCTGCCTATGCATTCTCATGATAAAGGGCACTTTAAAGCCCCTCTGACAATGAATGAGTCCTAGTTAAATATTTCAAGAACTTCTTTACATGGTTTCCTCTGATGCATGTACTGTTGAGACATCTGTCTTCCGTACTAATAAAGTAGTCTAGATTTAAAATGAACTTCATTGGATTGCTTTGAAACTATAGGCACATATGGTTCATAATTAGCTGGATATCTCTTATAGTTAAATGATTTTTTTTCTCTCTCCCTCTCTCTCTGTCGCCCATTCGCATCAATAATAGAAGCAAACAAAGTTCCAATTGTTCCCTGTTGCGGGACATTATGTGCCTGAATAAATGGATGTTGGCTGTGTCTACATGGATTTGCCATATGGCTACAAAGGCCGAAAGAATAGGGGCAGTGTGCTTTGTGCCGGGGCTCGGAGGGCCGGCCGGGCTGGGTGGGGCAGGGCGCGGGGGCGGCCGCACACCTTCCCGCACCCCCGGGCGCTGCGGGACCGGCCCTCCTGTGCGGGCTGCGAGCCCCGCTCGGCCGCTGCCCATCCCCGGGAATTACTGCTTTAGAGCCCCGTGCCTGAGCTGTCCCCGCGGTGAGAGCTTCCCTCCTGGGCACACCTCGTGGCTCCTCCGGCCGAGGTATTTGGGAGCTCGGAGCAGGGATCTTTCATTGCAAAAAGTCTATTATTAGTTGCGGGCTGGGACAATGGAGGTCCCAAAGGCACCTGCTTTCATGAAAGCGAGAGAAAAGCCCATAAATCCTGGAGGATCCAGCTGCCTCACTCCGGGTATTGTTGGCTTTCATAAGGAAAGGGAAAAGCTATTTTTCTTTTCAAAGCGGGGGAAAATCGTATTGAGTCAGCGGCCACTGATGCGGGCGTGTAAAATAATCCCGTTCTGATTAAGCGATCATGGAGCTGGAGGTAATCAATGTTACTTTTACAGCCAGGAGCGTTTGGCGGCCGTGACAGCGGGGGGAGAGGTTGGGGGGAAAGGGGGGGCAGAGAGGAGCGCAGTGACGGGAGAAGACGATGTGGGCAAACCTTGAGCCTTATTCACCCTGAACCTCACTCTCCGAGCTCCCTCCCCCTCCGTGGAAGTGTATCATACACAGATCAGAAAGCCAGGGAGTGACGCCCTCTTGGTCCGCCCCAGCTGCTCGGTCCAGCGTGGGGGTGCAGCATCTCAGAGGTGCGAAATTGGGGAGTGGAATCGGAAAGGCATAAATCAGTCCAGCCAGTCCCCACGTCCTGGTCCTCCTCCCCATCTGCGCTCTCCAGCATCCCGATTCTGCCCCACCTGCAGCCAGCAGCAGCCCTGGCGTGTCCGCCTTTCTCGGGCACGGCAGCTTTGGGATCAGAGCAGGGCGTGCGCCCCAAGCCCATGGGAGCGCTGGAGCGGATCCCGCGGCTTCCACCTGCCCTCGGGCCGCAGCGATGCCGCAGAGTGCTGCTGGTGGCATGGCTGTGACAGCACGGTCACCAAAGCACTGTCAAAATGCTGCCTGCTCCGTCTCGTGGGAAGGTTTATTTTGTGTGAGTGTTGTTTTGCTTTTGACGTCTTTGAGGGCGAGCTGAAACTGCTGCCTTTCCTAGAACTGTTGTGTGTTTGTCCTGTAAATCATTGCTGGGCAAGAGGTACCAGGAAGTGCTTCCCTGCAGTAGCCAGGGCTCTGGGCTCCAGGCTGGGGAGCGAGGACGAAAGAGGGGGAGGGGGAAGGTTTGTACAGCCACGACAGGGGCAAAACCCCGAGCTGAGGCCATGAGCACCAGCCACCCCCCGAGGCTGTGGTGAGGGGGGCGGCCCGGCCCCTCCAGGGGGGCACATCCAGCCTCGGCAAGAAAGGGCGAACTGTTCAAAGTAACCATTACGACGCGCCCAAAGTCAGGGTGTGATAAAGGGCGTGTGCTCTCCTGATGCTCGGTTTACTCCGGCAGCACTCGGGAGTTTGAAGTTGTTTTTAAGGGAACAGTCTCTCCTCGCCCCTCCGAGCCGCACGCCCGCTTTTCGCTCCTGGGGTACCCCGGGGACAGGGGGGACCCCCCCTCCTCCACCGAGAGACTCCGAGCTTGGGCTCTCCCGCCCAAGCAGCCCTCCCCCCGGACTTCCCCTCCAACACACACCAAGCAGGCTTGCGGCAGTTTCCTGACGTTTATTCAATTTTATTACTGAAGTTGGTGGCATTATTTGCAATGGCAGTGGTACAGACCGGCTCAGGATCCATTTAAACAGATTTGTCTTCAAGTAAAGTCTAAAAAAATGTTTTGATTTATAGCTACATCTTGTGAATGCAAAAAAAGGAAAAAAATCCACTATAAAAATAAATTTACATTTTGTGAATAACAAAAGCAAATATAGTGCCCTTTGGCTTAACCAAAAGAAAAAAAAAAAAAAAAGACTATTGGATGTCAAAGTTATCCACGTTTCTGACATAAATAGAAAATATAAGTTAGTATAACTCTTAAAAAAAGTTTTGTACAAATATACACTTGTTTTTTTAATTTTTCCTTTTTTTTTTTTGTTTGCACTGAGAGCTCAGCAGAGATTAAACATTTCTTATAAATGACTTTTAAAGCTTTACACTTCTGGCCAGTGTACTCACATTAGGCATTAATACATTTCTGTACAGAACGTCATACATTGCACTGTTGTACGGTAACACTGCTCCGTGCGCGGCCGGCGCTGCGGCTCCGCTCCGGTTCCCGCTCCGGGTGCCGCTGCCGGGCCGGGCGGGCGCGGGGGGGTCCCGGCTCGCCTCGCCGCCCGCCCCGGCCCCCCGCGCCTCCGGGGCGTCGCGCCTCCCGCAGCGGCGCGCCTCTCCCGTGGGTGCAGTAGTGCAAAAGGCTGGAGAACAAAAAGGAGGAGGGGGTGGAAAAAAAATAAGCAGGGAGGAAAAAAAAAAAAAGTGCTTGTGGTGTAGGAAATAAGTAAGAGAGCGCCGCAGAAAGCGGCCGGACACCGTCGCCTCACCTGGCTCACCGGAGCCGCTTGCGGGGGGTCTGCTCAGCCGGCACGGCGGCGGGGGGCGGCGGGCAGCCGGCGGGGCGCTCCGCCGCCGCCTTGGGCTCCGCCGGCCTTTTTCTCCTCGCGAAGAAATCTGGATGGGGGACGGAGAGGAAGGAGGGGTCCGTCAGCCCGTGCGGCGGGCCGCCCCCTGCCCGCGCCCCCCGGCTCCCCACGCACCTGTGATGCGGGCGGTCGGGCCCCTCCGGCGGAGCCGCACGCCGCGGCGGCGGGGCGCGGCGCGGTTCTCCCGGCTCAGCCGCCCCCCGGGCCCCTTGCCGGCGGCGGGCGGCGGCGGCGGGGACGGCGGCGCCCGGAGGAGGGGGACGCGGCACCGTCCCACCTGCAGCGTCTCCCGGTAGAAAGCGGGCACGGCGCCGGCCTCCACCTCCTCCCAGCGCAGGCGGCCGGGCCCGGGCAGCGGCGTGTCGGTTTGGAAGTTGTAGTCCCAGCGGCGCTGGTCCTCCTCGCCCATCTCCCGCAGGCGCTCCCGCAGCTCCCGGCCCAGCTCCTCGTGGTCCACCGGCCCGAAGAGGCTCCTGCAGACGGGGCTGCGGCCGTGCCCGGCCAGGGCTCTCCGGGCCGAGAGGCGCTCCAGGGCGGCGGCGCCGGAGAGGTGCACGTTGGACATCGCCGCCGGCCCGGGAAGGCGTGGGTGCCCCCCCGCCGCTCCTCTCCTGCCGTCCCGTCCGCTCGCTCGCTCCCTGGCGCTCAGACCGGCCGTGCCTCCCGCCTTTGAACCCCTGCCCCCGGCCGCTGCCTTTTAAACCCCGCTCCCCGCGAGTGCGAGCAAAACACCATTAGCATAATAGTGTTTCCCTGACGCCGGCCCGCCGCGATTGGCGGGGCCCCCCCGCCGCCCCCCGGCCCCCGGCGGCAGCGCTGCTGCCCGCGCCCTCCATTGGCTGCGCGGGGCAGCGCCGCGCCGCCGCCGGCCGCATTGGCCCGCTCCGGCCCGGCCCGGCCCCGCCGCGGACCGGGGGGCGGCCCCGCCGCTGGCCCGGCCCCGGAGCGCGGCCCCGCTCCCTTTGTCTGCCGCCGGCCGCGGCTCCGCCGCCGCTTCCAAGCCGGCCGCTTTCGGGCTTGTTGTTTTGGTTTTTTCTTTTCCCCCGCTCCGTGTTACCTTTTCCGAGTGAAGAGTGCGTGTGGGAGTGTTTTTTGCAATTATTTTTACTATTATTTTGATTGGGATTTTTTTTTCTCTCCTCGAGGAGTGTCGCCAGTTTTTTTTCAGCATCCGTGGAGAGCGGGGGCTTGGGGCGGGGGAGGTGATGCGAGTGGAGGAAAACGGGATCGTTTCTGGCTCAGGGATTTTTATTACGCTGCTGCAAAACAAAGCGAGATGCTTGCAGATTTCAAAACAAGCTGAAGGCTATTTTTAAAAATAGGGCTTCTCAGCTGCATGGAAGTAATAACTTGCAGCCTAGTGAATAGAAGTACATGAAAACCACAGCATTTTCCTCTCCTGACTTTAAAACCCACATAATACGTGTTTGTTCACTGCAGATGAACTAATCTCGCTATTGTGTTGCCAGGGATCAGCTGGCTTGTGCTTTACATTTTCTGCAGGTCACTGCAATCATTGCCTTTTGTTGCTTTGGGATGGAGGAGTATGAAAGGAAAAGAAGGGGGAGCATAATTGACACCGTGCTAAAATTGGTCCCAGAACATCATCACAGTGTTGATGAGCGTCTCAGAGGATCATCATGGCAATGATTTTTTCATCTGCAGACAACAAGAGAAATTATGAACATCTTCCATGCAGTGTGTTTGGGGACCTCCTCATTCCTCATGTCCCTATGGCTCTTGCCTTTTGGGAACTTGGATGGTTTTATTCCCTAGAAGGAATTAAATTAATATTAATTCCTGGGATGTGCTGGCTCTGCAGAGACTGCCCCAGATGCTGGCTTGCTGCAGGGCTGGAGGGATTGCAGGTTTAGGCCCCTTAGGACAATGGTGCCACAGGCAGGTATGCTTCAAGAAGGGCATTTGTCTTTGCATCCATGGAAAGGCCTTGCCAGGGGCACCAAAGTAAGTCTGAAGTGTTTCCACACTGGTCCCACCTCTGTGCCAGAGCAGCCCTCCAGCACTGCTGGGGACCCTCACTCCTGCACTTGCCATGCTGGTGAGAGGCTTGTGGCAGCTGGGACAGCCCCTGCCACCTCCCAGGTGCTGCACCTTCAGCGGTGCTTCCAAAATCTGCCTGCACCAGGAGGTACCAGCAGTGCCCGTGGGTTTGGACCCATGGAACCAGGGCTGGCTGCTGCTGGCAGAGAGAATGTTGGAGCCTGGCTCACTGCACAGGAAGGATCTATCCTTGACAGGTCTGATCTCCTGAAGTAATTTCCTGATGTTTGTGGGGACAGGTGGGATGCTCAGTGGGAAGAGTCAGTAATTTGGTGACCAAGAGAAGATGCAGCAAGAGCCTTCAGAGTCCAGATCCCCACTTGTTTCCTGGGCAGGCATGGAGTCACACCTGGCAGAAGATTTTGCTGACCACTGATAGAGACAGACCACTTCCATTTCACTAATGGAGATACCACTGGTGTTTCAAGAAATGTGAAGACTTTTTTCTTTTAAAGATGCCTGTTCAGATGTAATGCTTTTAACAGCCATTTTCAGTTTCCCAGGTGAGCTGAACAACTTACCCATGTGGCTGCTTTAGGTGAATATTGCCCCACTGTCCTTTCCATCCCAAAATGACCCTTGAAGATGGCCATATGGAAGTCTCTTGGCCCCAAGGATATAATTTAGGGATCAGGTCACGAAGAGTTCCTCATCACTAAGAGCACATCATCCTAAAAAGCAGGAGGTGCACATCAGGTAGGCATGGGTTCAGTCAGGAGAGAAGGTGTGGGTCACAAGCTGGGATGTTGGAGAACGTGGTGAACATGGCACAGTGTTCACCTGGGGACTTCTCTCAGCAGCCATCAAAGGCATCTCTCGGGACGTAGGTTGTGGTGGTTTTAGGAATAAATGTGCTATGCAGAGAAAATACTTTGAGTTCCCCAAGAAACCTGCTGGAAGAGTGCCCTGTATTCAAGACTGGAGCCAGAAGGCAGTGGCCAGGTCCCTGCAGACAGGGGCTCTTTGTGAGGAGTCCCCGCAAACCTGCTGCCGTGCTCCCCCCGTGCCGGCGAGGGCAGCGACCGTCTTTCCTGCGTTCTGCCCCCTCGCCTTTAGACATTCCTGCCGCGAAGGCTGAGCTGAACGAGCGAGATCCCCCGCTA
This sequence comes from Erithacus rubecula, assembly GCF_903797595.1. NCBI lineage: Eukaryota > Metazoa > Chordata > Aves > Passeriformes > Muscicapidae > Erithacus > Erithacus rubecula. Next base: position 4,372,607 of record NC_136688.1, read on the forward strand.
TTTGCAAGATGTGGGCGTGCCCTGTGCAAAACCCACGTCCTTGTCCTTCCAAACCCTTTCCAGAGGTTAGCCAATATTTACGCAGCGCTTGAGGGACGCGAGGAACGACGGTTTCAACGTTCAGCAGTTGCCTTTTGTTTGAGGCCACTTCACCTTCCAGCTCACCTGGGAGGTAAAGCAGCTCACATTCGAGATTGCCACCCCTGCTTTTTTTAGTTCAGCTTCCTCACTGTTAATGTTCCCTAATGCTTTGACTGGATTTTTTTTTTTTTTTTTTATTCCACTATACATTTAGGTTTTAAGGTGGTGGTGACAGTCCTGGCCACTTTCTGCTCACAAGTTTCCAGTTCCAGCACTCTCTGTTTGTTTTTTGTTGTTGTTGTTGTTTGTTTGTTTTTGGGGTTTGTTGTTGTTGTTGTTGTTGTTTTGTTTTTGTTTTTTTTTTTTTATGTGGCGACAGAGAGCATCCATCCCATCTGAGGAGGAAGTACTGTATGCACAGAGATGTTTTTAATTTAGTGGATCTGTGAACTCTCAGGCCAGAGGGGTAGGTTATGATCCTCTAAACCAGCAGTTTGCCTAACATGAGCCACAAAATCTTACCCAAAAAGCTCCTACCACCAAGCCTATTAACTTCTTTAGAAATTCCTGCTCCAGAACACTGAGCAGAGTAATTACTGCTATGGTTAGAACAATGCCTCATAAGAATGAAGCATTTTTGCTCAAAATATCCAAGTCATATCTGCTTATGTCAGGAAAAATAATGACTTTAACTAGTGTATATTTCTGCTGGCTGCTCTTTTTCAAAAGGAAGAGGGGAGGGAAAAGCAAACTCCTTTATGGCCTGTGCATCATTGCAAAGATATTGCAATTGCAGGAGGTTTATTGCATTTGACTATTTCTGTTTGGAAAGGGTCCAGATTGACTGTCAGAGACAGGGCTGGCTTGGCAGATAGGGGAAGAGAGGTCCTTGTGCTGTAAACTGAGCAAGGAGTAACCAAGGAGATTTGATAAGAAATCGTGGAGGTAACAAAAGAGAGATTCTCGTTGCTGTCATTCTGATGGGGGTGGCTGTTGTGCAGCTCCAGGTTAATTTATTCAGAAGAGAGGGTTTAGTGAGATGCTTATGTATAGGGGCAAACAGTCCCCATGACGTGGTGCCATGGAGGAGCACTCCTCTGTCTTTTGGCAAGTCTTGGAGTGAAGTTATCCCACAGGGATTGTCATCAGCATGCTGCCAGATGAGCAGACCTGTTGTTGGGCCCCTGAGGCTGGGAGGTTTGTGCTTTGCTCTCTTCTCATTTCCTTTAGTACACGGCTATCATCTACACTCAGCAATGTTTAACTCAAGATTCTTCAAACGTTGTGTGATCCACATGTGATTGCTTCATTTGAGAATGTGTTGTATCCCATAATTGCTCTAGCAGAGGCACAGACCAATAGACATTGGTATTTTATCTCCTTTGCACTTCTCTTTTACTATGTATGTGATCATAAGCAATTTGCATTTATATCAGTGGCAATTTTGCTTGGTACTTTGGAATCCTGCTTAAATAAACTGATTACAATTAAGGTTCAAGTTAGGACAGACTGCTCAAACTCCATCAAGGATTTTTTACCACCAGAGTGACAATTCAAATTATTCAAACTGGTATGGACTCAGAATTTTCCATTTCTTGACAAGGTCATAAAATGTCAAATTATTAGATTTGATAGCTGGGTGAAACCACACTAGTTCAGGGGTTGAAATGGGAAAAGGAAATCTGAGCAGAACCCTGGAAAAATTCTGGCAGCTTTAATTCAGTTTGAATTGCTTTTTATTGTGTTCTCAGAAAAAAATTGCATGGGCTAATATCTCAGGGAAAAAAAAATTGCTTAATTTAATTTAATTTCCTTTAATTATATTTTTTATTATTCCTTCTGTTCTTGGTTGTTAAAAGGAGAGCCAGCCTTGCTGTCCAGCTGCTGTGCATCATTAGGGTAGCACAAAGGTAGCAGTGAATTTAGCCTAATCTATTGATGGACCTGCCAGTGCACCAGGGGCCATTCCATTCTCTCTTCACACTCCTCTTTTGCTCTTGCCATCATGTGGTTTTACTAGATGAACTCCACTCGCCATCTGGCCCTTCATCCTGACTGGGAGCCTGGCTCGTTTGCAGGATGCTGTGCTGTTAACTGGGAAAGCAGGCTGGGATTGGCTGGTACCAAGCAGCATCTTGAGCTCGCTCTACCTATGGAGGGCAGCTCTTTTTTGCTTGCTGTCTGTGTAGTTATATTTGAGCAGCAGTTAAATGCTCCATTTATTTGTATTCCCTGCTTTTCTGTCGCTGTAGTTGCTGTCAAAGTCATGCTCTACGCTCACAGGTCCTGTTCATTGCCACTCTTTGCATTAAACGAGAGGTTTGCATTTTGCTTGTTTTGACATTCCCCTCGCCTTTCATCTTGATCCATGGTAATATTATTTTTGGAGTAGCTTTTCATAGGTTATTTCTACTTTATGTAGGGGGAGGTAGCGGTGAAGGGGCCATTACGCAGGTTTTATTTTTGGTTTCACGTTTCTTAAGTAAACAGGATTTTACTGCTGGTAGTCTAGCAGGAGTCCTGAAGGAGATCGTTCATGGCCTGGGCTGTTGCAGAGGGGAGGTGCCTGTCCCAAAGCAAGCCCAAGAGCAGGGTGAGTGCATCAGAGGCATCTCCACATGGACCCCAAACATAAAGAGTATGAAAAAACTCCCCAAAGCGCTAGAAAAGTCTTGAAATCTAACTAGGAAAGCAACACAACTCGGGAAGCAGAGGGTGTTTAAAGAATCCTGACGATGGAGACCTTAAAAACAGCGTGAACAGGGAGAGTAAAGGAACTCAAGTTTTACTCGCCCAGCCCGTGTGGCGCTGGCGGAAAACCGAGCGGGGCGAGCCGCGTTCGCGCTGGGGCCTTGCCCGCACCCCGTCCCGCAGCTCCCCGAGGAATCAGCCCCTCTTCGCCATCCGCAGCCCCTGTCCGGCCCCGACCCGCGGGAATGTGCGGCGATGTGCGGGGCAATGGTGCCCTCTAATGTCGGCCGGCGCTCGCCCGCCCCGTCCCCCCGCTCGCCCGCCGAAGGGAGCTCCGGGCTGCCTGTACCGCGTTACGGAGATCAATCCGGGCATGGTTTGCTGGGGATGCTGCTCTCCAGGCCACCAGCCTGCAGACAACCCTGGGCAGCTCAAGGGAGAGCAGGTTATGGGAAAGTGCAGATTGTAATTCCATACCGTGTGCACAGAGCTTCTAGAGTAAGGGAATGAAGTGTAGCTGTAATAACCGTCCTACAGATTTCTCAAGTTGCTCCAAGTTTGTATGATTCTTTGGCAAGATTTGTGAATAGAAGAATACAGTCAATTTTGTGAAAAATTGGGGTTGAGGTGTAATTTGGCTGTTATAGAATCATATAATGTCCATCGCAAGGGCCATTAATGGTTGTCTTAATCCAATCCTCCTGCTATGGACAGGGACACCTTCCACTAGAACAAGTTGCTCAGAGCCCCATCCAGCCTGGCCTTGAACGTCTCTAGGGACAAGGAATCCTCAACTTTTCTGGGCAAACTGTTCCAGTCTCACCACCCTCACAGCAAAGAATTTCTTCCTAATATCTGTTCTAGATATTTTTGTTTAAAACCATTATCCCTCGTTCTGTCATTGCCACTTCTCAAGTATGACAGTGACCTAGCTCAATGGCAGCTCTAACCCTGGCAGTCCAAGAGAAGCAGATACACTTGTATAGGATGCAGACCTTGAGACACTCGTCTGGCTTCTTGGAGGCCTGGCATGTCTCAAGGAGCCCCAGGAGTTTTGTTTCTTTTAGGTTTTCCTGCGGCAGGCTCCCTCTCTATGAGTAGTTGGCAAAGTAATGCAGTGCTGTGGGATCTGGCTGTTCCTTGTCTCGCCCTCCAAGCTGGATTCCCTCTTCTTATCTGCCTCTCCCTCAGGGCTTGCTGCCTCCATTCCCTGCGATGGGGTGTTGAGATATCCTGCAATGACGCAGCATGATGAGATAATCTTTCCTCCCTCCTCACCCCCCGGCTTCTTGTTTGTATCCTTTGATTAATTTATCTTCTCCCCTACGGCTTTAAATTTGCTTTTAGGGTAGTAACTTTCTGAAGACGCAGCACTAAAATTTTATTTTTTCCTTAATCTTGGAAAGCAATCACTTTATAATCTCTCTGCTAGAATCCTGGTATTAATTTTGCTGCAGGCTTTGAATGTGGACCAAACATCACCCAGCCAGTGATGAACCTGCAGAGGGAGTGGTTCAAAGAACTCCCTTGGGGGAGTCCATCATTTTACAGCAGTTTAACACTAATAGGGCTGCCATGCCCACAACCAGGTATGTATTCCTACAGAGTGAGGAGTTAATTGTACCTGGATCCAGGGCACATTTAATATATGCCAGAGCACATTTATACAATGCAGAACAATTAGTGCTGTGACTCGTTGCTGGGAGCTCAGCCTGTGATATATGTGGGGCAGCATTAAGGGATTTGTATGTGCCATCCACAACAGCACTCAGCACAAATCCCACTAGCTTCCAGCATCCTGCAGATCCAAAGAGAAAACAAGTGCCACGTCCCCTAACAGAGCAGAAGAGGTAGAAGACCACAGGTAGCACTGGCCTAAAGGCTTTCTAATGGTTGTGTTACACAGCTATTTCTTAATGAGCCAGTTCTTGAGTTTTGGACAGAGGTTGGCAGGACTTGCTTCCTGAGGTCATGGTTGGAAATGTTACTAAATACTCTGATTACTTGTGATTGTAATGTCCCTTGGTAGATGGTGAAGATCAGGAGAAAAGTTTTTTTTCTGTGCTGTGACCAGGTTGAAAAATCATTAGGTTATGCAGTAGGCTTTTAAGTTTCCCCTTAGCAGCTGCTCTGAAACTTCTTTTAGAAGCTATTGCTAAAACAAGTGTGTAGGGCAATGAGATCCAGGTGTGAGCTCTTGGTTTCAATTAGGGTTGCTTTTGGACTTAGGACAGGACAATCAGACATAAAGAGATGAATTTGTACCTTATTCTTAACTAAACTTTAATTCCATGAAGGTGCAATTAAAGGTCCACCCTGATGCTGTGCAAGACAGCAGATTCAGTGAGTGTGCACGTGAAGGCATTTAAAAATGACATGGTACAAATTCTTCTAGTGTGAACCATGAGACATTCTCAAACACAGTCATGACCAAATGGGTCTGAAACAAATGTTTTTCTAACAGTAAAAGCAGAAGAGGAGCTGGATGAAAGACTTGAAATTTAAATCCTGGCAGCATGGAAATCAGAGGCAAAATTCCCAGTGAATTGGGGTCATGGTTTCAGTGTAAAGCCAAGTAATCCAGATCCTGTAGTTCTCAAAGTAAAAATGAGTCAGCTGGTCATTGTTGGTATTCAAAGAGAAAATAGAAACCAGGTGAAATCATTTAAGCTGACAGTGGCCAAATGGTTGTGAGTTTGCTCTGGAAGGAAAGAAATACATTTGGAGGTGTTATGTTTACAGAATCTCATTGCTTTCCAGATCAAATGCACTTGCTTTGCAGATAGAAGGATGCTTTTATTGTTTTATTTTGTTTTGGGGGTTTTTTGTTTTTTGTTTGGGGGCTTTTTTGTTTGGGTTTTGTTTTTTTCTTTTTCCCTTTTTTTAATCAAATTTAATCTAGAGTCTTTTATTTTCATGCACCACATCCATTAGCAAGATTTGTCTCTGACCTGCCCTGGCAGTCCTGCAGCTTCTGAGGGCACCTCCAGTGGGATTTGTGGTGGTTGTTGCTTCACCTGCACAGAGATGGCTGAACTTGGCCATTTGATTGATGAGGCTTAGGAGGAATATAACCCACTTCTCCCCTGGCAATAGTGGGCAATAAATAGAAGCAATAAATCCTTATTGGTTTGTTTTGAAGATGGTGAGGAGAGAGGTTGGGCAGACCTGCTGAGTAGATTGGTGTCTTTTTTTTTTAACAGGAGCCTTCAGGACCCAGACAAGGTTGGAAGTTGGGGAATTCCTTCCTAGCACCCTCCCTGGGGCAGTTTTGCAGAGCTAGTCTAAAAATTCGTAGAACTTGTTTGATTTCTGCACTGTGAGCCTGTGATCATTTCAGTATGTAAAAAATATTTTGGAAAAAAAAAAAAGTATTTTGAATTTTTCTTTTTTAAATAAATAGCTCTTAGGGATTTTGTCTTGGGAAAATTTGTGTGTGCCCTCATGTCCTAATGCCAGGGTTGGATCCTAACAGTGTGCAAAGTTTTCTCTGATTCTTTACAAAGAGAGATAAATCTAATTCCTGGTGTTGTTCCAAAATAATTCTGAAGAACTATTATATGAAATGAGCTTTCAGGAGAGAACAACTGAGCAGGTTTGGTGTTTTCTTGTGTCAGACCTACCTGCAACATGTTAGAAATGCATCCTCATAGTTTGCCCTGAGGGAAGGCCATGCCTGTAGAGGTTGAAACTGGAAAGAGAATAAAATGGTACTATGCAGATTCTGGCTTCTTACAGCAAAATTTCAGATCTATTTGAAGTGGAACTTAATTATATGATAGAATAGGTTGAGCACAGGGATGTGTCTTCTAAACTTTTCCACTCTCATCTATCTGTCCATGCTAGAGTTGTATTCCGTGCTCAACATTGATTTTGCTTGAACATTTCCCCCAAACCACCATGAGGATTCCTCATATCCCACTCAAGGTTCTCTCTACAAACTCAGTGCTAAGGAGTGTGTGAGGAATTCCCACTTCTAGCAAAGGTGGTTTGATATTTTTGTCTCAGGTAAATTCAAGCAGAGGCTGTATGGGCAGGTCAGGAGGAAACAAGCATCTCCAAAGTCTTCTGGTGGTTTGAACAAATGAAATCAAGATTGTAATCATTCTCCCCGAGTAGCAGTGGCTACAGCCTTTATTGCTGATGCAGGGGGTGCAGACCTAGCTGGCAGAGAGGATACTTCCAAGAACTTGTGTCTTCCAGATGTTTAAAAACTTTGTTTTTCCTGGGTGAGTTGTCCGATATGCAGGGGTACATGATCTGCTTCAACTTGCAACAGTGTGAGCTCCAGGATTTGCTCTGACTTTGCAAAACCATTCAAGCCCTTCATCTGAAATGAGGTGTTTTACTTAAAGGGAGAAGAATAAGAACCTTGGGTGAGGTTTGGTAAGTCATTTAGAGCCCAGATGGGTCGGGGGCTGTGAAGCCAAGTTTGCACATTTCACCATTTTTGAGTTGCTGATACATCCAGCCTGTGTGACTCTGGATATCTTTGTCTCTTCCAGCCATAGGCAGCAATTATCAACAACACAGGTTTATCCCCACTCAGGTAGGGGATGAAGCCATGGGACCAGCTCTCCTCTTCCCACTCATGGCATGTTGGTTCTGTGCAAGGCTGGGAGAGGAAATGTCTCTCCTGACCCTGAACTAGCAAGGATTTGTCTCAGCATGTAGCAAGACCCTCTTCTGTGCAGGGAAGCTGTCTCTGGGATGTGCAAGGTTTTGCAGACACATGCTCTGCCCTTTTCTGCTTGCTCTGTACAGAAATGTGCACTAGCAGGAGCACTGGATGCACACCCATGCTCTGTTTGTGCTGTGTGCAGCTTCGCTGGAAGGCTGAATGACAGAGAGATTCTTGTTACATTGTGCTGCTGGTGGTCTCCTGAATGCTTGAGATTTATAAATCAGGCAATTGTTTGATTCTGACACAGGAAAATGTTTTGGTAAAGGCAGAAGGCTCGAGACTAGTTGAGAATGTCTGGGACTCCCATTGTGTGCAGAATGCTATGTGTGCAGAGGAAATCTGCAGCATTCCTACAGCAAACCACAACAAGAAGCTCCATACAGCCCCAATCAGTCACAATTCTCATATAAATTATAATGGCCTAAATGTTATTTAAATGATAAACAGCTTTTGCATTCCAGACATTGCTGCAATTCCAGAAGGTGGCTGTGTAATACCAGCTGAATGAAATATTGCACATTGCAGGAGAAGTCTGAGCCTCCATTCGTGTGTGTATCCGGATTTGTCACTTCTGGAATATTCTTTGGCTATGAAGCTCAGACTGCCAATGCACTGTGTGTATCTTGGAGCCCAGGGCTTCATCCATTATCCAGCAGCTAGTTGTCTGAAGGCTGGGCATGTCAACATGCCAGGAAGCTGAAGACACAACCACAGAGGCTGCAGAAGCATCCATTGATTCTGGGCTGTCACCACGGCTTATTAGTGTGTGGAGTTTTGCCTGGACCCTGCTCAGCAGCTGATGGAATAACCAGTGCTTCAGTCACATTTTCCTGCAGAGATGGGCATGTCAGGCTAGCTGAAAACAAGTGTGGCTGTGGCAGAAGAATAAAGTCCAGGGGAGACCATTTGCCCAGCAGAGAGGTCATTCAGCAGACCTGGGCTTTCACTAAGGGAAATCCTTTGCTTGTTGACTCTTCAGTGTTCTGACATAACAGCCTGGAGGCATTTGCTGGGTTTTGATGTCCCTGCCTGAAGGAGAAGCAGCCCAGCTGCCCTTCTGCACTGCCTGGTAGCAGCTCAGAAACTCGAGGGGCTTCTCTTTGCTCAGGCACAGGGGGCTCCTGCCCCAGAGAGCCTGGGTGGGTACAAAGAGCTGAGCTTTGCTTCCTATTTGGTCATGTTATTTTTGGTGTAACTCTCCTGAATTCAGGCCACAGGATTTTTCCAAGACTCTTTTACAATTGACACAGTCTCTGTCTCATCTGCATGTTTTGTTGTTGAATTCCAGTATTCAGTATTCTCTTTTAATTTTTCCAGAATATTAGAGAGAAGAAACTGCCCTGTGGTTGAACAAGGGGACTGACATCCAAAGGATGATTGAATGTGACTCCAGCCTCTTCCACAGAATTCCTCTGTTTCCAGGGAAGTCCTTAAACCCCTCTGTCTGTCAGAGTCCCATCTGCAAGACAAGGAGGATTTCATGCTTTTCCCTCATCTGAGTCTCAACCTCTTTTTGTATTTACAGGGCACCAAATGAGGCTTCAGTATTAGTTGGAGCTTTGGGGTTTACCATTAAAAAAGTTAATAATAACCAGCCATATTTCATAGAATGCTTTGGGTTGGAAGGGACCTTTCAGATAAAATGTGATTTGCAGTTTAATATGCTTAGTAACAAAGACTTTACCAAGAAAATGAACAATAGCCTTTTCCATTTCACAAAATAATTTGCCAGGCATAATAAGTGCACCAGCATTTTTATAAAAACAAATTATAAATAATTGCTTTTTGTAATTTAATACACACATAGAAAAAGCCAAAAGAGTTCAGCAGCTACCAGGAATCTGATTTCATTGCCGATTTGGACTGTCTGTAGCTTTTATGAAAATCCCTGAAGACTGTGCTATTTTGTAAACTAAACATGGCTGCTCTTTTTTTTTTTTCTTCTTTTTCTTTTTTTTTTTTTTTTTTTTTGCTGGCCGTGTGGAGTCTTTTTCCATTCGTTAGTGAGCTGCTTTTTTCATGGACACAATTAGACAAAGGAATAAATCAGTCAACAAACTTGGGATATTATTTTGGCAATACCAGGCCAGCTATGCTCTTATTTGCTTAACTGTATAAATCTTTCACCAGAATACAAATGAGGCCTGCTCCCTTAGTCTTGGGGTCGGGGAAAGAGAGGGATCAGGCAGATCCTGCAGATTTGATGGCTCCCACCCACCATGGCTGGTGCTGAGCAGTTCCTGCTATTGAGGAATCGCTTCGAGATAATTCTCCCATTTCCTTTCTCATATTGCAGAGTTTGAGAATCATGCCCAGGACAATGGCTCCCTGAGGACTGTGTCTCTGTGAAGGGTTGTGCTGTCCCTCCATGCCTCACTGGTTTTGGTTGGTGGCCTCTCAGAGCTCTTTCAAAGAGAGGAAGGTTTATCTCTGCTGCTCCTTGGGCAGGGAGGTGAGATCTGTTCAGAATGATTCATCTAGCACCTCATGTCCCTCCTGGCACCCCCAGTACACAGCACACAGAGATCCTCTTTCTCTTTGCAGGGAGATATGAAAGTTTTGCTGACAGTGGGAGGCAGTGATTCCATCCCTGGCATTCCCAGCCAGCTGTCATGCTTGCCATGGCTATGGATGCTCACCCACATGGGCAAGGATTTGTGACTGATCTGTGCTGGAACAGGATTTACTTCATCCCATCTCTGATTTTTTTTTTGTGTAGTTGAAGACACTGCAGCTCAAATTCATTGAGGATTGAGGCCTGAGAGATGCCCTTCATTGTTGGCCAGTATATCTCCATTTTCTTCCCTCTTCAGGGCTCCTTTGGGGCTGGAAACTTGTTCTGACCTCCCACCCCAGGTACCTGATGTTCCTCAGATCATTTAAGCTTCCTCTGTGAAAAAAATACAAGTTCAGAGAAGGATTTGAGATTTATTTCCCCCAGTTTATTGTTTTTTCAACCAACATTTTCAATTTCTGGTTGTGGGTGGATTTCCCTTCCCTATCCGTGTGCTAGCCTTGCTTCCCATTCCAGTAATTTAAGAAAAAATTTCTGCCCAAGTAACATAAACATTGAGCCTTTATGATTTTTTTAAAAGATATTCTCAGGTTGCCTGCTCTATTTTTTTCAGAGATCACCAGATAAATAGACCTCAGGATAGATACACCAAGAAGGCAGCTATAAATACTCCAAAATTGCTGAGAATAAGTGTCAAGGCTTAATGCACAGCTAATGGACTAATCTGCAATTTTACCACAAGATATTTATCTCCTGGCTCGTTTTCACAGTAGTCTCCCTGAAATATAGGTCTACTCAAAGTTTATTTATCCTACCCAAAAAAAACCTATTTCCTCTTCATAATCTGTTCCTCCCCTGCTTTAAAATTAATTTTATTTTTCAGAGATGGCTTGTCAGTGGCCAAATGCTACCCGTGGTGTAGTCTATAATTGAAGCAGAAGGAGTCTTTAGATAGAAGTGCAGTGCCAGCTTATGCCATCTGTCATGAGTGGTGCATTATCACTGCAGGTATAAATGAGCTGGCCCTGAGCTGCATGGCTGCAGACATGGTGTTCAGTGGAGCATAGCTGGGAATGGGGTTCATCTCTTCCATACTTAGGCTCCTGCAGACATCTCCAGTTAGATTTCTCACTCAGGGGAGGAGGAGAAGAATTTGTCTTGTGTTGCTCATGCTGGCTGTATTTCCATCAGGGCTCCTGCTGCCACATTTGGTCCTTAGGCTGATTGATTCATGGGGCAAGTTGCTAAAAATCAGATGCTGAAAGTCAGGAGAGTCCAAGTTTCTGTGCAGAAGACCTTGCATGAGGATACTGGGATGGTTTGGGGCTGCCAACATCTTGGCCAGGTTTGGAGGATACAGCTCATCCCTGCATCCTTGGGGCCAGGGCAGCATGGACATGACCTGGCCATTGGTTTTTAAAGATGACTTTAAACCTTTTTGCCTTTGTCCTGTGTGGGTCAAAGTGCTGGGATGGAGAGAGAAATGATCCTGCTCAGGGACACTACTGCTAGGAGAGGATCACCAAGTTGGGCCCAGGGCACTTAATCTAGGATGCTAAGGAGCAGTCTTGGGTGCTAAAGCATCCAGGGGTGTACAGGAACTGATGATCACAGCTTATTCTCCATGGACACCTCCACACAGGCACCAAGTTCAGCTTCCTGCTATTTAGAGCTGTGCCTTTAGCCCCAGAGGCTGGTTATTAAACTCTGTGTTTTTTTTACTGCACTTCCCTTGTCAATGGCAGTAAAAAGAAGCCAGATCCAAGGGAGAGCATGTGTCTGGCTTGCTGTCTGCACTGCATGCCCTGCCAGGACAAGGCTCCTGTCTGCTGGAGAGTGGCTGCATCTGCAAGTCTTTGCTGCCCTGGTTGCCTTGCTGGGATCTATTTTCACTTGCTGCCAAGACAAACTCACCAAATTATTGCTGCTTTTCAAGTCCAAGACAGCAAGGTTTCCTGTGAGCACTGTTGTACATTGCATTTGCATGAGTCTCCTTTTTGGTTGTCTCAAAACCTTCATAAACAGAATTCTGTCATTAATTTTATTCTTCTATTCTATGGTAATCTGTACATTGTGCACAAGCCAGGGAGTGATGATGTTGGTGCTGTGCTGAAGGACATTCAAAGTGCAGGCAAATCCATTGTTTTGCTCTGAGATGAAGCAAATGATCCTTTACTAAGTTGGGATACTTGCTGGGTAATTGTCCTTCCTCAGTAACAAACACAAATTCTGGGGTTTTGTGAGTTGGATCTGATCTAGTGCTGGTGTTGCAGTAGGAAAAGTAATTTTTAAAGGTGCTTTTTCCACTCATGCTCTGAGTTTGTGAAGGGTTGTTTCTGTGCAATCTCCAGTGATATGGTACCCAACCCTGGTGAAAGATTTAACCTTTGGACTTCCCCCTGCTTTGCCAGGAGGTAGCGCCTGGCAGCCTCCAGCAAATCCCAGGGCTCTATGGTGACATGTTGAACAAAAATGTGTGCCCAGAGATCCTACAGGTCACTCTCCCTAGGCTTGGTTTGAATCCTGGAGCTCTGACAGCCACTCCAGATCCAAACCAGCAGATATTTGTGTGGTTTCTGTGTTGATGTGTCTGTGTCAGCCTTCATGGTGAGTAAAGACTCTGTCTACAAGCTGAAATGTTACTAAAGTAGAAGGACTGAGTGACATGATCAAGCTGCAGCACAAGAAATTCAGATTGTACAGTAGGAAAAACGTATTTCCCAGATACTTAGAGAAGGGACAAATATTCTTTGAGATTTTTCAAAGCTTGCCTAGAAAAGATGAACTGAGGTGTTCAAGCAGCAGGGTGGATGAGATCTCCCAGTTCCCTTCCTTCCAAAAATCCTATAATTCTATACAAAGTCAGAGCATTGGAATCTCTGCCTTCTTTTTCTCTTCAATATAAAGATAATCCTCAACCAGACTTCCAGGCTTCAATGAGTAAGAAAACAAACAAACCCCCAAGCAAATAAGCAAGCAGACAAACAAATAAAACCCTAAGTAAACAAGCAAGGAAACAAAAAAATAACCCCAAAGCCAAAATGAGTCTTATTTATTTAATTCCTCAGTTGGCAGTCAACCTCACGATTTGTGTGACTTTAATAGTTTTTTTCTTAATGTTTTTGACCTTGACTGGTAATCTCTAGTTTGAGTGGAGTCACACATGAACATTTGCTGGCTCAGAATTACTATACATTTTCAGCACCTGGAAAGGAGGGAAAATGGCTCAGGTAAAGGTGATGAGAGGGGGTTCTAACAACATGCAAGACCTGTGTTTGTTCCAGGATCTGTATAAACCTGCTGGAATTGGAAATAGTTGTTCCGGTGTAAGCTTCGCTTGCAACCTCCAAAAACAAAAGCAAAATGCCTTTCATGAAGAATTAAAGCAGCCATCTCTCCTGAGCCACTAGGAGCAATGAAGGTGAAGGAGGTGAAACAGTTAAGAGAGTTGGAGAGCTTATCACATGCTCTTGTTTGGGGCAATGTTCACTTTCACTTCGCCGGGCACTCCAGCTGATCTTGGTTGTGATGGCACTTTGTTGGGATGGGCTCTGAGCCCACCTGGGACAAGGCTGAAGAACCAGATCTGTGGTTTGATCCTGCCTAGGAAGTAAGCACAAAGAAGAGGGAAGAAAAGAAAGAAGGAAAGAATAAATCTGTGGCAGGCTGGCTCAGCACCTTTCACACCGTAAGCTTTGAACTGTGCACGCAGCTCGTGCCTTATCTGAGCTTCACATTCACAGCCAGCTCTGCCTTCGTGTCATTTGCCAGCCTGTCCTGCAGCCAGCCATTCTGGGAGCACTATGAGTGCAAAAACCAGCTCTGGAGGTGAGGAAGAAGCCTCAGGGATGAGGAATGAGACCCTGGGAGAGGCCAAAAGGCGACAAGTGATCCGTGTTGCCTACGTGATTGCAGCCCTAGACCTGACCTTACTCTTCATGCAGTTTGGAGTCATGCCTGTAAGTATGGGTTCTCTTGATTCACAGCACATTTCCTTCAATGCTGGCCTCTGTAGTGTTCCTGCAAAATCAGAAGATAGTTTTTAGCAGCAAAGAGGAAAGGTATCCTTGAAACTGACAGAAATACTTGGTGTTCTTACCAAGCAGGCAGGCTGTGTCTCTGTTCAAGGTACACCCAGGCCATAAAAGCTGCTCTATTACTTGGGCTGCAGTAGCACCCAGAGCCCTTTCCTGGCCTGAGGGCTCTGGGTGAAGCTGACATGGTTTGTGTCTTCTTGCACGGAGTGTGAGTGACCCATCCAGCAGCTATCAGGAAGCAGAGGTTTCTGATCAAAGGTGGGTTTTTCTGAGTGCATAATTAACCAGCTCATTTGGATTAATTGCTTCTCACTTATTGGACTCTCCTGTCTGATTTTATAGAGGCAGTGAGGACTTGTGGTTGGAAAAGACCCTTTAGGTCATTGAGTTCAATCAGAAACCTGACACTGCCAAGTCCATCACCAAACCATGTCCCTGAGTGCCACATTTACATATTTTTAAGACATCTTCAGCAATGGTGATTCCACCTCTTCCCTGGACACTCTGTTCCAGGGATTGACAGTCCTCTCAGTGCAGAAACATTTTTGCAATATCCAAACTAAACCATCTCTGGCACAACCTGAGGTCATTTTCTCTTGTCCTATTGCTAGTTATTTGTGAGAAGAGGCTGACCCCACCTGGCTGCCAATCCCTTTCAGGCAGCTGCAGAATGAATTAAGATCTCCCTGCACGTCCAAACTAAACAAAAACATGACACAACAAAAACATGAATCAGAAGTAACTGCCCACTGGCTCCTCAAGGTGTGCATTTGTGTTTTCTGCAAGCTCAGGCTGTGGGTGTGCCACCCAGCAAAGGCAATGTTTGTTACGTTGTACTTGATTCTGGCTCACTTGCTTAAACAACAGCTCCAAGACTTTTCCACAGTCATCATCCAGAGGGTGACTGGGGTGCTCCAGGGGCTGGAGGCAGGAAGGCATTTAAAACTACCCTTGCCCACCTTAGCAGCTGCTGAATATGTTCAGCTGTGTTGAACTGCAAAGGTAAATGGTGATACAAACTTGTCACCTGGTGCAAAATTGATGGTTTTGATCACATCTCCCTTCTTCAGGGTGTGGGACAGAGACATCTGGTCTTTATTAAGCTGCCAGTGCCTGGCCCAATGAACATTTCCTCTACAGGGGGGAGAATTGAAGGCAGTGGTTGTTTGGAGCTGTGATCCTCTCCACACAGATATTAAGATGTTTATTCATAAATACAGCATGCTTCTTTCTCATTTATTTGTTGGTTTGGGGATTTTTTATTTTGATTTTTTAAATATATTTTTATTTTATTTTATTTTTATTTTTAGTACTTGGCAAAGAGCCTAGGTTTGGACTCAGTGGGGTTTGGCTATCTCCAGACCATTTTTGGTGTCCTCCAGCTCGTGGGAGGTTACATTTTTGGCAGGTAAGTGAGAATGATTCTCATCACCCTTTGCATAGCTGAAAAAGGCCAGGAATTTTTACACTACCATAAAAATCATTTAGTTCTGTTTTGTGGTCCTGTTGAAATGTTTGAGGATTTCATAATGAGCAAGGGAAAAATAAATGCTATTATTAGAAATACTGCAGCATAGAAGCAGCCTTTATATTAACTTAGCTACATTTTAATGATATACATTTAAGTGTAACAATATCCTGGGAATAGCCTTAAATCACCAGAGTCCTAGAGCCCAGGTCCTAACAGCTTAATCCTGAAAATGTTTTATAGTCATGTGCAATCTTAGAAATGTCTTGTGATTGGGAACCCCCCCCTCCAAAAAAAAAAAAAAAAAAAAAGAAGAGTATATTTATTGATGGTAAATGGAACTGTCAATTACAATAGTTGAAGGTTGTGTCATTTCATCAGCTGAATCTGCATCCATGTTGAATACAAATTTAGACTTGCATGGACCTTTAACAACTTCTAAGAATCTTTGAAAAATATCTATAAACTCACCTATCAAAATAAGAAAAGCGTGGATGGAAGAGGGTTTTTCCCTCTTTACTCCATGGAACAGACTTTCTTATTCCTAATGAAATGTAAATAGCCCTGAAAAAATTGAATGGTGGGAGAATACATTCCTAAAGACCAGGAAAAACAAACCCCTAAAAGATATGTGTAATTCAGTGGCAGAAGACTGAAATGACATTGAGAAAAGCTAACTTCTCTTCTTGATCCTGCTACTGATCAACAAATAATAAATGAATAGGGAGCTGCTGTGTGCTTCAGTTTACCTGCAGGGAATTTACTTTTCTGGCTGATGTAGACTGGGAGCTCTGCAGGATCCTCTGGTATTTGGAGTGTGGCACTTTGAGGATCTGATCTCAGCCCTTGGACATATTTTCATTTGATTCTACAGTAGTGCTTGGTAGAAAATGCATTTCTAAGAATGCAGATGGTGCAAAGGGCCTGCTTTTGATGCTTTTCCTATTAGTACACAAACCTAGGGTAGTATTTCTGTCCTGGATCTGGTGCCATCTGAAATGTGGTTCTTCTCCGTGCATAACATTCACTAATATCCAGAATCACTGCTGAAGGGAAGGAAAATGGCAAACCAGAATCTCTCTGGGACTGAAAGTGTCCTTTGCCAGATTGAGGCCAAAATTTGCAATGTAGGTTTGAGATAAAAAGACATGAGGCTGCTTTGATGGCAGTGTAGGGATAGATTAAATAGAAAATAGGATGAAAGGGGATAAGAGAGAATGTATTTCTTAGCTCAGTTTTTCATATTCTTGCTTGATGCTCCTAATCAGACATGAAAAGATAAAGCACTGTCTTTTAACTAACAAAATAGATAAATCCTCATTACAATGAAATTATTTGTGGTCTTTAGGTTACAAACAGCAAATGTAAACTGCCCTGGCTTATATGTAAACAGCAAAGTTTTGACCTGTACCTCTCCCTCAACATAAAACCTTGTAATTACTTAAGCTTAGCTCTGTTTGTAGACCAACCCTGGCATTTTCTAGGAGGTTGTTCTCTTAGTGTAAGCACAACAAAATGCAATGCAAGATAATGTTCATCTACTAATTGCAATATGCAGCTTCAACAAGGTGAAGGAAGGAGGAATTGCAATGAGAAACTCTATCTAAGTCCTGTTTTATGGTTATCTTAGCCCCTGTTGCTCAGAACCCTTTCTGTGGTACTCTCAGACCTTGTCCAAATTAAGCTTTTTAAGATTTTGGAGTTGAAGTACAGAGCTGGGTCAAAATCTGATCTGAGATCTCTGCCTGTTTATATTTTGGGCCTTGGGGGTTTTGTGGTTGTTTGTTAGTGTGTTCAGTTGTGGTATAGTTTTTTCCCCTTAAATAGGAGCAAAATTAATTAACTATTGAGAAGTCTTTTTGCTTGTTTTTTTTAAACCTAAAGAGAAAACTGACAACCTTGTGCCATTTCTGCCCCAGGTTTGCAGATCAGTTTGGTGCCCGAGCAGCCTTAATTCTCTCCTGTGCATCTGGGAGCATCTTCTTCCTGCTCATGTCCCTCTCCACCAGCATCCCCCTCCTCTTCCTCTCCAGGCTGCCTGGAGTCTTCATGCATGGGATGCCAGGTAAGGTCAGTCAGGGATGAGGAGCTTTCCAAGTGGCTTTTACTGCATGATTCCCCCCCTTCTTGCTTGTTTAGTGGAAGTCAGCAGGTTCAACAGCAGGAAGGAAGGCAGGAGGAACATGCCATGGTCCTCAGGGATGCAATGGTGGGAGCATGAAGCAGCAGGTGTACAGCCTGTGGAAAGCAGTGCTTGTTAGTCTGGGTTCCAGGCCCACCTTCCTGCATAATCTTGGGGAAATTGTTTGGCCTTGATTGTCCAGACATGGGTGCAAGGCACTTGCTGGCAGCAGTGTTATCCCAGACTTTCCAGCTGCCTTCCTGCAACCAGGATGTTTTACACAAAAGCTTTTCCTTTTCTCCTGGTAAAATGAGCATACTGGTAAAAATTAAACATTATTACAAAAAGACCTTCCATTACCCACTAAGCTGTTCTGTTTTGGCTGATGTTTGTTTCCTATTTTTTTCATGTGAAAGACATAAACTTCAACTACTAGAAGCCCATGTAACTCATGCAAGAGGAATTAAGTTGATAATGCTTCCTGTCACTTGTGGTTTATTTGGGTGGTTTGAATGGTTATGTTTCTCATGACTGGTGGGCCCTTGTGCTCAAAACTGATGGACTATGGAGCTCCCAGAGGAGAGTGACAGTGCTTATTTGGAGGCCCTCTTCCATGCAAAGTATGGAAATCAAAACACAGGAGAGTTGTTTGTAACAAGAAACCAGCCCAGAAAAGTTTCAACTGGAAAAAAAAAACAAACAAAAAAGCAAAAAACAAGAACAAAAACAACAAAAAACAAAAGCAAAAACCAAAGGAAAAAAAAACAAACAACAAAACAAACAAAAAAAAAATCAAAAAGCTGTTAATGGCTTAATAATAATGGCTTACCATGGGAGCTGCTGGCACATCTGCTCAAACCCTGTGGCAAGGCTCTTTTAAGTGATATTTTTCCCCCCTGCAGGTGCTCAGAAGGTTATTACAGATGTGACCACTCCTTCCCAACGAGCTGGTGCTTTGGGGAAGTTGGGCCTTTGCTTTGGAGTGGGCATCATTGCTGGCTCTGCCATGGGAGGTGTTCTGTCCACCAAATTCGGGTGAGTGTCCTGCTTGTTTGCTACTGATTTTGTTGCAACCATTGACAGAGCTGCTAAGGGATATTTTACTGCCTACAGCTTTTGATGCTATCTTACTCCTGGTGGCAGTAGAGGACCATACCAGAACTTGAAATTTTGCTTTCCATGCTGCTACAAAAAATACTCCCACTGTTTTCAAGATCTTGTTGAAAATCTCACCTTCTGCCTAATTATTTGCATTTAAAAACAAGCTGGATTGAGAAGTGGATTCTATTTTTCTCCTGATTGTCTTGTCTTTGGAGCTGAGTGTGCTGAAAAGCAGCTTTTAAGAAATGATATTGCAGGCATGTGGCTGTAATCTCCTTGGAGGATTCCCTAGCATTGCTCTAGTGGGGGAAAAAAAAAATCCCTTGTGAACTTTCAGGCTTTTGTTTTGCTCTACTTCTCTTTACTGTGGATACTTGCTTCTGCAGACTCAGCCTAAAATAACTCTACACTATAGGATAGAGGGTAAAAATCACTCTCAGACTTGTCCTAATGCCATAAGCTCTGTGGACTGTGCATGATCCTACATCTCTTGGGTGTTCTGCATGAGGCACAGTGGATTGTGATGTGTGTTGCTCTCTGAACCCCTTTGTGCATCCACATGCATTCAGGTGCTGCAGTGATGCAATTTCGTGTGTGAAATCCTTTCACAGGTTGAGTAGAACACTTTAACCTCCTAACCTTAGAGAGCAGCCCTAAAAGCTGTTGGCTGCTGCACCTTGGCCAAGTGCCACAAAACTGACCAGGAGGATTCATTTTGTAGCTATTAAATGGTTGCATAAAATTAAAATTGGAGACGTACATAATATTAACTGATTAGCACTTAAAAGTACTTACAGGCATTGCTGGCTGAGTGCTGGTTTTAATAAGTATTATTTCCAATCAAACACAGTGATTGTAGGCCTTTATGTGTTAACTGAAATAAAGGTTACTTCAACTCTCAGCTTTGGTTATATTCCCATATTTAAGCATCAGCACAGAAGCAGAATTGATCAACATTGAAGCAGCTTTGTTATCTAGCAAAAATGTATAGGATTTCACTTTCCAGTGTGTGCATCAGTCACAGGTTTATAGAAAAGCAGCAGTAGGAGGGACTCTCCTGTTTCATTTAATTAGTCAGGGACATGGACTTGGAGGCAGTCTAGCTTTTGGATGTTAGGGTTTGGTGCTGTCAGACAATGGGAGACTTCCAGGGAAGCTTCTGGACCTTAAACTTTGTGTCAGCAGCACATCACTGAGAAAAGGGAACCTTACCCGTGATTAGGGGGAAGTAAAGCAGCAGCATGTGGAAAAGGACCTCACCCTGGACATTCCCTTGCTGGGGCTGTTTCCCTGGCATTCCCAGGCTGGGACAGTTTTCCTGGCATTCCCAGGCAGGGTTTGTTTCCCTGCCATTCCCAGGCTGGGGCTGTTTCCCTGGCATTCCCAGGCTGGGATTGTTCCCCTGGCATTCCCATGCAGGGTTTGTTTCCCTGCCATTCCCAGGCTGGGGTTATTTCCCTGGCATCCTGCGGAGGGCAGCTTCCTCCCGCTGCTCCTGCCAGCCGAGCATCCCTGCTCTGCAGGGGGAAAGCATCCGCCGCCAGCACTGGGATCTGTGCATCCTCCCGCAAGGACGGTATCAGGAATTTGTTAGCAAGGGATGAGCTCTGCCGTGCTGGCAGCGCCCAGATGTGCAGCGGGTTTGATAAACACCCAGATCTGTTAAACAGCAGCTTCGGGCTTAGAAAGGCGCTCTGGGTGTTTGGTAGCAAGGTTTGCTGCAGCCAAACCCCGCCGTGCTTAGCTCCTCTGCCGGATTGCAGTGCACAGACTGGAGGAACAACCCGCCGGGCTGTGCTGTGCCGGCTGATGTGGGAGGAGAGCAGGAATTGGCTGACACCACCCTGAGCCAGGAACAGCCCCCGGAGCATCGCATCCCTCCGCACACCTGGACGGGAAGGAGTGGGTGCTGCCTTATGGACATGCCCGAGCCCCCTTGGCTCTGCTGTGTCCCACAGCCTGGCTGCCAGTCCTCCCTCCCTGATTCCCACATTTGCACAGGAAGGCCCCAGCTGTCCTTGGAGCTGTGTAATCACTTCATTTTTTCCCCCCCCAGAAAAATGACCTAATCACTTTGCATTGAAAAGAAACGTTTCTGCTGTGTCATGGAAGAGCAAAGCTGGAGATTTCTGTCCACTCTGTGTGCTTTGCTTTCCCTCACCACAAAGCTGGCCAGCATTCCCCATGTGCTGTTGACAGCATTATTCCTATGTTAGCAGTGCTTTGTATGCAAGAGAGGGAGTAGACATCAGTCTCAGCTCCTCAGCTGATGTCATTTTGGTATTATTCTTCTCTATTGTACTTACCATTGATGTATTTGACCTAAAGAACTAGTCTGTTAATGTTTTCATTGTTGGAATAATATTTGTCAACCCTTATTTATTAAGGGAGCCCTGGGGAAGTTGAATGTCTTATTCTGATTTGCATAGGATTTTTGGATGTTAGATTCTGACCTCTGCTGTTGAGCTGTAACTGCCAGCTCCAGCCCTTCCTCTTCTCTTTAAAGTGCTACATTTTCCCCCTATGTTTTCCACAACTTTGATGGTCAGTCAAATTTCACCACCTGAGGATGAAGTATAAGCCAATTTATTAACACAGGCAGTCGTAATCTTAACCATTTGAAAAGTGTTTTCATTTTTGTATGCTTTTTTTCTTTTCTTAATTGGTGTTTTCTGGTAATTGATCAGTTGGGTCAGGATTGTGGATAGAAAATACCTAGATTGAAAATAACTCCTGTATTTCAGCTGAGGCTACACAGGTTCTTGGAGAGTGCAAAGTCCCAACAGTTCATCCACAAAAGGTGACTAAGAAAAGGAGCTGTATTTGCACCCTGCAGAGATTCTCCCTCCCTGTACACTTTCTGCAAAGCTGTTGTGGGGCCACTTGCTGCAGATGAGTGCACCCCTAAAGAGAGGGATTTGGTATTTGCAGCAGACTTTTGTGGCAGCCCTGTGGGTGAAAGGTGAAAGCAGGCAGCTGGATTAGTTTTCAGAAGTGGAAAGATGAGTCTAGGTAGTTAATTACAGAGATTTCATCCTTTCTTCTGGGACTATGATTAATTACATTTGGCTGCTTTTTTCTTTCCCTCTAACAAGGCCGTAGAGAATCTGCTGCATGACCCAAGAATTGTTTGCTTTCTATGGACACAGAGACATTTCTTCATTTTAGTGACTCAGCTGTAGGTTTAAATGTCTTGGAGCAATTATTCTTTTTATTACAGCAGGTTTTGGGGATAGTTTGTTGGGTTGGTTTCTTTTCCCCTAGCTGTGCTATTATCCTCCTTCCTCATGGGGAAAAGAAGGAGCTTATTTGCCTGGAGTAGGGAATAGCTTCTTTTTTTTTCTTTTTTTTTCGTTTTTTTTTTTTTTTTTTTTTTTTCAAAAACCCATTTGAACAAAGTCCTCTGGCAGGGAATTTCTCATGGCTTCGTGGCAGAGTGGAAAAACTGTGGGTGTTGAAAGGGCTGAAGGTTGGGAGCTGGGAAGGTGGGTGGGAGCATGGCAAAGGGTGAAAGGGTTGTGCTCCATTTCAGGACAAAGCAGGGCATTCTGCTGCTGGGAGCTGCTCCTGCTCCCTTCCAGCAAAAACTGTGATGTTTCTCTGCCTGGGATGATGCTGATCAGCCAAGCCTCAAGGACTGGTGAGGCTTGTACAGGCATTGCTTTGTCCTTTGTGTCAAAGCACTTGGGAGAAGGGGAGGTGGAGTCTGCTTGCCAGCAAGCAAGTCATCCACGATCTGCAACATGGTCTGTCACTGCTGGCTGAGCCCTGTGGTGCCCTGGCAGGAATGGGGGCAGGAGAGCAAATGGGCTGTTGGCCAGGGGGCTGATGGCTTGGGGGAGGTGCAGACATCCTCAGCTGTGGCCTTCTCTGAAAAAATAATACAGAATCTAAAGCTTTTTTCTTATCACTTACTGTGCATGGCAGCTGTCTTAATTTGGAAATCATGGCTCCAAAGTTTATCTGTAAATTCTGTGACAGAGGATCATGGATATTATTGAACAACTTGTTGGTTCAGAAGTCAGGTCTAGGGCACTTCTGTCCTCCATTCCCAGCAGCAGAGTTTTCTAGTTCTGATTACTTGTTTAACCTATTCTTGAACCTAAGAAATGTCTCAGCACACTTTGGGTGGAGTTCATCTAATCTTAGATATCTAAAGGGTAGACAGCTACACCTAAATTTGCTGTTCAGATTGTGGTTGACAGAGAGGCACAGGTGGTTCTACAGCATCCTTAAGCTCCTCATGAAGCAGTCCTGAAGCAGCTCAGGGAACAGTCTGCTTCCCAAATTTGCTCTTGCTTGACACCCAAGTCCCAGAACACATTTCTGGCCATCAGCACACTGTACCTGTGCTTGGAGTCCTGGAATCTGATGCTGGATTGTTAACTTCCCAGAAGTCACTGGGATGCAGGTCCTGAGTAGTTTTCTGTCTGTGCTGCATTCACACAACAGATAGGGCTGCACTAAGCTCTTCCCCAGCTCTTCCTTTCTGCAAACCTCTAACCTGCCTCCCACATCTTGGCCACCAGTTTTTAGGCTTTCTGCTGTGTACCCACAGGAAAATGGCACCATCACTGCAAAGGTGCCCTTTTGTTCCCCCTTAGCCCATTTTCAGCAAACCTGGCTCTGCTGTGCTCTCCCTAAAGCCCCTGGTGTGCACTCCAGAGGGAGTGAGGGAGGTGTGATGATGGGGCCAAGAGCTCCTGCTTGGTCCTTCACCCATAGGTGGGGCCCTTTCCCAAGGGAGGAAGAGTGGGGTTTAGGACAGGAGCCAGCAGCTCCAGCCTTGTGGCTGCCCTCAAGGGTGTGGGGTATGGCTTAGGAGGGCTAGGCTTGGGCTAATGGGGGGGGGGGGGATCTGTTGCCAGCCCCTTCCTCAGCCCTATTAGATGTACTCCAGATTTTCCTTCAAAACCCTCCTTTCCACTTCTTCTGTAGACTTCTACAGGGATTACACTGGGAGGGCTGTGAGTGTGGCTGTGCCAGCTCACAGGGTATGGTGCCCCTTTTCCCCACAGCACCCTCCTACCTCCTGGGCATCTCTATCTTTAGGGGTTAGCTGCTTTATTTTCCCAAACTAACCGTGGTGAAAATGCATTTTAGGAAAAAGAAAACAGCATCCAGAGCTTCTTCCTGTGACAGCCATGGGAAGAGGGACTCCTGGCAGGATTTGCCTGGTGTCCCTCCACGGGCTGACAGCAGTTACCCAAGCAAATAGGCAGATAGAAAACAAAAGGCAGAGGGGGAAGGATATCTCCAGGGGAGCTAAGGAAATTTCCCTGCTGCCTTTTCCAGCTTTCATCGTGCCTGAGCACTGGGGGAGGCTGCCCCATGCCTGCAGTCAGAAAGTGAGGGGGCGGCGGGTGAGCGAAACCCTGTTTGTGTGCGTGGTCGCCAGATCGCAATCAAAAGCCTGTGTGTTTGTGGAGTCAGCTCTGCTGAACTATTGTGGATGTCTGAGCACTGCTCCCCTCTCCTGATGCTTTGAAAGCCCTGGGCTCCTGTGCAGTGCAGGGCCCTGCCTGGTCTGTTGTTAACTCTGTCCCTGCTAGGCTGCGTGCAGAGGTGCTGGCTGATTTTTATCGTTCAGCCTGGCTTAACAGCCCCAAGGAATAAGTAAAAAGTGGGGGCAAAAAACCTACAGTGGAACCAAACCAGGAATTTTATAAGAAAGCACGAGGTATTTTGGGTCTGGCCTTGCTAGCAGAAGGAGTTGGAGGGCTGAACATGACCTGCACAGCCCAGGTTGCACAATGAGGCAGTGTCTGCTTATGACTCACTGGAGCTTCATCTGCTCTTCCCACTCCTGGAATATTTCACGACCGGGCAGCAAATCCAGCAGTATCACCGGGGATTGAAATCCAGGAAAATACTGTTTTCTTTGTTAACAGAAAATAGAAAGTACAGAATAGCTTGTGGTTAAGTCCCTGAATTGGGATTTGGGACTTGGCTCTGCTGTGATTTTCCCATGATTGAGTAAGTTATCCCATCCCTTTGCACTGTTTCTCATGCATAATACAGGGCAATGAGATAGTGTTTCCTTCCCTCATCCAATACATTTACAATATTGCTATTTAGATCATACAGCCTTTGGGATGCAGACTTTCTCTATCACGAGGCATGTTCATGCAAATATCTACTACCTTGAGGGAATATATCCTGCTTTTCCTGGATGTATTCTCTTTTTCATCCCCTGGTGCCCTGGGCAGGCAGAGTCTTTGTAAGCCCAATTACCATCCCATTCTGGGGGGCTTGTTTCTTTTTCTTTTCCCCCTTTTTTTTTTTTTTTTTTTTTTTTTTTTTTTTTTTTTTTTTTTTTTTTTTTTTTTCTTAGTTGTTTGTAAAGAGTCAGTGCCAGGTTGGGGTTTTTTGGTCATGGAAGAGTCTCAGAGGCTGTGGGCTAAAATGCAGGTCTGAGCCCAGCAAGACCTAGCAGAGTGACCTCCAGGGCAACCTGAGGAGGCTCTACCTTCCTCCTCCCTTTGTGTTTGTACATATTCAAATGGGCAGCTCTCTCCTTTACTTCTCCTAATCCTTTTGATTCAAAGGGTCATGCTTATGTTTAATTCTGCTCTGCTTCAGTGAACAAACCCAGCTTTGTGGCGAGGCCAGGGCAGGAAGGATGTGGTGCTTGTGTGGGAAGGAGCTATCAGACAAGGGAGGGAGGGAAGGTCAGGATGAACGGAAATGTGAGGATGTGAAGGGTGGACCGGGAGGAGTTAAGACTCCTGGAGTTAGGGAATGAGGAGTGAAGCACTGCAGGAGACAGACTTAGTGATTTTAGATGTAGTGTGTCACCTGGGGCAGTGAGGTTAGGACACCAAGGGGCTTGGGCTGCAAGGAAGGAGTGTTTCCAAAAAAGACCTTCATTGCCACAGGGGAGGAAGGGACAGCACACCCACTGCTGCTGCTCTCCTGGCTCCCCCCTGCCTGAAATGTGACTGCTGTAAAGGATGGGTGGAAAGCAGCCTTTTTGTAAAGCTTTGGTCTTGGCTTTGAAGCAATTCCCTGTGCTTTCCTTGGCCATTGCTGCAGGATTGGTGGGATGAGCAGGAGGCTGCTGGGCGGCTGGAGAGATGCATTGTCACAAGGTGCCAGTTCACTGGGCCAGGCTGAAGGCCAGACTGCTTGAATGGGGTGTCTAGAATGAAATTAAATGGGTGTGACCTTCTCATGAACTACACCAGCTTCCGTGGCCCCACCCAGGGTTTTTGTTTCCTCTCAGGCTCCTTATGAAACCCTGCTCACAGCCACGCCACCAGAGCCAAAGGTATGTGAAGCATTTGGGCAGTGGACACGGCCAGAAGGCAAAGGAGTTTCTGAATGGCCATCTCCAGGCTGCCCCTGGCACTTGTTGGGGCTTGTCTCTTCCACCTGACAAAGCCTGGGATAGTGCAGCCAAGCAAGAAGGTATTTCCAGCATCAGAAACTCCTCAGTTCTCCTCTCCAGTCAGTGAGCAGCTGGAGTGCATGGAGGCACTGCAGGGAGCTCTCCTGGGCTGGATGAAGAGATGACCAAGGATTTATGGGCCAGGATTAAAGGGAGGACAGGACAAGTGACACACCCTGGGTCTGCTGTAGGCCATCCAGCCAGGGTGACTGAGCAAATGACACCCTCTGTTCAGATAGCAGTGGCCTCATGTTCACAAGCTCTGGTCCTGGGAGGGACAACATAACTGGGCAAAGGCAGTGCAGGAGGAGAGAGAACTTCCTGCTCCAAGTCACACAGGAGCCAGTGAGGAGAGGTGTGATGCTGGACCTTCTCAGCAGCAAGGAAAGGCTGGTGGGGAAGGTGAAGCCCAGGGACAGCCTTGGCTGCAGTGACCATGGAATGGTGGAGTTTGAGAACCTTAGTGCAGCTAGGTGCAGAGCAAGCTTCATTCCCTGGTCTTCAGAACAGAATTTGTCCACTTCAGGGGTCTGCTTGGTGAAGCACCATGAGATAAAGCCTGATCTAGTAGGATGAGCCCCTGCCCATGTCAAGAGTGTGGAAATGGGTGATCTTTAGGGTCTCTTCCAGCCCCAGTTGTTCTGTGATTCTATCAAATGTTCTCTGTAGCATTCAGATTAGAAGCTCCTGACTGCTTGGGCTGAGCCCTGTGCTGTGCCAAGCAGTGCAAGAAGTTGCCATAAGCACTGCTGGCAAACAGAGATGCTGATCCAAGAGGAGGGAAAGGCTCGTGGTGGGGTCTGAGAGACAAGGCACCATGGTGAGAGTCCATTAGTGCACAGGGTGTGTTGAGCCAGCAGTGTGTCTGTGCCATGGCACACGCTGAAACACTCCCAGTTTGCCCAGTCAGCATTTGCAGGTGGTAGAAAAACATTTTATGGGGTTGTATCCCACTTGGATATGCAGCAGCAGATTTGGAAGAGGAGCATGTCTTGTTACTAACTATGGCTTGGATGATCTGAGAGAGACAAAAGCCTTATATGTTCATTCAAATGATTTGCTTTGGTTTATCATCACATAAGGGGTTTGGCTCTGCTCTCCAGCTGCCCACTTACACAGAAGCAGTTGCCAGCCTTTCCAGAAATGATTGTGATTTTCTTAATCTCCCACTTGGGGATGCCTAAAGTGGATTTTCAGCAGATAGGAATTTAGCACTTTTGGAAGTCCGATCCATTTAATGTAGTTCAGGATCTGAAAACTGTGAGAGTTTTTGAGAATAAGAGGTTTCTTTATTTAGCTGCTATTACAGCAACTTTTGCTTCAATTTTAATTTATTTTTCTTTGAGGAGAGGGGATTGCATATCAAATCCATTGTGGTCTATATGCAGTATTAACTTTATCAATCTCACTAAATGTTCCTTTATTCCATGGTATTCTCAGCTAAAACTTTTGGTCTAATTACATCTTTATAAATCTTCACTGTGAATCCCTTTGAAATCTGCACCATTTTTATTTTTATGGGATTTGGTTCAATTTTCCTTCACCCCAGGGTATGTGATCTGAGACATATTGAAGTCGTTGTAAGTGTTTCCTTTGAGTTTGGTTTTAAATCAAGCTCCGGGTAAAGAAATTTGTAGAGGAAGGAAGGAAAGCCCCAGAAACCTAAAAGATTCCTGCAGGATATTTCTTTAGAAGACCCTGAATAATTAGAAATCCCCTTGGAAAAGCCATCTGGGGAGCATCTGAGCAATGCTTACAGGAGGCCAGTCTTAAATGCTGTTCTGAGACTTTTAAAAAAGGGGAGATGAAAGACAGTAATGGTTATTAAAGCTGAGGATGTTCATGCATCAGATGTTTAAACTTATTTCCTACAGAAGCTTGGAGAGGCTCTTTTCTGATATAAAGCTGTAAAACACATTCTGTCTTGTGTGTGATGGGGTTTTTTTTCCCCTCCCCTTTCCAGCTGTCCGGACACAGTTGGATATGAGACAGATGATAGATCAGTTCTTCTGGCTAATGTTTTCCAGTGCAGTCCTGGTGGTTTCCCAGTCTTTCAGGAATTACTCTTCATGACAGAAAGAGGCCTTCTTCTGGAGGGACCTACTGATGTTTAAGAAAAGAAATTTTTTAAGCATTTGTTGAATGACTCCTTTTGGGTAACCAGAGGAGCCTGTGGTTGGTGACAGCAGGCTCACACCTCACACTACACCCACGTGTGTTCTCATTGCATGTGATTACACGGTCTGGGATGTGTAATTGCCTGATTGCAATCTGTACACCTACCAAAAGTTGCATCATTTTGATTTTGCCTGGGTGCTGTGTGGCAAACACTTTGCAGACAGAGGCTCTTGGCCCTTGAAGGATTATATATTTTTTTTCCTCAAGCTAGATTAGTATTTTTTTTTAATTATTTTTTTTTAATTTCTTGGAGATGAAGGTTCAGCTGTGGCAAGGAAGAATTTGCAATAGCTACAGGAGTACATCCAAGGTGCACAACTGCTCTGAATAGCAGTGAAGTTGAATCATTTTAAGGTTTTTCAGAACACAAACTCTTCCTTGAATACTGCAGCATCCAGTGTGAGCAAATCCCATTTCTTCTTCTGGTGAGAGGCCAGGTGCCCAGTGAGAAAGGAATCCAGAGCCCTGTGCACTAGTCACTTACCTCAGCCTAACAGGACCCAAGGTCAGATAATGGAAAAAGGAGTGACAAATACCTACCAAGAATAATCCAGCTGGGAGATAAGGCCTCACCTCTCTAGGGGGATGTGCAGGGAGCTCAGTGGTGGCACCCAGTGAGGGGGAAGCACAGGAATGCAGATGGCACACTGTGACAGGGCAGTGAAGCCATCTGATGGCACACTCAGGCCCTCTTTTACTGAGAACTGGGATCTATTTCTGGACTTTGGAAGAGAGCCATCCAAAAGTAAATGTTTAGTCAGCCTTGCAAGCTGTCTGAAATGCATGACGTGCCTGTGACAGGGTGATTTTATGGGGATCAGGCTGACCTTCCTTTGTCAAATGTGATTCTCCTATAAAGAAAATCTGCAGTCAAAAGAAGTTGATAAGGGTGGGAGAAATTTAGTTGTCTGTTCTTGAAAACCGAGCTCCAGGGCAAGCACTCAAAGGGCATGGAAGAGGCTTTCCCTGACATGGAGGTTGTACCCTTCAAAACAAGCCCTAAATCCAGGGATTTGGCACAAAACTGGGGCTTGCTGCCAGTATCTGTCTCACAGGCATGAGTGGAGCCACTTGGCCTTGAGTTAGGGCAGGCTCCTTGCTTGGAGCAGGAGCTGTGAGGGCAGAAAGGAGGGAGTGCAGAGCCAGGCTGGGCTTGGTCACAGTGCTGGGGATGCCATGGCTGCTGGAGCAAACAGGGATGTCAGGGAACAAGAGCCAGGGAACATGTGGGGTGAGAGCAACAGAGGCACCAGCAGCTGAGCACAAGGACTTGGTAAAACCAGGCTGAAAGGAGAAAGCTAAATCTCCAGACCTTGGCTTTTGGAAACCTGTAGCTCAAACTGTGGGTTGGGTTTTGTGGCTGGGTTTTATTTCATTTGGGAGAGGAGAGAGTTACAAAATGTGGATCTGGGTTCAGGTTACCGTTCTGCTCCCCTGGGCTATTCCAGGTGTTCAAATATGAACTTTTGGCCCAGGCCCATTTCTAATTAGGCATCTTCTTTAAAAGTATTTTCCTTCCTTGGCTCCTGTGCTCTTGGCTTGTCTCCACTAGCCCTCTTTGCTGTGCTAGAGCACGGTTTGCTGGGTATATTAATTGAACTGTTTACACACCTGGTTTCCTGCAAGAATAGACACCTAGCTCCTTCTTTTGAAAAGACAAGCCCAGAGGCTGTAAACAGGAATTGTGCTATGTCTGGAAAAGCTGAACTGCTGCTTATCTGCACTCCCTGGGGCTGTGGGAGCAGCAGCAGCAGCTGCTGCAGACATGGGTCAGTTGAGCACGGAAACCAGCCTGTACATTCTTCCCACCAGTCCTGTCCTGCCACTAGCTCAAGTCCTCTAGCAGCTAAGGAGTCACCTTCTTTGCAGGGTTATTCCCTTTCATTGTGGCAGTGACAGGAGAGGCCCCACCTGGCATTTGGGTCAGCTCAGATGCATATTTTGTCTTGTGTGTGAAAGCTGGAGTGTCATCTTGCAGTTGTGTCCTGTGCAGGATGCTGAGAGGACCCTTTCTTTCTTTTTATGGCTTTACCTTCCAAGGTTAGTTGCTGTTGAAGCTCCCCAAAAACAGTGGTGCATTCATCACTCATTTACTTTTCTAGTCATGGCCAAGGGATATCTTTCATAAAATATTGTGTGGCTCAAAGAATGACTATGGAAAACAAGGTTGGTAAGACTTGTGTGGTTCAGAGCAGATGGAATCATCCCTCATGGTCTCTTTGGGATTAAAAGATAAAAGCATAAACATGTGCCAGTGCACAATTTTGCTTTCCAAGTATAAGAGGATTACCTTAAAATACACTGCTGTTTGTGGTCATGCTCTCCACCCCTGGATCCTGCTTTGCAGCTGCTGTTTTAATGAGTGACATTGAGTTTTACTTTGCTGCTTCATCTCTTTGCTGAGCATGACTTGCACTTCACCTGGAAGGTACCAGCTCCCCCTGTGTGAGGCCAGGGAAGGTGGGAAGGTTGATGTGCTGTGCTGCTGCTGGGGCACAGGCCATGGAGTGCAGTGCTGATGAGCTGGGCCCTGGAATCTTTAACTCTCTGCACTGCTTGAGGTTCCCAAATCTGAAGGAGTTCCCCCCAGGGCAGGCCCTGGGGAAGGGGCATGCAGATCAATGGGCTGGGAATAGGGAAGAGGAAATCAAATGCACCTTAGGGCAAAATTTGACATCCAAATTTCCAGTCCAGCTAGGAATGGAAAGCGCTGCTGTTCCCAAAGTGCTGTTCCCAAAGGCATGATAGTGGCTTTTTGCTGCTTGTGCTGTGGGACAACTCCAGCCCCTCTGCCCAGGAGCAGCACAGCTCCTAATCACCCTGCCAGCAGTGACTTTGTCGTTGAACTTTATGTTGGCATTGGTCCCTGCTTGTCTGCTGAGTGTTGGTTACACGCCATGAGTGTCACAAGCTGGGAAATGTCAGCTCTGGAAAAGGGGCCTGGAAGGATGGAGGTGACAGGTACTTGCGTCAAAACCCCTCACAGAGGAAGAGAAGGCTTGTGCTATCACGCTGCTTACCTTCCCTCCTGCACAATCAGGCCCCTCTGCCAAAAACAGGGATCAGGGCTTTAGCTGGAAGCCCGTGGCTACCTGCAGCCAGCGGCACAGTCGCTCCCGCCGCGCTCCATGCTCCTGCTAATGGTATCAAATCGAGCAGGAAATTATTTTTGGAGCAGTGAAGCATGTTGAAACCCAGCAGAAGGCAGCTGTTTGCGTAACCAGAGTTGTGGGAGAGCTGCCTCCCTTGTTGCCAAGCTCTCCACATCCTATACTGGTGAGAAACGGCTTCCCCACTCCCGGCAGGGAGCGAATCCCCTGAGGCTGGGCAGGCTGGGCTTGGTCCAGCATCCATCCTTCCTGCAGCGCCTGCTTCGCCGCTCTGAAAGTCCCCAGACACCTTTTATTATTATTATTTTTGAGAGGGGGAGGATATCTGAACAATCTGATTCTTACTCCTTGGAGCAGTGCTCACCAGCTACCCCCAAAGCGAAGGGTTTTCTCCAGAATTCCAAATGCGTTTCGGTTATCTCTCAGCAGAGGTCCAAGTCTGGCAAACAGCCTGTGCTGGAAGTGAAACAATAGCTCTGCTTCAGCCTGATCATCTGCACCATGTGTTCACACCCTGGCTGCGTTTCCAGGACCAGTTTAGTCCCTGGTGGCACACACAGTGCCTTTACAAGGATGTGCCCTGGCACGCAGCTCCTCTGGCTGTACTTCAGCACCTTCTTTTCAGTGTAGCTCTTTCAGCAGCTCCCAAGTGTCTAACGGGGCTGGGCTTGGGTTGTTTTCTTTTTTCTTTTTTTTTTTCTTTTTTTTTTTTTTGAGGGGTGGGGGCATGGTCTTGGCACACTGCTTCTTTTTTCGCTCTCTAGCAATATTGTTTCTGCCTTTTCTTTCTTCTCCATCACGGTGAGCTGGTGTCCAGGCACTGGCCTCACCTCCACCTGTATGTTGATGTTTCTCTCACCCTGGGCTCTGCCTGCCTCTTATGCCCTCACACCAGAGCAGAAATAAATCCTTCAGCACTTGAGTGAAATGCTGGGCCCCATTAAATGGCATTGCTAATGTCAGTTGTAGGATTGCGTTATAAAGCCATGGCTGCAGAGATGTGGCTTAAATTCCTGCCCCCAAAATGGGATGCTGCTGTACAGAAGGGAAGGACTAAGTCAGTGCAGAGAGGTTTCAAAAGCCACCATGTGGGTATAAAGCCTTTTTTGTTTGTGGAATTATTATGTCATCCCTCAGTCATGCAAATGTCACCCCAGAAGAAAGACTTTTTCACATTGGTGCCCTGTTCTGGAGAAGTCCCTCCCTGATTATTCATGACTCCTTCAGCCATGTGCCCCTTTCCTAAGGGCTGTAGGGTGGAAAGAAATTCCCTGACGCAGTGAAAGGCAGGAAAAATGACTCACTCAGAAATATTTATGGCTTTTCAATATGGAAATTAAATTCTCATACAGCCCATTTATGGTCAGAAAAGGTGTCTGTCCTGTGCGGGGCTGAACCTTGTAACAGTGACATGAATGTATGTCAGCAATGAGACCTGGGATGATGGGCAGGGTGATTTCCATACTCTATCAAAGTCCTGGTGTGAAGCAGATTAAAAAATATTTTTAAAAGCCACTGTTATTTCACTTAATCATAACCTTTCAGCATAAGTGCTGGACAGTTTCTGGGTGGTTTGGTACTAGATGATGGAACCTTTTGTTTCTGTCTGTTTCATCCATGTCTACATTTGCAGCTATCAAATGTCTTGCTCTCTAGGGCTGCTTAGTGCATGTTTTTAGGTGAAGATCCAATTATTTTCCCTTTGTCAGTGAATTGGTCCCTGCGGCATCATTATACCTCATGCCTTTGGTTTTGGTTTGCAAGGGACACAGTAGAGAGTGGGAATACCCTTGGAGACCTCCCAGGTCCATCTTGAGTGTGCTTCCTGCCTTGTCTTTCAGCTCTCTTTCTTTTCTTTGTCCCCTCCACTGGCCTGAAGGGATGAAAGGAAAAGCTTTGAAAAAAATCTCCTGTTTGGTGGCTGCTTTAACTGGTCACTCAGGCTTCTCCTGCTCCAAACCATCCTTGGTCTACAGTGCTTTAGCCCAAATTTCTTGGGACCTGAACGGAAGCATTTATTATGATGTACCCCAAGAGGGAATCCCATTTCCTGACAATAAAATCCAGCCCACAAAATGAAGTTAGTGTGAGCCTTAGAGGCAATGGAAAGACAGGAACAGCTGCAGAGTGTGAGGAGCAGTACGTTGTTATATTGATCAGTTTGAAACCTCTAAGGTCAGTCCTGTTTCCTCAGACGAATGCCATGGCTATGTCTGAATGGTGCCTCTATTTCTCAGCTGATATTTTACCAAAGTGTCGCTGTAGGGAAGGGTTTAATTTTACTTTGTCACCTTATCTCTGGGAACCACTTCAGTTCCGTTTCCATGACGTTCCTGAGAAGCGTAAGACTAGAAAGGGATTTATTGTGTCTTTGAACTGCCTTTTGCTCTGAGGAATGAGGATATAATTGCAACGTAGGAAGGACAAACTGAACATGTTCAGGCTTGTCCTGCCTGATCTTTCCCTGTTGTTTTTTTTTTTCCTTTGCCCCTTGCAGCTAGCATTCATGACTGGGACTTTCCAGCTGATAAAGCCTTGGCCAGCCTCGGGGCTGATTTGCTCCTAGCAAAACCAGCTCTCTGGCCGGCTGGATGTGTGGTTTCTTTTGATGCCAACAGCACCAGGGTTTGCCACTTTTTCTCTGCCACTAGAGCATCCATCCCTCCCTGTTCACATCTGTCTCAGGC
The DNA here is from genome assembly GCF_903797595.1 of Erithacus rubecula. Classification (NCBI taxonomy): domain Eukaryota; kingdom Metazoa; phylum Chordata; class Aves; order Passeriformes; family Muscicapidae; genus Erithacus; species Erithacus rubecula. Next base: position 4,406,671 of record NC_136688.1, read on the forward strand.
AGAGGGCTTTCATGTTCCCTCTGGGATAATTTTTTCCACATGTTTAGAGAACTTTGAGTGCTCTCTTTTCTTTTGGTTAAGTTTGGAGTTTACAAGAAGTAAGTCTGGGGAAGAAATTAAAGGCATATATTAACCAGACTTAAAGCAATCCACAAAGAGCATCTCCAGAGCCTTCAAATTCCATGGTGCTTTGCTTTTAGGATATCATAGTATTAGTGTAGTTGAAATAGAGAGTTTGTTGGCTATGTCTGTAAATACAATAAGTTGTGCTCAGTTTATGGAATTTAATTTTTAAAAATAGCCTTTGTTAGAGGCCACTATTAGACTTGTTCTGAAGCAGGGATTAAGGGTAAAGATATGGGTACCAAACTCACTTTTTTACTCAACTGCTGCTATCTGATAATTTACTGAAGGGCAGTGAATTTCAGGTCCTTTCCTACTGCTATTCCCTTCCTCTGTGCTTTGGCTGGGCTCTTGCTTTTGGGTGCTGCCCTTTTGATGGGGATTGGCAGCCATCACATCTATACCACTGATGTTGGGCCTGATCTTGAATAATTTTTAGCTTTTAATGACTTTCATCCTTTCCATGATGCCCGCAGTTCATCTTTTCCAGCCCCTTTTCCATGGCATCCAGGATTGCAGCTTTTATTACTAATTCCTCAGGATCTTCATTGCTTGTTTTACTCTCACCCTGCGGTTTTTACTCAGTCCTTCCTCAGACAAGTTTCCACTGACTCAAATTCATGCTTAAATTGAGTCAGGGCTCTAGGATGTGTCCCGGGGGCAAAGCCTGTTCCTAGGGCAGCTGCTTCTTGTGGAGCTGGGCCAGATGACACCAGCAACATCAAGGCTCCTGGGGAGGAATTCTTGAAACAGCAATAGGGATATCACACATTTTCAAAATCTACAGGTGTGTGCATCTCTCATAAGTGGTGTTGTAATATGTAGGTGCTGCTGTTGTGTTGTCAGGGGGTGTGCTGGTTTTGCATGAAAGTCCCAAGGAGGAGGAGCACACACACACACACACACACACAGGTTTTTTATCTGAGAACTTCCTCTGTGAGCTGCTGGGACCTATCAGAGGGCTGATTTAATAACAGACAGCCTGGAAAACCAATTGAAAAGTTACTTCACCTCCATGGATCACATCAGTAAAAGTGAAAACTTTCTCTTTTCACTTCCAGCTTGTGAAGATGTAAGGCCAGCCTGGCCTGGCCCCCTCCCCATGTGGCCTGGCCAGGCAGGGGTGGGAGCCACCAAGGGCCCCCCATTTTCAACAGGGGAAAGAGAAACCTTTGCTAGGATACTGCTTGCTCTTAAAAGTAATACCCTATGAGGTTTTTTTTTGACACGATCCATAACACAGTTCTGGAAAGACTGGGAAGATGGGAGGAGTTCCACGATTTGCAGATTTTCCTGGGCAGATGCAAATTGTGAAAGTGAAGATAAGTCCTATGGCCAAAACAAGTAGCTTCTCTCTCTAAAGTGAACTGAAATGATTATTTAAGTGGAAGACTGACTGAAGTGTCTCTGTATGTTGCTGTTAAGAAATATGGAAGGGGAGGGAGGGAGTGATCTGGAAATCTTATTCCGAATTTCTTTTTTTCTCTGTGCTATTAATAAATTTCTTCTTTATATCCTTTTAAGTTTTAGGCCTGCCTTGCTTTTGCTCCTAAATCTTATCTCAAAGAGAAAGTGAGTATATTAAAATTGGCAAACCTAATTAAACCAAGAAAGGGGGCTGTGAGACACAGCAAGCTATGGGTTTCCATTGCATTACTGTTAGGGCTGGAGCAGAAAATGGCTTTTGGGGGATCCAGGTAAAAGAAAGAGGACAAGAAAATTGTGGTAAGAAAGGAAAACTTTATAACAATATTCTTACAAGGCCTGATGTAGTGGTAGGTCTGGGGATTTGTGTACTTTGGATACCCTGGTGCTGTACAGATGTACATCCAACAGGCTTGGCAGCACTCTGGGGTCATTGTTTCTGTGGTTTTGCCTTGGTGAAAATAAAATTGATGTGAAATGAAAATGTAATTTTTTCCTCTGTGCACTGAAAAGAAGAAAGCCAACAATCTCAAGGTAAATCATTTCCTAATCAATAAGTTCATCTGTTTAAGTGGAACTCTTTGATGCACTAAAAGCAGCCAGCTTCCTCAAGGCTCCAGGGTACCACAAACACCAGTACAAATCCATCGGCACTGCGGCCACTAAACAGCATAGCCCCTTGCTGCCTTCATAGCACCTGAAACACAGGTGTTCCCTAGGATGTCCTGCCAAAGAAGTGTGTGGCCTCTGGCTCTTGCACCAGCAGCTGGCTTGAAATGTAAATCCTGCAGCCCCAGCAAACCCCAAGCATGCAGCAGGCGGGCGCTTCACCCCACACGCCACAGCGATGGATAATCGCAGCTTCCCAAACTCCTCTGCACACAGCTGGCCGCTCACACCTTGCTCACCCCTCCTTATTTCCAACTGCTAATTTGCAATTAAATGCAACTAAAAACACAGTAAACACCCTGCTCAGGGTTTTCCATACAAGTCCATCAGGTAGCTTGCTGCTGGTGCCATTTGGTGGTGAGAGGAGCGAGCCTGTGCCATCAGCGAGTGGCTGGGTGGAGAGCTGCCCAGGAGGCTGCCTAAGATGTGGTTCCCACTGAGTGCTCCCATAAAAACCTGTTCAGCATAATGTAGCTGATGCTAACTGGCATCCCTGTAGGTGGTCTCTGTAGCTGGGGCCAAGATGAAACGTGGGGTGAAGAAAGAACCGAGTGCTTTCTCTCCCTAAGGGGAGAGCAACCGAGAGCAAGGGTGGGTGAGGCAGAGCTCGAGATGCAGCAGCTCTGCAGTCAAAGGATATTCTTGTTCAGGGCTTTGGCAATGCTGGAATCCACCAAAAAGCCCAGGATGAATAGAACACCCGGCAATTACGTTTGACTGGTATGCAATGCATTCAATTTGCTTGCATTCATTGCTCCAAAATGTGCAAGCAACTTTAGTTAGTATTGAATGTGGTTTTTAGCCCAAATAATTTCCTACCATGCTAAACAAAGTAGTTGAGAATACCTCACTCAGGGAGTAGTTTCTTAGCCATTCCTTGGCTAGTGTTTTTCCTACCAACTGTGTAGAGGAGAAAGCTGCTCCAATTTGCAAATGCGAAGCAACCTCCCTTCTGAATATATTTAACATGCAGAAACCATTGTCATTATGGATGAGGGAAACAAAGTACTTAATTGGAGGAGTTCAGTAAATACAGCAGCAGTGAGACCACTCCTGGTTAGGGCATAGGAAGCCTGCCCAAACAAGCAAACTGTGAGCCTTCAGTTAATGGTTTCGCCCATTATTGAAATGGAGTGACTCACTCATCTCATGCAGATGCCTCCTTCTGGGGTCAAACTCCTCATGAAATCAAATCAGCTGCCCCACAGCCCTCAGGCTCTGACTTTGCTGGAGAAAGGATTGGTTTCAAGTGGCCTGTTGTGCAACCAGAGAGGTTGCAGTGGGATGCTGGAAAATCTCACACCTGACCCTTGAAATGCCTTATTTGTGACTTTTGGGTATTAGCGTTTCAACACTGCTTCCCATACAAAATTAGTCCTAATGTGTTCTATTTCATTAAAAGGCCTTACTAGACAAAAGATGCTGGAGCCCTTGATGAAGGATGGCAAGGTTTTTCACACCTTGAGGAAGGAGGTGTTGGCTGCCTCTACTTGTTCCAAGGCAAGATCAGTCTGTGCCATACCTCTGGTACGATGCTGCATTTACAGTTACTTACCTCAAGGTAAAGAATTAACTTGTTTTGCCAGGGATTACGTAGCTTATAAATGTCATTCACGTGAGCACAGTCCTGGTAAGAGATGAACTTTTAAGTATCAGACTTGGCTAGCCAAGGACTTCTCTATTTGTTTAGCTCAAAGCCTGTGGGTGTGGGGTGTGGAGGGAGTCTGCTTTTGTGTGACACCAGGGTCGCTCTCAGGGATCACTGCAATAGCATTACCAGAGTCCTGCTTGCAAAAGGGATTGGGAGAGGGAGAAGGTGAAGTCCCCTGATGGGCTGATGCTGGGACACCTCCAAAATTGGCAAAAAAAGGTGGTACCTGCAGCATCAGACTGTCTGCCCACAGTCCTGGTGTCTACTTGCCAGAGTGTCCAGAAGGCAGAATCTTTGCCAGAGCATCTCATATCTGTGTTTCCATCTTTTGGAAGGTGGGAGAGGTCCTCTTGGAAGCAGCAGTCACTGCCTCACTCCTTAGAGCCAACAAAAAAGGGCAGTGGCTTGCCAGAACTCTCTTTGTGCTTTCTTTGCCAGCCAAATCCTACCCCTTCCACTCGCAGGAACTACCCAGACCCCACCCCCCATCCCTGGGCAGCAAAATTGAGCTCTGCCCACACACTGCTTTGAGCCAGCTGAGAGTGAGTGCACCATGATGGGTGAGAGGTAACAACTCCAACCAGTGCCAAGCTTGCAGATCTTCCAAAGCCACTGCTGTGAGTCGAGACTTGACGTGCTGGGAGTGCAGCTCAGGTTACTACAGCAAATCCTCAACAGTTTCCTGCCTAGCTGAGTCTTTTGGAGTCTGAAGCACTGTAACCTCATAAAAGCTGGAAAAAGCTTGAACTCATTCAAAGATTATTTCACACCACCTACAGCACTCTATGAAGTCAGACATGCTGTAACATATAATTAACGATGTGTTGGGTGGTGAGTCACTGAGTAGTCTAGCAAGCTCACCTTCAACCAGTCTGTGTGTGGGAGTCCTTACCCAGCAACACACCCAAATGGAGCATTTTAATAATTTACCACATTCTGAGCTTGGAAGAGTAGTTTTTGCTGCTTAATTAAGTAATTAAAAAAAAAAAATACTTAAAGGCTTTGCTACTTGTTAGGGAACAAAGCTTCAACATGAAGGAGAAGGTGGGGGAGAACCCCAAAAATCTTTTTGTAATACTACTTTCTATTCCTTGGAGTATCCAAGAAAAAGCTTAAGAGATAGGAGGCTGTATCTTTGTGTTATATTAAGCAGTCACTTGATAAGGTACATGAACATTTCCTGGACTGAAATGTGGCATTACCCTTTCCCAACTGCATGTCCTCCCAAACACAAAGTAAGAGTCGTGCTTATTCTTATTTATTCTCTGGAATGTTTTAGAGTTGCAGGGGAAAAAAGCAGTTTTTTCCAGGGAATGAGCAAAGATGTGCCTGTCTGGTTTGTGACATGGTCATGGGGGACACAGGTTCTATTTCCAGTGCAGAGGAGGAAATTGCACTTGTGTCTCAATGTGATCATTATCCTTTCTCTGACAAAAATCACAGTAAGAATTCTAGTGAAGAGCAAGAGTTGAACGGACTTGCATAATACTTCTCTGATTACTTCTCCAGCCTCCAACTATATTCAGCTCAGGGGATTTCCTGACATGAATGAGTGAATATGATTTGTGATGCTTTAGTAATCTTCAGTGCATCATACTTTTAAGTGCTTATCTAATCTCTTCTTGTACCCGTGCTTTGCTTCCACAACAACAGTAGCAACAAACTCCACTGACCATCTACATGTTCCAAGAAGAATTAGGTCTTTCTCTTTCTTTTGAATTAGTCTTTGGCAGTTTCACTTGGTGCTTCCTGTTTTTTATGGTGGAAATCACAGTGCCAGTCACTTCCTAACTGTCTGCTCCAGAAATAAGCAGTTCAGAAGCATAATTTCATGTGTGAATTTAAGACTTGTTTAGCCTGCAAGCATCTAATCTGACTTTAAATCTAATCTGCACTGATTTTTTCAGCTGTTATTGCCTAATCCCTCAGCTCTGTGAGGGCCATATGCAGTTCCTCACTGGCTGTTCTTTTCCCCAGTAGTCTTTAACTGTGTATTCTCAGGAAATTTTCTTCCCTGCTGTGCTAGATCATTCCCAGATAGGTTGAGGAGCACATGTCCCAGCCTCACCAGTGGGGTGCCTCTGATGTGAGCACTGACCACCAACACCTACTCTCTGATGCCTATCTTGACCTGTCCCAGCTCATCCAATATTAGTTAGCACTGCTGGCATCAAATCCAGGTGTTGCAAGCCCCCATTCAGGGAGTGCAGCTCATAGCTGGTCCTTGTCTAGACTTCTCCATTTCTAGGCACACAGGGTGATGCTGCATAGAAGTGTGAGGCAAGCAATGCCTGAAATAACTAAAATCTTTTGGGGTACGCAGCTTATCCTCCCATTTTTTATAAATTCATGTAGGTGTGCAGGTGTTTTTTGAGAGTGTTTTTTCTTCAAGACCCATCTGCAAACCTCCTTTTGCTGGGTCAGTGACACACACAGGAGTGAATGTCCTTAAGGGAAGTAAATCCACAGGTGCCTGCAATGGCTGTGAAGACCTGTCCCTGTCCCATATCTAATGTCCCCACACTCCTGGCTCTTTGCCCTGTTAATGCACCAGTGCCAATGTCCAGCATCCCTCCCTCACCCAGTTCTGATGGAAACAGGTCATGGAGGCTGCCCATACCCCTCTTCATATTTTCTTCCTTCTGCACCACACGAATTTTCCAGATGTGGCTCCCACTAGAAATGAGCAGTTGAATGAGCACTTGTCTGGGGTTGACTCATTCTCACCCTGTGAGGGGCTCTCTGGAGGGTGTGGATGTGAAGTCTCACTCCCTCCTTGGACAGCCTGCAATGATGTCAAGCTCACCATAGTGAAAAACCTCCTGGTCTGCTCAAAGCAGCAGCAGCCAACTTCTGCTGCTCCTCATCTAAAGCATACATGGCAAAAAGGACAACCTGGTCATGGTTTCCATGTCTCTGTGTAATTTTTTTTCCATAAGGACAGGAGTAGGAACTGCAGAAAGGAAGACCTGAGGGTGTTTTGTTTTCCTCTGAAAGGCATGGATAATATGATGGGTGGTCCTCCTCTGGTAGTGCTGCCTTGAAGTCTGCTGAGCATTGGGTTGCTGAGTTTGTGTGTGTTATTGTGCTGTTTCTTGCCCTGGGCTGTGGAAGCTGGACTATCACTGTACATAGGCATGAACATCCTAGGAAATGAGGGAAAATTCTGCAGGCTCAATAAGTCTTTTTTTGGTTGAGGCTTTTGTGGGTTTGTTTTTTTCAAGAAGGCTTGGTGAAATTGTGTGCTTGGGTTTTTGGGGTTTGGTTTTTGGTTTTGGGGTTTTTGGGGTTTTTTTGTATTTAGGCAGAATCTCAACAATATAGAGCAGACCACAATGGGTCAGAGAAGAAATGCACTCACCAAAATAGAGTAAAACAGAGCTCCTTGAACAAAACCATAACTAATTTACAATATGTTATGCAGTAAGTAGCTTATGTATCACTAAGTTATCAGGAACACAGTGGTCACTGCTCACTTTCTTGCAGACCTAAAGCTGGTTACCAGAGCCCATGATTTGGTGTAATGCTCCCACCTGAGCTTTCTTTTTTTCACCTCAGTTTTTTGCTTTGCCTTTTTGTTTTTTTAACTCACAGCTTCTTTTTCACCCATATCTGCTCCTCTAAGGGTATGAGGGGATAGTGTGGCCAGACTGCAATCAAAGAAATATTTTGAGAGTCCTCTCAGAGCTGTTTAAGGAATCTGGGCTGGCTATGAATGCCGGCTTTATGCATTGCAGTTCTGAAGTAGGAGTGAGTCACTAAAAAACAATCTGTGCTGTCTCCATGTTCAACTTTGACTTTATTAAGAAAAAGAGAAAGAAAACAAACACCATCCCATTCAGTGCTGAAATACACATTGATCCTTTAATCCTGGGGGAATCTTTGGGAGCTGCTTCCTCCTGGAAAGAATCGCCGTATTGACGCAACGTTTAATTGTGCAATTACCCACGTGCGTTCTTCTCCTGGGCTCTGCAGAGCAGGGCTCTGTGGCTGGAATGCTAATGGGAAAAAAGAGCCACTGATACCATCTCGTGGCACAGGCAGCCTGCATGCAGCCTCCTGGCTGGCAGCAACCCCTAAGGTACCTGCTTCCATGGTCTGTCTCAGGTTTCTCACTCGGGACATCAAAGATGGAATTGCAGCTGAGCAAGGATGGGAATTTGGGCTGGAGCCCAGAAGTGTGGCCTGTGTTTGGGTTGTTGGAGCTGCCCTTGGTGGAAGCAGGAGGTTCTGGTGCCCAATCCCTGCTTGGCACTGCCTGGCTGGCAGGTACCAGCTGGGATTCTGCTCAGGCTGCCTGCCTGGGAGCTGAAAACATGCCTGGAAATACACCTGCAAATGCCTGGCCAGTGGCCTCTCTCCTGCTCCTGGTCCAGTGCCTGATGCCTGCATGCTGCACATGCCTCTGTGAGATTTTTTCATGCAAGTTTTGCTGAAAGCATGGCTTCAGAGCCACTGTGAAATGCTCTGCACATGTATTTGTACATATGGATGTACCTATACACACCCACACATACTTGTTTGGCCAGGCCCTGCTTTCCAAGAGCTGCATTTGCTCTAAAGTTTGCCAGTTTTATTCAGATGCTTCATATGTGTCACCTCTGACTTCTAGGGCAGGTGACAGGAGTTGGAGAGCCCCTGTGAGCCCTTGCTGTGCTCCTGCCATCCTTAATTCAGAAACTGAACTCTGACTGCATTCATTTGGCTCATATTAATTGACCCTGATGGGAGCAGGTTGAAGGAACATGAAGTAGCTCCTCCCTTTGCTGCCCTTGGGAGGTGTGGTGAAGGTTGGGATTTACCTGGCAGTGAATCCAGGGGCTGGTTAAGTGTTAGATGGGAAGAAATGCAGCCCTCTTCCAGCTGGCTTTGGATCCTAGGATTTTCTGGGGATCAATCTGTTTACCAGCACATTATTATTAATGGTTTTGTCATCAATTCTGCTTTCCCACCAGCACTGAGGATGGAGTTTCCAGATGAGTAATCCTAGCTGCCAGCCACTTGTCCCTTCTCCATGGCCACAGGCTACCCAGAGCCTTGCACTGGGCCACACTTTGGGTCCTCTGGCAAGTGGACATCTCACTTCTTTAAACCTTTTAAAACTTTGTAAAAAGATGGTTTTAATGCATCCACCACAATTTGCCTGTTGGCTTCAGGAAAGTGGAAAGGAGAGGCTTTTGTGAGGTTGTTAAGCAGTGCTTGGCTGATGTTAGAGGCTCCTGGCCTCCAGGTCCCTCTGCTCATGTTCTCTTCCTGTTTCTCTGAAAGTTTTAAGTTGGGACAAGCTGCAGCTAGTCATGTTGGCAAAAACTAGTCCTCCTTGACCCTAGTTCCTCCTAGTCCTAGATTCAAGTGTTTGCTCCCTGCAGCCAAAACCTTTGCATACTCCTGAAAGCAGGAGCTTGGGGCACATGAGTCCCATGCAGGATAGGAAAATGCACTTTATTCCTCTGCTGAAAAAAACAAAAAGAATAGTGGGCAGCTGTGATCTTAGCTGACAGCTGAAAGAGGCTTTGCTAGCAGAAGTCCCAGGGAAGACCAAAGAGGCTGCTGACAAAAGTCAGGAAGGGGTTCTCTCTACAGATTAAAAAGCAGAGGAATTATAAATAACATGCTGGAGCACACAGATAAAGTTACCCGAGTTATTTTGACCATAAAGCCCAGGACAGTAAAGGCCCTTAATCTCTCATTAATCAACAAGAAGCTGGAAGAGGCCATACAATGAGCTCAGCTGCCAAAGCTGCTGTGCCCTTTTGCTCCATTTAATTTAATTGTATTAGTGCTGCCCGCAGCCTTTGTTCTTCTGCCCTGCTCAGGAAATCTGCTGCTGGGTTTGGCAGGGCTCACTCTGGTTCCACATGGCTGGTTTGTGGACAGCCAGGAGGGATGAGAGGGAGAGCAGGAAGGGGAAGAGGATGGGAAAAGGTCCCAGGGGAACAACCTGCTTGATGTACTTCATTTATCTTAATAGTGCCACTGTATCCCTTCCTGGGGAGGCTTCCTCCTGATGAGCCAGACACACAAAACTGAATGCAAAAGGACTCTGGCTGATAGCAGCAGAGATGGGAGCTCATGTTTAAATTTTAAAATGAAAAAACAGACAAGTGACCACGAGAGCCAGCTCTTGTTCAGCAGGTGCTACCAACCTAGCAAAGCATTCCTACCACCACCTCCCCTGGCTTCACTTCATCTCCCCTGAATGAGCCAACAAACAAATCCAAAAGGTGGTTTCTAGGATATGGGGGAATTATGTCAAATTTCAGCATTCATCCCTGCTGAAGGATGAGATCTCAGAGCAGCTACCTGGAGGCTGTACCTTCCTCACTTTTCCATCAATCAAGGAATGACAGTGCTTAATGTGTGGAAAAAGATGGAGCACTTACAGAAAAATGTGCTCAGGAAAAGGGATTTTCAGATGACTTTGAATGCCTCAGGCTTGTCTGGGAAACACAGTTTTGAGCTCCATATTTTACTGGATTTCTCCAATTTAAGCAACCAGCCATATAAAATTCCACAAATGTGTTTTATCAAGCCCAAATTTTCCCAAACATGTAAATTGTCAAGGTTCTCCTCTCCCTTTCACAGCACTGAATTAACAGTCCTGTGCTTGCAGTGAAGTAAGCACAGATCATTGTTTGCTTAGAGTTTTGCAGAGGAATCCTTCTGAGATTACTTACAGTAATTCTTTTTTGATATGAAGAGTAAAACATATTTACATTGGTATGTGGGATTCTGGACAACCTCAGGAAAAAGTAGGACTGGAAAGGAAGTTTTTTTCTGGTTGATGAAAAATTTTGAGATATGTTTTTTACATATCAGAATAAAAGCTTGAGATATAGAAACTCCCAGAAAAAAAACAACCAACCAAAAAAAAAATAGAAAAAAAAATGCAACCCCTCAAAACCTCACACACATTTAGCCAGTTGCAGCTACTTATTTTGGTTTTTTTTGTCTTTTTTATTTCCTTAGTAAATCTATGCAAAGTAGAAATTCAGGATGTTTTGGTTAAAAATTTTTGTCCACAAAGTTGATTTCAGTAGTTTGGGAACTGCTTGGCATATAATTTTAATTTAGAAAGTGGCAATCTGCTGCACTAAAAATGAGAAGTAATGATCCAGTAAATGACTAATTTTGTGGTCTGAGTTAATTAGTGAAGCAGCTTGGAGGATAGAAGGCAGCAGGTCTAAATTACTGTGCTAAGTCCTTCTGCAGAAAGATATTATCTGGCTTTGTTGTTTTAATAATAATTAATGAGAATTAAAATATTCAACTGGGATTCCTGCTGTTGCTATTAGTGGGAATACGTGTGTTTGTGTGTATATATATATTTATATTTGTTCTTTGATGCTTTTCTTGCTTGTTTGCATCTCAATCCTTGACTGTCTTGCTCTGTGACTTAAATAATACTCCAGAAATTATTCAGACTGAGCCTTTGTCTGAGGCTTTTACAATTGGTGCTGCTGGTTATTCCATGAAAAACATACAGCATAGCCTGACAAGGAAATCAGCAGTAAAAATACAGGCAGTAAGCAGTCTCTCATCAGCAGGCTCACAGGGAGCATCAGCTGGGGGCTCACAGCTCATTTTTACATCTTATTTTTGACAGGTTGGTGGGAATGCAGGGATGGCACACTCACCTCCAAGTCTGCATGGATCTGCAAAACTTGAAAACCTTCTCTGGTGAAATCCAGGCATTACTTTGCTGAAGTCCAAAATGCTTAAATTTCCATGCCTCCAAGGCACCATGGTGGTCACTTCATCTTGTGCTCTACATGACTCCAGCCTTTTGTTTCTGTTGGGCATTTCCACCCCAAACCTGCTTCCTGTGGTTGGTTTTAAGCACATGCTTTAGGAAACCCTACAACTAAGTGGGTCCTCATGATGGGGGGAGACTTTTAATGAGCTGGTTTAGTGGATAATTGGTCTCACTGTTAAAACAAGCTTCTCTCATTGTTTTCAGCCTGACTTCCCTCAGTTTCAGTCTTGCAGCCCTGGACTTTGCTCTATTGTGTTTGTCAAAATTAAAGCCTTCTAGAGTGTGGAATCTTCCCACATACCTTTAAAGACGAGGAGGAGTCATTTCCTAATCTTTGCTTTTAAGAGAACAGTGATAATTGGAGACTAATTACTGGCTCTATTGACTTTTCCATGTTTGTGTTTTTTAGATAAGTTGTGATTGTTCCTTTTTATCATTGTACACTATAGTTAATAATTGCTGCTCACTGTGCCTACATCCAAGGATGAGGCCCTACTTCTGATAAAGGTTCAATGTTCGGGGCTCTGAGGGATAGTTGAAGTTGGTTTGGTAGTTGATAGTTGATATTGGTTTGGTTTGGGGCACTTTTGGAGAAAAGTAAGTGCTTCAGTCAAAATGCTGTTTACCATTTCAGAAGGTTTTGTAATCATGTTTTTATTTTCAGTGCCTCCTTTTCAAATGGTATTGTCTCTCTTGTGGGTTTAGTTTTGCTTGCAGGCCATATTCTACTATCCTTAATCATTGAGTACTTTCCTTAATTCATTTTATTTCAGTGAGAAATTTCAAGGAGTGAGATGATACTCAGATGAATGAAATTGGGGATTAGACAGGGATTAGATGGATTCTAACAGCAGATGCTGTGACTTCTTTGGGACAATTGCTAAGTGTCATTAAACCAAGAAAAGCTATTTTCCCCTGACAATTGGAGATTTAAAAGCATTGTATTATGCCCTATTCTCAATAAAATTATAAACTATCTTGGTAGCAATAGCCATCTTTTGGTGAAATTTCAAACTGTGGTCATATCCAAACCCTCCATGAAAGGATGTGAGTTCTTTTAATGCCTCATGTTCTGCAACTTGAAGAGGAATTTTTCCTCATCCAAATGCCCAAGCCTTGGCAGGATGGAAGTATAAATATCTTGTTTATGTTATTTATCCAGTTACCTCTATTTTTTCTGTTTGCAGCATTTATGTTCCTACATATGTTGGGCTGGTTGGAAGTCTCATCAACACCCTGATAGCAATGGTTTGGATCCCTTCACAGACTAAACCAAAGTCAGACCATCACATCAAAGAGCACAGTGAGTATTTTGTGTTTCTGATAAATAATACATGAAAAGGGACAGGGGACTGACATGCTGCAAGAACTGCTGAAGGACTTTGGAGTTGCATTTAAGGGCGAAAAGGTCCCAGCCTTGAGATGCTGACACTTCAATGTCTGAGCTGTGCTTGTGGAAGAGTTTTATTCCAAATATATTGATCACTGTGCCATGTAGAATTGCACTCTTCTTTGTGTCTCAGAAAAGAGAATTGTGGAGCCCTTTCTGGGGGTTGGATTGGTCTGGCAGGGGAGGAAACCCCACTGTCTCAGAGGGTTCATCCACATCAGCCCTGGCACCAGCTCCCAGCCTCCTGCCATCAGCACGATGCTGGTGCAGCAGAGAAATGGGTTTGGGTGATGAACCTGAGCAGTCTCAGAGTTTCCTGCTTTCTACCCTGGACCTGTATAAACAGAGGATTAACCCATATGTCATCTTCTGCAGGCACATCACAGTCTGGCAGCTTGTTTAGCATCAGAGAAATCCTGCGCCTGATGAAGTTCCCGGGAGTAAAGGAAGTTTTCATAGTCAAGGTCTTTGCTGGACTTCCCATAGGTAAATCCATTCCCCATGATTGCTGGTATATTTAAAATAGGATGACATACTCTGTAGACCAAGCTTTCTCATATTACTGAAAGCACATTACTTTTGATCACAGAGCAGTGAGGATTCACCTCCTAACTTGATGTTGGATGATTTCAGGTAGCCTCAGCTACAAACCCTGGGACTTCATGTCCAACACACTACTTGTCATAGTATCTGGGAGTTTTGGCAAATCAGTTAATCTCTCCATCCCCCTCACTGCAAATGTTTTTTTCCCCTTGTCTGTCATTTCACTTTGTAAGCTCTTCAGAGCAGAAAACCATTGTTTGTCCTCCAACAGAAAAACTGAGCTCTTTCCTGATTTTACTCAGTGATTATAAGATGTATGTGTATCCTAAACTTTTTCCCAACAATTAAAAATTCCTGATGGATGAGAGGGTTAAGCTGCACACAGGGGACCCACAGCATGTTTCTTCCCTTGCACATTCATGGGGGTGCTTGTTCTTCTCTTTATATATTCTGCTGGGGTTTTTTTTGTGTCATGATAGGAACTCGCTGGTACCTCAAACCTTTCCCAAACCCATCTGTTTCCCTGCTTCCTCTGAGTCAGTTGCTGTCCTGGCATGGTTCATATCCCCATATTTGCCTGACTATGGATCCCTGGCCACAATTTAATAATCTTCAGTTTTGTCTACCCTGTAACTTCTTTACCCACACACTTGACTAGAGACAAGCTGCATCTTATCTTTGTCAGTGATGTGTAAAGACAGGGTGATGTTCTCTCCACTTTCACACACAAAAGCCTTCACAGCTCTTTTCCCAGTCAACCAAAAAGTGCAGTTTCTCTCGATGATGATTTCAAAAACTGATTTTTGCGTACATCAAAACATGTGTGTATCATGAGTCTGAACAAACTAAGGCACTTCCCTTCCAAGCAGGGACACTAAGAGGGGACTTAAGGCACCCCAGCTTTCAGACTTTGCATCTTTTTCCAATTCATTTTGTCTGGAGAAGCCCTTGAAGTTTAAAGAATGTGGAGCATAATTGAAAAATTAAATGCTAATTTTTAATCTATAAATTCAATTTACAAATGAAAGCACATTTGGCTATGGAGTGTGGCTCAATCAGAAGGGGATGGCATTCCTGGACTTGGCCAGGCTCATCTGTTATTCCTTGCTGTACCTCTGAGGGAGTGAGTCCAGCTGGAGTTGTACAATAACATGCAGGGAAGTAAAGGATTTCTGATTTTTTCTTTCCTTACTCTGTGTAGCTGGCACTGAGATCACTAATGCCTGTTGGTCCTACCCCTGCCACTGGAGACAGGATACAGTCTCAAACCACTGCTGGCTTGACCTCACAGTGCAATTTTTTTGGTTCTTAAGACAATAAACTTCTAAAACCGTACTCTAAAAGGTGTGTGAAATGACAGCATTTCACAGAATGAGACAGATGTTTTAAGAGGGTTTTCTTAGCTGATTCTGACTCATTTCTCATCTTAAAGTAGCATTAATTTTCCTGGAAAAAATGCCATGTGAGCTTTCCACAGTAATTTCCTGTGTGCTCTCCTTTTTTCCAAAGGCCAGGCAAAATGTTCTTAGCTTTAGACATTCCTGCCGAAATGCAAATTCCTGCCTGTTACAGAATCCATTCTTCTTTCCCTGTGGAAAGCAAAAATGCTCAATGAACCAAAATAAACATCTCCTGCCCAAAACTGTGAGGCAATTTGTAGGCAAAGAGGATGCAGACAGTGAAGCTGGGATCTAAGGCAGGCTAGTAGTCTGTCAGTGAATGCCTGGGGGTATTTCTGTAAGGGTGGGAGAAGATTCACCTGAGGCACTCCTGTTGCAGCACTCACACTGCAGTGAGGAGGGATTAAAATCCTAGTGACTTCTCTTTGCAGGTCTCTCTTCACTTGGGGTCACTGGCCCAAGTGATGGCAGCTGAGAGGGGACCTGGCCATCACTGATTCTCTGCAGCTCACAGCTAGAGGCTGAGCTCCTCAAGAGCTCATTTACCTTTCATCTCCAGGCTGCAGCCATATAATTAATTAGATTGCCCAAATTACAGACTGTTTTTCTATTTACTTTGTAAACAAGTTTGTGATACGCAGCAAAGAAAATCTTTTGTTCCTTATGGATCTCATTGTTGTCTAAAATTAGCTGGTTTGAGACCCAAAGAACCTCCCTGGGAGGGCTGCAGGGCTGGGAACCTCCTCCCTATGTTGCATAAAAGCAGAGACCTGGGCTCTGTGCCTCTTGCCAGGGCTTGGACAGGAGCAGACAGCTCCAGCACAGCCCAATTACCTTCTCAGCTGACCTGGGAAAAGAGAGCCTCACTGCATTGTGGCAGATAAGAGACAGAAAGAAAAACAAGAGGATAAAAATACCAAATGTAACCCTCATTGACAAGAAACCACCAGGGCCTTGAAAATACTGATAAATGGCTGCTTGTATGGATCTTTGGCTGCCTAATCCCTTTGGAAAATCTGGTTTCATCATGATTGCTTTAGCACCTGCATCCCGTTTTTTGGAGGGTTTTCTTTCACGTGTGCAGCAGTGTTTTGCAGTGAGCCTTAGGGCTCTGCATCCCATCACGGTTCCAGTCCAGCGTGGGAGGGCTGTGATCAGCTCCCAGAGGCTGTGCTTGCCTTCTCACACCATCTTGCAGCAGGGATTGCCAAACTGGCCCTCCAAAACCACAGGCTGGCTGCTTTCAGACATATCACTTTTTTTTTTTTTTTTTTTTTTAATAGGGTTTGCACTCCTGATTTTCCTTGGTTCTTTTTGTCATAATTTGTCATTTTACAAATTATTTCCCTGCTTTCTGCTGCATAACCCATATCCCACTGATGCCAGGTTTTCTAAGGAGTTCACCCTTTTCTTAGACATACTCAGGTACTTTAGACATTCTGAGGGTACTTTATGCCATATTCCAATTTTTTTCCACGTTGAGCATCTCAGTGTGGACTGAGGCTTATCATTATTTCTGTGACTGCACTCAGCTGACCTGCAGCCTGTCCAGCTGGGAATCTGCTGATATCTTTGTAAAAAATGAGCATAACATCTTTTTTCAATTCAATCTGAGGCTCACCTTGTGGGTTTCATCAAGAAATGTGTTACCAGTGGCAGAGACCGCCTTAGTTGCTGAGAGAAAAGGGGCACGGAGGTCTCCCTCCTCCAGGTAGCTTTAAGGGACCATGCATGCACAGAGGGTGACACCAATCAGAAAATGGGACCTTTGCATCTCCAGGGGAGCCGTGCAATGTATAATTCTAATTAAAGAGCACAGCCTGTTCCCCTGCTCCGAAAGAAAGCAGCTTGTTTGGAGGAGAAAGATCCAAATCTGTCTTAACTTGATGAGGGACTTCAAAGGGCAGAGGAGCTGTGGAAGCTGGAGGGAAGTACCAGGAAGAAGCAGCAGGTATGTAGGAAGGCTGAGCCCCTCCTAGGTGGTACCTGCAGTGGGGTGCAGGATGAAGGGCGAGCGCCTGCTTCAATCTCATCTTCCTACAAGTGAAACCAAGTGTGGTTTCTCTTTCATTTCATCACGTGTGCCTTTTATAAACATGTGCAACCCTGCTGCCTGATGTAGGTGTTGTGAGTAAATACTGGTATTTGCATGTTACCTTAAGCTGGCTTGAGCTGAGAGGGATTTCAAAGTAACTGGGTAACAACGGGGTGCTCTCCGTGCAGGGGTGTGGCAAAGCCATAGATCTTCCTGAGCCCCAGCTTCCAGGCACCTTCTCCACATAGCTGGAGAGAAGAGCAGGGCACCCTTCCTGCCCCCCATCCCTCTCTCCCAGCCCATGGAGACAGCTGGGGTGCACCTACTCCTGTTAAGGATGTCTCCAGTGGGGTTCAGGAAGGCTTTTTTGGCAGGTCCTGGAATGGGAGGGTAGGCTTGGTGTGCCTGGAGGGAGGTTCTGGCTGCTGCAGGTGCTGCACTGGTGGCCCTGGGTTGGGCTGCTGGATGCAGTGGAGCTGTTCTTGTTCATTAAGAAGTGAGCCCTCCAGAGTGTTTGAACCAGCAATCACTGTAATCACTCTCTTCATCCTTGCAGGAAAAGCTGGCAAATCCTCCCCATGCCATGTCACTTTGCCAGGCCATCAGCTGTCTTCTCAGTGCTCACACATTGCCTCCTGGATTCGTTTTTTTCAGGAAGGAGAGGAACATGGCTCCCTTTTTACCCAATCTTCATAACTCTTAGAAGAAAAGGCAGGAGTGCTGAAAGTCACTCTCTTCTCTCCCAGAAGGATCAATGATCTCTGACAGGCTCATTGTGGGGTTCTTCATATGCAGAGAGCCCCAATTACCTTCTGTCTTGGTCCATCTCAGGTGCACAAGACACTAGGAGAAGCTGCAGACTCTTAGCCCACACCACACTTGAAGAGCAGTGTTTTGACATGGTATTTTTAATTTGATGGCTCTCTCTGTAGGATGGGAGCATGTGCAAGCACGCCTGTATTTGTGTATGTTTGGCAGTGAGGGAAATTCACACTATTGTATTTTCATTTGAGATTGAGTGGAGGTTCTCTGCTACACTCTCCAGAAATTGCCTCAATTGGAAAGCAGACCTGGTCTGTGTCCTTTCTGTCCATCCTTTCCTGACTGCTTGTGTTGACATTGATATCAGTCCACACTAGAGATTTTTCACGTGCCCCAGACATCGTTGTTGAGGTGTGCAGTGAAACCACTGCATTTTGGCTGATGTCACTGGGCTGTTCCCCACAGTGAATATCTGAAGTCAGGCAAGAAGGGTGAGGAATCCAATCAGATTATTTTTATGGTTACAGTCTTGTCTGAACAAATGTTTTCTTGCTGTCTTAATGGTTTAGCCTGGCTTCAGTGATACAAATATTTACCAGTTTATAATTAACAGCTGAAACTGCAGCCTACATAGTCACATTATTTAAAGATGAAAGTAAGGGGGATAAAAAAGTTAACATTTAAAGATTAAATAACTACAATGGCTTTGAATAGGATTATGCTCATGTTTATACCCAGTGCTGGCAAACCCAGGGAAAACTACTGAGAGTGGTGACTGGGAGCAGGGTTTGGGCTGTTACATGCAGTGCAAGTGTATTGATGTACTCTTTGCATTAACCCTCCCTCCAGGTTTGTTCATGATTATGTTTTCCATCATCTCTATGGATTTCTTTGGCTTGGAAGCAGTGCAGTCTGGATATCTGATGTCATATTTTGGTGTCCTTCAAATGGTAAGTGAAGTGCAAGTTCCCCTCTTAGACAGATTAGATTGCCACACTGCTACCTAATTCACTGCCTTCTGGGCACATGCTCTTCCAAATCCAGGTGCACTACTGACAGGCAAATCCTAGCTCTGCCATACAGCATTTAGCTCCAAAAAGAGAAATTACTCCAAATTTATTCTTGGAAATTCCAAGTTCCTTGGAATGGGAAGAAATCGGAGCAAGGAATGTCCTTGTCCCTCATTATGGATCTTTAAGCTGTAGAGCTAAAATTTCCTTGGACTGATATGTCCTGGATTTTGTAACAAAACTTACATTAAAACTAAAGTGCCTTGGCTGAAGTTTTTCCTGGTGCAGGCTGGTTGATTTACATTTATATAGTAGCACCCTGCACACTCAGGAAAGCAGACAATCTTACTGGTGTTTTCACTGAAGATCCTTTCAGTGTAGAAGAACTTGTTTCTGCTTCATGGAAACAAGTACAGCAATCCTTGTGATTGAAAAAAAAAAAAAAAGAAAAACAAAACAAAATAAAACAAAGAACAGAAAGGTAGGTGGGTGATGGAACATGGTTAGGAGACTACCAAAATGGGTTAAAGGGAAAAACCAGCTGAATTAGGCAGGGTCAAAAATGTGCAGTGTTGTGTTACAGCAGAGTTTTCCTTCTGGAGAAAGAGGCTTAATGATTTTGAAGAAAGAGCAGCAGATGGTTATAACCAAGCCCCAAGGTAGGAATGCAAGTTAAGCAATATCCTGAAGGAGAGTGGTCTTGTTATTTATTAAATTCTCTTCATTTCCTGGGCATTGCCACAGAGTTCCTGTGGGATCTGGAGGAGCTTCTCATTGGGGAATGGCAGCTGAAGTTGCTTCCTTTGTGATTTGGATTTGGCATGGTGTTGCCAGTCACTTGGGCTCTGGCCTGGTCTGACCAAATCTGTGCATCTTGGTGGAGCAGCTGACAGGCATGGCTCTACATCAGCAGCTGGATTCTGCACAGTAAACTGCCTGAGGAGCTGAGGAGATGGTGCCTTTGCCATGTCCCTCCTGTGAGGTGGCTCTGGACTAGTTGTCTCTTGGTCCTTGAACCAGCTGAATGCAGCCCCATTCAGCCTCTCTGGAAAGAAGAACAGTTTGCTGGATGCAAACAGCACGAAAAGTGAGGTGATTGCAGCTGCTTTCCAAAGCAAGCTTCTGACCCAAACTCCACTGCTTTCAGAGGCTTTCCTCATGTTAGCCTTGTATGCTGCCTCCTAAACCAGGATCTGCAGGAATCACACAGGTTTTAGAGGGGCCAAGTCACTGTCCCATATCTCCTCCCCATTTGAATGCAGAAGGACCCCCCACAGCTGGGCTTTTAACTTGGGACATACAGTTAAAGCCCAGCTGCAGAGGCAGAAATAGCATCTGGAGTTGCAGCATGGTTGTGGTGTGGTGGTTTAGGGTTGGGTAACGTGGGCAGCAGTGGCTCTTGTAAGGAGTGGCATTGTGTTGCTGGATGGAGCCTGGACACTGCTCTCAGGTCCAGGATATCTGTCTTGAGGACACTGCTGTTATGTCTGCAATTGTTCCCCAGGCTGGTTTGGTTGAAACTGCTGTAGATAAGGTTACCTCCTCTGCCCTGCTGGGGCACCCCACACAGAGACACAGAGCTGGAAGATATGGGAATTACAGCATCCACTCTGCTTCCTGAAGGATGATCAGATGGCAGTGCTGACCAGGGACTGACCCTTCCCACAGACACAGACTTTCATCCCACAGAGGTCAATCATTCCTATTGCCACAATCCAGCCCAGCAGGGCCCTGCAGGCTCAGGTGCAGCACCTGCTTTGCTGGGGAGACTTTGCCTTGGGGCATTTGACACAGAAACTGGCTTTTGTCAGCCAGGCAGTTTTCTTTCATACATCCATGCAATTTCTATCCATAATGCTATGCCTATTCTACAGTGCATGGCTCTGGACATCAGAAATATAGGAGTGAAGTGGCCATATGGTACAAGCTTTTCTTTGTGTTGGTGCATTGAGGTTTGCTGTCAGAACACCAAAATGGAAAGAGGAAAAAACCCTTCATTTTTTAAAAAATCCCAGGACACCTTGGTGACAGCAAAGCCATCTCACCTGAGAGCCTTCAAAGCACAGCTTTTTCCTTTGT
Source organism: Erithacus rubecula (assembly GCF_903797595.1). Classification (NCBI taxonomy): domain Eukaryota; kingdom Metazoa; phylum Chordata; class Aves; order Passeriformes; family Muscicapidae; genus Erithacus; species Erithacus rubecula. The sequence continues at coordinate 4,427,514 of NC_136688.1, forward strand.
CAATTCCTTCCTCTTTATCAGTTCCAAGCTCTACTTTGGTTTATGCAGAACAAGATCCTCAACTGGACCAAATTAAACTCTCACTCTCTAGCTTTTAAATTATTTTAAAACATTGGAATTCATGTGTTTACTTTCAGGTATCTATCTAGAACCACCCAAAGGTAGCTCTTGCAGATGGTGTCTGGGTTAATGTTTTATGGCTGTTTCTGTTTGAACAGGTTGCTGTAGCAGGCAGGGCACAGAAGTGTGCTGGCTCTGTCCTGCTGAGCCCCAGAGCTGCTTGTGTTGCCTAAGCTGAAATCTCAGGTGCATTTCTTTCTGCTGTACAGTGAATTGATACTGCTGAGATACAAATGCAGATTAAGGTGCAAGTGAATTCCACCAATCTGGGTAGGTGAATGATGATTAATATCTGCTGATATGATGATTAATATCTGCTGACTGGATTCCACTTCACTGAGTAAATGATAGCTTTATTCATAGGGAATATAATGTAATTTTCAGTGAATTTCATCAAACCAGATACTCAGCTTTGATTTTTTTTTTTATTCTTTAGTTTGCCTGTTTGTAAATCATTGTGAGGATTTTCTCATCCTTTTTGGACTTACCCTGAGCCCTCCTATTAGAGGAAACCTGTCCCCCATGTTTGCATCTCTTCCTGGACTTGAAAAAGATAGAGTTTAAGGACTTTTATAGCTGGAAGGGGACATCAAAGAAATTAAGGGGGAAACTATTTATTGTCTCATTGTAGTTTCCATTTATAAAATTAAATATTCTCAAAACTTACATATTCCTCTTACAGAAGACAATGTTGCAGCTCCCTTTCCCAGCCTGATCAGCAATCCCAGGATGACTCAAATAGTGATGGTGTCTTGCTGCCTTCCTCTCCCACCCCAAGGATATTATGCTCCAATTGCTTAATCTAGTTTTTCAGCTTCCCAACCTCATTTGACCTGCTGTGGTGAGAAGTGGCCAATGCACTGCAAGAATCTGTTTCTCCTCATTCCTCTCATCCAAGCCAGCTGCAGAGTACCTAGAGAGGAGATTTTGAGAGGCTTTGAGTCAGTCCACCTTATTTTAAAAAGGCAATTTGTCATTTCTATCTCAAACAGCCCTTTGCATGGGGAATCAGCACAGAAACACAGACCCTGCAGGAGGTGAGGTGTTTGCCCTTCTTGGAGGCTGTCAGCTTAGACACACCACTAATTCAGGCATCACCTGAGGGATCCCATCCAGAGCTGCTCAGCCTCACCTCATCCTGTGGTGAGCATCACCTAACAGCAGGGATACAGGAAGGTGTGGGGCAGGTTGAAGTGCAGGGAGGGTGGGAAGGGGGCTCATGTCTGGGTCAGGACACAGTCAGGCAAGGTCAGAAAAGGGGGTGTGGGAAGGCAGTGAGACAGCACTGAGACAAGGTCTGATGAGGAGACAGAGTAGTGGCTTAGAAAATGGAATATGACCAAAGCTGGAATGGACTGATGGGGAAATGGAAATAGCACATGGGGGCAATTCAAGCAATCCAGGTCTCTGCAGGGATTTTTGAAGCACCTTGGAAGTGTGGGGCTGTCTGATGAGCTGGGACTCTGCCAGGTGAAGAGAAGTCATGCGGGATATAAAGAAATGAGGAGAGGAAGGCAGACAGCAGGAGAGCTGCCTTTGCACCAGGCAGCCTGCACTGCAGAGATCCCCTTGCTCATGATGTGCTTGAAGCATCTTTATCTGATCCCTGCTAGGTCTCCAGGCAAGAGTTATGGGAGCCCATCAGGGACACAATCCCTCTGTCCTCCAGGGCTGGGTTTCCACAGTCCTCTCATCTGAGAAGCCTTGCAAATGAAATTCCCCTCATAGTGAATGCCTGGCAGTGTGAAATGCCATTCAATCTCCCTCCAGAGAATAATTAATTTCATAATGGTTTAAAATAATTTAATTTTGAGTAATGGACAAAAATGAGCCTAGACTCCTTTTTTCTTTTTTTTTTTGAGCTTGCAAGTGTCATAGAATGGACACCTTCCAGGTGTAGTATGTGGCTTGGAAAATGCCAAGGATTGGCAAAATGCTGGAGGATTAGGCAAGTGAAATACCTGAAGTCCCTGGTTGATATCTCAAGTCACATCTGATGCTTAGATTTCAAATCATGGGAGGGGGTGGGGAAAACTTTCCTTTAAGAACTTTTTCTCAAAAAAAAAACCCAAAAACCCAAAGCAAAATGCACCAAACAAAACTCTGGGTGGGACAGAAGGGTAGATATTTATAACCCTGAGGATCAAGAAATCATAAGACATCTGTTCTATTTACTGCATTTAAATTTGTATTGTTATACAAACTCCACCTCTAGCTGTGCAGCTTCTGGAGGGACAAGTTGGTACGGAGTGATCCTGAAAAGATGAGAGAGATTCCTGGAGGAGAGATTTACATTGCGTATCATCTTATCACCAGTCTGTCCCTCTCTTTTTTTTTTTTTTTTTTTTTTCCCCTGCACAGCAAAAGAGATGATTAAAGAGCTGGGGATTTAATTACAGCCAGGTATGCCTAAGGGGAAAACCCACTGAGTGAAAGGACCTCGCAACAACAAACAGCAAGTTCTCCAGTTTCCTCACTTTGAAGGATTTATATCTGTGGAGGGGGGTGGGTTGGAGGGGGAAAGAAAGCTATTAGGCTGGAGTTTGCAAAACACACCATCCTCTTCCCCCTGTTTGGCAAAGTGCTGCCTTCAGCAGCTTGGTCCTCACCATCAGCCCTCCTTGCAGTGCTGCTCCTCCACATTGCTGAGCCACTCGGGGGATTTCAGGCGTGGCTGTCAGTGAGGCAGCTGCTTTTCCCCCAGCCCGGGCTGTGCAGAGCAGCCCCCTGGTCTGACCCCCGTGGTTGCCCCAGCAGGTCCCTGTGCAGCCTGGGAACTGCCAGCCGGCAGCATTTCAAAGGCGAGATACGGGTCCAGGGCGTGGGAGGCTGCCTCTGATGTGAATCATGCTATCTGCTCGGGATGGGGCCCTGCATCTTCTCTGGGCTGTACCAGCTTATCTGGCTGCTGTGTCTGCCTTCCCAACCTTCTCAGCTCTTCATTTTTGAGCTGTTAGGTGAAAGGAGCTTATTTAGTTGCTGGGTTCCATCAGGCTTTCAGTCGGTGCTGATGGAAGGGTCCTGAGCAGCAGTGCCATGTCCTCTGAGCACAGGGGACCAGCTGAGCACCTGCAGAACTCCTCTAACCTCCACAGGGGAGGTCAGCTTCTTGCAGGTGCCAGTCAGCTCAGCAGCAAGGCTGGTACTTCAAAAGTCTTCCAAAAACCGTCACCTTGGACTTTGAAACACAGTCTTTTCCATCCTGCAAGGGGTTCCTGAAATTTGCTAGAGGTTAACAGTCAAATGGGAGCAAATGGGAGCAGCTGTTTTCCCAGAAACCAAATGCAGTGATAGAGGCAAGTGAGTATTTTTCCATGTGATTTGCTGGACTAGTGTAACAAATCCCCAGCTTGGTGAATCCAGAAAATGATGAACAGAGATTTGGCTGTTCTTATGCATTTATTGGGAGACTTATTTGCCTTTAAAGAAGGAGAGGGGGGAGGAAAAAAAGATGAGTTGGTTTTTCCTGTGACATATGTACACAGCCACAGGCAGTGCCTGTTATTTCACTTGCAAACAATTTCCTCTCTCTTTTGTTTATTGATGGCAGAAGGCATTCCAGCCAGGTACACTGGCTCTTCCCCGACTTCAAAGGAGGTCAGGTTACAAAGGCAAGCAGCATCCAGGCAAAATGAAATGCAGGAGGGTAAGGCCCATCAAAGTCAATCTCAAGGGGAGTTTATGTGCAAGGAGAAAGCCCAGAACACACCAGTAAGAATAAAAATACAGATAAATTCCATTTATCAGCTATCAGAACCTGTCCATAGGAGTGGTGATGGCCAAGTCACCTGGAATGTCCCTGTTATGTCCTGGTAAACCACGTCCAAAATCTTTCATGGGAGAGTGCACAGGAACCACCTTTCACACCACAGCTGTGTCTGTGCAGGTGGGTGCTGCTCATGCCAGCCCAGGTCTGAATTCAGACCTGAAGTTAGTTACTGGTGACTGGAAATATTATCTAGCACCTAAATCAAGGCTGTGTGTCCAAAATCAGGATGATGGGCCTTGCCTGCCTGGACTAATGGCTGGATCAGCAGTGTCCATGCTGGGAAGGAAGGCAGGCAGCTCAGATAGTCCATGGGGGGATTGTACAACCTCAGAATTGCTGCCCAGCCCCAAGGGGAAAGCAGGTGACTTGGGCTCATTCTTGCCCTTGGAAATATCCCCTTGCCAAGCTGGTTGATTCAGCAGTGATGTTTTACCTTGCACTTTTATTGCCACAGCCCAGGTGGTGGGAATGCCCATGGGGAATGCCAGCATTGGCATGAGGGCCATCCCTTTGCTCTGCTGAGTGTGAGGACAGCTCATTCTGCACCTCTCCAGGCCCTGCCTGCTCAGAGCCTGTCTGTGCTGCAGTGGTGCCTGCTGCCTTCTCTCAGGGGCTCATGTGATGGACACGTTTTTGGGGGTGCCACTCCCCTGGCCATCACACCAGGGATGTTGCTGATGATATACCCTAATGACTCAAGGCAGGGCAGGGACTGGGCTGTGCCTGCACAGTGCATCCCAATAAAATATGCCATTCAAGTCTGGGCAAATTGGGAAATGTTTCTTTCCTCCAATGGTTCAGCAGAGCCAAACTAGGGTTTGGGTGATGCCACCCTTGAGTCAATCCCTGCCCTGTGACAAGGCTCAGCCCCCATCCCATGTGACTCAGCACAGCCCCAGCTGTAGGAGGGACTGGGGAAGTTGCAAAAAGTTAATGATGATTCTCCCTTTTTGGAGCACTCAGCTTAATGGAGCGTCACTCAGTGGCTTCCCCACCCACCCCCGGAGTGGAGCTGCTGGGGCTGGTATCAATCAGCCTCCTCTCATGGCAGGGCTTTTGGTCAGGATGACTCAGGCCACCCTAGGCATTGTCCAAGCCTCGTGGCACAGCAGGTCCACCCGGAGGCCACTTGACAGGTGACATGGCCGGGGAAGGACACGCAGAGCCTGTGCCAGTGTCACACAGCAGCTGGGCACATGTGAGCCAAGCTCTCCAGCCCTGGCCAAAGGCAGGGACAATGGCAAAAAAGGACAGACAGGAGGCAGAATGTCTTCTTGGTGTGATGTGCCCTCATGTCAAAAATCCTTTGTGCTCTGAGGCAAAGTGAAGGGTTGAATTTTGATGGTTTTCCATTCATTTGTATGCTGTTGGAAATATATTAATTTTGTAGCTATTGTTCTTTATGTCAACTTTATTTTGACTCTATTGCTATTTGCCTCTTTTTTTTTTAGACTGGTTATTATAGATTAACATTTCCTTTCTGTTTAACAACTTACTTACTTTCTCATTTATTTTGCACTCATTTCCTTTCAGCTGACTTTGGATTTCTAACACAACAAGGTTGAGTGTAGTGTAGTGTCATTCCTGGTTGAAGCAGACCCCTGAAATTTTCTCCAGGATGGACTGCCACAGAAACAAAGACACCAAACAAAGCATTTTGAACTAGAGCTCTTCTTTCAAGTAAGAGAGGTTTTCATTTGGATCAGACAAACCCTTTCAAGGCAGGGAAAACTCAGTAGATTCCCATCTGTCTTTTACCTGTCTTGCAGTCAGTCAGACTTTTTAACCATGGTCTCTTCCAGCCTCTCTCCTCTCCTGTCCACTTGGGCCAGGTTCACCTGAAGTATGGAAGATGCTGAACAGATAAATAAAAGAGGACACATCCAGGACACATCCAGATAAATAAAAGAGGCACATCCAGCACTGGCAAAGTGCTGGAAAAGTCAAATAATTTCTGGGATTTTAATATTTTGCTGTTCCTTCCCTCTCCCTCCCTCTTAGCTTTTGTTTAAAATCTGTAGAACCAGTTCCCCATCCTTTACATCTGCGTGTTCTGCTGGGACTGGATATTAGCATCTCCGTCATACTTGTTTCCCGCCTAAAAATGATGAACCACCCAATTTGTATATTTATAGTTGAAAATAATGGCAAGAGAAAGTACAGGCATTTTCCTCCTTTGCTTACAAATGTACAGTTTGTCAAGAATGAAGACTGTAGTATGAACTGTGTTTCACAAACACACCACAAGTTGTATCTGCAAGCGTTTTTAGAAAGTTTCAGTCACTGCTGCTGAGTAGGCAGTGATGGTAAACTCAGGCATGCACCCTGAGTGAAGCTGCCAGCTGATGGGATGGATCTCTCCCTAGAAGGCAGAACACTTGAAATAATGGATCCTGCCTTCCAGTCATTTACTGTGGCAGTGAGGTCCTTTTTTGTCAAGGAAACCCTGATGGAAGAACCTGTTTGCTTGAAGAAAGCAGCAATTCCCTTTTGAGTTTGCTTAAATTATTATGTTCTATCAGGCTTGATGGTGCTTGTGTGTTCCTTTGGCAGGTTGTCCAGGGTTTGGTGGTTGGGAAGCTCACTAATCACTGCACGGAGATGACCCTGCTCAGACTCAGCGTCTTCGTCTTCGCCGGCGTGGGCCTAGGCATGGTAAGGCCGTGGTAAATCACCCACAGTGCCTTTAATAATGTCACACAAGGTCTGTGACACCTGGCTGAGGGCTCTGCCCCTGGAAGTGCCACCTCTTGGGTGGTCTTCAGGGCAGGGGAAACCAGCCCTCCTGGGCCTCTGCGCAAACAGAGCCGCGCTCAACGTCAGCATTGCGCCAGGCTGATAAAGAGTGTGAGTAATAGTTATGGGGATTAAAGAATATATTCTTCTTGCACTGAAACTCACTAAGTCCCTCCTGAGTCACCGGATTTGCACAGGAATCCTGGCCTGGTCTTGTCAGCGACTGCATTTCCTGGACTACCCAGAAAGTAAATGAAGATTACAGTGGGGAAAAATCATTGCAGTTGTACATTGCAGTGAGACAGCAGAGCTTGTGCACTCTCCTGCTGCAGCTGTATTGTTGTCTAATCCCCCAACATGAGAGTATTTGGGGAAGGAGATAGCAAGGCAGTAATTTTGTTCCTCTGTTTGGGTAAGTGATGTTAGCTGTTGCTGGTTGTGTCCACGTGGGAGATGGTTGATGCCAATCTCAAACAGCAATTGGAAAACTGAGTGGATGTAGGTCACTCCGCTGGGAACTGTGTTTGCTCAGATAAGCCATGTTCAGAGCACTGATAGCTCTACCCAGGCCATGGGGATGGAGGAAAGGTGTTCTCAGTCCCCATCAGTGCAGTGGACCCAAAGGACAGTGGAGCTGCATCAGCCTTTCAGCATTCCCTGCAGGATTTGGCCTGGAGCCTTGCTGCCAGGACACTGGTGCTCCCAGTGCTGCAGGTAGGATGAGTGCCATTCCCACAACCATACCACAGCCAGGGGAGGTCAGGGCCAAGTCCTGCAGGGTGTTGAGGTTTGTGGTTCCCGGCTACATGGATGAGAGGAGGCACCTACACACCTTAGCTAATCTGAGCCCAAATCGTGTCTGAGATGAGGCTGCACAGGGAGGATGGCTACAGACCCAGGCTTGGCTCTGCAGGTGGAGTGTGGTCCCCCTTCCTGGGGTTTCTGAGGCTCCTGGTCTCTTCCCATTGGTGTCCTGCACTTTTGGCTGAAATCAATATGCCTCCCTTAACATGGGACATCTGCACAGAGCTGGATGCTCCTGAGCATGGCCTGGGAAGGACTTTGAAGGTCTCCCCATTGTTTTTTGGTCATGGGTGGGAGCAGTTAGGTGGGACCAAGGTGGACCTGGCCTGTCTGGAGAGATGAGCACCCCCAGCCAGGTGCAGGGCAGGTACTCCTGGGACTGTGCTGTGCAGAAGCCCAGTCCCATGGGAATCAGGCAGAGCAACAACATGAATTATATGGCTTTTGTGCACTGAGTTCTCACTGACTTCCAGGGAAGGCTGGAGTCAGGTGGAGGTAGGAGAGAAAGCCTCGATAGCAGTGGAGGGACACAGGGGCAGCACAGATGTCCCAGTGCAGGGAGGCTCACACTGGCTGCACAGGGAGGAGAACCAGGAGCCAGGAAGGGAAATCATCTTAGAGTTAGTAATTATGCCAAGCCCGGAGGGCTGTGGACATCCTGATAGCACAGGCCTGGGGACCAGGGTCAGCAGTGACTTCCCATGAGAACTATTCACAGGCAAATGCAGCTGCAATCCTCCTTGCCCGGGACCTTGCCTTGTTAAAAAGGGCTCTGTCCAAGTGGCTGCCAAGAAAACATCCGCTTCTGGGGTGGCTTTCTGTCTCAGTGGGGATGAGTGCTGTCACAGCAGCAACCCCACATGCAGAAGTTATTGGGTGAAGCTTTTAATCCTTCACAGCTGCTGGTGGAGGAGCATCCCACCTGCTGTGCCCTTGCAGCATGTGGCCTCCAAATGCAGCAGTTCCCCTCCCCGAGGGATGGCAGTGAGGAGAAAGGCTAGCTGTTAATGAAAGACACTCCAGAACCCATCCTGATATCACAGGGAGGGGAGGTGGGCTGAAGGGTTTTTGGAAGGCTGGCACAAGCAGCAGCAGACAGACAGCGCTGCAGCTGGGAAGAGGCTGCAGGATGTTCCCAGCAACAGGCAGCTGGAGAAGGGAAGGGGTGGGCTGGGAGCTCAGCAATAACACCTGGATAAAGAGAGGAGGGAAGAAACAGAGTCTGATCTGCAGATGGGAGCTGGGAGAGCGTGGGCAGGGCTGTAGGAGGGCTTGGCAGTTGCGATGAGGAAATTTTTTCCCTTTGTCTGAAGGCATGGCTGTACCTCATCCTGCCTCACTGCCTGCACTTCCCAGGCATTTGTTTTTCAAGTTGTCTGCTGAGACTCTTGATTCTGCCTCTCACCTAAAAAATGCTTTCAGATCTGCTCACCTCAAAAAAAACTACTCACCACCCAGCAGCTGAGGAGTAGCAAGAACTGGGCTCTGCCTGGCTCGGTTCTTCCTCAGCCCCAGGGAAGTGAGGAGCCATTTCCCTTTGTTTTACAGGAGACACAGATATGCCTCTGCTCTTTTCTGCTCACTTGCTCCAGCCTGTGAGTCTGTACAAAGCAGGAGGGATTAAAACTGATTTTTTCTATGAGCTTCACAATGTTGTCCTGCAATGACATTTGCCCTAGCAAGGAATTATTCTCCTTACTTTTGTTTATGTACCAAATACCTGTTCCTCTGTCTTTGTTCTCTGGTTCCTTAATCAGAAGTGCCTAGATCTTAACCAAAATGTAGGCAAAGAGCCCCTTTGAGGAGAAAAACCTGGCTGTATGTGACTCCAGGGGGGAACTAGGAATAAACCTCAACATTTCCAAGTGATTAGTGAGCAATGTCTCTGGGCTCCTCCATCTTCTGTAGCCGAGAGGCAGGGACCAGATCTTAGGACAGAGAACTCCAGAGAATGAAACTTCTGGCTAAACCAGTGACAGAAATGTTTTCCAGCCACAATAACACACCTTGAGACATGGGTTAGGGCAGGAGACTTGCAATAAAGGGGGAATTTCCTTTCCATGCCCCAGAGAAATCCATTCATTTGACCAGCAGGGCTTGTGAATGAGCTGGGAGCCGCTCCAGCCCTACAGCTTAGGGAGCCTCACCGCTTTTGTTTCAGCATTAAACAGCTGGAGGGATGTCTCTGCTAAGAATATGTGCAATAACAGAATCATTACTCTCCCTAATTATGCTCGCTAATGTGCACTCATGGCCAGAAGACCTATTCCAGATTACTGAATTTGGTGAATTTATTAGCAGGAAGCAGCAGAACAGGATTAGAAATCCCAAAGGTACGGTGTTACATAATGCACCGTGCTCATTTATTTTGACAGGCTCGGTTTAGTTTTAATTATTTATGATAATGAACCAAAAAGCCTTCTCTAGGCTGTTTTGTATAAGTAATGGAAGCTTCCTGAAGTACACCACATACATCTGCTGTTCAACATTTCCTCGGGAGTTGGACAGAAGACAGAAGACAGGGGGAAGGGTGCAGGGACGTCACTAATTCCCAGATGCTAAAAATACCCACAGCAGTGCTGGGGAAACGTGCTGCCAGATTGTAGGGTATCGTTTGCTCTACATGCTTGGAATAATTCAGTGCAGACAAATGGCAGGCTGTGAAAGACCCCACAACGGCCAAAGCCGCACCACCACAGATCATTTGTGGCTCCCACCATTTCCCTAAGCCATGGCTTTGACTTGTGATTTTCCTCCAGGTTGTTTCTTGCCACAAAGTCACCGTTTGTGCTCTTTAGTGATCTGTTGTGTCCTGTCCCTCAGGCCCTGATGAGGACTGTGTGGCACTACTGCATCATCGCCGTGCCGCTGGTGTTTGCCTTCAGCATGCTGGCCACCATCACTGACAGCCTCCTCACCAAGGCTGTGCCCTCCTCCGACACGGGTAAGACTCATCCAAACAGCCACATGGTGTTTTCTCAGGTTTGAGTCCATTGGGCACTTCCCAGCTCCCAGCACAGCTCTGGAGCACTGGGTGAACACCCACCTGGCTGGGCACATGATGGGTGTTGGCAGAGCAGATGAATGGGACAGGGGGATGGACTTGAACAACCTTGAGCAAGCATCCCACGACCCAGTGGGATCCCATCATCCCAGTGCTCCCAGTCCTGTGCTGCCTGCTGACATCCATAGTGGTGGGCACAGAAAGGGAAGGCTTTCTAACACAGAAGGGAAGGCTTTCTAAAATCTCTTTTCCATGGAAAGCCATGTTTAAAAAAACCAAAAACCACATCTTTTCCACTGTAGCAGAGTCAGAGAGGGCTGCTCATTCACCCCTTTTAACTTAGGGTATCTCAGGAGGGCATTCTGGATTACTCTTTGCAAACATGCTTGCTGATGCAATAAATCCCCCCCTCTCTCTGTTTTGGCCTTGTTTCAGTCAGAGTTCCTGTATTTCTCTCTGCAAGACAGCAGTGGTAGACACTTAAATCTTTACACCTGGGGCTTTAGTTCTGTTGATGAAGGAAATATGCTTACATTATTGTCATGGGAGCCTGGCTGAGTTTGTGCAGAGATGGAGCTGGCTTAACCCGGTTTGATGTCCTTTGCTCAAGCTCTTTCAGGGTTTGCTCCCAAAGCAGGTACCCAAGAGTGTCTCTGCTTTAGCTGAGTCTTTTTGTGATGCCAGTCTGCACCCTTCATCTTTCCTAGCAGCTGTCTGAGCAGGTACCTCTGTGCAGACCCTACCAAGAATGAGAGCTGTAGTTTTCACAGCCCATTAGTGAAGTTTATAAAGCACTTTTGAGAGGCTTCTGAGTGAAGAACTTTTCTGAAAATCACTTCAGAAGTTTATTTGTAGAGCTGAGCCACTACATCTCCTACAAATGCTGGGAGACTGTGATTTTCAAGTGGGATATTACTACCTGCCAGATTATCTCCAGTCTTCACATCCCTGGGAAGAGTTTCAGTCCCTCTGCTCAGCCAGGAAGAAAATTTGCTGCTTCATGACTGGGAGCAATGTTCATGTGAGGGAGAGCCAGGGGGGAAGGGCACCAAGCAGCTTTGGGACATACAACCAAGTTGGAATTCATCCAGGCTCTTCTCAAAGGGGTTTTGTGAGGAAAACCAGAGCAGTGCTTAGCTTCTGGAGCCCGGAGGCAAGCTTTGGTCAGAGAGGAAAATGGGTTTAGTTGCCTCACCCTGCTCCCTGCTTGCATATGTTGTTAGGCCAGCCTGTGCTGGCAGGATGGATGGTCTCCCCATGGTGGGGAGGGACTGCAGGGCAGGATGGAGGCAGTCTGCAGAGATGTGCAGATGCTCAGGAGCAGGTTGCAGGTCATCAGGGGATGTCGTGAGTCACTGAGGGTTTTTGCCTGCCTGTCCATCCAGCCTGATTTCATTCAAAGTGCTATTATAAATGCAGAGTTACAGCTGGCTCAAAACTGGGCAGTCGTCTCTGCACTTCTCCCTGGCCTTCACCTTTCAAACAGTGTCTTTTCCTCGCAGTATTTCTGGGGGAAGAGGTGCTGATGGTCCTGCGCTTGTTTTGGATGTAGCTGGCAGGGGCCGGGGCGAAGGCAGGAATGCCTGACACAGCAGAGCTGCCCTTCCACAGCAGCTGCAGCAGGGACTGCGTGGGTGTCCCACAGAGAAATGCAGCCACCAAAATGCCTGCTATCCATCCCTGGCCGTGGGTGGCACCCCACAAAGGCTGCTCCACCCTTACAGCTCCTTCCTCTGCCAGCCCGCCCAGCTCTGCAGACAGAGGCTTTTGGCGGCCCTTTAGAATCCCTCACTGAGAGCTGGAAATCTGGTTTTATGGAAAGCTTTGCTGTTGCTGTGTTGAAAATCTCAGCACTCACTTGAAACAGCTTTTAGTTAGTGCTGGGAGATCACACATTGAGAATTTCTCTTTGGAAGCATCACTTTTGAGCCTTGCTGCTGTCTTTTCCTGATGTTGTTGGTCAGCTTCAGGCCTGTAGAACCCATGGAGGTTTTTCTTTGGGTCAGGAAAAGGCATTCTGAAGGAGTTTGGGCTGAGCTCAGGTGTCCGTCTCAGCACGGGCTGGGATGGATGGGGCGTTGCAGGAGTGTAGGCTGTCCGCCCTTGCTAGACACTGAGTCACCCGCCCTTGCATTTTAAACAGCGTCTCGGGAAGGGAGCAGCAGCAGCACCGTCCTTGCACCCATCAGCCTGCTTTAGATCCCATCCAAGGCCACTTCCTCCCAAGGCTGATGGATTTGGCGCTTGCTCTTTGCTCGCTCTCAAAGCTCAGCCTTTGCGCAGAAGCAAAGGTAGCAGAAATTATTTAATTAGTTTCCCTTTGATTTTTTTTTTTTCCCCTCTTCGCTTCATCTTCAAAGGCAGGAAGAGAAAATTCATCCCCACACACACGTGCTGCTCAGCTGGACGCGTGAGCTGGTGGGAGGGCAGCCCGGAGCCCAGGGGGACTGGCACTCACACAAGCTCTCCTTGTCAACCCCGGTCCTTCCCCAAGAATGGAGGTCTTGTTCCTGCACAGATCCCCCCATTGCTGAGGGAGGGAGGCAGGAAGCCCAGCAGAGCTTCTGAGTGTAACGGGCCCATGTCTCCTGATCCTATTTGTGCGTCAGAACCCGAGGAGGAGACTGCAGCCAGGCAGGGCTCGGGGCATTGAACCCCCAGCTTTGCTTCAGCTTTCCTTGAGCTTTGCTTGAGCTCTGCGGGTTCAAAGGCGGCCGCTGGCGACAGTGACCTAATGGTTAAACGCGATTGCCCCATGGGCGTGTGGCTGATCTGGGCCAGCAGCATCATCTGAGCGAGGCAACAGGATGTGAGCTGGAAAGGAGTCGCCCGCCTTGGAGAGCCGCCAGCACCCAGCCCTGAAACCTGCGGGAGCAGAGGAGATCTGGGATGGGAGGGGAGGATAGGCTCCCAGCCGGCACAGGTCATGCCAGGTATGGGAAAAAGGAACAGAAAAAACTCGGAGAGGGAGAGAAAAGAGCAGAGGAGGTGCAGAAGGTGGGATAGCCACGACAAAGAAGGGGAGCGTGTGCTTTGCAGAGCTGCACGAAGCAGTGCAAGAAATTTTCTGCTGACGCAGTGATTTGTCCCAGTGAGAGGTCTTGCCTTAAATGAGATCTATCACATGTGCAGCTTTGCCACAGAGATACGGCCACGCTGCAGAGCTGAGATTTACAATGTCCCAAAGCCTGAGGGCGTCTGCCACGAGGGATCTAATTTAAGCCCATTAAACAGAAATTATCTTTCTCAGCAGCATGTTGGGAGAAATGCAGAGGGAGAGCCCAGCCTTTTAAGACGTTGGATTTCTGCTCCAAAAAAAAAGGGGGAAAAAAAAAAAAGGAAAGGGAAAAAAGTGCCTCCTCAATCATAAGAGCCAGTTTGGCAATTGCACGTAGTAATTAGTTTAATTCAAATACCTAGAGGGGAAAAAATAATTGCAAAACCTGCCCAGAGAGTTAGGTGGTTGTGGGATGGTTCCCATTGGCAAAGGGTCAAGGCCAGGTCCCACCCATCGCCTTTGTGTTCCCATGCGTGGGAGGAGCACTCGGCAGCGCTTCCCGGGAGATTTCCCTCTCCACATGGTTACACCCTTGGCTTGGGCTCATTGCACAAGTATTTTAAGCACGCTGATAAAAGCCCAGCAGTCGCTGCCCGGCATTACACGAACACCTGGCTGCCTCCTCTCTCTGGGAGCTGGGGATCATTTCCCCGTGGCTGCCCGCGTTCAATATCTCAGTCTTTCTCCACTTCTTCACGTGTACAGGACAGCATTCTCCTCGTCCTTCCCAGGTGTGTGGTGACACCTCAGCCTTAGTGGAAAACTGATGCCAGCAGCCCAAATAATCATACTGATATTAAAAAATAATTGCAAACATCATTTCAGAACTGGGCACAACTGTATTGAATTCCCTGCCAGCTTGCTGTTCCTCTCAGAACGATTTGCTAGCTGGCCGGATATTTTCTGCTCCTCTGAACATGACAGCTGTCCTGAACAAAGACTGCAGGACAAAAGAGTATTCTGGGTGTGTGTGGGACTGCCTTGTGTCCCAGGGGATGTCCTGGCCATCCGTCTGCACGTGGAACAAAGCCTGGCCTTTGCCAAAGTGGAGGTGCTTCCCCAGCCGCTGGGTTCCTGTTAAGGATGCAAATGTACGAGCTGCTGCAGGGGGAGCCGGCCCGGCGGGAGGAGGGCTCACATCCATCCAAATGGAAATATCCGCTCTCCTCCCAAAGGGGGGTGGGGGAATATCTCAAGGGGGTTCTGCCCTTATCTGTGGTTTTATTTATTTATTCTTAAAGACCTAGTTAGGTCTAATCCTCTCACTCCTGCTGGAGAGCTGTTTCTCTGTTTCAGACTGGAGAATAAATGCGGTAGTAGCTTGGGTGGAGCAGGGCCCACTCCGGTAATTAGGAGATTGGAAGAATCTGCGTGATTTGCTAGGAAGGCTCAAACATGACCCTAGAAATTACCTCTCCATCCCTACTCCCATGCAGTAGATACCAGCCCTGCCAGGGTGATACAGGTGTGATACTCAGCAGCACTTTCTGGTGCCAAAGGCTGCCCTGGACCCTGGTGACAGCAGTGGTGAGCACCCACTTTGCTTTTTGGGCAGTTCTGCTATTGCCCAGACTGCTCAGGGAAGGGCTGGGCTGGCTCCTGGTGGAAACTGGTCTTCATGCCTGCAGGAGTCCCTAACCAGAGCAAACCCTAATGGGACTGCTATAAATTAATTCAAGAAGTTATTTGAAGTGATTTGCTACTTCAGGGGAGCAGCGTCAGGGATGAAGGGGATCTTGTGTGCTCTTCTCTGCTTTTCTATGCCAGGAATTGCTCTCACCCTGTGTGTCTCTGCCATCTCTCCTAGGTGCCATGCTTGGGATTTGTGCCTCAGTGCAGCCCTTGACCCGGACGGTGGGTCCAACCATTGGTGGAGTTTTGTATAAACAATTTGGAGTCTCCTCCTTCGGCTATTTACAGCTAATGGTCAATTTAGGTTTGTTTGTTTACCTCTTGAAGAGTAAAATCCCACTGGGAGAGATGAAAAGCCAATAATGCATTTGCAAGAAAGTAACCTCCTTTTTTTTTCCATGGAAATAAATTCTTGAGTTTTATTTTTGATTCTGTAAACCTAGAATAAAACAATTTGAACAATCCTTCAATTGTGTCAACATTTTCATTTGGAGTAAGGGACAGATCAGTTTGCAAAGGTCTTGGAGCTGTGCTGGAGCAACTGGGGGCCACGGGACCCCTGGAGCTATCCAGTTCCTCCCATTCCCCCCCTACAGCAGTGGCTGTTGTGGCAGGCAGCAGCCCCCAACCCTCAGCTGTTGTCAGGCAGCATTCCTTTTAGGATTCACTGAAACTGAAGGGATTAGGAGCCAGTGCCTTTGCTCTGCTTTGGCCTTTTATTTCAGCGCCCTGAAACGGTACCAAGAAAAAATGGGGGGTAAAACACATCTGCTTTTGAGCATTGTTTTGCTGCATTGAATGCATCTCCAGCATTCTCAGGTTGGAGGGAGCACTGAGGCCAAAGGCTTTCAAATGCTGTGGCCAGAGGTTTGCTACATCCACAGCTCAGTCGTGTGCAACACTGCCTGTGCACGAGCTGCCAGCAAGGAGGATGCAAAGCCCTGCTGTACCAGGCTGCAGTGCCAGAGCCTCCCTGCCACTTCCAGACACTGGGCCAACCCTCCTTCCAGGTTTTTTCACCTCCCTGTACTGAGTCTTGCTCTTACTACAGGCTTATGTAATCACATACTTCGCAACTTCCTCTAGTACAAAGTCTCCTGCAAGAATTGGGCTGATACTGGGGAGATTACCTGCTGGAAATGACCGAGTTTGGAGTGAGTACTTTGCCTTCTATGCTCACAGTCCTCTCTGTCAGAGTTGAGTCGTGTGCTACAGCATTGCTCTCGAGGAAGCCCAGGTTAGTCAGTGAGAACTGAGCCTCACAAAAAGAAAAAAAACTTCAGCACTTTTATCCAAAAAATTCAGCTGATTTTTTTTTTCTCCGAGCTTCTTGGTCCAGATGCTATAGGAAAACAGCCTGCCTCCATTCTTCAGTTATTCTGGAGAAATTTAATTCTGTCTAGAGACTGCAGAGCTGAAGGAAGAGAGGAGAGCGAGTTCAGCTTGCTTTGCTACAAAGCTGAGGAATCCATGGAGCGTTGGCGCTCTCATTCCAAAACCAAGAATCCAGTTTTGTGCCTTAGCACAGCACTAAGCTATGGGGGCTGGGGGAGCAGCATTTTCCTGTGGCAGGGAGCTCCTGTGCCTTCTGCAGCTGCCATTACTTGGCTTTATGGGAAAGAGCTTCTAGAGGAGCACTTCTGCAAGCTATGGTTGGCTTTTCTATCTCCACCTCTGACCAGAACTGAACCTCAATACATTCTCCCTCCCTGGTCAGGAGACAAGGTCAAACACAAACAGGTTATCTGGGCTTTCTCCATCTGCCACTGCCCAGTCCAGGGCACCAAAAAGCCAAGCCTTACCCAATCTTTTTATGCCACTTCACCACTGCCATATCCACAGATACGCCTCAACAAAAATTACTGCAGCCCAGAGTACAGTAATAAAAAGTGAACATTTCAAGTAATTTATTTGGAATGGACACATTAATGCAAAAGCAATATTAAGACCAGTAACTGCTGAAAGACATTCAACAAAATAAATACAAATATAGATACTAGAAATAATTTAAACTGTGTTTAACACCACCAGTCAGTATTGAATCTTCCTTGCATCTCATAAATAGAAGATAATAGTTCACAAAGCTGTGCCACTCAAAACACGTGGACGCTTTGCTAGAAGTCCTGTACGAAAGTCTTTGGTTTTTCTTTATGCATCTCAGGCAAAGCTCAGGGCTCTTTGCTCAGCAGCCTCAACGGGCTTGGAGAAAACCAAGCTGCTTCCAGCTCTCTTCTTTGCTTTCCTTCATTGGTACCCTGTCCCATTTCAGTCCAAGACACTCGATCTGGTTTATCATCCAGTGGTATGCTCTAAAGGTAACAAGAGGAAGTGGGTTAGTTAAACAAGCAGCAGAACAAGGCACAGGAACAAAAAATAGGGGGCTTTATATGGGGGAGTAAGCATTGAGCATTCATTTTCATAGGTTTTACATATTTTAGCAGATTCTGTGAGGAAAGCACTGCCTGCCGAGTGCTGTTTCTTATTCCCCGCCACCCCCACGTGTCGTCCTCTCAGCACGCTGCAAAGCCCGGCTCCCAGCAGTGCATCGGAGAAGGGGCCGAGCCCCGAGCCATGGCTCGGGCTGGGGCAGCGCTCCCCGAAACCAGAGCAGCGCTCCCGAGAGCCCCGAGCCATGGCTCGGGCTGGGGCAGCGCTCCCCGAAACCAGAGCAGCGCTCCCCGAGAGCCCCGAGCAATGGCTCAGAACAGGGCAGCGCTCCCCGAAACCAGAGCAGCGCTCCCGAGAGCCCCGAGCCATGGCTCAGAACAGGGCAGCGCTCCCCGAAATCACAGCAGCGCTCCCCGAGAGCCCCGTGCGATGTCTCAGGCTGGGGCAGCGCTCCCCGAGAGCCCCGTGCGATGGCTCGGAGCAGGGCAGCGCTCCCCGAAATCAGAGCAGCGCTCCCCGAGAGCCCCGAGCCATGGCTCAGAACAGGGCAGCGCTCCCCGAAACCAGAGCAGCGCTCCCCGAGAGCCCCGAGCCATGGCTCAGAACAGGGCAGCGCTCCCCGAAACCAGAGCAGCGCTCCCCGAGAGCCCCGTGCGATGTCTCAGGCTGGGGCAGCGCTCCCCGAGAGCCCCGTGCGATGGCTCGGGCTGGGGCAGCGCTCCCCGAAACCAGAGCAGCGCTCCCCGAGAGCCCCGAGCCATGGCTCAGAACAGGGCAGCGCTCCCCGAAATCACAGCAGCGCTCCCGAGAGCCCCGAGCCATGGCTCAGAACAGGGCAGCGCTCCCCGAAACCAGAGCAGCGCTCCCCGAGAGCCCCGTGCGATGGCTCGGAGCAGGGCAGCGCTCCCCGAAACCAGAGCAGCGCTCCCGGAGAGCCCTACGCTGGCCGGGCAGCACTGCGCGGTGTCGGGGCTCGGTGTCGGGGGTGGCCGTGCATCCCCCGGGGCTGAGCGCGTCCCTCCGGACAGGAGCCCCCCGCCCGTCCGGCTGCCCGAACTATTTTAAATGAGTGAAATAATTCAGAAAGATGGAGCGCGAAGCCCGCGAAGCGCAGCGCCGAGGGCCGGGCGGCTCACCTGGGGCGCGGGAGGAGCTCAGGGTGCCCGGGCCAGCCGCCGCTCCTGGGTGCCCGCCGCCTGCTCCATCTCCTGGCGGCTCTTGAAGTCCTGGATGGCCCGCTTGTTCTGGAAGTCGATGAGGGCCATGGTGATGGAGGCGTTCCAGCAGCTCTGGTCCGGACACCGAAAGTCAATCTCCTTGCGGTCTTTGGTGACGATGGTGAAGTAGATGTACTTGCCCGTGCGCTCCACGCAGTCCACCTTGAGGATGGAGCCGAAGCCCAGCTCCTTGCCCTTGGCCCGCTTGTGCCCGTCGGGGAACAGGCTGAGGCTGTCCTTGGTCAGCACCACCAGCTTCTTCTTCCACAGCTGGAAAAGGCTGTCGCTCCGCTTCTCCAGCTCGCCCTCGCGGATCACCTCGGCTTGCATCTTCATCCTCGCTCCGCGGCGGTGGCTCCGGCTGCTGCTCCGGCTGCTGCTCAGGAGGCGCTGACCGAGCCGCGCCGCGATGGGAACAATTTATTGCAATGAATCAGCGCCGGGCGCCTTCCGGTGCCTCCCTCCCCCGGGGAGCCCGGCCCGCCGCCCCCTCCCGCCCCGCCTCCCGCCCGCCCCGGGCCGGCTCCCCGCCCCGCAGGGCCCGCACCGGGGTCCCGGCACCGGGGAGGGGCCTGGAGCCTGCTGCTGCCGCCCCCAGTCCTGTCTGCCCGCTCCCCTCCCCACCCCGTGTTTCCTCTGCCGTCAAGGATAGCCCCCCCGCGCTGGGGATGGGGCCGCTGTGATCCGAGACAGCCCCTCCGAGCGCTCCCCGCCGCTTCTCAGATCCCTAATGGGATACAGGATGCTCCCAGCGCTCTGTTCCTGGGGCATCTTCACACCATCATCTCTGTCTGGGGCAGAGGGGTCTGAGCCAAGCCTGTGGTGGGTTTCTGCCATCTCCCATGGACAGCTGGTCTGAGTCCAGCCCCTGGTCACCCCAAGACACTCAGCCAGGGACTGACCAAGCCCAGCAGCTTCATTTGAGGCCCTGCATCCCACCAGCTCTGCACCATCACCATCAGCCCTCCCTTCATCCTTTCCCGAGGGCAATCCACCTCTCCAGTTTTGCATTAGCACTGCTTCCCCTTATTTTTATCCCCTGCAATCACTGGGTTTATCCCATTCCCTCCTCCAGGGAAGGCACCACAGCTATAGCCTGGGCAGTGCCCAGCACCGTGGGGAAGTCAGGAAAGGCTGTGGCAGCTGGAGGTGATATTTAAGAGGCACGTGTGAGCCTGCAGTCCCTTCCTCTTGGACACCTTTCATTTTGTCATTCCTTCACGATAGTTGACACAGGGCTGATCCAGCTTCCCAACCATTGCCTTGATGCTGCAGCCAAGGGCAGGGCTGTGCTTAATGAGCTTGTTCCCGCTGTTTCTGCAGCAGTATTTGCTCAGGTATGTACCATGGGCAGCATCACCCTTTGGACTTTGAGCCCTGCTCTCCTCCATCGCCTCTCTAGGATGGCTGGTGCCTCTACAGGTGTTTGCAAGCCAAACCCCAGGGGTTACAAAGCAAGGCCTGGCCCCTTTGAAGAGCTTGGCAGCGTTCCCAGGGACATCGGCAGGGTCAGAAACCCATTTCCCGGGAACAAATCAGGGCTGGAGCCAAACCCATTTCCGCTGCAAATCACTCATCTGCTGGAGTATAGGGCCAGGCTTTTACAATCCACTGCAGCCTGCACATCTGTGGGCAGGGTCAGAAAAAAAGGTGGGGGCTGTGTGATGCTTCCGGGGTTGATGAATGAGCCAGGAGTGGTTTGACTGAGCTTTTCAGGGAGGGATGGGCTGGGAATTGCTCTGGGAAGACCATGGTGGCCATCTCTGCTTGTGGGGTAGGGCAGAGGCTGCAGAACATATGTGGAGCTGTGCCCTAGCATGTGAAGAGCTGCAGGCTTTTCCTTGAGAGCCAGCACTGCATCCCACTTTTTCAGTGTGATTTATTTTGTTTCAGTAAGGGCTTGATTTACAATTAGGCTGCACATCTACATTTTCAGGGCAGATGCTGGTCTGCTCTGCAAAACCACTTTCTGACCCAAAGGCCCTGTAAGAATAAGGGAGCTGGAGCCAGCCAGGAAGAGAGCTGGATATTAAGCAGAAATCATAAGGATATTTTCAATTTGGCCCCAAAATTAAACAGGGAATGGTCTTTGTGCACAGGAAATGGGACGCCACTTCAAAAAGAGAAAAAAAAAAAAAAAACAGGCAGAAAGTCAGGAGTATACAAGGAACATCTGGAGGAAGGCTCCTGGTGTGGAAAGGCTGCAGGACTTGGCTTGTTTGTGCACACCTTGCTTCAAAAGTTCCACTAAAAGAACCTGAACTTCCTTTTAAATGAAACTTGTATCTGTAGACGCAAGGTCAGCAGACCACTTTGGTCTCTGTCTTTCTGCTTTTGCTTTCATCTGGGTGATTTTTCTTGTGCATTTATCCATCATTTTGAAATATTCAAAGCTTCCCCCCCCCGTCACCTCAGTAAGCTTGCCTTAACGCTGGCCAAAATAGAAAACTACTAGGAAAGGGAAAAAAAAAAAAAAAAAGAAAGTGAAAATATTGCTCACAGTGGAAAAAGTGCTGAACAGAGAGCCTAGTTCTGAACATATGTCCATTGTATGAAAGCTCCACTTTTTTACCTAAAATAGGTTAGTTAAGTGGATAAAAGAAAAAAAAAAAAAGAAAAGAAAGTCCAGTACATTAAAGTACCATAGGGTCTCTGCCGTTGTGACCATGCAGAAATTCCATAAAGTAGGTTTTAAACTTTAATCTCATTTACTGAGATAGAAAGCAAAGGTGACTGTAGCTGAATTCTCAGGAAGGAATGGAGAGCTGCAAGGATCTCAGAGCAATCTGGTCCAGGAAACCTGGCAATTACTTACAGGTAAGCAGCACAGCCCTAATCCTAGTGCATGCCGTGGTGGCTGGTCACTGCTGATACAAGTCTGCAGCATTAGTTTTGCTTGAGGAAAGAAAATACATTCATATTGCCCTATTTTTTAAACAATAAGGTTTAATAACTTAGGTGAAGAGCTGACAGCAGGGTTTCATCTCAGCACCTGTGGAGAGGGGAGAGATGTGATGCAGCCTTGCCTTGTACCCTGGCACCAAAGCCAGGGACGAGTGTCACAGGGTGGCTGGGTATGTGTAGGTAGTGGATGGCCTTGATAATTAAGGGCCAAGCTGCAGCTAATGGGAGCTTTGGGTGATTGCAGCTCAGGTGCTGCTGCTGTCTCTGTCCAAGCTGGGGCTGGCAGCTGGGAGGAACCTGTCACTCCCTTTAGTTTGGATTTAGTTGTTTAGTTGTGAGAAAGAGAGGAT
This sequence comes from Erithacus rubecula, assembly GCF_903797595.1. Lineage (NCBI taxonomy): Eukaryota > Metazoa > Chordata > Aves > Passeriformes > Muscicapidae > Erithacus > Erithacus rubecula. Next base: position 4,449,496 of record NC_136688.1, read on the forward strand.
TTTTTTCCTTGCAACCCAGTACATCACTGTGCTGTACCCCAACGTGTGAGCTCCCAAACACAACTACCATGGCTGCCTTTAATATAAAGTCATCAAGACTGACCCTTCCTTGCCCCCCAAATGCAGGACATCTCCAGGAATCTCTAAATTTAGGAATTTGTTTCTGCTCTTACAAAGAGGGGGGAAATAACACGGTGGGGAGTGTGAACCAGAAGAAAGTGATGGGAAGCAGACTGAGATTCAGTCAGAGGAGCCTTGTCCCACATGGCCATCTCCCTCTTCCACACTCACCAGGGATGCTGGCACCACCCTCTGCTTTGCCCCAAAGCTATTTCCAATCTACAAATGTCATTTTTAAAAGCCTAAATGGAAATTTGGCACAGAAGTATGGCTTCATCCCCCTCCCAGGAGAAGGGAACAGCACTTGGCTGCTGGGAGGGGATGCTTGTACCCATGTGAGCGTGCGTTGTGTCTGGGGAATTTTTGGGGTGTGGGATGGGATGGCCACACTCAGCCTTGATGGGTGGGCTGCTGGCAGCAGCTCTGGCAGGCTGCACTGATGGCTGTGCCATGACACACCTCTCTGAAGTGAGTGCCCGCTCCAGAGGAGGGATTTGCTCATCCTTCCCGAGGGCGAGGCGTCATGTACCCTGCTGCTGGCATCATCGGGTTGCCGTAGCTACGTGAGTCATGGCAACAAAGCAGCCACGCAGGCACTGCCAGCAGCAGCCCATGCTTTGGGGCAAGGATGAGGATGGATAGGGAGCACTCCGGGGAAAATGCCCCCAAAAATGGGGGTGTTCTCAATTTGACTCCACAGGCAGCTCTCCTCACGTGCCCATCAGTAGGATCTGCTGCCCTTTTTGTGGGATTTAGTCATGCATTTATCCCACTAATATTGCATCTTGCTCCCAAAAGATGCAGGAGCTCCTGCTGCACCTATTAGCCATTGCAGGGACTGGCATTTCTGCAGCTGTCTTGGGCTTATTCCCATTGTCCCTTTGTAACCCTGGAACCATGCATCTCCTCTCCCAGGGGTCTGTCCCTGGAGAAGGACCTCAAATTTTGCCAGCATTAATGCAGGCTTCCCAGCAGCAGAGGGAAGTGGAGACTGAAGGCTGTAAAATTGCTTTATTATAATGATTTCAGCAGGACATCTGTAGGGGAAAAAGCTGGTTTACAGGACTGAGACTGTAATCCTGGCAGCTGAAGTCGATTAGTAACAGAGAAACATATGGTCTGGCATTGTAAATTGCTGCCCTCCATGTTTATATTAGGGCGTAGCTGTATCCACAGGCACTTTTAGCTGAGCTCAGTATAGTGACCACTGGGTATCCTAGGAAACTTGTACTCAAAAAACCCTAAATAGCTGTAAACTAAAATGGTTGCTACTGGGGAAGGTCTGTAATGAGCAGAGCTTTTTAATTTTTTTCCCATTTTATTCCATTTTTTCACATCTTTATACTCCTTAAAATGTTTAGGGGGTTTGGGGTGTTTTCCCAGATCCAGTATTTCTGGGAAGTTTTTGGCTATAGTTCCTTATTATTCTCTTTCTTCAGAAATGTCCTGGGATAAATTGGTGCCCCAAATTCCACTGGTGAGCTGGTGGGTGCCAGTCCCTCTGGAGGCAGGACCTCCTGGAGGGGTGTGGAGCACATCAGGGCCAGCTGCCCATAATGGAAATGCCCTGGGAGGGGGCTCAGTCTCCCTTGGGGGTGTTCAGCTCATTCCATGAACACAGAGGGAGCTCAGGTACATTGCTCCAACATGGCCAAGCTCAGGTGAAAAAGCTCTTAGGGGCAGCTCACGTGGAAAGGTCTCAGCCAGGGGGATGAATTCAGGCCACCAAGGCTGCTTGCTAGGTGATTACAGTCAATGATATGCAGCAAGGCTGGGTTAATTTAAACAAGGGCATCAGAGGAAGCATCTTTGCTCAATCTGTGAGATCCCTTTTCTTGTACCATACGCAAGCCATGGATTAATCAGCAATAGCACGTAGCCCAGCTTGCTCAATTTACTAATATTTATCTGACTAAGACTCTTCTTTTCCTGAGAAGCTTGAAATGTCTCATCCCACTGAGTCAGTGTGTTACCATTACATGTTGTAAACTGCTGCAGACAGTCATGGAGCAGTTGTGAGGGGCTGGGAAGAAAAGATGTCATTTCCCGTCAGCCGGTCCTTGGCTGCGCTCTGCAGCAGACTGCCAAATAAGGGTGGGAATGTGCCAAATCGAACCTGCTTAAGCTCCATACTGGGATTAAAAATTGGGGGAGAGGGGCTGTTTTGCACTGTCTCTTCCCAACAGCCTGGGCATGACTGTGTGTGTAGTGTGTTCCCCACTCTTGGATGCTGTGTAGGTGTTTAGCTTTGCTATGAAAATAAAAATGGGAAAAGATGTCTTGTGTTATCTGGTCTTTAGAGCTGTGGGTGCCCCTCCTAATGCACATATCTTTGAGCCTCTTGGCCCAATTTCAAGCCCATTTGGCAGAAATGCAATGGGTAAAGAGTTGCTGCAAGATCCCAGTGTAGCTTGCAGGAGCCTGGATGCATCTTTGTGCAGCTGAGGAAGGTGTTGACCCCACAGTTTGGGTTTGTCCAGGACTGCTGTCCAGATGCTGGTAGACCTTGGTACAGGCTGTTCTCACAATGATCTTCACAAAGCAGCTTGGTGAGCATCACAGGGATCCATGAATACCCTGGGATGTCAGTGGGGAGGACAGAGCCACATTGCAGGGCTGCCACATGGTGACTCAGTGCTTCCCCTTCTGCCAAGGGAGTGGAAGCCCAGCCAGTGGCTTGCCAAGCACTGCCCTGAGCTATGGGGTTATTTACTGACCCCTCTGAGTGGCGTCAGCATTTTCCCATGTCCAGTGAGCTCAGGAGATTGTTTAGGCTACAACTCACAGTTTTAAAAGGATGGGACATTCTCCCACTGAAGTGTTCAACTTCTCCTACTAAATCTGTTGGGACAAATATTTGGGATATCTTTATTTTCAGCAGCATTAATAAATGTCTGAGACCTCAGCCCGGGCTGACACTGATGAGCTGTCTGCATAGGAAGTCCCTGGTGGTTTCAGCTCGTGCCATTCAGCCTGACATTGCAGCCTGCTGCCAGCCAGCCTTTTATTGCCCTGCTGTGCTTTATTGGAGATTGTGAAGGGCCAGGCTTTGCAGAAGTATGCTGACACTGCATACTGAAGGTCACTGCTCCACATTACCTGTCCTTTCGAAATCTGCCGAGATCTGGGAAGTGGCTTTTAATAATCTTTGTCCCATCTTTATCCCTGTGTGGAGACTGTGACAGGTCCTGTGTCACACAGATGTCAGTGGGACCTGTGTCCTCACCTGGCTTTCCTGGCAGCACAGGGTTGAGATCCCTGCTGGGCACATCCTCTGTCCCCACATGCTGAATTTTGCCTATTTTTTTTTTCAATAGCATATAACCTTCTAGAGTAAACACTGAAAAGATCACAGGACTGCCTAACCACAACATCAGCAAACCTTAGGGAGTTGGGGAGAATATAAGGTCATAGTACTGCCCAGCTTTGGGATGTTTCCTGTCTCAGGAGGGCTGGGAAGACATCAAAAAGAGCTCCTCCAGTGCATCATTCCCAGAAGTGACCAGGGCCAGGCTGTGGGAGGCAGCTGGAGGGGAAAGAGCATCCTTTCCCTCCTGGACAGCTGGGGGTGTGTGGCAGGCCAGGTGGTAGAGCTGATATTGTGTTTCACATTGTGCTTTGACTGCCAATTTTTCTTTCTGATGCTGGGACACTGCACTGTGGCAGGTGTGAAGGGAAGCAGTTAGATGAGGGTTTAGGAATTTTTTTTCTGTCTGTCCTCTCCTGAGGCTCTTACCTCTTTGCCAGTGTTTCCACTGCTGTGATCTTTACCTGCCACCATTACCCTGTGCCCATGGTGTGGTTTCTGCTGGTGCAGCCAGCAGGAGCTGAGGATGCTCTGTTGCCTGCCTGGCAGTGCTCAGGAAGGGTGGAGGGAAACAGGTGTGTCATATGATGCACTAAAATGCAAAAAAATACTCTCTAGGCATCAGCTTCAAGTCCTTCAGTGACATCTGAAAGCCATGGGGGAGAAAAAAAATCCTAAAACATTGGATAAAATGAAGAATGAAAATCAACAATGTGCATTTTTCCAGTTCTGTTTGGTTTTCCCAGGTCTCACCTGTCACTGATTTGTCTCCCCACTCCTACCACCAAATGAAAAGTTTTGGGGTGAGTTCAGTAGTCCTGAGCTGTGGATTTTGATGTTTATAAGCTCCACGTGGCTCCCAATTTGTACCTGTCCTTTGCCTCCTGGCTCCTGTGGCAGGGGATAGCAGGAGTCTGCTTGTTCCTCGAGTTAATATTTGCTAATGGGGCTAAAATGGAAAAGTTAAACTTTCTTCTTTCCTGCCTGTTACTCAGCCCATCTCATACTCAAACACCTGGCCCCACCTGGGCAAATATTTGCAATGAGTAGCTCAGGGCATGTCCCACCAGGCTGAGAGCTGGGGCTGGGGCTGGGCAAGCATCAGGGATGCTGTTTTTCTCCTCATGGTTGTCCCTGTGCTGCTTGGCTGAGCCAGGAGATGTGAAAAGGAAAACGTAAGCCATAAAATCTGAGGATTTTTTTTTTTTTTCTGTTCTGTTAGAGAAACTACAATTTGGTGGCAGGGAGAAATGGGTTTGAAGAAACCTCTGTTTTGTGGAGGGAGCAAAAAGCCAGTGTTTTAGGAGATGGGTTTGAGCCTGGTGGCCTGGTGGCCTTGGGCAGTGTGGGAGCTCAGTGACTGCAGCCTTTACGAGTGGAAAAAAAGATGAAGTGAGAAAGTTTGTGATAAAGCAGGGAGGCTGTTAAGAGGAGGAAATGAGGGTACTTGGCATATAACCTTGGCCAGGCTCTGCTCCCCGGGATAAGCCAAAAATAGATTTCCCTGGGGGCAGGGCAGCCCTGGAATGATGAGCCATGGCACAGAGGATCAGGGAGGAGCAGGACAGAGATGTTATGGTCAGCCAAGGGCATCCTGCTGCTTTATTTGGGGTAGTTTTGTTCCCCCTTCCCAGGGGTTTCCCCTGGAGCCTGGCTCCCACACATTCCCCTTTGCATGTCCTCTGTCAGCTCAGTGGGGCTCCATCCCAGCCTCTGGTACAGCTGTAGGGCTGGGGGGAAGTTATTTGCATTGATCTGAAAGCTCAGGACCTCTCTAACACTGATAATACTGTGACAGCTTAAAACACAGAAACCCCTTTCCTGTGGGGTAACTGCTGAGAGCTGGCTGGGATAAATATCACAAAATCTGAGCTATTCATCCCAAATTACTGGTGTCCTTTAGAAGAGGGGTCTTTTCTTCAGCCAAGGACAGGTGGAACTGGCTGCCATTTACCACCCAGGCTGGGTTTATCAGAGCTTCCCTGGAGGTGTTGTAACCACGGTTGCTACAGCAGGGATAAACTGCTTTGAGTTCCCTGTTTCCTCAATCCATTTATCGGCTACGGGGCACTTGCAGTGCGGAGTCCCGCTGGCCTTTGGAGCATGGAAATGACCTCCAAAGGGAGCAAAAGGAGTTAAAGGGCTTGGCAGGCAGCCAGGATGACTAAGCCATTCTTCCAGCCTTACTGGAGCAGGAGTCAGCCGGACACATTCCCCATAATTGGAAGGCCCTGGTCAGAGCTGTGGGATATCTGTGGCTGCAGCAAAGCCGTGGTGGGCTGTGAGAGACCACGGGCAGGGCACGCAGAAGGGACTGCATGTCCATGGCTCTGCCTGTTTGCAGGAGCACTAAGCAAAGCACACAAATAGCAAATCACACATTTGGCCAAAGTACTGGAGAACGAGGCTGGAGTTTCCACACAGACGCTGCCAGCTCCTTTTCGTTGCCAAGGCCTTTCTAAAAGCATTTCTGGACTCCCACAGGCACATCTCCAGCCTTCACTTTCCTGATGAAACCTTGAAGTGAGAAGCTATCTGAGAAGAGCAGGAGGATCATCTGTGGATGCTCAGCAGCCAAGCACCCTGTGGGAGCCGTGTGGGTGCTGCAGCACCCACAGATCATTTAACACCCATTTAGCCACCCTGTCGGCGCCACTTGGCACCACTAAACCCATCATCACCGCCGGATGCTGCTGGGAAATGGGCAATGAGAGAAGAAAACAGCAGCCCCTGGGCTGGTCCCTGGGCGGGGGTGTCCGTGCCACTGGGATTTTTGGCTCTGGCTGGCCTCTGAGCACATTTCTGCGCAGCACACCCAGCCCCAGCCTCTCCCATGGCTGATAACGAGCTTGACCTTTATCTTTGGTGACTCACGGCTGCTCCTGTTTCACTTGCCTGTCAAGGGCCGCCTGCCTCTTCCATGGGAAACCTCTCTGAGTGTTGACCAGGGGCAGGAGAAGCACAACCACACCTGCAGCCAGAAATCCCCTTTAGCCACAGCCATTCCATTACCATCCTTTGGTGCCTCACTCGCTCTTCTGCTGCTCCTCGCTTGGTGTGAAGCCAGGCTGGAACAGTGATGGCTGCTCACAGATGAGGATGGGGATGGGGATGGGGATGGGGATGAGGATGAGGATGAGGCTGCCCCAAGGGAAGGGCAGTTGCTCAGCACTGCTGGCACGCAGCACCCAGCCTGAACTGCAGGAAGGCAGTTTTATTTTCATTCTTCACAAGCAGTTGCTGCATGTCATCTTGGATCAAGTGATTTCTCATCCAGCAGTAATGAGGGATGAAAGGGGGAAAAGGCCTTCATCTCGTGAGAAAGCTGGGTACTGGGATGGAGAAGCAGCTGTCCCTGTGGGAGCAGACTGCATTTCTCTGGGAGATAACAGGTTGTGGGTCACTGTGAAGCAGTCCCCTCCACAAACCGTGCTGTGATTGATGATTGCTGCGGGTAACGAGGGCGATGAGCTTTTGTCGAGCATCTGGGACCCCAGGGCAAAGGAAGTGGGAAGGCAGGGAGGAGGTTTGTGCTTGTAGGGGGCTGGCAGGGAGCCTGCAGCGGAATCTCAGCCCCAGCCTTCAAAGGGAGGAGGCTGCTGGCTCAGTGCTGTGTCCCAGCTCCCACCCTGGTGCTGGAAAAGGCAGGTTTCACTTCTCCCTGGTTACAGGCGACCTTGTTCTCCCATCTGGCGCGGGCTGGGGCGGCTGGCCGGCAGCAGGGCTGACTCAGCCTGCCCACGCAGCAGCCAGCTCCAGCTATATTTGACGAGCAGGTGAGCTGCTCCTTGCTCACAAGGACCTTGGACCTTGCCCTCTTTTCTTCCCTTTTCTTTCACCCTTGCCCTCCCTGGAGCTGCACTCTGTGAAGTGACACTGGCCAGAGTGCAGGCCTGGCACCTTCCTGCCTGTGGCTGCTGCTCCATGGGCACTGCTGGCCCGGGGCATCCCAGCCATGCCTGGCCAGCTCGGTGGTCCTGGGGCCACCTGGCCCTGCAAGCCAAGGGCAAGCCCAGCAGCAGTGACTGGGAGTGACGAGGGAGCAGTGCAGCCGCAGAGCCGCCAGCTTTTCTCTTAATGATTTTTTATCTCTGCCGAGAGGAAGTCATAAAGCAATTATGTTTTATTGAAACACGATGAGGAAGGGCATCCCAGCACATGGAACCAAGTCAAGGCCAAAGCTCCGGCTGCCTGGCTGCCAGAGAGAGCAATAAAACAGAGACTCAGCCAGCAGCTCGGGCCCTGCAATTATTGCTGCTTCCCAAGGGAGATTTCTACCACGTGCTTCCATTTTCCCTTCTCCAGTCATGCTTTAGCACAGATAGACAAGGTGGTGTCTACAGGAAAAATGAGCACATGTGCTGGGTGGGTCAGTCCCACCTTGATGCTCACTGTGTGGGGTCATAGGGAAGGTGTTTCTATCACAGGGCTGCTGCCTACTGCCTGGCATGAAATAAAAATGAATAGAATAGAATAGAATAGAATAGAATAGAATAGAATAGAATAGAATAGAATAGAATAGAATAGAATAGAATAGAATAGAATAGAATAGATAAAAAATAAAATAAAATAAAATAAAATAAAATAAAATAAAATAAAATAAAATAAAATAAAATAAAATAATAAAATAAAATAAAATAGAAATAAAAATAAAATCAGCTCCCAGTTGTGGCACTGCTTTAGCTTCCAGACACTCACCCCACCCTAGCAGCTCCTCCTGCCAACAAGCACTCAGTACTTTATCCAGGAGGTGTTCCTGGCTGGTGCAGTGTGTTGGGAGGGCCTGCTTTTGCTTTGGAGGGCTTTTTGGGGTTGGGGTTTTTTTGGATTTTTGGTTTAAGCTATTTGCTGCTCCTTTGATCTACTGGCTCTGGCACAAAAGAAAAAAAAATAATATAAAAAAAATAAGCTGATTGCAGCTTGCCTCAGGGTGCCAGGGCAAGATCTACCATTGCCAGCAGCATGGCTGGGAGGCATCTGGCTTCCACCTGCTCCTGCCAGCCAGCCCAGAGCCCCCATGAAGCCCTCTCAGAAAAGGGGGACGAGGGAGGAGCCCCCCGAAAACCCTACTGCACCATACCCAGATATCTCCCTTTGTGCCACTGACAAGCTCGAAGGGGTCGGTCCCCCCTCCCCTGCACCAACACCCCCTTTAATTAAAAATTGAAATCATGTAATTGCCTCTTCATTAAAGCCAATTAAAGCCCGGCTGACAAGGGAGGAGGCGGCACATTTTGCAACTTGCCGCGGAGATGAGAAAGAGCTCACCGCAATTACGGTGTCTGTTTGCTCTGCCTTCCCCCGACGTCTTCATCTGGGCTGCCTTTGAAATCGGACCCGCAGTGAGATGCTGCTGGGGCTCCTCGCACCCAGCAAACCCCGTGTGCTGCTCGGGCCGGGTGCTGCGAGAGGCTGCGGTGGGAAAGGGAGCCCGGGCTGCCTCCCCTGCTTCCTCTGCCTCCTCTCCTTCCTCCTCCTCCTGCCCTGCTGCCGCAGACGAGGCCAGGTGTGGAGGAAGGATGCTCAGGGGGATGAGGGGCAGAGAACAGGACCGAGGGGCGACATTCCTTGTGCCTGGCTGTGCCAGGGGCTTGCTGGAGCTGCCTGACTGCTGGTCCCCATTTCGCAGGGATGCTTCAAAGTCATGGATGGCTCTTTTCCAGGGCCAGGAGCACCCACACCCCTGCTTGGATTTGGGAACGGTGCTGACCTCACACTGTGAGGTGGGGTGAATGTTCAGAGTGCTGCTTGTTTGCTGTCCCCAGCCATAGCAGCAATCAGTTCCCAGGGGTTCAGTCCCAGGGTATTTATTTGCAGCCTCTTCGGCCTCACTGGGAGGAATGGACTGAAACACCTGCTCCCCAGAAGGCACAAGATGAAGCTGGGGGTGGAGGGCAAGAGGGATCCATCCCCTCTTCTCCTTGGCCAGGAGATCCCAAACCCAGCCAGGCCAAGCCTGTGACCACAGGAGTTTGCAGCCAAGGCAGCTGCACCGAGTTGCTGAGTGCAGAGCAGAGCACACGTGGAATGCTGTAGTGCTGCTGCTCCAGATGCCAGCTCCGTGATTTTCCCTCGTGCTGCCCGGCTTTGAAACGCCTGAGCAAGCAGCCCTTGCAAACACTTTATTGCACACACACACTTGCCTACGTTTTGACCTGAACTGTGCTTATTAACCTTTTTTTTTTTTTTTTTTTTTTTTGGTGTAATAACAGTCCGCTGTTCTTTGTAGGCAACCTGTGTTCAAAGATCTCCTTTTTGATCTTTTCATAGGCTAAGCAACAATTCAGCCTATATAAATCTCAGATTGAAAGTACATCATTTGTTTTTCCCTGATTTTTTTTTCAGCGGTAAGAGATGAAACGGCTCAGGGGAATGTCAGCAGCAGTTATATCTTAATTGTTTTTTCTCTGCATCAAAACGCCTTGAACTATTCACTCGTGTGCAGGAGCTCTGCATGACCTCTACAGCAAGTGCTGTAACTCCCCTAACAAGTTATATCCCATCGCTGACTCTAGCAGTTGACTTTAGTAGGAGCTCCAATACTCATTTTTCACCCAATCTTCATTCTCTCATGCTCTTTCTGTTCGGGCAAATCAAAGAGTTTGGAATGTGCCTTAAGTCAGAAGCATGAAAAGGAAGAAGGAAGATCACATAATTCAGTTAAGTAAAAAAAAACCAAAAAAAAAAAAAAAACAAGGAATCCCCCCAACCTCCCCCCAACTGTGACCTTAACAGAGTTGATCAAATAGACATTAAAGCTATAAACATCTGAGCAAGTTCTCATTTATCCCTACAAGGTGGACTCAAAAACCAGAGTGAATTTACTTTGTAAAAAAAAAAAACAATTTAACACACAAGGAATATTTGCACAGTGCAAAAACCTGCATCAGTGGTAGATACAACCATCCTATGCACTTTGGTTCCTGCCCCAAATAGGCAAATTTTTTTTTTTTTTTTTTTTTTTGTTCCACCCATTGGGTTGTGATTAATGATGAGTAAATTCCTTTCCCTAGTGTTTCCCTTCTCTTCAGCTCTTTTTCTCAAGCTGAGATGGGTCTAGTATGGGTTGTGTCCACCTTGCAGATGCTGGAGGCAAGCAGGGAGGTGAGTGCGAGCCAGCAAGAGGCCACAGCATCACTGGTGATGTTTTTTGGGAAAGGAAACTTTGCTGGGAGGGATCATTTTTGCAGTGGGGGACTGTTTGCAGGGAGGCTCCACAGAAGCCAGGAAGCTGTGTGGAGCAGAGCTGGCAAGAGCAGCAAGGCTCACTGGGTTGAATTAACCTGCTCTGGCATCCCCACGCGGTGTCCAAATTCCCACGGTAAAATCTGGAGGGCAAGGCAGCTTGTGCAAGAGGCGAGCGCTGCTGGGTGGAGCGAGCGTTTTCGCTTGTGTAATGGCCAGGTGAACCAGCAGAGAGGAAAGCCAGTCTGGAAACAAAAGCTGGCACTTGACAAACTGCTCAGTCTTCATTCACATGATGCCTCATTAACAGTGCACAGGCTTGGATTTTTTAAAACTTTTTTTTTTCCCTTTTTCTTGGATGCTTGTCAAACCAGAGTGACTTAGGGCATCTATTGTTTAGGATTCAGGGCCCTGGCCCGTGAGAGGCTGGTGGTATTTAGGACATCAATATGAGCAAATGGAAAAAGAAATATTTCTTCCTGCTATTAGTGTGATGACTATAAGCTATTTGGGAAAGGGAGGATAAAGGTTCTTCCATGCACAGGTCTCAGCTGCTGCAACAGAGTAGTTTGCACACCTATTTGTAATGAAAAATGGACAGCAAAGGTAAAAACTGTGAGGACTTCAGCTTCAGGGGAGGAGTCCTGAACAGATATTGACATAAAATCAATTCCCTGTGGATTTTAGTTGGGGAATAATACAGGCATTTATCCTTGGGAAGAGGCAGAAGATAAAGAATGTAGCACTCCATTATTTTTATACATGGCCATTTTTCATAGACAAATTCGGGCAGGAAGGGCCCTTAAAGATCATTTAGTTCCAACTCCCCTGCTATGAGCAGGGGCACCTTTCACCAGATCAGGTTATTCAGAGCCCCATCCAACCTGGTCATCCTGCCAGGGATGGGACATCCACAATTTCTCTGGGCAACCTGTCTAGTGCCACACCCCCCCATAATAAAGAATTTCTTCCTAATATCTAATCTAAACATCCTTTCAGTTTGAAGCCCCCTTGTCCTGAGTGTATGGCATCTTGACTGGAAAGGATGTTCCCTGAGCTAAAATTGTTTCCAGCAGGGCTGGAGCACAGATGCTTCAGAAGAAGGTGAACATTTCAAGCACAAGTTCATTGAGGTGCTGCCTCAATACAACGTCAGGCAGCCAGGCCGTGCCTCACATCTTGAACTCACCCTGCATCGCTGAGCTCGCAGGGAGCGAGCCATTTCCTCGTGCTGAACTAGTCTGACCTCTTCTTACGTGTCCCTGGGCAGCGTGGGGCTCCTCGGGACTGTGCTGTGCTGAGCTGGCTTCCCAGAGACTTCATTTGCTTGAGGAACTGCCGGCAAGGCAGCATTTAACTGAGCGTGAATCTATTACGAGTCTCCTTTATTTTAAAACAGGAAAAGCTCGTTTAATGAGGAGAGTGGAAACACACAGAGACCATCTTAATTTTTCCAGGTACCACAGATCCTGACCAAATAGCAAACCCCAAATAACTGAACGTACCGAAATTGAACCGAAAGCTGTTATCCCGAGTACCGAATTTCCAGGAAGGTTTGCTGATGCTGTGCTGCACTCCTGAGAAACCACAGGCTGTCCCCGAGTTTCAGCTGGCAGCAGAGCATTCACCATTTGTTCCTGTATCAGATAGGGCAGCAGGGCAGTAGCTCCAAGGCTCTCTTCCTAGACAACCCAGGCGCTGAGAGGCTGTTAATCACACTGTATCCCAGGCAGGTGACACGCCAGATGAATTTCTCTTGGAGTACTTCCAGTTGCTTCAACTTTCAGGCCCAGAACTGGAGTTTTTTCCTCCCTCAAATGAGATGCCACCAACATGAAGGCTGCATGACCAAGGTGTGTTCCCATGGACAAAACTTCAGGGTTTTTATCAGGGTGCTGAGATGGCAATCAGGCATGGATACACATGCTATCACACCATTTTTAAAAATTCTCACTAGCTTTACATAGGGCATTAATTTATTTGTCTCAAGGCCCAGTCTTCAAAACACACCAATTTTATTTTTAAAAAAATTTCATTCAAACAGTAACTTGTGGGTTTTTGCACACCCACACTCTGTCCAGCCTGGATTTATCTGACCATGAAATTTTGACCACCACCTCATCACTACATACTGTTAGAGGAATGAGCTGTACAGGTACCAGTTCGTTTCCTGTAGACAAAGTCTGTAAGTGAAAACAGAGAAGTCTAAGAACTGCTCATCTCTGCTGTTATCAGTGAGATCTGCAATGGAAAGAGCACGGCTGGGTTTTGACAAGATCTGTTTTCTATTAGGCTGTGTCAACTGGCATTAACTCTGCTTGAACGAATCCCAGCTCAGCTTTCCCATCGCTTTCCCTAGGATGAACATCTTGCTAGGCAGCTTCATTACCCACCCAGCTCATTTGGCTCCTGAGATGTTGGCACATTTGCTCCACATGTTCTGGAATTTCCCGTTTTCTCAAAATTAAAGTCAGCCTTTCAGGATTCATGCACATAAATTACTTTGGTGTGCTAATTTGCAGATGTTTATCTCCAGGTAGCAGCACTCCCGTTTAACCATGTAGTGGAAAGTACTGCTTGAGGATGGGGAACTATTATTCACTTTCTCCTAATATAGAGAAACCAACCAGGTCAAATCTCTCTATTTGCTGGCCCTGGCACTGTGCTGAGCCAGTCTACACAAGGGCAAGCTCCATTCGTTATTCCTGTCAGTGTCAGAAATGCCTTTACACTGCTCTCTCCATGTCTGGCAGAACGGACTGCAGTCAGACTCGGTTACAAAGTCTAGTTTTTTAAAACAAAAGCCCAGAACCTATTCCTTTTCATGCCTTCTTTCCTCATTCCTGCCTTAATACTATGGCACCTGAGCATTAGTGTTAACATTTTCTGACTGCAAGGTCAGATGTGGGAGTACCTCAGTATTCATAAACCAGTTTGGCCCCCAGCACCTCATTCAGTCCATGACCAAAGTACACAGATCATGTGGAATCTTGTAATGACACAGCCTCCCTAAAAACCCCAACTCCTGTAAAAGATTCCAGCCTGTTTGCTTGCAAATTGAGCAAGTTTGTTCTGATTTACATCAAAGAACTCTACACTGCTATATTTACAAGGGCTCCTGTTTTAGCTTTTGGCAAAGGCAGATGTTGAGCCAGGAGCTGTGGCCAAACAGCTGGAAGGTGCTGTGTTTAACACTCCACCATTCACAACAGGATGCTCATTTCTCCTAGGAAGCATTAGGGACCAGACAGGCACCACCAGTAATGTTTCACAACTTTAATAGAATATTCTATCTATTCTGTACAAATTGAAAACACCGTATTAAGTTACAAATGTGTAAGGTAAGGCTGGAGCACTCTACATGCCTGGTCACAGTGTTGATACAGCTGCTATTCAACTGCTGCCAGGGGTTGGTAATGGATGCTGAAACTAGAAATGTGTACCCTTAAGTGCCACACAACAACAAAAGGTAGTTTTGAAGACTTCAGAACTTTTAAAGAAAAACTGTGGAATGGAATAATTTCAGTGTTGCAAGTAAGACACCCAAACTTCAGATTTATTGAACTGATTCATTTTGATAAATTTCTGTGTTCATAGTGAAAGGTCCTTTCATGCTGGACACTAAGCAGTAAGACTATTGGAAATTGTCTGGTTCTTTGGCTGCAACCCACTTCCACCAACAGCAACAGTTTGGCCTTTGCATTTTGATCTTCATCCAGAAGAGTTGTCATTTTGATTGTGAGTTTGCTTCTTCTGTCTAGACTACTACATTGAGACCACTTTGAATTACTTGTTTTACAAGTATCCATATTGTATGCAAAAGAGGAAGAAGATTTTTCAAGTATATTAAAAACTATTAGAAAGCACTAATTCTGTCAAAGTACTTACAAACATGAATAAATAAATAGTAAGATGAACAACTAAGTCTCAAATATGACACCCTCTTCAATGAAGTAAAATTACTTCAACTCAACTGGTTGTACTGAGATAATAAATATAACATTTAAAACTGCTCAAGCACTAGTTCAATTTGTAGATTGCGAGAAACATTAAAAAAGTGGGGAGGGAACTAGCAAAAAAGTCATATTGCTCTATCTGTTTCAGCTACCATACATGTAATCCATTTACTTTAGCTTCTCAGCACATTGCTATTCCACAATTTTCAATGTTGAGCAAGAAAATGGATAATCCTCACATGGTAGTCTGGACTATTCTCCTATGCATAGGGCAGAAGGCTCTAAAGGCCTATTGACATACTTAGCTACAGTGTACCAACGGCTGTAGAGTGTGCTTTATTGAAACCTCATATTTCCCAAATGCATTGAAGTTGCCACTGTACATGTTAAGCAATAAAGTTAGTGAAAATCATGCATTTTAAAACAAATTAATTTTAAGCATTGTTAATAAGATTGTGCTGCAGCGATAGAATATCCTGAACTGCAGGCCAGGTATCCAACTATTTGTTACAAGTTGTTCAAATATCACTTCCAAGTGGTATTTCCTTATTACTGTTGTTTGCATTCAGCAGGTTGGCTGGACTCTTTCTGCATAAAGTGAAAAAGAGAAAATAAACAGTTAAAAATCAAATTGACATAAAAGAAAACATTTCAACAAATACAGAGGAACTGGATATGTAGTTCTAAATTAACTAGGTATTGCTAGCATGTACTAAAATGCTACATGAAAGCTCAAGCTACATCATAAAGGTCCAACAGAGTCACCACATTTATTTGGTTTCCCCTTGCCCCCAGCTGCTTGGTACCCCTAATTTATCTATTTCTGTGCTATTAACCCTGCATCCTGCAGGTTCACACAAGTAAGAAAGCAAACAACCACCTACTCCCTTCAACCAGAGGCTCTATTTGACTTCCAGCCTATTAAACAATTTTAACAATAAACTGCCACCTCCTCCAGCTCTGAGGAGAGAGGAAGGCAGGCTGCTTATTCTGCAGCACGTCTGAGTTTTTCCTTAGGAGCCTTGCCCTTTCTGCTAAGGTGATAAAAATGTAATTAATGTGTTGATTTCTTCTAGGTTCTGCATCACCAGCAGGTAACAATTCAACATTTTAACACCGGGCAAGAAGTCCGTATGTTAATCTGAATATGTAAAAGTAAAAACACCTTCATTAGGTAGTTAAACAACTTCCCCTTTGGCAAGAGGAAGTGCATTTGGGAATGAGAACAAGCACTCAAACAGCTAAGAACTTCAGGTTTACACTGCACTTCTTGCTTTCTTTCCATTGTAAAACAGCATTCTTAGAAAGCAGGATAATTTATTCAGTGAATTTCCACTTTGCTTCTCCCCTCACCATTCTTAATATCCTTTATTACACAAGCAGCAGTCACAGAAACCTGCTGCAGTCTAGTAAAGAAAAATACAGGTATAAAACACAACACCCTGAACATCACTGATGCAGAGTAAAATGTTTCTTAGTTACTATCCTAAAGAAGAGGTTTATGTGTTATAAAAAAATGTATCCATGCCAAGTTCAGTATACATCAAGTAACCAAGAGCTAAGACAACTGAAGTCTTTTGCCTCTAGAAACGAGGAATAACTGCAACTAGTTTAAACTTCCTTATGAAGTTTTGCCCTTGATAATCTGCACTAAATTCAGGCTGCTGTTCTGTTCCTCACAAAAACTGTCTTTACAGTCAGAGTGGTCACTATCATTCCCACTGCAATTAGAGCCAAATGCACAGATGTGTCAGAGACCTTTCAGACTTCTTCCTTGTGGTATTCCTCACCCAGCACATCTGGCTAACTTTAGCTTTGTTCTCTCTCATTTGCCTGGAGTTTCAAATAACACTGATGTGAATTAAATTGCACTGATCAGGGACTTAACACAGAAAAAGGGATATGTTTACACAGAACACAAAATTAACATTCTTGCTCTTAAATTAAAATTCAACTGCCATTGGTAGTGCATTATTCATGCCATTCCTTTTTTGAAGGGCAGCAGGCAAAATCCAGCAGAGTTTTTATCTAAAGTTTTCTAAGCGTTTGTATTCTTCTTTTAACTGCTTGGTATTTGAACATGGTGTGCAGGCAGCCTCACTTCCTCTCCTCTTAGCATTCTGGATAAGAGCCATGATAAAATAACAAATCTGCTATTTAAAATGTACTTTAAAAAAATCTTTCCATCTCCCTCTTTCCTTCCTTCCTAGTCACCTGTTATATTTAGATCAAGACACACTTAACTTGACCACTGCAATAATTTCCGCCAAATTTTAACGATCAACCAAAACACTTGTTTTATTTTCTAATAAACTTCATTATCTTTTCCTTATTTCTGTAAACACTTAAATCATATTTACTGCATTTAACTGTTTATTCTGTAAAAACTGAGTCACAGAGATCACAAAGTTCTTTTTAAAGGACCTTTCAGTGTTGATTACTGCTCTCAGACAAAAAAACAACAAACACAGTTTGAGGGGTTACCGGATCTGAGTCAGCTCTTGGAGGATTTTAAGACAAATACTGCTATTTTTGTGTTACACTCAAGGGTGTATCTGTGCAAAATGTTTAAGCAAGCCCTAAGTATCAAGGCAGTATTTCAGATCCACTTTAACACACAGCACTGCCCTTGGTGAGGAAGCCAGCATGTGAGCTCCACGCTGCCTTCAGCTACTCTCAGCCTCATGCAAAGCATCTCACAGCCTAATTCCAGAGGACACCAGCACAGAGACCACAATCCCCTTCCAGTTACAGCTGCTCCAGCAGGCACATTGAAACTCATCTCTGGCCTTCACTGGCTCCTGATGGAGAGCTGACACTCCACACTCCCTCAGGCTGGGCTTTAAAGCCTGAGCCTGCCCTTCCTGCAGAACCCAGACTTGCTGACACTGGGTCAGCCAACCACTACCACTGATCTGCCTTAGCCCCTGTGCCATTTATCACCCCATCCTGGCAAGGTTTCCCTTCATGTTCTATTTCCCTAAATTAACTTCCCAAGATATCTTAGAAAGGTAGTGAAGTACATTGGCCAGGCAACAAATGCCAGAGAGACTTGAACTGGCAAAGATAAGAGGAATTACACCTTATTTAAAAATAAATTTAGCAGTAAACACATGCACTCAAGATCACTACCTGGGCTACAGAGACAAGAATTCTTGTGGTAAACCAGATTCTTTACAGTAACCATAAGCAGATTTAAGTTAATCTTAAAATTGGTGGGATTTAAGATTTTTAATATCTTCAAAGTATTTCATATTCACCTATTCTGTGCAAGAAGTTAAAACTACTCTGGGCCTTTAATTTCAGTTTGAAATGCCGTTTCAATGGATATGACCAAGCTGCATGAGACTCACACCTATTTTTTCTATTCTGTTTAACAGAGCAATATACAGCTTTTTGTTTACTGCTGCTCATTACATCACTTTTTCGGAATTAAAAATTGCACCTAAAATTTGCAAGAGCATAGACCTAAAACAGAGAAAGTGTGTCTGAGTTGATACTGCTTTCATGATGTTCCTACACAAACCCCACATCTGCCCATCTACCCTAGACAATGGGGACTAAGCCCAAAATTTCCATTTATTTTAGCATTTTTGTTTTTTTCAAAAAGGTCCTGTAGGAAACACTGAATTTCTGTTAGCCTTCAGTGTTTAAACACCCAAGGCAAGATATGTTCCTAGGTGATTCAAACAGCAATCAAGTCTTTATCTCCTTACTTTTCCAATTCACTTTTTGGGAAGCTTCCCATCTGCTAAAGTAGCCGTGCAGGAACAGACAGATCATCAAGATATCTGACTCCCCAAGATGTCTGCTGCCAACAGCAGTATCACAGCAGGCAGCAGGTACTACATCTGATGTCCTTTCCAGTGGAGAAGGTAAAAGTCTTTCTGAAACATCTTCAGTGGAATAGCCCAATTATGGGATCTAAAGCTGAATCTTATCTTTATTTCCTATTCTGTTACTGAATGAGAAAAGGCAAGGATATCTAAGTGTAAACCCAGAGCTAGCTGGAGTTAAGTAAGCAACCCTAACCCAAACTGCCTCCTTGCACAACTGGTTCTAGAAATGAATTTGCTGCTGACAGGTCTTGCACTGGAACACAAAAGACAAAGGATCTTGAAGCCCATGCAGTCTCACACACAGCAGCTCTTCTGCTCATGATTCAAACCGGCACCCTGCACTCCCTGTCAGCTACCTCTCAATTCAAGCACAGCCTCAGCATAGTGAAATAAAGGCAGTTAAAGAATGGGACATGCAAGCACACAGAAAAATACACTAGACAAAACCAGCTACATTATCCAGTTTTGTAACAACTTCTGAAGCTACTTTCAATCATCTGACTGCTCAGTCTTCCAAAGCCACAACTTATATGGCAAAAGTGCTTTGTGTAAGAGATAATGATCTGGTTGTATCTGAACAACTCAAATGTACTTAAAACTCACAGGAAGGAAGGAGGAAAAGTTTACAAAGCAGAAAGTGTTGACATGCAGCAAATGTACTACAACAATAAAGGAGGTAATATGGAAATGACTGAAAAGGAGAAACTGGATTTGAAAGGAAAACAGACCAATTATTCTTGTGTACATGAAAAAGAAAATGATTTCAGATAAGAAAAACAGGGGGTGGGAACTGGAAGGCAAAGAAAGGAAAGGAACAGAGAAAAAGAGGAGAAAAGAGCAGGAGAAAGAATGGAAAACAGGACAGGATTGGAGTATCAGTGCCAAAACAAAGTAAAATTCCAAGCTGACTAGAAAAAATGAGTCGGTGGCTGACATTTTTAACTGTAGGAAGGGAATACAGCTGTGTAACAGACTGCAGCAGAATAACACACACAAGCCACTGTGAAAAACAGATGTTCTACTACTGCAGGTGAACCACCAGTGCACGAGGCTGAGGCACCAAAAACCAACACAAAAGCACAGCTCCATTTTGAGTTTAACAAAAGCAAGAAAGGGCATTATCTATGCAGATAGAATGAGCTGAAAGTATTACAGCTTCTTCTAAATAATTAAAATAAAAAGACACGAGCCTAAAATACAGGGAGGGGAAGAAGTATGGAGGCTGTTGCAGGCATTGTTCTCTGTGAGAAATGGGAAGAAAGGTGAAAGATGACAGTATACAACAGAAGTACAACAGAAGGAACTTTTTCTTTCTTCTTTTAAATAAACAGACAGATGAGCAGAAGAACAATACCTGTGCAGAATCATAGAAGATCAAGAAAAGGCTTCTAAGAGTTACTGCTTGCCTTTGTCAGGCACCATAAATAAGATGGAAAAGGTATACTAAGTAAGCTGATGACTTAGAAGAGTTTAGGAAGAGCAGAGAAGATATTTAAAAAATAATTTTCAAGTGCATTAGAAACAGTAAAGAGATGCAATATCAAACCAGAAGCAAGGAAAAATAAAGTCTGACCAGTCTCAGTATCTTTCATTATGTGTATATGAAATACAGTTTGGTTGCTACAAAGGCAAAGCAGAAAGTGTGCCAGGAAGGCAGAGAGTCATTCTGAAAAATCTACTTTAATTATGATTTAAAGGCACTCATCTCTACACCCATTTCTTGCTATTTTTTACTAATAAAACCTAAACCTAAAGTCACCATTCCCCCACTTCTTTTCCCCATACAAAGAGAAAAAAAAAAAAAAGCACAAAACAAAACAGAAAACCCTAGAAAACAAATCACATTGCATGACTACAAATGGGACTCTTGGAAGTTAGGTATGAATGGAATTCCACCTTACCTAGAAATGTATGAATGAATAACAGACTTATATTACACCTAAATGGGAAAAAATTGAAAGGAACGGTCAGCATGGATGAAAAGTGAAATGTACAAAATAATACAGGAGGCAACAACCATAACCTTCCAAGATAACTTCAGCTTTATTTTGCCTACCAAATCCTCTAGAAGGATGCTTCACACAAACATATGTTGATGCAGAACCAACATTGTTTCTCAGCTGTCCAACTTTTTCCCATTACAGAACACCACTGCATCTGAAACCTACAGAGCAGTCAGAATATGGATTTTTACCAATCTAACCTGGTTTGATTGATCTTTGTACAAGACAGACTTTAGTATACAGAATTTCTCATTAAAGAAAAACAAACTTGACTCTTGATAGTGACAAAAACCATTTACCAATGATATGGTGATGTATAAAACTATACTCAGAAGAGTGACATGTCAAGCTGCTGTCAAGACTTTTATCCAAAGATCAAGCAGTTTTGCATGCCTTTCACTTTTTCATCTGTCTTTATAAAAAATTGATAGCTGATGTTTTAAGAACTACATGAACCCAAGTCTGTCAACACTATCCCAGCTTCACTAAATATAAGCATTTACCATGACTGAAGGACTGAAAAATACCTGTCAGAAGGAACACTAGCCCTCAAGGCTGTATTTTAAGTCAGGTATCATAAAGTTTAAAATTCAAAGCTGAGGATTCTTTTTTTTTATTTCTAACCAAGCACAGACATGTAGAGTCTAACCTGCAGCCATCAGGACAACGATAAAGAACAATTCTAAGGAAAAGAAAATAAACAAACAAGCTAGTTGAGATTTGTCAGACTAATTCTATATTGAAGTCCAGCCAAAGAACATCTGAATATGACCTTTCTAAAGGAAAACTGTATCAGCATTACACAGAGATGCCATTAAGAAGCAAAGGCACACAGTTTTAGTGCATGCTGGAAGTCAAAAACTGCATTGTCTCAACTGGTGGAAACATTAACTTCTCTTTTAAGAGCAAATGGAGTGCTGAAGATAATGAAAACACTGCAGTTAGAAGCTAGGGTGTTTTTTTGATTGATCTTTTCACAAACTATCATGCCCTTAGCTACACTGCTCATGATTCTAACCTGTTTTATGACTAAGCACACAAGAGTCCTTACCTTGGGATCACTCTCTGCATCATCCTCATCTTCTCCCTCCTCTTCCCCTTCCAACTCCTATGACAAAATAGAGATAAACTAACAGAAATTAAAACAGGTTAAAAGTGCAACTTTTTGTAATGGACAAAATGCAAAGTAGCAAATTAAATTATCACTGTATTCCAGAGTGTTTCAGATGTCAGCACTAGGCTGATTTAGAAGACCTCAGCATCTTCCAAGTTTTAAATGCAAAATCTTTAAAATATGATATAAAGGTCTCAGTATGGCTTAAGGCAACCTTCCTATGTATGCTGCTGCTGCAGTCCCACAGCCATTTTTAAAATTCTACCTAAAAAATTATTTAGAATTTTAGTTCTGGTAATAGGTATATATGCCTAATTTTGTTCTTTGTTTCAGTCTCCCTCCAAAGACTCTGTTTATTTAGCTTACTGTGGACAGCATTTCCTGTGCAGGGTTTTTGCACTCAATTTTACACACAACTACATCCAAGTGATAACATCTGGCACTGGAAACAGACTAAAAATACACATACACACTTCTATCAATGCCCAGCTTAAAAAAATATGAAAATGTTTAACCACTCAACACAGAGAAAATAGATTGCTTGCTGAAGGTGCCAGCTCACATCAGATCAGCAGATTGATAACCTCTGATGTACTCTGCTATGCTGAAGCTGACAACAGTCATGGATCAGCACCTTTGACAAATTAGCAAGAACACTCCAACAAAAGCAGTAAAGTAAAAAATGTAAAGGATATTAGTTCATTTAAGTCTGGTAATGGTGACATTTAATGGGTTTGTGCAAAGCCTTTCATGGTGTGTGTTCATCAACACTACTGCAAATAGACCAGAGCCAGCCTAAATTATTTATGCTCCTTTTTTGCTTTACATTTGGTAAGACCCAGTCTTCAAGCTTATGACAACTAAACACTGACAGCTGAATTGCACTATCACCTAAGGAACAGATATTTATCATGCAGCACTCTACAGGAAAAAAAAAGCTTGTCTTTAATTTCTGACTCTTGATAGAAAACAGCTTTCAGAATACTAGATAAAAAATGGATATATGCTCTTGCAGAAAGTACTTTTATGAAAAGGAAAAACCAGGCAACTTTTGCAAGTCATGAATGCTGAACTGTTTTGGAAAGAAGTATCATGCACAAGAGCCTTTATGGACAACTGTTTTCTGCTGCATATAGAATTATTCCTGGTACTGGAATGGAATTGGTAATCAGTAATCCATAAAAAATACAGTGTGCATCTCACCTCCTCTTCACCTTCTTCATCATCTTCAAACTGAAAAACAAACCCAAACTTTAATTAGCTCTACTAGTATTTGCATAAAAACTTCTGCAGTAATAGATGTAAGCATATTCAAATACTGTAACTGAAACTAAGGCCCTTCCAGAAGCACATTAACAACTTACAGCAAGTTGAATGACCCTTTCCTATCCCTAAGTGGCAGGAATCTCTTCAGGGTTTGTTTTTTTTTTTGCTATTGTCATGTAATTAATACTTCACCCTAGTCTAATCAGAAAAGGAGAAGAATGTTTCTATGTGCTAACTAATAAATAAAGTACTAATTGCATACATACGTTATCATCATCCTCTATAGCTTCCCCAGTGAAATAGAGCACAGCACGAGGGACTATCCTTTCACGGAAGAAGTGTCCAATTTCAAAATCTGCTGCTAAGGTGAATTCTGAGTCTTCATCCTGTAAGACAAGTCAGTTTGAGTTTTCTACTGCAAATGTGATGTGCTACACAGAAGCAGATGAAAATATTTCAAAGTAACACGTTTGGGAAAACATCACACTGTCATCACCAACCTTCAGGTCACAGGCACTTTCAGTATACTTAATTTTGGAAGAATAAAACCCAAATCTAAATTTACAGAATTCAAATTTTCTGTATAAGCTTTCTACTTTCTACACATAGGTTAGTGTCCTGCTGAGGCCCATTTATTGAAAAGCTCATACAGACTTGGCTGGCTCTGGCATCTGACATTGAAGAACTGTTCAGAATATTCCAGACAGATTTTTAAAGAAGTCAGGTACCAGCCATGCAGTACTGCTGAATGGACAGGGAAAATAATGACCTTCCCAACAGCGACCACTGGACATGCCTTGGATCAGCAAGCTGTGAAACAGTGAACTGTCAATGGATTACTTAGAGAAGTTGACAGTATCATTCATTTTATCAAGGTGAAACCCAGCTTTGTCAAAAGGAAATATAAAAATAAAAATACACAATGCTTGATAAAATAACCCTATAGTCACTGTACAGTGACTTGGCAAAAAGGATGTGGCAAAGAGGAATTGTGCTATTTCAAAAAACTTACCAATGACTCTCCATCACCAGACACTGCAAAAAGAAAAGACAACAAATTTAAGAAATGCTTGTATGGTCTCATCCATCTCGGTATTCAAGATGACACAACACAGTATTAAGATCTTCTCATAGAAAACACAAGTTATAAAGGCTGCACAAGGTAACTATTAAAACTATGACAATTCAGATTAGTATTAAGTTAAATCTACAGAAACCATACTTAAAAGAATTTCACTTGTTGTAGTTAAAGCATCAAAGCTGCCATTTGAATGTTGAAGATTTTTGCAGAAGGAAATACTCTTTCTACAAGGATGGGTTCAGAGGACATGTGGATGAACATATTTGGTTTCTCTACTAATGCTGTAATTACAGTAACTTCATTTGGCTGGAGCACTACAAATCATCTCCTCTCCCCCAAAACAAATGGAAGTAAATAGATGAACATTTTGACATGAATCTGTAAAGCACTGTGGAAAAGAGGCTTGGTTACAGAAGAACTGTAACCAGCATGGAATAAGGTGGGTGTTTTGCTTGTTTAAAGAAAAACCCAAGCAACTAACCAACAACAAAAGCAGCAAATCAATGCAAAAAACCCCAATACAAATCAAAATGTTATTTCCCTTCTCTGCACTACTATGATCTACTGTGAAAATGACCATTTGGCTCAGTTCTCAAGTTGAAAATGCAACTATCTGCAGCCAGCAGATGTCAGTGTCTTATCTTATAGAGGTAATTCCAAAAGTGCATCCTTTGAGTACTTAAAAGAACAACCTAACACCCACACCAGACAAATCTCCATCCTTGCCTCCAAGCAGCAACAAAAATTAAAGGACATTTCTGTACCAATCCACCCTCAACTTTGGAAATGCACATCCCATGTTTCTTAACCTACATACATGGGGATCTGCAGTGGTAATTAGGAGGGACAGGTAGTTCATAACAACCCAAAACAGAATCAAGAACCATTCTGTTCAGTACACCTCATAGTCTGGGCTGGAAGGGACCTTAAAGATCACTACATTTCAACCCCTCTGCTGTGGGCAGGACATCTTTCACAAGACCAGGTTGCTGAAAACCTCATCCAGTCTGGCCTTGAACACTTTCAAGAATGCCCAGAGAAGTTATGGATGTCTCAAACTGTTCCAGTGTCTCACCACTTTCATGGTCAAGAATTTCTTCCTAATATCTAACCTAAACCTGTCCTCTTTTGGCCTAAAGCCATTCCTGTGTCCTGTCATTACATGCCCTTGCAAACAGTCCTCACCACCTTTCTTGCAGGACCCCTTTAGTCCACCAAATAAGCTACTTCCCTCATCTATTATTTGCAGAAGAGGACAGTGAAAGATGTACCAGGAAAAAAATATTGGCTCTGGAATCCATCTAAATTGTTTAATATGTGAGTACACATCTAACATTTGACTAGGAAAATGAGACAATTATGTAGAGAGTATCAGGGATCACTAATTAATCACAGAATTTAATGACAGAAAGTTCTGTCACTTGACAGAGGTTTCAATGAAATCGCCATGCTGCAGCTTGACCAACAATGGAACATATTTCTGTTGCATGTTAGAAACAAACTGATGCATGGAGCCATCCTGTGGCAAAACATGTTAACTTCTTTTAGAGAGTCTACAAGAGACTTTTTCCATACTGTGGGTCCTCTTTACACTGCATATCTATTGGTCAAATTCTACAGAATAACATGAGAATAAAATCATCTGTTTGGATGGGCAAGATGTTTGCAATCTTCCTCTAGTAAGCACTTTACAATGCAGCAGTATAAATAGTTTGAATGTTTAAGTCACATAAAAACAAATATATATACATATTATATATATATATATACATATATATATCTACACATATATTTTAAGGATCCTAAATTCTTAATTACCAAACTTACCCTTTATTGGGCTGAAGAAGTTAAAAAATGAATCATTAGGTACTTGTTTAGTAATTGTCCGAACTGTGCCTCGGCCCTTGTGTTTCTGTTTCTTCTTGATTGTTTTAACTGTAACATTTTTTCCTTTCTTCCAGTCGATGGTACACCTAGAGACAGCAGGTGAGAAACAACATTTTAACACAAGGCACCATGAAAAAGAAGGAATTGTGCAGCAGAACAGCAAGCTCAAGGCCAAGACAGCTTATCACTCTCTAGATAAAGCTGCTTGATGAGACATGAAGTGGCTCATAGTCCTAGAGATGATGTGTATGTTGGACAGGTCAAATATTTCCCTAAATGACAATGCTATACAAGTTTGTCTTGGCAGAGTAATAATCACCACTCCACCCACAATTCAATACCTCTGGCCCAACAACTGGACTTCTATAACCAAGGACAAGATTAAGCTATTCCTGAAAATACCTCACCAGTCAGACTGTTAGAAAATAATTCATCACATCCTTTAACTACAGGTCAAGGCAGTGTCCATTTACCCTAAAAATGCATGTCCAAAGAGTGGCCAGGGGTGTTTGAGCTCTCCAATGAGCAGTGACTGACTTGGCAGCCAAGCACTGAAGCTGAAGAGAGCCTAATTTTCTGTTCCATTCTGCTGCTGTACAAACTGACACTCAATGAAAAGTCTCTCTCCATTCAAACAAGTTTTTCCAAAGCTCCACAGGGGCAAACACAGCTATTTCTCCTATAATGGAAATAATGGTGTCACAGTAACCCTTAAATGCCCCCAAAATACCTTGTCCTATAGACAGATGGCCAAAGTCACCAGTTTTATAGTATGACAAGCACACACATGTTTTTCTGCTCTACTTGTACCACATCTAACACCTTTCCCTGGAAAAATCAACTGAAATCCAAATTTTGACAAAGCAGCAATCCAGGAAAGCATTCCTTTGTAATACTTAAACAGAAAATAATTTGCTGTAACGAACTGAAGTTTTCTTCAAAATGGAATACTCTGTTACTTAGGCACAACTTCCACTGAACATCCAAGAAGGCATTTTGCCTCACTGCAGTGAATGCTGGATTCAAAAGCCAACAGAAGCACTGAAATGCAGCACTGAAAGTCAAGAGGTTTTGAGGTTGTCAACATGCCTTCAGAAAACCAGGTATTTGGCATCTCTTAAGTGTCACTTAGAAAACTCGAAAAACCAAACCACCTAAAAATGCCCTTGAAGGGGTAGAGAAAAAAAACTAAATACCAAATAATCACCAACAGAAAAGAATACCTAGATGCAAAGAAAAATAGGGTACAAAAGCCACTTTTCATTTGTGTCAGCTCTGCTCCAGTGTGCCACTGGAATTTGGTTATAGAGCAGAGATCATGGATGTCAAGAGAAAAGGTTAGGTTAGATGGAATGATTCTTTTACCCCCAAAAAACTCTAATGTTGTATTCAACTCAGACTTCCAGAACAGACATGAGAATTTTCCATCCACAGCTGTTTCTGAACATGTTTTGCAAAAACAATAAAATTTTATTAAATTGCTACATTAGCCACAGCTGCCAGGATCAAACTGCATGGCCTTTATGCTCCAGCCTCAAAACAGGCTGAAAGAACACATGATAAATGTGACCTATTCCTGCCTGATAATAATAAACCAATTCCTGCTGGAATAAAAATTGCTGAGGAGATGACAAGAATCCAAGAGAGTCCAAGGCTACTCATCAGACTGAGGAGGGGAGTAGTCTGTGAAAAGTCACAACTCAAAATAATTTGCTCAGTTATCTGGAAGTAAGAGGTCTGTTACCTCCATTCAAGAACTATTATATTCAAAAGGTGTTCAATTTAAAATGCACACAATTTTAAAATTTATCTCCATCTATGAATCTGTTACTTCTGCATGCTGAGACTAACATCACCATCATCATCATTTTTGAAGTCAGTAACAATTTTATCTTTAATCATTATCACAGTAAGCAAAAAAACCAAAAAAAACCCCACAAACCTAAAAAAAACTCAAACCAAAACATTTTCACTTCAGAAGTTTTTTGAATTTCAGTTTTCCTTACCCCTCACAATCAACTATTTCAGGTCCTTCAAATGAAAAGGGATCTGTCTTGTCTGGCTCCGACTTCATCTTGTATGTTTTTGTCAGGACTGAATTAGAAAAGTAGTCATTGGGCCCAAAGTGGAACTCTAATGAGAAAGACTGGAAGAAATTTTATGTTACCACTAACTTTCATCTATGAAATAGTGCATCAGCATAATTATCATTAATCAAACTCTGAAAATACAAAAGAACAATTGTAATTTGATGGCAAACATTTCAAACTACAGCAGAAACAGGATATTATGAATGTCAAAAATTTCAAATGCTACAAGAAGCTACAACAACCTTGGCTTAGACTCAAATTATAAAAAGGTAATTAGTACATTTCATTCACCTTCACATACAGAACTGCTGTTTTAAAAGCAACCTTAGAAATAAGTACTTTTAGAAAGGTCTTAATTTCCTATGGAAACCTCTCATCATTCTTGCACTAGGGATGAAGTTGTTATTCTGAAGCAATTTTAACATTAGATCACCACCAATGTGGTTCTATTGCTCCCCCAAGTCTGATCAATATCATGATCTTAAGAGAATCAGACTTTATTTCCAATTAAAGCACAATTTAGATTGTAGGAGTATATTTAAATAGCACGCTCCCCCAGGAACCAGAGTAGTTTTTTCCATTTGATAATAGAAAATCCTGCAAAAGAAAACACTGACTTCATAAACTGAATCCTACAACCAGCATGTTTCAGCAGCTTTGCAGTCTGAAGTGGGTGTTTCTGGTTATGTTTGAACCTCCTCTGGCACCCAAAAATTGTTTGCAGAGATTCAGTTTCTTACATGGAGAACAAAAAGCTCTAGTTACAGAAAACCACAGCATCCATGATGCATCAATTTTCGGATCTGTAACTGCTTGCACAATGCTACAATATATATATACACTTTGCATTCAGGATCAACCATGAACTTTTAAAAATACACTAGAAATCAAGCTGTCTTGGAACTGGGGAAACAATAAAGGAAAAAGGTTTTTGGCAACATTGATTTAGTGGCTTGAAGGGAGAGAAAGTCTGCGGGTCAGTTCAGCACAACAGAAGGACTGAAAGCCAAAGCTTCCAATACCACTGCCCAGCCACAGCATGTGTAACAGTTGCCTAAATATTTTATTTACTTTCCCAGTAATATGCCTTATGAATTAGCCCTAATCTGCATACAAAACAGACTACATAAGTGTCAAAAGACTAACCCTGAATAAATTTCCCCCAGGAATTCTTTAGACTCGGGCCAGAAAACTGAATGTTATCACCAAGTCTGCCTTACCACCCTCTTTTTCAAAGCTTTTCAGGTGCAGACAACATAAATAACTCAGGACAACAGCCTGTTCTTCACAGATATTTATCCCTCACTCATCACCCAAAGGCCCCTAATCTTCCTAAGACCCCATGAATCTCCTCACATGACTCATACCTGCTAAGAGAGCAGTCGAGGAGTGATGGAGACCAAAGGCAACAGCAGCCTTCCCAACCCCCATGCCCCCTGTTTAAGGACAGGAAGCCACTGGGACTCAGCAGTACACTGGAATATCTGTGTTGACTTCACATTGCCTAGGTCAGCCTTACTTCCCTTTAAAGCAACTCGGGACAGCTGCATGGTTTGGAGGCTGTCTCCAGCTAAGGCTAATCTCTCTCTGGCAAACATGCTCAAGGGAAGAGTTACAAACTTAGCTTATCCACAAACAGTGACGAACACTCATACCCAAATAATCCCATAAACCATCACTGGGGCTATAAATAACCAACCAGTGGCACTACTTAGCATGCAGGATCCCAAGACAAAAATATCTGCACACAGCATTTCATTGTATACCTGCTAATTAGGAGACAAGAAGCTTCAAGCTCCATATAATATTTGAAGTGTTGTAATAGCCTTTCCAACACTCTTTATCTGGGTATCTCTGGAGGGTTTTTTTATCAAATATGTTCTCATGAAGTTAAAAAAAAAAAAAAAAAAAAAAAGGGAAGAAAACTGCCTTTTTATTATACTTAAGCTATACCTAGATGCATCATCCAGATCTGAATATGCTAGCTAAGGATCCTGATACCCAAATAAGTATGTAAATAGAAATTATAATTATAAAATACATGTACATACAAATAATACTTATTTATCCATATGGTTATAAATAAGTAAAAGCAAATAGTAATGGATCACTTATGCTTCACGCAGATAGAAGTTTCTATGTGCAGGCCATAACAGACAGGACTTTGAAGCACTTTAAATGCAGTCAGGTAAATCCACTTTTGGAGTGCCATAACTATGATTAATTGTTTAGAGTCAACAGTAAATCCTAATCATCATGTATTCTTTCAACAGCAAAACCTAATCCCCAACAGAAGCAGTGTATCTATGACACACTAATTGTGTGAAGCTCATACAGTACAAAGCTACCACTGCTGCACCAATTTTCAACAAAGAATTGCAGATAAGACAGTCACACACAGCTGCAGAACAGGTTTCACTCAAGCAGTTAGGAGCACATCCTTTGTCTCCAAATACAGAAGGGACATGGAGTTTGTCAGCCTTCCATTATTGGATTTAATGTAGCACTGGAATGGAACCTATTTACAGAAAAATGCTGTCAAAAGGTTACGAACAGTGCAAGACCAGGCAAATCTAGTGTTTAAATTATAAAACAAAGCTGAATGAGAACATAAAAATTATGGAGGCAAAAAAAAACCCCTATTCCCATCTCATCCAAATGCCACTGAATAGATATGCTTCAAGCTAAAGCCAACTTAGAGCACTTTACTTTGTGCTTAGACCATTCAAATCAACATTTCTTCATAAAACTCATATCCTCTCTCTAAGCCTCATCAATTTTAGCAACTTAATTCTCAGTTTTTCTCTGCCATACTACTTTCTTGCATAGTATCAGCTTGAGTGTTTCAGTACAAGTAGAATAAAGACAATAAGGAATAAAAAACAAAACTCAAACCCAACTTGCTATCAACCATTAAAAGCTCTTCTGAGAAAGTCCTCCCATCTTTCTTATGTGAATCTTCAATGCTGATTGTCTTGCATTTATTTCAGTCATTATCAAAAGACCATTACTCCATAAAATACAAAACATAAAGCCAGAATGACAAAATCTAAACAAAGTATGTGTAGGCTCAAATTCCATCCTTCTCCCTGTCTCCCCTTCAAATGGACTTCAAGGAATAAGTATAGTCTTTATAAATTAAATAAGCAGCAGAACTTATTTTCAACAAACACAGTATCTGTTTTTGTACATCAAACTTAAACAGAAAAAAAATTCCAAAAATAAGAAGAGGAAGTAGTACTTTAAAAATACTCATGAGATACCCTTTTATATTATTAATGTATTTTCTATTCTTTTCAACAGGCATAGTATCTATAATCTTTTGATTACTATTAACAAGTCATATCTCTTTTGATAAAATGTTTGATAATCCAGAATTTTCCCCACAACTCATTTTCAAATCAAAAGCAGCAATGTAATTGTATTACTAAGAACAGATGCACTTGAATTTGAGAGATAAAAAAGAAAGCAAAAACTAGACAGAATTCATCCAGAATTTTAATCTAGATACTACAGTAATGTCAGAGCTGTCCAGGCTTAGCATGGAAAGAGCAAAAAGTTGGGAAAGCTGAAGATAAATCTTTCATAGGCAAAGTAAGACAATAATAGCTTAGAAAGAAAACTTCCCCACACATGCTACAGCCAAAGAGAGCTGAATGAATATTTTGGAATGCTGCTCACTTCATTATCACAATCTTCATGAGAAAGAAGCAGAGAAAACTCACCATAGGCTGTCCTGGTTCAGAAAACTTAACTTTAATATCCTGCAGATGTTTCAAGATAGGTTCATCATATTCCTAAGCAGAGAAAAAAAGTAAAATCCAATTCAGCAGGCAGTATTTGGAAAAACAGTCTCTCCTTAAGAACCAAACCTTGTTACTAAGCCAACAATTTCAGCTAAAGTAAAGATCTGGATCTAAATTTCTTAATCATAGTTGCAAATTCTCAGTCATTTTAGGGCTCATCTTCAGTAAACAGAGCTGCTAGGATGTATTACTGAAGATACAGTAACCTCATTCAGGGTATTTATTACCAGGGATATTCACAGAAGACACATACCAGGGAATTCTTCTTTAACAGCATTAAAAGCAATTAATACAAGTGCAGGCACAACTACCTAAGCTATTTAACATGAATTCTGCCAATCCACAGGTATTCTTATAATCTTGCAAAAATAATCCTTTAATGGATTAAACTAAAATGCTTGTCCATCATTTCAAGCATCATCAGGGATTCCAAAGACTCAAAAGATTTGGTGTCTCACACCAAAGGATTGACTTATACTCCACAAGGATTGACTATTAATGTGAAAAGTAGTTATTTATTTAACACAACAGGAGTTGCTCATTTCAGAGTAGAAACTTACTTGTACTAATTCACTTAGCATATCTACATTCCTAAAGATAGTAAACCAGAAGTCTGGAATTCCTTTGACATTTGTCTCTTCTGCTTTTTCATCTATTACCACTGCATTTTTCAGTTCTCCCTGGGAAAGAAACACAGAAACAGCCAAGGCTAAGTATATCTAATAAACAGACAGAAGTACAAAACAAATGCCATCTCTGAAGATGTGTTTAAGGAACACTGGAAATCTACTTTTTTTTCCTCTGCAGATGAAGTTGAGATATAAGGTTTATTTACACAACTGACATATACACAATTCAGATTTATTTTCAATTCATTTGAAACTCTATATGAAGACTAAATAGACCAAGTGTCTGTTTCACCGATTTGACAAATAAAAATAATTAAAACGCTTTCCATAAAGAGAAATATAAATGCATTTCTATTTTTCTATTAATTTCCTTTCTGCAGTTCCATAAGCCCCCTACAGCATTTCATCTAACAATTTAAAATTTAACTTTGCCCCCTGAAATGCTGCTTTAGCTTCCCCATTTTGCAGAATACTTGTAAAGTTGTTTTTTACAGGTATTTTTCATTATTATGCTGCATCTAATTGTTGCTGTTTTAGGAAACAAGATGCTCTCCACATAACTAATATCAAATGTTATAAAAGAGAAGAATGAGGAAGTAATTTCTCAATCCTAAATAACCCTGGAAATTCAGTCTTGATTAGCTGCACCTTTCCTTTTACACCACTAGATAGCAGCAGATATTTAAGCTGCTTTTGGCAGTTGCTAGGGTTATGATGAACCAAGAATATGAAGCTACAATTTATTTCCCATCTAGACACGTTTCTGATTTTATTGTGTGGAACATGGCCAGTCAATGCTGTATGTACACAGAGCCTAAGGAACGTTTTTTTTTTGCTCATGCACACAGAGCACTGTGCCATGCTAAATCTCAGGAGATCATTAAAACAAAGAAAACAATTCACTTTGAATACAGAACAGCATTAAAAAAAAAAACTAGTAGAAATCAGGCTAAGAAATGCAAAAAAACCCTGACAGAATGGCAAAAAGAATTTTCTAAGTAGGTCACTTTGCCGAGACAAAGCCTGAGCACACATTTCCAGAAATGATGCTCAAAAAGTAACAGGCAGCCCACAGACTATACTATACCTCCTAGATCTAGACAGCTCCTATTCAATAGACAAGTAAGAATCCACCAGCCAAGCAGACATTTTGTTAGCTTGGTTCTGCTTTATGACTGTGTGACAAGTGTCTCACCTGTATTTATGAAAATCAAAGCTAATGATGTCCCCTAAAATAATGGGGACAGGAAGAGAACCAACCAGTCCTTTATTATCTTAGGGTTTCATGTAGCACTGGAATGGAACCCATTAGCAGGAAGGTGCTGTTAACAGGTTACGAACAGTGCCAACAAAGGCAACTCCTCAATTCCCACAAGTCACAAATTTGAAGAAAGGCTAAATTAATGGTGTAGAAGGTTTCACTGGACATAGCAGTGTATTTATCACAGGAACACATCACTGACACAGAAGTTCTTTCAATGGCAAGAACAGTAATTTAACTCTGATAATCTGATATATCCACAGTAGATGACCCGGGTTATACTCACAGCCAGTTTTTCCTCATCCTCATTTTCACTGTGCCATTCTGACTCTGCATCTGTGGGTTCAGCTTCCCCAGTAATGAACTCTCTTCTCTGTGTTAAAAAAACCAAAAATGTATTTGAAGATGGGAAATTACATATATGCAACCAGAACTGACAGGAACAAAGAAATAAAAATTATATACATTATTTACCCACCTTATCAAAAAGAGGTTGATAGAGTGCTGCATATTTTCTCTCTAAGTCATGTACCTCTTCATAGAATTTAGCTTCTATATGGGCACATTTCACCTGGAGCTTTTTCAAGGCATCAATTCTTCTTATCACTGCTTTTGGAAAACTAAAAACCAAAATTATTTAAAGTTAAAAGTTAGTTGCCTCAGCATTATTTCACATATTACTGAGAAACAGGTTGCTTATAACTACGTACAATTTTTAAATAAATGGCTTATGTCAAACATACATGCTTCCCCAAAACCTATTTCAAAAATTGAAAGAATCCTCTCCTACCCAAGTTGTTCTCAAAGGTGTTATCTTCTGTTCCATTCCCTGGGGCCACCACCCTCCCCGTGTAGTTCACAGATCTGAAATTAATACCTTTGTTTACACCTAAACTTTGAGACTAGATTTGTTTTGATCCATCTATGAAAAGTAAAAGCTATGCATTCTACAGGAGAAAGCTTTGATTCATAGGGTCATACTCAAAGCACACATTGCCCATCTGCACTTTAAATTATTAAACATTTAGATACAGTCATGTAAAAAGATCTCTTTACAGAACATGTGTGCTCTCTAAAGAGAGGTCTACAACAGCTATTCTCAGTCAAGAAATAAAAGGGTAAATACTTACTAAAGGTAGCATTCACATCTGCTTTACAGTCAATACAAAACTAAGCTTCAAATTAGGGATATACAGGTCCTGAACTTTCCAATACATCTAAGACAGCAATCTTACAGAAATCATCAGCCAATGTAGCACATACCATGTCAGAGTAAGGGTCACAGAAGGAAATAAAGGAGGGGAGTTATTTCTATCCAAAACAATAAATGGCCACAGTAAATATTGAACAGGACAAAATTTTGTTTGCAGGTTTGCATAAAGTAAAACTTCACTCTTCCTTCCAAAAGTAAGACGCTATGAATCACAGGTTAAGCAAACCATTTTTCTTAGTGAATCATTTATTCTAATTTCCTACCTTAATTGCATACTAATAATATTCTACTATGCTTTCAGTCTTTCAGGAATTTTATCATGCCCAGTACTTACTTTTCAATGTAACTTGAAGGAGTGAGTGGTGCATTGTCAAGACGTTCCTGAAGAGCTGCCAGGACCTGTGGATTTTGCATCACTTGGTCTGCCAGCTTTTCTATGAAGACAAAAAACCCCTTTTAAACAAATTTGCATTGACTTACAGTGCTTTTGTCATACTGTGTCTTACAGCAGTCACAGCAAAAATACTCACTGTTTTCATACCTCAACACCACTGTTATTTAAGGTGTGAAAATAGTATTTTACTACTAATACAAACAATTACTTCAGGACCAGATTTTTATATCAGTTGGGCAATGACAGAAAAAGCACTTTTCTCTTTGCAAATCCATCAGTTGCTTTCACAAACAAGTAGCACATTGACAACGTAAGCAAATTTCCTGTTTTCCCTTTATGTAAGAAAGTACAAAACCAAAAGTTTCTCTATGCTCCATCTGTATTAGCTGTACCTTAAAAGCCACACTTAATTTTGCAGGAGGAAAGCCACTGAATTATACTTCCAATATAATTGTTTTCCAGTTAGTATGACTCCTGAAAAAACCCTTCCAGTTTTGTGTACTGTACAATAAGCAGCATGGCACTGTGACTCTGACAACTACTTATTTTTTACCTAAAGATGATTTTACAATCTGTAAGATTCCTCAACACATCACAACACTTCCCAGAAGACTACTTTTATAGAAGGTTAGACCTAAAATGCTTCTGGTTTGGTGTTAAAAACCCTTACTGATAACCATGCATGGTGTCATGGTGTGAAGACTTGCTTTTCACATCTTTCCATTCCTTCTCTGTGCTCTTTTCCCCAGACATTAAAAACCCAACAAATTGCATAGCACATACTAAAATGGTGAAGCTTTTATATGCCTGGGTTTCTGTGTTGCTTTGGTTTTCTTATTTATTTGGGATGTTGTTATTGTTTTTTCTCAATTCAACTTGACTTTAAAAATTATTCAACGGTGTCTACCAGTTCTCATGCAATTTCCAACTGCCAGCCACAAAGAATTTCTTAAAAAAAAAAAAAAAGGGAATAAGGGAGACCTAAAGAATATTCAGTGACCATATATATGAAACATATTCACTGTAACTTACAAATTTGAGTATTTGGAGAAACAATGGAACTGCAGCTTTTCTGCACACAGAAGCAATAATTTGAAATACACTACTCAGCAGTTATCAGCAGACCTTGCTAATGGAAAATAAAAATTTCCAAGACACGTTGTAAAGATGCACTTTCTGAGAAGCATGACAGTAAAGAACTGCCAAACAAACAGCACTGCTCATTTTGATCATCATGCTGACAGAGAATAGATGCTGCTACAAGCCAGTCTTTGCAGGGTCATTTCTTGCAAGGGTCTAGTGGGTCATTTCAGGCAATAGTAAAGCATTACAGTCACAACACATACAAAAATACAGCCTTCACTCTGGCTGCAATAAATATGGAAAACAAAGTGGATAGTTAGCTTAAGCTTACTGCTTTGCTTTCAACTGTGAACACATCTTCAGTTTTGACTATAAAGGCTTATTCCAATTCTGTAACATCACCTACTACTATGTATTTCTCACCTTTTTTGTTGCTTGCATTTTTAGCAGCCTCCAGAGAATCTGAAGCAGTATCTTCTGTTTTACTAAAAGAATTTAAAGGGTAACATATTAAAATAGCATCACATTACACAAATGCTGACATTTAAGAACAAGTTATTCTGAATCTTTGGTCTACTACAGACATGTTTTATAGACAAGTATGCCAATTAAAGATATATTTATGTCTTTAAGCTGGTGAAAACTCCAAAGTTTAGGTATGAAACTAGATCTAAGATGAAAAGGATGCAAAGGCAAGGTAATGTAAGGCCAAAAAAACAAAACAAAAAACAAACAAGCCAACCTCAGAACAAAACAAAAACCTTTGACAGATAAATTCATCTCATTAAGTGAATGGCTGGCCATTCATGTGTAGGATTCAGTCTGTGAATCATGTGGCCATTCACTCTGCACATTAAAATGTTATTACTCACAAATAAAAATATGAGACACTTTCAGTGTAAGTGATGAAGAAAAACATGAGAAATTATGCAGGTACAAAAGGAAAATGAACAAGAGATAAAAGCTCTTTTTCCAACTTCCCTAACAAGCTGTTTTGATAGAAACATTCACTCCTACTCTAAAAGGGATGTCTCTGGCCTCCCCACCTCCCTTGCTGCAATGTCTTCCATCTCACTTCCCGTGCTGGAGGAGAAGGCCCAGCATGAGTCAACAGCCAGCCAGGATTCCCTGTGCTGCCTGCCAGTTTAGAGGTCACAAAACACACACTGGATATCGCTGAAATTAACCCTAACTCACACACAAAACCAGAAGAGATATATCACATATGCAAATGGGTATTATCAGGTATGGACAGACCAGTTTATCTAGCACTGCAAGCCTCAGAAGAGCAGCAGCACACATGGATTTGCAACAGTTCCACAGAAATACTGTATGCTGAAAAAATATTCCAACTAGAAAAAAAAAAGGTGCCTCTTGCAACGCTTGAATTACACAGATCAGAGAAACATTAAGGCTCTTCTGTTCTTTAGAGCATTTAGAAAAATATTACCATTTTACTCTTATCCAAGTCTGGTAATCCACTCTTGAGAGGTTAAAAAAACCAAAAACCTCTCATGAAGAACACCAGATATACAGTTGGCTCTACCCACCTTGATTTAATTTCAGGAAAACAGTCCAACATACCTGTTATCTGCCATCTGTGTGCCTGTATCCACCTGCAAGTTGAAATGCAGTGTTTAAAAATACTTGAACAGTAATTTGTTTACCTCAACAGAAGATGAAAATAGAACAGGTCATTGTTTAAAACCTCAATACAAATTAACAACTGCTGGTTTTTCTAAAACATCCATTATGCATAATGCTTCATTGTAAACTAAATAGCTACCACAATACCCAACTCAAACTGAAACTTGCTCAGTTTTTTAAATCTGTCAAGTGACTTAACCTCCTAGAACTTATCTTTTCTGTTAAATACTCCTGGTACCAATGCATTTCTACCCAGTCATAGGTCTTCAGTCTGAAGTGCCACAATTTTCTAGAATTGCTCAGCATTCTATCAAAAATGAGCCAAAGAGGAAAACATAAATGCATTCTTTTCTAACTCCTTGACAGCATCACAGTAAACAATGATTTTTTTAATCTCTGCCTGTATTGCATACTTGAGCAAAAAACAACTAAAGTTCAAATGAATTAATCACAATAACTTCCAAATGACTTTTTTCTTTTAGCACCCAAACAGAAAAATATGTTTCACTTGTCTGTCTAATCAGGGTTATTTTTGTGAGTAGCTGTTTCTGCTGCTGCACAATGTGCCTAGAACTGTTGCTTGATAAAAAGAACACTGAAGAAAGAAAATTATTTACCAAGAGAAGGGGTTTTGACAGAAGCTAGGAAGACAGAATCTCCTGTATAAAGACTTTCTCCTTATTTATCAGGAGTTAGAAAATGAAGAGGAAAGAGAGACATTAAAACCTCCTTGTTAACAATGACTGGAACCAAGTGCTACCCCAGCCCCCAATATCTAAATTTGCTCTCCTGAGAAACCAGAGGGAGCCAGATTGTCTAACTTATTCTGCTGTTCTTTTTTTCTGAGGTGAAATAGCCAAGCCTGTTCGTGTATTTCAGTAACAGAGATTGAGGTTTTCTACCCACATTTTAAAAAGCTGGTCACAAATTCCAGTAATCATCACCTGCCACAGAGAAGCACAGGTGGTATTTTCCACTATCAAGCTTTCACCAAAGCAGGCAGTCTGTGAGTCAAATTCAGAACAAAAAGTACCTTCAATCATTCATCAGAGTTGACAGGTCTGATTTCTGCAACTCTGTGAAGGCCAAACAGGCTGATCTGAGGCCCAGCTTCCAACAGAGGGCTACCAAAGAAGAACCTAAGTGCTAATGCCAACTTGAGCGGCAGCCCAGAGATTGCATGCACTCTTCCATCTGGAAAATGCTGAATCCTGCTCTCAGCTGCAAAAGCAACACTTTCACAACCATTCCAAACTGAGCTGAAAAGCTTTGTTAGTTTTCAACAGTACTAACAGTGTAGTTCAGATTATTCCACAGAAGTTGTTTACATCTCCCAGATAAGCCCACCCTACAGTTTAAGCCCAGGAACAGAACAAAGGGGCTTTTGGCACAGTAGGTGTTCCACCAGCTCAGGCAGATTTACTTCCAAACACTTCCTCTTGCCTTAAACATAACAAGAGAAAGTGGCAATGCCAGCAGGTGGTTCCCTGCTAGAGCAAAACAGATTTTCACAATCTCACAGCTGAAGAAATAAAGGAGCATAAATTAGTTTTTCCTTCCATGGCAACAGAAGGCAGGGAAAAAAATACAATTAAAAAGGTAAAACACTGCAAATTGACCTAATATCAGAGTTCAGCCAACAAGTTATATGATCCCAGTCACTATTAGAGGAGGCAACAGTAGCCAACTAAAAACGCAGACTCGCATCACTTAAAAATTACCCTCAAAGACTTGTGGCTTTCAACCTAGGCCCAGCAACCGAGCTAATGGAACAGACTCTACTCTACATAAAAATTCTTCTCCTCAGCTCTTTGTGCTGTATTTCCAGCAGGGAAGTATTTCTCAAGCCTGCTGAGGGAAGACAAGATCCCTCATGTGTGTTTGGAAAACATGGACTAATGTTTTAATAGCAGCTGAATTCATCTCCACTGGATCAGACATGAATTGGGCATGTTCTGACAAAAGCCACTCACCAAGTAGCAACAAAAAAAACACAAAAAGAGAAGAAAAAAGCCACCATTCCCTGGTGCAAATACATACTTCCAGCCTTGTTTCACTCCCTAGAGTTGTGCCTCTAGCAACTGGAAAGTAAAAAGAAGTATATAAATGAATAATTAGACGCAACTTTCTTAGAAGAAAGCTTGTGATTTCCAGTTTCATTCCAGCTGCCTTGCACTGACTTCACTGCCACAGAGTCACCAACAAAACTGCTCGATCCAAGCTGGTGAGGGCAGTGGAGGGGGGGGAGAGAAAAGCAATTTTAGAGATAAAGTTAAGTGCACACCAGTTGAAAAAGAACAGCACCAAAACACTGAGCTTTCATGTCCATTGTCTTCACTACTTTCCAAGCAACTTCACAGGCAATGAAGACATGAAAAAGCAAGCAGGACCAAGCAAATGACAGCAGAAGGTGTTGTTATTATTGCTGCCACCACCATTAAGAGGCCAAATTAGCGCCTCATTTCTTCTGGACAATTCCCTGTTTTCATGCAGATGAAGTTTTGGGGATGGTGGAGATCAGATCAAGCCCCTGTCCCACAAGGCAGGCTACTGCTGCAACTTTGTCTGGCACAAAAGTCACACACCATCAATCACTTAAAACTGCAGCAAACTGTAAACTCAATGCACATCAGGATAGGAAGAGTTCATTACAAGGACAATATCCTGAAGGACACAAATTCCAAGGAAAAATCTACAGACGGGCAAGATGTACTCATAAATACAAGCGTACACGGAATAAATTTTCTCTGCCTTGCAAAAACCTTCTAAACACAACTAAAATACAAAATAGGAAACTGAAGGGCTCCTGAACTCACAGGAAGACTGCCCACAGCTGTTAAGTGGTTTTCGTAACTACAACAAATCAGAAAGGAAAGTTCCAGCTTCCGTTTCAGAGGCACTGAGATGCAACCCCGTGGGAAGTCACAAACGAAACAGTGGGATACTTTCTGTATGGATAGTAAGAAAGGATCATGAAAAGTTATTTTGAGGAAGAAACTCATTGACCTGTTACGCAAGCCCCGGACATCATGAATACGTAGGCTCACCTCCTAAGTTTTCTTAAAAGAACACTATTTTGTTCAGAGATGACCTTATAAAAATCGACCTAGTGATTCTGGTTCCATCATATTTCCCACACTGGCTTCTCTACCTGTATATATTTTAAAGCGTCGTGAGTAGATGCTGCAGAGAGTCTGGCATTGTGTGTAGTAAACAATCGCAGCAGCAGAGAAAATTTCTAACAGGCCCTCAGCCGGGAGGCAAGGAAGCCGAAATGCAAAACCGAGCTGCCTGACCCGCCCGCCGCGCTGCGGGAACACCACACCGTGGCCGAGGCCAGGCGAAAGCACGGCACCCCAGCCAAGCGGCGAAGGGCTGAACTCACCCCGAGCACGGCGGCGAGAGCACCGGGGCAGCGCTCGGCGCCAGCAGCGCTCCTCCTCCCCCGCTCCCCCGGGAGGGCGGGGACAGGGCGGGCGTGCAGCCAGCCAGCGCGGCCATACATGCGGCCGGAACCCCTGCGTTACCCGCCGCCAGGCACGGAGCAACGCTAGAACCGTTCCGTGCGCCCCAACTTCCCGAACCAGCCTTAAAATGGAACGGCGGCCGGCCGGGCGCAAGCCCCTCGGCGCCGGGCGGTTGCGGCCGCCGCCGCGCTCCGCCCCTGAGCGGGCCCAGAGAGAATCCTCATCCCGCGCCGCGGTGGCGGTGCCCGGTTCGGCCCGTCCGCTGTCCCCACCGGGTGCCCGGGGCGCAGCGCCCAGAGCCCGGTGCCGCCCGCCCTCACCTGCCCGCGCCCCTCACGCCGCAGAGGCCGCAGCGCCGCCGGGCTCCTCGCAACCTCCTCGCTCGGGCAGAGCCGCCGCCAACAAAAACGCGTCCCATTGGCCGCGGCGCGGGCCCCTCCCTCAGCAAGCGAGCCGCCGATTGGTCCCGGCGGCGCCGCGGCCGCCACGCCGCACGCGGGCCATGTTGACTGTCCGCCGTGCGGCGCTCGGCCAATCAGAGCGCGCGGGTGGGGGGCGCGCGGGGCCGCGG
This sequence comes from Erithacus rubecula, assembly GCF_903797595.1. NCBI lineage: Eukaryota > Metazoa > Chordata > Aves > Passeriformes > Muscicapidae > Erithacus > Erithacus rubecula. The sequence continues at coordinate 4,491,415 of NC_136688.1, forward strand.
GCGCGCGCGAGGCGAGCGCGTGATGCGGGGCGGGGCGGGGCCGGGGGGGACGGCGCGTGCCCGCGTCCTTAAAGTGACAGTAATATCCCTTTGCTCCTCGGCTCCTCCAGCAAAAAGTTACCTTCAGTAATCTGCAGGAATTTCCTGGACTGTGTGTGCCGGGCCGTGCTGTCCCTCCAACAAATATCAGGGTGGTTGGAGCTCCGCAGGAGAACTGGGGCCTGTCCCAGCTGCAGGGCTGTCCCAAACACCCACACTGGTGTCGCCTTATCAGCCCTTAATTCTCATTATAAACTCTCAAATCATTCGCCTGTCCCTGGGTAGAATTAGAGCAACTCCACCACCTCACCCCTGTGACCCATCCTCAAAAGTACCCAGCCATCCGTGACAACATTCCAGCCGTGTGGGCCATCCCACCATGTCTTGGCAATTACAGGAGATCCCTCCATGCCTCAGTAATTGCAATTTGTCATTAAGATTATCCATGCTGGGAGATGATCCATGCAGTTTCCGAGGCACTGTGCCTGGCCTGAGAAATGTGGTGTTGCTTTCCAGCTCCTCTGCAGCAAGGCTGCTTGTGGCAGTGCCCATTTTCAGCTCAGACACAATTCACAAAGCAAGCCCAGAAAACCTCATTGTCAGCCCAGTCTGAAAGCACTGGTGTGAGGAACCGGGCAATTGCAGCACCAGCAGCCACTTCCAGAGTTTCAGTCGTTTTCTACTCAGTTGGAAAGAAATCTCCAAGCCTTTTTTCCTATTAGGGAGTTCCCTTGCTCTAAAATATTTTCTCCAGGTCTGCAGCTTGGATTTCTGTAAGGACTAGTCTTTGGAAGCAGTGAGACCAATACTTTATAAATTAACAACCAGCCAATATATTAATGTTGGATTAAATAATTTACAGTAGGAATTTAAGTTACAGGAATAACCAAGGAGCCTTTAATTAGATACCAACACTGTAATTAAAAATGAGATCATTTTGAAAGAATTGTAGGAATGTTGTAGCCAGTTGCACAAACAAGCAGATTTGGTGGGCCAGAGGACATGTCCATTGGGAGGTTCCCCTTCTTTACTCTGCTTCCAGCTCCCTTTCCCTGTTTCTCCAAATCAGTCCTTTTTCTAACATCAGCAGATTAACAGCCTTCTCATATTTCCATTAATCCTTAATTTTGGGACAGCCTTATTCATTGTAATGACCATGCTTGAATCTCAGTGTTCCAAAGAAGAGCAGAATGAACTCTGAAAGAAGGGTGTATCTGAAGGAATTCCTACCCCACACTTCTGTGCTGGCTGCTGGCTCACAGCTATCAAGTATTCTTTGTTAAAAGTCACTCAGATGCTGAGTACAAACTCCAAACTGTCTCCTATGAAGATGTAAGAGAGGTTTTGCCTGATCCTGTAACCTAGCTGCACCTTTCTGCACCTGTATATCAAAGTAAACACATTTCAATGACCTTACACTCTGGATTTTTAGTGCCCCTGTCCAAAGGCATTAAACCTCCCATGATCAACGAGGGATTTTTGCTGACTGTTGTCTAAATCTCAGTGCTAGACTCCAGGACTGTGGATAAAGCACAATCTGTGGAGTCATCTTGCTGTCAGGTGCTGCTACCCTGCAGAGAGCTGCAAACAGATATCTGCTGAATCACCCTGGCTCAATTTAAGCACCCAGCCTCACATGCAAGGGCTTGGAGAACCAAAACCAAGGGAAGGGATTGTGCCAGAGCTGCCAAACAGATGCACTTGACACTGCAGAGCAAGCTCAGACTGAGATCTGTAGCTGGCATTAAAACTGTCTGTGTCTTCTGCCCTTGGGTGGGTATTAATGGAAACTGCTCTCACTGGGTGAGATGCCAGACATTCACAGCCTCATCTGAGACATAAGACTTCGTCTGTCAATGACTTTTCCTGCAGGGGAGGAAGAAGTTTGATCATTGCTAAGCAGAGTCTTGGCACTTAAATAGCTGATGTGCTTCTTAATTAATCTGTTCTGTCTCAAGGCATGTTAAGTACTATGTATGTGGTACATACAGAAATTGCCTTGTGAAATCAGAGTGGAGTAAAATTCCTCCCCATATTTGTGTGGTAGAAGTTGTGTAATTAAAGAGGCAGCTAAAGTTGGTCCAACAACTACCCCTAGCTGAGAATGCTTAAACTTACCTTCAACTTCATTTTCTTCATTTTAAGCTATGCCCTGTATGTGGCAGTGATTGCTTATTTGCACACTTAAAATGTAGCAGTGCCTTTGTGCAACAGAAGACAGCAAATAAAAATGTTAGGATAAACTGGTCAAAGAGAGTAGCAAAAATGTAATCAGCACTCATCAGTTGAAAGTCTTTGAAAAAAATGGTGGCATCAAGTTCACACTGAACAATTCACAGATTTTTCTACCAGTATCTCAGCAAACTGAGTGATGGGAAGAATTTGTTCTCTTGAGTGGAGCAGCAGTCACATTTGACACTAAGGGGAATATTCACATCAGAAAGGCTGAAAGGCACACTCTTAGCAAGAGACAAACAAAATTTGCTGCTGCCAAGTTTGGCCTTCAGCCAAGGGTGCAATTAAAAACAGAAACACCACTCTTTTATCTTCCCTTGCCATCTCTGAATAAATTCTTTGATAGGTGGGAAATTAAAAACTCCATGTTGTATGAGCAAGATGAGGTTTCTGTTCCAGAAAATTAAAATATTTTATAATTCTAAGACTTTGCTATGAGGATTTTCATAATTTTTCATAATTTTCATAATGCTTAGAAAATCATATTTCAGACTGGTTTCCCTGAGAGTGTGTATGCATACATGACCTTAAAAAACACATACACACAAAAAAAAAAAAAAAAAAAAGGAAAAAATTAAAATGCTGTGTAGTCTGCTCTCTCCCTTTTTCTGGCTGAGTGAGACAGATGACTAAGACTCTGCAGATCAGTGCTGTTGCACTCCCTTCTGCTTGCCAGGTCTCTCTCACAAAGCAAGTGCAGTGGAATTCACTTAAGTGCCACCTTGAGGGATTGCCAGGGAACAGGTATTGTCTGTGCAATTCAGTAATCTTGCAGATCAACAGGCATGTCCACACTAAAAAAGTCATCTTAAGCAATGTGCATCCAAGCCTGGCTGCAGCACTCTTTGTTTGCTACCAAGTTTTCCTTCACAAGGATTTTACACATACTGAATTTAAAAAAAAAAAAAACATACCAAGGGAAGGTGGAAGCAGTGTGTGTGCATGTGGGAAGCATACAGAAAGACTGGAAAATAACCTTTGGAAAATGTGAGTCTGAAATGCTCCCAAGATTCCTGTAAAGAGCCTTGTCCCAGAAACAAAATTAAGTGTTTAGGAAGGAAAAACAGCATTTAAAAAAAAAAAAAATCATTCTTTTACATTGACAGAGTAGTTAAATAATGGAATTGGACTAGGTTCTACTGAAAACATAACAGGAAGAGAAAAAAACAAAATGTGGGGGCAAAAGCCAAGATTTCATCATGGAGATGTCAAAAACTACAGTCCAGAACAGCCACGGATAAACAGCACTTTCTCCACAGTTAAATACTAACTCACTTTCAGTAAGTGCTACCTCAGATCACCAAAAACAATTCCTGTATTCAAATTCCTGGCACTATTTGACAATAAGTTTCAACTTCAGAAGCAGCATAGACATGGCCCATCCTTTCAAAGATATCCTGAGTGCACGTGCATCTTCAGGGAGCAGGCTGGGAAGAAAATGATGGGCTGATAATGCCAAAGGGAGTTAAGATCTAAAATGCTGCAAAAAAATCTAACTGAACCTTGTCTCTTCCCATACCAAAGGATGAAGAAGTTGCCCTGATGTGCAGTTTAAACATGCATTTATAAAATTGATTAGAAATTAGCAGAATAATCAAATATTGAATGCAAAATTGATTAAATTAGTAATAGCAAGCTAAAGGAAAAGCTCTGTAAACCACATTTCAATAAGATGGTTGTGAAATAAAGATAAGCTCAGTATTTTCCCCATTACACAAAGTTCAGATACAAGTACTTCACAACATATTTTATTTTCTGCACACAAGATGCATCTGCTTTATTGACCTTAACACTATGTATGTTTTCAAAGGCAGATACAGACAAATTAGAAAAAAAAACAACCCTACTAGACCTTTCTGTTACTCCAAATAATGTGTTCATTCCTCAGAAGGAGGAATATAAATATAAAAATATGAAGGAAAAACAAAAATATTTTATCTCTTAACTAAGGAAAGGAACATAGTCTGATGATTGTAGCATGAGCCTTAAAGTTGAGAAAGCAGAGGTATCACAGTATGACTTTCTTCAAGTCACCTTGAGAATACTGAATTAATATAGTTCTGCAAATCAGACACTTGGTTGATCTGTCAGCTGCAAAATAGGTGAGATATTTTTTAGGATTTCATGAACTTTTGTTCATTTAGTAGCTTCTGCCAGGGAAATACACTGTTAGGCAACAAAGAACTCTCCCTGCAGATACAGTGTGACCATAACTACATCAGAAAGGTTTTTATCTCAGGGTTAAATCATCATGTTAAAACCATCAGTCTTGAATACAGGGCAATGTCTAGCTGTCTTTCCTAACTGCAAACCAATCCACAAATTGCATATCAGTAGGAAACCCTCTGTTAATTCCCCATGGCTCTGAACTGGTAATCAGGTACTGAATACTTTGGGTAATCAGGTACTTTGGCAGGGCTCCTGCTTCCTTGAAGGGATAGCTCCAAGAACACATCACCTCTGCCATCAGACCTTCATGTCTTTCCCACCTGTTTGTACAATGCAGATGCATTTGCCTTGTACTTACCCACTTGACTGCAACTGCAGGTTGATGATCTGTTCCCTTTTTCAACAAAGGGACTGTGAACTTCTACTATGCAAAGTGTTCTGGGTATAATTATGAGAGTTTTTAATAACAGCAGCTAAAATAAGTATCATAGTGGAACTACCCACTTTTCCTGCTTATGTAAAGATACTAAAGTCATCTGGAAAATACTGTTCTTACTGTGAGGCAAATTACTCAGCTCCCATTTAGCAATAAATTTTTCTGACTGTAACATTGGGTCTTAGATAGAGATCAGGATGCAGAACAAATTAACCAAAGCATGGATAGCTACAATGAACAAGAATTCTTATGTGGATTTGCTGACTGAGCAGCAGCTTCACAAACAGAACTGGCAACCACTATTGCTACTGCTGAGAAGAAACTTCTTACAGGTTGGCTTTTTTTTAAATGATAGATTTTTATTATATTTCCAGATGACATTACTAACCCACGTAAACAGGAATTTTACTTTGCACATAATAGAAAGTGTAAACAGAAATTTGAGCATCAGTATATGCTCACTTCTTCAATGGGAACCCAGCACTCGCCTTCTAAATAAAGTCCTGTTTTCAATTTGCACTTCCATTCTGAACCATTTGTAGATACTCCTTGTGTAGCTTTTCTTGGGTTTCATAAAGTTTCTTTAGCTTCTTAATTTGTCCTTTGCTAAGTTCTTTGCCTTCTGTATCATGAGTGGGAAATCCCTGAAATATATATATAAAAAAAAAAGAGTCATTAACATAAATTATTGGACTGCTTTTGTTCTTTATGGAATGTTTTACTAAGATAGGGAGATAATATCATAACGACAGGCTGTCAGGAAGGAGTGTATCTTGGCTAATTTCAGTCACCTAGAAGTCTGACAGCTAACTTTGACTATTTCTGAATGTTCCCTTCCTAGCTAAACAAGAGGCATAAGGGTGTATTTATCTTCTGTCCTGAGCCACAAAAGGGAATCTTAGACCACTAACTTCTAGATGGTTTTAGTTAAGAGAATAATAACTAATTCCTGAACAGATGATTAAAATAATCTTTAAATCATACTAGGAGATTGAATTCAAGGCTTAAAGCAAAAGCAGTAAGAGATTTATAGCCTTGATGAAGAAAGTATGATCAGCACTTTTATGGACATTCTCCTTGGCTTGCAGGGCTATTTTCAAGTATTTATCCTCTCCATTCTGACTTGTCTCCAGGGCTTGAATTTGTGTAGGTGAAGGGGAAAGGCAGAAGCAGGATCAATGACCCAAATTAACCAGAAGTGAAGAAAGAGTAATTAATGTTTTCCAAGTAACCCTTTCATCCCCAAGGGGAGCAATCAAGAGCAAAATTATACATACAGCCCCTTCAGAGAACCTTTTCCAGGAGAGAGCAAAACAGTGGGTAGAAGAAAACAGGAAACACAGGACCTCTCCATAAAACATCAGTTCTGGCAGAGTTGGGGAGTTTGTACTTGCAAATGAATACCCTGCCTTGCACCAGAGAAATAAATCTGTGAATGAAAATCATACACATTCCTACCCACAATATATATTTTGCTTTGCAATAAGGGGAGCCAAAGGAAATGTACAATGAATGTAGAAGGAAAATATCCTTGAAATGATGGCTAAGAGAGACCTTGCTCCCCAGTACACAATAAAATTCATATATCACCTTTTCTTTCTCTCCTCCCCTCCTCTTGCTGCATTAATAGCACTGCCCTGGAGGTTTGGAACAAGACTGCTATAAACATATATATAAATAAGTATGTACAACTGGGGAAGGAAAACCCCTCCCTATATGAAGAAAAGTCTCTTACATTTTCATCAAACATGGAATATTTGTCAAGCTCCAATTTGAACATTTCATGTGGTGGAATCTTCATTTTTTCCAGTTTTGCTGCCTGCAATATAAAACATGCATTAACATCACAGTTAATTACTGACAACCTGTCACATATGCAAAAGGAAAAGCAGATTACAATTTCAAAATCAAGAAGCATTCAATTCTTAATTGCTTATTATGTGAAAAGAAATATGGAGTGAGGAACAACTCAGCAGGTCTTAGCTGTGCTTGTCTGAGGGAAAAACTGTTTTAAACCTGAAGAGAATCACTTTATAAAACAGATGCATTGCAGAAACTCAAAATAATTTGCTTATATGCTCCAAAAACTACATCTGATTCTTTTTAACTTGGTTCTTTAGTCAACACAAAGTGAGTAGCTGCTATTCAGCTACTAACTCACTGCAAAGGGAACCACTTTTATCAAGTTTCCTGTTGACAAGCAAAGGTTTCTATGCAGGTCACAGAAGAATCAGATGCAGTAATTGCACCAAAAACAAACTGAATTCTCCCTTAGCTGTAAATAAGCACATTTCAGAATCTTTTCCATGTAAATTTTGCCCTATGCAAGGGAATCACCTTTTTCAAAAAGGGTACTTGGAAGTTGTGGATGATAAAACAAGATAAGTAGCATTTATGTCTGTATGTGCTGCTCTCTAAAAGTTTTCTTCCTCTTTTAACACAGGAATGTATTTCCTGTACTGTTAAAGTCATCACCAAGGCAAACAATTTTTTCTCCTATGAGTTCATCTTCTCTGTCTACTCCCCATGTAAATTCCAAAACGTTTGAAATATCTGAATTCCAATCACAAAGATAAAACATTTCCCTGCTCAATCATAAGGAACAGGGGATTTCTTACAGAGAAAAATAAAAAAAAAGAAGAAAAATAAACTCTTTCATATATATTTATGATATTAGAAAGCAAATAAAATCATAAACAACACAAGCAAAATCTTCTCTAACAGTAACAAGCATGCAAGATATACTTTGTCAATTAAGGAAGTAATACTGTTTATAGAAAGAAACTTGAAATTAAGTGCTACAAGTTTGTAATAAGTTTTTGCAGGCCTTAGTTGTGTTTTCAAAAACAGCTTCTCTATAAGAATTCAAAGTCCAAACCTAAACTGCAAGCCAAAGCCATTCTGAGCAGGAAATTTTACACAAAAAAAAAAAAAAAAAAAAAAAGACCTGCTTCAGGCTGGGCAGAGAGCCTGTGTTCTAATGTTCCTTCCTGCACGTGACTATTGCTGTCCACACTTTCCTTCAAAATGAGGTTACTTACTTCCTGCTGTTGTTTTTTCCTGGCTGCTTCTTCTTTCTTCCTTTTTTTCTCTTCTTCTATCTGTGAGAAGCAGCGTTAGTGAGTAAAAGATAATGCACTATTTCATTTAGTTGTTTTCAACAAACCTGAGCCAGCTCCCTGGATATCTAATTATAGACAGACAAAACTGGCAGCATGACCCACAGCAAATCCACCATGCCTAATAATTAGGATTGTCTGATACATCCCACTGTATGACTTTGATTTCATTTGCTTTTATTCACAGTTAAACCAGTTTTAAGTGTTCAGAATGCATTTTGCATGCAAAGTGGATACCTATAAAAGAATATCTAAAAGAAATTGTTCTATCATTTTAGGGGGGAAAATGTTTTGCAAATGACTTTTTTGAAAGACTGTATTTCAATGATATTTTAAGCTCTTGCCTCAAACTGTGAAGATATCACAGTTCCTCAAGCAGCAGTTGTATCACTTGATGTTCCTAGGGAAACAATTATCCAAATTTAGCCAACTTGCTAAAAATCCCATCTTGCAGTTGCCCAGGAGAGACCTGTCAGTTCTCCAAGGGTTCTGCTAGTACTGAACATAATGCCATTTCCAGAGAAAAGGCACTGGCTGCAGGTCCTACCCAGCAGCTATAAACAAACTGCCTTCAAATGTCACTCTGATGAAAACATCTGGAACTGACTAAAACAACTTTTTACTTCTCCCTTTTCTTCATAACATCAACATGGAAGGAGAAATGTTAGAAAGTCTTCCAGATATTTCTAGTCATGACAGAATTTTATTATTTGGTAAAATTGAAGACAGACATATGAAATGTTACTTCTAAATATTACAAAGTCAAATATTAATGGTAGCAAGTGCCAAAAGCAGGGTTTCTACACAGACCTTGTGCATGTGGATTCAATTCCACAATCTTTATAGAGAACACATGAATTCTCCCCTACATCCTGAATATCTCACTAATCCATACTACATTAAGATTTAGCCAGTGCATTTTTTCCTCACATATCAGATGAATACAGACTAGTTCTATGAAAAACTTTGACTTCATTTGTACCAACAAAACCAGTCTGAATTAGCTTCTCATTGGAGTTGTTCTTCCAGAAAGATAAGACAGTTTGAATGCAATACTGAACATCTCTTAGTAATATGAAGTTCTTAAAAATCATCTTCATATAAAAAATCTCAGAGGTATTTACTAGGGCCCACACAAAGGTTTCAAGAATCTGTTTCAAAAATTTCTTTTTCCAACACACTTAAAGTTTGGTATCAATTCTCTTATGTCATCTTTCTTGTTCCTTGTAGTCTCCTATGATTTTTCTTATGAATTATCAAAGAAATGTAAAAATATCCATAGCTTACACATTACTTTAGATTTAGAAAATATAAGATGCTTAAAATAATTACCTTTTTCTTTTCTTCTCTTTCTTTCAATAATGTGTCCTTATCCACTAATTTAACCACAGTTGGAAGTCCTAAACAAGCAAAAAGACATGGATTAATTTCTTGATCAGTCCAGGATAAATGTGTTCACCCTGTGATAATTGTTTTCTTTTTGCATACTGAATGCAAATACAACTCAGTGGCCACTCAAAAGTGACTAAGAGATTAGGTGCTGTACAAAAGGTGAAAAATATTGCAATGTATGTTTTCTTATTCTGTACCTGTATTCCAAAATACAGTTCTATAACATATATTCATATATATCCACCATTATATATTATATGCCATTATATATAGCACATATTAAATATACATGGTGCACATACAATATGCTATAGCTCTGTAATACTTGAGTTTACTGAATTATTGTAAATCAGTTTTGACAGTTTGTTTCCCCACTTCTTAAGAAAACAGTAGGATTATGAAAACAGCTCCTACAAAGTTCCAAGAGATAACTGGGTACCTTCATGATCTTCAAACCGAACTCCAAGCTCAGGCAGGATGTCATCCCGAAGAGCATCACTCAACTGCAGCACTTCAGTTACTACAGAGCATAAAAATACTTTTAGAGAAGCAAAATTTGGCCAAAGTATACATTTACCCAGCTACATAGTTACTTTAGTACAATTAACAAATTGCCACTCTGTGACAGAGAAAGGTCTTTTCTTTTAAAGTGAAAAGTAAGTCCTGCCTTATTTCAGCCACACAGAGAAGCAGCATGTTTCTTTGTGGGGACTTGAAAATCAAATTTCTTCCAAGATACCCTCACTGTTCCTGAAGGAAAATAGAAAATCCAAGGCAATTAAGAAATGATGCAACAATTCTGCCAGGGTATGGTGGAAGGGTATATGACTCAGGAAAATCCTAATGGTTGCTGTAGGATGTGAAATAACAAAGGTTAAAAACCTAATTTTAGAAAAATCACAAATTAAGATATCCTGTGCTAAATCTAACAGCACCCTTTGAAGGACTATAATTTTGTTGATTTGATAACTACATATACATTTGACAGAGGAACTGCAATCCCTTTATTTCAAGCAATCTAGTTGCAGCAGAACAGAACTTTGGTTTTCTGCATGGTGATCAGGACATTGTGGCTAATTTTTTTTTCCCTTGCAAACTTATCAAAGAGCCTTTGATAACAGCAAATAGTTAAGAACTTAAGATTTAGCTGAAATATATGCTATCAGCTTTTAAGGAGAAACCAAATCTTCATAAGAAATAATTTTTGGATGAGAAATAGTATCAGTTGAGAAGCAGCAGAATGGTCAAGAGAGACTTAATGCATCAAAGAGACCCAGCATGTTGCTGCTGTGAATTCAGTGGCATTTTCTATAGGCAGTCTGGTATTTGGGAATAACACCTAGCAAGTGTAACAAGACATATTTGGGTTAGAAGTGCTTATAATGAACAAATGTTCTCCCTTTCAGCAATTCTTAGCTGGTTAAACCTAAGAAGTACCCAGGGTCTCCAAGGTATTTTAGACAGTGGAAGCTTCCATCCAGGCAGTTTCCTAAACACTGCACCTTCTGGTAGATACAAATACCACCCTGAGCCTTCATCTCTTCCACAATTCTCAGAGAGCTGCAAGTGAACAGCACTGACTATGCTAAAACCATGAGAAGGAACACCCTGTTTCAGTGCATGGCTGTGTTCTGTGGCTCTCTCTCTCTGCACAGAAAACCACTGCAGTGTACAGAACCTCTTTTGTCTGCCATAAACAGAGTCACTGTTTCTCCTGATCCAGAGCAGTTACACACAGTGAACCACAGGCATGTTTGATGCAACTCTAAATTGGCCATTAAGATAAACCAGGAATAAGATTATCTCACTGGAGGTAACTGTGTAAAGGAATTACACACATCATATCAAGACTGTATCAGAAACATCTACTTCTTACTCACCAAAACATCATTTGCAGTTATAAATGTTTACTTATCTAAAATCATGAATAATTGAAAGCTTAAGTAGAAGAAGTCCATCAAGGAGAAACACAGAATGAAACACATGATTTATGAGAGGACACTGTCATCCAGAGGAGTCAGCACCACACTACTTAAGGCTGAAAGGTGCCTGTTCTTTGCATGTGGCACCTCCAGAACAAATAAGTTTGGGATTGAGTAGGGGGTTGTTTATGGACTGTCTCAGGGCACGAGGAGGCTCTCACTGAGGACAGTGACCAGATGGGAAACCAGTGGGACAATGCCTTGCCATCACTGCCCATCAACACCCCAGCACATGGACACTCCTTGGGCTTGTGACTATTTCCCAGACCTCCTCACATTTTCTGTGAATTTCAAGCCAAAGATGTGAAACAGATGCTGAGGTGCTGTGAATCAGAACACTGATGGGAAGGAAAAAAAGGAGCTTGAAAAGCATCTGTAGAATGCTGGATGGGAAGACTGGCAGCAAAAGACAAGAGCAGGTAATGCTACAATGAGAGAGTTTGTCTCAGTTCTGGTCAACTCATGAGATATATGGAGAGGACAAAAGGTACAGAGGGCACTGTGAGAATTATTAGTCCACATTTGAATACTACCCATTCCAGATGACAGTAATATTTTTGCAGACTATATATATTCTGATTATTACTAAAAACCATAGCTTTAAAAATGACTATTCTGTGAAATGTTTTGTAGATACATTTTCAAAGTGCATATGTATGGATGGGGACATCTGTAATACTCCTCAGGTTTTACAGAGCCACATGCTTTTTATTTAACATGAGAATACTTAAAGCAATACAGATTGTTTTAAATAATATTTAATACAACCCTGCCAGCAACAGGCTATTATGGGGAAGCTCCCTTTGCCTACAGCCATGCAGAGGCAATATCCCCAGCCACTAATCAGAACAACTTTTACAGTAATTTAACACTTCCTGCAAGCAAGAATTTAATGGGTAAAGGGAAAGCAATCAGTAGCATGTCAATGCAGGTCCTTCCAACCATCACTCAGTTTCCATATATCAAATAGTTTAAAAGAAAGATGCCTCCCTGGTAGAAGTGCAGAGTGCTCCATACCCCAACCAAACAGCAACTAGATCCAGTTTGATTCTCACTGTCCAGTGTATTTCAGGCAAAAAAATCACTGTCTTCCAAGCAGGAAATTCAAATACTAGTAAGCAGTATAGAGACAGGAGTGTTCTAAAAATTATCTACAAGAAGCCCTGTGATATTTAAACCTTACCAATGCTAAAAGCAATGATCAGTTTAGCTGAACCATCATAAAGCAAGAGGGGAAAAAGCTTCATATAAACATGATAAATACCAAAAGACTAAAGCTCACATTTTTGGCTGAGGATATACACACAAACCTCTTGAATTAATTCAAGTTAATATTTACTGTTGGAATTATTGGAACTTATTACTAAGCCTACTTCTCAGCATCAATTAAGCCTATAAGAGTTGGACAATAATAGCAGAGTAGTCACATTAACAAAAACAGTTTTGTGCTTTTAATGTAAACTTATCAGCTTTAGAAGGACTCCAAACAGTAGTAGAAAAAAGAGTCCAGATTCTTTTCCAGCTGAATAGGTTACCAGACACTACAAGTAATTTTATGTTTCTGTGTAATATATGAGTTACTTGTATGTTCTGTGTAGAAAAAATGCTCTGTTTTGCCTTCAAGTACAAATCCCAGTATCAAAGTTTTGAGGAAACAAGAATCAAGTACATGTTGAAGGCATGCAAAATTCCACAAGGAAGAGGAGAAAACAGTAAGAGCTCCTCCATTAGGAAATATCAGTAAAATCAAAGAAAGTTTAATGGAACAACTTTTTTAACACTCTATAGATCTGCTGCCAACACACACAGCATGATCAAAGTTTTTCAGAGGGATTAAAAACGGCACCTGAAACTTCCAGCAAACTCCCAGATGAATTCTCCAAAGAGAACACTCAATTACCATCAGGGGAGCTACAATTCCAACTATGCTAACAAATAATAGTGAGCATCCTGGGCTATTTAAATGTAGACATCATTATTGTGTAACAATCTACACTTTCAAGTAAATGCAAGCTCCCTGGGGAAGAGATAATGGGTATTTTCATACCTAGAAAGCAGGGAGCACCCTAACCAAGAAAAACAGCAGCTGCACCTCATCATTCCAGAACTTTTAGATTTTTTTAGATTAGTTTAGCAGCCTAAAATGATTCTAAAATTAAAGAGACGGGCAGCAGAGATGCAAAAATTGAAAGCAACTCTGATTTAAAGATGCCCTACTTTCATTCTCTAAGCAAGGAGAGACTGTCAGGTGCTTCACATCCACACCTCCATCCTCTCCCCCAGTTTGGTTCCTATATATCAAAGTCTCAAGTGAAACAGCACAGGAAAAAGTGAACTCTCACCTTTCTTCTCTCTGGCAATTTGTCGCACTCCTTCTCTGAACTCAGAAAGGACTTGGAGGTATGGCATCACTGTAGATTCAATCTGTAGGATCATTATTTCCACAGTTAGCTAATCATCATTCAGATATAAAACATGTCCCTACCCACTTCATATTTATGTACTGTTGGATGGAACTTGACTCTCAGGGCAGATCTGTATTAATAAAAATTGATATTGATCTATCGATATTAAAGGATAGATGACAATTTGCATTAGCTGTCAATTTTCCTTTTGTGCACATAAAAATCAGCTTGTCAAGTTCAGCCTCTATCCATTCCTTTTTCACATCCTCTCCCACAAAAAGTGGAGAAAGATTACTGTTGAATTATTTCAGGTGTAAGTAAAAGCTCAGCATGAAAGTCCTGTGAGTGTGGTCTCAATGGCAGTGAATAGCAGCAGCAAGCAGTTAGTGAACAGCAGTGAACACCTATGAAAACAACTACAGATCAGTGTCTGCCAACACTTCTCTGGAACCCCAAGAGGAAAAGCCAGGCCCTTGGAGGAAAGCCTAAATTAAGTTTCATTACTTTGGTAGGTGGGGGAGGGAAAAAAAGTTGCAAACTTCTGTCTCCTCTACAATTTCCATATGTCTTTCCTGTCTGTTTAATCTCCATGACGAATTTCTGTACAATTAAGGGACATGATAGTCTGTCACACTGTAAAAGTGCACCTACAAAAATAACTGAGGAGCTCTGTTAGAACTTTTTAAAAATGTGAACACTGCAATCAGTTTCATCATCAGATCCAGTGCTGACAAGTCTGGCCCAAGGAACAGACTCTGGAATGTGAGGAACAGTCACATCTCCACTGCCCCTCTGCATTGGAAATATCTCTGCATGCAAATAAAGTTGTATGGGGAAAGCAGGCACTGTCACTACTTTATCAGTCATTTCAAGAGGAAAGATTTTTATTTCCACAATAATTAACTCGAAATCCTCAATTCACTTGGAAAATGATATTATGGAATGAGGTTTTCTGACTTCAAATCTCTTATATCCATTTTTCAAGTAAATTACTGATCCATGGTAATTAAGCTTGTTTATCTTTCAGTACTTTTGAACTGGATTATGACTTTTTTGGAGATACTGACTCAATTGGTTCTTTCATCTCTAATTTAAACAAGGAAACAACTGGCCTACCCACAGCTTTCTGTAATTAATGAGAAGTTTTTGAACCTTGGAAGTTCACCTCCTTTAATTTGTGCTAAGAAAAATAAGAATTTGCATGGAGGACTGAAAGACAGTATAATATTTAATGAAACAGCCAAAAACATTTGTGATAATATGCATTTTCATATTATAATGCTTAACACCAGTAATAACTTGAGTGATAAAAACAAAAGCTTCTTGAGTGTAAGAGATGTTAGTACAAGATTCTTCTGATTGTGCTAACAGTGTTGCAAAATGTGGAATGTGTAAAACTTTCTTCAGAAAAGATGTTCTTTAATGCTTGATTTTTGTATCTTTTCAAGCCTAGTCAACAGAAGGGAGATTTAATCCCTGAAACAGCAGCTCACATGCAAGCTCTAAGTGATGCCCAGGCATTAGAAAAACAAACTTCTTGTTGGTAGAATTGCCTTGTTAAGGTTTTGGACCGGACATGCTACAGTGATCTCAGACTTAGGAGAGGTTAACAGAACTTGGAGACAAGGACAGCCCACTGATAATGGACATAAAAAATGCCACAAAGAATTTACAGGCCACAAGGACACTTGGCAGAACTCCCAAGATAAGGATGAAACTCATAAAGCCAACTCAGCAACTGTGCTGAATCAGCTCCCACTGGGCAAAAGGTAATTTCAAACACCAACTCATGGACCACCAACCCAAGGAACCCACTGACTCAAAACAACAGAAAGACTTGAGTATGCAGACTAATTAGCATAGGAAGCAAAAAAATTATTAATCAAGAGAGGACAGAATACAAATTAATAAGAGAATCATGTAACTTGTAGCCAATGAACAGTAGTTGCTTTGTTTGCTAAAATGCATAAATAGTAAAAAGTTTTGATAATTGTTGTGCTTGATTTGCAGAATGCCACCGAGCTCCCAGGCCTCTACAACTCTTAAACAAATAATCAGTGTTGCTCTTAAGGGTGTAATTACTGGCTTGTTGCACATGGGTAACAAATCCAATTTTTGTGGACAACATGTGTTAGCACAGTTTTGTTTTGTGGTTTTTTTCTGCTCAAGATTCTTCTCACTCTATTACCCATGGCAGTGTTATTTCAAAGGAGTGAAAGTACTTAGCTTCAAGCTATCACCAATCCTTCCATAAAGCATATGTATTTATCTATTGGAAACACTGCCAGAAGTGTTAAATACAAATTTAATTTTCATTTTCCTTAAAAAAGTATTAAAGTGCTACCTTTCTTCTGAAATTCAAAATAATGCAAAGCTAAATTAAAAAAAAAAAATCACTATTGATGGGCTTTGTAGGCAATACTGACCATCTTCCTTATTACATCATTAATGGAAATTTTCACTGCACATGAATGTAAATATTTGCATTGGCAATTATTGCATGAGTGTTCATACCTATTTTTCCAACCACAAGCAAGCTTGCCAATTCATCTGATGAATAAAAAGTTAAGCTTTTTTTGTTGCACCAAAAATGTTCCATTTACTCCTTCTATGAAAGAACAAAAAGGTGCATGGTCACACCTTTAAATGGAGAAAAAGACTTGAAAAACAGCACTGATGTGTCCACAAGAGATTTTTGGCATGAAGTGTTGATAGCTTTCACATGGAATTATTTCTCCTGCCTGCACCACAAAATGCTCCAGTTATTCCAGAGCCCATCAGCACTTTCATCAGGCACCTCTCAGGTACTTCCAGAAAAATTATGCATCGAAGCAGAACTGCTGGGTGACTAAAGCAAAATAGCCTTTGAAAGCCACATAAAAACTGTGGCTGCAAATGAGATCAGAAGAAGAGATTGAAATGTGGATAAAACTCCAGCTGCCTCCAGGCTGGTTTCTGGTGTACCACAAAGAAGTTTAATCAGTGTAATTACATTTTAGAAACTACTTAGCGTACAAATACTTGTAATGAGTCTTTAGACTGTAGCATGTGCTCCCTGTAGTTCACATGTGGTTTAGGAAACAGACTCATCATTCAGAAGACCAGATAATTCTTTTTCTGGTTGCTATATAATTTGTCTGTCATTAAATCAAACAAACCTATAAAAATCCCAACTCTTGTAAAAGAAAAATCCTGCTTCCTAAGCCAATTAATTACATCAGATTCAAAAGCTAAAAACAAAAAGCATGCAATTCAGCTACATATAAGTAATGTCAACACTCTAACCTAAGCTCTCAATGGATAGAGAGTAATTTTTTTTTTTTTTTCAGAGCATTTTGTCCTTCACTTACATTTATGTTTTGACTAGTCCCTCCAACAGGAAAACCAATTGCATCATCACTTTCTATGGCACCAAAAATCTGGTCAAGGAAAAAGAAAAGATGGTATACATCAATTCACAGGAGTGTGAAAACCGAGCAAAATCACATATACTAGGCTTTTGAATAATTCTCATTTAACCCAGAATTCTCAGCTCTATCAAGATGATGTTCTGATTTGTAATTGATATACCATACAAAGCACAGCCTT
The DNA here is from genome assembly GCF_903797595.1 of Erithacus rubecula. NCBI lineage: Eukaryota > Metazoa > Chordata > Aves > Passeriformes > Muscicapidae > Erithacus > Erithacus rubecula. Next base: position 4,508,780 of record NC_136688.1, read on the forward strand.
TCAGATTTAGCTTTAAAGCTGTCAGATTTGTCATTCTGACTTCATATTTTTTATGCTACCTAATTTGTATTGAACATATTAGGGGCTCCCCAGTGTTCAAGAAAACATTAGCTGAAAACATAATTTAACATAGAGGACTCAAAATTGCTCCTGCTGCAGCACACACTAGAGTTTAGGGTTGTTTTGGCTGGGGAATGTGTGGAAGATCTCTAGTTTCCTGTAAGATGTAAACAAAGACTGTACAGATCCCTCTGCAGTTGAAAATACAAGCTATAACTGCACAGTGCAATAGCAACATTACTCCTTGCTGTCACATACCTTCAGCATTTGAGTGAGATAGGAGCTGATGTTTCCTAACAGAAGTCTGTTTGGCATCTGTCTGGAAGATTTCTTTGCAGCAATATAGGAGTTACTCTGGCTGACTAACGAGCGCATTTCTTCTAAGACAGAGCGGGTGTCAATATTGTCACACAGTGCTTCATGAATTGCTGCTTTCTTCTCGTAAAAACTGAGAAGAAAAAGATTCTTTTTAACTACTCATGCCAAAAACCCTGCAAGGTACTCTGAAGAGTCTGTCAGAAGAGTAAGGGGAGCTAAAAGTAAGATAACTTTTTGCTGGTCATAGTTTATATTTGAAGGAAAAACAGATGAGCAAGAAAAAAGGCATTATCATGATGTTGCTGTTTTACTGCTATGGACAAAGGCAGGATAATCTAATTGGCAACAACTATCCAAATAAATTACATCAAACAATTTTTCAGCAACTGGCCTTTCCATGCAAGTTTGTTTTTTTAAGCAGTATAAATTGCTTACTTAGTATCTTCTTGGGCTTACTTTTTATTTTTTTACAGTACTGCTCTCCAATCCCTGTGTACCAGCCAAGTTCTCTGTTTAGTATATTTCCAGGAAGGAGCACCAATTTGGAAGTTAACTTAACACAAAGTGAATTGTTATGAAGATATTACAAGTAGATAAAAGGAATAAATTCATGCAAACCTTTGTCATAGTAGTAACATGTTAGTAGGTATAATAAATAATACAACCACTTCATCACACAAAGGTTTTATGGTTTCAAACAGTGTACTTTTTCCATAAAAAAAAAGTAGTAGAAGAAAGGAGACAAAACCAATTATCCATTAATCATATATTCTATTCTTCCCACTTCTTTATCCCTTCCTTTTGACCTCTCTGCTACTTATTATCTCACACCTTTTTAAAAAAGGGGTTGTCTCCACCATCCTCAAGTTGAAGATAAAGTTTTCAGAGCATATCACTACACAGAAACACCTGCACTCAATAGTAATGTTAGTGACTACAACAGTAAAATGAACTAGGAAACAATTCTAGCAATGTAAGATGCTTCTGTTTTAAATTTCAGACAAAACAGAAGTGTTTTAGGAAGTTCTTTGCATTACAAATAATAATGGTAGCTTTTTAATAAATGTCAAAAGACTGCAAAATTGATGTATCACTGTCTCAATGATATATTTTCAAACATTGGCACTCTGATCGCCTGTGGGTTTAGTCAGGTCTTAACTTCTGTTTGTCAAGATGGCTTATGATACTTTGAAATATGTGAAATACTGTTTTTCCAGTTGTAGCCAATATAAATTATTGGTCACTCCTCAGAGACAAGACAAGATTTCACATTGTGAAGAAAATGGCAATTATCTAACAAAGGACTTCTCTTTCCCTTAACAAACATGGCAATGAGGCATGCCAGGGTACTTAACATAAACAAAAGGGAAATTAACAATTTAATCTATACTTCATAAAGCTATCTCAATATTAAAATGATTGCTTTTGAAGAATTGGGATGTTAAGTGGGAATTCTGCAGACATAAATATCACTATACACATTGTAAGTGATGTTGTAAGGAAAAAAAGAATTAAACATGAAGCAACACAATTCAGAGAGAAGTAAGAATGCTCCACTCACCTTTTGTTCAGCTCTGCTTCTTGATTTTCCCATTTCTGAAACTGGCCTGTCACATCAGTGGGAGCTCGAAGAATATCCTTCACATTCAAAAAGAATTCCTGTAAAAGAAGAATATAGCTGGAAGTCAGTTTCAATTGACCATATTAATTGAATATAATATAACCAATACTTACTATGAAATGGCATTATTTCTTTATTATACTCCTAAACTTTATGGGTTTAACACTGTTTCAGCCAGATCTAATGATGTTTCTCAAGACCATAAAATCCAATAAAATAATTTTGTATAACTTTCAATCAGATTTGGACTACAGTTCATTTTTATCTCTTGCTCTGTTACTGATATCATGATACCCTATGATATTCTAACACCAAGCTGCTCACAAAAAACCTTTTAAAAATGTTAGGGCAACAGTTCTTGTGATGGATTTAAAGTGTGCTGCTAGCAATGGAAGCTGAAGAACAAAATGGCTTTACAGCAAGGATCTATTTTAAATGGCATCCAGCTCAGTAAATAGACATTTTAACCTAATCTGTGGTCCAAACCAAACATTTTACATAAAAAGAAGAATACCTTCAGCTGGAGAGACCAAGATCAACAATCTCAAAATGCTGCCCAGTGTCCTTGTGGGAAATGTCATTTTAAATTATGGCTCCAAACTAACCAGGGACAGGAATTGTGCCTAACCTCTCACACACCTGCAAGGCTCCATGTTTGTGGTGAGGAGACAAAGTGGGAACAATACTCCTTCTTCCCTTTAGCTACATTTGTGTAGAGTCTGACCTGGTAAAAATGTTAGAGTGTCTGTGGGACTGAGTTCTCTAAGCAACTTGTGTCTAAGTGTCAAGCTGCTCAGAGATGTCAAAACCTGGAGAGAGCACCCAGTTGCAGAGAAATGTAGCAGTCTGTGGAATTTATAGGACTTGAGAGTTCAATGGTAGCTAAATAAGCACTGTGCCATCCCAGATGAATTCAGAAAGCAAACCCAGTATGGGAATATGGCCTACATAGCCTTGGAGCTGTATTCCTTGAAACAGAGATAACAAAATAAAGATTAGAGAGCTGGAGAAGAAATAGAAAACTTACATTCATAAACTTCTCATATTGAATAGCTGACTCCATAGTATTATTTGAATAATCCAGTGTATCCTTCCAAGAATGCATGAGGAAAGCCAGCCGTAACTGTCGTGCTATTAGGAGGTTTAAAATACACAAGGAAAGTTTTTATAAACTAAAATATGGACTCAAATACTGCAGTGGCTAAGAACATAATCTTTAATGTTTTTACTGTCACTACATCTACCAAAAAAGCAAAACTATTGTCATCCTACTGATAGATACCAACAATGATCAGAAGAACAGGGAAGGTGTTCCTAAATTAGTGAAGAAGAAAGGCATCTGAAATTACACCGAATAAAAAATTATTGCAGTTGCCACTCAAAGTACACCAAAAGCATTCCCATTCCAAAACAATTTTTACCTGTGTGTTTCTTCAGTGCATCTTTTATGGTAATGAAATTCTTCAAAGATTTGGACATTTTACAGCCAGCAATTGTTAAGTGACCAGTATGCAGAAAATACCGAACCCAGTGATCATTTTCAAAGTATGCCTGCAGGAAAAATACAAGAACCAAAGATGCAACTCTGTTGACATACATATCCTGAAATAGGAAAACTTAGAGAATAAAATCCTGAGAATCAAAACTCGTGTTTACAGAAAACACAGATCAAGTTTAAAAAACTGAATTACAGATTTGTGTAAGTTGTAATGAAAGCAAAGCATGTTGCTTTATCACAGCAGAAAGTTTCTCACCTCAGACTGTGCCAGTTCATTGTCATGGTGAGGAAATCTGAGATCAAAGCCTCCTCCATGAATGTCCATTGACTCCCCTAGAACAGATCCACCCATGGCAGAACATTCAATGTGCCAACCTGGACGACCCTGTTAACAAAATGGCATTACTTGGTTACTAGTAACTGTCTTCCTCTCCTGCCTGTCTCATTCCCTCATGCTGTTACTAAGAGAAAAAAAGATTCCCAGTCTCAGCTTCACAAAAGGAAACTCTTGCATTTAAAGATTTAACATGGCAATACATCTGTAACATTCTGATTATCTTGCTTACTGCTCTTTTAAAAGATACATTAATATTTTTGATCACAAGGGGAAAAAAAAGGAAACAGAATTTACTGCAGCTAAAGCTTGTCAATTAACAGAGGACAAACCATAAGTTACAGCCATGCTGAGCCTGCATGCAAACTTCTGCTTAAAAAGTATCAAACAGACTGATACACATTCCAGATTATTAAATGAACACTAACCACACAATCTTTATGACTGAATACATAATCTCCATAATTTATACGGTATTAATAAGATGTGAGGCAAAAAAAACTTGTGTAACTATGTTATTTAAATAAATGAGGAAAATCCAAATCGTTATTATAATTATAATGTCCTTCCTTACCTTTCCCCATGGAGAATCCCATGAGGGCTCTCCTGGCTTGGAGGACTTCCATAAAGCAAAATCATTTGGAGAATGCTTCTCACTTAAGCGATCAGCTGAGATGCTCAGGTCACCTTTCAAAAGGGAAAATGCAAATGTATCCATTTTACACCAGCATTACTGATTTTTGGCCTTCCTGTGTCCCACATAAAGAGAATCTTTTAAAAACCCTCGAACACAAGCCCCCAAATCATTGAACTCTCAAAAATCCTCATTATTAAGCTTGAAAATCCTTTGGTGTTTTGGTTAATGTGTGATTAACAAGTATCTGACAAGTAAGTATCAGCAGCACTGCCTTCTAAGTTTTGACATGAGATTCACCCACATTCTCTTACCAGGCACATATTTCTTCCCCTAATCTCAGCTGCTGCACAGAATGGTTGGTATTTGTTCAATAGCTACATTTACTCCTCTGCTACCTACTGTTCTGTGTCTTCATTTTGCCTGGTATGAGTGTTATATTTAAACATTTTAATATTATTTTTATAGATTTTCTGCATGATTTTCTAAAACTGTAAAACTTTAGGAGCAGGTAACTAATGAGTCCTATTTACTGAGCATTTGAAGTTAATCCTCTGCTACAGCTCTATCCAAAAAAATCCATACTTGGATTTGGTTCAGCACAACAAAGTTAAAAGAAGAGCTCTCAGTATGAAAGAGGAACCCAAATATTTGTCATGAAATAACCCCAGCCTGATGTGGAGAACCTGTGCTGGGCATGTGGAAGACCCAGGTTCAAATCTTTGCTCCTACTCTGAGCCAGATGAAGGGTCAAATAACTGGGCAATGGCCAAATGACTGAGTTATTCATGATTCTGACAAAAATCAAAACCACACAAACAAACAAAAAGCAACTCCAAACCACCCTAGAATCAATATAATTTCTTGGTATTTTCCAGTAAAAAATTTTCAGGAAGCTCAAGCTACAAAACTAGAAAAGAAATTGGTAAAGGAAGTGCAACAGGTAAATCATCAAGCTCTGACTGTGACTGATCCAAAGATCAGTAAAATCAATTGAAGAGACCAACACATCACCAGTTTCTTCAGCAACTTGAGCAAATCTTTACCTTCACCCTCTTGAAGAGCTTTCTGATCACCTACAGCTTCAGGCACCAACTTAGCATAGGAGTGTTTTTCACTGGCATCAAACTTCATTGTATCAAAGTATACAGATCCATTAGACACATACCTGAAAAGTTAAAGATCATTATTTAGCCTAACTTTCTACAACTTAACAGAATTTTATCCCCAAAATCACTGTTAAAAGTTTGCTAGTAAGTCCTCTCATATTATGATATTGCCCAGTATTGTAAATATGACTTAGGTGAGCCTAAGTTTTAAGGCCTCACCATATGAAGACTTTGCACAAATCATTGGAAGTTATAATAAAATTAATTGAAGAGAAAACAGCAGTTATTGTTAAGTTTTTGAGAAGTATCAGGAAATGGTCACAAGAACTACTATTTTTCTTAAAAATTGTTATTTGCAACCGATTTCTGCCATGTGTCAATTTTTGATGATTTTTGATGAAGACCAGGAATAAAACCCAGTTCAAGTGAACTGAACTTCAACTTTATTTTAATGAACAAGGATTTCACCTGTAGTACATCATAAGAAGCACATCAGGTGAAAAATAAGAGCTCTTTTGCAAAAAAACCTGAAATTTATTTATTTGATGAAAAACTGCTTGTGGCAAAGACTACTGATGAAAACAGTGAAAACAGCTCACAGCTAAATGCTGAAATCATTCATTCTGGCACTCAGTAGTAAACTTACCCATAACCATTATCCACAATCTTCTTCACAAAATCTACAATTTCTGGCACATATTCACTAACCCGTGTTAAAACATCTGGAGGTAAAACCTAGAGATAAAAAGTAGAATTATACATATATATATGGAAATATGTACTAAACATACATGTTATGTATTGGTTACAATTTTGCTCAAAAGCAAATAAAATCTAGCACTCCTATTTCAAGCTTTTTGCTCTGAAACAACATGCTGTGGCCACTTTTTCCTCAGTCTTTAAGGGGATGCCAGCTCTTCTGACAGAAGAGGTAGCAAGTCCCTCTGATTTGCAGGTAAATAAATCAACCTTCACTGACCTGAACCACTGCCTGTGACAAGAATTTCATGTTACACCAAGGGGATGGCATGGAGAGCATGCATTAAACCTGATCACCAATTAAGTGATGTGCAACAACCACAATAGATTGAAGGTTGTTGGGATGGAAACACAGGTGCTAATTTAACACCTACCTATTAATATTAAAGGCATTATTTTATCAATAAGGCTGAAACATGAGGTTCTTGAAAGCTAATAAGGAGCTAAATTGTCTTCTGGGTACTATAAGGCATGGCATGTACATTTTTAGAAGAGAAAACAGTTCATTTACTCACGTTGAGTGCTTCCATATCTTTATGGAATTCTGCTTCCCAGAATTTGGGGAGCTTTGAGAATATGGAATTGTCAGTCACCTGACTGCCAAATTTTGTGTCCAACCAGTCAGACAGCAAGTCTTTGGCTTCTTCCAACAATGTCTAGAAAACAATAATGATAAGAGCAACTGATTGAAGACTTGCCCTGTTTAAATTGTGTAGAAAGATCTCATTCTGAACAGAAGTTTGCTTAAGGAATAAGACATTTGCAATACAACATTTAGTTGTGAGTACAGAGTAATCCAGATTTCTACCAAATTTTTATCATATTGTGCTTCATAGATATAGATGAAACAACCAGAGTAAGGAAGATAAACTGTTAAGTGGTATCTGTTTAGACACTGATCACTTAAATAGGCATCTGGAACTTGCACTGTAAACACCAGATGGTACCTGCAGTTGTATTATATTTTCTGTTCCTTCACTGCTACTGGATAATCTAACAAGAAGCCTTACTGTGCACATTGCTAAAAAGTGTCTGAAAAACTAATATGGACATCAGCAAAGATACCTTTTAGTCTTATATTAAAGGATTTCTATTTCTGACACTAGGATATAATGTACAAGGTATGATTGCTTAGATTTCAGGACTTTTTAAAATTCCATTAGATCAGTATGCACTTCTATAAATGCATTTGATATTAGAATAGCTGGGCTTTTTTAAAAGATACATAATTTAGACAGGGTCTTCTCAAGAAGGAAGCACATAGCCACATGTACCCCACAGTACTTATCACAAATAATCTGAAAGCAAGACAAGATAAAAATGGAGATAATTTACTAAAAGAAAGTAACTACTAAAAACAGTTCTACTGACTGACTTGATTAGTGGGACAGAACCAAAGCCTAATAAAGTCAACATGATTATTTGTCACTAAATGTAATTGTTTTAAATAAAAATAATCCTGAGCACAATTTTGTGGGAGGAATTTTCCTCTACAACCAGAGACAGAAACACTTGTGTGGAAAACTGCCACTAGTATTGGAACACCAGAAATGCATGTTCAGTCACCTATAATGAAAATAATTCATCAGGACAAAAAAGTCAAAGAGAAAGTCTAAGCACATGCAAGAACACAATCCTCTGGAAAGGTTAAAAAAAAAAAAAAAAAAGTAATTGATAAAAACAGCATCCAAAAACTCTCTAGTTGAACTGAAGAATCAAATTTCCTATATTGAATGCAAAGTACTAAAAAATTCTCAATTCCACAATTCCTCTTTTCATGAATTATGGATTCCATCATATCTCAGGGAATTACTATGAGCTACAAATTATTTTTAAACCTCCTAAAAATTATAGGCCAAATCTAAAATATAAAAAGGAGCTCAAACTTACCTCATAACATCTGTTGATCTCTTCAGCAGGGAGCTTTGCTTGGACAGCTTCTTGTAGAGGGCCAAAAGCAGACTTCACTGCATTTTGAATTCTTTCCAACATTTGTTTTTTATCTGGGTCTGTTGTTTCATTTAGTTTAACTGAAAAGGGCTACAATTAAAAATAATAATAAAAAATAAAAATCAGAAAGCCAGCTGCAGCACAGTAGCATGCTCCATACACAGAATATTATCTTAGCCACACAGTACCTTGCTGGTGATGAATAAGACATTATAACACAGAAAAACCCTTGACTTCAACTACTGAAACATGAAATATGCTCCTCATTAGAAATAAAGGTGCAATCACAAGATTTTAGTTCACATCCAAATTCATTTTTCAGAAAGACTTCATAGATCACTACATCATCATAATTACTGCTGTTTTCATTTTCTGTGCAGCTAATCACTTAACTGTGCAGTTGATTACCATGAATTTGAAAAGGATAAGCTTTAATGTGAAACAGGGAGAGATTAAATGCAATGTTTAGGGAGTATGTCAGACAAAGACAGTTGTCCAAAATTTCAGTCCTCCTATTCCCAGGCCTGTACTCAATTCATTAGAATGATAATCTCTTTGTGATCTGTAGTTCTAAAAATTACCTGAGAATCACCTTCTCTCACCTTCAGTCCTGAATACACAATTTATTAAATCCTAAAAGCTTTTGAGCCTTTTTTTTCAAGGTCATCAATGGTACAAAATGGAAACCTCCCAAGCTTTAAAAGACTATTGAAGATCACTGTTTTAAACTCTTTTAAAGGATTATTTTAAATGTCTGAATTCTAACACGAAAACATCCAAATGCTGTTTGAGCAATATATGTACTCACAAATAAGTGCTAAGATCACAGAAATCAGAAATGCCTTCTAAAAAATTTGTCAATTTTAAAACAATGTAAAAATCAAAGCGATGTGCAGTTCAAGTAACATTTCTAATGTGTGCAGTACCAGAACTAAAAGAAGGAGAAGGTTTGAGGAGGCAGCAAAGTCTGAAGCATTCCTTAGATGCTTTCCTATATTATTGAGTGAGAATCTAAAACACAAGCAGAGATTGGCACACCCACCTCTGAGGCAGTTCTAACATCTTCAAGTAGCTGATCTGGTGTTGATTTGTTCTCTCTATATCGTTCAAAAAGGTAATTTTGTCTTGCTCTCTTGATGATCTATAAATCAGAAAAATGAAAATATTTCAATGAAGTGACACATACAAAGTTCAGATAAAATCTATTATGTACAAAAGGCATTTCTTTATAAATGTAGCAAGTTACAAGAATTGTGTGCAATAATACAAATCAAATACTATACAAAGCTAATTAACTACCTCAACAGGTAAATAAAATAAATGATCTCTTTAAAATACTTAGTCTTCATTATTTGTGACAGCATTCATTATTATCCAACAATATGGGGTTTGCTACCATAGGAATGCAATAAAACTGATAAAATCAATGCCTTTGTGCACAAAATGTATGTCTCAGTTAATACATGTAAGATTTATCTTGGCTTATCAAGTGGCAATTACATGTGACTCTCTGATTTCTATTCTAAAATTTCAGCATTTTAGATTGCAATTTTAAAAAACCCTTACCTTATCATCAATATCTGTAATATTCATACAATAGAAAACGTCATATTTAAAATAATCCCTCAAGACTCTTCTCAGGATATCAAATGAGATGTAGGACCTAAAACCAAAAAGATACAGGAGTGTTTTTAGTAAATACCTGTGTCTATTCTGTACACAAACCATTTTAACCTCAATCAATAACTGTGCAGCAGTTTTACTTTGCCCCCATCTATTAGTAAGTTTTTAATCTCACAATGCTAAAATATTATAATTGCAAGCATTGAGTCCAAAGAGATCATTTCCTAGTAATACACTCATCTAAATAATACCTTCTTCTAATAATCTTTTCCTTCCACTAGGCTCTGTTACCACCTATATCAAAGTAAGGAATGAAGTACCTGGCATGTCCCATGTGAGAAGCATCATAAACTGTTGGACCACAGCAATACCACAAGACCTTTTTTCCATTCTGAGGCTGAAATACTTCCTTAAGTGAAAGGAAAAGTACAATGGTCAGAAGAAATTGAAGACATGACCTCAGGTCAGTAACATCCCATTTAGAGATTAGAACATGAAAACATGGATAATAATTACAAAAAACAAATAGTTATTCCATTCCCAACTTTACTGTGAGTAAAGATCACCATTAGCTTTATCATGTAAGAGATAATGGGGAGTGGATGTTTATGTTCTATGCATTTTCATCAATCAAGATACGAGGTTACAACAATCTAAAATAAGCAGGGCACTATTCAAACTGTTAGGGAAAGTTTTCTTTTGCATTGGAAAAGGTTACATCCTACAATCAGTTCACAGATACTTGAACACTACATGCCATGTAAAATTAATATTCTTAGTATTTCCTCTTTCCAAAAGGACTTTCAAACACGACCACAAGATGTTTTAGACTTTTTATATTACAACTATATAATTGGTGAGACTTGTTTTTACATAGAAAACACCTGAATAAAGAAACTGTGATTTTATTCTGCTTACACTGCCTACACTTATGTGTATTACAGTTGAATGCCTGGCTATTTTGCATGACAGCTTGAAACTGGGAACTCAATATTATGCAATATGCACAAAGAGACACACACTTGTAGTGTGTATATATACTAGTGTATACAGGACAATTACACTTGACCAGCAAATGCAATTGACTGGCACAGAGTTCCTTGCGGGTGCTTGTTTACATTCCACAAAATACAACCCGGAGACCTGACTATTGACAGAGCAAACACTTCAGAAACAAGGATTTGATGACTGCTCTATTTGTGTTTCTAGGGAAATCTCCACTTTCATTTATTCACCTTACTGCGAGTCAGGCTGTTGTAGAGGCAGAGCCTGGAATGTTTTGTCCCTTCAGGGGGAGACCAGGGGGGCTGCACACGCTTGCCTTTACCTAGGAGAAAAGGTAGTTTAAAGAAAACTGAAAAGACACCTTTCACAAATAGGTTTGCAATATAACATTTCTTCCTTATCACATCACTATTTAAGAAGGAAAAAACCCCACATCTACATGGAGAAAGCAGCTTCAATCCTAGTAATGCAGCTAATTCTGTTAGAGCCTTCTACAAAGCAAACAAAACCAAAGTAAATTGCTCCAATCTAGTCTATTTTCTACTCTCTAACTCGCCATTCCTATTAGCTTTTGATGCAAGTAGCAATGAGGAAGAGGGTACACATGTAAGAGCATGTGATTCAGGTAAAGTATTACCATAAGTTTTGAAATTCAATGAATCATTAATGAAGTGTTACGGCAATCCTGGCTATCTGCAACACCACTGATTCTACTGGGATGGAACATCACAGATCTCACACAGAATTTGCAAAACATCTCCAGAGTCCAGAGGTGGGTGTCCAGAGCCAATATTGACAGTAGGTGTGCTCAGGCTGAGAGGGAGAGCTGACACAAAGGCTTAGAAAGATCCTCAGCTTTTTATCATGCATTGTTGTTATGTACACAAGACATTTCTGAACACACTCATTTACCACAAATATGCTCCAGTTCTGCAAGAAGCCTACATTTTGCCATTAAAAAGGAGTAAATAAAACCCAGGGTAATATTAGTGACAATATTCTTGCATTTGTTTCCTCTTAGATTTGTAAGAAGCAACATAGCTGTTAAACTCATGGGGTTTTTTCAAAGAGAAGTATGGGCATGTGATTTGTCAGAGTTGCAGTTTGCTGTGCACTGGGCTGCTTACAGCTGTAATGATGTTAAAGCAATTATCACATTAACTAGGAATGAAAGCAAACCAAGAAGTTCAAAAATACAGCAAGTTTGCCAGCTTAATACACACAGCACTATATTTAGGAATTCTCATGGTATGCATTTTAACTGCAATTAAAATATTCTACAAACTGTTCTGACAACAAAATTGCCTTTCTTATCCTGTATCTCAGGGTGCTTTTCACTAACTCTATTTCCCTCAATATCTTCATATGCGTATTTTGGCTGAAAACCTTCAAGTAACATAAACATTCATGGCATAAAAACATAATCTCTCCATCTTGCTTTTTTGTCTAAATAAGAAAAAAATATGTAAGTGTAGTACTCTGCCTCACAAAGGGACTTATTTATTTAATTTCCATGCTATGAATCCATGGAAATATGGGTGCATTCTAAACATTTCATAGCATGAGGTACTCCTGAAGAGAACACCTCAAGTTCTCTCCATAACATGGGTCATACACCAAGGTTTGGATTTGTTTACTCTTTGATTTACAAAGATTACTCTGGCATGCTTAATTGTGGCCAACGCTTCCCTCAGGGAAAGAAGCCTGTGTGGGTTAGTCTAATAAAAGATAAATCTGTAAAGCTTTCTTCAGTTACAACCACATGAACATAAGGAAAAACCCAGATACTAGAGTCCATATTTCTCAGCTTGTGAGTTAGGTGTCAAATTTTGCCAAGAGCAAAGTAAAAGGCTAATAAAATATTGGTTAGTCTGGTCAAATACAACTCTGTCAACCTACAACCTTTCCCCTGGATTTAACTGAAGTTCATATGCTCAAATCCACCATGGAGTTTGCTGGTACATCAAAAAAAAAACCAACAATGAAGCATTCAAGGTCTAAGAAGTACGGCAGATTTATGTGTTATTTTCATGGGGAACACTGCAAAACACCATTCCAGGAAATACACGCACCGATCATGATGATATAAACCTTCAGAAAAAGAGACTTAACAGTAAAGATTTCGTGGTCAGGAAAACAGAAACCTTTTCTCTTACTGCTCCACCCTGACCCATGTAAGTCTATAGACAATCTGCAGCTGGTGGATAAATCTGCTATCAGAGCCAGGGGTGCAGCTGAGATCTCTTCTCTGCTGGCAGGAAGTAATAACCAGCACAAACACTTGCAGGCACAAGCAAAACACAGAGAATTTATTCACAGCAGTCTAATTTTAACTGCTGGTCTGTTAGGAATTGAGAACACAAATGGTGAGAGGTTGTGAGAAGATGGCACTGGAGTAATAATAGTTAACAAACATCAGTAAGAATGACAGACGTGCATTCATTTGTAGGTATTGCAAGCACTATACAACAGCTCTGCGTTGTTATTTTTCATTATTTCATGACTCCTTGAGTAAGGATCTCACTATAAAGCAATTAAATTAGACTAGCTCATTGAGAAACAACTCAGGAGAGTGATGCAGCTCCCAAAAATGCCTGCCCATGCTTACACAATGGTCTAGATTAACCAGTTAACACTTCCTCAAACCATCAGCATGCCTAAATTACCAGGGTTAAAAAAGTATCCCAGACATTCTTTGTGAAGTTCAGTGTTAACAGTCATAAGAGGAAGTATTCAGTTTATTTTATTGTGGATTTGTATATTATACAACAACTATCTGGTTAGCCTTGCAAGAAAAAAGTAAAAAAAGTAGACTGGGCAAATCTTGGCATTTCCAGGAAAAAGCCCAAACCCACACATTCTTTTACAAACCAGAAGATAATCAGGTTTTTAAAGAAAATACACATAACTGAATTCTGTAAACTGAAGAATTTTAACATAAAAAATTTGATAACAGCTTTTACATCCAAATAGGTCAGGATCTACCAATTACACAGTAAGTGTATGCAATAATAATGTTATGATTTCAAATACAAATTGATACTGTAAATTTTAAGGCGTGCAAGAAAGTATGAAAAAGAACTTCTTGGAATTCTCAGCAATAACAACCAATACAATGTCAGCTAGTCTACAACCTGCCCACCAGTTTCATATTACTCACTTGTTTGAAGTTTACAAGGCTCATTTTTTTCACTGCTGCCATCATAGATTGCTTCTATGTGTCTGTACCACCGGACAACATGGATATACTGGTCCACAGGTGGCCCCGAAAACTTTCTGAACACCTCCACATCTGCATGTGAAAATGTGAACCCCTGGATATAACTACGAGTGCTCAGGTACTCGTTCAGAGCCTTCACCCTGGCTTCCTCTTCACTAATGCTCAGAATAAAACTGTAGCTGGAAGCTGTAAAGAGAGGCACAGGACATTTGGTCAGCATTAAAAGAAGGAGATCCCATGACCAAAATATATCCTTATAATATATATCTCCCCCTGTAAATTAGGTCTGGCAACTCGTAAAAAATTTGAGAAAATTAGATTTAATACAAGCTACCAAATAACTATGTATTTCCTGTAAACAGGATTATGTTCATGCGGCCATAAGTTTTTAAAGACATCTTTCAAAGGGTAATAAGGACAAGAATACAGGTCTTTTGCATGAAGAATATAATCTACCAAAATTGGAGAAAATCCTTCACACAGAGCAAACCTAATCAGTCACTGTTTTCCATGCTGCTAAAACACTCATCCTGCCAATATTTAAATATGATTCATTTTATACACTGTGGAAAGGCTGTGAATGTGTCTACTGAACTTGAGCCTGTAGTTACATTTTGCAGGGGTATTGTCTGCATGCAGGCTCCCAGCACAATGCTCAGTTCCTCCTACTTGGTGTAGAAACTCAAAACTTCAGCTGCTGCTGTATATTCCCATACTTCTCCTATGCCCCTTTCCCTCCTCAGGCACATGAATAATATTTAAAATGAGTAAAATCTGCACAAACAGACAGAAGATATCAGATCGTGCCCCTCTCTCGCAATTTTTTAATTCCATGATTTCTTTGGTATATAGGCAAAGCACGTTCAGCTATGTCTCATCTTGACAAACGCAGGGATACAGAGGAAAGCTCTGTAAGCTGGTGGGAATGCTCACTGGAAGAGCAAGCCCTGTGTAAGCCAGTGGGTGTAAATCTCTCTGAGGTTATGGCACTGGGCTAGCACTGCCATCAGGCAAACCCAGCATTCACATTTTCCTACTGTGATTCAGTGTTTGTGGCTCAATTTGTGTTCAAAGTACTGTATAAACATGAAGGCAACATCCTGTCTAGGCAGTCAGCCAGCAAGGTAATTTGAACCAAGGTCATGTGCACTAAAGTGAGAGAGGCAGAAGGAGAGCACCTGTCACTGCTCCCAAATCCCAACAGAGACCACAGCCAGAAGAGTCACTTCTCACACTGGCAGGAATATCTCCTGCAGGAGGAGTTCCCAAACCATGGAGGTGCTCACAGAACACAACTCTTGGAAAGGCAGGAATGAAAGGAGATGGGAAAGTGATGGCTAGGAGACGACATGAGGGATTGCACAATTAAAGTTTTTCAAATATAATCGGTTTAAAATTTATGAACCATTTTCTATATGGAAATCAATTATTAAAATATCCAGTAGCAACTCAGGATGACAGCAAAGTGGCAGCTAGATATCAAGTATGTTTGCATTCAACTCTTCAGGGTATAAATGAGATACAGTGACACATCAGGAGAGCTAATTACAAAGGTCAATGATCTAACAAAAAATATTTAAAATCAAAATTCACAAAAGATATTTAAAATCTATGAATAAAAGAAGACAGATCCATTTAAAGTATAAGTCCTTCTCAAAGCCTATCCATGTAAATGCTCAGTACAAATAACAACTACTAAGGAAATAAAGATTTATAACTCGACCTTATAGGCTTGCCTTACCCAGCTGAATGGGATTGAGCTTTAGCTCACATAGTTCATTTGACTACAATCTTTTAATGTTCCTAAATATTTACTGATGTTTATCAGCACAGAACTTCACATGTTTATACACATGGAATAGTTTCAAATGGTTATGTTCATTAACAGTGGAAACCTAAGACATAAGTCTTCCCACAACGTGAATTTTGTATACATGAAACATATGAGGGAGAAGGCAAAAGAAAAAAAAAAAGTAAAACAAGAATGATCTGGGTAGAAATGAAACTATATCTCAAAGAAAAGATCTTTTGCAAGGAAAAACAACACTCAATTTGCAAAGTATTATTATGGTTATTATGACCATTATTCACACACCAGGCTGCTAATGGGAAGCAAGTCAGTGTATCTGAAACAATGTAAGTGCTTTCCAACCACATCTGCAAACCAATCTAAAAGAGAAGTTGCCCAAACTTACACACATATACAACAAATATTACAGCACTCATACAAGCTTATTTTGGCAAGGAGAAGTGGCAAACACTGCCTGTGAATGTTAGGACCAGTTCAGCACCGATAAGGTTAACAACCAAAACTTTTTGGAGCAATCTTGGCACAGACATTAATAACTGAAATTGTAATGTTTGGCAGGCTCACTGTCCCATTTCCAGTGTCCCACATCAGTTTCATGGCCTGTGCTGAGTAAATGACCATGATAACACTGTCTTGGAAGGCAGTGTAGCAGTGGATCACTTTTTTCAAGCAAAAGGAATCAGTGACAGCTGTCTGTATAAAATTCTGTTTCAGTTTAATTCATATCACAACTAAAAGAAGAATAGCAAATCTACAGAATCTAGTTTTCTGTGATTTCCATTCTGCATCTTCTGTTGCACCTGTCCTGCAATTCCTTCAATTTATTAAACACTTGCACTGAAATATTTCCTAATACCTCCTAAGTGCTGCATCCTGTTTTCCCATACACTTCAGTATTCCCATCCTCCTGCACACCTCCAGCCCACCTTTGCTAAATCTGCTAACTGTGTGCAAGAGCCAGCTGCCCACTGTCAAATTAATCGATTAATTAATACCAATCAATAAATTCAAAAAAGCACTGAGGCAGAAGGGCCAATGGATATATGCACATCTGACCTGTTTTCCTTGTTACTTTAGGAAAACAGGCTAAGGAATTGCCCTTCTCACTAACTGCAATTGTTTCCATCCCCAAAACTACACTTGTTACTACTCAATTGAATCAGGAAGTGTCTCCTTGACAGCAGAAACACGAGAGTACTACAGAGCTGTTGCATAACATTGAATTTTAACTCATGTGAACAGAATGATCCATAGATATCATATCACACAAGAGGAAACAAACACTGAGCATGAGTATTGGAGAGGTAGCAAAATAACCTTGAAAAATTAGAAGAATTAATGTCAACAACGTAACAGTAAAAAGCTGTTCAAAAAAATTCCACTGCAGAGATCAATTAATGCAGTTCTCACACAATAACTGCTGGTGTACAATCTCTTTGGGTGATATAATTGTCACACATTCTTCTTTCCATGCGTGGAGTGCTTCAGAGACTATTAAAGGACACTGGGAATTTGTCTGAGAGACTGCAGCAAC
This sequence comes from Erithacus rubecula, assembly GCF_903797595.1. Classification (NCBI taxonomy): domain Eukaryota; kingdom Metazoa; phylum Chordata; class Aves; order Passeriformes; family Muscicapidae; genus Erithacus; species Erithacus rubecula. Next base: position 4,526,255 of record NC_136688.1, read on the forward strand.
ACACAGACCCAAAGGCACAGGACAGCTTCTACATTTTATTTGTGCATAAAATTAAATAACTTTGGAGGTTTAATCAAGAGACATAACCTCCACTACATCAAATTTCATTGAAAATCTCCATACTTTTATTAACTTGAAAATGAAAACCTCTGCTCCTTGAAGGTGTGGACAGCAAAGTAAACACAGGAAAGCCATAAAGTAGGCAGTAAGGTAGCTAACACAACATCAGGAAGTTACTTGGCTTCAGGGAAAACTTGTTTCCTGGGCTTCCCTGAACCTGCTAACCTTGTCAATCATAATTAAATGACATTCTAAATGTTCTGGGAATTCCGCAGAGGCATTCTCCAAAAATAAATCTTACCCATTTCTGAACATTTTGAAATGTAATTTGTCATCCCATTTAGCATTCACAAATTTTAGACAACCCAAAAAAGACAAATGTAACATTATCAACACAGCTCCAAACTGCCCATTTATCATCCCGAAAGGAATTCCTCTTCTGAAAAGAATTCCAACCATCTGCTCGGCCAAGATGAGATCTCCTTTTCCACTAACATTTCACAAGAACCAAACCAATGCAGTGATTCCAGCTAATGCCAGACACACCATACACTGAGACACAAAAACAGAGGATTTATCAATACTCACACACGAGAAGCAAGAATCTTTTATGTGAATAGAATTTTTAAGACTGAACTATCCAACACAAAGGAAGACCTTGTAAATCCTAGTCCTTTGAGCCCTGAAAGTTTCACTTCCAGTTTCCTGAACTGAAACTAAATATAACAATTGCAGTTCCAGTAAAAAAACCCCACCCTAACAAACAACAACTAAAGAGTTTCTCAAAGTGCACCTGAACCGAGCTTTTCTTGGGTGTTTTCCCCTCCCCAGATACTGAAAAGACTTCTGAAAAAGCTAATTCCTTGGCAATAAGAAATGTTTCACTTTAGTGGGAATCATATGTGATGAACAAAGAGCAAAGTAATATTCGGTAAAAAAGAAAAAGCAGCAAAAATATTTGTATTTACAGATCCTTAGCTGGAATGACAGAAATTTCCAACCCTTTACATACCATAATGGTATTTCATACCTGCATGACTGGTATTCCAAGTTTCCATTTGCTCCAGTAGTGCCAAAAATTATAGTACTACCCTATCCCTCCTTCCGTATGGAAGCGAGCAGTACAACCCATCATTAAAACACAACCACAAAAAATGTCCGTAAAAGTCCAAAAGTTCGGGCGTGAGTTCAGGGGAGAGCGCTGACGGCTCGGGAAGGGCAGAACAGAGACGGAGACAGGTGAAAAGCAGGGACGGCGAGCTGAACAGCGCACGGAGCGAGCGCGCCCGGCCAGCGGGGGCACAGCTGCTCCCGGCCGGGGTGACGAGGAGCGCTCCGATTTCCCCCGTAAATCGCTGGCCGGCAGCACGAACCTCACCCCCGCAGCGAGGCACAGGGCGAGGACGGGCACCCAGCGCGGGGCTCGGCGGCAGCGGCGCCGCCGGGCGCGCAGGGGAGGCGACCCCAGCGCCACCGCCGTGACAGCGGCGGGGCCGCGACCCCCGCGCCCGTCGAGCCGTGACAACCCCGGGCGCCCCTCGGCCCGGCCCCACCGGGGGCCCGCGGCGCCGCTCGCCCACCTACCGTGCTCGGCGCTGGCGGCTGCTGCCATCCCGCTGCTGCCGTGGCTGCTCCTCCGCCTGCCCTCGCTCCCGAGCTGATGCAACAGCGCGTCCGGAAGCCTGGCCCCGCCCGCACTACGCTACTTCCGGCCGCGTCACCCGGGCAACGGGCAGCGCCGCACGGCCCGGCCCCGCTCCGCACCGACCGGCCCCTCACGGCCCGGCCCCGCTCCGCACCGACCGGCCCCTCACGGCCCTGCCCGGCCCCGCTCCGCACCGACCGGCCCCTCACGGCCCGGCCCCGCTCCGCACCGACCGGCCCCTCACGGCCCTGCCCGGCCCCGCTCCGCACCGACCGGCCCCGCTCCGCACCGACCGGCCCCTCACGGCCCTGCCCGGCCCCGCTCCGCACCGACCGGCCCCTCACGGCCCGGCTCCATACGACACCAACCCACCCCACACAGCCCCACACCGCAAAGACCCGCACCACACAGCCCGTCACAGCCCGGCTCCACACCGCACCGACCGGCCCCGCGGCCATCCCGTAACCCAACCGCACCGTGCTAAGCAAGCCCGACTCCGAGTGCCGCCTCCCGCCTTTTCTCATATAGCTTCAAGGACGGAGACGCCGCCGCCAGAAAAAAAAAAGTCCCAGAGTCGATTTTCCCTCTCAGACAGGCTTTTATTGCTTTCACGTAACGGCGCTGAGCAATCCCTTCAAATTCGAAACAAAAAAAGCATCACAGTACTCTCAAAAACAGCAGCCGACTCTTGGTCGCACCAGCCAGGTTAGGGCAGCAGAGCACAGCCACTAAGCGATGCACGATCTCCTGTCTGCCAAGTGAGCATCCAGCACCTGAGTTTAATATTTCACAACTCAAAGGTAGACAGGTCATGTAAACATGAAAGCAGCAGAGCCATTACATCCCTGCCGGCTCTCTGCATGAGGTGAGGGTGTCAATTCCATTTCTACTAGCAGTTTCTGACACCCTCATTTAAAGAAGTCTGAAGAAACACATATGCTACACAGAACATTTTTGCAGTTCATCGTAAATATTAATCTTCAGTTTCTCCGTATAATGATTTTACCTTTTACAGTTTGATATGTTGTAATACCTGTATCTTATATATGCCTCAATGCATTCAGTAAATTAATAATACATTGTTCCTTTCTCAGTCTGTTTCTCCAGAGAAGCATCTGATAGAACTCTTCACTATAAATAGGAAATAATAATAGCATAAATAATAGTAGCATAAATAATAGTACAAAAGAATTATAGTAGGAAAAAAAGTAGCAGAAGTAGCTTCCTCAGTATCATCTTCCTATAGCCGAGTTTTCATAAGCTGCTCACACTGTTGTGGTGGTTTTTCCTCTATAAAAACATCAGAGGGCTCTCTCAGTTCTGCAAGAAGAAACATACACATCAGCCTGGATTTTAAAACACAGGGGTTATTTTTTCATAGCTCACCTACATACTTTCCCCTTAATTTTCAGCCAATACCTGCACAAAACAAACAGCAGCAGCAAGGCAGGGTTTGGCACCTAAGAAGCAGCAGGACAAACAGGTTTACTCCTAAGTGGTCTTAAAAGTTCTAAAGGTGTTGGTGCACATCTCAGAAGTGATGTCCTAAGGCAGGGCACCATCCAGTAAAGGTGGCTTTGAGGAAGGCTTCCTTGGCATTTTCCCTTGACAGGGCTACTGAAGAAAAAGTTTTAACCACTTCACTATGCTGCTGGCATAGACCCTCACAAGCAAAACCCATTGCTTGGACATCCAGCAGAACAATTTGCTGGGTACAGGAGGATGTGTTGAGGTTTGATGTGCTCTTCCACATGAGGGGACATTTGACAGAGAGATCTCTCACTCTGACATACATCTCACTCAGTAAAGCAGAGTACACACTGCTGCAATGCAGACTAGTTTTAAAACTTTTTTCCAAAATTTGTACCATGCTTATTCTTAAAGTCATGACTATGCTATACTCCCATGCAGAAAAGTCATGCTCCAAAGGCAGAACAGTTTACCACCAGGATTACAAATGCATCAATGATCCTGTTTCAGCATATTTTACAATAAACTGGAAACCTTGTAGCTCTAAGCAATATTCCTTAGCCTCTTTATATTACTCCTTAGGTAGACTAAAGTCAACAGGGAAAAAAAAACGAAATTCCAAGTACTGCCAAATTTATGCAATACTTACCACTTTGAGAGAGATCTTTAGCAGTTATCTGACTTGATTCTCATACCTGTAATACAAAGTTTTGGACCATTACTCCAACAAACCAGGGTGCTTCACTCACAATCATTTTTTACCTACTTGACAGCTTGCTTTTACAGCACACACAGCAAAAAAGGGAAGGGGAGGCAATTTCAGAGCAGACCTGAAAGTACTGGAGTAAAGAAACTTTTTGTATGGTGAAACAAACATGCTACTGGCTCCAAGGCAACATTCGCTGCTATTGCAGAAGGGTGGCTTCTGTTGGGGAGATGGAAGAGGCACAGTAAATTAAATGAGGGATTGAATTTGTTTTCTCCCCAAGCTAGCACTTCCCATGCTTCCTATTACATGTTTAAGGCAAAGTTTCCTCTATTGTTTTGCCTGAAAGCTCTAGGAATAGTTAAGAGCTCAATTAAAGGGATACTGATATTAGAGAAAATACAATGATCATTTCACACACCTACAGTCATTCCACAATTTGCTGGAGTTCCACTTGGAAAATCAGACAGGGCATTCTGCTCAAAGGCAGAATTCTGGGCAGGTTTTGCTGCCAACAAGGTCTTAACAATCTTCCTCAACCACACTGTCCTACAGCATGCCCACCTCCTGCACAGGACAGTGCCCTGCTCAGAAACCACACAATTCTCCACTATGTTCTTCTGGGGGAAGAAAAGGAAATACTTGAAGACATCAGATGTCAGAGAAATGAATGGAGAGCTGTCAATTTGGCAAAGTTGCAGCACTTTTAGAATTAGACTTCAAATGGTTTCAGAGCCTGATTCTCCACCTCCCTGGCTGCTCTGTACCAGGCAGACTGCAGGGTAAGGCACCTAACATCTACAACAACCACAGGAAACTTTTCCTAATGTTCTTACTGATGTGGATTGCTGCTTGCTCCTCTCTAGGTACAGGAGGTAGGTACCCATCCAAGGACAGGGGGAATGAAAGGGCCTTGCTGAGCTGACTTAACAGCACCAGGGCCCCCAAACCTATCACTGTGTCAAGGCTGATGCTCAGAACTGATGCCAAGGAGTCTGTTAGCTGCATGGAAGTGCACTGCCTTGGGCTCTCTGGATCTGTATTTGCTCTCCTGGAGATTCCCAAACTATAATCAGCCTAAAGGAGCCAGTAAGCACTTATATAAATTGCATAGCTTTTAGGAGGGGACAAAGATGGAAGCAAGCAAAAAAAGGCTCCCTTCCTCTTTGGCATTACCAATTTGTTAAACAAGCATAGGCAGGCAGTACAGTACCAGTCAGCATGACCAGTACAAGCACAAAGCAGAGGCACGTCTTCAGCATGACAGGCAGTGCTTTAGGAATAGGCTGGCTTCGGGAATATGTTTTTACATGTGGAAAACAGGGATGAGGAATTACTGCCCTGTCCTTGAGACTTGTCTTTATTAATGTGCAGTCCACCTGTAAGCATAAGCCAGCATGTTTTCTGCTTGCACAGGGACAGTGACCCACAGGTGACAACCACCCCCCTGACCAAGGTGCCCAAGCAGGGTTGTGAGGGGGAACCCCCCCAAATATCACACAGGTAGTTGTATATCATTCTCACTCAAAACAGTGTCTGTTCAAGCATAGAAACACATTAAATAACTTGATCTTATTTATGCAGGACAATTCTTCAACAGCAAAATAAGTGACTGGAAGAGCAAAGAACAGCTAATATTCCAGTTTCAAAATCCAGCATCAGCTCTTCAAGTATCAGCAGTTGTTGGGGGCATTAGAGCAGTGTGAACTCGCTGGTTCTTTGGAGGGAAGGTGTGCAGGTGCCAAAATACTCTGTCTCAGGACTGCATCAGTGTAACACTCTCATTAGCAAATAAGCTCTTACAGCAGCATGAGCACTCCAAGTGTGAACTTCCCATCCACCTGTGGCAGCTCTTACATGAGAGACAAGTGGCACCATGCACCAATTTGTAACTGCATCATTCTATAACCATTTTATTCAAATTAAGGAGATGTTCTATTTGCCAGCTCCCATGCTACAGCATTTTGATCACATTTTTTGTCATATTTCTTCATCAGCTTCTACAAATAGATGAAGTGCTGCAAATCTGGCCAGAGCGTGAGGGGAGACACAACCCAACAAAAAACCCAGGGTGTTTCACATATTTGAGGCACTTATGGACCTTCAAGAAAAAGAGCAGAGTTTAAGGTGAGCCTTGGAACATCTCTTTAAATTCTGTTTCTTCAGTCGTCAAGTGTTTTTGACATAATTAAAATGTATTGAATTACTCAAAATGTCTAATTAGTAACATTAGACACGAGTGCATATAGTGGGTGGGTAATGCATTGGTGAGGGACAAGAGAAGCTGCAGGAAAAGAGTGCTGTACACACTGTGAGAACAGTCTGAATATTTTTCCTAGTTCCTCAAGACTAACATTTGTTGTCTGAAATTGAGCTCATTTTTGCCTTGCGGTGCAGGTAGGAATGAAGCTTCTGACCAGAGAAATTAAAGCCAGCTTGTATTTACTTTGTCCATTTTTGTGTTTATCTTGCAGTAGGCTAGACTAGCAAGAGGTTTTTTCAGACTCAAACAGGAAGGATCTGAAATAGTGTTTGACTACAGGATGCCAGGGTATAACCAGCTTCAAGTTGGAACATATGCCAGCAACCAGCCTCTGCTGGATAAACCATTCCTAGGCATGTACTTTGGGACTGGCACGCTCTGAGCCCTGAACCCCTCCCTCTTTTGGGACTGCTTAGGACCAAGAATTCAGACTGTCAGGTCCTGGTCTGTAGATTGTGACATGAGCCCAAAGGCAGGAAGACTCAATCACATCACTGGATCAGGAGTGGTTAAGTCTTTTGAACAAATAATTTGTAGAGACAATGCAATGAGGGCTTAAACACCACCATGCAGGTAAACAATAGATGCCATCAGTTGGAGAATACACATGTGAAACAGCAAAAAAAAGAAATTAATTGGACCAAAGGATCACTTGGAGACAGTCTGAAGGGAAAACTTGCAGCTAGTCCAAGCTTTTCCCCTGCTTCCAAAGCATCCTGGTCACAGGCTCTGAAATGTTTCCAAGCATTGACAAGGCCAACTGCAGAAGACACATGCAGATATTGAATGAAACAGGCACTTGCTAATTATCATTGGACCTCACATGAATCACAGCTTGTTGCATCACAGCAATACATCCTATCAGAGATGTACAGTAGATGTAGAGAGAAATATTGAGGGCTGTGCATCAGATAGACTAAGACTGAACAATTAGATTGAGATGAAAGACTTGATCCATCACATACTTACCAGACCTCTCTCTGCATCTTTATCAGTTGAAGCAGCTGAAAAACAAAAGAAGTTTCTTAGAAGAAAGAAACTTATAGGAATTGCAGCAACTAAAACATGGCTGAATTCACACAAGACTTATATGCAATAGAAACTCCTGTAACACAGCAAAGCTTTCAAAAGCAATTTAGTTTCTTTGAACCTGTCATACTTCTCACCACAGTACTACCCTTAGCTTTCACCAACAGCACAAACACTGTGCTGCTAACCCTAATACAGAGAAGGGTCCTGCTTAGTAAAATGCAGAGCACAAGATGCAGTTGGGCTTTTGAGCCATTCTGGCAATCTCCTCTACTCCAGCCTTTGTTTCTCAGCATTTTTGTAGGCTATTGCAATAAAGAAGGCAGAAATTGTCTTTACTGACACACAACCACTAAGACATGATTTCAACAACCTTAGCACTTAAAATTCAGAATAATTTTCAATATTCTTTTAAACTAGGAGCAAAAATACTTTAACACACAACAGTGGAAATAGAGGTTCCCAAAGAAAACAGCTCAATTTCTGCTAAAAAAAAAATTAACACAGGACTTAGCAACTTAACATTCACGTTAAAAGGTTCAAACGAATAAAGGGCACCAATTCCTAGGAAAAAAAAAGGCTCCAGAGCCAAACACAGTGAAAGTAATTAGTGATCTAATTAGCTGCTACTTTCTGCCTCATGCATCTGAAACACACACAGGTTTTTCTCTTCGCCAATACAAGGAAAGTAGATTGGAGAATTCTTTTTTAAGGATCTTACTGTAATCTTGCTTTGAAGTAGATACATCTGTCAGCAAGATAAGAATCTCACAGTTAAGGATTATGCATTTTATTTACCAAACAAAACTACTCTTCATTTTCAACGATTTGCTAATTTCAATCACATGCTAAATGAACTAGAGTTTAAGAAGGTCCTCTATAAGAGAACACAAGAACGAGAGATAGCCCTAGTGCATGCGTTGCCTCACTCTGGAAAGCAGATTTCATGGATAATAATCAAGCAGTTACCTTTATCACATTTCAGCTTTTTAACAAGAACAACAACGACGACCAAAACCAAGACACACAGAGCCAGAATAACCCAAACGACAGCACTCATCCCTGCAATGAAAGAAAAACAAAACATAAAAATTAGTAAACAAACATCTGTCCAAAAAGATATTCCTTAAAGTCCTAGAGGAAAACCTAAACCGAAACTAGTACGACAGCCCAGACAGTGCATCCGGGAACACATCAGCCCTGTACATGTGAGTATTTGTTTGCACAGCACATCATCATCCAAAGGCAGCAGGGAATTCTGCAGAGAGCTGCAATAAAACTTCCACAAGGCTTTCTGAGAGACACTTCAGGGAAAATAAGTAGGCACAAGATGACAGCAACCTCTGGATGCTGTAGTACAGACAGTGTGCAGCCCTGGCAGAAGAGGAAGTTACTCCAAGTACAGTAAACATCTCTGCACTATCCATAGCTTTCAACTGGGCCACCCTTGAAACTTGAAGAACCCTGGCAACACATGAAGCTTTCACCCAGTGAAACTCAAGGAGGTTTGGCCCATCAAGCAATTGGAGAACTTGGCCTTAGCAAGTCCCAGACTAACAGGCAGCTCCTGTTCAATGTGTTACAGCAGTTGAAACACTGTTGTACAGACTGCTCTGGTGTTATTAGCCTGAAGGCACAGACCCAACAAACTAAGCTGAGGGGGTTTTTTGTGCACCAGACCTTGACTGGGTGTGCCTGCATCCGCAGCATCAGTGGAATTCTGTGAGATGTCTTTCTCGTCCGGATGCCTGAAGGGGATGGTAACACAAGGTTGCATCAACATTTCCAGAGCAATACTTGGCTCGGCCCAGACCTGATTCTTTTCCAGACAGAGCTTAGAACCATGACCAGAACATGCATAAGCTTTGAGAGAAGTGCACTTCTAAACAATCCAAGAAAAAAACCCCAGCAAAGCAGATAAAATTCAGGTATGTTACCTTCTAAGCGAAGAGGGAAAAGAAAACTAAAAAGCCACAGAGTAGAGGCATTATTCATGCACACTTAGTTTCATTCAACAGGGAGTTCTACATCCCAAAATTTTCAGCGGGGTGCTAGAAAGTTCATTCACGTGTGTTTCTGGGGAAATACCAACCTGAAGACACAAAAAATGCACATTTACAGCCATAGGCAACTAGCACAGAGATACCCAAGTCCATCTCTTCGCAGCTATCAACATCACAGATTTTGACACCTAACACGTTAAATGCATGAATAATGCCATTTGGGTTCAGGGCAATTATTTACAGCCTGATGATGTGTTAGCTATTGGCACAGATTGGGCCACAGCTCTAACTTTTCATTGAAGGAAAAGAATGACTTGGTCTCAAACTTACTTTTCACTGTTTCTCTCACATATCTCACAGCCCTCATCAGCACAGAAATACCCGTGTTTGCACTGGCATTCAGCATCCTGTGTCAGAGTACAGGGACTCAGGGTTATCCGATCTAAAAATCAAAAAGAAGTTGGCAAGTGCAAAGATTATGCTCAGGCCAAAATGGCCATTTAATTTTAAGTTCCATATGCTCCATGAAGACCAGGCTTTCTACATTAAAGAAGGGGAAATGGTTAAATTTTTATAAGATTTCATAAGTTTTGGTACCTTCATTGCAGTGTCTGCAAGGCACACATTCCTCCAAGCCATTTGCATGGGCAGTAAAGCTTTTTCCTTGCTTGCAAGGGTCACATTTTCCTTTTGAATGTGGAACACTGCAGTGAACAGCAACAAAAGTACCTGTGGAAGAAGAAAACAGGCAGCAGCAAAGTCAGGGGGTCTTTTGACAGACAAAGGGCTAAACCAGGATATTAAAGCACAAATTTCTGGGGAGAATTCAACCCTTCCTTGCAAATCAATCATGTGCCACATGAATCAAACAGCACAGGAGAGTCAGGAGGAACACTGGGAATTTGCTGCTCAGACAGGGAGAGGTGCAGAACGAGGTGTCCAGCAAGGCCTCAGCTGGGACAAGGATCAGTCACTGCAGTGGCTCAGGCAGGGAGCCATGTGGATGGCAGCATTGCTGAAGGAATGGGACAAGCCCAGGGACAATTGCTTTCAATCAACTTGTTTTCTCCTTTGTCTGAACCCACATAAATGCACCAGTAAACTTTTGATACTCAGGAGAGGTTTCCTCTTGTTGCAAAGCTTGTTATCTCTACACACATTGAGCACAGAGGGGAGAGCAAAACCATACTGAAGTTTTGCCTACAGACACAGAAATATCAGAATTCCTCTAGGCCCGTTCTTGGTGATAATTAAAATCGTTTAGCATCAAAAACTTTATCCTCAACCACAAGCAGAGGCTTCCTGGCTTGATGCTAAAGCACCTCTCCCAGTCATCACCTGTTGCATTAAGGAGCTCTCACTTCAAACAGCACCAAAAGTCATCACAGCTCCAACCAGGCTTCCCCTTTCACAGCATGCAATGGAAGAAACAAGAGCTAGCAGCTGTCACTGCTCAAAGTCTTACCTGCTTCACACAATACACAGCAGAGACCTTCGTGGGGATACTCATTCTGCCCACAGTTGTCTTGGGCTCCAGGCACGGTCAGTAGCACAACCTACAGGGCAGGCAAACAGGCATCTGGAGTGATTCATCCTCCCAGGATAAGATAACTATCCTGAGGAGATTAACTTGTAAAGACTTGGAAACACATTCACAAGTTCATGGGAAGCCACAGAGGAAACCCAAACAAATTTCGGCTAATTGCTGCTCACAGCAATAATTGCCATCACGAAGTTGGGGTTAAGGAAGCACCACACAGTGGGTGATGGATTTAAGGCAACTATTGCCACGTATTCCTGCATCCATATAAACTTGTTTTCTTTCCACTAGCTCACTGCAGTGACCAAAGTTTCTGCGGTGTTCAAGGGACTCACTTCTGCCTTTTTCCATTTTCTTATTTCATCAGAAGCTCTGCTACTCTCGCTGCAGCAAAATTGAGGAAACTCCCCACAGACGCATCCAACGTGTCTCTCTAACCGTATGCAGAAGGCAAGCCGAGTCATTCACAGTGCTACCAGAGCATTCGTATGATTTTTTATTTTTTTTTTTAAGTAAAAGAATCGCGCGGGGCGCATTCCCGGCAGCGCTCCCGCGGTGCGCCAGGTGCTTCAGGAATGCGAGCGCAGGTTCATTGTCTGCGCCCAGGGACACCTGAGTCACATCTCTCACAACGCGCACACGAGAAGAACTGCTAGAACAAGAGCAGGAGGGGAAGGGGCGGCCGCCCAGCGCCCCGTCACTAATTGCCAGCAGCCGGCATCTTTTAAGTAAAACCAAGAGGGTCCTGCACTTTAAACTCTGCTCTGCTGGACTGAAAAGATTCCCCGTAGCTGTGGGGAGGTGGGAAAACTTCCAGCTTCACAGATAAATAACGTGAGATTCATTAAAGAACTCACTTGTGACTTGGAACATTCCCCCCGTACCCCATCCCCAGGAGAGACGGAAGGTAGCAGCGCTGAGGAAGGATGGGCTTTTACATGCATACAGCCGTGCTAATGTGCCGACTTTCCTGACGGCGCTGGGGCATGAATGGCACAGATTTGCCGGGCTATCAAACACGAGAGGAAGTTCGGGAAAGTTACTAAAGTCTTTTAAAAACGAAAGGGGCAGAAAAATCCCAGAAGGTTACCTCACACTAGAGCTGCAAGAAGAGTTTTTCCCCCACAAAACGCGGAGTACGGGTTCTAACGACACCAGCGCCACTCGCGTCAGGCAGGCGCAGGGCGAGCCCGTGGATAAGTAGCCCTGGCCAGTCCCACGGGCACGCAGAGTACTCACCGGTAGCAGGAACAGCCCCATCACTCCCGCGACTGCCATGGCACCGTCCGTCGCTTCAGACGGGTCCTGCGGAGCCGCCGATTTTTATTCCGCTGATCAGGTGTTTGGGGTGCGGCTGAGAGGCGGGACTCTCCCTTCACGCTTCCAAGGCCTGCCCGGGAAGCGCAGGAAATTGCCTTATTGGTCTCTCCACCTGAACCTCAGGTGCTGACCCTGATCACGAAAAGCAGAGGGAAAGGCTGTAAGTACGATAAGCCGGTCCAATGAGGATGGGTGTTAGAGCGGGTTAACTGGTCCTCAGTTAGTTGGAGTTTGAGTCTGCTGGCTGTGCTGAGAAAGGAACATTCGATCATGCAAGGGACAGACAGGGTAAGGTGGCCGGGTAAGGGACAGGTTGGGATTAGCCGGTATGGAGAAGGAAGAATGAATCTTGCAGAGAGAAGGAGGGAAGGAGTCAGTGCAGTGTGGAGCCGGCTACTGAGAGGCAAGGAAGGAGTCAGGGCTTTGGAGCTGGCTGCTGCCCTGCCTTCGTGTGAAGGCGAGCAAAGAGGAAACAGCGAGCGCTGAGCTCTGGGGCCGTGCTCGCCTGCGAGGGCGAGTGGGGTCAGCAGTGAGTGCGGGGCTGATGAGGAGGCTGAGTGCTGCCCGGCCCGCCTTGAGGGCGGGGAAGGAGTCGGTGCAGGGGTTTGGGGCTGACTGCTACTCACCTGCGAGGGCAGGGAAGGAGTCGGTGCAGGGGTTTGGGGCTGACTGCTACTCACCTGCGAGGGCAGGGAAGGAATCAGTGCTGGGGTTTGGGGCTCACGGCTGCTCTGCCCGCCTGTGAGAGTGAACAGGGCGCCGCCAGTGCGGGTCTGATGGTGGGGCTGGCCGCGGTGCCCTGCCCACCCGTAAGCCAAGGAATGAGTCATTTCTGAGTGTAGCTTGATGCGGGTGAGGAAAACCAAACTGCAAATGCTGTTTGTCCTGTTTTGATACTAAAGACATCCTACGGAAGTGATTTGGTTTTTTTTTTTTTTCCTTTTCTTTCTGAGAGGCAAGGAAATGGAAGGGGGAGCCCATCGCCCGCTGAAATCCTGGCTTTCCCCCTCACTGCCCTCCCGGCGTTGCAGAAATGCTGCCGCTGGGACACCTCGGCAGCGGCCGCTCCCCCCGGCGCGGCGGGGATCGGTGGCCACTGGGACCGAAAAGGGGCGGCTGTGGCTGAGACGAGTTCACCCCCCAATAGAATAGAGGTAAGCAACACACTCCTATTTCTGGCTGGTCCCTGTAAGATGACAGTCCACCGTTCCATCATGCCATAAAAAGTATGATCTTACGGCTAAAAAAACTCCCGGCGGCGACCCGAAAAAAAATCGCATAACCCTTTGCAGTCCCAGGCAAAATATTAACACTTTCACTGCCCAGAATAAACGTTACAAAGTCTTTGTTTTCTCTCCTGAGTGAAAGAAAAGAACGGAAACAAAGATACTCACAAAAGCAACATAAAAACTCTGAGGTCGAACAAAAAAAAATTCAAGTCCCAAGAGAAGAGAGGAAAAAAGTCATGGACTGAAATTTCTTATTTTTAAACAATAAAAAAAGAGACTCTTGTTTCTGCATAACACATAAAAATTTATTATAAGGTAAAGAAATGTTTTAACTGTAAATAGAGACACTAGTGCTAGAATAAACAAATATTCAAATGAATATAATCCCAAAAGTTTAAATGAAAAAGTTTAACATGCCTGCTGTTTCCCAGGGAAGCAAAAAAAAAAAAAAAAAAAAAAAAAAAAAAAAACAAAAAAACAAAAAACCAAAAACAAAACCTCAAAACTAAAAAACCCCCCAAACCTCTGTTTTCAAAAATGAGGAAGGCTTTTGCTTAAACTGCTACAATCCTTAAAGTGTGCCCCATAAGTTACTATCATTCTCAATAATGGTTGTGAAAAAACTGTTAGTCAAAGAAGAGATTTTTACATAGTGATCAAATTTCCATTCTCCTGGGCACCTAATCGCTGACATTGAAGCCATGAAAATCTATTTCTTGTGTAAAAATTTCCATAGATTGAAGAAGGAAATTTCCTCTCCTAAATGAATTCATAAAATATATCTTTTAACAAAAATGATAAACTAATTATTTTTGTCTGTGCTGCCTGTGAGCTGTTGCTCATGGTATTAACTGGGCCAGAAATGTCCCGGGGCTGGCTCAAGAATTAAAGTACCAAGGGAAGAACATTAGAGCCTGACCCAGTGACACCTGAATACTTGCCATCATCACCTGAGAGCTCCTGCACTGACTCTGGTGTTGAGCAGCTGCTCTCTGTGTTCTGGCTGTGGTTGGAGGGCTGATCACTGGTTTTACAGCACCTGGAGTCTTTGGCAGATCTGTGCCAGGCCATCAGATCCACACCATCCAAAGGATCCAGTTTTCCCTGGCTAGAGGCAGGGCCCCCCTAGCCCTGGTTATTTTGTTCCTGGGCATAAATACTAGAGGTTCTTTCCAGGGAATCTGACAGATCATCCTCCCTCTGTAATACCCAGCACCTTGGCCATGGGAGGCTGAGGCTCTACCTTCACTTTAATGGAGCTCCCTAGGTTAGTGTTTCCCTCCCCGAGCTGGCACACCTGTGCTGCCAGGACAAGTGGCATTCCCATCCCATTTTCCTATGCCATCCCCATGGTCACACAGAAAGAACCACAGATCAGCTGGTGGGATGTACCCTCTCTCCCTAGCCAGGAGATGTTGGGCTCTGACTTTGGGGCCTGTGCCATATGGGAATGGTTCCTCCCCACCTCCTCTCTCATCTCCTCCTGGAGATACAGAGGGATGGGCCTGTATTGGGCCATTGATCCTACTCCTGTAACTCTTCAGCTTGTTGGCAACAGAGCCCACTGTCTCTTGACTGTTATCATTGATCATTGCAGTGAAGGTGGTATATTGAGATGGCCCCAGGGTTGCCAAATTCCACAGCATCTGCTCTGTGCACCTGACCTTGTCAGGGTCATAGTCATGCTGTCCCTCCCTCCCAAAGAGCACCTCTAATACTGCTGCTTCTCTCAGCTGCTGGATCCCTTCCTCAAGGGTCTGCCAGCGCATCCTACGGTGATGCTCCTGCATTCTCTCTGTGCACAAACCTCTCTCTTACACTCATTAAAACTGCTCCCAGAGGGAAAGGAGGCCTTGCTCCCTTACAGATACGTGACTCAGACCTGAGTCCTGTGTCAGGGATCCCAAATTCCTTCCCTCAGTTCCATCCAGTTGTACACCTGTTCCCATAAGGTCCCAGTCCCGGAGTAACCAAGTTGTAAAAGACTCATGGCCTCAACATACAGTCTCCTTTTACAGATTACAGAAACATTTATACAACAGGGACTCAACTCTCAACCTTTGGCTCCTGTGCAGGTTGTGGTTGCCCTCCTTTCTTTTCCTTATTAACTAAGTGCTTTGATTTCATCTTAGACTTCTTCATTTCCACAGGGGCGACTGTTCCTGCTGTGACAGATGAAACATCTGTTGGTTCCACTGCTGCACCCTCAGACTCTCCCTCTTTAAGGCACAGTGAGGCTTTCTCACCAGCTGGGGAGATGAACTCCCTCAGCATCCGGCCCATCTCATGCATCTCCTTCACTAGAGTACCCACCCACTCTGGGTGGTTCATTTCTGAGGTGAGCTGTGGGGCAGCATTCCTATTTCCTGGGGTAGGTATCAGGGTAGTTATCCAAGTCAATCTCCCCTTAGCTCTGAATGTTAAACAGAACAGGCATTATCAGCAACACCAGCCACTGTATGATATCACTAGCATTTACTGCAGATTTGAACCTGTCAAAACTGGTGGGGTACAAGGAAAAAACTGAGTGAAGGGGTTGGGAGAAGACTTCCCCTGCTGTCACTTCCTCACAGTAAGTACCATTATTGAAGTAACCCCAAAAACACAGTGCCATAGCTCTGCATCCATGAACCCCCCTCCCAGAGGAAGGTAAAAGTCCAGGTGACTTCCTCACCTTTTCCACCCATAAATTAAGCTGGCTAACAGCCACAGCAGACTTAGTTATAGGACACGTGTTTAGATAAGGGGGCTGCAAATGGGAGAGATACAGCTGTGACCACATGCAACCTGAACCAGGGGAAACTAGACCACATGGTGCCACCTAACAGAAGAAATTAAAACTCAAGGAGTGTGAGTCCTTTTTCACCCTTTCCTCTGGATGATCTCAGGCCCCACCTTTGGGCACCAAAATCTGTGCTGGTTTGAAAGACAGGTGTGCAAGGGAAAACAGGGCCCTCCATTGAAATGGAGAAAATAAATCCTAACCCTCTGAGCTTGTATCATTTTGAAATTAAGAGGCTCTCAGCAAAAATATGGGGATAGGGATAACAGGTCTTTGCTAGTATATATATTGAGGCAAATAAATGAAACAAGGCCATCTCTTACTTAAATATTTATTCATTTAAAAAACAAACAAAACCAAGTATAAAATTAACAAGAAACAGAACAGTAGCCCAGTTGCAGTCCCCTTGGCCACAGGCACTTTCCCCTGTGGTGCAGTTCCCATCACAGCTGGCAGTGAGCGCTGCCGGCTCCTGATGGGCAGGTACCATGGTCTCCACGTGGCTGCAGGGGTGCTGGGGTGATGGCAGCTGTGTCCCAGATGGGAAGGGGTGGAGGAGAGGCAGGATGCTCAGGAACAGCAAGCTGAAAGAGGGAGGGTGTCCTATGAGGGCAGGTGAGAGGGTGCAACAGCACAGAGGCAGCTCCGGTGTTGGGATGGCAGTGGTGGCAGTGACTGTCCTCCTCCAAAGCAAGGAGTGAGTGAGAGCCAGAAATTGCCCCCCACTCTCCTTTACCTGCTTCCAATCTCGGGGTGTCCCCCTCCCACCTGCCAGGGAAAGTCCTAAGAAACCAGGGAGGTTCCCACTCCCTGTCTCTAGGACCTCGCCATGAGGGCTTCTTAGCATGGCAATAGAAAAAAAATACACAGGCAAAGAGGACAGGAACAACCAACCCCAAGCAAACCCAAATAGCACTTGTCCCTGCAAAGAAAGAAAAACAAAATTAAATTAATACTGAAACAGTCCCCTGCATAGATATTCCTTACTGTCCTAGGGAAAAACCTAAGCCCAAACTAATACAACAACTCAGATAATTTTTCCTGGAAAAGAAAATTTTTTCTGCCCTGACCGTGTGAGTATTTGTTTGCACAGCACACCATCATCCAAAGGCAGCAGGGAATTCTGCAGAGAGCTGCAATAAAACTTCCACAAGGCTTTCTGAGAGACACTTCAGGGAAAATAAGTAGGCACAAGATGACAGCAACCTCTGGATGCTGTAGTACAGACAGTGTGCAGCCCTGGCAGAAGAGGAAGTTACTCCAAGTACAGTAAACATCTCTGCACTATCCATAGCTTTCAACTGGGCCACCCTTGAAACTTGAAGAACCCTGGCAACACATGAAGCTTTCACCCAGTGAAACTCAAGGAGGTTTGGCCCATCAAGCAATTGGAGAACTTGGCCTTAGCAAGTCCCAGACTAACAGGCAGCTCCTGTTCAATGTGTTACAGCAGTTGAAACACTGTTGTACAGACTGCTCTGGTGTTATTAGCCTGAAGGCACAGACCCAACAAACTAAGCTGAGGGGGTTTTTTGTGCACCAGACCTTGACTGGGTGTGCCTGCATCCGCAGCATCAGTGGAATTCTGTGAGATGTCTTTCTCGTCCGGATGCCTGAAGGGGATGGTAACACAAGGTTGCATCAACATTTCCAGAGCAATACTTGGCTCGGCCCAGACCTGATTCTTTTCCAGACAGAGCTTAGAACCATGACCAGAACATGCATAAGCTTTGAGAGAAGTGCACTTCTAAACAACCCAAGAAAAAAAACCCAGCAAAGCAGATAAAATTCAGGTATGTTACCTTCTAAGCGAAGAGGGAAAAGAAAACTAAAAACCCACAGAGTAGAGGCATTATTCATGCACACTTAGTTTCCTTCAACAGGGAGTTCTGCATCCCAAAATTTTTAGCGGGGTGCTAGAAAGTTCATTCACCCGTGTTTCTGGGGAAATACCAACCTGAAGAGACAAAAAATGCACATTTACAGCCATAGGCAACTAGCACAGAGATACCCAAGTCCATCTCTTTGCAGCTATCAACATCACAGATTTTGACACCTAACACGTTAAATGCATGAATAATGCCATTTGGGTTCAGGGCAATTTTTTACAGCCTGATGATGTGTTAGCTATTGGCACAGATTGGGCCACAGCTCTAACTTTTCATTGAAGGAAAAGAATGACTTGGTCTCAAACTTACTTTTCACTGTTTCTCTCACATATCTCACAGCCCTCATCAGCACAGAAATACCCGTGTTTGCACTGGCATTCAGCATCCTGTGTCAGAGTACAGGGACTCAGGGTTATCCGATCTAAAAATCAAAAAGAAGTTGGCAAGTGCAAAGATTATGCTCAGGCCAAAATGGCCATTTAATTTTAAGTTCCATATGCTCCATGAAGACCAGGCTTTCTACATTAAAGAAGGGGAAATGGCTCCAATCCCATCAGGTTTCATAATGTTTTGTACCTTCATTGCACTGTCTGCAAGGCACACATTCCTCCAAGCCATTTGCATGGGCAGTAAAGCTTTTTCCTTGCTTGCAAGGGTCACATTTTCCTTTTGAATGTGGAACACTGCAGTGAACAGCAACAAAAGTACCTGTGGAAGAAGAAAACAGGCAGCAGCAAAGTCAGGGGGTCTTTTGACAGACAAAGGGCTAAACCAGGATATTAAAGCACAAAGTTCTGGGGAGAATTCAACCCTTCCTTGCAAATCAATCATGTGCCACATGAATCAAACAGCACAGGAGAGTCAGGAGGAACACTGGGAATTTGCTGCTCAGACAGGGAGAGGTGCAGAACGAGGTGTCCAGCAAGGCCTCAGCTGGGACAAGGATCAGTCACTGCAGTGGCTCAGGCAGGGAGCCATGTGGATGGCAGCATTGCTGAAGGAATGGGACAAGCCCAGGGACAATTGCTTTCAATCAACTTGTTTTCTCCTTTGTCTGAACCCACATAAATGCACCAGTAAACTTCTGATACTCAGGAGAGGTTTTCTCTTGTTGCAAAGCTTGTTAACTCTGCACACATTGCGCACAGAGGGGAGAGCAAAACCATACTGAAGTTTTGCCTACAGACACAGAAATATCAGAATTCCCCTAGGCCCTTTCTTGGCGCTAATTAAAATCGTTTAGCATCAAAAACTTTATCCTCAACCACAAGCAGAGGCTTCCTGGCTTGATGCTAAAGCACCTCTCCCAGTCATCACCTGTTGCATTAAGGAGCTCTCACTTCAAACAGCACCAAAAGTCATCACAGCTCCAACCAGGCTTCCCCTTTCACAGCATGCAATGGAAGAAACAAGAGCTAGCAGCTGTCACTGCTCAAAGTCTTACCTGCTTCACACAATACACAGCAGAGACCTTCGTGGGGATACTCATTCTGCCCACAGTTGTCTTGGGCTCCAGGCACGGTCAGTAGCACAACCTACAGGGCAGGCAAACAGGCACCTGGAGTGATTCATCCTCCCAGGATAAGATAACTATCCTGAGGAGATTAACTTGTAAAGACTTGGAAACACATTCACAAGTTCATGGGAAGCCACAGAGGAAACCCAAACAAATTTCGGTTAATTGCTGCTCACAGCAATAATTGCCATCACAAAGCTGGGGTTAAGGCAGCACCACACAGTGGGTGATGGATTTAAGGCAACTATTGCCACGTATTCCTGCATCCATATAAACTTGTTTTCTTTCCACTAGCTCACTGCAGTGACCAAAGTTTCTGCGGTGTTCAAGGGACTCACTTCTGCCTTTTTCCATTTTCTTAATTCATCAGAAGCTGTGCTACTCTCGCTGCAGCAAAATTGAGGAAACTCCCCACAGACGCATCCAACGTGTCTCTCTAACCGTAGGCAGAAGGCAAGCCGAGTCATTCACACTGCTACCAGAGCATTCGTATGATTTTTTTTTTTTTTTTTTTTTTTAAGAAAAAGAATCGCGCGGGGCGCATTCCCGGCAGCGCTCCCGCGGTGCGCCAGGTGCTTCAGGAATGCGAGCGCAGGTTCATTGTCTGCGCCCAGGGACACCTGAGTCACATCTCTCACAACGCGCACACGAGAAGAACTGCTAGAACAAGAGCAGGAGGGGAAGGGGCGGCCGCCCAGCGCCCCGTCACTAATTGCCAGCAGCCGGCATCTTTTAAGTAAAACCAAGAGGGTCCTGTACTCTAAACTGTGCTCTGCTGGACTGAAAAGCTTCCCCGTAGCTGTGGGGATGTGGGAAAACTTCCACATTCACAGTCAAATAACATAGAGAATATTAAAGAATTTCCTCCTTACTGGTGGCCTTTTTTATTTCTTTTTTCCCCCCACGAGAGACGGAAGGCGACAGCGAGTGCGTCAGTAAGTTCCTACGGTGAGGAGCTACTTGAGGAACTCCGCCAACCCTAAGGGTGCGGGGCTCGCGGCGCATCCAAACAAGGTTTGCGGGGACATCAAAAAAAGACAAAAAGTTCGGGAAAGTTACTAAAGTCTCTTGAAGAAGAAAACGGAAAGAAAATAAAAAGAAAGGAAGTAAAACCCCATAAGCGTCTCTCACACTAGAGCTGCAGGAAGATTCTTTCCCCGTCAAAGAGCGGAGTGTGGGTTGCCTGCGGACGGCTGACAGCCACCGCTAGCGGAGGGCGAGCCCGCAGACAGTAGCCCCGTTGAGTCCCCCCAGCACTCACCTGCAGGAGCAGCGGCAGCGGCCCCATCACCGGCCCGGCTCCCAAGGCGCCGCTGCCCCGGCGCAGGACGCGAGGCGAGGGCGGTGAGATGGGGTGAGGGGGAGGCGTGGCTCTGCAGTAATACACTGCGCCGGACAGAGCGCTTCTTCTACGATGTTGTGCGATATTCCCGCAAACCGCACCCAATCGCCTGAATAAATATCTCCACCTGAACCTCGGGCGCTGAAGGGCTGCCCACCCTGATCGCAAAAAGCACAGGGAAAGGCTGTAAGGAGAATTTTTCCAACAGTGTGCAAACGAAGTGCAGATAGCTGATTTTTCTAAAGCCTTAAAAGGGTTCTCACGCTTCTCCTCAGCAGTTATTCCTCTCAGAGAAAGAACGTTTCTGGCCATGAATTTCCTCGAGAATACTTTTCATTTCCCATGTAACTGGCATGTAGGAACATTCACCTCCAGATGTTGAAACTGGATGAGAATTAATGGCACAAGGATTCATAGGCTGTTCCTTTTCGGATTAATTTTTAAACCTCTGCGGCAACAGCCTGAAATGCTACATACTCTTCCTCTGCTGATGCAATAGATCGGTGATTTCTTTCACTGAATTGTTGCTCTTGTGGCAACAGTGTTTATTTTACTCACCGGTGAGGGTGAGGAAGCAGGCAAGGAGCAAAGCAGACACTGCTGGATTTTGGTACTGGCAGCTGCCCTGCCTGCCTGTGAGCCAAGGAAGGAGTCAGTGTTGTGTGCAGCTTGCTGCCTGTGAGGAAAATCAAAAACTGCTATTGCTGTCTGTCCTGGTTTGACAGTGAAGGCAATATGGCCAAACAACTTCTCCTCATTATTCTGCTTATCCAGCGTATTTCAGAATATTTCTCGTTGTATCATTTCGTGGCCAGATGAACACTCTGCAGACCCACCTGTGAGGGTGAAATATGTGATTATCTCTTTTACTGCCCAGAATAAAACTTGCAAACACTTTGTTCTCTCTCCCAAGTGGAAGAAAAGAACCAAAATCAAGACATGCACAAGAACCAACATAAAAATTCTGAGGCTGAACAAAAGAAAAAGTCAAATCCCAGATGAAGAAAGGAAAAAAAAGTGGTGGACCGAAATGTCTCTTTTTTCAAACTATAAAAAATAAACTCTTGTTTCCCTATCACACATTAAAATATAAGGTAAATAAATGTTTTAACTGTAAATATAAACAGAGACATTCGAGCTAGAATAAACAAATATTAAAATGACTATAATCCCATAAATTTAAATTAAAAAAAAAAAAAAAAAACACAAAAAACCCTGCTGTTCCCTATGGAAGAATAAGCAAAAAAAAAAAAAAACAAAACAAAACAAACCAAAAAAAACCAACCCCAAAACCAAAAAAAACCCCAACAAACACGCCTCCCCCACCCATTTTCAAAGATGAAGAAAGCTGCTGTTTAAACTGTTACAATCCTTACAACGTGCCCCATAAGCTAATATAGTCCTGAATAATGGTTGTGAAAATCTGTTAGTCAAAGAAGAGATGTTTACAAAATGATCAAATTTCCATTCTCCTGGGTGGCTAATCACTGTGGCATTGTGGCCATGAAAAACTGTTTCTTCTGTAAAAATCTCCATAGTCTGAAGAGAGAAGTCTCCTTTCCCAAATAAATTAGTGAAAGACTTTTTTAAAAAAAAAAAATATTAACTAATAATTTTCTGTACGTTGTCAGTATAAACAAAAAAAAAGAAGAAAAAAGAAGTGTTCCGAAAATTTTATTCTGAATTTTACTTTTTTTGATAGTTTCTAATAATAAAGTTTTTCTTTGTACCCTTTAAAGTTTAAGCCTATTTTGCCTTCATTCTAATCTTATTTCACAGCAAAAATTTAATAAATAATTCTAATAAGTGCACTGATGATGTAGCCAATGCTAAACCCATGACACTGTACTAACTTATGGACCAGATCTGACACTGTTGGATGCAATTTCCTGTAGATTTTCCTTTAAAAAGTGATTTACTTGTAAAACACTCTCAAACACAACCCCCCAAAAAAATGTCAGATAGACTGCCAATGAAAGTTGTGTGTAGTTTTTATTTCAACATATCAAGCACAAACAGGTTTCCCCTAACTGGGGAGTATGACGAGGAATGTACTCAAAAATTTGGAAACATTTACATTGAAAGATAGCCCAGACTGGCACCACCACTAAGTATTTTAAGGCTGTATATATAGCAGTACTTACCACTTGGAACTACTTCAGGCCAGAAAAGAAAGGCTTAGTACTGTCTGCAGTCTAAAGAAAATATTGCAAATCTTTAAAAAATGGTGTAAAATAGGAAGACTATTAACAGGGTTGAACAATGCAGTGGCAAAACCCTCCCTCTTTCCTGACCTTTGACAATAAATGTGCCTAAGACCAAACACACGTACACCTACATCCCTCCCATCCTCACCTATGCTGGGGCAGTGGATTTCTCTCTACAATGCTAGGGTGTGATATTATAAAACAGCCATAGAGCAAATAATAACAAGAATAGTAAGTGACCAGGTTTTGCAAACAGGCGTGCGTGTCTGACATCACACTCGATGGGCCACACTCAGGACAGTGGCTCCATAACCAGACAAGGAGCTTTCACTGAATACTTCCCATTTCCTAAAGAAGAATGGCTCTAGGAAATTGTGTATATTTACAGTTTCTGTGGAATGGAAAATAAAGCACATCCTGAGGTCCCATTGTGTTGACTAAACAGATCATAACTTAATATCCTGGGGCTGGATTTTTTGGACCAAGTGTTATCCCTCCTGTAATTAAAGGCAGCTGGACAGGCACCGTGGACATCAGTTCTTCATTGCTCTCCCTCACTCCTGGAGCTATGACCCAGGCTGCCATGCCTTTTCCAAAATGTTGAGGTGATTACCATTTTGGGGTTACCAATACTGCTGGGTAATTATTAATTGCATCAGAAAATGACAAAACATAGAAAACAAATTGCACAATTAAAGCTACATTTGGCTTCAGCATTAAGGCCCATACAGGTTAAGAGGTCCTTGAAGATGTACATGTAAAAGGCAAAAATGACATAATCTGCAGGAACAAAGTTTTGCAGGTTCTAAGGTCCCTTTTTAACCTCGTTTTCCCACTTCCTTCCACCTCTGCCGTGTTGGTTCTAAAGTGCTTTGGTGCCTCGCTGGGCTCCTTGCGCGAGTGGCCCCCTCCTGCAGCCAGTGCTCATTATTGCTGCCAAACGTAGTGACTTTATTTGAAGACATAATTAATGAAGAGTTGACACGTAAGAAAGATGCAGAGGAGAAACCAACAGCGAGAGTCCAGGAAGAAGCTTTCAGAAGAGGCCTTCCTGTGGAAGGACTTCTTGTTCAGAGCACTGAGGTTTCTGCAAAAGAAAGCAATATAGTTATTTGTGTGTTGGAGAGAGGTGTGCCTTCCTTCACACGTGTGCATACCCAGAACATCCACACCAGGAGGGATCCCTGTATTTTGGTGACACCCTCAGGGGCAGAGCAGTGTGCCCACCCAGACTTTACCTCCCCCTTTTTAACAGGAAGATTAGTGCTTCTGGCTGCAGCTGGTTGGCATGGAAAGGGCATAAACCCCAAGAAATCTCTTCATCCAGCACCCACTCTTAACCCTGTGAGTTTAACCTTTCCAAATGCAAGGCCTGCCCTGGACACCCCCAGGAGCTGCAGTGAAGCTAAAACCAGATCACCAATGAATCTGGCATCCAGAAATAGTATCATGTGTGATATCCAGAGTGGATCATGTGTGATCCCACATCACTGAAGCCTTGGGAGAGCTGGATAATACTCCTCACACAGAGGGGAATCAACAGAGCTCCCTGCAGCAGAAGTAGCAGTTAATACCTCCCCACAGGAGTCTACAGGGCAAAGTCCTCTGTCAGCAGCAGGTGTAGTTAAAGCTTCTCTCAGATGGCAACCAGCAATTTGTACAAAAAACTTGGAGTTTAGTGCTTTTCATCATGCAACCCAGTTTTTCAGACCACAACCCTACATCTCTGTAGCAAACTGAGGAAGTTCCTAACATCCTCGACCGGAAGGGAGACCTCACATGTTCTTTCCAGGCAGGGATATATTAGCCAGGACCTGGCCCAGCCCCTCTCAGCCACAAATTGTGTAACATGCTGACGTGATGCTTTTTGCCCACAAAGAATGAGCTAAGATGAAGAGATTTCCTCTCACTGTTTCAAGCAGAGTGTGCATTTGTCTTTCTGGTGTGTTGACTTTAACTGCAACAATCTGAACTGCACTCCTGTAGTTCACACAAAAGTCCACAGTAAGGAGCTCAATACCCAAGTTACCTTTGGCCCATTAAGATCATTGACTCATGACAGAAAATGCTTACCTGTGTATGTCCTGTTGGGCTTTCTGTAGGGATAAGACAGCTGAGTGAATTTCCTTCAGGTGATTCATTTCTTTTCCACACTGAGCACACAGGCTTTCAAACCCTGCAGCAAGGTATTGAAGGACAATTATGTTTTGCATGACCATTCTGATGGTAGTGATGAAACACAGCAAGAGGGTACTCTAATTGTCACTGTCTAACTATCACTGCTAGGGGGAAGCCTTTCAGGATGAAAAATGGGGAGAAGGAGACAGGGAACAATTTTCCACCCACAAGACCCAGGCCACTGTAACAGGTTCTGAGACTCTGGCTCGAGGTGCTTTTCAGTCAGCACTAACTATGCTAACTAACAATGCTCCCCAGCTGAGGGGAGGAGAAAGGAGTGCTCACACCTGCCCCCTCTCTCAAACATCCAAGGTTACCTCTAACAAAGGCAGAGAAAAGAGAAGCACAGACTGTTTCCCATGTGTTGACTGGAATGTCAATGTATTTTTCCAATTTTGCCAGGAATTAGGAAGTCCTTGTTGTAAGGCAGAAAGAGAAACAGCACATACAGAGAACAGAAAAGCAGAACATTCTCTGTGCTGCCTGCGGGCTGTTGCCCATGGTATTACCTGGGCCAGAAATGTCCCAGGGCTGGCTCAAGAATTAAAATACCAATGGAATTAAAGCCTGACCTAGTGACACCCAAATACTTGCCATCATCATCTGAGAGCTCCTGCACTGACTCTGGTGTTGAGCAGCTGCTCTCTGTGTTCTGGCTGTGGTTGGAGGGCTGATCACTGGTTTTGCGGCGCCTGCAGTCTTTGGCAGATCTCTGGATGAAACAGGGATTAGAAGTGACTCCGTCTCTATCACTTTGAAGACGTGTTTGCTTTAAACAAAACAATTTGGGTGCTGGGAAATATATGTGAAGTTTGGTTGCTTCCTCAGCAACTCCTAGTAGTTGGACCCTGGCAGCTCCTTAAGTAGATCATACATGTGCCTCATACAGAAGCATTTTCCCAAATGACAATGTTCTTAAGACACTTATCCAAACTATTCTTCTTGTAGCTTTAACTGACATATATTATGGATCATTTTATAGCTCCTTTGCTGAGTTGTGCACCCAACTCAGACAGGCATGTAAGAGAAAGTTGGAAAAGAAGAAAAAATTAGAATCAAATTCCCCAGCAAAGATTTTTCAGAAGGTGCACGAAGGATCTAAACATCACAGAATTTTTATGCCTACTCTGTTGATGCCCTTTGGAAAGTTTCTCCTTCTCTCTCAGATGAGTAAACCAAACGTATTGATTCAAACTTATCACTAGAGGGCCTGAAAAGCAGCTATGTATCTCAATTTCCCCACTGAATAAGAGACATTAGATGTGAGGTATAATACAAGAAAATTACATAATAAGATACAAGTTTTTCAGTGTAATATGGGTTATACTTAGGTAGTTTAGCAGTTCTACATTTGAAAATGTGTTATGAATGACATGTATCACTCCAAAGATGAAAGCATTGAAATAGGGGAAATATTATCTCTTTTTAAGGGAAAGGATGGAAAGATATTTCTTGTCTTGTCTGAGAGAGTGCGTGATAAAGGCTGATGGCAAGGACTGAAACTGAAATCAGGGGATCTCAGTTGTGTACTCCAAAACCTATGGGAAGTTTTCTGCTTTGGAAACTCTGAATAGTGAAGTTCAGCTCAGTCATGTGCAAAATTCACTGTCACTAATATTGGGTGGAAGAAAAATGCCAAAACTGATAGAATGAGTCAATCAGAAATTACAATTCTTTGGAGTTAACAATGGTATAGTAATGCAGGTCTATGGTCACAAGCTATATTTACCCAAAACAAAACTTTCAGCCTATGCTGTGCTTACATGCAAATGCTGTAGAAAAAGGGCTGTGTATCTAAACAATCATAAAGAATATTATAATCCCCAAAACAGGCTTTTTACCTTGTGCCGTGTAATTTGATTGTTTATGCACGTTGCTTTGTGGTTTGACATCCTTGTGGATAAGTGTCTTTCCATTGTCTGAAGTATTCCATCCTTCTCAAATTGGGCAATGTCATTCAAAGGATCCCATGGTCTTAGACTTTTGAGACCAAATTAAAAACAAATCATCAGAAAAGCAAGAATCTCACATTAGGTGTGTTAAGCCCAGTACACTAATCCCACATGCATCAGAGCAGACAATCATCCCTGACAGACTTTCCAGATGCAGTGACAAGACTGACAGATAGTTCCCTGCACGTTCACAGCTCCTTGCAGAAAGCGAGGGGGTTCAGCCTCCAGAGGCTTCGCCCTTCTTGCCCAGGGGAGGAGAGCACAGTTGCTAACTCTGCTCTGAACAGAGCAGAAAATCTCTGCTAAATGACTGCACTTGATTGCAGCAATAGGAATTTACATCAATGGCACAGTGGATTTTCCACTGCCATTCCCTCATTTGCAGCTATTCCCAATTAGTATCATGAATATGTATTCTAGTGATGCCATGGAGCTCTGGACGTGGTTTTGGGGAACGGCAGGGCTCCAATGACAGGTCTGCAGCCCTGCTTGCATCCCTGGGAGCTCAGGCAGTGGGAGGAGTTGGGAAGCCCCAGGCCAGCACTCACTCCTGGTATTTGTAGTGCCACTCGTTGGTGCCGGCATCGTGCCGGAACAGCAGCGGTTTCCATTCCGCGCCGCTCTCCCTCCGCTCCCGGGCCGCGTTCCTCTGCTCCTCTTCCAGAACAAACTTCTCCTGCGTCGCCTTGTGTTGATCACCTTTGTTTATTGCGCTGGTAACGTGCTGCCAAAGCCTAGGAACAATCGGAAGGAAGTTAAACCACCTCAGAACCATCAATGTGTTTGGCCAGGTGGAACTTGTCAGTATTAGCAGTATTAACTTGTCGGTTAATATTCCATCAGAACTGTCAACCTCTGTTTATTCTTGTAAGTTGAAGGAAACGAGAATGGCAACACTGAATGCTCCTAAGTGACTAACTGAAGCAACCTTCTCTTAGATAATAGCATTCTTCAGTGCTGTCTGAGTCATAACTGATTATTAACCCACTGGGATCCATAGCCTCTTTAGACATGATGGAGAATCTGTTCTGCTCCTCAACCTTTCAGGCATTTCTGTTTTAAACACTTTGTGTCAATGCCTATCCCCAAAACAAAGGCTTTATATTTAAAGTTTAGAAGCACTAGAAAATGAATTTATAAGCACATCTTGTAGCTGCACATGCACCTCCTATGTAGGATCCTATGTAGGATCTACAACCTGATCTGTAGGAAGCTGATTCAATCCACAAGCAACAAGCATGTCCTGGTGCTCACAAGCTGCAAGCACAAACACAGGTTTTCACCCACACTTGTTGGCAGCTGCCAAAGGAAACGTAATCTCTCATATGATGCTCTTAGTAAGCATCTGCCCTGGAGAGAGGATATGCCTTCTACCAGGGAAAAACCAACACCTCTTTTTTTACTATAGCCAAGCTGTGATCAGCTTCTCCACAGTTCCTCTAATCAGAGCACTCTACCTTCATTTCAGACTGAAAATACTTCTGAACCTAGCAGTTAGCTCTCCCAAAACATTACTGCATGTAATGTTTAGTGCTTAGAATGTGCACAGGAGATCCAGGCTGCTCCAGCATTCCCAGCTCCACAAAACACCCATCCACCATTTAGAAGATGAATTCATTACCGCATTTAATTTGGAGCCTGTTGTGCAGCTCTTAATTTAAAAGTGATCCTGAAACTTTCATTATATTTCTATCACCATACATTAACACAGCACTTCCAAAAATGTGTCTTCTTAGATTAACTGAACACAGAGCAAGACCTTCCTTTCCTTTTTAACAAGTCACTCCCCTATTTCTTTGTATTAATTTTTTCTCCCAGAAACAAAGGAAAGAAATTCAGTGATGAGGATGGGAGAGGGAGGAGTGAAAAGCCTGAGAAAATACTGTGGTGTTGTAAAACCTGTCCTAAGGAATGCAGTGGTGTAAGGAGTGAGTCCCCAAATTCTACAAACCTTAGAGGGACAGCACAAAATTGTTTGATAAGAGCAAATTACTCCATCAAGACCTGCATGTGTCAGACAATGAGAGCCTCCACGGTGAGCTGCATGACAGTATGAGCTTCAGAGATTTCCAACAATTGTGAAAATAGGTGACTTTCAGCACTGCAGGGAAAACTAAGCAATTTAGGCAGAATATATCCTGGATTAGATGGGATTTATTAATGCAACTGTCAGCATAAGAAGTTTGGTGGAATGTCTGTTAGGGATCTCTGTAACTGTCCCTTTTGCCTCCTTCCCTTGGATGCTTGTATAATTATTAATCTCTGATGTAGCAAAGTGAGTCTGGCCATAAACTCTGGTAAACAGAGAACTGGAAATTCTGTGCCCACAAGACCAAGATTCTCCTTTAAAAGAATCTTCTGAAGATGAAGAGATAAATGTACTACAGTCTGTCCTGCTCTGCAGTTAACAAATCTGCTCTGTAAGTTACAGACTTAATTGCCCATAATGCTCACTGCTGTCCAAATGAAACCTTCATGTGTTTTTATTTTCATGCAGTCTCTTTCTTTACCTATAAAAAGAGGAATCTTGTTAGGGTGATGTGATGCAACACCAAATTGAGATGTCCACAGAGAAGTGGACAATGTAATGCAGAGCCAGGCAGCTGCACCTGCATGTGCTGGCTTGGGATGTTGGCTGGTGCTGGCTGACCACAGTGGAAAGGAAGCACAACTGATTTAAAGCCAGCCAGCTCCACATAACTTTGCTCAACACATAGTGCTCTTGCTCAACAATTGTACAGTGTGCATTATTCATTCCTTCTATTTCCTAAGTGTATTGGGTTTGCATGGCCTGGTTTTTGGCAACAGGGGTGCTACAGAGGTGGCTTCTGTGAAAAGCTCCAGAAGCTTCCACAACATCTGGCAGCATCCTGATGGCTCCAAATATGGACATATTGCTGGCCAACACTGGGGTAATGGCAATGCCTCTGTGATAACACACTGAGGAAGAAATCAAAAGAATGGTTGTGGCACAGTTTTAATTGTGACTAGAGAAGAGCTGGGTGAGAACATGTGAGAGCAACAGCCTTGCAGACACCAGGGTGAGTGCAGAAGGATGGGAAGGAGTGCTCCAGGTGCCAGATTCCTCTGCAGCCCACGGAGACCCACAGGGATGCAGAGATCCACCCACAGCCCATGGAGGAGACCCACACCAGAGCCAGTGGATGCCTAAGTGGAAGCTGTGACCCTGTGGGAGGCCCATGGAGAGAGGAGCCCACACTGGAGCAGCCTGTCCGTGAAGAACCCCATGGAACAGTGACCCATGGGGCAGCTGTCTGGGGAGGCCTGCTGCCCAGGGGATGGACTCACACTGCAGCAGTTTGCAGTGAGCTGCTGCTCATGAGATGGAAAAGTTAATGGAGAACTGTCTCCTGTGGGAGGGACTCCACAGTGCAGCAGTGAAGGACTCCTTTCCCTGAGCAGCAGGAGAAGCCATGGCTAATAAAGTGACTAAAATCCCCACTTTCCTGTCTCCTTGTGGTAGAGCTGTGAAGGAAGGGGTGGGGGGAAGGTGGTTTTAGGGACTTATTTTACTTCTCATTATCCTGGTCTGATTTTTAAACAATAACTTTATTTTATTGTTGAACCTGTTTTGCTCTCGATGGTAATTGATGAGCATCTTCTCATGGATGTTATCTCAACTCACAAACCCTTGGTTAAATTTTCTGTCCTCTGTGCAGCTGGAGAGGAAGTGAGTGAGTGATTTTTGTGGGCATGTGGCATCCAGCCAGGGTCAAACCGCAACACTAAGTTATTTTCCAGACTACCTTTATAAGTAACCTAGCCTGTTTCAGACTGCATCAGAGATCTCAGCTGAGATTATGAGGTAAACATCTGTATAATTACATTCATAAAATCCTGTTATGTGGTTCGAAGTACTGCTCTGCGGATGCCAGGACTTTCCACAATTCCTACATCTACTTGAAGAGCTTGTGGTTCAAATAACCATTCCTAACAAGATATCTAACCTCAGGATGACATCCTGCCCTTTCATAAAATGCTTCAGCAGTTACAGACATCTCTGGAGTCCAGGCAGAATTGTTATTTTAAGCAGATAAAATGTAGCCTCAACTATTTCTCAGTCCGAGTCTATTTCAAAGCTGCACTTCATGGAATTACTCCCAGTAGCCTAGAAAGAAACAGGTAAATGGGTGGGTAATATGTGCCAACAAAGCAGGTCACTGTCTTTCCAGGACAGTGCTGAGGGACTGGAGGAGCTCTGCTGGTCAGAAGCCTGCTCCCAGGAGAGAAGCAGCAGTGAGGTCAAGCAAGTTCCCCAAGCTCTCTACCTCTCTGACTCAAAGTCTGTCTGCTCCTCAAACAGCACAATGTGGCGCTTCAGCCTCTGCCTTCGCACTTCGCTGGTCGGGTTCCAGAAGGTTTCTGTGCTCCCATTCTTCAGCTCATTTATAAGCACTTCTCCATCCTGAGGAGGAAAATTAAATGAATTAATGACAATCAGAAAACCAAGGCAGAAATTAATCCTGATAAATCAAAGCTGCTCCTGGATGATAATAAGGGGTATCAGTTGGAGGCTTCTTTCTTCCTCTATCCAATAAAATCTCACTGAACACTTCCTGAAAGTTTCTGAAATGAATGAGATTAGGTATTGCCAGAAACAGTGGTTGCATTTATCATTCATCAGAGTAGAAAGGGACCTGGTTGCTTCTATTAAGTCTTGTCCCCAAACCTGACTGCCCATAAAAGCCCTAAGATACTATTCTTTCACCACTTTTCCTCTCACCACTCAGCATATATAAACAAGATCCCTGGCTCCTTTTTTCCAAAGTCTCCCTCAGGACTTTCTCTCCCATGTTCCAATATGCTAGTTTCAGGACTGATCCCAGGTCCCCAAGGGACCCCCAGTGTGGACAGGATGAGGTAGGCAGGCATTATCAAGCACCACTACATGAACCTCTAATAAGTACCTGCACAAGCACTCAGCTGCTGCTGTGACCCTAGGACTGTGAAGCATTGGGATTTGCTTCCCTTCTTTATTCAGGTGGGTTTTCAGGTCCTAAGGCAGAGGATTTGCCTTTCAGATGCAAGGATTTTTGTCAGGAAACTGGATGGTGTCAGAGAGAAGCCAGGAGAGCAGGCCAGTACTCCCAGTGGGGTGGGAGGAGAACGAGCACCATCCCTACCCCACAACATGGCAGCTCCTCTGTTCACTGCACACAGCTGCAAGCAGCAGCTTACAGAGCCACCCTTCCAAAGCTTTTAACTTCTTTCATACATCACTACAGTTTTGTGCACCACAAACTACCAGCACAAAGGTCAGGGAAGAGAGTATAAGCAGAAAGCTGGGAACTGAGCAGCACTCAACCTTGTGGCCCAGGAGAGCCCCTGGATGACAGGATCTCATGGGTGGTATTGTCAGGACCCACTGCAGACAAGATACTCCACAGCCCAGCACAACTCACCACTGACAGGGCACATCCTGCAGGACAGGGAGCTTAGAATGGAGCAAATCCTTTGTATGTGTCTAGAAAGGGAAAACCTCCCAATTTCAAAATGGTCTTTAGCTTCCTGTGTAAAAATACAGACTGCCTGACAGGACAAGTCCAGCACCAAAGGCTTCACTGTGGTTAGCACCTCACCATAGCAAGTGCTTTATCCAGGCATACTTCACCTGGCCTACTTTAAATACCTCCTTCAAATAAGACAAATCTTTTCTCAGAAACAGCAATTTCTATAGACTGGCAAGGGAGCACAGGTCAAATGTAATGACAATGTAGATGCCCAAATGTTGCTCAGAGAAATACCCAGATGTCCAGCCCAAAGCCAAGATTTGCTGCTTTTGTTTCAGATATCAGGAGTTCCAACCAAAATTAGACTACATCATTCAGTATGCAACTTTATTCTTGTGGGATTTTGGCTTGAGGGTGCCTCAGAGTGAATCGCTTGTGTTTACGGGTGCACAAAGGTGTCAGGTTCAGCAGTCTGGCTGACTGTTCTGAGCTGGCCACAGAGATAACACCCTCACCACATTGGTAACCTCTGTCCTTCAACTGATGAACAGGGTCATATCTGTCTTCTACCATAAATGTTTGCTGTGGAAATAATGAATTCAAAACCCTCAAGTTTCTGATCATGGTCTAACTGGGAAATACTGAACACACCAGACAAAACACAGCCTCAAGATCTTTGCAATCACACCTAACACACATGATATCTCCTGCCATCAGGGCTTGTCCTAAACCTCAGACCATAAATACAGAAGCACTTGCTTTGATAGAGAACTCCCCTACTGCTCCCAGCCTCCCCAGGCTCTGGGTGTGGCCACCCCCACTGCACATGTAAGTGTAGATGAAGTGTAAATGACCTCCAGAGGTACCTTGAGAGGTGTGGCCCAGGCTCTGCTCACCTGCATGCCCTGAGGCTGGCAGGAAAAGGCAGGACAGGGCCCTGCCAGTGCCCATTCCAGTGCAGGGAGCCTGCCAAGGGCTGCCAGTCCTCCCTCAAACCCTGCAGTCATGGGCTTGTAACCTGTCAGCAACTTCGATTATCAAATGTTACCCAGTGTCCAGTGAGATTCGCTAGCACTTCTTCTCCACATTTAATCTTCCCCGAGATTTGATTAATGCTCGTGCTGCCACCAAAGAAGGGCTGTCAGGGGAGAAGAGAAACAACAAATGTGGTCAGTCTGGAGAGGACTGGAAGAGAGACAAACACAGAGATGCAATAGGAAGGAAGCAAAGTGCAACTGCTTGACTCCCACTGTTTCTGGGGAAAGGCAGAATGAATTCTAATATGGATTCTGGCTGCCTCACATTGTGCCCCCTTCCTTCTGTTTGTAATACCACAAACACTGTAGCTGCAGGTAGGGAGATAAACCTTGAGGTGCATTAACACTCAGGAGTGCAAATTCACTCAGAAGTCATTGTAATTCACTCAGAATCACCTGCCTGACCAAAGGGCTGTCACCTGTTATCTAGACCTGATAAACACAAGCTGCAGCTCACCATAAAACCCACAAGATAAAATTTGATGGCTGCTGGAGATGCCTTAAGATGTCTGACTTGCCACACCCTAACTCACATCCAAGTCCTTTGTACACTCACTGCATTTAGCAAGCAAAACTAATCATCCCTGCCTAAACAGAAGCCACACTGTTGTTGCCAAGCTTTCAGAACAAAATTTGGCCAGTAGCTAGCTGCAGTGAAAAGTCATATAAAACTAAGGCTTCCTGGGGACCATTTGAGTTGCAGAAGCAAAACCAACAGCAGGGTGACCCCCTCTCTTCAGGCACACTCTGCTCTGGTGGTCACATACACTGCTGGTACAGAAATGATCTGCTGTGAATGGTCAAACCCTGCCTGGGGCACAGGGGCAAACCTGAGACCCACTCAAAATGGGGCACAACATATCTTACCTTTAGTTTGAATTCCAGTTCTGCCCTGTGGTTAGTTTTCTCACAGTCAATGGTAACCTTCCCTCCAAGCTCCATTGTCATGGTACCATATAAAAGACCTGAAAGGAAAAAAAGAGGCTTAAGAGAAGCCACAGTGGAAGCAAGTGCTTTCTCAAGTCAACCTAGCTGTTGCTGACCCACTGTGAAATTAATTTCTTGGCTTAAAGTTTTGAAGAGACAGAACCAGAGTTTTCTAGGAAATGGCTGTTTACTTTAAGCATGAAAAATCTCCCCCTGAGTCCATATTCCCTATTTATTACACCAGCTAGGAAATACCTTGACTCATGGGTGCATCTGTGGCAAGCTAAAAGTGAAACAGGAAAAAAAGAAAGTTGTGCCCACAATCTCATTCACACTAGTGATTAAACAGACTCAGTCAGCTCTTTCAGGGTGGCTGAAGAAGAGAAATTTGGGATTCAACAGAATCTGGGAGACTTTTTATTATATTTACCATTTGCTGAAGAGGTGCTTTGCAGAAAAAGGAAAGTTGGTAAGAAGAAGGTTTATGCACAGGAATACTTCACAGAGGGCATGATATTATGAGGTTACTGTTTCCAGGTACCCAGGCCCTTCTAAATATAAACTTAGAAGTCATTGTGTCAAAAAATACTCAACCCCCAAAACTGGATTCAGCTGCTGGTTTTAACTCTGGGGCAGAAATGATGCAGACAGAGCTTGGTGAGGAGCAGTGAATCAGCAGCCATGCCCCAGCCTCAGCACACACGGGCTCCACAGAGCAAAACCACACAGCAGCACTGCCAGCCTCACTGAGGCAGCTCATGCTCTGGGCAGTGCAATGACTAGAATAACAAGGAAGTGGCAAGAGAAGTCAGGAATTTGCTTTGTCCTCAAAAAGACAAAAAATATAACAAGTAATTTCAGTGTTAACATAATAAACCTTTTTATCCTAAAAAGTTCAGAAATGTAGTAACCCAGAAAGAGTTCAGTGAGGATTACTGAAGGTGTCCTGCTGAGTGCTATGACTCGGGGGACTCTCTGGAGTTACCAGGCCCTGTGGCTATCAGCTGCTTGAGAGGGAAGAGCCAGTGCAAAGTTAGTCAGCAAGACACCATTTTGTTATTCTCTTTGTTTCCTATTTGAAGAGTCATATCTTACCTTTACAGTGGGCATATGGCATAGTGATTATATAATCTTCTCCTCTGCTTAGAAACATAAGCTTTGCTTTCCCATCCAACAGTGCAGAAAGTGAGTTGCCTAGAATTAAGAAAACATACACATTAAAAAGTTCATGTTATGCTTTGTCTCTACTCCTACTTTAGAAAATATAGGTCAGTTGAATTGTGCATAATTCAGGACCTTGCAAGTCATGCACAGCTGGAGGCAGGCAATTCTAACAAACTCTGCTGCTGTTGTTTGCTCTGGCATTTAGCCCCTCTAGCAGAAAGAGCAGTAGATTAAAGAGATCAATAGTGGGCACTTTGAAGTTTCTCAGGTCCTCCAGTTCTCACAACTTTTCTGACTGTGTATGATCCCAATAACAAAATGAAACTGCCAGAAGGACAGCAGAGACTATCTAAAATTGTTTGAGCAAACACACTCAGCAGAGGATAATTAAGTAATTAAGAAATGTTTGTCTAAAAAAACAGATTTCACATAGCAGCAGTGTTTCAGAGGCTGGAGTTGTGCTGTTTCCATTGACATTAAATGACTGGAGGACACCTTAAAGCTCTGGGGCTCAGCTCTCAGGAGTCTGGGAGCCAGATAAAGGTTCAGATCTGTTCAGAGTTTTGTCTGTGTTGCCTGGGTGCCAAAGTGTGGTTTACCATGACTCATCCCAGTCAGGCACACGTACCCAGTGCATACTGACAATCCCATACATGACCTTAGCCTTTGCCTTCTGATAAACAGATTTTAAAGCTCTTAATCTTTCTATTAGATTTTTTATTTCTTTTAGTATCAGAGGGGTGTCTAACTGAAATGGTGAAATTGGGGAAGACCCAGGAGAGTCAAGACAAGGAATTAGGCTGTCCCAGTGATAGATTTGTCAAATATTTCTTTGTTCTTATCTCTCAACACACTCAGGGATGATTAAAAAAACAAACCAAAACCGATGTCACAACGTTACCTGGGAGAGGTCTAGACTTAAAGCCTTACCATAAAACTTGGACCTAGCTAGAATGCTGCCAGAAATGCAGAATCCATCCTTCCTATTGCTGACATGAAAAGCTGACACTGGTGGGTGATGGGACACCTAGGATAAAAGCAAGCAGGGGTCATTTAGAGCAGTGTGCACAGGCCAAGCAAAAGTGTGGGGGTGTTGTGAACACTAAAGGCAGAAGACAATACATGGCACCATTATGTATGAGAGCACTATACATCTAATCTTTCTCTCCCACCCTGTATTTCTTTGAGTTTGTGAATGTTCATTTGCAGAGAACTCACTGAGATCACTTTCAGGCCAACATGTAGACTGTAAAGTTTTCAGGAAATAAATGAACAGTGCAGAAGTTTAGTGCAGCATTTGAATAATCTCCATGAAATGAATGCAGAGGTTGAAATAAAAATTTTTACAAAGCTAAAATTATCTGATTAAATAGAGGGAAAATGTAGGTGAAACTGGGAGTCCCTTTACTACAGACCACACAGTTCTCAGACCCCGTTATTAACACTGTAAATCTCAAACTACACTTTGTCAGGACAGTAAACTTATGAACTTTGTCCTTCATTTCATCACAAAAACATAGATATAAGCCCTCAATTTACTCCGATTAACATCATCATAGAAAGTTTAGAAATAAAAGATGGAAGGATTTGGTTGTGTGTTTTATGCCCCTTTTGACAGAAGAAACACAAACCCAATTGTATTAACAATAAGAAAACAGTAGGGCAGAATTCCATGGAAAAGGTCTTTGTTGAGGATGCTGATATTGTATTATGGGAGACCTGCTGTTGCAGTTTTGAGTGCCCACCAAGCCTCATATAATTTCAGTAAATCTGCAAAGAAAAAAGATCAGCAGCCAGTTTAGCCCATGTTCTGCTCTGTGTTTACACAGAGCTCCAGATTTCTCTCCTAGGGTGAGATGAGTAGTGTTTCTATGCACGAGGTGCAAGCAGGTTGGTGTTTGCAACACCTGAGCATGCAAACAGCAACTTACCTGTTCTGCTATGTAAAATGTGTGACTGTTCGTCTGAGGGTGAAACCAACAGCAGCGGAATGTCTCTCCCAGAATAGGGTTGTATGGCTTTTTTATTCCCTGAAAAATCAAGTAATCAAAACCTGCTACAAATGAAGATTTGCAATCCAGTGCTACAGGTGGCCACAAAACAATATGGTAATTTTTTCTCTGATCTTTTAATCCAAGTCAATCACAAGAACAAAACCTGAAGAACTAGTTACATAGCCATTAAATCTAACTTAATCCAATCTCTTCATCTGAGCCACAGACTAATCTGCTATTCTCACCAGTTTAATATTTAGTACCACCCAATCAAAGCCTTACAGATGATCAAACTTCATTATTGCTGCTATTATACACAGCAAGGGTATACTGATGTGGAGATATGGCACACTGGTATTATTTGGCCTGGAAAGAGAAAGCAGACCTGCTTTCAGCAAAGGGAAAAACCTTGCATCCCAGGGCATGTTACTTGTTGATGACAAGTTTTACTTTCTAAAAGCTACTACTCTGTCTGCTTTGAAACCAAAAGCAATCCCAGTCTGAAAAGTAATGGTCAAAATCTTTGCAGTAGCAGAGCAATAAAAAAGTCAATGACTTAAGGTAACACTTTGTTAAGACTATATAAACTGAGAGCATGCAGAATAAAGGAAATGCCGTTGTTGTTTTGCTTAAGTGTGTGTGTGTCTGTGTGTGTGTGTGTGTCATGTCTGACCTGACTGTGACAGAGAGGCAATAGTGAAATTAAACAAAATCACAGCAGAAGATTTCAGTGCCCATTATAACCCCAATTTCATGCCTCATTTTACCTTTGGCTTCTTATAGAAGCCGGACAGATACCACCTCAAAACTTGCTTCATTCGGGTGTAGGGATCATCTTCAAGGACAGCCCTGCAGAACAGAACATAAAATGTTCTTTATACTGGTCACACATCACATTAGTTTCTTACCGGTATAATAACAGCAATTTCAATCTATTTCCCCACAACTAAAGAGAAGTAACTTCTGATGCCAGTGAAAAAGGTGTCTCCCAGCAGGAATATGTATTTTTAGTAATGTACATCACAAAACACAAACTGTTAAAAAGTGGCACCCCTTGCCCTGCATTTCTACAAAAAGCCCAATAAAATTTCTGGAGTGTCCCAGGTTATTGGAGTAGGTTAATGTGGTATTGTCACCCACACTGTAATAGTGTCACAGCTAGTAGAACAGTGGAGTCACAAAAACAAACCTATGCCATCAAAATTAAATATTGTTTTGGGGGTCTCTTGTGCTTTGTTTCCCTCTTTCATAAAAGATCTTTAAAGCTGATGTGCTTCATGAACTCAATCAGTAATCTGAGATTTCGTGCAATACTTCAGGTTGGAAGTGACTTCAAAAAGTCATCTCAACCAGCACCTCCAAACAATGCTCAAAGGTGAAGCAGGAAGTAAACCAAACTAAAGGCATTCCTGTATTTCCAGCCATTCAGTCAGATTTAAAAATCAACTTGGGTTAATTATTGCAAAATTCATTTAAACCACAAATTTAAAATTTTTTTATCAAGACCTCCAAACCTCTTGAAGTCTTATTACATCTCAGCACTGAGAACTATTTCTTTAACTTCAGATGGTACAAATACCACAAACAAGACTTGAAAATGATTCTGTAATTACTCAGAAAGTGGAATAAAAATGAGTATCTAGTGCTGCTATTAGAATATTACACATGCTGGTTTTACAATTCACTTGGACATCTCATTCAGAAGGCAGGCCGTATCTGGAAGCAGAACATCTCCAATTTTCGACTCTGTTGCCCCCAGTAGGCCTCTCTCATCAATGATTTTAGAAGATGTCTTTTATTTGTTCACCAACCATCACAATTATATTGCTTTGGGGAAGAGAAGTGCTTGGCAATTTTGGTTGTCCTCTGTCCTATTCCCCTGTGTACACGAGTACACCAGGAGGTGGCACATCTCTGCTGTGCAAAACCTCCAAGGCATGGGCTGAATTCCCATCAATTCCAGACAACACTGGCAAACATGTCCATATGCAAAGGTGGGTTTGTCTTCCTTCAGAGTTTAACTCTTCCTCCCCTGCCCCTGCCTGGCAGCAGTCTATCAGTAAAAGTCACTGCAGCCTGGTCTGTGTTGAAGCCAGTGACCTCGGTATTTTTGGAGTCTTTCTGGCACACACAGGGATACTTTCACAAACACAGGAAAGTGCCCATGTCAGGCCCACCCTGTGTGCTTACTGGGAGAGCAGGTCAGCATGGTAGTAGTAGTCGGAGAGCTTGTTGAGGAAGGAGCGCGGCTCCAGGATGAAGGTGGGCAGCACCACCCGGGACAGGTCCATGCCGGGCCGCAGCTGCTTCAGCAGGATCCACATCAGGCTCTTGTTCTCCTCAGAGACGGTTTCTGTCTGAGACGACTCCCCTGTCTGCAAAGGCAAAGCCAACTGCAGGGCAGGAACAGCAGAGCCATTCCTTGGGGTGCATTTCCCTGGGGTCCAAGCTCACCGGGCCCTGGCACAGGGTGAACGCTCAGCTACAGCCCTGCAGAGACACCAGCGGTGTCTCAGCAGAAATGGATCCCCAAGCCATCAGGTGAGGGGTGCAGAAAGCCCTGGGTGTGTGTGGAGGCTGGCAGGAGGCAGGGAGCACAGCAGCACTCAGGGCTGTGATGGGCCAGCATGGACCAGCATTAGCCAAGGGACTCTGCACTGCAAGCACTCAGGGGACGTGGATGTGCCCAGAGCTGCCACAGCACCCCTGTGGCCTGAGGGATGCACAGAAGCTCCTCTCAGACTCATTCTCCACAAATGAGAGATTATAAGATTCACTAGGATATATGTAGAAAAATGTAGGAGGTAAACAAGTAATCAACAGAGAATAGAAGCAGTCCTCCAGCTTCTAGACAACACAAACTGGTTGTCAATATGGCAAGGGTCCCACTGCCAGGAGAGAGGCACAAAAACTCCAGCACCTGCCAGTGCTGCTCAGAGCCCTTTGCAGCAGAAGAGTAGGTTAAAAAAAACAGGGATTGTGCTGTGGTTTCAGCCCTGTGTTGTACCTACTCATTCAATGGGTCTATGAGATGTGCAGCATGGAGAAATGGGCCTTTCACACCACTAGAGTAGGTAAATTAAACTAAACTTTAAACAAAAGTGCCATTTAATACATCTTAGGCATCACAGTTTAGCAGCAAAAAAGAATACTTAGGCTTTCTAGTGACTTTAGGCAAGTGCTGTGCTATGCCCTCTCCCAAACCAAAGTCTATTCCAAAAGTGGCCTTTTCCTCATAGGACATAGCACAGCACAACAGGATTTTCAGGTGGTATAAATCACTAAATATTCTCTTTCACAACCTGAGCATTGCCACCATGTTGGCTCCCAATCAGCCCTACAATCACAGCAAGCCTTCAGGGCTTGCAGGCTGAGGGAATTTCAAACTAAGGAACAACAAAGCTCTGTTACTGTAATTGCTTTTCCATTTTTGTGCCATTCTTCTTTTGACAGTCTGATGCAATACACACCTTGAACCTCCAAGGAGAAATGTGAGACCACAACATCACCTAGGGCTTACAATGCAAATGGGTCTGTCAGAACTCTCATTATTTATCCAGGTTCTAAAGTGTGCATGTACTGTCAATATAAATTAATGCCATGTTGAAATTACTGGACACGGTGTTACTCAGAATGAATCACTGCACACAGGAAGGACATAAACAGAAAGAGAAGAAGGTGCAGGAAGATGTTAACAACCACAAATAATAACCCTTTTTATAACTTGTTAAAACAACAAGCTTGGAAAAATGGGGGTTTTTCTGTTAGCAATCTACCTACTGAAGTGTTTATTTTGTGTTCTAGACCAACTTTTTCAATCTCAAAGTTCTTCTGACACCTGTCTCTGCCTTCTCATCCCAACTGCACGCAAGGCAAAACTGGAACACCAAATGCACAAACACCTTCCAAGAGCACAGTGACACACCTACCCACATGCACACCTTTAAAATGAGCCCTCAAAGCTAACCTGAAAATTTGACAGTGCCAGCCTGTGACTTTTGTCCTATTGCACACACAGGCTGAGGGCAGTTTGAGTTTAAGATGATTGCTATTGGCATGTGCTTACCTTGCTACATCTCCACCCAGAGGAGCTACATCATTGCACAAAACCTATTTTTTCCTATCTTCCTTTCACCAGTGAGTTCAGACTGAACAACCAGTCCTACCTGCGTGGCCCAGGTGATGACAGCCCCACCTCTTGAATAAATCTTACAAGACACCCATTGGCCAAGGCCACATGGCAATTTGTTTTGGAAACCCATTGGATGCTACCTGTGCCTGAGCAGACACACTAAAGAGAGCCTTATTTACTGCCATACAAAGAGTCACTGTCCAACAGAAATGCCATTTTTTTCACTTGGTTTGTAGTGCATTTTTTTCTTATTTTAATGTAAAACTGCAGATATCTCTCTGTTTCTCTCTCACACACCCACGTACATACATCAGTGTAGCCTGTAAGGTTTGAACATCAAAATATCAGCCTGCCCTACCACCACTTCTAGGACAAGTTTGTCATGTGAAGAAAGGTCCTTTCAGAATAGGCAGCTGACAAATTAAGTTTGCTTTCATTTTGCTGCTGTGGAGTTACTCATCTATATTCAAAATCTCCTGTTTGAACCCAGTTACCATTTACCTGTCTGCAAGGGGATTTGAGGAGAAAAGTGCACCAAAGAGAAGCTAGGTGGAATTAGGATATATTTGGCTGTATTCTTTTTGATCAATATTAGTACTACACTTTCAGGAAAATATTGAAAGAAAAGTGTAAGAGGCTGGTGAAGAGCCTGCAGCACGAGTCCTGAGTTAATAATTGGACTTGATTTTCAGGGTCTTTCCAACGTAAATCGTTCTACAATTCCATGACTCTAAGAACAAAAGGGCTTTCCAGCAGTGCATTTCTTTGAAGCACCAACAAGACATCAGCTTCCTTGCCCAAAGCAGTAGGCAAGCAAGTGCTCAGAGCTGAGCTCCTCTGCTGCCTGCTCAGACTGATTGTCACACAGCACACTTGGCTGCCCCAGCTCTCTACCACTGCCTCCCTCAGACGTGTCACAGTGACATCCAGCTAGCAAGGCTCTTAAGTGGAACAGAAATGCATCCTCCTGCTGTTAAATGTCATGAGAAATGTCTTTCAAGATAAGCAACTGGAATTTAGCAATCAAGTAGCTCAAATGCTCTATTCAGACACTGAAAAAAGGATCTTCCATGCATAATAAAAAAGGGAAGTGTCATATTTTGTATCACACAAGGACTGAATACCCTAATTGGCCAGGACACATGCCCAGGATAATAATCCTCCCTCCTGCTGGCTCCACAAATGTGCCAATGCTGTGCAGATCTTTAATGCAATAACTGATTAAAGCAACCACTGATGCTGGAAACACACCAAAGCACAGTAGCAGAGCTGCTGTTCATAATGCAGAATTATTAAAGCACATGATAACACCATGTAATTTAGCAGAAAACTGTGCTTTGCTTTCTCTGTGAAACACAGGAACTCATAAAGTTGGCTGTTACCTGCCATACAGCTAAATGGCTGAGTGATAAATACTATCAACAGATATGTTTTAACAGGCACAGGCAGCAATCAGGTTTTCTTACCTCTCCAAATTCTTCATACACTTGTTCAATATAAGTGGTCCCCTTCCTTCCTGGAGAGATCTCTCCCTGTATTTCTGACTGATCACTCTCACTTTCATTTGTCTTCCTGCTGTTCTCATGTGTTTCATTCTCTGACTCCTCTATGTTGTCTCTCTCTGACTTGTCTGAAAAAGCATCGTTTTCCAAATGGTGGTTGTTCTCCAGGGTTGATTCATTCAACCTGCAACACACAGTTCATTACTCGCTTCAGTTTGATTTACAAAGCCACATGGCTTAAAGCTTTTTAAACACAGTAAAAACACTCCCAGGACTCAGAACAGG
This sequence comes from Erithacus rubecula, assembly GCF_903797595.1. Lineage (NCBI taxonomy): Eukaryota > Metazoa > Chordata > Aves > Passeriformes > Muscicapidae > Erithacus > Erithacus rubecula. The sequence continues at coordinate 4,569,898 of NC_136688.1, forward strand.
GTGTGCAGACCGGGACAGTCTCAGAGATTGATTTCCTGAATAACAAGGGTATTATCACAGAAAGAGTTAAATATTTTCCATCAAAATTTTCCCCTCCAAACTGCACTTTTCAAAATGTGCCAACTTCATTTACTCCCCTTTACACAGCCCTGCTGCTGGCTCTGTATGGGAGCCCACAGACCAGAGGAACACAGAACAAATGCACTCCAACAACTCTACCCTGCTGATTAGAGAACCAAAGTATCCATCAGGAGAGATTCTTCCCTTTAGAAGACAATCAGTGGATTGCAGCACATATGAAAAATATGACATTATGGGATACATTTTCAGTGCTATTGCTCTTTTATTTCAACAGAGGGTGGCCCTAAGTCAGCCCTACACTAGAAAAGACAAATTTAAAAACTAACAGACACAAGTATTTTCTCACACACATACCACTCCCTCATCCACCAGGCTAACCTGGGGATGTGCTTCCCCCAGATGATGCTGTGTGGAAGAACAGAGTTGAAAGCATGGAGTGGATAGCTGCATGTGAGAACTCCCAAATTATAACAGCATCTAAGGGAAAGCATGAAAGGTGTAACAAGCTTCAAGCTCAGTGATCCAGACTTTATAGAATGTCAAAAATTCTCTTTCAAGTAACCTATAGCATCTCCACTTGAAAAAGCAGATGTAGTTCATATGACACATGGCACATATGATTACACCAGAGGCCAGAGGTCAGGTACTGAAAAGTACTCACTAAAAGCACTTTTTTTCAAGTGGTATCTATCATGTGAAACAGTTTTCCTTATTCAGATATGTCTGCAGACACATTACCTCTTCCACGGCCTGGCCTAACTCCCATTTGCTGAACTTCTCAGCTTGTTCTTCCTCTAAAAATTTCTTAACTGGAAAATTGTCTTGGATAGAGCAATAAAAAAAGATTTCCAGCTGTACAAAGGGTTTCTAAAAGAAGATTAAACAGGCCCTGGATCTTGAAGAGTTTTGTAGCTTCCTGTAGTCTGTCTTCCTCTCCAAGATTTCTCAGTACATGGGAATGTTCTGTCAAGCATTAATCTGCTCTATGATGGACATTTTCTCAGGCCATTCTGGCCATGTTCCAATTTCTACTAAGGATGGATGCTGAAAGTTCCCACCCCCTTCTTAGCTTCTATTTTCAAAAGATAATTAGGCATTGCTAGGTAGAGCCAGATTAAATTAAAAGAAAAAGCAATAGAAGAATCACAACACAGAACTAGCATCAGTTTTTCAGATCTCAGCTTCCAACTATGCACTGAAATAAACTCATGATTTTTAACTTGCCCAGCAAGCCACATTGTGACAACCAAAGCCCAGTTTCTAGAATTCTTTTGGAAGTGCCATCTACAGCTTTTTGTGCCTTTAGAAAATCTTTCTTTTAATTCCATTTGTATGTCTGCACATATAGATGTATATATATGGTGTTTATATAGACAAATCACAAGGTTTTTAAATTCATAGTTGTACTGTACAATAAAACTAAGATCATAAATCAGAGTCAATGACCAGCACTAATAATTTGCTATCAGACATTATGTATCTTCATTGTTCTGGTGCCAGGATGTTAGTTGTCTTATTTTAGCCAGCAAGCAGCAAATGTAATGACTGATAACCAAATACACTGGAGGCACAGATTACACACACATGAATTTAAAATAATAAAGCAGAAAAAAAGATGAGGAGAGAGCTGTCTGGAGAGATTACCCCACAATTCCTCAGCACATTTGTTTCCTGGATGGTAATAGGAAAATACTAGGTTTTGATAATTTAAATACCTAATTTATTTATTAAATTTTCAATGGTCAGGTAAACATGTGAGTGTTGTCTGTGGTTGCTTTTCTCCCTTTACCTAGTGAGTCTTTTCCATGGGGGAAAAAAATACATGAAAGAACTGTTCGTTATAAGACTTTTAGTTCATGGTTGAGAAGTAGCACTTGTTTCTATTTCACATAGAAGAGCAAGTTTTCCAGTAACCAGCCAGATTCCTGGGGCTGCTGGAGATAAGACATGGAAGCCACAAGAAATACAATTTCATATTAAAAAGAAGAGTGCCTGGTGCTCTAAAACTCTCTTGTCTAAAATCACTGATTTACACAGTACTTAAGCCTTTGATTCACTCACACAGTTCTCTCTCTCATTTTTATATGCTACTAAGGACATGGATTTTGAAATCACTGTATAATCTTGATTTGTTTCCCAGCAGGAAAGGAATAAAGCAGCCAGCAGACAAATGCAACTTTGGCTCAACAGAAAATCTGTCTTTGCCAGCTCCCAAGGGGGTTTTGTTCTTCCTATAATATCCATCATCCTCCCTTTCTTTTTCTGTTCTTGACAGAGTAGTTTGGCTAATTTGAAGATAGAGTTAAATGTAATTAACTGGCCCCCTAACAACTGCATGCCAATTTAATTGGTAAGATTCCCTGTAGGGAAAGTATTTAATTAGAATGACTGAATCCCTGTGAGGAAGTCACTGTCACTGACAAACCAAAAACACTTTGCTCAGCACTTGTGTAGTTTGGGTTTTGCATTCTTCCTTATTTAAAATGTTCTTCATTCCTTCAGAGATGACAGCAAGTCATCCTCCTGTCCTGCAACCCTCAAACTCCCCTGCGCTTTAAGCACTGGAGTGTCTGGGTACATATTCTCAACAGTGGTAGGACTCAGAAAGGAGAGTGGACTGTCCAGACAACCACAAGCTGAATGCCCAGCTTGAACCAGGCTCAGCTAAAACTTTAAGAGAGAAATGTAAGAAATATCTGATTGCAATTGTGGGTATTCCATCCTGCTGAAAACTCTGCCATGTGTACTACTACTACTGAGTCCCATATTTCAAGGGGGCTTTTAATGCTGGACAACTAAGAGGTGAAATAGAGGCATCACTTAAGCAGCATTCACATATCATATTCTGAAGAAATACTTTAATACAGTTTTAACCCTATCTTCTGCATTGGCTTACAGTAGTCATGGGTTTGCCTGAATGTTCTCAGTGCCACATTTTAATATTATGTGTATTTCTGTACACACACCCATCAGCCAAAAAACAAGTCCACAGCATTCTTGAATTCATTATCACAGTGAGCACAGAGACTCCCAGGCATAAGGAAAGTATTATGAAAGAAGCCCACAAGCACATGTACTAGGGCACATGATGTGGTAAGATATTAGATTTCCTTTTCTCCTCCCACTGCTTTTCAGTAAAGCTCTTCTTCAAACTCTAGATAAAAACCCAAACAGCAGGACTGGAGAACACATGCTGGGATAACCAGAACCTATCAGGGCAAAGAGCAGACTGAAATGCTGCCACTCCTTTTGTCCCATGGGGCCAGAGATACCTTCACACTCTGAAGAGGACTCAGACCCCTGCTGTTGTTATGACAGAGATCAACAAAACCTCTTAAAGGTGAGGTCCTCCTCTGCAAGGCATCATCTTTGCAGACTGCAAGAATTGCTACCCTAGAAACTGCATAACTGATGGAGCATTGCTGTGAGCTCTAAAAGTCACATTCCAATCAGCAGAACTAGAAATAGACACTACCTCCCCCAGTTCTCACTCCAAAGGCCAAATGTCTGTACCAGGAGGATTTTTGAAGTTGCTTATTCAGCTATAAGCAACAGAAAGACCTAGAGCTTTTTACTGTGTAGAGAGCTTTGATGTTCCAAAATGCTGCAGTAATACCAGGAATATGAATAGAAAAGGAGGCTGTGGGGACTCTTTTCCCCTTATGTAAAAATTTATCTGATTCATCGAGGAAGAAATTGGACACCCCTCAAAACCCCTGTAGAGAGAGAAAGTAATTATAAAACTAAGGATGCAGTGTGTGCACTCTGCTGACTATGACACAGTATTACTAGGGAAGAGTACACATTATTAAAAAATAGATCAGACTCAGAGCCATATGTGCTAGCAACACACAGACATTGTTAGTGACTGTGTCTGTGTAACTACAGCAGCTAGATTCTGCAATCTTTACTTAGGAAAGACATTTTTTCATGCTGTCATCCCCAGACACCATTTTGGCTCAAGCAGGGGACAGAAGAAAGTTGTTCATGTACAAACAAACACAGCTGAGATTTCTCCCAGCCCGTGTGTTCAAGCATTAGGTGGCAACACCAAGCCCATATATTAGTGAGGGATGAAGCAGCAGAACGCACAGGCTGGTTTTAAACAGGTTTCCACAGTGGACTCTGCCTAGATTCCACTAAAGTTTGAGCCATGTGACACCAATTTGTGCATTAAGGAGTAACAACCCCATCTTACTGGAAGAACTCCTGGTCTGACATAGCACTGCTGTGCAAGAGGTGGTTGAGCCCTGCTTGTGCAGCATCACTGGAGCAGTTCATGTCTCCATCCTTGCCCTGCTTGGAGGCACTGAGCCGGAAGAGGCTGGAGCAGCGCAGGGCAAGTTCCAAAGCATCCAGCCAGCATCGGCCTGTGAAAACAAAAGGAGTTATTTCAACATAGCAGAGTCAGTTACACACTCATGCATTGCTTCTCAAAAGCTTCTTGCCTGGGAGTAATGCTCATTATCATTACAATTCAGGAAGTCACTGTGTAGAATATATTTTACATATATATATATAATCTCTAGGTTATCTGGCCAGGAATGGTGTGTTTTAGTGGCTGCATGAGCAATATATCTACATGGGTGATACAGTGAGAAGCTCACCCCAAACCCCTCTTCCCTAATAACATCCCCTTCTAATCCCCCACAACTTGTTCCTATCCCATTGCCCCTTTCTGATTCAGTCTGAGATGCAGGGAATCTGTGCAGGTACGGTGCTTCCACACACCCAGCATCTCATGTCTGCAAGTAATAAGCTCCCCAAAACACATTCACCAGCCACTTGGCATCCCCATCTCACACACTTCCCAATGGCAGGGGGATACAGGGCACTGAGCTGCATGGGAGAGGTCCCTGCTTCCTCTGGGATTGCTGAACCACAGCCTGCTCAGGGGTCCCATGCTGGCTGCAGTGCTGCAGTAACCACCATTCCAGTCAAGATCCAGGATGGTCAACATGTCACACAGTGATTGAAACTAAAATTTCCAGGCTGTTCATTTTCCCTCTTTCTCCGCATTTTTTTTTTTTTTCCATTCTTTCTTTCTGCCTGGTCTGTTAGATAATCTGGGTGGGGCATCATATTTTCTTATCTTGCCATAAAAAAATCATTACCTGAAGGGTCCATTTTGCATAAATTATAAGCATGGCACAGAGCCAAGACAAACTGCAGCTCCAGTGCACAGCCACACTGGATTTCCTTATGGCTTGCACAGGTCCAGACAGCAAATGAAAAGTACAGGAATCCAAGCTGACCCTTGGCTCCTTTTGCAATGATCCATACAAGGCTACAAAGCTGTGTGTTAAAACCAAAACACCACAGTGCTGGAGCTGTTGAACTCCTGGAAACACCTGAAAATAGTCTGCTTCTGTAGTGTAGTCATTAATGAGGCCAGGGCACCTGCAAATTAGCTGAACATTCGAGAATTGAAGTATCAAGGGAGTTATCCTCTAATTTCAAGCTTGTAAAACACAGCTCTTCATTACATTTCTCAGAATATATTTCACAATAATTAGAAGTGTGACTGAGAGACAATGAAGGAAACAAAGGATTTTGCTCTAGCAATGGCAAGTGCTGCAAACAGGGTTTCCCTGTACTGCATTCATTCCTGGTCTCATTTGGCAAATTTTCCATTAGATTCTTTTCTATCACACAGCATCATGCACATGCATAAATCTCACTGGGATCCTGCTGCTCTCCTGGGCAGAATTCCCATCAACTTCAACATCATCAAAATTTGGCTCTGTAAGACTAATGAGAGTTTAAAAAAAAAAATCCAGAATGTGTATATAAAGAAATGTATAAATTTGAGTGGTTTTCAGTGCTTGCTTTGATACGAGGCTGTAACCAGTAAAATAAGACCTCCAATATTTGAGGAATTATACTTGAACATTTAGCCAAAAACGCTGCAGAGCCCTAGTCATTTATTCTAATTTTATTCAATAAATTCCATCAGCATCAGCTTATGATTTAATAATAACATCACAAATAATGGTTAATAAAAGATTAGAGAGGTTGAATGCTGTTGGAATTGATTTCACACTATTTTGTATTTAACAAATATTCTTGCATTAAGGCTTTACAGGCAGAGATTTATTCCCTTCTCACTATGTGGAGGATTTGCATGGATAACCCATTTGAGTTAATGGCAGCACTGAGCACAAATCCACCTCCTCCTACATATCCTTTCTCCCCCAAACCCACCACTATGCAAATCTATTTCAGGCTGTTCCACACAAGGGAGCACACTGCTGCTCAGGCTCCCTGCCTTGACTCTCCTCTGCCTTTAAATTTGCTTTTTTTTCCCAGCTCCACAGAGTGAGAACCATGTGATTTGACATTTGGAAATGCTGCATATGCCAAGATATTTTTGTATTAACTAGGCTGTGAAAATCAGGTGCTTTGACAGGTGGTTGATTTGTAGCAGCATGAGCCCTTTGAGGCAGCCACCTAGGTCATCTCCTCTGTGCTCTGCAGCTCTCATGTACAGTCATTATCCTATCCTATGATGAATTTGGGGTTCACCACATCACCAGGGGAAATTTCTGTACAATATGTCTAGGGTTTCCATCTCTCCAGATAACTCCCTGAGAGGTGTTATGAGAAACCTGAATCTGTTCTGAAGCCTTATTCAAAGAGCTTGAATTTTAAAAACCCAAAATGTTAAATATTCATTTTAATAGTCCCAGGCAGATATACAAAGCTTTAGAAGAACTTGCTGTGCATCAGCAGTCAGCATTCCTTGTGCCCTGCAGCAAACAGAAATGGCATCAGTGCACACCCTTGTTTTCATTTCTAACAGAAACTGAACTGAAGGGATGAAGAGCAGCCCCAAGCTCAGAAATGGGTCTTCAGCCATCAGGTGGTGCTGTGAATCCAAACATATGTCACTAACCCACATGTGAAATATGGACTTAACTCTGCAAATGAAAAGGTTACATTCTCTGCAAGTCAATGGTGTGTTAATTGCAGTATAAACCCATAAAATTATATTCTCTCAATTACAGAGATTGCAAACAAGATAAACCTGTTTCCTTGCCAAAGGCCTCTGTGAAATGTTTTTACATCTGAGTGACCTTTCTATTGAGCTGTGTTCTTCTGGATTGTGAAGATGACACAAAACTGCTAGCATTTGGATTACTTAATTCCTTACCTGACAAGTCTACTCACCTCCTCAGGAAGGGGAGAAATGAATGTGGTCACATAATTAAAGGCTGCCACCTACAGTCATGGTACTGCATGAAGGCTTCATGGCTACCTCAATTCTCACATGCTCTAATTTTGAGTGGGTGACTCAAATAGGGTTTTTTGTATCCAGGGTAATTAGATCAGAAAAGAATGTAAGATGTGGGTTCCTTCAGAGAGAAATGGCAGCCCAAATGGGTGCATATGAAGGAAACAAAAAAAACCCCAAAAAACAAACAAAAAAAAAAGTTACAATAATATTCTTTTAGGTTTGGAACTATAAAAAACTGCAATCAATTATCAGTTATAATTTTTCACAGACTGTGGCTTAAACTGAGCATATGTTTAAATCCTAAAGAAAAGCCCAAAAGCATATTGTCAGCTTGTGGCAGAATCTCCCCACAAGCTTTTAAGCTCTTCTCAAATCAAATAATAGAGAAACAGACAATTGTTTACCTTGGAAAATACCTCTAAGATCATCAAGTCCAACTGTTAAGTCAGCACTGCCAATCCACCATTAAACCATGTCCCAAAGTGCCACATCTGCATTTTTTTAAACACCTGCAGGGATGGTGACTCAGCCACTTCCCTGGGCAGCCTGCTCCAGTGCTCATCCAGCAAGCAGGTCACCTTGTCATAGGAGATCAGGTTGGTGAAGCAGGACCTGCTTTCCCCAAACCCAGGCTGGCTGGTCCTCCTCCCTTGATTATCCTGTACATGCTTTGAGGTGCAAACAGGAATCACTGTGGCTCCTTGCAGGACACTTTGTGGGTCAGCAGGGCACTGCTGGCACCATGAAGAAACCTGGAAGTTGCAAGGCTGAATAGCAGCAGGCATGTGCTTGCACCAACCCTTTTTTTTTTTTTTTTTTTTTTTTTCACAGACAAAAGGAACTACTAAACCCAAGAAACAAAAATAATTTCTTCTCTCTCTTGGAAAAAAAAAAGAATAACCAAAACAACAGAAGGTGCTTATGCTAACCCAGGTTCTGTTCAAAGAGAAACTTCAGTCTGTCCAAGTCTTTGAAGAGATCTAAAATTACAAAAATATCTCACAAGACAAAAACAGGCAACACTGAAAACAGAAAGCTATTCAGTTTTGAAATGCTTTGCACTCACCTAGAACAACTTATAATCTGATGTGCCATTTTGCAGCAGCTGGTCATAGAGGACACAGCCAATGTTCTCTCAGCACTCACCAGGAAGAAAAATCTGCTCTAGATGGAATCACACCATTTCACACAGATACATCAGTCTGGGACTATACTTCTTTTCCACTGCATTCCTGTAGCTACAGAACACCTGGGATGAATCTCTTGCCAATTAAGACTTCAAAGGCTCACACTGAGCAACCACACATTCCTCCAGAGAGGCATCACTAAGGGAATATTATTCTTCCTGAATTATTAAAGTCCTCCAGCTTTGGCCTCATGCCTCACACTTACAAGATAGATGCTTTTAAAAATCAACCTGAAGTAGACTGTCACCTGGAAACGATGAATTCTTGCTCAAGTGCACACAAATCAGGAGTGGTGAGGAAGAGGCTGATTTGGTTCAGTCAGTGAACATTAAGGTCATTGTGTTCAGCTGACTGCTTGTTTTGCTGTGCCACTTGGGTGCCTGCCTGCATGATTTCTTGCACTTTGGCTGTCAAGATGCAAGGATGTGAGCTCTCAATTAGCTGCAGGTGCAATTTATGCAGTGAACTTAATGAAATCTTGTTACAAAAGCCTGGATTTTAAACCACTGTGAAAGGTCTAAGGAATATGAATCACAGACATAAAGCTAAAAAGATACTGTATTTTTTCCAGAGCTGCCAAGACCCAGAGATGTATTTCATTGTTAACTTGGTTTCAGATTGCAATCTTCCTTGTGGTTCTTTGCTTCTGTGCGTGACCCTTATTTCAATAACCTAATTTCCTCCCCAGATGAGAGCATCAGTTTGGGCCAGATGCCTAGAAAAGAAACCACAACACTGTAAGCCAGACCATCAGGATTTCCACACAACTGCATCCACATCAGGCAATGGAGGCAACCCAAAGCACACCTGAAGGAGAGGGCAGACATAAGGAATAAAATGTAAATGTGGTTTACAATTCCACTGTTAAGATTTTAACCCTTGGTAATCTGCCACTTTGAATTCCATTAGGAGGAATAAACCCTGTGGCAGCAGTGCCCATGGCAAAGTGGAGATCCTCACAGTGACATATAGGCAGGTGACTTAAAATGCTTAGGATGCACCAGTTAGAGCTCAGGGGCAGCTCCAGAATGGTCTGGGCAGGAAGCTTGGGAAGGATTTAACCTATTAATTTTAAGTAACTTCTCAACATAAATCTGAAATGCATGCAGAGTCACTGTTTTGGAAAAAGCAGTCTTCTTTGAAACTGCTAAGAAAGAAGAAAAGACGCTGCACTTGTACAGGTTGAGCCCTGTAGGCTGACATGACCTTCCCAGAGGCTGATATTTAAAACACACCCAAAAGCAGACTGCTGCTCTGGTCTGTGAATGTGAAATCTGCTCCAGCTGGGCAGTGGTTCTGCAGATCATTCAGAAGTCAGGGTCTTAAATCCTACCAACAGCCTGTCACAGATGGCACAGCAGAGGGGCAAAGGGGATTCTGAAATGCTGAGAGAAAAAGTAGGCCATGTAGCTGCTGATCATGATATAGTTGCCTGGATGGCTGAACTGTACATCTAACATATGCTGCAACTCAAGGTTCCCCAGCAAGTCAGAGCCCTCCACGAGTTAGTAATATTTGCCAAATGCTTTGCTGTTCATTTTCCACTGCTAACATGGGAGACTGTGTTAAGAAGAACACAGCCAGGACACCTACTCAGAGATGCTGTAGATTCACACAGTATTGCACTACAGGGGGAGATGTGAACACACTGTAAATACAAACAAGGGCCCAGATCCCACCTGCCTCATTTGTCTCAGCTGGTTTAGCTAATTTTATCTCAATCTTCTGTCTCTCTTGTATCCTCTAGGTTTGTCCAGTGTGTTAAAGAAATGAAACAAACTCAGGCAAAACCTTTTGGAGATGCCTCTTTACACCAAGTGAAGCAATGCACCAGCCTAAAACCATTTCAGTCCTGTCTTCTGAGTTTAAAATGAAACTGTATGAATTGCAAAGAACAAGCCTTAATTTCCTGCAGTTTATACAGAATTCTTTAAATGTAGCAGTTTCTGCTCCTTGTGCCTTTGTCTGCATATGTTTTACATGACCTGCTGACATTATTACTGTCTCCAAGTCACTCATCAAGTATGACACTCATGTGTTTTTGTGGCCATTTGTGGGGACATGTTTGGGAGGAAGCTGTTCTTCCCTCTTGTCTGGAGATTCACATCCTGCTCTTCCCACACAAAGTATATGGGCCACTTTCCACAGCTCCCTGACCTCAGATGTGAAGCCAAATACTCTTTTTCAGCTGAAAATTACACCATTTTTCATGCTAATATTTCTGGTGCAGTTCAGTATCGATTTTTTGGTGAAGTCCACTGCTAAATGGACAGACCCAAAGCTTCAGCTTTCATGATCACCTCATCAGACTCAGAATCTACCACATATAATGTGGGTGTCCCAAACCTGTGCAGGTGGCTCTAGGGCACTGCTGGTGCTGTTCAAGAGCTTCTATTTTGTATTGAACCAAAGGCCCTAGTTGCTTTATACATACACATTTAGGATATTTGATTGAGAGGCACCTCAGTTCCTCCTCCTTGAGCACATTAGCTTTCCATCTAACATTAGGACCCTACTGGAGAGAAGCAGCAAAGTAAAGGAAAATCACACTAGACCAAAAGTAACTCTTTCTTGATCTGTCTGGCCTCTGCATGCTTCCCAAGAATCTTGGCCAGCATCTCACCTTTCAAAATGTATTCCAACTCACTATTTTAAATTCTTTTAACACAGAGCACAGTGTTCTGCATGTCCAACAAGTTAATTTCTGTGATGCCAAAGCCTTGGAGAGTGTCTGGCATGAGCAGAATCTTCTTTGGCTCCCTGGTGAGCACAAGGAGGCACAGCAACAGTGTCTCTAACTTGGTCTCTGCCCAGCCAGAGCTGCCAGGGACTTTCAGAGCCCATGTGAAATGGCCAGCATGGCCTGAGAGTGCCAGGGCAACACAGGGTGAAAATCATCTTTGTAGCCACCATGGTCTTCAGTGGCTGCTGCACCAGGGAGACCACTGACAGGAGCAATGTGGAGTGAGAACTGTGTGCCTTTGTTAAGAAAGGCTTGCTACTAACAGTGCCTACTCCCAGCCAGTCCCAAATTCACACCTAGTGGAATTTACAAATACTCTAGGTCTGGTCGGGTTCAAGAAGAGCTTGCACAATCCAGATACTGGAATTGGTCAGTTTATTGAAGCAATAGCACAAGAAGATTCAGGATTGCTGAATGCACTACCTACAGCATATTAATATATGCAGTAATTCACTAACTAGAGGGTCCTAATATATGTAGTAAATTCATGAACTAGAGGGTTCTAATATATGTAGTAAATCCACTGTCAATATACATAGTAAATGAGTGCCCACAAGGACAGCTCTGTGCATGAGGATCTCTTTCCAAGGCTTAGAACAGCATTTGTTTGAGCTGTTCTAGCAGATGAACATACTCCTGCATAGCCTTTATGGCATCTGGATTGCTGGCGAGGTGCTGGAAGAGGTTGGGTGCTGGGGTCCTGTTTCCTCAGCTCCTCCTCAGAGTGGTGGACGAAACACAGCATGTCCTCCCCCAGCTGCTCCCTCGTGCAGGTGCACAGCAGCTCCACATGGACACAGCAGTTCCTCTGGAGCACCCCTGAAGCATCCAGCTCCAGGTGGAAGGCATGTCCTGGAGGGGGACTCAGTGGTACAAGCACATGGTACACAAGGTCTTGTGCATGGGGACTCCAGCCTTCAAAGGCGTTGCCCACTCTGATGGCTTGTTGTTGCACCGGGTAGAAGCTGTTGGACAAGCCTAGTCCAAAGATGTGTGTGAGTCTGTCCATCAGGTCCGTTATGATGGAGCAACCTTTATCCAGGTTCAGAATAGGCAACTATATGCGCTCCTCTAAAAGGCTTCCAAGGTTCCTTTGGACATTGTGGCCATCGTCATCTTCATTTGCATCATGTTTGTCCTCTTCATTTCCAGCAGCATTGCTTTCCTCTCCCTTCTCATCGATGCTTACTTCTTCCTTTGGATCATCACAGCCTTCTTTTGCTTCATTTCCAGCATTGCTTTCTGCCTTTGCATCCACATTGCTGACTTCTTCATTTCTGCCCTTGTTGTCGTCTTCCACATTTGCATCGTCGCTTTCTATATCTTTCTTTGCAACCACGTGTCCCTCTTCTTCCTCCTCTGCCAAGTCGCTGCTGGATCGCTCCTCCTGGATCACGCCGGATTTTGCGGAGTCCAAACCACAGCGCCAAGAGAAGGACAAGGATTCCTGTCACAGCCCAGAATTGCCACATGGGCTGGGCTCCCCTGGCCACAGCACTGTGCTCCAGGTTCTTCTGCTCCAGCTCCTGAATCAGCTGAACCATCTGCTGGTCCAGATACTCGGCGCGCTGCTGCATGCGCTCCCGTGTGGCCTCATCCAGCCCGTCCCCGGCTGGCTGCAGGTACTGGAGGAGATCTTGCACAAGCACGAGAAGGAACGTAGTGGCAAACATGGCCTGAGAAGCTGAGTAGGAGTTGAGTGGGGCGCTGATAGGGGAAGTGGGGACAGGAGTGCCAGGGGTCTATCTGTAGGCAGGAAGGAGGGGCCCAGGCAGCAGTGGCTGCCAAAGGCAGTCCCACAAGGATTGGCCTCTGGCTGCCCGCTGAGAGGCGGCTCCCGGTGTTCCTGCTGTAGCTCCCACCCAGCACTCAGCACAGCCTCCTGTGTGCTGCACACTCGCCGCTCGCCAAGGCTGCACTGTAGCAGGGTCACCTGTTGCTGGGCTGAGAGCTGCCCCATTGTGATGCCACAGCCGCCATGTGCACCCCAGCCAGGCCAGCCTCACCTTCCATCTCTACTCAGCTCATGACTCACAATGGCCCCGGGCAACCAAACGCCTGACACGCAGAGCCACGGGTCATCATGGATCCCTGGGGTTCCTTGACAAAACAGGCAGAGCCCCCCAAACCCTTTCCAATCTGAACTTGGTTCACATGACCCATAAATGCTTTGTTCCTGGAAATCTCCTGCAGTGAGACGGAACCAGTTCCCAGAGCACATAATAATTCACTGGGCAGAAAACTTCCCACAGGCATTTCAACACTGAAAATTCTCACATGCCAGCCATGGTCCCTTTTGTGATCTTCCATCACATGTCGTACGACCCAGACAGAGAGATCACAGCTAGAAAAGTCTTAGCTCTGATGATCTCTTGGGAGCTATTGCTCCCTTAGGATCCTTTATGGCCAAGGTTAGTTAGAACAAATCTAAAGCTTCTCTACTCCATGTAACTGGCCTATGGCAGACACTGTAAAAAGAGGGAGTAGAAGCCCAGCCACAGGTCTCTTTCGAAGGCTGCCTCTAAGGTTTAATCATTAATAATTAAATTAGTGGAAAGGCAAGCGCACAGGTGTCTATGGAAATCATATTTTATAAAATCTGGATTGACAGATGGTTGTTGAAGTGATCTGGTTGCCGAAGAAATCTGTGGGATTCTTCTGTATATCTGTTCTGTGGCCTTTGTGTATAACTAAGGTTTGAAATGTCTCTAATTTAGCAGCTCTACCATACAGTCTATTTTTCCCACAAGAGATTACTGCATCAATCTATCTCTTTCTAGGCAGGTGATGTTTGGAGCCAGGTTAGAATTCTGTATTCCTTTACATAAATAAGCTACAAAAGCATCATATTTTGTGAAATAGATGTATTTCTATGGGTCTGTATAAGTTCTGCTTATTTTCATATAATTTCACTACACTGACATCTGTGAGCAGGCTTCAGTGTCAAGATGGTGTTCCTCACCATGAACTGTCCTGTTTTCACTTCAGGAGGAAAATAGCACAGAAGTCTGCAATGAAGGAAGGCTTCCTCTTATTATAAGTGTCATGTCAAAGGTGCATTTGCATTGTCTTATTTCCATCCCTTAGGAAAATGTAAAACCTAATCACTGAACCAGAGGGACACTACTTTCAAAGTCCATTTCTCTCAATAAAAAGTCCTTATGTTCCCTAAAGTTACTCTAGATGAGACCCAAAGGAGCATATGGGATAGATTAACCCCCTTGGTGGGGTAGGTGAAAAATATCCGGAAAATGAACAGCCTGGGTTAATTTGCTATAAAAAAAAAAATAGAGTAGTCTGAAGGTCAAGTGGAATGAAAACATGGTTTTAATCTTCTTAACTACTTATAAATCACTGATATTTTAGGTCTGCTGAAGTAAATTACAGAGATTTTCACATAGCAAGCTGGCATGTCTGTTATATTCTGACCTAAATTTACCTTCCATAACTTTGCAAATTCCCTAAACAGTATTTTGCATTTGGAGTCAACAGCATCTGGGCCTGCTATATTGCAAACCACAGCAGAAATAGTTCACAGCAAAATTCAGGTGGGTGAAATATTACCACACCATTCTCCTTCAACAGATCCCTCCCTAGAGTAAGATATAGGCAGATAAGACAATGAAGTCTCTGCTGAACTGAGGACACAGAGCCCTTTTCATATCAGTTTTGGGACCAACCCCTTCCATCCTTTTAGTTTATACTGACTTAGTGGTTTTCCCCAATTAGAAGCCTAAATCCTTCTTCCATACACATGGCCAGAGAGGTGGCTGTTCAATGTGCCAGAAGCCTGCTTGACCTACTCTGACCATTGCTAAGAGCAGTATTTCAAGCTGGGTGAGCCATCATTTTTTCCTTTATACACTTTTAACAACCTACTTTCTTAAGTGGCAGAAACTATGATATCTGGAGAAAGCAAACAAAACCCCAAACTTACCATCTGATTCGGAGGCTGCTCTGAAAATCAAGTAGCTGCTGGGAAGAGGCTGAGTGATCGAACCGACATTTTCTCCCTTTGGTCCCTGGAAATGCACACAGACAGAAAAATGTAAAGCATGGAAGCTGCAATAGACTGTTCTAGAAATGTCTTTCCACCCTTCCCAGGCAGAGAGTGCATGTTTGTGATAGAAAGAAGGCAGGAGCAGATGGAGTAATTTGGAGAGACTCATTAGTAATCATGATATTGCTGCAGCAGCTCCAAGGCAGTAATGAGCTCCTATGAAAATGGGGCTTGGTCTAACCTATGCTCAGCCCAAACCTGCTACGTTTATTCTGATATATAGGAATGGAAAGATCTTATTGCTGTCACTTGGGACAAAATCATCAAATCTTTGTGCAACACCAGAAGGAATTGCTCCATGAGGTGCACATGGAGTCTGCCTGCAGCCAAATACACTCAGTGAAACACCCTTCACACACCACCACAGAAGCAGCAGAGAAGCAACAGCAGCTCTCCTGGAAGTAAACAAAGGGGAAACTCCACCCTGAGTCTGTGGGAAAGGTGAAGAAGGGAAAACCAAAGGTCCCCCAACATGAGCACATTCCACTGGGTTGCAGTCCTTCACCTTTAAATCTAGAGAACCCTTGTGCTCTGGTGCCAGGGGTGACAGCCACTTCAGGCTTTGCTCATTTTATGCTGCCTTTAGTTTAGAAGCTGTGGGGGAAAAAAAAGAAAAAGAAAAAGTGTCTTGTAAGCATCCTGCCGCCATGCTTTCAGCATGACCCTCCAGAAATGATGCCCAGGGAAGATAAGTCCATCCTGGATGAGACACTTCTTTGAGCAGAACCACAGGCTCCCTCCTTGATCTCCTCCCTGCTTCCTCCTCTTCTGAACTGCAGAAGATGCTAAGAAAAAGCAGCTCCTGTATGCAGTGAATACAGCTTCATACTCTTCATGGTATGGACTTTGTACCATAACCTGATAGAAATAAATAGAACTCCCTCCTCCTGTCTTCCAGCCTACTCCAGCTCCCTCTCTTCCTCACTTTGTAACAAATAAAAGCAGATCCTTTTTCAAATGTGCAGACATTATGTCAGAAATAAAAACAGGGCACAAACCATCACCAATACTCGTGTGACCACTACGTCACCTGCAGGGGGGAGCAAGAGATTTTCTCCAGGATGCTCCAACACAGATTTCCTTGACTTTCTAGAGAATACCACACAATGCTGAAAGTCTGCAGGCAGATTTTTGCAGTTTGACTATTACTCTCCTCCCTTCCACAGGCCTTTATAGTACCCAACCATACTCCTTGAAAGAAGGATTTCTCCCTCCCAGTTGTTAAATATGGAGCTCTAACTGCTACTGAAAACTGCTCTTGTACACAAGTGCCTTACAGTTAAATAGTGGTTTTAGCTGGATTTTTGTTGCTAAATTATATTCAGAAAACCAAAATTTGGACAGAATTTAAAATAGGAAAAGCATCAAGCTGTATCTGAATGTAAGAAGATGAAGTGTTGAGAAGACAACAGTCTCCAGTCAAGCTTTCTGCCTTCACATCTGTGGGATTCCTCTTCTGCCAGGAGAAACTGGGATCCTTCTTACTTTCCTTTTCCCCTCCCTTGTCCCATGAGAGGTTCACTGTTTAAAAATTAAGACTGTTTAAAGGCTTAATAGTCAGGACTGGCAAAGTTGAGATTTGATTTGTAAACCAGAGCAGAGCAGCTTAAGACATTACTGGTGACATTAATGCAATCAGGCATCATTCCCCGTGGCATTTTTCCTTTCAGTTGCTTGCAGCTGAGCAGGCTGTTGGAGAACTATTGATAACACCATTACTTGTGGTTTTAGTGCAGAGGTGAATATTTGCTGTGTTTGAGGACAAACCCCACAACTTAACAGTACAGATACACAGAAACAGCATTAAAAAAAAAAAAAAAAGGTGGGAGGGTAGATGGGAAGGAAGGGATAACAGAAGATTCAAACAGGCATTTAGGCATGTTGATTAACTCAAAAAGCAGCCATGTCACTCTGTCAAGGAAATATATCAATAGTAAGACATGTTCATGCATGGAGGGGGCCATCTCCAGCAGAAAAAAAAGAGAGGAGACCATAAAAATAAAATAAGCATCTGCAGATTAAATGTTCTGTATTTGCCCAGTACAGACAATGATGCTTTTTATCTCCTAGTCTTTGAGCACCATTTCAATGACCATCTCTCACTAAAAGTGTTGTCCCAGCTGCAGCCTCTGTGCAGAACAGGTAAGAAAGTACAACCTTCAGATCATTCCTAGCTTTACATCTAATTTGAGGCTCAAAAGGCATTATGAAACAGGGGGTGGTTGGGCTTTGAAAAATAGAAAGGACTGACAGTTTTGGATAGTATGACAAGGCATCTCAGAGAGTCATAAAACAATGTTTTGAAAAGGGGAGAAAAATCTCCTTAACAGTACTGTGGATAACCACAAGAATGAAGATGAAACTGTTGTGTTCTGGAATGGAATAACAACTAGAAAAGCAGCAGTGCAAGACCATTAATAGAACTTTTTCTTTAAAGGAATGGCTCAAATTCTTACAAATCAGGAAAATTCTAATTACACATTTTCCCAGATGCAGTGGGTCTGTCCCCAGCTTACTTACTGCCCTAAATACATGTCAGAATGGGCTGCAGATAATGAAAGCCTTCCCCACACCATGGTGCTCAGCCAGCTTCTGAGCAAGCTTGAAGGGAAATACAGCCTATCCCAGGACACTTTTTGGGACAGGAAGGCAAACCCTGCCAGCTGATAGCCCTACAGTCCCTCTGGGAAGCAAGAGGACAGACACCCACACCCTCACATGAATTACTAGGTTGGCATTCCCCAGTCTCCTGCAGCCACCTTGACAAAATGTCTCTTCCCAGGAGCAGTGTGAGATGACACTGCCTTCACACATTGGGCAAAGTGCCTCTGCAGCAGCACTTGGAATATGTGGGGAAGCTTTTCTTACTGCTGCTTGCACTGCTGCCTGATTTTGGGGTGTTGTAAGTTTTGGTCTTGGGTTTACAAAGGCCTGGATGGAACAAATAGATAAAAGGTCCAATCCATGGGCACTGCAAAGGAGTTTCAGGCTGAAACTATCAAAAAGTCAGAGAAGCAGTGTAGAAAAAAGAACTCTTTCCCTCAGCAATGTGCTTCTAAGGTAGCTCTAGACCCCAGACAGCTTTATAGGAAAAGCAGTGCCCTGGTGCATATATTTAGCTTTCAACTATAAGCCATTGGCCTTATGTCTTACTTTGAAAGGTGCCCCAAAATCTCACCCTGTTCTAACTGAAGTTAAATGTCTGCACATCAAATTTATTTGGCTGGTACTACCATAAAAGCCTTTGGCACTGCCTGAGCCAGACATGTGTTCCAGGGCTGAACCCCAGAGTTAGCTCCAAACATCTGCTGGGCAGCCAGGCCAATGTGTACAAAGGGTATTTAGTAATTACCCTGAATAAACTGCAAATCCACTGATGAGAGTTAAAGCTGGACCATCAACTCTAGTATGGATAATCCCTGAAAATTTCACAAGCCATTCTGGCCAAGAGTGAAAGGTGTTCATCCAGATCTTATTTCTGTTGTGATGGACAGTAACTTGGGCACTTTCCTTAAGCTCAGGTGAATGTATATTTCATGGGAAACAGACTTTCTTTGCACAGTTATACACAACCAATGTAGATCAGTCAATTCTGCTCCAGTTGCCTTAAAAAGAGGCTGTGAAATGACATAAAATAAAACAGTATTTTTAGCAGCTTCAGCCTTAAACTGTTGACAGAGTGCAGACAGCCTCTTTGACATCAAGCAGCTCACTGGTGGATTTCTTCCTGATGTGTATTTTGGTATTTACCTCATGGCTGAAAGGATCTATCACACACAAAAATCCATGCTGAACTCAGGTTTCAGGGAGTATCCTACTATGCAGCTCAAATGTGGCTTTCTAAATATGTCTCAAGAGACACAGAATATTACTCTGACTTTAAAATTTAAACCTCTTTGGACTTCCTCTAGTACACAAACATTTTCAGACATATGCCCCCTTCACATTTAATATACTAATTCTTATTTCTACCATGTGTTTTCTCAAGAGACACACTAATTAGATATACACATTTAAATGCATATTGATAAAACCTCCTCTTTCTTTGGGATGCTTCATATCAAAGGAAGGGCATCCTAGTGCAACACTTCAGATCTGTCAGCAACTCTGCCTTTCAGTATCTGACTGCACTTTTGATTCTATTTTTCACTATCTCCTCTGACACTGCTTCTCAGAAGAATTCAGTCGACCTGTCAAGTCACAAGGAATGTTTTTGTTGACAGACAGTAAATCATCAACAACCTTCTTGAGTGCATGTTCTAAATTTAAAAAGTAAGAGAACTCTCAAAACTGAACAAGAAGCAAGGTAGCAATGAAACTTTTGGCACTTCAAGGAAAAGCAATGTGTTTAGGCACAAATCAGAGCTGAGTTGCTGGCAGAAATCATCAGCTCTCACCCCTGGTTGCTGAGGTTAATTTTAATTCTCTCCTCCTACCTTATTAAAAATGGAAAGGCTTTTAATAGAGATTTTATAGCTGTGTTTAAAATTGTTCAATTAATTGCATGGATGAGCAGGAGTGTGTCTGCTTGATCTGCTCCCACAGGGCTTCTCCCTTTTGTTAGAACTTCTGATGCCATGACAAGTGCTTTCAATGCTCTCTCCCGAGTCTTTCCATCTCCATTCCCTCTGCTGACCACCTTGCAGCAAGGCATCAGCTCTTAATGCCTTATTTACACTTGTGATGTCTCCTAGAGAATTTATGTCTGCAATAACTCTGCTTTTGTCACTGTTTTTGACAGGGAAACAAATACAAGTTTAGTCCTCAGGGTATCCAAAAGATGTGTTTCTCAGTGCCTCTCAGGAGGTACTGGGATCTTCCTCTTTGCTCATAGGCATTTTTCTTTTTCTCTTTTTGCCTGTTCTTACAGGAAAGAAGAAAAAGATACAGTTCTTTAAGATTTGCAGGGAGTTATTTCAAGAAGTGTGAAAACCTATTAATCATTTTCAATATAGGGAGATCCAGAGGTCACTGCAGGACCCACTGTGTGTAGGAAGGGATTGTCTCAGCCTGAAGAATAACTCAAAATGAAGTGGAGAAAATCCTGCTATTTCCATTTCAAAGAAGAGACAATAAGGGCTATCTAAAGTCACACTTTTGTGCAACAGTCAAGGCTTGAGCTGAACACTGAGTTCCAAGTCCATTGCAAACAAATCCAAACCTCAGGCGCATTAGAAAAAAAGAAGTCAAATTATAAATCTGCTTTTTTGTCACTTTGCCAACCATCTCCTAGTATTGTGTGAAGCACTTGGTGATTTCTGTGTCCTTGTTTAGGGGACTTCAGTTAACTGTGTCGATGCCCAACTCCTTTTAAAGATGTAGGTCATGCCTTGCTATAGCTTTGAGATATTGAACTTCTTTTCCTGTACTAACACATTTCCTTTTTCAGTTTATGCAGGCATCTGTACACTGAGAATGATACATCTGTGGAACTAATCACAAGGGCTGTGTCTCTTTGATGTCCTTCAATGATCAAACTTTGGAATCTTTAATCTTTTTATGCAGTCAATTCACCACTGCTAACAGCAACTGAATAACTAAATAATATCAGTGCTAGTCAATACCAGTGCTCAGAAACTTTGGTGACCAAGAAGAGATTGTTCAACTCATCAGGATTGTTACCTTTACAGCCCAGATGGATTGATCCAAAGGATGGAACAGTTTAAAGCAGAAGCCATCCTTTTTGGAGGGTCTCTCGATCAGCTCACAAGAATGGAGCAGGATTGTCCCAACCCACTGTCCGATCTTTGGCGTCTTATAAATGAGCAACACCCCTGGTTTCAGGACACACCACAGTTTGGTCCAGCTCTTCAGAGTCCCACGAATCTGGAGGAACAAAACAAGTTGCATCTACATTGTTCCTTAGAAGAAACTCAGTGTTTATTCAGTATTTATTCAGTATTTCCAGTATGTTTACTCCAAGGCTGCACCATGATACACTTCCTAAGGAAAATACATGGTGCTCCCTGAACAGTCCTAGGGACCTCACAGCAAAATCCCAGAACTTGGAAATCTGGCTATCAGAATCTTGACTTCATATTTTCAATACTGGCTTAGTATTCTTCCTATTTTTGTTACCAGCTCAGTATTAGCAGCTTGATTAATTTTTTAGGCAATCAGCACTGCTAGCCCATGTGAGAGTGATCTGTTAATAATCACGGAGACATGCTAATTAGAACATTGCATATAAAAATGTTATAGCTAGTCTAACTTGACTTATAAGTCATTTTAATAGTGTTCTGCAGAACACTGCTATTAATGGGTTTTGTCAAATATCCCATTTTTAAAAGTACTGTCTAGAGCTGGTTTACTTCTCTGTCGAGCTCAATGCAGCTCTCTCTTGTATAGAAGACATTAAATTTGATAAGAGTATATTAAAGATAACAGCTTTAAGAATGGAGAAGTTTCTCAGTAAGGTTAGATTTTGCCTAAGGTCTTCCTGCCTTCAGTGTGCATAGGCCAAACCTCAAGTCTTTTCTGTGTTCTGTTTTTGTGGTGCAGCAATTATTTGCAGCTCACCAGAATTTTACAGCCACAGCAAACATGCAACAGGTGTTTTATGTTTTAAAAAGTCTCAATATTTATTTTTCATTAACAGTAAACACTACAGGAAGGCTTTGATGCCAATCTAATTTTTCAAATAAACAATAAGGATGTCACTATTCTGACCACTAATAATAATTGCAGAACAATGTTGGAGGTTTTTGTTGGAGGCAAACCTAACCAAATGCAACTGTATTATTTAATGAAATCCTTAATTTACTTTGTTTTTCTTAAGAGCTATGCATTGGGCAATGTTTGGAAATTAGGTTTTGCTAATATAAAAGGTTCAACCAATTCAGTAATGTTTGAGAAAACTAAATGGCCCCAAAGGAGGAGAAAACCAGTGCTCATCTCTCAATGTCAATCCAGATTTACTTTGCCACACAAAGTTTCAGGACTTCAATGTGAAGCTGTCACTAACTGAGTCTGTGCACAAGGAGAAACTGCAGTTGTCATCAGGTACAATATGTTTCATTCTGTGCTGTGACAACAGAAAATCCAATTGTCGATGGAACAAGCTGTATCTGCCCGTTTTCAGGCTGTTACTCAGTCTATTCCCTCTTCAGTACAAACCCACGTTTATGGAAGAGGCCAATAGAGTCTTTCAGAGAGGAACAAAGAGAGAAGCATCATCACTTTCCTTTGTACTATGCCCTTTTTGAGTCCTTGCTGCTGCTTAAGGACATGGAATAGACCAGTTGGGCTAAGAAGGAAAGTAAATGCCCACAGTTCCATTTTCATAGCAGTTATTTAAATAAAGCTTGAGTTAAAGTTGAAAACTATTTGGTCTTCTTTCACTTAAAAAAGTGCTAGTGCATATATCTCATACACATCAACTACTTCACATCTCGGTTATCTTTTCCCATAGCCTCAGAAATGCATCAAATACCTTCAGCCAGTCTGCTGTGATCACCACACTGGGATCCTTCAGAGCACTGAACAGTTGTTTGGTAGCTCTTTTCTTCTCCTGTCTGTAATTTTTTTTTTGTACCTGGTTGAGAACAGAGAAAATATAGTAGGTGAAATCATGGCCTCTTTTGGGGAGGAAAGAACATAATGCATTAAGGACAGTTATGTATAGCACAGCAAGAACTTGACCCAGCACAGATTCCCCACAAACAAGCACAAGGAAGAATAAAAACATAATGAGAGAACAGGCATTTTCTTTGCTTCTGAAGCAAATGGAAAGAGGCTGGATACCAAGTCTTCCTCACCCCTCAAATTCAAGAAACTAAATCAAATTTCATTCACTTATATTTTTGGTTTGGTAGACAAGCAAGTGTTCAAGCTACTCAGTAATTTGCTCAGATTGCAAAGGCAATCTAGGCAAGCCTGTCCTAAAAAGAGCAGTGAAGGATTACAATCCTCTTGAGGTGCCTAATGGCTCCAGAACATACAAACACAGTGAAATAATTACACTGATCTGTTCTGCTTGCAGCATATCACCTAATCCTGTATATAAAGCTTGCAAATGTCCTTGGCCTATAATGACTTCTAGAAGATTCAGAGGCTTCTCTGAGTCTTGGGAAATGACTCTGACTTGTTTCCAATGGTTTGTTTGGAAGGTGCCATTTGTTTTTTAAAAGCAAGTCAGCTGATGGTGACCAGTCTGCTTTTCACATACCTTCAGAGTTTCCTTCTTCATGAATTTGGCTGTGGGAGACACACACTCTTTGTCAGACCCATTGCAAAGCTTATATTCAATCTAAAAAAAAAAAAAAAAAAAAAAAAGAGGGAGGGAAGAAAATAAGAATGTGTTAACATGAAGATGTTCAAGTTATGCTCTGATAAACTGTTGTTTATAACTTTTAGGAATCCATGAAAGAGCTGATTGTGGACTTCAGCAGTGGAACATGAAGCAGGTGCACAAAATGCATATCTGCAGTGCAGTCCAAACTTCCTTTTTTTACCCATGGCTAGTTGGAAAATTCCCCACTAAATTTTCTTTGTGTTTCTCCCATGTATACATTAATCTTGGTTTAAAAAATGAACAAAAACCCCAACAAAACAAAACAGAAAGCCAAGAAATTATATCTGATTCTGAAAACTGCCCAACTCGTTCAGATCTGAAAGCATTTCAATTACTAGAACATAATTTATGGGGAATTTGTTATACATTTTCCAGAACTAGACTTGATACTGGCAATGGCTGTTGCACTGACTGAAATGCCCAAAAACATGGGTGGGCAATAAATGACCTAATCATGTTGCAGATAATACAGGAAATCATCTTCATCTTGGCCTTGCCAAGTGAAGCACAAAATATACCCAGTCACTTCCAATCATGTTTGATAGTGTCAGTGCTGTTTAAATTCACTTTCAGAAACTACAGCCTGATCTCATGACTGTGCTGATGGGCTGTAGAAATGCTTTACTTCCATTAGGCATAATGACAGCATTACTGTTACCAAAATAAAGGATGCTTAGAAAGTGCAGCTCTCCAGAGCCCAGCTCACAATGAGGACCCCCATTTGGAAAGGTTCTGTCAGCAAATTGTACAAAACCCGGGCAGGGTTAGTGGTGAAAGAATGATGGAACAGTCTGGACTCTGCTGCTTTTAATGTGACTTTGGGGAAGTTGCTTTCTCTCTCTGCAGCTCTGTTCCTTCCAATCTTTCATGTGTCTGATACATTCAGACTGTGGGGTCAGACATCTTTTGGGGTCAGGCACTGTCTCTCCCACTCACACATGACAATTTTGTAAGAGAAGCTCAGCCCTCAGCCACCTTGATTTAATGAGTGTGACACAAAAATGAGCTGTACTAAGGAAAAAAATACATCAAATATATTTCCCAATCACTGCTATGATGTGAAACAAACCCACTGGGCTCTCAGAATATCTCTCCTTTATGTCACAAATTGATGCAATAATTTCACAGTACCTCCAGTTTCAACAGACCCACTTCCTTTTTCCCTCCCAGTGACACAGAAATCTCTCAGGCTACCACAGCCACAAACTATGCTGTACATTAGTGTGAGCAGGGAAATGTTTAATGACAGCCAGATCAGTCCTTTTCACATGACTTAGAGAAAAACACAGAAATGCATGACGAGATCACAGCAAACAAGCCATCAGCTATGCCTTGGAGCCTGGGGCAGGAGCAAAAATGGGAGAGAAGGGTGGCTGCTCAACTGAGCAAAGATCCTTGCAGTTGGTGCAGAATTAGAAATCAGGGACAGAAGGTGCAATTTGCAACAGAGCCACAGTCACTGTAGAACCTGTTACTTGTTCTCACATTGCCTTGTAGTACTCTTTTACTAAAATCAAAACTACATATGATACTTGAAAAACAGAGAAATGAAAACTCCATGATGACACACAAAGGCCAGTGAGAGCCCTGATCTGACTGTTTAGCTTATAAGTGAACTTGGATCCACTCAAAGAAAAGGCCATCTCCTGGACTCCTGAAAACTATTCAAGGTTTGCCAGTTTTGTTTTCACAGAAAGCTAAGCCTGCCTTTGCTCTGATTCATATCAGAGAGCTTTAGACTTTACTGTAAAAACACAATGTTTATGGTGAGGACCACCGCACAGATATGATGTCTGAGCAGAGAGCTGTGCCCACAGGGTCTTTGTCACATTTCAAAGGGCAGTAGTAGACATTTGGGAGATAAGCTATAAGCCTTTCTCTATAAAGAAACATTTTCAAGTGACTAAATATCTCTGAGCAAGAATCCTTCAGAATTATTAGGAGATTATGCTTTCATGATTGGAGACGTGTGTCCTCTGAAATAGGTCAAAACAATTCTCCCCCTTTCTCCCAATTAGCAGGAAGAATGTCCTGTCCTTGAGACACAACTATGAGCCAATTGTTTACTAGCAATTTCACTCCCTCCAGCCTGAGAGATCAGACACAGAGAGAAACACTGTGTACTAGTTCTCATCAGCCACTGTGAGAGGCAGAAAAAGCACAGATGTTCATAAGATTCTAGGAAATACTGCTCAGGTGCCTGCAAAGCATCAGAATACAAAGAATGCTTTTTGCTCAACTAATTGAATCAAGTTACAGTTGCTTGTTAAACAGAAAACTACATCTTAGCACTTATACAAAGAATGAAATTTTGGCCCCTAAACTCACTTGGCTTGGGGAGATTTGCTTGCAGCTGAAATCAGAAAGGCTTCCAATGACCACAGCAAACCTGAGCCTAGACCTGCTGCTGATGAGGAACCTGCACTGACACAGACAGAGGCACTTCCACTGCTTCACCAGCCCCAACTACTTCTTCCTTGGAGCCTCTCTGGGTCACACTAAAAAGAGTTGAGCAAGCACAGGAGTTCCAACCTGGTATGTTCACACATGATTCTGACTTTTTGGAAGAGCTGACTCCCTGACCAGAGACACCAGTGCTCAATTCCAGCCAATCCTGCTGTGCACACCATCAAACCACAGCACACAGCAGCTGACAAAGGGGTAATCTCCCCTGCCATCACTACAGCCTTTAGGGGCTCAATAAATACAGTGGAACTTGTCTGAAACCATTTCAAACTGGTCTCTCACTTAGATAAAGCAGCTGGATGAAAAGCTTTGGAGGATGCTGCAGTGGCTCCTGAAACACTGTGCTGCTTCCTTCACTCCCTTCCACAGGTTTGGGCTACACCTGGACATGCTGAACCTAGCCTGTAAGGAGACCAAAAGGCCACAAGGATGGTGGCCACCAAGACAGGCTTGAGAATGGATGAGAAAGAAGCAGTAGCATAGGTACTCACTGCCCAATTTCTAGGCATGGGAAAATAAGTTTCTGTGCTTCTATGTCCCCAAAACTGTGATGCACCTACCAACTGTGTGACCAATACCAAGATGGTTGCAAAATGCTTCATGAAGAGACAGAAAATGTTACTATAACTAAACCATGGTTTTAACTAGGAGTCATGGACAAGCTTTCAGATGTGCCTGACCTATAACTTCTGACAGTCCCCAGTCAGTTTTTAACAAGGCAGACTGATTGCTTCTCCCTCCTGACTTGGACTCTTGCTATGCATATGAGGATGCAGCACCACTGATCCCAAACAGCAGTTTGCTGGCAAGGAAACTGGTGATCTCCTGCTCTACAGGGTGAAAGGCATTGTATTTCTGGGTTTAAAGTTCCTGCTTTTTCATTAACTTTTTTTGTGGACAGCATACCACAGGTCCCCATGCTGCGGATAGTAATGACAGTTCCCCTAGGTTTAACCTGCTAAATGAGTTGAAGGAACATGATTTTATATTTTTGCATTAATCTGTCTTAATGGTTTTGATTGTACTTTGCAGCACGCATAAGATTCAGTAAATTTGGGCCGTCAGCTCCAAAGATTCCCAAGACACAGCAGGGTCTCACATTGCTAAGACACACTGAGAGCATTTAATGATGTTTTTCTACTGCTCTACCTTTCTCAGCCTGGCAGAAAACTAAGAGAAGCCATTTGTCACCACAGCATGTCTTCCAAGGACACTGGGATAATGCTTGTACAGGGTATCAGAATCTGGCTCCTGCTCTCTGCAGCAACATGTGAACAACATTGGCCACAGATGAGACTTTGTACAATGGGGAAATAAGGAATTTGTGCCCTTTTTAAAGAAAGAAAAAGCCCACTGGAGTATTCTAATAAGAGACCAGAAAGTAGGCTTTCCATATACTGGCTCTCATAAAAAGGGAAGTCTGTTAATATGCCAAAAACTTTCCCCAGAGCATGCAGCACTCGCAGGGAGAAGAAATTGTTGTTCCTTTTCAGTTCTCTAATCAAACCTGCCCTTTTCAGGACTGAGTGATGACCTCGCTGCTGACAATGGGCTGTACTGTACTCAAAACCATATTTTTTATCCCAGTTAAGTTTCTGTTCCCTTTCATCTCAGTCAAAGAGCTCTGGAGATTCACTGCTGATTGTTAGCAGTCATCACAATACCCTAACACTTCTGCCAGGCTTTGTAAGAGAGCATGCAGAGCCCTTACAATAGTGCTATTCTGATCCAGTGACATTTTTGGTGACTTCATTTCCAAGAGGAACCAAATAACTTCACAGCAAAGCAGCCTGTAATCAACTCCTGTGTGGGGGATGCCAGCCATGCCTAAGACAACAGCAAGAGGAATATCCTGTTACTTAGCACTAGCAATCCTTGCTGCACAACAGCCAGAATCATTCCAAATCAGAAACATTTCAAAAAAGTCATTCTCAAGCTGTGCTCTGCATGGTAACAGCAGTGACAGCTTACAAGTTGCCCTTTCGTCTTCTTTGCATCCAAGAGAGAGAAAGACAAGACCAGATGGGAATTTGAAGGCAGAACAAAAGGAGCTGGGGTCATAAGTTATGCTTCACAAAATCAGTGACATGTCCTTGGTCAGATGTAATTTCTCCAGTATCTTTTTCACATAGAATTGCTACAAATTGTGATCACACAGAAATAAAATAAATGAAATAGAAGTTGTTTAAGCAGTATAAAAACTATGGAAAAGCTAGGTTTGACATAACAACTGACAAACTCCTTGTTACTCATGTGAATATTCACAGATATCTAAACCAAATGAAAGCAATTTTGGTTTTATAAGCAGTTCCTTTTGAAAACTGTTTATTTTTGTTGTGAATTAACAGTTCATCCAAAGCACAGTAGAGTCAGTGAAATGATTCTTACTGACAAACAACCTTTGTAGTAGAAAAAAATTACTCTTCAACTGATAAGTTTCTTTACAGCAAGCTGAATAATCTTCAACTAAAATTTTCCAGTTGGAAAAAACCCCAAAAACATAATGATCCCTCTCATTTCAACAATGTTACAAAGATACAGCGACTGTGTTTACAACTCTGAAATAGCACAATGATTAGCACAAACGGAAAAGTCTGTATAATAAACAGTTGACATGACAGCAGCATCTGGGGAAAATAATTGGTGAAATTCAGCCATCCAAGCAACTTCAAATATCAAGTTATAGCAGTGTTTAGTGGAATCCTTGGCTCCATTACATCAAATTATGGTAAATAAAGAAAACTCTCAGACCTCACAGCATTTCTATTTGATCATTTAACTGCAAGGTCAGAATATTCAAAGAACATTTGAGGCAAGATGGGAAGTTGGACACTGAGAAAGATGCTGTTTCACATGACTGTCATAGACTTAGTGCCAGCAGAAAGCTGAAGCAGTTTTGATTTCCCCTCCAGTTATAGGCACAGCTTTTGCCCCTAGGCTGAGTTTAAACAAACAAAATCAGCAATGAAAAACAATTGGATCTGCAATTATGCTAAATTGTTTAATAAATAATTTCGATTCCAGCACCTCTGTTTGCCCTCACCTTCCTTGTCAGAAAATACAGATTTAGGAATTTCAAGCACCAGTGACCTATGCTGACATGTTTGCATTTCTGTGGCTTACCCAAAGTTATCAACTTTGAGTGACTACTGTCTACATCCTCCTCTCTGAGGCACCTGGGTGTTTTCAAGGCTTGTATGTAGCTACACAAGTTAGGGATGCTCCATGTTTTCCATTTCACCTGCTAAATCCCACCCCTCTTCATGCTGATTTTCCCAGGATACTCCAGGCTACATCTCTGCTCAGCTGAAATCAGCTGCAAAACCCTTGTGGACTACTGTGACTACCCTAAAGTTCTGCATGTGGTATTGAAGAAGCAAAGTATGCTGAGCCAGGGCACAGGAACTGACTGTAAGTGTTCATAGAGACAACTGGCTCCTAAATAATTCCATCCACAATATGGAGAGCATGAAGTATGGCAAAGAAAAGACAGCAAGGGGTCAGCTGAGCACAGCCACCACATGGAAGGGCCAGAATCTCCCATTAAGCTGTTCTTAACACACAGAGGGGATGTTTCACACCTAAGTCTTTCCAAGGGGATTCCTGCAGTATCTGGATCTGTCTGTCAAACAATTCCTTGGTTTGCTGGCTAAGGGAGAACAGAGGAAAAGGTACCCTTGTGAATTGCTATATTTGTAAATGATTTTCTGTGTTAGTCTCAAGTGTAACCATGACTGGAATTACCTCAGAGGTCAGGAGCATGATTCATAGTTTAAGCAGGGTGAGCTTGAGACAGTATGGGAGCTGTAACTTAAATCTCAAGTGATCAGTATGTGCAGTTTCAAACCACTGTGCAGCTAAAATAAATTTCTAACAGTCACATTCAAAATTCTGATTACAAATCACACAATAAAGATGTGAATAATTTGGGCATGTGGGAAAACTCATTCACAATGCTTTGCCTTCCAATACATCACATAACTGTGCATGCAAACAGCTGCACTCCTACAATTTCATAGACTTCATTGCAGCATTAGCAAGGGACTGGAAACAGTGAAGCACCACTGAGCTTCAGCTTCAGGATTTTTCTGACTATCCCTGAAAACCTACCTAAATTCTTTGTGGCCCTGCATGCATATCCAGAGACTTCAGATGCTCTCTAGCCAGTAGAATTAATAGGCAAGCACAGGAAAGAAAGAAAGAGAACATGCAGCACTGCATACTGCAATAAAAGGTGCCTCAGAGGACTCTAACAGCATCAAATGAGGCACAAAGCAGAAGAAAGGCACCTCCTGTCACCATCAGGTGTGTGCTAACTCTAACCTGGTTGCAGAGACAAGCCTGAGGCTTAGAGACAGTTTGATGATACTTTCACACCCCAGGTATGAGCCCTCATCCCAGAAAATGAGGAAAAAGGGCTCTAAACCAGAGAGAAACTAATATGAGAAACAATCTGAAATAAGTAAGCTAATATTTTTTTCCCTTAGAAAAAGGAGATGAAAGAGACTCCACTTAAAAAAATTAAACAGGAGAAAACGTGCTGCAGAAAGTTACCAACATAATATGTAGTTAAACTGTGCCTTAAATATGTTCCAATAAAATGTGGGTCAAGAAGCCACAGCTGAAATTACAAATATATATAGTGCCAAGAACCACACAAACACATTGAAAGCAAATGTTCCAGTATCAAATATTTGACTGTCTGTACAGACAGGACAACTGGGATGTGTTCACACCTCAGAGAGAGCAGCCCACCCACGAGCACAGGGCAGTGTGGTTGCAGTTAAAAGTCTTCACAGCTCACAAGTTCACAGACATTTATTGGGTTTTCATGCCACATTCCCTCTGCTAACTTGGGCAACCTGCAGCCTTCTCCATCATGCAATGAGAACATGGCCTGGATGAATGAAATGCAGAACTGTTTCCACCTCACTGATGAAGATGTGAAACACAGACACAATTAATGTGCCTTGACAATGCAGGGAATCCAAGGCAGAGCTGGGAATTGGAGGTTCCCCAAACCCCAGTCCAGGGATCGAATCACTTGACTGGCTTTCCTTTCCTTCTTATTACTGACTGAAAGTAGTTAATGTGCTGTGGTACCTCAAAATAGTGCTGCTGAAAGATTTACACTGATTTACAACAAGGTTTTTCATATCCACTGTACCAAAAGAAGGGCAAATATCCATGACATGGATCTGTAACATGTAGCATTTACTTTTTAATCCATTAATTAAACTAGCACACTCTACAGTCCAGTCTCTAGCAGTTATTCCCTCCCTGCTATCAGGAATCTAAATATGACTCAATTAGAGCACACTTCTCCCTTTGGTTCAAGTAGGTGGAATCACTATTTATTTTTAAACTGAAATAGTATGACAGATCCCTACTTACAGTTCTGAAAGTGACAGTAAGGCTTTATTTTATGGCATTAGAGCTGAGTGGATGTGAAGGATTATATATTAAACAAACTGACCACCAGTTTGTCTGAATTTT
Source organism: Erithacus rubecula (assembly GCF_903797595.1). Lineage (NCBI taxonomy): Eukaryota > Metazoa > Chordata > Aves > Passeriformes > Muscicapidae > Erithacus > Erithacus rubecula. Next base: position 4,601,461 of record NC_136688.1, read on the forward strand.
TAAGTAAAAAGACATTTCACAATAAGGACTCCCTACTGTCATTGCAAAGCATGACACAAGGCAAGTTTCTTGACTGGAGGATAGCAAGGTACTGCACAACATAGCAAGGTGAAGAAGAGTGAAGTGAGAATGACAGGTGCTACAGCACAGGTCCAGTGAGGTGGGAAGTCTCAGAATCAAACATCATGTATCTAAGCAGAATATTCAGGCAGGAAAAAACACCCAGCTCTGGCCCATTCAGCAGCCAAAGCAATTGCCTGCAACACTGCAAATGAATAGGCAAGTTGAGGTTTGGTGTTTTGGTGTCATGTCTCAGTGTTCTAAAACTGGTGTTTTAGAGCAATTTTGACTATTGTAGAACCAAAAGCTTGGGTTAGTGAAAGCAAAGCTCGTGTCCAGGTTCAGAGCCCCATTTCTTTTGATTCATAGATCTGCTGCAGTTATTTTGTGCTGTGCATTTCCTCTTAACTCTTCTTAACAATTGCTCTTGGCACTGTCTAGGAGAGACCAGATGCACAAAAGCATGGCAGAAATCAAGGTGGGCACCCAAATCTTCCAAAAACATACCTGTAGGAGATTGAATAGCAAGGAAGGCATGGAGGCTGGGAAAACACAGCTGAGCCATGCTCTCACCCAGAAACCTCTCAAATACATTTCTATTCCTGTGTTCATCCTGCATCAAACTCCCTTTTGGACAGCATTTCAGTGCTCTGAGCTGTCCTGTCCAGATAAAGTCTTTCTTCTTTAACATCCTAAGTCATTGGAAATTCAACACCACTCCATGTAAGGCGTGCAAAACATCTAGTTTTAAAACACAGCCCTGGATGCAGTTACCTGGTCCTTGGGCTTCTCCACTGACAGGATAAGTGGGAGGCTGATTTTCCTTGAGGAACCTGCCTGAAAAAGCAAAACCAAGATCGGTTTGCAGCTTGCCAGGTTCCAGCAATAACAGAGGACATGTACACAAGTCCTTGTTGCACACTCCCAAAGCTCCTCTCATCATCATCATCATCTCCGTGTGCTGACCCCTGCCAGGGCATCCCAGCAGAACAACCTGCAAGCTCCAGGCAAGCACAGAGAAATCAACTGGAAGATGCACAGATTGTTTTCGTGTCTCACAAGAAATCACTGGTCTGCATCTGTTTCATTTGTGCTATATTTTCATTTCAGCTCGTGCCACTTGCATTTTATAGCTTCATGGTTTAAAACAAATTTAGTTAAAAATTCATTAACTGGTCTGACATCTATAAGAAGTTACCCTCCAGAAACATGTTAGGGAGCTGCAGCCAAAAAAGCTGCACATGAATCTCAAAGCCAGATCTCATTTATAAGGTTGATTCCATCTCTACAGGAAATCAAACTCTGGCACTCTGCAACTCTTGATCTAAAGGCAGGTTCTGGGCAATGAGATCTAGAGAATTTAGATTCAGTTTTACCTCTCCCTAACATAACAGGCTGGATGGAAAAGTTGTCTTCTGGAAATGTTGGTTAGTTTGTCTTCCTCTTCTGTTACACCAATTCCCAGAGCTCTCTCTCAGGCTCTCCACTCACTGTTTCAGATGCTGTGCACTACACTAAATATTACAGGGTTTTTTTTGCAAAACAATTAGGATTCATGATTGCCTAATTGTCAGCAGGAGACAACTCTACTGACAAAATCAACCTTTCAACCCTAATTATTTATATCTAATTACACTGCCAAATGAGGCTCAAATAAACCAGGTTCTTCTGTGGTAGGTGAAATCAAGCCAAAGGAAAGTGCAGGCTTCCTTGTCATCCCAACCATGCAAAACCACTCATTTTCTTTCCCCCAAAATATGTACACACAGTTCCTGCAGAAACAGAGGGAGAAGCTTTCTCAATGACTTTTTAAAAAAAGGGTAAGAACGATTCATAACATCCTGAGAAGAAATGGGAATGGTTCCCTATCCCAAAGTACCTTGCTAATGGAGTTTGGAGTCTGTGGTGTCTCATCCTTCAGTGCCGATGGGCTGTTTCCTTCCACATCTTTTCCTGTAAGAAAAAAATGGGATTCAAAACCAGTGAAATTCTGTGCAAAACCATGGGTCATCATGGCCTGAGAAAGGCTACTGCTAACAGCACACAAGGGAAGTTATCATGAGCAAAAGCAAGCACACCACGATCCCAGAGAGGGATTGTGTAGAATTTGAAATAGCCTCAATCCTCGTGCTTGGCTAACAAGACTGCTCAAAAGTAAGGTCTCAAAACACCATGGAAAACCAGCATGATGGTTGCAAAGTCCAGCATTTGAAAGCTGGAAAAAACCAGAAATAAGGTTGCTTATGCATCCTCAATCAGCTCCCTTCTGTGTCTGCATTATGATGCAGTCTTTAATTACATTACCACAGTCTGTTCTTTCCTTACATATCCCATGCCTTGTTCAGTGCAAATGATAAATGCAATTTAGTTAATAAGCAGCTATTCAATCCTCCTTGGTCAGTATCTGGCAACTATTCACCAATGCACTTGATAGTATGCTTTGTTGGACATATAATAGCCATGATCACAAAATCATTACAGAAGAGGATCTAGGCATAATTAGTAAAACAAAATAAAAAACCCCCAACACACTTGCAGGAGATCAATGTCTTCTGACCAAGTTATTTGATAAATTAAGAAATATTTTAAATTAATGAGCAGTAAATGAGTACTATGACATTTTCCAATCATTGTAGAAATATATATTCACTACTCAAATACCCTAAACTTGCATATACCATATACTGGCATTAGTGTGTGTAGTTCTAGTCCAAGCAATAAAACATAATGATAAATACTGTTCTTTTGGCCAAATGTAATCATGGCTTTAGAGTAAAAGAAAGCATAGAGCTTCTGTTAAAAAAAAGAAAGCCAAAAAATAGAATCTGATGAGACTAGTTTTTTAGTGCCAAGACAGTCACTGTTAACCAATTACAATGTCATTTTCTTCTCAGAATCACTGGCAGAGCATCCGAATACAGGATGCAGTAAAGAACCACCAAGACAGTGAAACACGGTCCATTTGTAGCACACTGCAAACATGGCAACAGTTGAAAATGTTTCTAACAATGTGTGGGCCAGCCCTGGAAACACCACCAAATCCAAAACCGCCAAGAGAAAACCCCGATTCTCCCAAAGTCAGCAGAAGCTGTCATAGATGTGTCAGAACCATAATTTCTCCTGGAATTATAGAGCAGCCACTGAAGAAGCTGAGCACTGTTAGAAAAGCCAGCCACAGAAGGCCATGCTGTCACAGCAGGTCTAGGAGAAGAGGGAGAGTAAAAAAACTCATAAAGCATGTAGCTGCTGCACTTGTTACCCATGAAGAGTTTTTTCTGCACATGTATGGGAAAGTAACATATGGTCTAAAAGTTCAAGTAAAATTAATGGGAATCAGCTGCTGCCTGCTCCAAGGAAATGGTGTCTAACTAGCAAAACAGAATTACATCCATTCTTTATTATGTCTCATTTCTTAAAGAAAGCTTAACTCCAAGCTTGCAGCCATACAAAAAGCCTGGATGTGAAACATTTCTGCCTTCTCTCACTAATGCAGTTAAAAGGATTTGCAACCTGAACAATGAGATTTTTCCCTGTTTCTGAGGTTCTGGACAATCCTGCTCACAGAGCAAAAACATGGGGAAAAAAAGGAACATGCAACTCTTCATTTTTACTGCATCCTTTACAAGTCTTCATTAGGTGTGTTCATGAAGCAACATCTCCTAGTTTCTTATGTCAAACATAGTGAGTTTACTGGAAATTGTGGGGGAAAGGCTGTTTCTCAGAGGAGAGCTATCTTTGCTGTTTCTGCAGCCCTGCTGCAGCCATGCAGAAGGAGAGGACTAGCCCTTGTTTGGAAAGCAAACTTCATAGGAATGATGTGGAAGTTTCTCGAAAGCTTCCCACGCACACTGTTAAGTGCACAGAAAGCCCAGAAGAGAGTTTCAGCCAGAGCACAACAGACACAGCCACACTGAGAAAATAAATAGGAAACCAAAGAAAAACATAAGAGGAGCTAAACATGAGCTGGCTATAGAAGCTGAAACATTTATCTCCTTGTTAAGAAAACATAATGCTCACAGCAGAAAGAGAGATTAATGTCACAATTTAAAGTGCTGGCTGCTACCAGGGCACACAAAGAAGGGCTTTCCACAAAGTAGCCTGAATATTCTGCACCAAATAACAAAAAATATTTTGGGAAGAGAATTAGTAGTGTTTATGGAAACAGCCTTGATCACATTGTGAAGAAAACAGCCAACAGTCCAGTATTGTGGCTAGAGAGAATTGCTGATACTTTCTTTTTATCCATTATTGTCATGCACAGATAAACTAAATATTTAGTTCATTTTCAGAACTGTAACCATTCCTATTCTTTGGTTTTCTGCTGGGCATCAATCCTACAGGTGCATTTGCTTTTCCATTTTAAAAATAATTAAATACCAAGCATGACTGATAAACTACAAGAGGAAATACAAGCTCTGATGTGTGACAAAACTATTGCAAATAAAACCCATTTCTGTTGTAAATATCAGCCACATGACCCAATGTGAACACCTGAAATGTAGTTCTATGTATCCTTCACAGGAAAATCCCCATATTTATCAAAGTACATCTCAGGATGCAGATCAGCTAATCTAAATTTTTATTTAAAGACTCTGTGTGACCTTGCAGCCTAATAAAAAAGAGAGATTCTGTAAAAAAATTTTATACCAATAAATTTCCTATCCTCTGAAATAGAAAATAGAGAAAGGTTCTGTCTCCTCGTGGCTAAGTGAAAGACAGACATAAACAAGTAACAAGAATTCATGTCTCTCTAATTTGTAAGCTCCCTATAAAAAGAAAATATCTTACTCAATCTTCTCTCAGTTACAAAAATTGTTAGCACTTTTGTATGCAAGCAAAAGGCAAGAAGTCCAAAGTGTTATTTCAGATAGTGCCCTCTGCACATTTCCCATATGTTTCCTTTAAGAAAAAATAAATTCTCTTGCTGAACTGAATCTCCCTGGTGTAGCTCTCCTGAGTTGTAAAGTCTGTGAATCCCTTCTCTCTGAGATACTTACTTTTACATCTTCATTGTTGGAGGGTCAATCCTAGGTGATGGTGCAGTGAGACCTGCAGCTCCAGCCCCATCACAACCCACTGGATTCCAGACAGAAAATCACTGCACCCACCCAACACAACCAGCCCAGTGCTCACATAAAGGAAACCTGCTGGGCTCAAACAGCAAAACACAGACCACTGGAAAAACCTCAAGAACTGAAAGCTCATGTAAAGCAACACAGAAAAACAGAGAACAGAGAAATAAGGGATGCAGCTTATGGACACAGACCTGTGGCTTATCTATGGTGATAGCAGCACTGTTCAGAGGAACAGGAGAAGGTAGGGAGAAGCACATGAGGTTCAGAGGAAAACAAGGAAGCAGCAGCAGCAAAGGAGTGAAAGCAAAGCCTGCCATAGGGAATGGCAGCTGAACATGAAGAATAGCAGGCCCTTCTTGCAGAAAGTATGAGGAAAACAAAGAGACAAGGCAACTCCATGGGGATGGGAAAAGAAATAAGAGGAGTAAAAGAGGAGTAAGAATAGACAAAACCCAAGACTCTCTGCAAGAAATCCCCCGACTGAAGCAGTAAATTCTGTTTGTTTAAAAGGGATATTCTCTCCCTTACAAATCCTTTAGCCTATGCTCTTCCTTTGCAATACTGAGGGCTGCAGCCCTCCCTGACACTGGTGCTGAAGGTTACCTGGATGAACTGTGCAGCAGAACAGATCCATCGTGGCTCGAGGCACTTGCTCTGCTGAGCCCAGCAAAGGCTGCTAGCAGGAATCAGGAGAAACAAGGTAATGGGGGAAGCTGAGGAAGAGAACAATTCTTCCAGCCACCTCCTCCACACTGAAACCCTCAACTCTCCCTGGTTTCTAAAATATTACAGCACTGAAATACCACGTGAGGGAGTCAGTAACTTTTTCAGCATTGAAAATTGTGATAAATTCAATTCATGCTAACTAAATTGTAACAATATTAGCAAAATTGTTGCTTCATGTCAATAGAAAATTGTAGTCAATTGTTACAAAACAAAAAAAAGAGAAAAAATAGAAGGAAATGGTTAAACAAAGCAGATGAAATCCTCCAGGTGTTTGCTGAGAGTATTAGTAGAAGGATGTAGGTTTGATAACAGCATCTAGAAATAAAAAGCTGCGAACTTGGAATGGGACAAATTGGGATGATTCCAGGCATTGGACACTTGGATGTGGAAACATATATTTAGCTATATAACTCTAAGTTTAGTGTGCTTGCACTACCTGTAAGATCACACAGCAAACATGAGGAAGAGCGAGAACCTTCATCAGAAATAAAGGCCCCTGAGAGGAGGTCCCCCCCAACTACTGATGGAGCATGCACAACACAGCATAGTGATGTAGATTTTAGGAAAATAAACTAGGAGGAGTTTTCCAGAACATTCTGTATTAATAGGTATTAACATACATATATATATACACACAAGTGAGATTTTTAGTTTGATTGTTTGGTACAGGACAAAGGGTGAACCCCTCCCTGTACCCCCGGTCAGTTTTGCTTATGCTTTATTCAAACCTCAACTATGTTAAATTACTCACTGCCAAATTTTGTATATACACAAATATTTCATATACTTTGCTTGTATCCATTTGTATACAATTGCTGCTATTAAAAATATAGCTGCTAAATTTCATCTTGTTGTTTGATTAATTGGACAAATAGAACATCATTCATAAGAAAAATGCTGGTAAGAACTGAAGAAAGAACGGGGCAAACTTCTAAGCCATAGCTCTCCATCACCTCAAAGCAATGGGAAATGAATACAGGCTGAAAAATAAGCCCTTCAGCTCTCAAGGAGAGCAGAAGTGAGCTATTTGTTTGCCACACATTTGTACAGACTGTATTTATGGGCAGTCAGCTGTTCAGAAGTCCCTCCAGGTCTGAAATGTATGAGATTTTAGGTGTCCCATTTTAAATTGTTTTCAATTTGATTACTGAAAGGTTGTTGAAGTTTCCAGCAGCCTCAGTGGCAGCCAGGATTAGTCAGCACTGCTGAAAATAGGCTCCCCACTGCCTTACAGCAGACATTCACAAACAAAATACCTGCAAAATCAGAGGCCTTGAAGCCTTTGCACTTAAATACAATTAGGAAATCCAGACTTGGTTCTGCACTACATCTGCAAAGCCCAGAGAGTCTGTTGGGTGCTACCTCTGTATGAGCAGGGAAACCTTTTGACAGATGCTGTGTTCTTTCTCCAGATATCAGTGTTTTGAGACCTCACAATGATGCTGTGAGATTTGACTATTTAGCACTGACATGGCAGCTGCAGATGACAGCTCTAGAAACTTGTGACTGCCCCCTGAAGCACTTGTTTACAGAATGGTACAGAAGCATTGCCTGCAGACTGCAATCAAGGGAAGACTTCAATGTTTACTGTGAGCAACACATTCTGAAACAATAAAATGAGCTCTTTCTCCTTCAAGTAAGGTGCTAGGAAATACAAAGCTGAAAAAAAAAATGATGTGAAGAGAATGCTTAAAGCCAGCCTGCCATTCATTGCAACCTGTCAAGTTCCTTGTACTTTTACTGCTTGTAGATATTTACAGAACATTAACCACAGAAATGGTGTTCTTGTAATATTTATCCTGGGCTCTAAATCTGAACAGGGAAACCTGCCATTACACATCTGCAAATGGGGACAGTAAATTTTAAGCAAGCCCAATGCTTAGGGTGAAACACATCAAGTGACTTGAAGTGGATGTGCCTGAAAACATTACAGTAATTTTTTTTAATGTAAGGCCATGCAGCATTCAAACAGTTACAGTTTTCCCATTTTCATGCCCTCCCTTCCACTTAATGCCATGGCAATGAAAAATAACACCATCATGTCTGGGATCCAGTCCTGTCTGTGTTGCAGCAGCTTTCTCTTCCACATTCTTGGTTCTCTTTGTTTCCTGGCAGCATGCTAAAATACCTACTTGCAGTCAAGCACCTGAGGCAGCTGCTTTGTGCACTGACACACCAGAAACCAACCTGGGCTGAGAGGGTAGATGTCATTGTCGGCGCCGAAGAACAGGTTGCGCGTCAGCTTGCGAGGATCGACCTTCTGAGGGGTGGATGAGGCTGGACAGAGGGAGAACCTGCGACGAAGGAAGTTCTCCTCCTTCATGGCATGAGCTGTGGGGGTTTTCTGAAAAAGAAAGACAGAGATTACAGTTAATTTCAAGACACAGGAAATCAATGTTTTCACACCTAGATGGCTCCGCTGCTTCAAAGCCACCTAATCCTATGCAGTGTGCCAGATCTTTTTACAGAGTGCCAGAAGGCTGTGCATGGGGAAAAAAAGCCAAAACTATATTAATTCGAAGATACAATTACTGATATTCTGAGTCTCAGTGTTTGTAAACTGTAGGGAAGCAGGACAGTGAATCCAGGCAATATAACATCTTCCTGCCTACAAAGATTTGTCAGGATAACAGCTACTCACTGGGTCCATTCAGTGGCTAGCATTCAGTACACGGTGCCTGAAACTACTTATTTTTTTAAGGCTTTTGAGTCTCATAAATGCAATTCCATTGGTGTCAGCAGAGTTACACCATCTCCACACAAATTAACATTACTCTGAGCTGCGTGGAGGAAGACCAGCTGCACTGGCTGCAGGGAACAGCAAGAGATCACACCAGTCACTCCCACCCTAATTTCCAGTTACAGCACATAAAAATGATTATGGTTTCTTTAAAATAGCATTAAGACCAGCCTTGCAGTTTGATCAGTAAGATAACCCTGCTGTTCTGTGAGGGTAAAGATGAGCATTTGTGTCCCCAAAAGCCTCCCTGCATCCCTGTACTGGTGGCACTTTGCTCTTTACCACCACTTGGCTAATGCACTAGACCATCCTGGCTGGAATTAAAGGGTTTTTTATCCCCATCCAACAAGCAGTTCTTTCTTACCCTTTATAAACAGATACTATGACTGTCTCCTTCCTGAGTTACAGGCTTTATTCTCTCCCCATGTAGAGCCAGAGGCAGGGCTCTGGATAGCAGTAAGAAGTGCTAACCCAGCTTTTGGGGGGGCATTCCTAACCAGGTCTGCTGCTTCTCTTGGGGACTGAGGTAAGGAAAACCCTTTAAGGATAGTATGTGTTTCCTGAAAAGCATCTCCAAAATTTCCCATCCCTTTCAGGCTGCTGTGAAAACAAAGAAGAAAAGGTTACCCAGAGTCACAGTGCAGTTTGGAATGACAGGACCAACATGCTGCTACGGTGACCCTCATGGCACAGATGGGCAATGGGCTGGTAAAAGGCTAGAAGACTCTGACCTCCCTTCCTGCTCCCTCTGTTTGTGCTGTTCAAATGCTCCAATCTCATGGGGAACCTTCAATAGCCTCTTGGAGCTCAGCCTTCACAGCCAAGACACTAGCTGAGTCTGAATTTCATGACTGTGTCGCAGTGTGAGGAAGTCCCCCCCCCACGGTGTTTTTTCTGGGCTCTGTACCTCCACCTGCCCTGCAAATCCCTGTAGATGACAGGCCCAATATTTCAGGTTTTGCAATTTGTAAAAATTTATTTGCCCAGCAGACTGCATCAGTTTTATAAACTAGCAGCTATACAGAAGGTAAGAGAGAATCTTCTTCTTTCCTGCAAGAGAAGGCCCAAGAGCTCAATTTGATCTAAACCAGGCTGGACTCCAGCAATATGCAGGGATTACCAAAACCACTTTGAGCAGCAGGTCTTCCTGAACCCAGCTCACCATGGGATGTGGGAGACACCAGGGTCTGTGACATCCAACAACAGGCTAATGGGTAGCAGGTGGGGCTAGCCCAATAATGGGACTCCCCCGGGCTAGTAGATGCCATTTGAAGGGGATGTGTGTCCCCTGTTGGATCTGCATCATCCAAGAGAATTAAACAAGGTCTCTGAAGTGATGCCAAGAACTCCAAAGTGTGTCAGCGTGGACCCCACCATAAAATGGTGTAAGACAGCACACTCTGAGCAGCAGAGCTTCCCTGCAAGCCCTTCACACAGCTCTTGGTGAGAGGCTTTGCACCTGAGCTCCAGGACATGCACACTGCAGGACAGTGTTTCAGGCTGATGATGGCAGCCAGGTGCAGTGGGGTGGTTGCAGCTTTCCACTTGCTGCTGCCCTGCCTCCTGTCAACTCAACTGCCCTGGAAACCACCCTGCAGACATGTCCAGGCTCAAATATCATATCCATATTGCAGAATATTCCAAATATGTAATATTCAGATTCCCACTGCAGCCAATGGCATCTCTGAGGCAGCAGATAACATGCTAAGGTAGCAATGTAAATAAACCTCTGTTTGCTTAGAAACTCATGATTACATACAGCTGGGTAGGGAGAAGACACAAAACTTAACTGCTAACTTTAAAAAAATAAAGAGAGAGAGGAGGAAAACACAGCCAGCTATGTGTCTGAAAGCAAAGTATTTAAAAATAATCCAGGTCTAAATAGCTGGGTTTGGAATGCTAACAGTGAGCTATTTTTTGCCTTGTTCCCAGAAAGGCAGTCTCAACTCTCTACCTCTAGAACTGCTCCTAAGTGGCTCAGAACAAAAGCAGATGAGTGGGATATTTTCTCCAAAAAGCAGGGACCTGGTGAGGCTGTGCCAATCATGCAGGAAGGCATTCAGAAATCCCAGGCCCACCCAGTGCAAGCAGGCTGGAGAACAGGTTACAAACATAAAACATCTATCCATCAATTCTTATGACCTGACAGGGCAACAGAAAGGCTGTGTCCATCATCATTTTCTCTCAGCAATACCAAGAGCTGTGTCAGTGTGATGCCTGGAAAAAGGCATCAAGTGAAGAACTGCCATCCAGCTCACACTGGTGTCAGCAGCAAAACCCCAAAACACAATTTCTTTCAACTGTTGCTCTGTTTACTATGCAGAGAGACCCATACACTGATGTTTTCCTCACTTACTATTTCACACTATTTAACCACAGGATAAATGTCAGAATTACTGTGCTGATGCTCTCTCATTGCCACAATTATTTAAGCCACCAGCTTGATGGCAGAAAAATCTGGATGCCTTGTTCAACTGGGAACAGCCAGTAACAAAGGAAAAAGACTTTTCCCAGGTCTGGCTTCTCTCTTACATATCTTCATACAAACTTGTGGCAGCAGCTCATCTCTTTTTGACCACACAGATCAATTTCAGTAAGTTTCCTCTTAATTGGTGTTTTTTGGCAGAAGACCCCCAGTGACTGAAGTTCCCTGTGAAGCAGCAGCAGAGACACATCTGTCTGCCTCACACACACCTGTGCAACACATAGTGCCACCAGCATGGTGTTTTCTGGCTTGTTTCTCAAAGATAGCTACATAAGATATATTTGATCCTCATCCAGACAGGCTCTTATGTAGCACAAATAATAAAACCAGACCTTTTACTCTTTGTATTTTGGGTTTTCTTAATATATCAGTCATTTCTTTTCCTTGTCTGGAGAAAATGTAATCCATATTATTAAGATTCTACAATAAACCTGAAATATTTGGTTTGGTTTCCAAAATACATCACTGTGTGTGTCTGCATCTCCATCTATCCTATTTCATCCTCCCTCCCAACTCCTTTTGTATCATTTGAAAAAGTCATGGAACTCCAGCAGACATTAGAAAACTTGAAAATATTAGTTTCTTAAAAGATCAATGGCTAAAGAAATGAGAGAAACTGTAAAGCTGTCTTCTGAACCTAGCTATTACCAAATATCAGTGAATCCCATATAAGCCACAAATCCATAGGAAATTGAGGCCTCATTTACTCACTTACTCAGAAAACTACTTCTTATATCTGTCCATAAAGGTCTGACTGCCCAAGCTGGTTTCAAATAACAAAGCTCATGAAAGCTGTAGGGGAAGATGAACAGTAGATGTGTGAGACAATTTTCCAAAGGGATGTAACAGGAAAGTGGGAGGTGTGTTCATTGCTTTTCATAAGAGGGCTCTTTAGACACCTAAATAATTCAGAAAAAATAGAAAACTTGAGTGTTGATGAAGTATCTGCTAAGAAACAAGCAACATCAGAAGAGGGACTTCTAGACATGAATGATTTAGAGCCTCAAATCTTTCATGGCTGATTTGAAGACAACACTATTGTTCTGAAACCCAAACCTACTTCTAAATGAGTATTTTGGAGATTGCTTCAGGATATGGCAAAAGCTTCAAGGAAATCAGTTCTGTGGGGGTTTATGGAATAGAGAGAAGGTAAAAATCAGAATTGGGCCAGAATTGCAGAAGGCAAAAAATTGCCATTCTGTCATCAAAACACTTACATAACAGTAAGAAAAGCAAGAAATGTCACCCACTGCTGCAGCATTTCCTCCAAATCCAGCAGGTGAGATGAAGAATTGTCCTAGAAAGACAACATGCCTTAATTTGAAGATGCCAACTGGTGCAGAATCCATACAGTCATTTAGGAAAATAACCTTATAATGAAAAACATTAATTCTAGCTCCTGCATGAATTTACCTGGTTGTCAGTCTTGGTAGATTAAAGTGCCCTAAAGTTTGCAGCTCAGGTAATTTTTGTCCCTCCATTCTGTGCTCTTGATCATAAAAATGAAGGAAAGGTAATACAGAGAGTATTGACAGAGCCACTAAACCCAATACTTTTCAGGATTGCTCCTTTTGTGTCCACAGCTCTTTAAGCAGTAATGGGCTATTAAATATGAGCTGTTCACCAGAGCTTAAAAAGGAATAAATAATTCAGCAGGAAGAAATAAATTTCTTACTAACCCTGTCTTTGAGATCTCTTTATCTTTTAAAAATGCAAAATACTGCAGAAGAGATGTATATGTCAAAGTCCCATGAAGCACAGGACAAATGAAAGTAGTAAACAGGGTGCAACAGCACAATGGGACTTTCCCCCACCCAGGTAACTTCAGGAACAGCCAATGAAGAGCAATGGCACAAGAATAAAAGTTACTTCAGCAGCAAACCTGGTGGTGCTATTAAAGCAAATGGGAACTGCCATTGCTCTCCTCTTCTGGGACTGGACCCATTTTGGATGAAGGCAGTGAGTAGAACACTTAAAGATGGTCACTGTTGGTGCAGAGATGCCTTTCACACACACCTGTTCTGCATCCAGGGCCTTTTCTGCTCACTGGGAAGATAACATCAGGCTTGAAGCTTCTGGGAAAGGAATTTTCCTGGCTCCTTCTTTAAATTTTCAAAGTTCCTGATATATAATGACCACACAACTAAACACTGTGCAGATATTATGTTGTCAGTACCCTCTGCAAACTTGTGGGTAGGTTGGTTTGCCTACTCTCATTTAAAGATCTTAAAATAGATTGGAAATATGTACTTCTCTATAAATAGTTAATTAGGGGTTTTATATAGTCAAGAAGGCTGTGCTAGTTAGAGGGGGCTCTTAATTTATTCAAAGCTTGTTTCAAACAACCTTCTCTTTTTCTGGTCACTAAGTATTTCCCAGAAAATAAATGAAATCGTATTTTGAATTCAAAGCAGTCATTCACTCCAAAACCTGCATCAATAGGGAAAATTAGATCTAAAGATACTGACATTTCCTGATCCGATTAACCCTGAGAAGGTAAAAATTCATGAATGAAATGAGAAGGCAAATTGTTAGCAGTTCTATGTATTCATAAGGAAAAGCAGCAGCACAGATCCTTAATAAGGGTAAATTATTAGTTCAGTGGTGTGCTGGTGATTTACAACAGCTGAAGAACCACAATCAATTCAGGAAGTCTGTGAAATCTGTTTTTGAAGGCTATTCCCAAAAATGCCTATTAATAAGACAGATAATTGGACAACCAACCCCCAAACAGTTAAATAAAACCTGAAACAGTGAAAAATGATGGTGCAGGCAATTTTTTCTCTACTTAATTCATGTTTGCTGATTAGAAAAATGGCAAAACACACATATTGCAGCTGACACTGAATGTTTTAGGTTCTTGTGCTGTTTAGTTGGAAACTGAAGCAATGGAGCTTCAGAGCAGGTGTCAGTTGTTCTCTGTACCCTTAATTATTGAGGGTCAGCTGCTTCTCTGTGGTGCAGGCAAGGGGCCCTCTCCTCACCAGTGGTACTGCAGGAGTGCTCTGATTTCATGCATTGCCACACTGCCCAGCTTGACAATCAGCCCAGGCTGGAAAATCAAGTAATGTGTGTTGCTGCAGACACCCATCTGCAACAAAGGGATGGGCTTTGTTAAGATTGTATGCAACAGATTTCTCTCAGCTGCTTTGGCAAGCTCAGGAGCATGGCTAGTTTGTCCCTACAATCTAACTCAAAGCTCTCATGTCCTGCAGAGTCCTTAGAGCTGCCTCCCTTGTGCTGTTGTTGTGGAAGTTGCCTGCCACAGCCACGCCAGCAATCTGCCCTTGTTTTCTCTGAGAACAGAAGAATAACCTCTTTCTATCACCTCCTGCCTCTCTCCCTGCCTTTTCCTGCACTGGGCAGTGAAATTCACATAGTAATCAGGGGACAAAACTATTTCCTCCCTTAATTCTCTGTAAGATGTCTTGATTAATGTTTTCTTTGTATACACCAGAACATTTCCAGCTTCAGGCACACCAACAGCACTCAGATGCATAATCTTCTTACAACTAATCTCCCTCTAGGGTGAGCATTATGTACAAAGACTACAAACAGAACAACTGCAGGCAAAAACAGGCCCTGAATGCCTACACTGAGAAAAAAACCATCCCAGGTTGTTCTTCCTTGGGATCCCTATCTAAAAGAGGACTTAGAAATTTCAAGGTAGGGTCACACAGGGCAAAGCATTTTTATTTGACATGTAGGAAAATTTCAGAATCATCACTGGTTTGGATAAACATCTGTGAGCCAAGACCATCACTAAAGCCATGCTGTGTTTGGGAAAGGGATCACTGCAACCCTTTGGCTTAGAAAAGGGCACTGCAATAAGCACCATACACACAAGCCTTGTGTAATTTGCTTTTTTTCTTAAAACAGATGCAACTGACTCTGTAAACATTGCACTGGCGATTTTTTCCAGCTAAGAATATCGACTGGGTTGCTGAAATGAATGCTTAATGATTTTTACATCCACCTCCTCTGGCCTTTAAACTGTAAATTGATTGTTATGCAAAGGCTATTAATTTAACAAAGCATATTAAATTTCCCACTAGCACTGAGGAGCTTCTCCTGACTTAGCATTTCACTCCTCTTTCCCCTTGTTAACTGCACAGATCATACCTCACTTGCTGTAATTACAACTAGTACATCAACATTAATTATTTCCTTGGTAATGACAGGTGCATGAAGAATTGAAGGTCTAACCCACACTACCAGAATGATGAGAGAGGCTCCAGCATTCAGTGAGAAATAGGAGTGAGAACCTTTCCTGCAGATCTTTTTATCTCAGTCTCTCACTTTATTTTCAGTAAATCATACTTTGCATAATCTCCTTTAGCCCCCAGTTCCTGAAGGCATCTCAATTCAATATAGCTCCTGCAAAGGCATTTTCTTGAAGCACCAATCTATGCAGGAAGATGAGGTGCTTTCTTGGAATCCTCTTCAACTCTTTAATCCCATGTTCTAATATTTTCAACTTAAGAGATAAATCACACCTGTTAAGTATATACCAAGCACCTTACCCATCTTACTGGATTTTTATTTAAAGCTCACCATTATTTGTTACCGATATCTCTCATCAGCATTCTTTTAAGCAGGAAAAGAAAGACAAAACTCAGACTAGCAAAGACTCCCCACCAAAATATAATGTAGAACCAAGCACTTGTGCAGTGTATAGGAAGAAATGTGCCATCACAGATCACAACTCATCTCCTGATGCAGTGCTCATAACAAACTAGCTAAGAAACTCCAGTTGAGACAAACTCAGGAAACCGGATCTCTGCCTCTACATTTCTGTTCATCTAGAAATACTTCCATACATCTTTAATTGAAAGTTTCACAGAGATGACACAAGCATTCCCAGCTGCCTCAGCAGTGAGCTCAGGAGGCTCTTAGAGATACAGTTAACACAGAATACACACAATTTACCCTTGAGACAGGTAGCTGGAGTAGTGCAAACAGCATGGGCTACAAGGAAGGCATGCCAGGCAGGCTAGAAATGATGTCTGAGAAATCAAACAATCAAACCAAATGGCCAGTTCATTCTGAAATCTATGCTGGTGCCTGCTATTTGTTCAAGCTTGTTCAGATATAAGCTACCACTACATTTCACTTGAAGTACAGATGACTCTTGAATGAAAATATTGGACATATAACTAAAAGCTCTCCACCTCAAAGCAGATTGGAAGTGTTCTGCTTCCTTTTCCTTGTGGTTAATGACATCCACATCTCATCTACCAGTGACAGTTTTCATTTGAGGCCAGCTGTGAACACATCCCCAAGCCCAGGCATTTCAGGGAGCAAGTCTCCAAGTCCCATGAACAGCATTAATTAATTACATAATGGTAAATGAACACATCCCCAAGCCCAGGCATTTCAGGGAGCAAGTCTCCAAGTCCCATGAACAGCATTAATTAATTACATAATGGTAAACCACATCCACCTTTGACACATTGAGCTTTCCAGTAACTATCCATAACTCACACAGCACATGTGGCTTGAGGAATGGCTATCCCACTCCCATCATGCCCTGAAGTTTTTATGTGTGCTGTTAGCACACCCTCCAATGACCTCCCACACAATCCTTTTAAACTGTAGCCAAATATCTAAGAGAACAGCTTTCTAATAACCCATTTTTTCTAGAGGTACCTCAGGCTGTGGGAAGGGCCACCCTGATGGAATCACCACAACAGGCTTTGGGGAGAGGGAGCTCCTGCCACATGGGACCTTCCATCCCCACTCCTGCAGGGGCTGACAAGATTTGGGATAAACTCAGGGTATCAAGCACACAGAAACATAAATAAGACAGTAATTTAGTTGCTTTAGCTAAAGCTATTGGAGATTTAAAGCCACGACAAGAACACTTTGCTTTGGACAGGGGCACAGTTACATCATTTGCAAGTAGGCAACATCTTCAAGGTCAGTTCTTGCATTGATATTTTCCTTTGAAAATAACATATTCAACAGCAACATTATAGCCTCATCCTGCTATCCAAATCACATAATGAGATCATATTCCCTTTTAATGGGAGGATCCTACTTTTAATGACATTTTCAAAAAACACAGATGACTGCAAGCCTCACTGATGGCTTTCTACGATATTCACCTCTGCCTTTATAAAATTAAGTCTAGAAAAGATTGTGCCTTGGGGCTACATTCCCACCACACAATTACTAGGAAATACCAAGCTAATTTGAAGACCTGCTTTCATGCTTGAGAGGCATCATCCAACATTATTCCCTTGTCTGTGAAATATTGCCCCCTTGTAACAAAGTAAACCAAGATAATTTCCTACTTCAAGTCTGTTGAGCCATTCCCAGATTTGGGCTCCAAGGAAAACTTTGCCACAGCACTAAGGCAAAGGCAGTGGCAGGAAAGGATGTTTACAGATCATCTTACAGGCCAGAAAACAAGTGCTGCTCAATACCACAGATTCAGTTCCAGATTATGCCATGAGCATACACTGTCCCAGAGAATTTTAGATTAGAAGTGTATTTCTACCTTGGCATTTTGTATGAGCACAAAGTATATTTCCACCCAACGGCTCTGATCCCAAGTCTACTAAATTATAGCTGATCTGGCTCACCTACTTCTGAAGAATAGGTAAAGAATGGGGAAATGACCACATTCTGTGATGCTCCAATCAAGCTGAATTTTCCACTCCTCTATTTTCTTGTTTCTCCTATCAGATTCAGACAGGATCTGTAAATCTCAGGGGCCTTCATAAGGAGGGCTGAATAAACATGACCAAATAAATGTTAAGGAAGTGCATCTATTTTTGAAGAGATCCTTATATGCCCCTGTTCAGCTTTTCAGTTGTTTGGGCACTGTAGTATATACCAAGATCAGTTGTACAGTGGTTTAAATTTAGAATCCACCTATACTTCCTCTGATATAGCCACTCTCCCTGAAATTCTCCAGGAAATTAATATACTGAGTATCTTTGCATAAACCTCACTATTTCTCAGAGACGAGAGCATCCAGCTCTTCATTCAACAATAGTTAAAAGACAGTACTGCAGTTATTTTGGTCCTAGATTTTTAATTAAAACTCTCTGCAGGAGGAGGGGAACTAGACAACTCACAAGGAGCATGCAGGGTGGGATTTATGCTGTGTTAAATGAGCCCAAAGGACTCAAACTGTGCAAAGGCTGATCGAGCATGCACCATGAAACTCACTCTCAGCCTCATTTCTCAAGATGAGAACTTTTCTGTGCCTACCCCAGTCCCTCCTTCTCTCCCAGTTTACCTCACACAGTGAAAACAGGATAAAGTGTTTGCATTGTGGCTTTCATTCAATTTAGCCAGAGGGAATTTCAGGTACACATGTGGATGTGCACACCCATGCAATACATATTTAACAGTGTATTTGTCTTTGCCCATTTCCTTCTACCTGTTCAACTAAAACTATTCCAGTATTTTTGCCAGTGACTACTCTGCTGCTCCTACAATTGTCCCACTACCAGGTGCAGCATGCTGGACATAAGCAGGACTGAAACTGAGCTATCAGCCATAAGCTAAAGCCCTGGAAAATCAGGACTCCCTGGCTTGTGGGCAGCAAACCTAACAATACAACTCTTGATAAAAGACAACAAATCTGAAAGGAATTAAGGAATAGGACTCTTCTCATCACTTTAAAGCTAACCTATACTGACACTCGCTTTTTTTTTTTTTTCACTGAATGGAAAGATCCAGGCAAACAAATCCGAACTGAAAGAACAGTATAGCTCGGCTACAAACCCTCCTGGCTATAAGCACTGGCAACTGGAAAATACAAGGGAGGTCAAAATCAGCCCTGCCTGGAGAGCTGGGAGCTCCCAGCTGGGGAGGGTAAGAGAAGCACTCACCAGCACAACACCAACACAAGGATGTCTGTTCCACAGGGGAGGGAAGAGACCTCCAAGCAGGATATGGAGAACAAGGGGCACCTGCAGACCCAATTTCTATAGATTTATGGATCACACTGACCTTCAACAGCTCCATGCCAAAAGCAAAAATGTGGCTTTAAACAAACATAAATCCCTGCCTCCCTTACAAATGTGAGCTGAGGTCTGACCCAAAAGGAAGATCAGGTCCTCAGTGTCCAGACTGGCGCTGTCTGAAAGGAAGCCAAACACAATGCAGCCAAGTTCACAGCATTTTCTTTATCGCAGTGCTAAGAGCAGCTATACAATGCTTTCCAATAAAGAACAAAGCAATTTATCACACAGAGACAGGAGTTAGCAGGAAACACTTCCATTATCTCTGCTATGGAAAGGAAGTGACAAAGAGAACGGCTAAAAGGTGACAGACAGCTTTTATGAGGCTGGACTTCAAGTCCTCTCAGGGTTGACCAGCTCTTTTTTTCCATAGCAGGAAAAAAGTGAGAGGCTTCAGCTATGTGGGTCTCATACAACAGGAGGGAGCTGCCCCACTGTGACTTCTCAAGACAAACAAACCAAAAAAATGAAAATATCTGTGCTCTGTCAGATCCTCAGGCTGTGTAAATCAGGGAAGCTCCTTAGCAGGGTGATGCTGACTGACAGTGGGGAGTGCAGGGCAGAGCATCCAACTGGTAGAACAGAGGCAATCTCAGAGACCTGCAGTGATCTAAAGAGGAGACAGAGGACAGCATGAACCCATGATGCTTCCTGGCAACTATAAGGTCTCTGAAGCCTGCTTTTCTAATAAAGTGGTTGCTGCCTACAAGCTCCAAACACAGAAGAATTTATAAACAAAAGATCCCAGATGGTAAAGATTTGAAAAGTTTGGGAGGGCAACAGGGGAAAGAATAAACAAATATCTCTTAAATGAAGTAAGGAAGCACTTAAAATGGCAGAAGGCTAGATGGTCTGTGCAGACTTCGTGGTGCCTCTAAAAGGTACGAAATCTTTAAGATCCCATGGCTGTGCACACGTACCAAATTCCCCTACAGGGCACAAACACTCGCTGCTATTACCAGCTGCCAGTAACAAACACTATTGCTCCGCCATTAGCAATCAGGAGGCACAGCAACCCACAGTGTTAGGAGCTGTACTAACACATAACAAATAATTGCCTCTGCTTCAAAAAGCACATTGGGTTTCTATCATCTCAAGCAGCACTTGGACCCAAACATATTTGCTAAACAGCAACAGACCACAGCCACTAATGTCTGAGCGAAGCGGAGAAAACTAGAGAGCGAAACATTTTAATGTCTTCCCCTTGATCAGGTCAGCTCATTCAGTGCCTTTCACAGCAAAACTAATCTTCCACTGCAGCCATCTTCACCTTTAGAGTAATGTATAAACACAGATATTAAGAGCTTCACTCCTCAGACAGCAGTGATGAGACTGCCATAAGGACAACTGCGCCTTTTATAATGAACAATTTCCTATCTGGTTAAAAGTGGAGGCGAGCAGACAAATAAAAAGGGAGCTTTGCAAAACTGCTCAGCAGCAGATTCTGCAGACTCCTGTGGGAGTGGGGCCAAGCTGAGACTGCCTCTGTCTGTCAATCTCACATAAATTGTCCTGACTACAAACTGTGTTGCCAAGAGATGCAGGCAAGGACCCGTCTGATGTCTCTGTCTCTCCTTCCAGGACTGCCAATGTTACCGGACTCTTTAAGCTGAAAGATCAGCTGTTGATAGCTCGCAGTTCCCACCCGATGCAAACAGGACAGACAAAACCTATGAGTCAGCCCAGGGAGAGAAGTAATGTAACCCAGCAAAAGGACTCCCACAGATCACTTTCTTCCTAGAAAGAGGCAGCAATAAGCAGGGCAAGCTGGACACAGCTGGGTTACAACCCAGCTGCACATTTGTTCAAGGTCAGCTTCTTGCTCCTGATTACCATACAGCAGTTTTATCAAGTGGCAGCACCCAGCTAGAGACCCAGGCTGCTCATGGGAGTCACCTCTGCCACCATCACTGCAGTCGTGGGGAGTCAGTGAGCTCAGGGAAAACAGCAAAGAAGATTGGCAGCTTGCTCCGCACAACAAGCCACTTGCAGTTTGGAAAGCTGCTCCCGAAGCCGTGCTCAGTCTGGAGGTAATGAAGTTGAGAAACGCAGCACGGAAATGGCATTCACAACAAGCCAAGGTGGGAATTAAATGAGACAGAGGTGACACTAACTCATAGGAGGAAACTATTAGGTTCTGTGAAAATTTACTTCCCTCAACAGCCTGTCAAGGTAACTGTGCCAACAAGCTGCACAGCAAAGCACTTTCCTTCTAAAAAGCTTTGCAGTCCCCTAATGGCACCAGCTTCTCCCCCCTCCATAAACTCCTTCACATTGAAATAACTTAAAATAACTTCTTACCTTGCAGAAGAAAAGGATCCTATCCCACTTATTTTCTCTGGTAGAAGAGAACCTAAAATCTTTAGATAGGACCTGTGTTTCCAGACACCTGTCATCAGTCATGTGCAATTAAGACAGTTCTTTCCCAAAAGAACTCTTCTGCTGGTGGCACTGCCTTCCCAAAATGCTCTGAATATAAAGTGATTTCTATACTAAATGTATTTCTCCTTTGCCTGCAAACACCAAGAATCTTCCCTACACGTTCCTTGCTACAAGACCCCTACTGATCATCTAGATTAACCCCACCAATAAACCAAAATGTTTAGGATTATGGTGTCTGATTGCAATTTTTCAAAGTGAACTACATAGTGTTAGTCTATTCTAGACTGTCCTGCCTTATTGATGACTGAGGCAGATGACCACAGATAAGTGTTTCACACCCACCAGTCACTCAGATTTCCCTCGTGGGTTTTCAGGATTCATTTTTGTGACATTGCTAAAATACCTCTCTATTTCCCTGACAGCTCAAAGGCACTTTCAAGTAAGCATTACTGGAATTTACATCTCTGCCACTACATTGCCAATTGGCTGCACATGAAAGCAATGGTCAGTAATCAGTTTAAAAGTGAATAAAATCCTAGCTACTTTATTTATAAATAAACAACAGCCATGACTCACATGACTCACAGTCGTGACTTTATAGCCAACACACTGGCCAGTTCTTTGTTTCTTAACTATGAATACATAATGGCAGTAACACCAAGTCTTTCCACTGTACCTCCAGTCACAAAGACAAGATTAAAAATACACAGCATATTCAACACTTGCTAGTCAAAAGAGTCATTGAGGACGTCTGCAAACCAAGACTTGTTCTATACATGATTTTGTACCAGTTCACCCTTGTTAAATTACAAGTGTCATTTGCTGCTATATTTCTGATGATACAACAAAAGCGTGGATATAATCAGAGCCAAAAAAAGTGCTTTATACTGGAAGAGCTGGTTCTTCCTTCCCAAAGGGGAGCAAGCCACACTGGTATAAGCATGTTCATACTGGCATAGCTGAACTCACACTAGGGAGGGTTGTATCAATATTACAGAACAGCAGTTTAAAAGTAGTGCAAGTTGTTCACATAGGCAAGACCTAATTGTTAGAGGATTTGCTCCTGATCTCAAAAACACTGCTAAAACTCCTAATTCTACAAGCAATCTAGACACAGAGAAGAATTGGGCTGATCATGGGTTTAGCCGAATAAAATACACCACAAATCAATACAGACCACTGGATAGTGGTAATAACAGCAACAAAACACTTCTCATGTGGGCTCTCACTAATAAAGGCAGTTATACCTACCCTTAATGCAGGTGAGAAGATACCCAAGTTGTTTAGCAGCAGAGGGCAGCAAAATGGCCAACCTTGCTATATCAGTCTAAATTTCTTGAAATGTCAACTGCTAAAGCAAATCACAGGATGCCACTGCCACAGCTGCTGCTATCAGAATTCAAGCCTCAAGGGAGCTGAGTGCCCGTGTGGTTTAGAGCAGACAGGCAGAAATGCAAATAGGGCATTCAGATACTTTAAAATTCATCAGATACAATTCCTGCCCCTCAAAGGTTCCCAAAGCATAAGGGAATATAAATGTTTACAGAACTCATTCTGTGAGGCTGTGTCCAGCCTCTGAGGCATGGGGATGGAAACAAAGAAGAAGAGGGGAAGGAGAGATGAGCAGAGGTCAGGTAAAAAAAGGAGAGACTGAAAGACATAAAGAGCGAGCCTACACAAAGGGAGGATTTAGAGAGTGTTAAGAAAGTAGGAAGGTTGGGATCAGTGTTGGGGAAGGGGAAAAGGGCACTCACCACAGTGCTTGCAGCCTCAGACGGCAATCACTCCCCTCATCCACGCCACACCTGCATCCATAGCACCATCCCTTCCTTGCCCAGCTCCTCACCGCCTGCCGCACGCACTGAGGGCTTTCTGATCCCTCCTGGATGCACCCTGCAGATCAGCACAGCAGCCAGAGAGCACAGCCTCTGCTCCAGGGGCACATGGCTCTCACACACACCTCCCACACGCTGCCAGCATCTTGCCTGCCGTCCCAGCTCTGCTCCCAAAACCAGGGCGACTCTCGAACCGCGCTGACTGTGGAAGAAAATCCCGAGCAGAAGCACAGCGTGATTCAGCCCTGCGAGATATCCAAAGAGAGCCTTAAACAATAGCCCTGACGGGTGTGATCTGCCACTGTTTGGCAGGGGAAGTTCAAGCTGCAATGCCCATCGACAAGAATTAATTGTCAGCGCTGTTAACAGTTTCGCTGCTGATCAACGCAGCTGAGCAGCACCGGGAGAATCACAGCCACTTGCTGTCACTGATCAAAGCACGGCAGCAATAAATCTGCGACTCTGTGACAGACCCTATTCCTGTCACACATGATCTCTCACTCTCATTCTGGTCATTTTCTGTGCCTTCTTAGCGCACAGAATCCCCGTGCAATCAAAAGAAAAAGGAACCCCTCCCCCCAAAAAAACCCCAAACAAATAACAAAATAACAACAAAACAAAACAAAACAAACAATCGTCCCCAATTCCCTCTTTTCTGTAATTCTGAAAGGAATTTGTATACTAAAAGGAATAAAGTCAATCCTTGCAACTGTGGAATCACTCGGTGCACGGGACTCAGATACAAACGAGTTTTTCAAAGATTTCTCAGCTGATGCAGCTGAAAGTGAAAGCATCATTTCTTAAACTCTACAGAACCTAAATCTACCAGGTAGAGGCAGGTTTGCCAAGCACTGGTGCAGACTTCAGGTACATTAGCACAGTATTACTGATTTAGACTTCAAAACAATCCCATGGATTTTGTTAGTTACACTATCCCATGGCAATTGTACAAATATTTCAGTAGGCGAGCATTTGTAATTACAGCCCTGAATCACTCTGCATCTGGAAAATACCCACAGTTTTTCCTTCGTGGGTTTTCCCGATACTGCTAAATTAAGAGACAAACACAGAACACACAGCTCAGCCAAAGCTTGCTCCCAAGGCTATTTGTGTTGCTGTTGTGCTCTCCAGGATGTGCTCTGAAGGATGAGTTTTGCAAAAATATCTTTATCAGCTGGTGTCACCCACTGCAGTGTATCAGTCACTATCTTTTTGTAAACAGTTTTACACTGACTTCATAGAATCAGAAGCAGGCAATGGCTTAGGTTGGAAGAGA
This sequence comes from Erithacus rubecula, assembly GCF_903797595.1. Taxonomy (NCBI): domain Eukaryota; kingdom Metazoa; phylum Chordata; class Aves; order Passeriformes; family Muscicapidae; genus Erithacus; species Erithacus rubecula. Next base: position 4,626,019 of record NC_136688.1, read on the forward strand.
CCTTAAAGACCCTCTTCTTCCAAACCCACAGAGACACTTCCACTATCCCAGGCTGCTCAGAGCCCCATCCAGCCTGGCCTTGAACACTGCCAGAGATGGGGCATCCACAGCTTCTCTGGGCAGCCTGTTCCAGTGCTCTATCATCCTCACAGTGAAGAATTTCTTTCTAATGTCTAATTTAAACCTGCCCTCTTTCAGTTTAAAACCTTTCTCCCTTGTCCCCTCGCTATCTGCCCATGTAAAAAAGTTGCTCTCCCACTTTTTTATAACCCCATTTAAGTACTGGAAGGTCATAATGAAGTCTCCCTGGACCCTTCTCCAGGCTAAGCAGCTCAGCCCTTTCAGCCTGTCCTCATAGGAGAGATGGTATATCCCTCTGACCATGTTCATGGCTCTCCTTTGGACTCATTCCAACAGATCCACCTCTTTCTTGTGTTGAGGGCCCCAGAGATGGATGCTGCACTCCAGGTGGGGTCTCATGAGAGAAGAGGGGCAGGATTCTCCTCCCTTGACACCAGCTCTCCCTTCTGCTTTATAGGAGATACACTCCAATACATTCTCTTCAGCCTTTCTTTTCTGATCACTGTACTTGAAGAAGCCCTTTTAGTTATTATTCTTCACATCCCTTGCCAAGTCCCTCTTTTTCTGTGCCTTATCTTTCCTGATCCCACCCCAACACATCCAAATGGTACCCCTGTACATTCCCCACTCATCTGAACCCGATTCCACTAGCTGTGTATTTTCTTCTTGCTCATCAGCTTGAGAGGAAGGTCCCTGCTCAGCCATGCTGGTTTCTGGCCTGCCTTACTTGATTTCTTACACATTGGGAGGGAGAGGTCATATGGTCTAAGAAAAGTGCCCTTAAAGAGTTGCCAGCTCTGGTCAGCTAAGGACAGTTTCCCAGGAAATCTCATCCACTAATACTTTAAACAGCTGGAAGTTCACTGTTTTAAAGTTCAGGGTCCTGACTTTGCTCTTTACCACACCCATGTTTCTTAAGATCACAAGCCAGCCAGTGCATGATCACTACATCCCAGGATGCCTCCAATCTTAACCCCTGCAATGATTTCATTTCCATTGGTAAGCACCAGGTCCACTAATGCATCTTCCCTCATTGGTTTGTGTAACACTTGTATCTGAAATTTGCCCTTGATGTACTCCAGGAGTCTCCTGAATTGCTTACAGCCAGCTGCATTGTTTTTCCAGCAGATACCTGGATGGTTGAAATCCCCCATCAGGATGAGAGCTCATGAGCATGATGCTTCCTGTAGCTGAGACACCTGGTCTCACTGTAGCTGGTCAGACACCTGTAGTAGATCCCACTCCTTTGTTGGTGTGCTCCTTGTTTTTTCACCCACAAGCTCAACCTGTTTGTAGCTTTTTCTCACAGACAGCCCTTCACAAACCCATTCCTTAACAGAAAGTGCAACACCTGCTCCTTCTCAGCCTATCTCCTCTGAAAAGTTTGTAGCCCTCCACTGCAGTGTTCCAGCTGTGTGACTCATTCCAGCGAGTTTCCATGATAACAATTTGGTCACAGTTCTCTAACTGAAAGATGGTTTCCAGCTCCTCTTGCTGCATGCACTCAGGCAGACTTGTGTCAGACTAGATTCCTCCAAGAGATCTGTCACAGTGTGACTAAAGAACTTCAGAGCTCCCACTTGTTGCACTAATTTCTCATGAATAAATGAAGTGGTAATAGTAACAATGAGAAGCCAGCATTTTCAAGGTATTTTACACCTCAAAAGTACTGTGCAAACAAGGATAAAAATACATGCATAAACACCACCTTCTACACTTGACAGACTATTGTTTGCTGAAGCCACAGCACCTGCTGAGACCTGATCTTTTATTGGATCAGGTACTTCAGCTATCAGAGACACTGCAGCAGCAGGAAACTCTTGAAATCCTCGTGGGAGGCAATGCTCATATGTCAGGCTGCACAAACACTGCTGGGATTCTAAAGCTGCCACCTTGGAGAAAGTAATAAATCCCAGTGGGGTGTCAGGCAAGGAGTGATGCCAAGGCCAGGGGTCCCCAGACCCTCTCCCATGAGGGGCTGGGAGAACCAGGGCACCCAGACAAAGTGGGGTTACCAAGCAGAGGAGGAACCATGCAGGGTGCACAGCACCCCCAAAATATCCAGCCTCATTTAAGAGGGCAGAGGAACCCCACAGTAAATTCTGGGAGTAATTAAAAGAAAGAGTGGAAAGTAGATTTTTTTAACTGTACGTCCCAGAGTCTCAGGGACTCTTCAGGCAAAAGTGTTTCTCTTGCTTTCAGACAGTTTTTAAAGTAGCCCTCTGTGGCTGGGTATTACAAGCCAAAATTAAAAACTAGGATGAATTTAAAGAGAAAGGTTCAGAAGCAACTAGCACTCTGAAGGGTCTGAGGTCTCCACTGAGATGAGGGGACAGATGCAGGGCTGCTGTCTGAGCAGGACACCCCAAGGCCACCCTCTCTGTGAAAACAGAGGGGATTTTTCAGGGCACATGAGACAAGGAGGTGCTAGGAAAAAGATTTTATGGTCTCTGCAGCCCTATGTTTCCCTTGGTTCACAATTTCACCGCCTCAAAGTGGGGAGAATTTTTGAACGGGTACATGCATAGGCAGCAACCCCTTTTCTGTAATGAATTACAAAATATCAAATTAACCTGGTGGCTCCTCACAAACAGTTTCAGACTGTGGTCTGTCCTTGGCAGCCTTGAGTTTCACTGGCTCCAGGCAAGGCATGACAATCCAGAACAGGGAACCCTTACAGCATCATTTGTGCACAATGGCACATCTACCTTTACCATCCACCTCAGCCACAGAAAAACAATGGCAAATAAAAAATTTCTTCCCAGCAGGAAGCTACTATAACTACTTCCAAGGTGTCCTACCTCTTCCTTACACAAGTTCAGGATGAATGCCATAAAAAAATTAATTTATGCAAACTGGTATGTGTTTGCCTTCTTGCCAGCTCATATCCTCAGTGGGGTTTGCCTTAGTGGTGACCTGCCTGGGGTCAGTGTGGACAGGGTCAGTCTTAACACTTCTTGATCTGAAAGAGACTTGCTTGAAAGTAATTTTCCATGTGCCTGGTAGTCACGTTCTCACTGTTTTTTTCTTTGTTTATGCTCCATTTCTGCCAAGTAACAGCATCCTTCCTGTAAATGGAAAAGCATGGCTGGGTCCCCAGGCTTATACCACCAGGTGCTTTTCTCTATAAGTCTGGCTGAATTGGTTGCTTTCTTAAAAAGCAGGCAAAACACTTTCATCTTCAAAAAAGAGGACAACATTCAGAAAGACCACTATTAAATGCTGTTAGAGAAAGGCCAAGCAGCACATGCAGCTTTGTATTACTAGATTAACAATGCAAAACCAGACCTTAGAACAGACTGCCCCACTTAAAATACTTCCAAATTCTGATGCTTGCAACAAATCGATGACCTGATCAATTCACAACTAGAAAACAACTGAGCTGGCACGTGGATTATGCAAGTAGGTTCAATGCCCACACAGGACCTCATGGTCCAGCAGCAAAGCTGCTTCCAGAGACATTGTGACTTTGGAAAAGCTTGTTGAACTGTCTAAGGAAATCTCAGCATGCTCCTGCCTCAAAGTCTACACCAGCCCTTTTCCTCTGGGCATTTCTTTCTCTGCCAAAGACAATGCCCAAATAACACAAAACACAGCTTCTTCCCAGAGCTGAAGTAGCAAAGGCATCTCCCTTTGTGTCTTCTGATTTCCTGCAAGAAGAGGCACACCTTCTTCCTTGGAATGCCTCTGAATCATGGAGCAGGCAGGCAGCCCTTAACCCCCTCGTGGCCAGGTAGCAGGACTCAGGCATTGCTGAGGAAGGCTCCCTACAACCCTGCCCAGCCCTCCAGCCCCAGGAGCCTTTGGCCATCCCAGTGTGGGGATGCTGGGAGGACTGCAGTGCTTCTGGCAAGGAGGGCTCAGTACAGCTGAGGTTCCCAGGCCTCTCCCTGATTGTACAAACCTCCACAGTGCATTTCTAGCTTTAACAGAAAGCAACTAAACAAAGCAAATAAATGAGAAACAACTTATTTTTCTTTCCCATTTGGATCTAGAATCCTCTTGAAATATCATTAACTTGAAAGAGATTCAAGCTTTGCATTTTTTGTGATTGCAGAGCAACAGAAAAGAAACATGCCAGGCTGTACAGTGCTGCTTTCTGCTTTTCCATCAAGTAAAATGAGGAGGAGATGGAGGAGGAATTGCTTTCTGATGTATGCCTGGCCATGCTTTCTCATCACTTCCAGACTCCTCATTAACTACTCATTGCCAATTCTGCATATTTTGGAATGATACAGGCAAGCCCTTCATTTACAGTAAGAAGTAGATTAAATCATTTTATATCCAGAATTTTGATAAAGAAAAACCTTTAGGTTCTAAATTTCTATAAGACTTTTCTCAAACAGTCCTGCAATGCCCTTCTCGCCACACCTTCTCATGCTATTTCCAAACTAAACCTATTTTTAAGCAAATAGAATTAATTAATCTGTTTTCTTAAACTGCTTCTCAGATGCTCTGTGAACAGGGCCAAGTCTTTACCAGCTCCCTACACTGCCATTAGGAAAAAAAAACAAAACACAAAAACAAAAACAAAACAACAAAAGAAACCCAAAAGAATCAAAAGTGTAGAAACTAACATTTCTATTTTGCAGAAAAGCCATGCTTTATTTCCATGGTTTTCCATTGGCTTTACCAAAATAGCAGCCAAACAAATTTCCTGCCTTTTCCTTAGTCCCACTCATTTCAAGCCTCTACTATATTTAAAATGGCTGCTACAGTTTTTATTTGACATTCAGATATATCAAGGCAACATTTAGGTATAAAACAGAGGCCACTGAACACAAATAAAGTTCTGCCAGTCCTACCTGCTAAAAAGCATCTTTTGCCTAAATCAGTCCTTTCTGTCTGCAAACTAACAGGGCCATAGGAAGAAGGTTACTGATCATACTGAGGCATTCCTGGTGCTTTATGCAAAGCACAGCTTTGATGGGATGCTGCTTTTCCCCAGCAGTGCTGCCACTGACACCAACCCAGCTCATGCAAAGAAATAACTTTTCTAAAGCACAGCACTTTCAGTCCTGAAGAATAATAGATTCAGCACCAATCCCATATCCTGGTCTGAAAATGGGACTGCAGGCTTTTCTGTGCTGGCAGTCCCCTGAAAGAACATAAATTCAGAACTTGGCCAATTTATAGCATTAACATCTATCAACACAGATCTCCCCTGCCACTATCACCATCAACAAATGTGATGTTGTGCCACTACAGAGCTGATTTTCAGAAGAATTGTATCTTCCTGCCTTCACAGGGCTCCACTATACCTGACCAGTAAAATACTGTAATGACAAGGCAAAAAAAAAACCTCAAAAAAAAACCCAAAAAACCAAGGCATTAAAGGATCATACTAAACAGGTACCATTTTGGACATTTACACAGAGATACTTGAAGACACCTTTTTTTTTTAAAGAAAAAAAGGGGGTGGGGAGTGAATTACAGCCAGTTTGCCTTGCAGTTCAAAGAACCCAGGATCCCAGGTTTCAGAGAGATGTGTAAGAAAAGCCAGACATACATAAAAGCTGTTAGAAACTAATAAAGAAACCTCAAATGGCAGGAAGAGGGAGCAACCAACAGCAGCAAGAATATGTTCAGCACCCAGTCCTCTAGGCAGATTGCTCTTCTCAGTGTGTTTCTGGCTAACAGGCTAATCTTGGGAATACTTGTGTTACATTCCCAGTGTTTCTGGGAACACAGCTATGAGAAACAAGCCTGCTGAAAGTATGAGTAGGTCTGGGCTTTGTGCCCTAGTTAAGAGAAAATGTAAACCTTTCTCCAAATCTATGATTAGTTCCCGTGATTCAGGAAGAAGCAAGAAGATACTAATATGTGTTTATAAATCTTGCCACATGTGCTTCCAAACTTTCCATTAACAACTTGGTGAGTATCCAGTAACAGGAGGTTTTCCAGGGCAGGACACTGAGGAAATACTGCTGCCTGAAATGTGCACTATTGTAATGATATTCCCAAATGACATGGTAAGGTGGTGACAGGATTTGTGCTTGCCTGAATCACTGCCATGCTGCCAATAAATGTCAGGGCTTTGGGTTTGGGCTATTGTTCTTTTTCTCAGTTTAATAAACAAAAGCTGCAAAGAGAAGTCTTTTCTTGAAGGCAGACTTCAGAGGAGAAGAACAGGAAAGAGTTTGTCTTGTTTCTGCCAGAAGGACAGACAAGAAGGATTGGCAGCCTCAAGAGCTGCCCAGTGGAGAACTGGAGGAAAAAGGCCATGGGCAAATGGGTCAGTGCTCCAGGCAAACTGGGAGCTCTCTGCTGAAAATCAGGACAGAGGCTGCTGGGACCAGTCTTGGAGCCCACTTCAGTAATGGCAGGACAAGGGTGCTTCTCACCCACCCAAGTGTCCTCTGCTTCCAGCAGCTACAGAGCACAAGAGACTAAAAAATTCCATACGGAGAAACATGTGCTGGCTGCTGCAGGGCAAAGTAAATTTTCTAAACAGACTGAGCCATCATGATTTCATCATGATTTGCATTATGTACAGTCCTGAATTGTTTGTTGTGACTTTAGTTACTAAAACTGGTAGAGAAAAAAATCACCCCCTGGTTTCATACATACAGTGATAAAAAGCCAGCATAAGGGGTGGTGAGGAAGTTGTTTTTCCTTGTGGCCAACCGTGCAGGAGAAGAACTCTGACTGACTTCTGCAGTTAAAAAGGGAAAATTAAAAAGTGTTGTTTGGTAAATCATGAACTTGACTTCTCAGAAGTGGCAGCCTGCTTCCATGAACCCGCACGTCACCCCACATTTGGAAGGATTTTTTTTCCAAATCAAATTACTCATTTGTAAAAATTGTAACTGCAACCACAGCTCTAGTCCATTTTCAGAGTCACACATTTTCATACCTACATTTAGTGCTTGGTGCCAACATGTTTTCTCCCAAGTATTTCTTTATATCAGCACCTGGCAGACAAACTCTGATAAGAAATACAACCACTGAGGATGAAGTGGCACAAAAAAGGCTTTTCTTGGTAAGAGTTAGAAAAATTTCAAGCAAAAGGCAAATTTATCCAAACCTTTGGAAACCCAGATTTCAAAATACTTAAAAGTTTGGGCTTTTGTGTCAGAAAATTTGGCAATCTGAAGAAATTTTGATGCCTCCTTACATGACTTTGATATTGCTTTATACAGTAAGACCCACATACTTCACACTATGTCAGTAACTTGTTCAGTGATCATTCTTTTCTGCAGTCTGTGCTGGTAAGTTGAATGTATGGAGCACTTACATTAAACTGCTCATTAGGCTTAATTTACATTAACTGCAACTACTTAAAGATGAGTTTATTGTCTGGAGCTACATAAACCAGGAAGGAAGGAAGACCCATAAAAAGTAAATTACCTTATTTCTTCCAACACTCTTATTTTCATTATGGCCTTCTACACATACAAACATTGTGTACTGGAGCTTAAAATTTAGGTAGAACCATGGGACTGAATATAAGGTGACTGATGTGTCAACTTCTTTTGAATCCAGCTATGAGCAATGACAGTCAGAAACAGCCTGTTCTGCTCATGAGCCCTTTGGCTCTAATGCTTTCAGCTATACAAGGTTCTGCTTTTACAACAGCTCCCAAAAAGATTATGGGAATGCTAAGAGAGCCAGTAACGGAGCCAGATGCAGTAAAAAGCACCAGGGAGTCAAAAACCTCAGTAAAAGTCACTTTAAATACCATTATCTCTGCTGGTAAAGAACACAGCAGGCACGTGGAGCCAGACCCACAGCTGGTGATTTGACTTTGCTGCAAGTGAGGCTATTTACATGATGTCCCTTTATGTTTAGCAGAGAGCAGGGTCTGTTTGAGAGGACAACCACGAGGCTCTGGGCTGCCTTTGAGGCATTACCACACCATTTCATGCCACAGATAGCTGGGAATCATGTGTTACATTGGCTTCTGGTTGAAACTGTGCGGCCGTGGTTAAGCACAGCAGCTGCACAGCAAGGAGGGAATAATTTGTAATCCAGCAGAACAGCCAGTGCCTGCACTCCACCCAGGAGGTGCTGGACATGCTGGAGGCACAGGAGGACATGTAGCAGCTAACTTTAATAAAAACAGCCAGACTTGAGTCCTGTGATCTAGAAAATAGCTTTTGCCTTGAAGGGGTGGGCATCCAGAGGAAGGATTCTGGCCTGCTTTCTGCATCAGAGTATGTTTCTAAATCCAAAGCAAGCAAGAAGGGTTGGAAGCAGCATTTCTGACAGATCATGCCATTTTTAAAATGGTCATGTAACATGGCTGCCAAAGGATTTTTTTTCTCTGAAGCCACGCCTGTTTCAGTCTCTTCTGCCAAGAAAATCCATTGCTGCAGCTGTGTCATCAGTGACTCAGACATTCCCTGATGCTGAGTCTCCAGACTTGTCCCTTTGGTGGTCCAGTGACAGCACTGGGCAAGAAGAGATCAGCACAAGAGGACAGGGAACCAAGACTAACATGTCAGAGCCAGGTTTGCTTCTAGAATATTTTTGCTTATATTTAACAGAGTGAATACAGCAGTGATGGAAAAACAGATAAACACAGACTTTCAGCTGTGATCCCATACCTGGAACATGGCAGTAGAGAAACAGCCACACAAATGTCCTTTCCCTGCAGCTGCCTGCACTGAGCAGCAGGTGACCACAACAAGCAGAACATAAGACCTCAAACCTGCTATTTCTGGTCTGACTTTTTTACACCTTTGCCAGCAAGACTGAGGTGACAGACTGCCATTATTCAGTTTAGGAGAGACAAGCAAAGTGCTTCCCTGTGGGGACAGGCAGGTAACTGAGGACCTGCTGGTGAAAAAAAATAAATAAAACAAGCCAAGTGTACATTTAATCCCTTGAAATCTGGCTTCAAATATTGAGTTCAAAGTTCACAGGTCAGCCCCAGGATTTCCAGGATCTCCCTCCTGAGCTGGGTAACAGCTGACACCAATAGCACAGTGTGTTACAATATGGGTGAAACTGGATAAAATAGAAGGCAGAGATTGTTTTTTGCTTAGATCTCTGCATGGTCCTATCCACCACACCCTGATGGTTCAGTGCCAGAAGGACCCAAGAGCATTAAATACCCACAGCTGCACACACAGTACACACATGTACATACACACATATCTGCACACACACGTGTGTGCAGTACAACACTCACCCTCACAGAAAGGCAGCAAAAATCTATCTGCAATATAACACTGCAGTGATGATATCTCTTGACTGATTGCTATTTCAAGACACTGTCACTGGAAGAGATTTATATCTCTATCACTGTGCCCGCCCATGCAATTAGTCTATCTTTGTGCCAAATTGTATTAATGGACAATGAGTGGAAAATTTCTATTTAAAAAAACATTCATAGGGAAAAAGAAATATCTATTTTGATACATTACCTTTAACAAAAGAGAAAGTTCAAGATTGAGAAAGCTTAGTGCTACAGTTCCCTGCTCAAAAAACAGCACTGGAAAATTCCAATTACTGCCTTGCAACTCTTGCATATCACATTATTTTTTGCTGATAAACAAAACAGATCACTACAATTTAATCATCAAGATAATAGTGCAGATGAGCTTATGGTGTGTGGAAAGACATAATTAAGCTTGTGAACCCCAACTCTAAAACCTAACCCTGACTAAATCTAAGCCAACCCTTAATCCTAACCCCTAGCCTTAACTATTAACCATAAACTACACCTAAACCTTGCCAATGAACACCTCTCAGAGCAGCCAGGACCAGGGAAACAACACCCACATGGGGGGAGGGGGGAAATCCCCAAGCTGTTTGGATTTTTTTAATTCTAAGTTGAAAAGAGATAATTAACAATTGTACATCAAAGACAACCTGCACACATTCAGTCCCTAACACTCATTCAACATCCACTCAATTCCACCCCTCACTTGGAACACTCAGTTGAAGAATACCACTCCCTTTTACCTGTCCAGGTCTTAAATTCTTTGCATGGATTTCCACTATGAGAAAAAGAGCTCCTGTCTTCTTCCTTGAACTCATTTCAGAGTCCTTACATGACATTCACACAGAGCTTAGGCTTCAGAAAAACATGTCTCTTTGGCATCTCACTAACTCTGTGTACTGAACTGACTTTTACCAAAGCAGAAAAAAATTTGACAGCAACTTTCCTTGATCAGACCACTCAGCTCAGTCAAACACTCCAGGACTTAACAAGCCCAGGTATCTTCCTCAAAGCAAATAAAATAGTAATTATAAATGGATCTTTTTTCCAAAGAGAGACAGATTGGCAGGTAGCATTTATCTCTTTACCAAAGGCAAGGTAGATACAGCATTTCAACAGAAGCAGAAAAACATGCCATGATGAATATACCAGTGTCTCCACAAAGCAACAGGGTTTAGATTTGCCTTGGTGAAAGCTGGAATCACACTGCATTGTAAAATCTACCCAGTGTTCTTTCCCAGGGCACCCTGAGTCCTTGCACATGAGTTTAGAGTAGAGCTGCTCCTGAATTGCCACAACTGCTCCACTGAAATCACAATTAATTTCAACAGGGAATCATTTTTAGACATTTTCCCTAAATAAGTGAGGTGATCCCATTGGAAACATTCTAGAACAAGAGAAAACTGGTTGTTTTTTGTTTTTTAAATAGAGACCAGCCTCTGACAATCTCCCACACAGCAAGTAACACTGTACTGCACAAATAGCCTGGCTGATCCCCACGGGTGGTTATCATGAGTAAGGCACTACTCACAGTGACCAAAGGTGATAAAAACATCTGCTCCTTCCTGGTTACCACAAAGAGGTGGCCTTCTACTATGGCATGAGACTAATGGCATGTAGGAAACTGACTCATGGATTAGGTGTGTCCTATCTTTAGAAATAATGTTACACCAAAGATAATGAAAAAGTGGATTTCTGTATTGTGTACAACATGGATTCAATGTCTTTAGGTAAGCACCGAACATAATTCCTGCATCTTCTCCATTGCACATTTTTAATGACACAAACACACACAGGTTGAGCAATGACAGACTGTCATGTTGGTGGTGAATATACCAAGTCAGTTTCAAACATCTGAGATGGGCACTGGCAATGCCCATCCTGGTAATAACATATCCTGGAGCTGATACTTCTGCTGTCTTCACATCAAAACAACAGCCACTTACCCATTCCCCAACATTCCCTAAAATGGTCTAAGAGAAGAACAAGCCCACAAAAGCTTTTGGAAGCCACAGAGGTGTGGAACACCATCACTTTGCAGAAAAGCAACATTTTTGCACATATTGTCCTAAATATATTTATTACAAACCAATTACTGTGCAATACAAAAGTAAGGATTTGAATTGACTCATGCAACACTCCCCAGATTTCTCACCAGCATGATAGTACTGATGTTTCCAGAAACTGCATGGAGTAGAAAAATGAAACCAAAGATTTTGCTTTAACTTTCTAATACAAGGGAAAAAATCTCCCCCACTTCCACTTCTCTCACATGTCCATTCTGAGCACTTCAGCTTTGCTTGCTCCAGAACAGTTTAAACTGTAGAGACATTTGGGAAGCTCTCCACCAGTCACCACTGATGCTGAATATTCCCATGACCATGAAACACCCTGCAACAAAGATCTGGTGGTCTTGTGGATATAACATGGGATTGGAAGCTAAAAATAAAACCCCAAACCATCTGCATTTCTCTTTTCTAGTCCATGTTTAACTGTACAAATATGTGGGGCAGGGACTTTCACTCTTCCTGTTGGGCAATGCACAAACACATTGGGCTTCTGATTCCACCCAGGAAAGTGCAAAATCCTTTAAGTGAAAAAAGAGTGGAAACTATTTGCAGGTGGAATAGAGAGACTCAGGATGCACCTTATACCTGGAGGAATTAGTTTTACAACTGATGGAAAAACAAGCAGCAGCCCAAATCCTGCCCCAATTTTCTTCTCTGGCTCTCTGCTCTGCAAATCCCTGACATTCAGCTGCAGCAGCAGGGGAGCTGAGCAGTAAAAAGACTATTGTTCTGGCCTGCAGAGACCACAATATCAACAAAAATGACACCCAGGCTTTCCAAGCAGACATCTGCTAGAAGTACCTCGGAAAGATAAGCAGTACTAATACACAGTGGCTGATAATAAACCCAGTTATACACCAGAACACAGGAGTCTGTTTTTGATAATAGGTAACAGCAAATTCAACCCCAGAGTAACTACAGCAGCTTTCTGTTTGCCACAAGTCATGCCCCACCTACAGCAGATTCCAGGGATCTCTACATCCACCAGGCAGGTGTTTTAGCAGTGCTCTCCTCTTTCAGGAGGGTCCTTGTTGCTGGTATTTACATTGCCCAACTTCTCATAACAAATTATGTCTCCTAAATCAGGAAATTAGTCTCTGTTTTCAGTTGAAGGGGAGAGGCTCCTGCCAAGAGTGACTCAAAGCAGCAGCCTCTCTCAGCAGCCTGGTATTCCTATGCTTTTAGGGCAGACATTGAAGTCAGGCAGTTCCAAGTAGCAAATCCAAACACCCACTGAAACTCCTTTCCATTTCACTCACAAATATCCTTTTTCAGGAAGTAATCAGTACTTCTGGTTACACATTCTTGGTTCCTGAACAGCTGTTCAAATTACCCTTGTACCTTTTTTCTACCACTGAACTACCTTATAGGGATGCACTGGGCCAAGGCTGCATTACTCTCCCCCTCCAAGCCTGGCTGCAGCTGCATGTGGAAGCCTCAAGTGCAAATGATAACACTGGGAAGAGGGTTTCAAGATTTGCAATTCATGACCTGAACCAGAATTTGGAGTAGCAGGCAACACTGTAACATTTAGGAAACGGCAATGCATCGACTCTTGATACATTCCTTGCAGCATAATTAACTGTAGCTATGGTGTCTTTTTGATAAGGGACTGCAAAAAAAAAACAAACAAATTACCACTTAAGGCCACATTCAACACAGAGCAGTGAGAGCCATAATAAAATTATGTGAAATGGTTATTAACTCATGAATATGTTATTCTTCCATCTCAGGCTGAAAGAGACCTCAAACAGTTCTGCACTGTGTTTCTTCCCCATGCCTCTGTCCAAAGCAAGTCTGAGTGCACTCAGGTTATGCACTAGCAGGTATTTTTCTGGCATGCTCCTAACTTCCAGTGAAGAAAACTTCACAGCTTTTCCTCTGCAGCCTATTCCAACAATCCATCATCTTTACAGTACAAGGGTTTCCCTAATGCTTGATCTGACTAATTCATTTACACCAAGAATGAGAGTATCATAGGCACTGGTAGGCACACTTATTATCATCACTGCAGTGGCTTGTAATTAAACTTATTCAACACTTCCCAATAGAGGACTTATACTCAATTGAATTTAGACTATTTGTGTTGAAATTCAGCATCTCAGTCAACTGCCTCAGGGCTGGTTTGAAGAACATTTCAACCAGAGATAATCAGTGATTTCTATGAATGAATGAAGAGACAATGTAAATTGCATGTTAGCCAGAGACCTTCCCTTGGAAAAACTCGATATTGAAACATTCCCCTGAGACCTCCACACACACATACACCCTTGGAAATTACAAATATATCCTAGCATCACTTCCATGGAAATTTGGCCAAGCTGTGTGTTTTCATTCCAGCCTTTCATGCAGCCACTTCACAGGTGGTGAAGGTAAAATCCATGGCACTGAACCCAGCTCCCATGGCAGCAGATCCTCACGAGGCACAAACGGCTCAGAAACACACACAGGTTGGAGTAGGGACATATGTCCCACAATGAGCCTTTCCAGCTGCCAGCCATGGCCCTGGTCTTGGCACACTGAGAACTGACAATGGAGTGAGACACAGGGGAAGAAGCAACCAGAAGGAAGTCTTCAAAAACACAGCCTAGAGATACTTTTCACTTTGAGCAAACCCCTCTGTATTTCAGAGGAATACAGCTGTTTCCTAGTAACTGACTCATCATCTGCCCTTCCACCTCTCCTGTGATGCCTCCAGCTCAAGAACAAGATACAGTGTCAAGGCAAGGCAGTGAAAAAGCCTATGTCCCTGCTTTGAGTATGGGAATTACCTGCAAATAAATGGGGGGCTGTGTCCAGAGTGCTGTCTCTTCATGGGTATAAAGTTTTTAAAATTAATAGATGATCAACCTGAAGGCATAGCACTCCAATCTGAAGTTATAAACTCAGTCTCACAGATGCCAGATACACCATCTTAAACTCTAATTACCTTTTCCCATTGCTTTCCATCACAATGGACTCTCACTGGCACAGTGCCTACAGGGTCATTCCACAAGCAGCAGTGAGCAATTCACAGCTGGAGCATGGGACAGGCATGAATCATATCAGTATTTTTCAAAGGGATCACTTAGGATGAGGTTCTCAATTTGCAGTCACCCAGTGAAAGGGAAACAAACAAAACCTTAAATGGGCTAGCAGCAGCTTTGGGGACAGATAAAACGATTTAGGAAAAAACCCATCTGTGATCTCTCATGGTGTAATTAACCATAATGCAACAACATACAAGTAAAGAGATGAAGATAAGCAAGGGCAGAATTTCTACAGAAACTCAATATCTGGAGATACCATAATCTGTCTTGCCTGCATCAAATGATGTATGAGTTTGCACCTTGGGGGGGGGGGCAGTTCTAGCAAGGATTCAACATTTCAAGAGAGAATAAAGTAATGCTTTGATTAAATTTGGATTAATCTCCAACTATTTTCTTCATTTCTGGTTTTATACTGATGAGTAATTTCATTTTATGATCATGCCTCTTAGTTTCGTCTACACCTATATCTGAATCTAACACATTATTTATCTATACAGATCTCTGCATGTATTAAACTCTCCTTTTTCACTTCACTCTTGCCAGAATAGTATTAAATAACAGCAAAGAATCTTATTCAGACTGTGTCCAAGACAAAGGAGGGAGTTCCCTCAGTCTGTCTTTCAAACGACAACTACCCCAAGTTAAAAAAAATGAAAAGCCTCTAGTGCTTTCCTGCCTAACAGGCCTCTTTACACTGGTGAAATTATTCAGTTGTGCAAATGTTTGCAAAAGAGGGGTCTGTCACCATAACCTTCCCACATGCATCTGATTCCAAAGTATGGGTCAGCCATGGTGTGGCCAGCAGGAGCAGGGCAGGGACTGTCCCTTGTACTGCTGAGGCCACATTGCCAGTGCTGTGTCCAGTTCTTCATGCCTCTGGACAAGCAGGACATAGAGGGGCTGGAGTGTGTCCAGAGAAGGACAACAGAGATGAGGAAGGGTCTGGAGCACAAGTCCTGTGAGGAGCATCTGGCAGAGCTGGAGGTGTTTGGCCTGGAGAAAAGGAGGCTCAGGGTGGTCCTTACCATTCTACAAGTACCTGAGAGGAGGCTGTAGCCAGGTGGGGGTTGGTCTCTTCTCTCAAGTAAAAAGTAAATAGGACAATGAAGCAACTACCTCAAGTTGTACCTGGGCAGGTTTAGATTGGATATTAGGAAAAAAATTATTCTCCAAAAGGCTTGTTAAGCACTGAAACATGCTGTCCAGGGTAGTGGTTGAATCACCACCTCAGGAAGTATTTAAAAGTTGTGTAGATGTGGCACTTTGGGAAATGGTTGAATGGTGGTCTTGGCAGTGCTGGGTTAATGGCTGCACTTGATGTTTTTAAAGGTCTTTTCCAAACTAAAGGATTCAACTACTGTAATGTGCATGTTCCTGTTCAGACCATGCAGGATTCAAACCTCTGCCATCTGCAACTGTCTCGTCAATGTGCAAAGAGTAAGAAAGTGCTGCACTCCTGGGGATGTAGCTCTCTTAAAACTCACACCACTTGAACAGATTTCTACCAAACAGTTCCAGGAACCTTGTCCTTGCTAAAGGCCATGTAAACTTTTACAGACATGTGTTCTGTATTAGTCTTTTACTTAATTATTCTAAACACAAACAGGGGGAAAGTATCATTTGGTCAATTCAAAAATCCCCAAATGGTCAACCACTTTACTTATTTCATAAGGTTTTCTTCAATACCAAAATTATTTGTGTGAGTAAGCATGTGAAAAGCTGGAAAAGAAGCTTTTTGGTTCTAATCACTGCAATGTCACTTTAATGGTGGGGAACAACCTTCATTGAAATCTGTCATATCTTTGTAAGGAAATGGACTTAATAATGTAAAAGGTCTTATATTTTTCAACTCTTTTAGCATATGCTCCCATTATAGCACTGGCATTTTGAGAACAGCCAGATATTCAAACTCTTGGTTTCACAAACAAGCATCTTGTCAGCTTGAAACTACACATAGAGAGGAAGCTGCAAAACCAAAACCACACTCTGCACTACTATTTTAAGACACAAAAATCAGAAACCAACATTTCTTCTTAAGGAAAAGTTCTCCATATTCAGAAGACACCATGACTGACCGCAGGAACACCTCTTACAGTAAAGCACAGAGCTATTTTCTACAATTTTACCATACTTAGGCAAACATGAATTGTACCTTTCATGTAGATAATGAAAGCTGGTCTTTAATAAGTGAGACAAAAAATATACAAAAATTATGCAAAGTAGCAATTTTTTTGTAAACAGCTGTTAGGTAGGTATTTATGCAAAAATATCCCAAGCTAGGAGGCATCCCTCAAATTCATCAGCAGCTCTGAACATAGAGCAAAGGGAGAGTTCTTGGCTGTGAAGGCTGGCATTTCAGAAAACAAGTTGACATTCCCTCAGCCTTGCCTTCCATCGAGTGACTAAGCTAAACAAACAGTATCTGTGTGCTGTCAATGTGAAAAATCACTGCTGGTTTATGCACCATGGCTCACCCAGAATGGTAACATGAAATCAAAAGCCTTTCCAATGTACTGGCTCAGACAGAAGTTCCTGGCAGTGATGGAAGACATTGAGAAGAAAAGAGCAGCTGAAACAAAAGTTAATCTACTTCATAATGTGCTTGTTGGGTTGTTGTTTTATTTTTCCCAATGATTGCTGCGCAGCAGAAATAGCCCTAAAAATCAAATGATATATATGATATCAAGTGATATATATCTGAGGGCTGCAACTTACACACAACAATGCCAATTTAGGCAGGACCAGCCAAGAAAACTTCCTTCGACTCCTCTGGCTTTCAAACCACTTTTCTCAGGAGGCAGCACAAAGAATAACCAACCAAGCTCAGTGCAGAACACGAGGTGGCTGATCACATGAACCAATTTCAGAAATAGGTTCCACATAGGTATTGTGTAAGACACGCATGATCCTGTGTCTTGTACCTTGAGTCAGGCCTAAGGAGGTTGTTTCCAAGCAGAGGAGGATATTAGATTGCATTTGTGTTTCCAACGATGAAGAAAATCTCTGCTGGGACTGGTGCAAGTAATGTCATTTGCCAACAAAAACCCACTATCAAATGCCCTGGAGCTGCCACACAGCTGGGAAAATAAGTCTGTAAGCTGACAAATGAGAAAAGTGAACACTAGACATCCACAGCAGTATGTGGTTCAAAACTCCCAATATACTTCAAATGCAAGCTCCAGTCCAGGATTTCTACATTTCCATCACAGACACTGTTATGAGGACAGTCTCTGGCTATGGAGCTCTCCAGGTGACTAACTGATTTTATGAACCAGTTATCTGCAGCAGTCTGACACAGCTCTTTAGATATATCTGGCTGCAAGATGTGATTGTTCCCTCCCTACTGTCACCCCCAAGTCTCCAGACTGTATTTTCTGCTTTCTGTCCTTTTAACCTTCTGCTGCCTGTGTTATATTAAGTCCAAACTATGACATGAAACTCCCTGTGGCAAGAGCTCTCACTGCATCTCTCAGGCACAGACTGTAATTTCTCTGCAGGACAGTCGCCAGTAAAAGTTATGACACCAATTACTGGGCAGTAATACTCACACAGCATTAAAAACCCTTGGCTTGTGAAAGTCTTAAAAATGCCTGCTACAGCAAATGACTTGCTTTATGTATTTTCCCATTAGCAATGCATGAAATTATTAAACAGACCCCTTTTGGTGCTCTGCTTGTTTTGAGGCTGCAAGCATTTTCTTCCCAGTGGATGATGTGGCTTTTTGATTTGGTTTGGATGAGGTGCCAAAAGAAGGCATCATTCATCCAGCATAACAGAATATTTGTTTCACATGTCTCATGCCAAAAGGAAAGCAACTTCATTTTGGTCCTGCATCAGGACCAACTCTCCACTTGCCAACGGCAATGAACTGACAGTACTCTGGGATTGCTTTTCTCTACATGTTCATCTTCTGCAAGAAAAACGTCTAAAACTAGTAAGAGCACTCACCAGCAATTTCATGGAGTCTGCTGCCAAGGCATACAATGAGAAGACAGTCAAACCCAGTGATCTTCCCAGAAGTATTAAAATTAAGTTTGACAATTTTCAACAGCCTGAAATTGTTTGCATCTAATAAGCAACTGTGCATCCCCCTAGCTACAAGTGCTACCAGCTCTAATTTGTCTTCCTCTCCCTTCTAACATGCAGCTCTTTCAAAAACATTCAAATATGAACTATCCTAATTGACATACTCTGCATCCCTTCCCTTTTTTCTTATATAAGCACAGAGATACATGTTCACATATGTATCTGGATACACACACCCTAAATAGAAGACATGAAGATAAATACTAGCACTTACTCAAGTTCAGGAGGGTGCACTGTCCCACAAGAGCTGTTTGTTTCCAAGGCAGCTGTGAGTACGTGCCCTCAGGACTTGTGACTACCAGCTTTAGTGAGCCAGAGCTCCAGCTCACATCATTTGGCATGGCTCACAATGCCTGGCTCCTGCAGGACTGCCCTCCATCAGCACCAGCTGAGAAGTTTTAAGCACCTTACAGAAGCTTACAGAGATAAATGTCAAATATTTTTCAGCTGCAGTTTGGTCTGCTTCTTATGTCTCCTGCTCAGTTCCTCATTCCACAGGAATTAGGCTGAATTCAAGTATCCATGGAGCTGAGCTGTCTACACACATTCCAAGAGGTGGCTTACATTCCAGATGAGCAGAACTGACAAAGAAAAACCTGATTTGCTGAGTACTTGCACTTCTTTTCTGACAGGTTTTGTCCATTAAAACCAGGAAGAGTGAGCAAAGTAAACGTATTTGAAGAGCTGCTTTCACAACAGCCCCATCAATTAAATTGATGCAAATGTCCTTGTCCTGCAAAGACTGATGGACAGCCTCAACACAGGACACCTGCTCCTCAAAAAGAGCACAAATATACACAAGCATTGCTCAGCAAGGATGCTCAAAGTAGCAGGACTCTCAAATTTGCAACAAAATGTCAAGCACATCATCTTCATCCATTTGTCAGAAGCCAAAGTAATGCTGCAAGCACCAAGAGACAGCTGCCTATTAGGCAGCAACCAGAAATACTTTCTGCTAAAGCTCAAAATGTACTGTTTATATTTATCTTTGGCTGAAATTCATCTTCTCTCCCAAAGCTCACACTGTATTTCAATGTACACAGAAGATGTTTGTCTCAGCTAAGATCACATCCACATAAATTTCGAGACAAGTTATTTACATAAAAAGAAGGCCTTTTAGTATTCTCCTGCTAACAACTATTTGGAAAGATCAAAAAGACTTTGGTAGTCAAATTTAAATTAATATTTCCTAAAAGTGGCTCAATGTCAGAGAGCTGCACATCTTTGGAGGTCTCCTCCTCTTTGTGAAAGTGATTAAAGATTTAATATCTCTGCTTCTGCCAGCTGTAGTTCATCTAATGCAGACCACTGGGACTAGTTTAAACATATTTGAGTTTGTTTTTTTAATTAATATGTTATTTATAAAACTGTACTTAGCATTACATCAGCATTTCAATGCTAAGGACTCATTTTCTGGAATCTGGAACATGTTTTTACCTGGTGCAAATAACATTCTTCCCTGCCTGAAACTTAGCAAAGAGATTTCTAGTAACAAAAATACAGTTTGAGTTCTGCTTGCTTTTGCTCAGAAGAGAAGAGAAACTAATTTTTTACTTCTGATTTGCTCAGTTCATTTTCACATATTTATTTTTGTTCCACAACAAGGACATGTTTTGACAGGAGAACTTTGTCCTCTGTTTTCCTTGTGTACCACAGTAGGGACCAAATTCAACAAGCTATTTACATTCCTTATTTACCACTGGTTTCATTAGAATAGGTCTGTGTTTTATTGGCTCTCCCATTTATTCCACCAAGAATTAAGAATTGAAATGGTCTCTTGGATCTGGCCTGAACTATGTGCTCAATTACCCCTTCTTAAATCACAGCCAGAAAATTCTTCTCCCAGCTCTTAATTGTTCTCCTCTCCTATTCCCAGTTAAAAAATTTAACTCTGAGCTCAACATGATTGTCTCTGTGAAGAGAAGGAGAGATCGATCTACATTGACCATGTTTTACAAGCACATTTGGAGATTCTTCTCCTGGGATCTGCCAGTGTAAGACAAAGAGTTAATTTGAAACACATTATCTCATTATTCATAGCAGAGGAATGGGAGCTACTGCCAAGTCACTACCTATTTCGTGTCTGGATTGACAAACAGGCAGCTGTTTTAAGATTAGGCTGGTCTTTCCATAGGGGGGTTTAAGTTTGTTGGTTTTTTTATAATAAACAGGTATTCTGAGAGTGAAACTTCTGGCTGGTATGTGAAAGGGGCTTCCAGCAAGCAAAATAATACAAACAATACATAAAAAAGGTGACTGGAGGATTATCAGCATAATGGCATAGGTGTCAGACAAAAGCTGTGTCTGTGACATGGAGAATGCTGCTGATAGAAGCAATAAGGGAATAATTTAGCTACAATTACTGTCCTCGAGGTCACAATTTGTGCTACTGTCATGGTCTGCACAGGCCGCAGAGTGTCCAGCTCATCTGCCAACACTGTCCTGAAAAGACAGCAGTGAGACAATTTGTCCTGATTTAAGAGGTGAGATGATGCCCAGTTTATTACACTACAAATTCTTAGCATGGAGCCCTGAAACCACTTTCCACCATCAGGATGAGGAGGCAGCAAATGATGAGCAGCAAATTATAGGTGTTGCTGCTGACTTTCCCCTCAAAGAGACACCACTGTCTGGGTGAGATCCACAGAAGTGAAAATGCTTGTCAAGACCAAGCCAAGGAAGGGAGCCCCACAACCTGAGCTACAGGACGTGGGAAGTCTGCTGGAGAGCTGCTCTGTGTCAGAAAACTCCACATGACTTCAAGCCCAGGCATGACAATTCTTTGTTGAGATCCTTGGCCACAACTCTGCTTTCTGAAGTAACAAGAACTTGGGGGATCAAGCTAAGCATCCTATTCCAGACCAGCAAAGCTGTTCAGAGCTCTGTGCTAAAAACATAGCTCCTGTTTCCTCTACAAGTTCTTCCTAAAGAGAAGTTTTTCCTACCTTGAAGCACCAGCTGCATGCTGAGCACAAAGGATGCACATGTCAGTGGTGCATTTGAGACAGATACCATGATACCAGAGCACTAAGCAAGAGCAATCTGCCCAGAATATGCAGCTGGTTTTCTATGTACCTCCTGGAGAAGTCACAAGACAAGAGGGGGAGCATCCCAGAAGCTTAGAAACTATGCACTTTCATACACTAAGGCATTTTTCTTGCTCACAGGGACCAGAATAACTACAAGGCTGTATTTGTTCTTCATCATGACTCCCCGTGATTGCCAAGACTCCTGCATGTGCACAGAACTGCTGCTTACTCATGAGTCAAACTGTGAAACTCATGAGGCCAACTTGAAAAAAATGACCAAACAAAAACCAAAAAAAAAACCACACCATGAGATTTTAAAATATAATTTTTTTCTCTTTTCTTTCCTTCATGGTTCTCAAATAGGAGATGAAAGATATGCAAGATGTTTCAGCACTTTCAGGTCACATTTCTGGGAAGTCCCCTGGTTCCCAGAACTGGGGCCTGAAGGAAAATATCATCTACCCCAGGTATAAAATGACAGAGAAAGGAAAGCAGCAACACAGCAAGACAACTACCCAAGACAAGAGCAAAAGTTTGGTTCTGGGTCTGTTTAAATCAGCTGAAATTGTACTGTGGATTGCAAGAGAAAGCTCCAGGTCCTGTGCTCCCAAAATCCCAAGGGAGAGAAAGCCTGAGCAGATACCACTTTGGCTTCTCTCCAGTCCTTGTCAAAACAGAAAAAAAAAGCAGCTTAAGAAAAATCCATCAATTTACAATGGAATATTGAGAATGTCACACTAGCAGAGGAATTATGTCCCTGTCTTAAACAGTAGCCCTGACCGTGCCCTGGCTTTGAAGAATTTCCTTGGAGCAGCTTAAGAAGTATTTTTAGGCTGAGATACTGGATTTTTTACTGCAGCTACCAATGCATGTTACCTTCTGCTGTTTCTGTTATGGGTCCATTACCCCCAGGAAAATACAGGGCAGAGAGCAGCATCTTTTACAACTGCAGCAGCAAGATTGTCCAGAGCTCATCCATCAATGCCCAGAATATATAGCTCAGTAGAACACTCAGGAAGATGACTGGACTGTGTAAGAGAAGACATCAATCACTATTTTAAACAGCCCAGGGGAGTTCAGAGGGTCAAAGGTGTTCAATTCTTGCCCACATCCTCATTTAATAGTATTTCCAAGGGCTCATTTCAGAATCATCTACCTTGCAATTCCAAACTACATGCAGAATGATTTGCAGCAATGACTGAACTTATGTGAAAGAGAGGCTGGGGTGGATTTTACCTCTAAATATCAAATGCTAAAACAGCTACCACGGTCTGAAAGGCTGCTGAGTAAATGCTTGTGGTTCAGACAGCAAGATTTAGGAGCATACTATGAAAATTGGTTTCATACAGTCTTTATATGGGAATATACTCACCTTGATACCTTCTTTCTGAATCAACAATCACCTTTTGCAGACAATGGCTCAGAAGCACCTGCCAGTCACTACCTAAGTGACTGCAGAGATTGTTAGTGTGTCTGACACACCCTCCCCAGCTTTCACTATCCATGGAGCCCCTACCCAAAGCATCCCAAGGTGGGAATGCAAGCCCAGGACACAGGCTTTGGCCCTGGGATGCAAGCATCCTCACCAAAACAATGCTTCAACAGTGATTTGCTCCCAAGAGGGGTAATGTTTGCTTATCACTGGGAGGGAAGACAGCTCTGACCTCTTGTGTCATCATGGACAGGCACAGTGGGCTGATGCAGGAAGTTTAACCTTCCCAAAATAAAGAGAGGGTTTTGTACGACCCATGAAAAAGTTCAACAGAGAGGCAACTGGGCCTCACATCATCTGAGTGGGATATGAACCTACACCCCAAGTATTGATGTTATTTGGGATCTCTTCAGAGCAGATGGGATGGATGGATGGATGGATGGATGGATGGATGGATGGATGGATGGATGGATGGATGGATGGATGGAAAATAGACAGTTTTATTTCTTTGCCTGAGAGTAACAGCTCTGCCACACATCCACCAGTGCAATGCACCACTGTCTCCTTCTTTAGATAGGGTAAGACAGATCCTACAGAGAGATCCCTGAGCTTACAGACATACAGAAACACTTAGGGGTTTCAATACTTAGTTTTAAATAAACCAGAAATTTGAAAGAGAAACAGACCTCACACTTCTCTGAATACAGCTAACAGCTTTTCCTAGTATTTAAGAGCCAGTTATACTCCTCAGTTTGAGGAAAAAAAGGAGTCGCATTTGTAACAATGATGAAAAAGCACCGAGCAACTTGGATGTCCCAGTGGAGAGAATGCAAGAGATTCCACTTCCAAAGAGCTCAGAAGACACATTTTGCAAGCCAGGATCTCCTCCAGCATTTTCAAGTAGCATACCAAAGATATAACCTGAAATCAGGACTGACATTTGAAAGACTTTGACCACTCCACATCTGCAAAAATCTTTTCAACTCATGCTCTAAAATCAATTTACACATTGGATTTCCTAGGAGAATATGCTCAGTAAAAGAAAGCATTATACCTGGAGGTGGATTACAAGGCAGTATTCCTGATAGAGCTGTAATCAAACTGAAAACAAGAAGAGGGAACATTGAAGGCTTGGGACTGAGACTAACAATCATGACTGCATTTAAATCTGAAGGAGGTTTAAACTAAAAGGAGGTGGGGAAATGTGGAACATAGATCTTGAGACCAGTAGTTCAAAACAAAATGCCCTCAGCTGAAAATAAAGATATCATTGTCAGAAATGTCTAAGGATAGCTTCGTTTCATTTAACAGAAGAATGCAGTATCCAAAAATTACTCTGAATTAAAAACTAAAATAACTGAGGATACATGTTAATACTATATATTCAGTAAATATTTTTGAATATTCAATATATTCTGAATATTCTTATATTAAGAATGCAATAACATGGAAGAATGTCTAACTTTGAGAAAAAATAAAAAAAAAGGGCTTCAAATCTCTACCACATAAATGTTAGCACAAAAGGTTCTAGAGAAGTATCTCCCTCAGAAGTATTCATTGCAGTCTTTTAGAATTACATAGACTCAATTTATACTGCCTTTCTAGGACAGCAGTTCAGTGATGCCTGCAGAGACTAGACTGTGCACCAGGGATTTGTGCAGCAGGACTGCTTGCTTGAATCAGGATGTAAAACTGGCAGCAGCCATGGCCTTGGGCATCTGAAGAGTTCTGGGATACCATTATTGCTACACACATAGTTTGGGGCTCCTGTATTCAGTGTATTCTGTCAGGAGGTATAAAACACTGCATCAACCAGAAAACTTGGAGAATTCAAATTACCTTTGATTTTCTTTCTGTTCATATGCCCAAGTCAGAACACCTACCTTTCTCGCTAGTACTTCCTGCCAAATTTTAAAAACATAAACATGTAATAAAAAAAGCACTCTAGTAACCTCTGCTGCACTAATCAACATCAAAGCTAATAACTCTCAGCTAATGCCACACTTATGTTGGTGTTGGTCTGATAACTGTAATGTGATGATCTTCAAAAGCAAATGGGACTTCAGGAAATTTATCAGGCATTACCTGATATATACATATTATATATATATATATACATATATAAGTATATATAAATATATATATTCATATAATTTCCCTCCAAGTGATAAGAGAGAATCATGCAAGGATCTGACACAGCTCAATCTTGCAGCTTGGAAAAATAAATGGAAGTTTTGTTAGTGTTCAGCTTCTTGTCTGTTCAGCAGCTATGAGACCAAGGTGCAGGTGAACTCAAACAACTGGGAAAGCAGACTGGGCAGTAAAGATGACACTGCACTTAAGCCCAGAATGTGATGGAAATATCCAGATACCCACATCCAACTCCACAACTACATACCTGAACAAAACCAACCTGGTTTTACAGGGTCACCAACTCCAACACCAATTGCAACAGTCCTCACTTCTCAACAGCTTTCACAAAAATGTCTAAAGGACATCTCAGCTCAGGCACTGAGCATCCTGAATTTCCTTTTTCCTATTGAAAAGTTCAGAGATTGGAGTTATATAATAATAAATACATTCCTAAAATAAGGTGTCTCTATTGTACTATTGACTTAGTTGTGAAAATTTGCCTTTTCATTTTCCATTTAAAGGGTTTCAGTGCATTTTCCCATGTGAAACATGAACATGAGTCACATCAGTTTTTATTTAAGAAAATACAAGCTTCTAGCTCTCATAATAACAAAAACATGAGAAGTGAACATTTATCAAAAAGCCCAACAACAAACTAGGAGAGCTGATTGACAAAGGAGCTCAGGTGCTGTGGAAGCCTCGAGCATTTTTCCCACTAGTGCTGGCAATTCAATATGTATTCTGCTTGAACCTGTAAAAAACACCAACCAAAATGCTGCAACTTGAAATAAGGAACACAGGCAAAAAATTGCCCCGTGTGCTGAAATGCCATTTTCCTGCCTGCTAACTGCCCAATTTGAGGACCATTTCAAACACTCCATGTTACAACAGTTGAGATGAAAAGATACTGAGTTCCTTACAGCATTCATTGTTTCAGCTACTACTAGAAATGGAGAGAACTTGGTTCTCATCTGCATTTGCATTTCTTCACACCTCCAAGGGATGAAAACAAGCTGATAAATTGTAACAGCACAGAGAAATCAATGTGAACAGCCATAAACTGGCCTCAGTGCCAATGTGAACTCTGCACTAAGTTCAAGCCCATCATGACCAAAAGATAGATAGATGATCTTATCAGATGGAAGTGGGTGAACACAGGAAAGAAATAAGTCATAGCTAGAGATGCTGACTTTAATGAGGAAACAGAGCACTGAATTTTTCTTTAGATGTGACTGCTCAGATTTAGAGCAATGAAGAGACTTTTCTGAACATTTTAAGTTTTATATAAAAGTATTTTTGTCTTGACAGAAGAAAACTATGGGGTATAATTCTTGTTTACAACACCAACTGATCCCACTGATCTGTGTAAAGAGACAGAAATATCATTTTCCAAATCTAAAGATCCTTTTGCCTTGCCAGAACAACAAAATACATTACAACTGTGAGATGTTTGTCTAGGTGTTTTTCTCCTTTTAAAGAGAATTGATGTTAAAATAAAATGCGCAAATAAGAGAATGACGCATATCTAATCTCGTGATATTCTTTATACCAGGAATTAATCTGAAAGCTGTTTCGAGTAACTAACAAAACCCATACCTATTAAAACCTGCACAGATCTCATTGCAAGAGAAACACAAGCAGAAACTAGGGAGGTTCTCACAGAGGAGCCTTTTCAGACTATTTGAAATTTCAATGATCATAGGAGGACACCAATAACAAATCAGGATTAGATGGTGTTCACTTCCAAATTTAAGGACACATAGCTGAGATAGCCTGGTTACTGTAAAATTAAAAACATGCAGCCTTTAGAAAAATATTTTGCAAGGATATGGGGAACTACAGTTCTCCATGACTAATGCTTGTATCTGGCAACTTTGTGAAGCCTTTAATGAAGGACAGCAGATACCCCAATAAATACAATCTCCTTGCAGTGTCAGTACAGCTGCTGTAAGGGGAGCCCTGCCTTTCCAGCCTCTTGGAGTTCACACAAAATGTCAGCAGCCAGGTGAATAAAAGTGATTTGTCTCCCATAATCCAGACTTCAAGAAGAGTTGTGATAAAGATCTTCATCTTAAGCTCTCAAAAGCTAAAAGCTTCAGGATAAGAAGAGATGTTTCTGAATAGAAAAAAAGAATCATTTAAATCTTAAGAAACACAGGATAGAACTAAGGATTCAGCTTCCAGGGAAAGGAGGTCATCAGTGAAGTTCATTAGGAAGCCACACTGCAGTAGGGAAGACAGTATTATAAATCCACAGCTAATTCACACATTAAATTCTACATGAGACCCTGGTCCTGTCACCTCAGACAAGACAAATTAGAGCTGGAATATGCCCATAGAAAGGCAGCAAGAATAATTAAAAGTCAGTCGAAGGAATAGTCTTGGACCCACTAGTCTGGAAAACACCTGACTCAGGGGGGAAAAGGTCTGTAAAAGGATGACTGGCATCAGTATGGATTGTGACTGATTGCTTGGTGTCTTCTCCAAAGCAGGACCTTGAATTTACCACATGAGCTAACAGCACCTCTGCTTTTCACTCAGGCAGGGTCATGAAAGGTCACTGAGTTCCAGAAGTTTACATAGGCTCAGGAGGAGACTGAACCAGAAAACTGAGTTTTCTTGTCAAGCAGAACACAGGATACAAAAACTGGTCCTGGGTTTCAGTCAAAGGCTTTAGATTTTATCATCTTGCAGCTGGGCAGGTGAAGCTGTTCAGGGGTTACTGCAATATACAGACATGCCAATAACATCTCCAGCAGCAAAGTAAAAAGACCCCTACACTGAAGCTTCTGCATTCATTTTCGCCTTCAATTTAAATCTCTTCCTTGCATCTATGAATACAGAATCAGAATGTATACAGAATCCAATTGGAAATCTTTCTACAGCATTGCATTAGGGAACCCCCTGATGTTCATCCTACAGTCACTACCTGTAAGATGAGCAAAAGCTCAGCAGAACAGCAGATGTTGCAGAATTATTGCTCATCTCCTGGTTTATCACATTTCCACTAGGAGGAAATCACAACTTTGTCCAGGGCTGTTTGAAAGCTGAAGCAGGCACTCGCCATAAATGCTGGTAGCATTGCTCCAGCTTCATTACAGGCTCCTTGCTGGGCTGGAAGCAGAAAGCTCATTAAACGTGTCCTGTAGGTCTAATAGTTAACTTACAGAACAATGAGAGAAATCTACATTAGCTCGGTCCAGAAGGTGGCTGCACTTAATTGCTTCTTTCAAAGACCCGATCCTTTGTGAAGAATGGTGGAGAATTGCTGATCATTATTACCAATTTGCTGGGACACTTAAAACATCAATCTCCTTACACAGAAAGCATTTGCTGAAATTATCACCATTTACACTGCCTGATGAGCTTTTGCTCCTCTTTGCAATTTGGAAGTAGGCCACCCCATTAATAGATTCTCAGACAGGTTTAAGCAGGAAGGCATTAATAAGTCCCGGCTAGTAATAACAGTGCCATGGCAGAAGTACCAGTGAGCCTGCTGAAAGGCAATCACAGAAGTATCTATAATCTTTGTTCAAAATTAAATTGCAGCCATGGAAATTAAAATTAGCACTGGTTTGTTGGTTAATGAATGGCTGAGGTCTTACACAGTAGTTCTAATTTTAATGAATTGAGCATAGAAATGTCAGTCAAGTAGATATTTAACCCTAAAATAGAAAAAAATATGGTTCTCTGGTTGCTGCAGAATTAGGCTGGGGATGGAGCTAATGGCCTAAAGATGACACATTTTGGTCCAGATCTATGCAATTTTTTTATGCCAGGTACCTCTGCAAAGAGCAACCCTGAAGGGACGCTTGGAGACACCAACAGCCCCCTCCCAGCCCTTCACACCTCACTAGAAGGTCTGAGGTTTAGGAGAAGAGCTCTGATCCTCTGTTCCTTTACCTGACCATCTCCAAATTCTCCCTCAACAGAGCACTTGCTAATAACAACAAACCAGCCACACTCCCTGCTCCTTCTCACAGCTGGATCCCCAACAACATTCATTGCAGCACAGAGCCACTGGTGTCAATCAAAAGGGAGAGATTCTTCATGAAGGGCAGCTCAGGAGTCACTTCTGCCATTTATTACTGCACTGAAATGCCTCAGAGTCCTAAGGCACCCTTAGCTCCTTCTCATGTCCCACTTACTGATACTAAGGCTATGAGCAGGAACATCATGATACAGAAACAAGGAATGAAGATACAGGAGGTCATGGTTCAGGTGACTATTCTCCAAAATCCTGACTAAGCATTCTTCAGCACACTGAAATCATTAATACCGTGTTCCCATGGCAGCAGTTCATTTTAGAGCAGTTTAATTCCATCCAAGACTAACATGCAATGTTGGAAATTATTCAGATACCTACTACCAACTTCCTCCCACAGATCCTCAGCACGTGAGGCAAGACTCAAAGCTTATTTCACTGTGTTTTTTAGGCTAAACTTTTGCATTTCAAAAAGCAACATAAAAGCCCATCAGACCCGTACCAGGTGAAAATGAAGACAATTGCATTAAAATGAAGATTACTTTGGAAGGAAAGAAAGGTGCAGCATGCAGCTGGCAGCTGTGGCACCGGGTGCTGCTCACCTGGCACAGCTCTTGTGCAAGGCAGCAGATTGTGCTGGAAAATCCTTTCAATCAGTGAGTGAAGGAGGCTTGAGTAATCAATAAAGCAACCGTCGGCAACGCAACACCTTTGATCTGCTTTAGTTTACTCAAATATCGGCTCCTTAAAAACCCAGGAATAAAGAAATACAGTAAGCAGACTCACCTACAAGTGGACTCCTGGAGTTACACATTTACTACTCCTGAACAACATAGGGAAAATTAAGGAACTGCTAACTTACTTAGCAGGCAGCTTTTAAAATGTGCTTCTAGCCAGCTGTAGAGAGCCGTGAATTCCCTTACAATTTAGATGTAAAGGACTTCAACTACTAAGTAGTTCACTGCCAGCCAATTTTAAAACAAAATAATTAACATGCATACAAGACAATATTTGTCTTGCAATTAGTTGTATGCCACATTGTTTTCTAGCAGCCTGTTCATTTCCAACCCCTTCCTACCCAAACAAGCCAGAAATAGTTCTCTGATTCCTAAAATGTCCCAGCTCCAACAAATCAGTAACTCAAAGCAGTCTAAGAGATAGGACAGCCCTGTCACCTATAGTCCTTACAAAGGCATACATTCATCCAGCCTGCATTAGGGACATTATCTCTGTTCCATCCCTTTTTGCCATCTTCTGCTCAGGAAATATTATGTCTCCCTGCCAGGTAGCACTAGCATGTCACCAGAAATATGAAGAGACAAAATGAATCAGGAAACCTGGGTGGGATGAAGTGACACAGCCTAAAGAAGTAAAATTAAGTCTAGTCCCACATCAGGCCTGGCTGAATGCTTCTGTTCCAAACATTTCCCTGGGACTGCTGTCACCTAGGGCCATCACCATGGCAAGTAACGAAGGCATAAAAGAAGAAAAGTCAAGTGCCCAGCGTGGCCGGGTCCAAGGATGCTGTGCAGTCTCACACACAGCCAACAAAGCCAATTAGCTATTCTGAACAGTCACTCTAAAAAATGACTTCTGTAGACCTTCTGTTCTGTTTGAAGGCAGAGAGACCTAAATTTGGATCTGCATGCTAAGCCTGGCACATCTCTGAAATAAGCTCACCAGCAGCAACAGCAGAAAGCCAAGCATAGGAGCCAGCACAAAAAACCAGAAGCGCAAGCTGTACAGTTCCAAGGTGGAAAAGGCATCTTGCTGGCAGGAGAAATACGCTGTTGTTCCAAAAAAAGGGAGGAAAAAAGGGAAGAAATACATCCCCAAACAAGACAATAAACAAAACAAACCCGACCTCACAAGCTTTAGCCACCCTCCTATTGAGACTGATTATGCAAAAGCTGGTTTTCTTCCAAGGACACCACCAGACATAGGTGGACAAATCCCACTGGTACAGGCAGGGTTGCTGAGAAGGCATTTAAGATCAGGAAGATAACATTTAAACCCTCCATTCCCACAGGAGGGGAAATTTCCATACTTTGTGCTTGCTGGGACACAGTCGGCTTTCCCTCTGCTGTACTCTGGAAGTGTCTCAAACTCACTGCTAGTAGTGTTTTCCTTGTGCAATGAATGTGCCTAGCACATTTGGGCCCCACCAGCTACTCCACAACCTTCCTGAACTGAGAGGGCACCAAAGGGTAGAAGAAAACATCAATCTGCTGTCCCAGCTCCTCACAGTGCACTCCTGCAGACAGTCTGCTGTGTTCACAATGTCAGCTCACCTTTAACATTTTGTCTGTAGTAACTCTACAGTCCTTCTCAGTAGAGCTGCACAAACCAGCCAGTCCCTAGCCTGGCTAATGCTGCCATCCACTTCAGCCTATGAAAAATACTCGGATTTATCCAAAAATAATACCCATTTAATTTCTTTAAGGTCAGTAATGCTGTCTCTTGGAAAACAATTGCAGCAAACTTAAGCCAAGTAGGAGTAACACGAGCCACACCAACAGTTGCAGAAGTACTGGGAGATAGGGAAGCTTGCAGGGTCTAAACCAAG
Organism: Erithacus rubecula; assembly: GCF_903797595.1. NCBI lineage: Eukaryota > Metazoa > Chordata > Aves > Passeriformes > Muscicapidae > Erithacus > Erithacus rubecula. The sequence continues at coordinate 4,657,598 of NC_136688.1, forward strand.
CCAAGGACTTAAAAGAGGCTCAGGCCAGGTACTAATTCAAAGGAGTGTGTATTTGACTAATGTTTGTCATGCAAACTTCTTATCCAGGATTTCCCAACTTCTGTTTAAAGAAATCTCTTGTGCCCAGTGATTGGTGAAATTGGCTGTATTCCTGCAAACAGTAGCAAGTGCCATTCTATGCTGCAAAAGTACTGCAAATACTTCTCAGAGGCAACAAAAATGAAAACACTTTGATAATTTCTGTTTTACTGGGGAAAACAACATTTTCTAGCCATTAGAAATTTTCCCCTCACAGGCTCAAACTGGCATTTCAAAACAAGCTGATTGTCACCAATAGATTGCATGTGAATGCTTCCCTGCTACCTTGTTCTGTCCCTTCTTGCTATCATAAAGTAAGCCCATACATTCTTAAGATAACAAATACCCATCTTTAATAAACTAATGGTCTGTGTAACATCCATCACAATAAAGCTTTGATGTTAGATTAGAAGCTCTAGGTATTACCATATGAGTAAATAATTTTTTAGCCAGGATAATAACAAGAAGCCTAGATAAGCAAGTCCTAGAAAATAGCTGCAGCGGGCAATTGCTTGGCAGAAAAAGAAGCACACAAAAATGAAAAATAAACCCAAAAGAACTAGACCGAAATAGAGAACTTCCTCTTGTATATTTTATTAGAACTGACAAAAGACTCAAAGCTCTCTGAAGAGAGTCTCTTTGTAAATTATATTTCCTAATATCATCTTCTAATAGCTGATTAAGCCCTGCAGCCCAGCAAGCCAAGGCAGCACTGCTATCTGATCTCTGTTCTCACAGATACCCAGACTGTTCTCTCGGGTATGTAGGCTGCCTTGACGGATAAACCAGAGCATAAATCACAGCAAAGAACTCAGCACCACATTCCCTGTTGCTTGGCTTTTCACTTGTATTTGTATAAAACCACACAGGACAGCAAAATATTTTCATAGGTAGGAGGCATTTATTCATTGTAGAACAAGAGAAGCCAAAGGCCAGCAAACTACCACCCAGCCATCCTTGCTGCTGAGAGCTTGTTGGGGAAAAATCATCTGACTCTGCCTCCTTCATCTGTAGTTGGAGTTTTGCTACTGATTTTCAAGAGAAGCATCTCAGTGTCTCACTTAATATACCCAGAAGTTCACATTAAATAGCTAAATCTACAGCAGATTACCTGAAATCGGAATTATTACAGGTGGGTTTTGCTGAGGTAGCAGGTGTCCATGAGCAGAAAGGGTCACAGAATCACAGAATCTACTAGGTTGGAAGAGATCTTTGAGATCATCTATGACCAAAACACCTTGCCAACCAGACCATGGCACTGAGTGCCACACTCAGTCTTTTCTTAAACACCTCCAGGGATGGTGATTCCACCACCTCCCTGGGCAGCCCATTCCAATGCCCAGACACTCTTTCTGTGAAGAACTTCTTTCTAATGTCCTAAACTTCCCCTGGCACAGCTCAAGACTGTCTCCTCTCCTCCTATGACTGGTTGTCTGGGAAAAGAGACTGACCCTCACCTGACTACAACCTCCTTTCAGGCAGCAGTTCTGCCAGCTGCTGCTCCAATAAGAAATACCAAACTCAAACTGATTTCTTGGAGCAGCACAGTAAGACACAGTACTTTGTGAACTAGCAGGCTAAGTGTTCAACAAAATGAAGAGTAGCAAGAGAGATATATTTTGATCTGGAAGCATATGCACTGCTTGGAATTAATATGCTTGTTGGCACTCACCAGCTATGATCAAAGGTGTATCTTAAAGCTCACCATAGCAACCTCATGAGCCAACCACTCACTGCCTATTTCTGAGAACAACAGAGGGGGAAAAGGAATAAAGCTACACCATTATTAAATTCATTTCTATATTTCTGCTCCTCATTTAACAGAGCTGGTGCAGATATGAGAGAAGGATGCAGGGAAGAACATTGCTCTCTCAGAAATTTCTCAACTAGTATTTGTGTTTGGGAATCATCTTGAGATTGGATTGAGCTGCAATGGAGCAGGGAGATGACAGAGAAGAGGCCAAATTAGCAGTGCCATCTCACACTTCCTTCTACCTTGCAATTGCAGAAGCATCAGATCTTTCAGCTTGTTCACCTGACAGACTCAGCCATGCAGCTCTAGATTCCCAAGGTTCCCATGAATCATTTCCCCTTGAGCTCCATGGTAGACAGTGTCATATTGTGACCTTAGGGGAGAGGGAATTCCATTTTTAATTGTGCATCTTCCTGGGGCACTTTTCCCATTGACACACCAGTAGGTGCCTTAGCAGCTGACCACAAATCCTGCAACAGATCTGTCTCAGCTTAGAGAAGCAGACAGGGTCAGCTGAGAGATGGGCTCCTTTGGGCTCCTGGGGCAGTGTCCACACTCAGGGCATCAGTGTGACTGGGGAAAGGGCTGAGAGCTTCACTTTACTTTGTTTAAACCCACACATCTGCAAAAATAGCACCTTGTTTCCCAAACTCTTTCATCACCAAGGCTTAGGAGAGGCAATCTTTGTTGCCAGTGCCTGCCCTAACACCAGGTTAGGATTGCCCAATCCCACCTATTTTAGAGCTGTTTGCTAGGTAGACATCCTGGCAAAGTTCAGACTACATGATTTTCTACATTGTAATTCTGGAAAGTCAAACAAGATCTCTGTTGCAGGTGTTGAGATGGACACGACTAGCACCATCACCAGTCCTTTATTAAAAACTTTTCGTGCCCTCTCTCAGTGGACTTCTCTCAGCCAACCCCACACAGCACTGACTCCTTTCCTCACATGCAGCTCCACACAGCACTGACTGCTCTCTGCGAGTTTCCTTCTTCCTTCTGTGTGACCAGCTGACCCCAGCCTGTGCCTTACCTGGCCACCTAACCCTGTCTGTCCCTCACACAGCATCTTCTTACCTTGTCTGTCCCTTGCACAACCCCATGTCCCTTCCTCTTCACAGCCAGCAGACTCCATCTCAAACTGCAGCAGACTCTGGCTCTCAAGATCCAACTAACTGATGACCATCTAACCCACTCTAACACCCATCCTCATTGGACAGGCAGGGCTGTTTCCACTCCTTGGCAATCAGTACAGCTGTAATTCATTGAGGAAAATTGCCTTCTGCACTGTCCTTACAAACTATCCTCCCATAGATCTCCAAGAATTCTGCTTCCAATAGCAGCATGCAAAAGTATCTAAAAGTATTTCTTACCAACCAAGTCTGCCTGGGACAATAGGGTATGTTCATATTCCAAATCTGGCACTAATAATCAGAAAAATCAATACCATTTTCAACATTTAGCTACAAAGATATTGCTTTCTAGCACCTATTAGTACTTACCATGAAATCAACTTTGGGGTCCATGTTTAAAACAGATTCTTAACAGTGTCTGACTGAATAGCAACTGCCAGACTGTAGAAAACAGCTTTGTTTTTTAATTCAATTTGTGCCTCACAGAGGATGGGGCATTTAGCCAGATGGAGCAGAGCCTGCAGTACATTTTCCTGGGAGTTGTGCAAGGATAAGTCAACAAGCAACAACTTAGACTACACCAGCCTGCTCTAGCCCAACAGCAACAACTTTCTACTTGCTAGCTGCCAAAACTTAAAAAAATTAAAACCATTTAAAAGAAAAAAAACAGATGAGCATATTAAAGAAAAAAGGATCAGAATGTGTCCTCATAGCACCCTATCACTTGCAGTATCATTTGCATAATATACTGAGTGCTGAAGAGGAGCTTCATCTTTACCCCTCAGGAGCTCAGTGACAAGACTTTCTGTGTAAATTTGCTCATGTAGATTCAGTTACAGGATACTCTGAGGTTATCAGTCAGTGTCCCTGGTTACTCCAGTGAAATTTAAAACATGTTCACTCAACATTATGAAAACAAAGAAACTCAAGCTGCTGGTAAAACATAACCTTTCCAGGTGACAGCTGTGAGCTGCCTCTGGTCCATATGACATTTTACAATAAGCACTCTATCAGCAGACAGCTGCAGCACAAAAAGATGATTTTGGAATTGAGGTCAGCTAAAGCTGTTCCACTAACACCTACACAACTCTCTGCCACAAAAAACAAAAACAAAAACAAGTTTATCCCACAAGTCCCATGAAATGTGGGACAGTAACACCCTTCCCCATGTCCTGGGGGTCTGACCATGCAGTTTCTGTGTAACCAGAAAGAGCAATAGCCTAGGAGTGGATGGAGAGGAGCACTGGCAGAGGATGTCCCTACAAAGAAGGGATGGAATAGTGAGCCACTGAGCTCTTGCCCTCCTTCAGAGTACATTAAAGGTTTTAGGAGTGTTGTTCAGAGCCAACTCAAACAATGGTATTTTTTTATATTTAAAACTTCCTGGTGTTAGAAAGGTATAAACAAATAGTTCACATGGCAAACAATTCCTGATCCTAGACCAAGCAGAAAACACAATATAAATGCTGACAGAACTGACAGCCAAGCATGGTACACTTGCTAATTGTACACTTGCTGCTTTTCCTTTCCCCCAAAACAGAAGTTGAGCACTTTGTTTACCATCTTTTCTTTTGGGCTGGTAGGAGCTCACACCTTTGAACATTATGACTTTGTTCTACAAACCCATGCATGGGAGCAGACTTTCCAACCCTGATTTACACAGAGCTTTGCAAAGGCACCAGTGATGTGATAATGCTGGGAAATATCACGACAGGGCCCCCAGATGTGAATTCTTAGGGATATAGCTCCGGGTTTTTATGTGTCAGAAAATGAGGCCCTAATCAGAGGCACTGCCTCTGATGCAATGTTAAGATGCATAAGAAAATAGTATGGGATAATTAATTCAGTCAAATTCAACTCTGATCATCCTAACGAGATTCTTAGTAGACTTTTCAAGCTTTACACATGACAATCAATTACAACCTACATTAATGGGGTTGGGGGGAATATCCTCTTTTTTTCTTTCCACTAAAGTTATGCTTGAAGTGGGGATTTTATTTAATATATTCCCAGAAATACACCACTTCCTTCACATGTCTCAAGCTGGAAATGAGAGCTGCTGAGTTTCCTCAATTTACTTGAAAGGGACAGTGGTATATGAAAAAGGGACAGTGCTAAGAAAGACATTGCAAAGTTGCTCAGGAAAAGCTACTTGTGTGCTCTTCAGTGCTGGATAGGGACACATCCACATCCTGCTATGAACAGGGACACATCCTCTGCTACTCACTCAGTTACACAGTGCTCATGCCCTGCCTCCTGGTAAAAGGGGAAGAAGCATTTATGTTCATACCTTAAAAAAACCCAGAAAACAACAAAGCAGAGCATGAAGGTGATTGACTTTGTACACCTCCTTCCACAGAATCAACCTATGCATGTGAAGTAACCCAGGAAGAGTAGAAGAGTAGTGAGGTGAGAACAAAACAAAAAAACTAAACCCTTGTCAACCCACTTTTTTTTTTTTTAACCTGAAATTAAATTATATAGGAAAGATACCAAATCTAAAATGGGAAAACCATATTTAGAGACAAAATTTAAAAATTAAAGTGCGCTCTTCATATACTTAGCTGCCAAGATAATTCTCAGAATGCTAGGCTTCCTCTGTGATATTTGTAAGTAACAATTACAGTGAAAGAGCTCAAGAGTACCATATCCTAGAAGATTAAGTGTAGCTACAAGAAAAAGCACAAATACTGAACTCCAGTTTTGAGAAGGACAAAATCCCCCAGTTTGCCCTGGAGCATAGAAGACCCATGAGAATGAAACTGAGCTCTGACAGTTCTTGGTCAAATCTCAACAGCATCAGAAACCACATGAAAAATATGTTCCACTCTGCTGGGGCTAAGCTTAGGAGCAACATGATAACTCACAATACTGCAGCCCTTTTCATCTTCCACCACACTGTGAAAGGCCCTCAGACAACGTGTCTCCTCCAGGCTCCCACACAGCACATGGGCCAATAACTTGAACACCAGCCTGATTTCTCCAAGGCTGCTGATAGGCTGATGCCTTTCCCAAACACCAAGTCCCAAACCCATGAACTGTAATTACCAACACTGCAGATGCATCCAGATTAAGGAATCAAGTTACAGGACAGGTTTCACTTTGGATTATCTCTTCTGGTTATCATAAACACAATTTGGTTTCATCTGAAGGCAACACAGTTTGCATACTCCAAAACTGCTCCACAACATGAAATAGAGCACAGGAAGTGGAACTTACTCCACCAGTGGAGAATGTATCTACAAAGCACAATCCTTATCTCAAAACAAAAATGCTACTGGGAACACCCTGAATCCCCTCCCACTTCTCAGGGTGCAGCACAGTCCTCAACCTCAAAACCAGATGAGAGTTTAAGTGTACTACACTTCAGTAGGTGCTATAATTCTGGTGGGACAAGCACGTGTGTAAAAATAGAAACTCGTTTTTTCTTTCCTTTTTGAGACTTGAACTCACATATGGACCACAGCTCATTTAATCAAGATTCAGAAAATCATCACAGCTGAGAAACTGAGGGGGGTTACTGCTCCCTCTTGCTAGCACCATATACTGTGTTTTCACAGAGGATCCACACATGCCTGATTCATGCAGGTAAGCAGGAGGCAGGGAGACCACCCTCACAATCCTGCCACTGAAAGTGCCAATTTGACAGTCTGGGCCATGACTCCAGCCACTGAAAAGGAGGAGTTTGGTTTGGGGCTCTCTTAGACCCTACAGACACAGCACTGCTGCAGGGCAGAGCACCACAACACTCTAGCAGGAGTCCCAAGAGCTGCCTCTTGGTTCCCTGCCTTGACCACAGCTCAACTGTGCCTGCATCTCTTTGGTCAATAAGCCATTAGGAAGGAGCCTTTCTTCCTAGCTGAGCTTCTCTGTGTGAAAACTGCACAGGCTCTTTTCCAACTACACTGTAAGACACAAAGAGAAAAAAAAATCCATGTATCGTGCATGGAAAAAGAAGACAAAAGACTATTTTGGGTGACAATGGCCTGACATTTCAAAGTGATGGATCTGTGGTCTGTGTAAGGAGTCAGCCTTGCAATTTGCAGCCCACATTACAGCACTCCAAAGCTATTCCTGCAGATTTGCCAATGATGGTATTGTGTCTGCATGCCTGGCACTCCTGGACTATTCCAGAATTTCCCCCAGTGCTGACTAGACACATTCTTCACCACGCTAAGGAGAGGGTGACCAATTGCTTCAGGCTGGGGGGAAATGAAGATAATTGCTTTTGAGAGGCAAACCACAATTTTTCTCCATCTTTCTGGCTCATGGGGGAACAGCTCGACCCTGCTCTCCCACCCATCAGACCAGAACAGCGACACCAGGTCAGTTCAGCTGTGCACTGCCTGGTATTTATAAGGAATTTGACATTTATGTTCTGGTTTAGAAAAGCATAGAGCTCAATCTGTTCAAGAACTGGCTTTATCTGATTTGAATTGCCCTTCTGCCCAGTTGGCTTTGGTACATGCCACACAGCACTGGTGCTTGTCTTGGTGTGAATGAGTCTGCTCAGCAGCAGCAAAGGGAGCCCCAGGCCCCATTCCCAAAACTGCCTTGGCCTATCCCCTCTCAGGAATATGTACAGGGAGTTCTCAGAGCAAAGGCAGCTTTTCTGTTCACAAACAGTTCAGCAAACCACCACACCTCAGAACATTAACAGCAATCCTGCCTTCCAAAATATAATTTCAATAGACTTTGTCCCCCTTAGATTCATTCTGATTTATGCAGTTGCAGGGTGTGTCTATACTCACAGCTCTCCAGTGTGCAAGTGGGACACTCTGGAAAACCCTGGTTTCAATTATATGTAAGCAGTGAGGTATTCCCTCTGAAAAATTCTATTATCTGACAATAGGATTTTACTCCTGACCAAATACAGCCCTTCAGGTTTTCCAATGCCTTTGGGACATACTAATTCAGCCTACAGTGACAGAAGGGAGTATCACCACAAACATGCAAGGAAAAACTGCTCAAGACAGAGAGAAAATGGTAAATTATTTATGGGTAAGTTAGAAAAGAGTCAAATGGTAACAACTTTTTCCAGATGGATCAGCAATAAGGAAAGAAGCTACTGGGAGCCATTTCCAAAGGAATTCAGTGTTGATTTCACACTGCACTAGAGGTACTGATGGTACAAGCACCAATATCCATCCAACTGGGTTCTTTCAATGAACAAGCCCTAAATACTCACAGGTACTGTTAAGGCCCAACAATTGCCTTCCATACACACACTCTGCAGGAGAGGCAAGTGTAAATTACATAATGCCATTTTATTTACTGGGGACTTGTTTGCTCAAGCACAGCAATATGAGTGGATAATGAAGTCAATGAGATTCCAAATCCAAGGCCTTACATGTTTGTTTATACAGGCAGATAGCCATCTCTGCATGAAAACAGTGTCATTTATACAAAATTACTACATTAAAGAAAAAAGCTACATACAGAAAGTACTGTATTTATGTCATGCCATGCATACACAGCACTAGTACATACCACTAGTACATACTACAATGGGTGTGATTACATATCAGCAAGGTCAGTAAAGAGATAAAAGGGCATCTCCTTGCTTGGTATCACAGACCAAATGTGCTACAAACTGCAGTCTGTCATGGAACCAATAGCATCATTTTTCAGAGACTAAAATGAAATATCAATCTCTGGATAGCCTACAGAACATACCCACTAACAATGAGAGGTGGGCAGGGGGCCACAGACAAACATAACCCACATAGGAAGTGAACCGAAAATGATGTCACAGATATTGAACAAAATGTTTACAAGATAGTGTCTGGTTAAATAAACAGAAGGCAGAGCCAGAAAGGAAAATGACCTTGTTCTGACAATACAGGGATTCATATGGGTGAACCAGATACCCCAAATTACCAGCCATAAGAACTCTATTGCAAATGTAGCTCAACCTCCAACATATTAAAACCTGACTCAATCCAGTTTGCAACATGAAAAAACACAGACAAAATCACGGCAGTCACATTTGTGAATCGGACCATTTTCCACCTGCTAAAAATGTAGCAGCACACTGAACAGAAGCTCCAGGTGGTATAAATCAGATCAGCTCTGTTGACAGCACGGATGGCAAAGTATAATGTGTCTTTGCAGTAGTTGCTCTCCTGCAAAAATCAAGTGCACACAGAGCCTGATCTCCCCTGGCAGCCTGCATGCAAAGGATATGAATATGGACATACTCTGAGGCAAGTTTCACAAACCCACTGTGCCACACCCCTAAGTTGTGGAACAATTCATATAATGGGGTCTTTACTCTGCCATTGTCCTTTTCTGGTCGTCAAAAAGAAAAGATTACATGGATGACACAGTGGGAAAGCTCTGCTTCAATTTTTTCAAGAGATGTTTTCCTCTAAGGAGCTCTAATCGGCAAGACTGTAACTTTCACTCTTCAAACGGAGCTCAAATTCCTGACCTTGGCACAGCATCACAGAGGACTTGTTTTCACTCACACAGATTAACTGTCACTGAACAACTCATCCAGGATAATTGGCACAACCACTCCTCTTCTTCAAAGCTACCACTTCCTCACCTATTTTCCCTTCTTCCTCCAAAGAGTACACAACACATAGTATTATAACACATAACAGTGATTTTAATTACCACCACACCAGTTGGTGAGAGCGTTATCCTGGATAAAGCCTGCCAAGTGCAGCCAGAGAAGGAAGGCACAGCATGGAGTGTATAAAAAGCACCTTGGAGTCTCCTGCTCCAAGCACCAGGTGCAGTTTCTGCACATGGCTACAACCTCTGCCTGCCCCTGGGAATGGAGCAGCACAGGAGGAGCACCTGGCACACACAGCTCTTGCTTCCACATTACAAGTGTGCCAGTCCTGACCTCTTCCTATGGACACACCTATTTCCATTATTCCTATCTGCATGTATCCACACAGCTCACATGCCAGTGGGGAGGCCTATGACCCATCCATGACATTATCTTGGAGTTAAGTCAAATATAATTTGTCCTGCACTCTAACAAACACTTTCCTCTGGCACTAATTGGGAGTGCAAAAGAGGATACTAAAGAGATATTGGCTTTATTCTGTGTCTCAGCTAGGGCTGCTAGGATTGCACATTCTGTAATCGATTTCACAGTATTTCTTTTTCTTGTTAAACCTCAGGGGACTGCTTTCAAAAAGTAAAACCTGAAAAAAGTCCAACCTTTTCTAGTTGGAGGGAAAAAAAACCAACTTGGATGTGTGTATGGAACATGAACTTAAAAAATTTAACAGTAAAGAAGACTTCTTAACCCCCCTCCTTAAAGTTCCTATTTTTAAACAGAGCTTGACAATTTGTAACATCCTCAAGATCTCTGCGACTGACGAAATTTTCCTGAATCTTTAATATTATCACTAACAAATGGATGAGCAAGGTACTTTTTGAAAAGCATCATCACAGCTATTTTGACTATACTCACATACTAGAGCTTTAATTTTGAACACCTAGTCAATATGCAATCTGCCTCTCCAGCCTTGAATTGGTCTCTGCCTCATTTAAATTTGGAGGGGAAAAAAACGCTGGAAGAACAGCTAGCAGCCCCAAAATAGGGCACTAGTTTGCCCACTCTCCCATCAGCAATTTTTAAAGGGCTGCAGTTAAATGCCTCACCAAACTGCACATCCCTCCAGCTCACACTCACTCTCTTCCCTTACATCCAGCAATCATGGAGCCTCTCAGGATGTTCCTCAGTTTATGAAACACAAAGATGGACCAGCTTCCTTACATCAGCTCAACTAGTCCCTGGATTTCACATGTTGGACAGCGTGGTCTTGCACAAACAGATGTTCAGAAGAGCCCAGTTATCCTGTCTTAGAGGGAATATCAAATCACCCCCAGGAGAGTTAGGAACCCAGTGGCCACATTCAAGGGATTTACAGAGCTCAGGAAGCCTCCATCGATAAATCCCAGCCCAGATCAACTAAAATGAAAGCAGATGATAGAAGGCAGTTAAATTCTGCTATTATAAAGCACCTTCTTAATTTACAGCACACCTGTGAAGCAGGAAGCAGTAATTAAGCACCAGCCTTTGCAACTATAGCACAGGAGTCTGCCTCCACCCTCACAGCCACCTGGAGCTGCTCCCACTTCTGGAGAGCTCTTCAGCATGCACAGTGATGCTGCAGCTCTCCATCCAGCTTGTTACTGCCCCACACCACCAGCTCTGGGACCTGTCTGAGCAGCACTTTGCCCTGACTGGGCAGGATAAGGGCTTTGGGACACTGCTGCAATGCCAAATCTCAACAGCAGCAGAACAGGATGTGCATCTTGGTTCTCTTGAACTGAGGCAGCTGAAAGATGAAGGCAAGAGGCTGGGGGAAACAAACATCAGTCATCACACAGTAAAATCTTCCCCGACTTCATCCACCAGAGAAAAAAAGTAACAGGGCCTGTCCAGGGTCCACAGTCATTTAGATGCCAACATGATTTATCAACAATGATTTCTGCTCCTACACCAGCTGTTCAACTCTCTCCTGGGCAACTTGACTGGGAATTTTATACCCTGAATGGGCCATTTCAACAAGAGTATATTACTAGTTTCTCACAAATGTTCCTCTCTGCTTGGGGGAGGAACACTCATCCATCAAATACCTTGGTGCCTTCTCTGCTTGCCTTGCTGCAGCTATTTGCTTTGGCACAGCAGCTCTCTGGACAGCAAGCAGGCATGCTGCTATTTTCCCCAGCAACAGCACTGAGAAAGGAAAGTGTATAAATGATAGCAGTCTTGGGGCTGCCTTCATTTATCTAGCAAGGAATGGGATTTTTTTGTGTGTGTCTCTAGTGTTCTTTTTTTGTTCAAAGATGCTGTAGAATTTTGCTTCCTCCAGAAGGGATAGTGCTGAATACATACCATGCTGGGGAGCTTGGCAAATAAAATTTCATGGAAGAAAACTTTTTCAGCACAAGGCACCTGTGCTCTGCATGCCCTGGGAGAGTCAGGGAAGGTCCTCCACCCTGTTTTTACACATATTTTACATCATTTTACAATTCTAGAGCAGCTGTTGTGCAGAATACTGGAAAATTCATAAACACCTAGTAAAGGGCATGTCCTGGTTGCACCTACAAACATGGCAAGTTCCCAGCATTGCATCACACTGTCAGTCCATGAAAGCTGCAAGGCTCAGAGAAACTGGACTAGAATGACAGCCCAAATGTGTATGAAGATAATGCCTTTATATATTCAAACCATGAGTACAATCCATGGACTTGCTTTTCTACTTGTTCCCATTGCCCAACTGTGCCCATTCCCCGATGTCCCCTCCCACCAACTTCAGTGGGATTTAGATCAGGACTTCAATGGATATATACAATCAAAAAGAAAAAATCTATTTCAAGCCAAGGAGAGATTGGAAACAATCAATCAGTGTCTTTGAAAGTGTTTAGATCACTTCTCCTGGCAAGGACTGCAGCAAACAAAGTGAAGCAACATGTCTACCTGAGTGGGATACCTGAAGCTGCAGGAAGATAGCTGGGGAAATAAAGCAAAAGCTCTGGGCTGCTGCAAAACTACTTAAACCTTGATTTAACCAGGATTTATTTTTATTTAACTGGATTTATTTTACTACTAATGAAGAGACTTGCTGAAGCATTTCTTAACATAATTTTATCCAGCAGTCCCTGGAATATATTCAATGTCAATGGTATGATTTTCCTAGGACAGACATCTACACTGGCAGCTTCTACCACTGACACAACACATCAACTCACATAAAGGAAAAAAACCACCATTAGCTAAAAATATCTGAATGAAAACAAAGTAGTGTTTCAAATGCCATAGTATTACCCTGCTTTTCTTTCCTTGGCTCCCTCTTTGTTTTCTATAGCCACTGACATAGTCTCTGATAGCTGCAAAAAAACTGGCTGATTTCATCTTAATTTTTAAATAGCAGTGGGAGACATTTCCTTGAATTACATTGATGAAAAAAACGCTACCTGATAAATTTCTTTTGTAAACAATCCTTCCAAAGTCTATGAAGAACTACTGAATATACCAAGAAAAGGCCCAGTAAATGAGCTGTGAAAGGAAACTGTGGCAGGCATGACGTATTTTCCCCCCTCACTTTCCAGAAGCTGCTCATTAAGTCCAGTTTTACGTGGGGTGGAGACAAGCCACAGAAATTCCCAGGATAACACTGGTGTCTGATTAATGAGAAATGTCACGTCAATCCAACAGACTTGTAAGGAAGATGTGACTGCTGCATGCACACAGGCACCAGCACTACACTGTGTTTGCCTCAGAGCATCCTGCCCTCCTGCTCCCTTCCTGTTCAACTCAAACCTTCCTAAAATCAGGACCATTTCTCCAGTCTTGTTCCAAGTTTCCACCTTTATCTCTCAGCCTGCCAGTGCTGGTTAAACAAAGAATTTAGGATAGGAAATGACTGTACTCTGTGAGAGACACACTCCAGAGAGCAGGAGCACACAAACTCAAACAGAGTAGCACCGGATGCTTTCACAAGGGAAACCTTCTGCATCCTTTCTTTACAGTAGAAATGAGCATAGAGAGGGAAGAATGACCTCCAGATGCAAGTCATCCTAAGACAGTCATTTTTAAGGCAAAGCTCAAGATTTTGTACTTTTTGTGCTAAACACAAACCCTTAGGGGCTTTCTCAGAAGTCTGCTTACGTACCCTGCACACATCTGCTGGGTGAAAAGGAGCAGAGTGTCTGTTTGATACAAAGAAGTACAGAAACACACTACAGTATCCTGCACAGCCTTTTAAAACATTTAAATATCAAAGACTAGAAGAGGAGGCATGAATGTGATTCCCCATATTCCTTGGGATGCAGGAAGCTGGGAATGCTCCCTTAGCCCCCTCACAGTGGGTTGCTCCAGCTCCAGCACATTTCAGCATTTTACAAGGCATCAGCCATGGCCAGGTCCAGCCTATATAACACTTTGTAAAACAGTAAAACCCACCAAGTTTTCCAGGAGTGCTTTGGCTGAAGTAATTCAAATGGCATAACAACATTTTTTAAAAAAATAAATCTATTTCAAGTGCATTTGGCTTGTTTCCAACACCAATTAATAGCAATATTGAATTCCTGGGTAGATAAATATGCAGCTTCTGTCTACTGGACTTTCATGTAATGACACTGTAAAAACCTAAAAATTGATTATATCTGCCAGAGCCTACAAAAGCTGTATCCCCTGAATACAGACGTTTCTACACTCTCTTTTTTTGAAAGGATTTACATTTTGAATTTGGCTGTAAGAACTCCAGTACACAATTCCTCTGTCCACCATGGCCATATAATTGCTGTAATTCAGCTTTTTTAGGCATGCACTCTTGAGTATCTGCTGAAATGCTTTAGGGAGGGGTAGCAGCAAACACCCTGCTGCAAGACAAACAAGCCAGCACTCCCCTGCAAAACACTTTTGTTCATTTTCTGTAACAAAAATACACCAGCTCTGCTGCTTCTTGTGCAAACTAACAAACTACCCTAATACACAGCACTAACACTCATCAACCTGCCCCCACAAACAGTCACCTTTTCCCTTTGAGCCCACTCACATCCACCCAAGCTCAACATCAGGGATGGTGTCCAAGAATCTCCAATTGACAGCTGATGCTTAGCCAGTGCCCAACCATTGCTGTTGTATTTAAACCAGAGCCTTGCCTCACACAGAGTGATCTCTGTATCAAAAAGCACCACTTGGGGTTACAAGAATATACAGCACTGCAGTTTCAAGCTCAGGCATCTCAGAGACAAAAATCAATAAGCAAGTTCGTAGGAAAAGGAAACCAAAAAAGGATACAACATTGCATTTAACTGAATTACAGTGCTTTGGACATAACAGAGCATTCTTAATAGATGACATGGAAAGCCATTACTAAAAATTAGGAATATGTAATATTTTGTGAACTCTAGACTATAGAAACTATTTTGGCCTTTTAAACCAACTTAATGTCTCATTTTCTAAGTATCAACTTCCCATAATTTCTTTCTGCTACTGTATTTAACGTCCAAGGGACTCTTCTTTCTTGCATCTTCCCCATACCCTGTTTCAGGAAAGGACAAATCACTGGAGTAGGGACCAGCAACATCAAAAGAAATCTGGTTTTTCATTTTTATGTGTTTGTACCAGCTAGCAATTCATCATTCACAAAGCTGAGAATGGCAGAAACTTTGTCCCAAGGAAACCATGCTCTCTTTAATAATGAGAACAACCAAATGCCATGATTTGTAGGAAGAAACTTTTTTCTTTGACCTTTTTATTACTGGCAAAATGTCAGCAGATTATTGAAGTGCAGAGAGCACAATCTTTCATAAATAACTTTGTGTTGCCACATACCAGACCAAAACACCCCCTCCTCCCTGTCCAGACACAAACCTTAGCTTTCCAAAACAGCTCTGATTTATAAAGAATTATAGATAACTAACAGAGTCTGAATGCCAAGTGCAATACCGTGGGTGAACAGGGCTTGCTCAATTCCTGGAAGCATAAAGAGGGGGGGGGGAAAGGAAGAAAAAGACCAAGAGCCAGAATGCAGTCTTACTTCTGTCTGACAGCTGCAAGATCACTGCTGACATAACACACTCAATCTTCATCCTTACCTGAAATACAGCAGCACAAAAAAAACTGGAAAGGACTCAGCAAAAAACCATAAGGCTGTCTCCAAGCCTTAAATCAACTGCAATGAGACCTATTTTACTAATCAAAGACATTTAAGGGATCGCCTGATCGTAGCCTGCAATCACTTAGGGGGAAAAGATGTCAGAAAGCTGGAAAAAAAGAAGGTAGAAGAATGCCAGATTAGAGAGAAAGCATGGATCTTTTACTGTGAGGAAAACTACTATTTGTACACATTTCTGAAGAGCACAAAAGAATCGCCACCAAAAATTAAAAAGTATTAGCTGCCTAAGCAAAATGCAAACTCAAGTGAGATCAACAGGACTGATACAGCTGGCTTTAAAATCCAAGATGCAAAGAAAAGCTGCGTTGTCCAGAAAGCAAACCCCAGCCTTCCTACCTGAGCCCATTTTCCCACCAGATAAGCACCTCAGGAGATCACCACGCCAAGTGTTGCAGAGCCTCTCTCCAGCTGCCCGAGCCCTGCACCTCACTGTGCTGTAATCAAGCAGCAGAGCAGCTAGCAACAGGCAGCTCGTCCTGCTTCTTAAACATCTCCCAAAACACTGCATTTCTTCTCCACTTAAGTTTTCTAAGGTCCACTTCCAAATCAGCCTGAAGAAAACACTGTTTTACTGGCTTCTGTAAAATAAACCTTTTTTATTATTTCACATGCCGTCTCATTTCCTGGTACTCAAAGCTAAATGGCACAGATATTTACAGTACTGGGAGTCTCATCTGTAGCTCATCTAAGACAGCCTCACCGAGCAAACAGCTCACAGCACAGTAGGACTGCCCATTAAAAACACTACAGGATAATTCCTGGCTTCCTACGGGCACCATCTATGTGTGCAGCTCAGCTCATTTTCTACATGTTATTAAAAGCTACACTACTTAACTCACCATTTAATTTTGATGTTAAATGAAAGCAAAAAGCATGACAAAAGAATGCTAGCGAATAAAAAAGAAGCAAAAAGGATGTATCCGAAGACTTTCTAGTAGCTTTATCCAGAGAGCAAACAGGCATACTGTGGCTGGAGCTAAGCCAGCAGAGAACACCAAATAACACCAAGAAGAGATCAGATCCTCTCCCTGCCCTCATAACTGTAGGCCAACTCAGGAAAATAAATAAAACCCAACCCCAAAACTTACTTTGTTATTTTTTCCGGTGCAGACGGAGGCACAGAGGTGCAAGCAATCTCCTCACAGCTACAGGAGGTCTGTGCTGGAAGCAGGAACTAACACTGATCTCCTGATTTCAAAGCCAAATGCCCTAACCACAAAATTATCCTACTTGCATTGCCTCAACCTGTCTCAATCCAGAAGAATCAAATTACTGGAGAAGGGAACAAGGGAGAGAAGGGAAGAAAACAGAATTTCATTTATGAGAAATATTTCTGGTCCACCTGGGAACAAGCACTGCTTACATTGGCTCCCCATAAGTGCACTTCAATGAATTTGGAACAAGGGTATGAAGTTTAGTGTTCAAAATACTCAGCTTTCTGAGAGTTCAAGAAAGGCTGAAATAGACCTTCTCTTAAAGCAAGAAAAAGCCCCATATTGCTTAATGCTTTCTATACAGGGGCGTGGAATACTCAAGAGATTAAATAATTCACACACTGCTGTCCCCAGGGGTTCACATACAGCCCAGATCACAGTGTCAAGTACAATCACACACACTCTTGATAGACTTTGAGAGGTAAGGGCACGGCACGACTGCAACTCCCAGGAGATAAATGGGACAAGTATGGGACAAGTCCCTGTAGATCAACTTGGCAGCAGTCCTAGCAGGACAGCAAGAGAGCCAGTGCAGGAAGCACTGCACAGAAGTGGTGTCTTGGACCCCACAGTACAGAGATGAATAAATGAGGGAACATGCTCTGGTTTTCCCCTTAAAAACTTCAACTTCCACAGACATGATGAAATCCTGCCCCAGATAAAACACTTTTAAAACACATGGAGAGGCAGGGCGTGCTTACAGCAGCTCCACATTGAAAGTGGCATAAAAGATGCCATTCTCAATTGCACCAAACATGCCAAGACAGTGAGTTGGTGTGTTTAACACGGGGCACACAGCTCTGCACAGCTTGTGATTTGCTCAGGCTCCCAACCCAGGGCAGTGGAGGGAAGCTGCCGCAGCTCCAGCGCGGGAAGAGCAGCAGAAGCACAGAGAGCTGGATGCACCCACTCAACCTGCCTGGGGACTTGAGATGTTCCAACTTGCTGCAAGCAGAAAAGAGCAGCGAACCGTGTGTCTGCAGTGTGGGCCAAGCACGGAGGGAGCAGAGCCCCGGGGGAGCCGTGCTGCACTGCAGTGCCTTCAGAGCTGCAGTGGCATTTGTGTGTCTGCCCCTGCCTGTGTAGCTCCAGGCTTAGCTGCAGGCTGCAATCTGGTTCTTCACTCTATTTCCACAGCCATTTTCACTTGGAGTGCCTGCTGATTCCTTTCATAAACGACTGCATTCCTGAGATATAAAGGGCAGAAAACTCTTCTAGCAAAACCTGGGAGTCGGTGATAGAGAGGGGAAAATAAATTATTAAGGACCACATTGGGGCAGGATTTCTTTCTTTCTGTCTCAAGCAAAACTTAAATCACTTCTTCCTTCCCCCATCGTGGCTATGGTAATAACGCACAACTATTCATTATCCTCATCTTAACTAGAAAAGCCTCTTTCAATTTAGCACTTAATATAATTACAGTAAATTAAACAGTGTCTAGAAAAAGTCTTACCTTTTCAGAGCTGTTATCTTACCTCTATGAAACTCTATCAGTTAAAAGTGAAGCTAACTATTAAACAATAAGGGTTGGTAGCTATTCAGTGAGCAGAAAAGTGAGATGTTCAGTGGAAAATTGTTCAAATTCTATTTCTAAATTCAATACCACATCTCCAAGGGAAAATGGGAGAATCTCATTAATGGTGCTGCAATGTCCCTCTCACTTTGCAGAGATAATACTTGAGCACCAATTCTCTGTTCACTTCCCTTCACCTCAACAGTTTCCTTTTTTTTTATATAAGGAAAAAAATCTGCATTTTATAAAATCACAAGGTAAATTATTGTCTTTGTGTGCTTTCAGCAGAAGCTCTCTCTGGCTAGTGATACATCATTAATCTAATTTCTCCAAGAGACACACAGGATAAAAAGCACTTGGCTGCCATGAAGTTGATGGGAAAACACACAGACTTTGAGAGGGTCACGATAAACAAAAAATAAAAGCCATGAATTTCCACACTGTTACTCTGAAAAAAATAAAAATAAAAAGACAAAGCATCTACTGCAGGTACTCAAGAGAGGCATTTAGTAAATGGCTGTTCTGTGTTCTAAATAAATCAAAAGCTGGCTTGGTTATACTTGAAGTGATATTAGAAACATTATTTTTAACACAACATAAGCATGCCAGCCATCAAGAATAAAATATTAAGCAGGAAATATCTTTAATATATTGTTCGGAAGGAAATCAATATAACCCCCACAATATATTGGTTTTCAACAATTGGGAGAACATTAGTAATATTTAGCAGCCAGCATTGGAAGTGCTCTCTGCTAACTGTGCATCTTGTGGATAACAGCAATCTTATGTTAACACAATGATGTCAGCTGACAACAGCTTTATGGCAGAGAACAGCATATTGTACATTTCTGGGAAAAAGAACCTCTAGTGCTGGGGATTATTATGGTTAAATAGCTTCTGAGTCACAGTCTGCTGTTGCTCAATGTTTCTTACTTGGTCCCTATCTACCTACCTACCTTTTATTTTCTCATGGGGATGCACCTGTTCAAAGAGAATAAAACTGGCACTGTTGCACCCTCTGTCTTAGCTCATTTAGACAAGTTATTCAGTATCTTGCTTACATAATGAGATTATTTTTCTTTATATTACAGAACAGCCCAGCAGAACCCAAGACAATACTGCTCTAAATATCGTGTGAATTTTCAATAAGAGACCCTGACACCAAAGAACACAATAATCCAGGCAGAGAGAGGATGAAAAAGACATGGAAAGCTGCTATTGACACACCCTAGCCATGGACCTTCTCAGGGTACTCAGAAATGAGAGACCCTACACTACACTTCTCAGATATACTCATGGGTAGGGAATCCTCCCAGCTTCTCAGCACACCTCACCCTCTTGGAAAA
This sequence comes from Erithacus rubecula, assembly GCF_903797595.1. Taxonomy (NCBI): domain Eukaryota; kingdom Metazoa; phylum Chordata; class Aves; order Passeriformes; family Muscicapidae; genus Erithacus; species Erithacus rubecula. The sequence continues at coordinate 4,677,291 of NC_136688.1, forward strand.
GAAAGCTTTCAGCACCTACGCTGAGGGATTCCACAAGCCAGAACTTGAACACCAGCTTGGGAAAAACTAGGTTAGAAGCCTGACAGTCTAGGCTTGGTTTAAGCAGCCTCCAGCCTTGTCCACAAGTGGAGCTCCCCAGGTCTACTGCAATGCATAGATGTATGAATAAATGAGTGCAGGTATTAATAAATGACTGCAGGTGTGCCAAGGTGCCTCCCATGACCTGGAGTCCAGAGAGAAATTCAGGCAGTAACAGCAGTTTGGTTACAGGCAACAAAGCCTGGGTGGTTCATCAGCCAAAAAAACCAAAACAAAACAAAACAACCAAACCAAACACAAAACCCCCACAGCCCCAAAAAACATGCTCAACAGCCAAGAAATTTGGCCTTGTTTGCATCTACTGAACCTGAATTAAAACAAAACAAAACGATCTTATACATGCTTATATACATTCTATCTCCTCTTCCATGAGAAAGGTTACAAAGGCAGAGCAAGACGAGGAGACTGGGGCAAATGACAGATGTTTAAATTGAAAGATTTACTATAAGCAAAACTGAAAAATACAAACACTGTGTATTTCATATCTAACATGCCTGTGTTCTGTTCCAGATTACAATTACAGAACTCCATATAAGGCAGTTTAAATTATTGCCTTTCCCATTAATGCTGTAATTTGTATAGTGCATTCAGTGCTCACTGAAAGCCTTCATAGTCCAAGTAAGGATTTACAAATTCCCAAAAAAAAAAAAAAATATACTGCTTAGACCTGAACTGTCTTTGACCCACATATGAAATAAAAGGTCATTAAATGATCTGCAAATCCAGATTACTTTCCTTAGTAAGTTAAGGGGAAAAAAATAATTCACTGCATCAGCAACTGCCAGGCTTGTAGCAGTGTGAGAGGTTCTTTTTCAGGGCAACACAGCAAGAAAAGACAGAAAGATTCATCTTATAAAATGGAAATCTCATTTATTTGCATCCATGCCAGGAGCTTGCCAGAATAACCACCTTGACAGAGCATTAATTCTGGTTGCACATTCACATTTCAGGAGTTTTACAGAAGAGCCAGCAACAACTCCCCAAATGAACTGTGCAATGTTTGATAAAGTGTATAAAAGCCTTGGTCACCTCCTACTACTACATAAAAGTGATTCTCTCCTGATGTTGACGTCATACCAAAAAGAGACAGCGGGAAAATATCAAAACAATAGCAAAAAATATATTTAAATTGTTCTTTTCATTCTGCCAAGATTATTCACAATGATCAACAGTTACAACCACATGCAATGGAGCAGAATTCTCTTCCTCTCCTCATTGGGACACGGCAATTTATTGCTGTGAGGAGAGAATTCCCCATCATTTTAACCTGAGAAAAGAGCAAATCAATTCCACAGTGCAGTACTAGCACAGGCTTTGCACTCTTAACTGGCATCAAACAACACAGGTAACAAAAGCCAAGCAGCCTCTGCAACACTGAAGGTGGGAAGGAACAATGACACTACAACAGTTGTCTGGAACAAAATGCATTGCCATGAAAATTAAAGTGCCTTTCAGAGCAATCTCACCATTTTGCCAAGAGAAATCTGAAGGAGAGCTATCAGGATACTGCTTTTGTGCCTGAAGTGCTGTGATGCAGAGGGACCAAGCTCACATTTAAAGCTTTGCACTCAACACAGAATGAGGCATTTCATCCCTGATGCCTCTCTCTGCCACATCTGATAGATAAGCAGCAAGTCTGCTTTTATCATGGCCTCTGCTGATCGATTTAGACAGCACACCCTTCAGGACTCTACTACAGCAGCATTCCAGTTTGGGAATACACACGAAATAGCTATTACATTATTCCTTGGGGGTACAATTTCACATTGATTGATTCACTGACAGATTAGATAGGATGAAGCAGGCAAGCCCCATGTTGAGCTTCCCCCTTCCTCCCCCCAGAAGGAGAGCTGCACAGATCCCAGTTTATTAAGGATTTCTCTTTTGCCTGTAAGCATTTCTCTTTTGCCTTTAGCTGGTTAATTTTTCACTGATGCTATTATAGTGCAAATGGTAACTGGGTTGCCAAAACACTCAAACTCATACAGCCCTGCAGTGAATTCCCAGTAAGTTGAAACTTGGCATGGAGTTTAACAAAACACACAGAAACACTACTATCAACAAGACTGCCAGCATGGTAAAGTTATTGATACTGGAACAGAGCACACACCTCAGTGACACACTGCTAAAGGAAAGCCCAGGTATAGAGCTGGCTGTTTATTAAACAAAGACAAGAACTGAGCCTTTTCAATTCAGACTTTGATTTATACACCTATAAATCCTCCAATCTGAAAGGAGCGTAAAGGAAAAAAATGGCACAATTTCAACTGTAGCTCTACAAACACTACAGAAAACTGAGACTAAAGAACAAGGGATATGCCCATGGTTTTCATGCAGCTTGAAATAAATTAAAAAGCCCACACAAGCAGCTGGACTATTCTAACCTAAAAATAAAATTAATACCCCTTTCACATCGCTCTTCTTCTGTCATGGACAGAAACCATTCACAGGTAACTCTTACTAGCCTGCTGTTAGCTGCTTCCTATTTTGCAGAATATTCCCTTTTAGTCCCTTGATCCTTTTGTATTACACAGATGCATACACAGTACCTAGAGCCTGGTGCAAGCACAACACTCCCACGCCTTCAGCAGAGAGAATATTCCAATAATTAAGAAATGTGGAAACCTGGGCAGGTTATACACTGCTCCTTAGTCCACCACAGAGGCTCAGCAGCTACTTATCAAAGGGGTGTTTTCCAGGATGGTTGTCTCCTTCCTCCTTCATTGCACGACCAGAAAGAGCCACAGTGGTGGGGAAGAGCAGGGATGAAGGCAGAACCTGTGATTTAGACACAGCCCTGTACAATTAAATGCACCACAACCACACAGCTCCAAAATGAGGGCTGAGCAGCACCTGGGAGGAGTTTGTTTAGTCTCAAGATGCCTGGTGCTCTAAAGCACAGCATAAACACCAGCAGTGACAGTCAGGAGCCTGCATGAGGAGTGAGCAAGCCCAGACCCACGCTGAGATACGCTGCCACAGCAGGTCACTGCCATTCCTGCCCAAACCTGTGTGTATTTGGGATTTGGATTGTTCCCATTCCCTGAACTGCTTCTTGTGTTTCCTTTACCTCAGTAACCGCAGCAGGCATGCACAAACACCTACAGTGTGCTGCCAGAGACATCTCATGTTGAGCAGTGGAGGCATGAGAAGCAGCATTTCTGGATGAGAAAACACTGTGCTGTTAACGCTTCAAAGGCAAGGAGGTCAGGAGAAAAAACACTAAATGCAGCTTTTCCCCCAAATGAAACAGGAGATCAAATAGCACAAATCTGTGCTGTTGCAGAGGGAGGTCTGTGCTCTACAGCTCAGAAGCAGCAGAGCCCTGCTGACACACTTCAGGGCAGTTTCATTTCTACCTCTTCAGCCCCAGATCCAGCACTGAAAGACCTTCAGCACTGACAATGCTGACAATCTCACAATTGCCTGCAGGAGGTAACAGCTCTCTTGGATATGAAGTGAGTCTAACCCAATTCAGATTAGCTTAACTGAAATTTTTATGATCTATGAACATAATAAGAATTAGTTGAGTCTCAGTTTTGCTCTGAGCATGGCACACTTGATTTCAAACACTGCATGTTAGAGATTATAGGAATGGCCTTCCCCTAGAGATAAACTGGATTCCAAACCACAGCACTGTATCAGACACAGAACCATTTTTTTCCTGCTGTAGCCAGGAAAGCACCTTGAGAAATATCTAATCCAGCAATGGAAACTGAACCACCTGTAATGTACAAGCCTCCCTCCCACTCACCTGATGAATCAGTGTTGCAATAAAGCACACAAAAATTAAATTCAGCACCATGAAAAGATTAGAGCAGTAAATCTGCCTTTCAGTTACTTTCATGCATCACCATGATTGATTAAATCATTCCTTAGGTTTACATTGTCCACTTCAAACCGAAATAGACCATAGGCAGGACTGTGGACTGCATCTTCTCCCTTGAATTCTGCACCTGCATCAACAATGCCACAGAGTAACCCCTGGAGCTGAATCGAATTCCCTTGCTGCTCCCAAGTCCTTCTGGTCCAGCTCTCTGCCCCTACTTGCCAGGCCAGGGTGGGATACTCCCAGGGTCACCCACCAGCCCACTGGGAACTGCCCAGCCAAGAACACCATTCTCCTCTTTAGGCAGGAGAACTTACTGCACACAGAGCTGACTTGAGCCTTCTGTCTCTCCCTCCCCACTCACACCTTCTTGGAAACTTGCTGCCAAGGAGGAAAGGTGGCAGGTGGGGACACATCCAGGGCAGTGGCTGTTCTCTGCTGTTGTTACCTTGTACATCAGTGTAAAGAGAGGAAAGGAATATTTTGAAAACAAAGGTAATTGCTGCAGCTGGATGAAGTGAGGAGGTAACTACACAGTTTAAAGAACTTTCCCCCTCACTTATGTTAAACAATTGTTTCACACTACAACACTTTAGGTTTGCATAGCACTTGAAAAATACGGTTTCTGATCCAACAGACAGTTGCATATGCTTATATGTTTATTTCTCTAGGAATGCTGCCTTGCTTCACTCAGTGCAAGCTAAAAGCATTTCCAAAGCCGGGTTTCCAAAATCTGGTTTTCAGATAGCGATGCCTATGATCTCCACTATGGTATCTGTACAAGCATCTACAGGAAGGGTAATCACTATCGTCGATTAAATGCAGTCGGTTAGTAACAGTGCAGCCTCCTTACTAGTTCCTCATCATGCTGGAAGAAGCACATTCAAAATGAGTTCCACCTACCAGATATGCCCACATGTCTAAAGAAATCAGGTCTCCTTGACAGCACGCCATCCCACACGCCACACCGGCCGCTTGCTGGCCCCCCAGCCGTGCCATGCCGAGATGTCGGGGAGCAAGGGGATCCACCCCACACCTCCCGTTGTCAAACCCCAAAAGGCACACGTAGAAACGGCGAGGCACAACCTGGGCACAAAGCAGGGACAGAGGCGGCAGGTATCCCTCCCCGAGCCTCCAGCGCTCAGAATCTCGCTGGAATCACGCCACTCGCAAGCCGACTCCTGGGTACCACGTTATATTAAAAATAGGCAGCCTGGCAGCGCGGGGGACAAGCAGAGCAGCTAGCACGGGAGGCGGGGGAATGCATTTATTGGAATAATTTAGGGCGGGGGAGGGGGTGGTATTTGCTTTTATATGTATTTTAGGGAGGACAGCTTCGGGGTCCGGGGGAGGGCAGGGTGCCCGGTGGGTCTTACCTGGCCCCTGGCGGTGCCGCGCTCAGCACGCCGCCCCGCGCCGCCGCCGCCGCATCGCCGGGACACGCGTGGGACGGAGCGGGGACACGCGTGGGCCCCGCCGAGCCGCTCCCCCGGCCGCACGGAAAGCGCGCAGCGCAGCGCCGGGCCGCGGCCGGACAGCTGCTCGGGGGAGGCGGCGGCAGGAAATACCAAAAGACTGATCCAACCACGCTAGGGAGAGAGGGAGGGAAGAGAAGGGGGGGAATGGAGAAGAGAAATAGAGGGAGAAAAAATAAAAACTGAGGAGAGGAAAAAAAAAAAAAGAAAAAGGAAGGGAAGGTGCAAAATGCGGGCGGGATCGGCGCGGCGCGGAGCGGGCGCGGTGCTCGGCTCCCCGCGGGAGCGCCCCGGCCTCTCCCGGCCGGAGCTCGGCTCCCTCCGGTTTGTTATTCCCCCCACACTCCGCACAGTTTGTGTCTTTCTTCTCCTCGGCACAGGGAGAGCCTGAAGCCAAGGCAGAGTAAATAAAGCAAAACCACCAACCCCCTTAAACAAGAATACGGCGGACCCCCGGCCAGCAAGCAGCAAGCCATCCCCGGGGTTCAGTGAGATAATGGAGAAAAGCCAACCTGGAGGAATCACCGTGCCGAAGCCCTGCAGCTGCAGGAGCACTTTGTCTCAGCATCCAGCCACACGCCGCCGCCGTGGCTCAGAGGCGCCCATGCAATCTGCAGCCCTGACACGCAGCTGAGCACGCTCCCAGCTTCGCCTGTGCATCCAGAGCGACTAATCAATCCCATGGCAAGCGCGGACCCCTAAGCTCCTCCAGACGAGGAGGACAGTCCAATCATCGCATCCCTGGCTTCAGGCTGCCTGCCCTTCATGGGAGGCATGGCTTTACAGGCAGCAGAGTATCTGGTGAAGCATCACGACAAAAAGCGACCCAGCCACACGCGTTTAACTGCTGCTTCCTCTCGCCTCCACGCTATGGGTCCCACGGTTCAAGGCTGGACTAAGAGCAGGAAGCCAAGCAGGACTTCACACCTCCTTCATCTCCATGGGAAGAGGGGTAGCCGAGTTAAAAAGCACAAACTTTCTGAAAAATCACATGAGGGGATAATGTGATCAACATGAGTCTGGCTTGCATCACTGAAGTCTGAATCACCCATGTACAGCTGAAGCTATGGTGCAAAATACAGCATAAAGCTCAGACTCATACTTCTGAAACCAGAAGCATTAAATCATGTGCCTGAAGTGCTTTACTACCCCACCCTTCACAGAAAAAGCCAGATCCTTTTTCTCTTTAGTGTGTAAAGGGCTGAACCAAGACAAAGATCACTAGCTGTGATGTTCTTCATACGATACAGGCAGCAAGCTTCCAACACTAAAAAGCAGCAAATTGTTGCTTGAAAAGGTCTCACAGATGTTAATGAAAAGTCCTGAATTCATCACAGGCTGCAAGCTCAACTTGGACCAGGGCACATTTTCTCTCACTGCGTCCAACTAACTCCAGCCCATGCATGGACTACAAGGCTTCACCCTGCACCACTGATATCCATGTACCTGGTGCCAGTAGGGGCAGCTGATTTCCTCCCAGTGAGCTCAATGGGGCACAGAGCAGAATGCACCATATCTAGCTAGATGTAGAGCATGGTGCTGGAAGGAGAAATCATCCATTTTTGTTCCTGCCTGGAAAGAAAAGTACTATAAACACAGCATAAACTGTGAACAGCTCACAGAGTCTAACCTGTTCCTATTATTCTCAAGAGCCAACACAGCCCTTCTCTATCAATTACATAAACCCCTGAATCACTTGCATAGGACAGGTGATTTTAAGTTCACCTGTATTTGTTGTGATTTCTGCCATCATCTGCAAGGTGTGGAGAGTTGTCATGATTCCAGCTGCTTTCAAGTTGGTCGGGATTTTCACTTAATCCTCACCAAAATTTTACCCTGAGGCCAAGCCTGTACTGTGCAATGGGGCAGGGCAGTGCATGGAGATGCCAAGGCCTCTCATCACTCTGGCTCAGGGCACTGCCAGGTTGAGCCATCCTCTTGGAGCATGAAGCAGCTCACCCTGCCTCACACTGCCTTCTCCCTCTCCCTGCTGCCTCCTGTCCTGTCTGCTCCAGGCCACACTGGGGTCCTTTCTGTGTTCTCCACTCCCTTCACCCTTCTGCTTTTAGAGCTGGAACACTCAATGCAGCCAGGTAGGTTTTTTAACTAAATCATGGACTTGACATTGGTCCAGCTGTCTGTATCCAGACTGGTTTTGTCCCACCATGGCTTCTCAGCTACTTTGGTCCAGAGATCTACAGTTTTCAGCACCCAACGTGAATCTCAGTGGGAATATCAGTAGTTCACTTCCCAGGGATTTTCGTTTTGAACATTTTTTAAAACCCTTCTAAAAACGTTTTGGCTAAAGATTTCTACTAAATTATGTTATTTTCTTATCAGGCAATCATTCTATGATTACTAGTATTTCATCTGTTCACTGCCACATTGCCACACACCACTCTCTTGATTAAAAAAACTGAGCATCCAAAATTATTTCAGTTAGAGACCCTGAGAAAGAATAATACAATATGTTTTCCTATGTGCCCTAGGGCAGTGTGTGAAGCACTAGTGATGCACAGAACAGAATACCTGTCAGTTAAATTGTCAAAATTTCATCAGTAAACTGGACCATGAGAGAAAATTTACCTCAGACTGATGCTTTGCGTTGTGCAGCCATGGCATTTTTTATGGTCCAGGGAGCCCTGAACTTGAATTTGCTGTGTCTTCAGACCTTGCACCAGATGGGTCCTCTGACTCTGGGTTGGAACAATCCATCATTTCTCTATCCTTCTGTAGAAGCTGGGACCTAGACCTGTTCTCCCCCTTATAAGTCCCCCACAGAAATGTGGGGAATAAGCATTGCAAACACTAATGTTTTTGAAGGCCATTTTCCACAGCCCTCTAGTGTCTGTTCTGTTAACAGCCATTCAGAAAACACATCTGCTGGTTATGTGCTGTCTGCAGTCCATGCAAATACACCTGAACTGTGCATAAACCCCTAAGTGGGTAGATGTGGAGTACAGAGCTCATAACCCTGCTATGCATTTGAGTTGAACTCTTCTGTGTCCTAACACCACCTGAGCTCCCTAGCTTAAAATTAATTCATCAGTGTCCCTCAGATACCCTTTGGCAGAAGCTCTCTGATGGGTGTACCTTGCAGTTGTGACTGAGGACCCTTCTGGCTTCAGCTCTCCCTTGCAAGAAATCAGCATTCCTTCAGGGGGTCTTCAGCTGTGATATTTCCTTTGGGCATTTGCCAGTGTTTGCAACACTTACATTTCCCACCAAGCAACAACATTCTGTCCTAAATGGGCTTGTAAACTGGTGTGAACTCTATCATAAACAGGGTAACAAAAGCAGCATGGAGAGTAAAGTCAGACTGTTTCAGCTGTTGTTACTCCAGAGTCCTTACAAACCAATAATGCAACTCTAATAGTCAGAGCACTGCAAAGCAGTATCTCACATCTTTTTATGATAACCCTAGGAGATGTGCAACAACAGAGTGTCAGTATGGTCTAGAAATCATGGTAAATGCAGACAGACAGGTGAGCAGCAGCAACAGACTCCATTCTCTCAGGTCAGCAGCCTGCCTAGGAAATTGTTGCACAGCTTTCCCCTGCATCTTTCTTTTCATGTCCTCCACCCTTCACAGCTGCTAAATGAGCTCCTCTTCCCTCAACAGAGATCTGACCCTCCCTATGTAAATGCATAGTTATTTTGCAGAATCCAGCAGACTTGCATTTGATGCTTTCCTACATCTCACAACATAGTTACGATAGTTCTACAAGCTCCCTTTCATGACTAGGTAGTTAAACACCATAAAAGCCATAAGATATATTTATTGGCCTCTATTAAAATGAAAATTGAGAGGATCATGTTTCTGTCATTGTAATTACTATGATGGCTCTAGAGCCATAACCACATTAATCTGACATCCTATGAATGGTTGTTAGCATTGTAAAATACTTGCCCTTAAGCCCATGGCACATATTGAGACAAGAAGGAGAAAACTTTAAAACAAATTAGTTAAGAAATGTTATTTAACATGGGTTTTTAAAATCAGCCATAAGCTTCAACACAGCTGTATACAATTTATGATAAGAAAAAGATCACTTTTCCCAGCAAGTGTTTTCTAGTTCAATGTTTCTTAGCAAAAATATTCAATGCCAGAGCTGGATAGAGCAGGACTTTCTTGTGAACAAATAGTAGTCTGTCTGTTTAGAGCTCTGAAAAGAACACGTTTGTTCATTTTACATTTTGAAAAACAGAGCTGCTGCTAAACCAGAATCCCAATTGCTAGTTTGCTGGAACAGGTCTCTGGAGAAGTTAGAAAACCACAAACATCTCCCTGGGAGCCACTGGAGACTGGAGTCCTCTTGTGGCAAAAGGTAGAGGAAAATTTCCAGTGACTACTGCTGAAAGCTGGGAGCCAGTAAGAGGAACAGGGAATATGTACTTTGTAAAGAGCTTCATGTCACACTGCAGAGTATAAAAGTAGCAGCATGAAGACTTTGCAGCTGGCAGTGGGCAAGTGTCAAGAGGAGCAGGATGCCACAGTGTTTTGATACTGCAGACTGTGCTTCTGTTTACTGTTGTAGCTCTTTTCTGTTAGTGTGTTCCCTGCTGAGATGATGTTTCTGGCTGGGGGTTTTTTGTTTAGTTTTTTTTTCTTTGTTACCAGAGGTAATTTTTCCTGAGTGGTTTGCTAGCAAGAACTTTTCTTTTGGCTAATATATTCACTGCACAGTATCAGAGATCAGCACCCATCCTTCTTGTCAGTCTGGCTGAGGTGGGCAGATAATATAATTCTAAGATCTTGTTTGGATCCTGCTGCTCTGTATTCCATCTCCTTTTTTTCTATGTTGTTTCCTATCTGCAGTAGACCCTATGGACTGAGCTCATCTTAGGAGACACTTCTATGGATGATGGGTACTGGCCATGTTACTGCCATGATCTCTGCCTGGAACAGCCCTGCAGAAGATGGAGTAAGTAAATAACCTAAAAGTCTTTACTCACACACTGTAGTCAGAAAACTTTCACATGTCCACATTTTGGCTTGGGTTACAGCAAAGAAGTTATCTGGCTTGCAATTTCATCCCATGGGCCAAGCCTCTAAAGGGCTCATGGGCCACTTGCAGCTCTGGTGACCTGCAAACAGGATTTTGAGCTTTCAGGGAAAAGTCTCCAGCAGGAGCTTGTAGCACAGGCTTCAGAGACAGCTTTAAAGAGCTGCCATTAACAAGATAAAAGACCCCAGATGCTCTTACCTGGTTTATTTTCTCTATCTGGCCCATCAGATGCTTGGATGGTGCCCTGTTTCTATAACCTTAACCTCAAGGGTGTTTTTCAGGAATCTAAACACAATTCCATTTCAAGTACTTTACTCCAGACCTCATTCCAGAGAAACTGTTTGTGATCTTAGGTATCTTATATTAAACAAGACTTCAAGGGCAGACCTTGTTTTCCCTACCCTGCAGCCTCACCAGTGTAAACTTCTGTCTCAAGGTGACTCATTCAGGAATCCCACACTGAAGTCTGTGTTGGCAAGTAAAAATGTTCCCCATAGGTGGGTACACCTCTTACTAAAGGTGGGGGTTAATGGTGTTTAGTTGTGACTACCCAAGTTCCTAATTTCTTACTGTTCAGCTGAAGCCTGTTCACATCAAGCACCATGGACCTATTTTATTTTCCTTCCAATGTCTAAGCCAGCAAATTAAGCTGAATGCTGCCATTATGGCTTTGGTGTGAAAAACAGATCAAAGAGTATGGCTGCTGTTGATTTGCTCCCACAGGCCTGGCCAGTACCTAACAGCAAGTACGATCTCAGAGAATAGCCCAGCATGCTGAGCTGAACTGGTGAGCAAGGTTCCTTCTGCAGCAGTCTGGAAAGCAGCCGAGATAGCCAGGATCTGACAAATTGTCCAGTGAAATCTGGGCTAGATTTCAAAACCCTTGATAAGACATGACACAAAACCAATTTGGTATTCAAAAACATTCCAATAGCCCTTGTTGTTGGTCAGGCTTCAAGCTAATTACAAAGCAAGCTAGCTGGTACAAAGTCTCAAAGGACAGAACAAAAACATTCATGTATATGTTAGCATATCCCTAAGTAGAATCATAGCATAGGTTGGGTTGGGAGGGATCTTTAAAGGTCAGCCAGTCTAAATCCCCTGCAATAAGCTGGGACATCCTGAACTATATCAGGTTGATCAGTGTCCCACCCAATCTGACTGTAGAAATATGTATATAAATGAAGTACTAGTATGGCTACCATGTGAGTCCATCCCCTGGGCAGCAGTCCTCCCAAACTGCTGCAGCATGGGTCACTCTTCCATGGGGTTCTTCACCATGGAGAGGCTGCTCCACTGCGGGCTGCTCTCTCTGTGACCTTCCCACAGGGTCACAGCCTCCTCTCAGGCATCCACCTGCTCTGCTATGCAGAGGGATCTCTGCATCCCTGTGGATCTCCATGGGCTGCACTACAGGCTGCAGAGGAATCTTGGCTCCAGTGCCTGGAGCACCTCCTGCCCTCCTTCTGCACTGACCTTGGTGTTTGCAGGGCTGTTCCTCTCCCTGTTCTCATCCTGCTCTTCTCTGGTCACAATTACAACTGTGCAATCACTTGTTTTTCTCCTTTTCTTTTTTTTTTTTAATATGCTACCACCATTTCCAGTTGGCCCAGCCTTGACCAGTGAAATTTCCATCTCTGGATTGCCAGGACTGTGAGGAGGCTTCCAGCAGCTTTTCCCAGAAGCTTGGCCATGCAAACCCCATCCAACACATGTATTTCTATAAAACATTCTCCTATCAAACTCATAAACATAGACACACAGATCTTCATATAGGCCAGTACCAATCTCTCCACATGTATTTAGTTATGTATTGACTGATCAATACTCTGTCCATAGATAGATCTGGATCTAGACAGACAGAAACCACAGCTTAATTCCTATTTGTTTCCTGCTTCATCCTTTCCAGAGAGGGGCATTTTGACTTACAGATGATTGAATCAAGTTCCTGACACTCGATACATACTATTGATCTGGAAGTCAGGCCAGAGAGTCACAAATCAGCTCTATTAGTAGCTTTGTAATAACACTGTATCATATTCCCAAGCTTGCAGCTGCTTCCCAGGATGTGTTTGTTCTCATTCTTGACCCTTTTTATTTTGCCTGACTCTTGACTCACTTTTGTAGCCAGCTCATTTCTAATAAATTATGGAACTTCTCACAGCTTCTTTCGTGCTCTTCTCTCTGAAATTCATCTTCTGGCTCCATTTGTGAGCAAGCAAAAAAGTCTCCTTGGCTGTTACAATTCATTTTAAGGATTCTTTGTTATTGCTGATGCCTCCGGTGAGCTCCCACAAGGGTTTGAAGGAGATCAGGAAGAAAAAGTACAATAATATTTTTGCTGCTTCTGAAGGGCATCTGGCTTGTCTGCACAGGGGGATGCCAGTATTTTTGTCATCCTTTTGCTTCAAACAGGGAGACCTGTCCGGTGTTACAGTCACAAGTTACCATTATAGAAATAAAGCACAAAATACTGAAGCCTTGATGAAAAATGCTTCCTGAGAACAGATCTAACACTATCAAAGACCATGCTATGACTTAACAGCCTAAAAGGATGGCACACAAAGCTTTGTTCCAGAGCAAATTGTCCGTCCCTTTTATGCCACAAAGGACCTAGTTTGATTCCAGAGTCACTGATTAGATCTGTGCTGTTGAAGTCCAAACACAAAGGCACTCTTACAGAGGATGGCATGATTTAGCAACTACTGGAGTCCTGAAATAGTGGAATAATGCCTTGGGAACTATGACGTCCACATGGGTGACCTGATGGTGGCCACAGAGAACTGTAGATATTTGCTCCATCATTTTGCAGATTAAATTATTTGTGTCCTAGGTGTTTTAACCCTGATGAATTTTATTGTCTCCCTCTCAGTAGCTGTGTCTCCTAATCTCTTCACACAGTGAAACCAGGCTTGCTGTGGTGGTGGCTTTCTCATGCAGTTGATACATTAGCAAGCAGGACCACAGCTGCAGGGCAAAGAAATTGGTAGTGAGGATGCAACATGCACACTATTTGCATTTCAGAGAACTGGCTTTGGACTAGCTTTAGTCTGGTCCTATCAAGTCAGCATCCATCAACAACTGCAGCAAATTAGGCATGCTCCTAGAGTGCATCTTCCCATACTGATTCACTGAAAGGGATTCCAGGTGCATGTACTCTGAGACTGCTCTGGCTATGAATCAAAGAGCAGTAAATAAAAATTATCTGGATATGTGCCTCACATTGCTGATCTATCTGAAAGAGACTGACATCTGAGAGAGAAATGAAGAGTCTGCTGACTGAAAAAAACCCCAAAAAACAAAGGAGATACTGACAGAAAAAATTACCTTGAATGCAAAGACACAGATTTTAGGATAACGTGTCATCTTATCCACTGACTGCTAATAGCTCCTTAGGCTTGTACAAGCCTTGCAGCATGTTGCTTAGCCCTTCTTTGTTATGCTCCCTTAATTATACCTGGCTGTGAAGGTCAGGATGTTTGTCCCTGTTCACACCCAGGGGAAAACAGCTGTGTGGAGCAGCTAACCCATGTGAGACATTGCTGGAAGCAGATCCCACAGCTGGGGCACTGTAGCCCCACATTCCACCCAGGCCTCCACTGGGTACAAGCCTTACCATGAGGCCAAAGGCTGCTTTTTTCAATCAGGTATTCAATCACATGGTGGTTTATGTGCCATGTTCAAAATATGCCACTATTTTGAAGACGAACTATGTTAAATGCAGCAACCTTTCACTTTGAACCCTCATTGTAAAGATTCAGGCATTAGAAGTAAGAATTTCTGAGAACAGAGGTCTTTTAAAATACATAAAATGTGTTAGTTTAAAGTGTTATTACTTATATTTATATTTATGCAATTAAAGGAGCAATGTTCATCAAGAATATAGGAATGAAACCAGAGTTCAAGACCATCAATGATCTCTTGCTACCCAGAACAGGAGAATCTCTGACATGCAATTAATCCTTTCCTACTTCCCAATGGCTACAAAAAAGAGAGAAGAATAATGGGTAGAATAAAATATTCTCTTCAGCTGATCTCAGAGTGAAACAAATAATTACATTTGAATATGATGAGCTGATTTTATAATGCTTTTCAGAAGTACCTTAAGTAACCCTTGGGAAAACAGACTTTTTAAAGCGAACAGAATCCAAATGAATGTTCACAGGTGTGGGGTCATATTAAAACCTTCAAATTCATCCTATTTTCATCAGAGCTGTGTCAAGCATCTCAGCCAGCTTGTGCTTCTGCAGCAAAACTTCATGTTTCTCCCGGCTCTGTCAAACTGTCCAGTGAAACCAGATGAAACTCAGCAGTCCTGGATGCAGACAGAAAGCTTACAGGATGCCTGTATCAGCAGTGACAGTGAAGCAAGGCTCTGCTGTTTAAAGCCAGAGGGAAGTCCAGCATATAGATTGCTTTTGAAAAATTGCACTTGCCACTGACAGGAAATTCTTTTTATCAGGCAGCAAAACCATAATGGAGTAGATCTGTAAAGGAGCAATATCATTTGGTGTCAGCTGGGGGTCTGGACATCATCACGTAATCTTTTTCTTTCCCCAGGAAGAATGCTCTGGGTCACGGGATTATGTTGAATAAGCTGGTAATTTTTAGGGATATTTGAACAAAATTGTTTCCTCTTCTCTGAAATACATGTCTTGGAAACCTGCTTATACATGTACACTCAGTTTCTCCCTGAACAGATGTTACTTTTCACAAAATTACAAGGCTGTCATCTGTGGTGAATACTAAGTAGTTTCAAGAAGTCTATTCTCTGAGTTGGTAGAGAACATAGAACCCAAAGGAAGGAAAGGAGAATCTTGTGAGGAAAACATCTTCTCCAGACCAGGTCTCAGTTCTGGCCCCAGATACTGAATATCTCTTTGCAAACCTTTTATGCCTTCAATTCTTCATGTGCAGAATGAAATATTTCTCGCAGACTTTACTTACATACATTTTACACTCTTGATGTCTTACCTACCTTGTCTAGAACTGTAGTTAATCCTATTCTGATATAAATAACAATATTTTGTTTCAGTTCAGTATTGCATTTCAGTGCTTGTACAAAAAAACAGTCACTGACTCCTTCTCTATTGATTTTCTGTGGGTTCATTAGATTTCCCCTTAAAAAGACTCAGGGAGTTTCTAAAAGCACCAGTTTTCAGAATGGAAGAAATTTTCAAAGCTAAAAGGACCTACAGAGATGAAAAGTTATGTTTAAAAAAGAAACAAATCAGTCAGAGATGGTATTCTGTGTTTAGGCTTTTTCCTGTTCAGAAGTAAAACCAAGTAAGAAATGTCTTTATATGTCCTTTTTTTATAAGAAGGGCAGTAATATACCTTAAATAACATAACCTGGAAAGCATTAGGCCAATAATCTCTAATTTCTCTTTCCCTCTCTATTTCTTTTTTTTAACAGAAAGAAAAGCTTGCTCAGTAGAGGGAAGCTGGGGATGGAAAGGGAGGAAAGCAGTGTCTGGGGAGGTGGCAGACTCAATTCTTACTCAAAGCCTCAAAGCACAAGTAAATGTCATCAGCTCCAGGAAACACAAAGGAATCAATGTCTAGCAGTTGCTTGGCATATTCTCACCTCACTTGTAAAAGCAAATTCTTATCTGTTAGAATGGGAAATTATCTTTCTGAACACAAAGTGAATATAAATATATATCTGTGAGCTTGTCTGTGCAGTTGTTGCTTCCTGGTTATACTGGTCTAATGAGATGATTCATGTCAGACCAGGGTGGACATTCTGATTTTAGGTGAAGACTGGATCTTGTCAGAATAACCTAAAGAATATGCAGCAATATACAGTAAAAAAGACAGGCCTTGATTTTAGACACAGAGTGTCCTCCTGGGAACTCCTGCTGGTTTAATTAAAGAGGTTCAAAGTCTCTCTCTTTCTCTTTCTATTATAACTATCCCATGTTGATCAGCTGAGTTTGAGGAGAGACTGATCTTTGTTGCATGACATTTGCCTTCACTTGAAAAGATGCCAACTCAGCTAACAAGTACTGTGACTGTAATGCAAAAAACATTAACTATTTCACTTCTTAACAAAGCACACAAGAAAATCAAAGGACTAGAGAGCCTGCAGAAACGCTTCCCAGAATACAGAGTGAGCTTGGCTGCTGATATGCATAGAATTAATGTATTTAAGCCTACCTACAGTTAAACTGCAAGGAAGTCAGAGGGAGGGCACTAAATGAAGTAATTCTTATGAAAAGGTTAAGGTTGGGCTCAGCTTTGAAATGTTAGAGAAATAATACTCTCATTAACAGGTTTTTCTCTTGTCCCCAGAGAGACATCCTTCTTAGGATTTGGAAACAGGATGCTTCCAGAGCTATAGCAGTGACCTGATGGATGGGCAAGGGTTGTTGGGATGTTTTTAATGAGCTATAATGGCTTTCTTTGGGGACTTGAGAGATCAAGATGCTGAGAACAGTTTGTATCAAAGTATGACAAGGGAAAAGAATGATAAAGGATACAGAGACAGGTAATTTGCTGAATTCATTGCACTGCACAGAAATTATGCCTTGACAAACCCATTGTTGATGAAAAAGAGGTTTTAGAATGGCTGAAGTAGGTAGTATTGGCTGCTGTGGATGAACTAAATTCTGTGGTTTTGGAGGAATTCTGGGAGAAGCCTTCTGTGAGAGGTTCAGAAAATAATTACTGCCTGCTTTTTGAGCAAACAGTAGTGTAAGAAGCAAAGCTGGAAATCACCTCTGCAAAAGGGGATACATATTAAACATGTAACATCAGCTAGGTCTGAATACAGTCATCTTCCATCTCCAGCTTTCCAGAACCACAACACCCAACACATTCTCCAATGCAGAGAGGGTACCTGGCACACATAAATCCTCACAAAATGGAGCAAATCCGGCCTATTGTGCTGTAAAAATTTTCCATGAAATTGTCAGAGAAGTGCAGATGCTCAGCAACAAGCCAAATTTGCTCTGGTCTCAGTATCTCATGCCTAATTACTCCCATCAAGGCAGGGCTGATCATTGTTCTTGGAGTTAAAAATTAGGAGTCTAGCTCCCATGACACGTGCCAGACCAGCAGAAAATCAACACATTTCCTTACAGTATCAGTGAAAATCTAGAAACTCGGGATGGAAAAGGCCTCTTGAGTCAGCTCAGTGTGTCTTAGTCCAAGATTGTTCCTAGTCCTTGTTATATATTCCTCAGCACCCCTGGACAGTATGGCCACAGCTACCCATTTGCAACATGAGGCTGCAACAGCTCAGGACTCTGGTATGAGCTGGGGCACAGAAAGCCTGGAAAAAGAAGCTTTATTGATGACCACAACCAAATTAAGCTGAACAGATGCACTGTTTTGAGATTAGTTGTTTTAAACATTTCTTTTAAATTAGACATGACAAGGTTTGTGCCTTTAAAATAAATTGAAATTAGCTGAATTTCTATTAGATAATGACCAGCTTTTCACCTAAGATGCACTGGCAAACCCAGTTAGAGTGCAGTGAAATTCTCCCTCTGGTCAGGTTCTGAAAGACATTTTCTCCAAGAGCATTCAGAATCAAATATGCATTTAACTTTTCTTTCCATTTCATACTCCATTTCTAGTGATTAATGCTTGTGTTCTAGATGGATGAAAGCTGAAACAGATGTTATCCACTCACAATGCCATCCTGATAACCCTGAGCTAAAGGCTGAAATCCTTAACAGATTAGAAGCTGAAATAAAAAATGGATAAGTGAAGTGGGGAGTACGGCTGAACAAACTCTTATAGGTCTCATTTCTGTGGATAACAATACACACAAGCTTTGTAATCTCTGTGCTGTCTGCCAGAGGAAATATTAAATGGCAAAATTCCAGCACTGAAACCTGCAAGTCTCTACTGCTCTACTCCCTCAGTGTGAACACCAAACTTTTTAGCAGAATGTCACTGTGTACACTCTATTATGTTGTGGGTTTTCAGCTCATTTTCCTCTCATTGAAACAAAGTTTTCCTTATACATTCCTATGAGCTTATGGTATTTCTGCCATTAAAAGTACTTGCACCACTTTGTGGTTCATCTGGTGCTGGGCAGGTTAGGAAAAATATTTGAATTTTCACTGAAGTGAAACTGAGTGGCTTTTATCAAACAAGAAGACACTTTATTGTGACTTTGGAACATGTTTTCATATTTCTTGATTCAAACTTTGGAAGTATGTTGGAGCAATTAACCTGACATAGCTTTGTCAGGGGAAAAATTATTTTCACTCCTTTGTTCTTTACCTCAGATAGCTACAATACGTCAAAAAAAGGTGCTGTGTTAATCTATGGACAAGACAAACCAATTCAGCTGACAACATACTATTGGAAACTAGAGGAAAGGAGATCTGCAACATCAGTACCCTGAAGAGCTAAAAAATTTACCAGCTATAGAGTTCATCATCACCTAACTTAGCCTTTTTTAATTGTTTTATTTTTCTTTTTTTTTTCCTCTTTTTTTAGGACCCTAAAATTACTTTCTTTAAAGCCCAAGAATGGGAACATGGATGCAATAATCTAGTCCATTACCCTGCCTCAGACAGTAGCAGATGTTTCTGGGGGAAGGAACCAACAACCAGCAGTAGACTGGTGTAGGATAATCTTACCCCCCACATCATATCAGATCACAGCCTAGTCTTCAGTACTTAAGAGGCTGGCTAAAAACAGATCATTTAATATCCTTTTGAGAGGGTTTTCTACTCTGGCCACATCAATGATGAATTTCTTTCCAACACCCATCTTGGAGGCAAGTATCCTTCATATATCTGCTTTATGTACCAGATCAAGGCTCCTGAAATGCTTAACATCAGACAAAGGGCTTAAAATAGTAACTCCAACTACCTTTTTCAAATGGAGAGAAGAACACCCAGCTTGTTGTGTATAACTTGTTCTTTGTAGAATTCACAAGTACAAGTACAAGCTGCTTGAGGTCTTTTACATCATTGCCAGATCTGTGCTACTTCCATGTCTATTATAATGCATAATAAATCATAACAAAGCAATTGGGAATCCTAGCTCTTCCTTCTATTCTTAAGAAAAGGCCTAAAGACCTAGACAATAAAATTATCTTATATTATTTAAAACTATGTATTATTTATAATATAACATTGACACATCAGATGTAGAGCAAAAAGCAAGAAGATGAACATGATCCTTCAAAGGTATATTATTAAAAATCTTCAAACTCATGAACCCCTTCCCACCACCACCTCCCAAGAACGGTTTAGTCTTGTTACAGAATGTGGAAGGACTTAGCTGAGGAATAACACAGCATTGCAAGTTTCAGGGTATTATTCTGTGATGCAAAATTCTCCAGATCTTCAGTCCACAGCAGACACAGGAATCTGTGACTCTAGATTGCTTCTAATCTCCAGGCTCCACCTCCTGAGGCTCCAGTTAAGATCCCAGTTAGAACTATTACTAAACCTGCACCTTTCCTGGCTCTTCAGTGACACCTTCTGGGACAAGAATAGACCAAACCAATCTTCGCTTTTCTGCAGCTCTTTTTACCTGTAAGTAGGAGTCAAGTGAGACTTTTGGAAGCTAGTTGTAGAGAAATAGTGAGCCCACAAAAAATCCTATGCAAATACAGCTGCCTGGCCCTGAAAAATCTCTTTGGAGACTGGGCAGGAGATGAGTCCCAGATGGCCACAAATCTGTAAGTTTTCACTTCTCACACCACATATTTGGATTTCCTGAAATTGCTAACTGAGGAGAAAAAAAAAATCACACTTGAACAGCTGTATCCTCCCTATAAGAGCAGTAAAGATGAAGGTGGAAGTTTATATTGAAATATCTTTCTTTTAGTGACAGTGATGTTATCTTTGCTTGAGGGCAGGTTTTAGATGCATCTGTGGTGGGACTCCAGGGCACAACTCTTCTATTTCATTCTGGCAGCACTGTAAAGGGCTGGACTGCAATTCCCCCTCCCATGCAGCCCCAGTCATAAAGGACAGGGGCACATACAGAGGTTTCCTCAGCTGCAGGGGGTAAGACACCTTTTTATCCACTCTCAGGGGAACATGCTGGGAAGACAAGCAGGCTTTGCTAGGTAGGGTATTAACTTAATGAGTAGGATGGAGCTTAGCTGAGAAAATGAGCATGTTTAGCAGAGTTCTAATCTTGAGCACTCACACATGCACAGCTCCAGAATTCAATGTTACTGTGCAAATTTACTGCCACTCACACAAGTAGAAGTATCTCATTTTCCTCTGTGCATAGTCTATTGCTAATAAATGTACTTTGGACCACACTGTGCTCCACTGATGATCCAGATGGTACTTTTTGGTATTTCCATCCTGTACACCCCAGCCTATTTATTAATCTTCAGCTTTTTACTATCCAATCAGACATCTTGGAAAACCATTCTTTAAGTGTTTTTCAGCTACTGTTTTACAAAACGAACACACAGTGGGTGAAAAAAGTTGACAGTGCTGCAGGGCAGGGGTGACAGGGATGCTGTGCTCTGTGCCTAAAGGCAGAGGGTCAGCAATTACATTAGTGTGACCTGCTCCAGTGTGTAAGTTAAGCTGCTCTGTGTAACTCTTCCTGGACACTGACTGCTTTCATCAGTGCACATTTCCCTGAAGTGCTAGGGTTTCTTTGTACAGGAGGTGGTTTCCTTGTACAGGAGGTGCATCTAACATGACACATAGGAGCACACAGAATTTTCTTGTAATTGAGGAGTGATGAGAGCCACAGGTGAAGTTGGCAATGTGCAAATAGACAATGTGATTTGTAACAAAAGCAGAAAGAAGTCACGTATCCTATGGACTTGTGCATTAATGATCCGTGGCCTTCTGCTGGAGGGATTCTAATGTAACCCATGAATCATGCATAGCTTTAAAAGAAAAGAGGACCAAAGAATTGCTGTGCTATTGGATCCCTTCATTTCTTCTCTGCAGGAGCCAAAGGCTGACCTCTTTGCCTCAGGTTTAAGTGCTCCTGAGAACACTGCCACAAAGCTGAAAATAAAGGAGAGAATTCTCTCCATTTCTGTGCTCACCCTGTGGTTCAGAAGGAATCCACATCTCCATGTGCTTCTTTCCTGGCCACCTGGAGATCCAAGTGTCTAATTCCAAAGAGTAGTGTTGTATATCTGTTTTTACCACTGGATAAGTAAATATCTACAATCAGCATCAATTAATGCTTGCTCCTAAGCAGATGAGATCTGGCAAAATTGATGGGATGGTTCTGGGAATTGTCCTCTTGCTGTGGCTCTTGGTTTGGACCTCAAAACTCCCTACTTGCATTTCAGACTAGAGTATTATCCTCCTCTTATAAATTTCCAAACAGATATTCTGGCATAAGCCTGGATTTTTTTCTTAAGCAATCTATGTATTGGAGCCCACAGAGAGCTTTTTCAGCATATTATGTTCTTTCTGAACATTAGAGCTTATCTGCACATCTGAACACAATTTGCAGTCACCCCCTTTTTCAGGGTTAAAAGACAAATACCACATAAATTGTAAACCTTTGTGATAACAAGAAGGCTCAGCAAGATTTTTCTGGCTTTTCTACTTTAAAGAGACAGGATCTTATGATTACTGTTCACTTATGATATTGAGGCAGCCTGACCCAAACTGAGGCCCCAACACACTGCACTGTTTCTCTAAATACGCAAATACAAGCAGCTTGTGAAACTACAATGTTTCCAAGGCAAAACATTGTGACTTACATTTGACCTCTTTAAAAAATTGCTCTCATCTGGCCTGAAGAACTCTGCATGTTTTCTTTTTACAGCTCTTTTACTTGTGGTTTTTGCCATAGGCTGCATCCTGCTTCATACTCCTGGAAGCACTTATTCACTGGGAGCTATGGGTCAGTGCTCCAGAGAGAGGTCTGGGGAGCACCTTTCCAACCCACCACATTCCAGCTTTAGAGCTTCTTGTCCTATACTTTGGCATCTCCACCCTCCAAAACAGGGTATGCCTTCTTTTTGCATGTAGTTCAGGAGGGATGCCCTGTTTAGTTCAGGAGGGATGCCCTGTTTGCTGCCTGGCCAGACCTGTGCAGGAAGGAAACACTTCTGTTCCCAGGTGCAACTGTACTAAAGGGGAGCATCCTGTCTCTTCTGCACCCTGCACAGGCTGCCCAGGATGCCGTGTGCCTCTCTACCCCACTTGCAAGGGTGTGTCAGCCCTGGGAAGGCAAAATGTTGGCCCAGACAAAGTAAAACTGAGCTACCTATGCTCACTCAGGCTTCAGTGGTGCCCATATTTTGGCTATCAGCACATGTCCTGGTGTGCTCACATTTTGGGAATGTCCATGTTTTAGGCACCCTTTGCACAAATAGTGAGTAGTTCAAGGGCATGGCAGCAATGCACCAAGGTAGAATTATAACCACACTTGGCATGATCTATCAAGCAGCGTGCCAGAGTGCCTACTGTGGGTTTTGGGTTAATATTTGCCATTGACTATCAACACTCATCAGGAAAAGCAGTGTGTTCTTAATAAACTGTGAAATAAGGGATAGATGAATTGTGCTGATTGCAGCAATCCAGTCACTAAACTTCTTCTTGGGCACAGGTTATCTTTGTTTTCTCTATACTTGTAGATTATGAAGGACTGCAAGTTAACCTGCCACATGGGAAGACTTCCTTATACAACACTGAGGTGTTATTTCCTAGGTTGGAGTAACCTAAATCCTCAGCAAAGCACTGTGCCTGGAAATGAAGATAAAAACTGTTCCCTGGGCTTTGCTCAGGTGCTCTACTGCAAGTGCCAGCAAGAGGGCCTCTTCCCTCCAACAGCAAGGGTGACTGCAGGGCTGGGATCCCAGGAACAGGAGTGCTAGGCTGGAACAGCTCTCAGCAACATCTCATTGTAGATGGTACCAGTTAGCCATGCCTAAACAGGTCTCCAATGGGGGACTAACAGTCTGCACACACTGGGTCAGGTCCTGGGCTTTGGAAAACACTGGAAAAAATGGGCAAAGTGCTCCAAAATCAGAGTGTGCTCCAAAACCCTTGTTACTTCCCTCGTTACATCACTCATTATGAGGTTGAAAGAACAACAACAAAAAAACTAAGTAGAAGTTTTAGCAGCAAAACTGCTTTAACAGGTACTGCGGACCTGGTGAGACTGCTAAGGAAACATAGAAAGTATATGAAGATTCCACTGGCATAAATTTGGAGACATCAGCATAACTGCAGAAAACACCATTATTGAGTCTTTAAAAATAAAATTAAAAAAAAAAAAGATAACTTTTAGTACAGATATGGAAAAAAGAGGAGGAGATAGGATATGGTATCTCAAAAGAAATAGATACCTGCCTTATTTAATATGTATTTTTGAACTCAATTTTCCCCTTGCGTAAATCAGTAGGAAAGTCATCTTCAGCAGCATATTTAAGCACATAATTAGCTTTAAGTAGATGCCTCATCCTGATTTAATCACATTGCTGCATTTGCACCTAAATCAAAATGCTCTTAATCTTAAAACTACAGTGATATAAAAGACATGTAAGAGGTCAAAATCAGATACTCCAGGGTAGAATGTAAATTGCTACTGCCAATGAGCTGTTAGAACAAATGGTGTGATATTTTACCAAGAAATTACACTGTGCTATACTATGACAAAGAGAATTTGCCTTTTCACACATTTCCTACTCTGCTTCCCATCAGCTGAAAATGACTCTGCAAGAGTCAGAGCCCAAAATAGAGTCAAAATTCTTAGGACAAAAGCTAAAATGCAGCAAATTTCTTGTGTTACATTTAAAGATACTTAATGAATTACACAAATTGCTTCCACAAATAAACGAAGCAACTGGTAATTGCCAGGCTGACCTGGTATTCTCAGACTGTTACTACTGTAACAGAGTGGATGCTGCATGCCTAAATAATAAATACTGCAATTCAGCAAAGTAGTTCAATGTGTGTTTCACTGTCATTTAAGTGAAGATAAGACAACACCCCATTATGGGATTATGGGGTGGGTTATGCCTTAACATTGCTCATTTCAGTGAAGAGTAATACACCAAATTCTGGGAGCAACATCTAAGAAATCCCCATTAAAAAATAAAAGGAAACAATTTCACTAGCTTTATCTACTCCACAAAATAACACACTAATTCATTCCAACATCATGGATAGCAGAATAGATAATCAATGTTTAAATTGCCCTGTAATACAGGATTATAAAAAGATGCACAGCTAATTTCAGAGCTAGTTTCTAATGGGATACTTACAGAATCCACTAGCCAGAAAGTTTTTTGGCATCCCAGTGCTACATATCTTCACCTTGTTTTCCCATTGCTATTTTTCAGTCAAGAGAGTCAACTTGTGATTTTCCAACACAGAAAACCCTCTTGGAATTTTCTACAGGTGAATAAACCTCTTGCACCCCAAAACCTTTTCCATGATCTCATTTTGAAAAGCTAAATAAAAGTCTCTTTGCCCTTGACATCATTCAGGGAAGAAGGGCTAATGTGAGCACCTCAGACCTATATTATTTTAAAAGCAAGGCCAGGTTCACACATCTGGCTGATGCCACACTGGCTGAAGACTCACATTGACCACAGTCTCTTCAAATCCCCTTGCATGAACTTTCTCATCTCCTGACCCAAACTGGGCTCTGGGGAGTGCCTCCTTTTTGTCCTCTCTCTGTGCTAGAGTGAACACCATGGAGCTGCTTGGTGTTTATCAGCCCAGCACAAACACACCTCCCAGAGCAGCAAGCTCCTATTTCCCACTGCTGCCTGCACCCTCCACAGGCACCCATGGCATGGCCTAGGACCAAAGTGCAGGATCAGGGGCATGGAAGAAAATCTGTCTTGGGAGATGAAAAGAAGTGAGAAGATGCCATGGATGAGGGGGACACCTTGGGTGAGCAGGGAGGGTACCCACACCTTTGTGAGTTTGGGTGCTGTGCATGAGTGGGTAATACTGGAAACATAATTGTTAACAATTTACAGAAACAAGATGGTGATTAGTCTATGGCATTTGATGAAACTCAGTGTGTGCAACGATTTTGGTTGATACCATTAATAATGCATGACTAAACCACTCCAAAACACCACTGAAATGGGAAAATATCCCTTAGTTTTGTCCCACCCCTTATTCTAGGGAAGAAAAACTGTGATGGGTATGGCATTGCACTGGGGCTTTAGGAGTACAGATAGAAGTACTGCCTCTTCCCTGGAGCTGTAAGCCTTCACTTAGTAAAACCTTTGAAATAATCTCTGAGTGCTTAGATATTCAGGGCTTTAGACAGGCTTGTACTGCATTGCAACATGAAGTCTGCTTTAGCACTACTTGATCTCTATCTAGCTGGAAAAAATCAGGAGCATCACTGCTCTGCACTGATTTATTCCATCTCACTTTCTTTCATGGGACACAGACATATGGCTCAAGGTAATATGTTACAATGCCAGTTGAAATAAATGGGGCACATGTGCAAACACTCAGGCACCTCATTTATCCACCTGTAAAAAATTAGTTTGGCACTTACTTTTCAGTACTGGCACATGTGGAGCTGTTGAAGCTGAAAGGTTTCAATAAATGTTAAGAAAAACTGCCTGCAGGCTGCTGGCCTGTGTCCTCATCCTAAGAGGGGGATAAAAAAAACCAAAACCTTTTCTGGATCCTGTCTAGTATAGTACAAAGCTATGAAGTGAAATAATATGAAAAACAGGAGACAAGCCATCAGAGACACTCCAGAAATGCCTAGCACAAAGCCTGGACAAAGCTTTGCTCTCTGAAGCCTGCAGTGCACCAGAGGATGCACTAGGAAACCACTCTGGGGCTATTGCCCACCCTGAGCTCAGTGCTCACTCAGCAAAGTGGAGGAGAGAGTCCATCCCTTGGGTACCAGCTGATACCCAGGCAGGTGCTGGATATAAAAGAGAGAACAATGCTTTGTGATGCTGCCCTTTACCTGCAAATTGTGTGCCTTTCTTATCTTTACTGGGCATTTCTCTTGGGCATCAGCTCACCATGGTCACTATCATAGCTTCTTCTTTACAGGGGTTTTGGCTGCCTCCTGTTTGGAGATTGCCTACCTGACTTCCATAAGACTTTGGGGGTGAGATTAAAAACCACAAGCAAGCAAACAGGGAAGGTGCTAAATTTGTACATAATTCTTCTGGCACATCTTCTAGGGATGCCTTGTGCAGTGAAGTACAGCCCTGCAGAGGGAACCCACACCTGGAAGCATTCAGAGTCAGGACCCTGCTGGGAAGGCTTAAAGGGAGGATTTAGGAGATTTGTAAGCTTTGTGCCAGCCTTAGAACTGAGATAAATGTCTCCCCAGAATACAGAAATCTCTCATTTTTCCTACAGCCATTTTCATCCTGAAAGAGATTTTTAGAGAGTGAGCAATTTTCCAGCCTGACTGAAATCAGCCAGTACAAATAGAAACTAATGTAACTAAATCTTGGAATTCCAAAAAGGAAAGATAAATGAAACCTCAATGACACCATTAGATGATTTTCACAGGGGACTGTCAACAATAGAATCTTTTCAGGAATAAATTCTTATGCTTTCAACATATATGTCTTTTCAATCAGCAGCTCTTATAAGAGGTTCACAATAAATGAGTGCAAGGCAAATTAATGAAGAACATAATAATGTCATCACCTAACATTCCTGATATTGATTCCATTTCATTAACTGGTAAGCACTTTATACTCTCACAGAGAGATTTTTGTCCCTCCTCAGGTATCTAATTACAAGAACAAAAATAAATTTAATGATTCTTCCTCTTGGAGCCTACCTCTAGATGTATTTCCAGAACTATACAATTTTTTTCTTCAGTCAGGATGATGTAGAAATTATAGTAGTGAGAAGGAGCTGTAACTTTTTCTGCAGGCTTGAAGCATTAGATTTGCCTGTTAGAAACACCATCCTAAAACCTGCAGTCCTCATCCTTCAGAAAGAGTGGCAGAGGAAGCCAATATATGAGTCAGGATGGTATTTACTGTGCCAAAATTAGCAGTGGGTGTGTGCATATCAGTGTGGTTCTTTGAGGGTTGGCTTCCTGTTTGTGGAAGCCATTCCAGGACAAAGCTTGAGCCTTTCTGAGTCATGTTGGCCCTTTCACCAGGGTTACACCCGCACTGAGTTGTGTTTCAGCCAGGAGATGGTTGTCTTGCAGTGCAACACACACCATCAGGACAGCTTTTCTGCCAGCCCAGCTGGAAAGCAGGACACTCTGGAATCATTCTCCATGGCTCTATGACTTCTCTGGCACTTAAGGTATCCTCTGCAGAGCAATCTTGTTAACTCTAAATAGCTTGAGATTTCAGCAAAGCATAAGGGCTTTCCCATGCAGAGCAGATGAATAAAAAGAAGAAAAACAAAAAAAAACCCCATGTCCCTGGTGAGATAAAATTACTCAGCTCTACAGGTAACTTAATAATACCTAATAAGAGAGGATAGATATACTGGTCAAGAAGATTTGAGGTATGTTGTGATAAGACTTTTTTCCCCACTCTTCCCTGAATTATTTGCAAAATCAACACAATTTTTCAAAGTGTTTTGCTGATTTTCAATTAGCTTTTTTTTTGCTGAATGAGATTAATTCACTCCTAGCCTGACAAAATAAGTACAGGAAATTGCTTCTTTCTGCTGCTCTCCACAGCAAGTGTTTACATGCACAGAAATGAGCACATTTTTCAGAAATGGAAATTATCCAAGACATTAAAGAAGTACAGTATGTCTTAAAAGACCAAATCTGCTCCAGTATTTTCAAAACAATATGCAAGACCTGAGGTGTGTGACTCCTACTACAACTAGGGAGAGTCACAACATTGCAGTACAGGTCTTTGAGATGAACACATGTGAGACCTGGTTTCACTAAGCTTTAAACCAGCACTGCCCTGCAAGAGTTCACAGCTTCATGGGAGTGCAGAGAAAAAAGCAAGCAAACAAAAACACTGAAGAGAAAAAACTCTGAATAGCAAAGGCAATATGTAAAGGAAAGGTAAGCAGAAATGACAGTGTTATTTGCATTCATTGCCTAGAAAATTGGTAGTGATCAAGGTGAGGGCTTTTAAAGGATGGCTAATCTGAGTTGTTTTAAATTCATCTCAGGTATGAGCTGCAACTATGTCTACACAAATTTTGACAGAGACAGACTGACTAAGTTGAACCCTTTTTATAAGTTGAACCCTTTTAATATGCACCTAAGCATATGTGGTAAAGAATAAACACTTGGAGTGAACTACAGGTATCTATAGTTGTATAGTCAATAGTGCAAAAAACCCAGTTAAGGCACAGCAAACCTTCACAGAGCAGTTAATCCTGATTTTAAAAGGTGGCTACAATAATTTGTCCTCTCACTGATTATTGGAAGAATCCTACCAACCAAAAGTCTAACTAAACTTGGATAAAAAAGTCTCTCAGTCTGACAACTATAGAGTTAAACATTTGCCTGGAAGGCTTTTCTCAGATGGTATTTTAGAATTATTTTCATTAAAATGAAGATCATTTTATTATTGACTTCAGTAGGAGTACATTCCCATTAATGCCAAACATTTTGAGAATGTTGTGTTTGTCATATTCAAGTGTAGAATCACTGATCCTTAAGGGAGTGCTATCAGAAAGAGAGCTGAACTTCCTACAGTGATTAATTTGCTCTGCAACAAATCTCACTAAAAGTGACAGTTATATCCTGGATATTAAGGCTTTCATACAAAGGTTCACCAGATTTCACATCTCTACAAGAAGACCTTGTTTAATTGAAGGGATTTAAAGCAAGTCCTCAAAAAGAGAGCATGAAGAAACTGGTTTGATTACCTTTTTTTACCAGCAAGGCACTAGAAAACACTGCCTGGCATATTGCTGCACAGACTGACAGCCAGCTGAGAAAGAGCTTAGTATATGACCTGAATTTGTATTTCATTAGAAAATAGTCTTTCTTATGCCAAAGGCTTCTTCACTGTCCTAAAAACAATCACATCCAGGACATAAAGCTGGATTTTCCTGTAGCACACTGAAAAAAAAAAGATAAAGAAATAAATTCTTGCCCCACTGTTGACTTACAGACACAGCAAAATTCAGTCTCTAAAACTGTAATCTCACAAGACATGAGGACTTCCCAAAAGGAGTCATGGTAGAGTTTTTCCCTCTTCCCCATCCTGCCTGCTCCAGAGTCAGCTCTTCAATCCTGGGTAAGTACTGGGAACAAACAGGATCCTCTCTTCTGTGAGTAGTCAATATCTCAGCTGCAATCTCAGAATTATTGTGAATTAGGGCCAGCTAATCCTTGCATTCCCACCACAGGGTCATGGAGCACACACTGTCACACCAGGATTGAGATTACAGTCTACCACAATGAGTTTTTCACTTTGTCAAGTAAACTATGACAATGACAAATACTATCTAATAAAAACATTTCTAGTGTGATGCCAAAGAAGAGGGTTACCAGTTTAAATGTCATGGCTAAGGGTACATTGCACTTCAGCGCAGAGGGAATATGAGGTGAAAAGAAGCTAAAAATCAAGCTGCAAAAATAATAGTGCTTCTAGGCATGTCCAGAAACAACTAAAGAAAAGATTGTGTTTTGTTTGATAGAAGACAAGGGCTCAGCTGCCCAAATTAAAAATAACTGAATTCCATTTCTCTGAATTTACTTCACTTCATTGCTGTATTTATCTATGCCTGGCTTAAGTCCTGAAGTAATTGGAAATCATTTAAGTAGAATAATTCATGCTTCTAGCACTTGAGAGTTCAGTTTGGTGAGTTTATAAGAGGTTTTGCAAAAAGCTTACACTAGACCTGAATTTGCATATTTGGACCTTAACTGGGACCTGTGTCTGAGCACAGAGTGGTGTGTTCCCTCTGTGGACACCCCAGGAAACCACAAAGCAAAAAGTGAGTATGTGAGAACTGATGTTTGACATTCCTAAGCCAGGGGCCAACCTGGCAAGCACAACACTTGCAAGGCCCAAGCAGAAAAGGTTTAAACTCTACCTTAGCAGCTGCAAGGGCTTTTGAAATCCTATCCTCCAGAAATCATAACCTATTTCTTCTCTGCTTCTGGCAGAGCACACACTCCTCTTGTTAATAAAGTAAAGCATCTCCAAGGAATTCACAACCACTGGAAAAAAGTCTAATGTAAAGTAGCAATTTAATTTACAGAGCTCCTGATAAAGGTCTTTTACTTTGGGATATGACATAAGGTTGTCAGTAACAAGACAACACACTTAACCATGAGTAAGGTGTTTATAAAATTCCTTGATTACAAATACAGCAGAGCCAAGGCCATGAATAACTGTGCTCCTAACTGGGCATCTTGCCAGTCCCAAAATTTGATGCCTTTGGCCCTCCTGCTCCCTTTGCAGGGTGTACTGGCACTGCAGACAGCCTTCCTTTTCCTGTGTCAGTCCCCTCCAAAGTGGAGTCTGGTTGCAAGCCCACATTTCCTGAGGCATGTGGAAAGCAGCAGCTGCACACATCAAAAGGCCAAAATACCCAGATCCAGCTCCTCTGGGCAGTCCTGGTGAGCAGCCTCCTGGAAATCACTAGTAACCTACACAAAGATACATCCCAGCAAAATACAGCCTATCATCGTTAAAAATAGTTCTTTCCACTGACTGCCACACCTGGGAGCAATGAGCAGGTGTATGGAAAAGAAGCAAGAGACTCAAATGGGCCTGAAACACGGTGAAATGCTTCCTCAGGAAGATACTCCAGACTGTTCAGTGGATTTGGCTTCATTTTCAAAGTCTGCTAATTCACATGGTCATGCTCAACACTGCTAATATTAAGAATACAATTTTTTTTTCACATTGGGTCCTCAGTTCTTTAGCAGTTATGGACTCCAAGACTTCCCTTCAGCTTTCCACTCTTAATTTTATAAGATTATGGAACACTTTTAAAAAATACTATGTTTTTATGCCAGAAGGTCACTATCTATAAGGAATCAACTTGTTATTAAATCTATTTGTGTATCAAAAGAGGGATCCAGACATAAGAGTACACATAATTCAAGTGAAAATTAATAGTATACTTCTAATATTCATTGGAACTCTATAAATTATGTATAGAGTCATTTTTGTAAGGCCACATAACATCATTGGTCATAGTCTGTTTTTTTGTTTGGAACAGGACAGAAAATGCCACTGAACTCATACATATGTATTCTATAATTTACAAACCCCATACATCATCTTCATTGAGCAAATGTAAGAGGTGAAGGGTCCCCCACAAGCACTGGTAAGTTGTTTCAGTGATTGATTAGTCTCTTTCATGTAAAGATTACATTTATCTGCTTATCCTCCACCCCCAGTGCTGACTCTGAGGCAGCAGAACCTCTGATGTGCTGTTGTCTCTGATAAGAGAACCCTCAGCAGGATGCAGAGCTGGGCAGAGATGGGTGAGGTAATTCAAGCACAGCCAGCAGCACAGCCTGCAGATACTGTTCTCCTCCTGACCATGTTGTTCTCGTAAGGCAAGCTAACTAGCCCACATTTGGGGATGATCTAAACTGGTTATACTGTTCTTGGTACCCAGAAACAGCCAAGGGAAGCAATTTGAGTGTTCCTACACAGCATCCTCTCATGGCAATATACACTGCCAATACCCACATGCTGCAGGCAGGTGGCAGGGGAAAGGAACTCCTCCCAACACATTGGCAGGAGTCAAGACAGACAGCTCCCAGACTGGAGTCTTTGGTAAGAATACACCAAAAACCAGCTGCACCTCACTTCTTTCCCTATGATACAGCTCAGCTGGTTCAAATGCCTCAGGAAAACTCCTTTCTCTTGTAACATCATAGCACAGAGATGTGGCCACAGAGAAACACCTCATTTTGTTCCTGCACCCACCTCCAGCTGAGCCAGACAGCCCTGGCCCAGCAACCACCTTCGGCTCCGTGCTGCCTCTGACCCACATGTCATCTGCTGCCAGTGCTTTTGCTGCTTCCTTCCAGGTCACTGCCCTGCCTCTAAAAGCACATTCCCTCCACCTTCAAAATCTTGAGAGTCTGATTTAAAACAGCCTCTCTCAGCATTCACTGCTGGCAGCCTGACCCTCAGCTGATAGCAAAGCATGCAGTGCTTTCCTTCCTCCTCCCAAATCCTGCACTATGTATGCATTTGCAGTAAAAATAAAAGCTCAGGCACCTTCCTCATCACCATTCAAGACATTATAGCAGCCACAAGGAAAAGCCTTTTCCTCCCTGAATCTGCTGCTTGCTGAACATTTGCTCCCTGCTTGTCCTCATTGCTGCCCAAATAGACTTGTGTAACAAAAGCCAATCAACCTCAGGTAGTTACTAGAGGAGTCAAAGACATGATTTGGTCAGGTCACAATCTGATTGCAGTTCTGAATCTGCCAAGAACCATCAAAAGTCCTGATGAAATCTTGTTCCCATCTACTTAGTAGATTATAATAGCAAATGTGTTTCCAGCCAAGCATTTTTAGAAGAATATTTCTGTGCAGACCCTTTCAGGGGAAGAACCCTCTGAAATCTCTTTGCTCAGGAGGTTCTGAACATACACTGTACTCTTTTATGTTGCACCTGACTGATCCTTGTGCATGCAAAACCAGACATCCTGTCTTCTGGAGGGTGCCATTTTCTTCTTTTTCCCAGAGATTCTGAGGATGTGATCCAATTGATACACAAAGTCAGTATATGAAACTCTCCCTGGAGATACAAAAACACATCTCCAGTCATTTCAGCTCTGGCAGCTCAGATGAATCTTACTCTGCATCCAGCCATGGCCAGGACAGAAATGTCTTTTTCAGAGGAAGCTGGTGAGCTTGGCAAAACACATCCTCCTGCATCACAAGGGAGAAGGGATGAGCAAATCCCAGGCTGGCAGAACAAGGAGCATCAAAGTAGAAAGCTGCACATACCCTGCCAGTGATTTTTTGATGGGTGAACTCAGGGCCAAGCTGGTCAGGCTTGTCTCAGCCTTGCACTGCAGTCTGGGCAGCCTGTCACACCTCCAGACTGGTGACACATGCTCAGCACTGTCCCTTGATCACATTTTCCTGTCATTTCTAGTTATGGTTAAGGAAATGAGGGAAAAAATGAGGGTTTTTATGTATACTGTCAAATTGAAAATGTCTTTCTTTTGAGAAGGCAAGGGACAATCCATATTTAATGTTACATTGTTTCTCTTATGAAACCCTACTTTATTTTTGTGTAATTTTGTGAAAGAAAACTGGTCAAAGTTCCAAATGGCCCAATTCTCTGCTGCAGAAAATTGGTAACTAACTTCTCTGCAAACACCATGTGTTAACTTACAGTTGAATAAAGCTGAAATGGCATTTGTCCTTGCAAGTGATCAAGAGATGTCATTGATACCTTCCACTGGGTACCCACTAAGGGTGAATTCAACTGGATTTGGCAACACCCACCAAGTGATGCCAGGTAAAATCCTGAAACTTGGTCAGAGGTTGCTTTTTTAAAAAGCTTTAGATATTTCTCTAATTTTCAGGACAAGGACAGGTTGCCTCAGCTTGCCTCACAGCTAACAGGTCAAGACAACCTTAAGGATGCCCTTAAGAGTTTATTTCATTTTAAAAGAAGTGGCCCTGGAAATGGCTTATTAAAGTGACATCAATTTAGCAATGGTTTCTTGCAGCAGAATTTTGTATTTCCATTTCCCATGTGGGGTTATGCATTTCTGGTTTGTGCTCAAGGAGGGGGAGGCAGTTAAAAAAAAGGAAGAGGAGTGAATTGAATATTCATGAGTAGGATAAAGTTACATCCTTCTCTTGGAGCAATGAAGCCAAAAAATATTTAATGGAATTTGACTTCATATTTTAAAATCTCAATAATCTAAGATACAGTGGTATTTTCTTTAAAAAAATGTAAGATATTTCATTGTTAAAAAACTCTTTTCTTAGTTTTTCCTAAATTTGTTCTACTCTTTCTGGTAGCCAAATAAATTTCAATAAACCAGGAATATATCAAGTCTCAGTAATAAAGATATTGGGGGGAAATTTTTCTAGGAGTTTGAGTTTTTTAAGAAGACAGTTCTTCCCTGAGAAATTTGGCAACCTGTCTTTGAGCAGAGGGATTACAATATTACAAACAGATTATATTTGTTTTGCTGGTCCCACTGATGATGTCTCCACAAATTTGCTTTGTTGAAACCAAATGTAAGATACACAAAAGGGACCACTCTCCTTTCCTGGTTAACTACCACAGCCACATCTGCATCTGCTCTCTAAACACTGCAGACAGTCTTGCCAGGAGAAGTGATTAAGTCTGGAAAGATTCTGTGCATTGATGCAGCACCTCCTTATCTCCCCACAGACACCTAATATGTTTTGCATTTCCATGCATTTCCTCCAGTGTATTCTCATCCTCCCTTCTACATCCAACAACCACCAGAGGCTCTGGAGGATCATGAACTTGGTGATTCCAAGCACAATTGTGCCAACCACCCCATCCATGCCACAGCCTTCCTCTCAAACTTGTCATAACCTGCTTGGCTTTGAGAGCTGTCCCCCTCTGCTGAATTTTGCTGAAACATTAGTGCTTCAAAAAACAAAGGGGACAAACAGTGCTTTGTAGGGCTGCTAGGCCATAAAGAGAGAAGAGGAAGAGAGAGAGAGGCACAACCTTCCCCAGGCACAGTGGTGATAGTTGCATCAGCAGAAGAGAATCACACACACTTGGGATCAGATTTTTAACCCCCACCAAACAAAGTAGCTCTGTTGAGATCAGCACAGTGCTGCTTCACAGTGTATGAGGATCTCCCCATTGGTACAAATCAGCCTTTAGAAAAAACAGGCTCCCAGTAATTTGCTGAGTCCTTCCTCCAAAACACTGATTTTTCTTGAACACAGCATTCCCTGTCCCACTGTGGAGCTGCAAGGTCACATGACAGTTAAAGAGTACATGAGCTCTTTTTCCATTGCTACAGTGGCAAAGGAAAGATGTAAAAGAAAATCTGAAAGTTACTGCAGGGCTGAATTGCATATCCTAAGCCCACCTATTAAAGACAGACTGTAAGTGTCAATTAAACTACCTTGTCTATAGTACAACTACATCACACTGTTTCATCCCTGAATGACAGCTCCATACTTTGGAATTTTTTGAGACAAAACTAGAGCAACGAATAGCTCTGTAAATGCATGCAAATAACCACAGAAGGAAATAATCATTAATAAAACCTGGATAGAAAGACATCTCCCAGATTACTCAGTATTAGTTTCCCTTTAGTTTAGTTTTGCAGAAATCTAACCATCACTTATCAAAACTTCACACAGGCAAGACTTTTCCTGGGACCGTGCAAATGCCTGGTGCAGAGGCAATAACCTGGGAGCCAGTGTAGCTTAACTGCAGCATGAAGCAAGGACTGACTGCTGAGACACAGCCAGGTGTCTTACAACTCAGAGCTTGTGTTGGTGCAAGTTGCTGCAGTGGGTGTCTATATTTATCACACTTGACTGGGTCATGTTTGTTTCCTTGGTTCTCAGGTAGAAGTCACCTCCATACAGGATCTTCATGGCATTTCTGTGACACCCTGTGGAAAATGTGATGCCCCATGTATTGGAGCCAACATGGGACATCAGCTTGAACACAAACCATTCATATTTTCATGCATCATGTCTTTGTCTTTCCACCCAGCCAGAGCCTGGTACCATAAAAGGGGGGGGTAAGAAGATAAATAATTACTACCTCTTTTTTTTATATTAAACTTTAGTGTCCACCATATTATATAAGGTCAAGAGAAATGAGGTTTGGTTTGCAGACCAAACAACAACATTTAATATAAAAACCTAATCTGCTGTGGCAAAGCTCCTTGAGGAAGTTCCTGTTTCATGGATTCTGGAAAATAATTCAAGTAATAGAATCATGGAATCATAGAATATCCTGAGTTGGAAAGTGTCCACAGAATGATTGAGTCCAACTCCTGGTTTTGCACAGGGCAAGTGCTTACTGCTCCTTTCCTGAGACAAGTGCATTTTTCTACTATGTTTTTTACCAAGCAAAATTTTTTCTATTACAAAGGTTGAGGCAATTACCCATGACTGTCCCTGACAAATCTTACCAGTTCAGCAAGTCAGTTAGAAATTTTACTCCTCACAGATTTCAGCAAGCTCATGATCATCAATGCTTTTTGTCAAAGTTAGACCCTTTTTACTTGTAGGAAATAGACATTTCTATTCATTCAAGGAAGATGGACTAGAAAAAACATTTCAAAAGTGATTACAGGATTCAACATCATAAGCCCCTAAACCACTTTTAAAAGCTAGAAGGTCAGAGGCTTTAAATCTGCTTTTGACAACCTTTAAATATTTTACCCTAATCTTGAGCTACAGCAGTTTACAAGAACCTGAGGAGATGACAGATCATTCCACAGTAAGGAGCAGCCTGTCAGACATCATTTTTGTTAGCAACCATCTCCTCTAAGAACAGAGGTATTGACCAACATATATTCCATGTGGCAAATTACATATTCACTAAAACATATACAGTCATCTGGATTTATGAAATATTGCAGAACTCTCTCAAGGGAAAAGAAAATAACAAGCATATAATTCTTTTGTAGTCTAGCCTAAAATTTAAAGGCCTGTAACAACACATAGAGCATTTTCCTCAAAAAATCCTTCCTAAGAAGCCAGCTGAAAAGAGAAGCCAGGTATGTTGAGGAAATCTTTTATATATTAGCACTACAGTGCTGGCTGAAAGTTCACATCTCTCCTTGTTTCCAGTGTCTTATATCTGAGTTCCATGAAGCAGCAAATTAAACAATTGCACAATCTTTCAAGTTCCCCCCCCCATTTCAGTTTCCTATGTGAAAAACAATTTTTTCAGTTTTGTGCCTTGTACTAACTAGCTCTCCATTGTGAGAGCATATTTTAGCCTAGATTCCCAAAAACTGCCACATTTCAATGGTTTCTTCACCAAAGGAGCATGCCCATCTGGACACACTCAGCCAGCCACATTTCACTGAACACATGACGTGATGCTTGGTACAGAAGTGCACCATCTGCTTTGGGGTTTAAGTTTTCATGTTGCACCCATCTTTTGCAAAAGGTTAAGGGGACACAAGTCTTTGCTGATATGGGGTCATGGGTGGGTAAGTCCATGCAGTTTTGCCATTTGCTACTGCCAGAGCAGAAGCTGAAACTACTCTGGGGGTGCCGACAGTGTTGTAGCTGCAAGTGCCACAGGTTGCTTCCTGCTGGTGAAACTTTCCCAAGGAGATTCCAACAGGTTTTCCCTTTCCCCTGCTTCCATCCTGCATCTCCTTATCCCTGGAAGGTTCACATGAACACTATGAGGGAGGAAACCTCCTGTGTTTGAGGTACACCCACATGTGCTTTGTAAACACTTCAGTTTAAAGGCCCAAACTGCATAATCATTATCAATTTTTGGTAGGAACACACAGAAAGGTCCCAAACACTGTCTGCCCACTAAGATCAAAGTGGCTACAAGAGCTACACCATGAGGGAGGACATGAGCTGCTCTGGAGAGGTTCTGTCACCCATCCATCTGTTGTGACTGTGGGTGTAGAAAACAGGGTGTCACCTAGCTCCTGTTTTCTCCCAGACTGCAGTGCTCTGCAGAAAATAATGAGCAAACTTCAGCAAGCTTTGCTTTCCAAGACGGTATTTCCATGGAGATATTCCTGAATGTCTCCAGCTGGTGTCCTGGCTATGGACTTCAGTTTTGCTTCTAAAAGGTATGATAAATAATGTGATTAAAAGCAAATAGGCTGTCTTTATTCCAAGAGATATGTATATCAGGCTGGTGGGTTTTTTGGTGATGTGTATTTCTCACACACAAAGAAATTCTAGTTTTGCTTTGCCTTGCTTTATAAATTTCTTCTCTAGTAAGTTTTTATTTATCCCTGCATGCCAGGCATCCTGGAATCTAGACTGTGCAGCATGGAAAAGCCATCCTCACAGATTCTGTAAAAGAATGGAATTTGCTAGTGGTGAAAGAACCTTCCTGTGATCTGGAATGTGAGGAGGTTGCTGGCTCTGCTGCTGAGGTGGGTGCAGCAGACTGGAAAACTCTGAGCTACCTAGGATACCTTCTCCCAGTAGTGTCCATCCCCTTACTCAAGCCAATATTTAGCTCAGAAATCCTAGATCAAATGTAAGGTTCTGTATTCCCTGAAAGTAAATGCCTTACTGTTGCAGAAGCTGCAGTGCATGTGATCAAAGGATGCCATATGGGCCATTTATTAACAATGAAAAATGAATGCACCATTTGTCAGGCTGTAATTGAAACGGAAGAACAATTCCAGTTTTCACTCCCACTGTTGATCTGGCTATCTGTATCACAGAGCATAAACAGTTTCTTGCCTTAGTACTCCTAGCATGAATCCACAGCACATTAGGTTTACACATGGATATTGAGAGTAAATATTTCATGTTATGACTCAATAACATGCTGGTTTATATGTAAGCATATTGCCTATCAGCTTCCCACTTACATACATGTTAATGGGTTCGTGTTTATACACATATACAGAAATACAAATTCACATCCAAGATAACCCAACAAAGATAAAAATAAAATCACTGCAGACAGTTTAGATGTCATTCTGAATTCCAAGTGTTTTAAAATACTACTGCAGTTTGCAAGTCCACATTCTAAAGGAATGTGCTGTAAGAGCCTTGCATAGAAGCTATTTTGAACAAATCAATATATTTCCACTTTCTTAACTCAGGTCTTAATCCAAAACCAAAACATTTCAAGATGCTTCTTAAGTCAAAGAATCATAGTTTTCTCTTGGTTTCATTTCTATTAATTTCATTTCAGAATTGCCCAATATAATCATTAACAAAGATCACAAGCTTTATATTTTTAGTTGCCTCCTCTTTCTGCTTCTCTCCATTTTCTCCCCACAAAGTAAAATGTCTAGAATTGCCCTTATCTTTTATCTACTCCAACAAAACCAAGGAACTTGCAACATTTATGAGACTGAAGGAGGCAATTGGGGTCCAAAGCATCACACCAGACTGATGGCAGAACAGGAAATCTGAAACAGCAAAACAGAATCTGCCATTCTATTTTAAGGCTGGCTGCAGTCATGGCCTACCAACTACAAGCTGAGGGCAGGCCAGGAAAGGACAATTCATTCCATGTGACTGGTCCTCATCTCCTGCCCTGCCACAGGCCCCTGAGACACCCTTGCTTCCCTGGGGCTGCTCACAGATACCAACACAGCTCAGGCACAAGGAGCACTTCTTGGGTATCCATTCCACCAGTGCCCAAAGTGAGGCCACCTCTACCTTGGGCTTGACAATGACAGGAATCACTGACATTTTGCCTGTTGTGGCACGTAGAGTGATGGCAAAGGCTCAAAAATAAGTGAGCAGCCTGTATTCAGCTCTTTCAGAGTTACTATTTTGCTGGAACACACCAGCAGCACATCAGTAACAGGGTTTCAAAAAGCTCTTTGAATAATCAAGAGAATCAGTCATTCCCTGCCAAATAAATTGCATCCTACTTAGTGGCAAAGCTCCATTTCTATCATGGGTTACCTTCAATGCATCTCATTTAAATTTAAAACTAGCAAAATTCACATCTTCAGGCAGTTTCCTCCCCTTTTCAGTATTACAACTATAACAGCCACAGATTGCAACTTCACAGATGCATATCTGACATTAATACAAAATACTTCTCCAGAAGGACAAACAGGAACTGAGCTGGTATGTCAATTCTGTGTTTTTCACATTTATTAAACTTAAATCTTAACCTGAAATAAGGTCTAATTCAGATTCCACGAGAAAATCCCAGGAAATCACAAACACATCTATAAAACCAGGTATAAAATTCCATATAATGACAGA
The DNA here is from genome assembly GCF_903797595.1 of Erithacus rubecula. NCBI lineage: Eukaryota > Metazoa > Chordata > Aves > Passeriformes > Muscicapidae > Erithacus > Erithacus rubecula. Next base: position 4,717,414 of record NC_136688.1, read on the forward strand.
GCCTGTGATTTCTAGAAGGGATGTTTGAAATCCAGTGGGTATGAATGTCAGCTTCCCATTGCTCCTTTGGAAGCCTCAGCCAGCAAGAACAGGAGCAAGAATGGTGCAGAAACACAGGAACAAACAAAAATGTAGTTTTGACTATTTACAGGGCCAAATAAATGTTTAGAAGACATTTAGAACCAAAGTTTGTCAATGCTACCTGGCAAAATTGCACAAAAGTCATACTAAACCATATTTGCTGCATCATTTCTCATTCATATAAGGTCCTAGTTCACTGTCATAACCACAGGTGCTGACAGGGCCACATGACTTCATGTTATGTGCCATTTTGCCATTCCACTTGTCATGGGAGCCAGTTCAACAAGTTACTTCCTTCTGAGCTGAAATAGAGATGGAATTCCACCAAATGAAGCCTCCCCTCTTCCCCACATGGACATAATGGGGAGTTACAACTACAACTTACAACTACAGCTGCAAATCAGTGTTCTTTTCCCTCCTGCACCTACCAACTTGGCTCTCCCACTGTGTCTTCTCCCAGAGTACTCAAAACATAGCTTCAACACAGCTTGGAAAGGCAGCTGTGGTGCAGGTGATTCCAAGAGGCTATAGCCAGCCCCATGCCATCCATTTCTGACTCCCTAAGGAACCCTGGAACTGCATCCCAGGCCAGGATAGTACTGCAAAGCTATTCCAGCCAGGGCAAATCATGAAGCTTTCAGGAAGAAGAATGGAGAAAAGCATCATGACCATCAAGAGTTGTGCTATGCACAGCCCAAGAGAACAAAAAATGGGAAATCTTTGGGGAATGTACACAGCTTTACTCAGATTTAATTTAATATTATGTCTTAGCTCTGAAGAATATCACTATGTCCCTATGTTCAGCAGGGATTTGTTTGCATAAAACACTGACACCCCACTTCCTGCACCATCTCTCTTAACAAAAAAACCCTAAAAAATATTAGAGAGGTATTTTGACCAAGTACAGCATTAAAATGTTGTTTCCCAAAGCTGTCAAAAATACACGTTTTCAAACTCCACTCTGAATATTAGGGACACTGCAGGTTGTTAGAGTGAAACTCAGGTTATTTAGTATCATTTTTGAAGCAGCAGGTATAATGCACTCTCGGGATTAGCTGTATCTTTGTATATTACAGGACTCTGCAGTCTAAAAAGCTGCATTCCTTCATTCTGTTTCAGTGCTGCTGGTCAACCATCAATTCCTTAGGTAGCAATATTTTTGGGGGCTCTTCAGAAATGTTTATTTGTAGAGCTGTTTGCAAGCAATGTAGGTGCAATGCAGTATCCTGCCACTTTGAGCACCACACACTTTGGGGGCTACAGTAAAAACATTCCCTTCCTTTGCTCTGCCCTATTTTTGTTCTGTGGCAAAGCACAACTTGCAAAATGATCCATAGCATCAAACTTCACAGAAGTTACCCTTAAAAAAGAAAGGGCGAGATTAATCAGCAATTTTTAGAAGACTTGAGCAAATACTAACAAGCAGCTCTGGTATTTTGAATTTCCACTATTAGCAAAATAATAAAACCAAAGAAAACATTTTAATATCAACATCTTGCAGCTGCATTTTGCTCTCTCATGGCTCAAAGCTTAAATCAATGTGTTGCAGCACAGGAAATAACCAGAGCAGGACACAAACACAGTGTTTCAACCAGGATCATTGTAACAGTTAATCGAGCATTTTGTGACAGCAAGCCATTTACCAAGTACATTTTCACATAATTAAGCAGCAAACGAGTCACAGTCCACAGAAGCTGCAGATATAATTGTGTCAGCAATTAGATCACAAAGCACTTCACGCATATAGACGTGGCTATAGGACCCGTGTGTCTGTACTCACCGTGCAGCAAGGCATGGGTGCTACGCTGGTCTCAAAACAATCGCTTTAGAGCCCCAGGCACAGCAGCCTTCCTCTCACTCTCATCTCGGGCAAGTCAGTGCTTCTGGAAGGTGGCCAGGCAAGATCAGATTCATCAGCCAATAAAATTGTCTAAAGCTGCCGTTCCACAGGAGACCGTTTCTCTGGCTGCAGCCTCAGGAGCAGCCAATAAGGGAGAAAATCAGCATCAGAGTGCAGGAGAGCGGTTTGCCCCGTGCTGAGGGTCTGCTCCCCAAAACTCCAGCTTTGCCCTGCCTCTGCTGTTGTACACGGTCATCCTGCATGGAAAACAACTTGCACTTGGCTTGCCTGGCTAAAATAGATGCACAGCTATTCTGAACACTGACAAGGGTAAAGGAATCATGAGGCAGGTGCCTCACGAGCTGGGAAACAATACAGTGGCATTCAGAGCCATGGATTCGTGCTGCTAGAGGGGTACCCCAGCAGACCTAGCTTTTTGTGGGCACTGGGAATTACTGCTCACACAACACAGCTTTACTCAAAGACAGGTAATTCATGGTGGGCAATGTGGAGACTGTGAAAACCTTACCCCTATTTTATGTTCCAGAGCTGGACCCTGCTGCAGTGGCTGCGGGAAGTCATCCTCTCCCCAGCCCCACGTGCTTGTCCTGGACTTCACTGTCATTCAGAGGAGCCCTTGATTTCACCCTGCCAGTCCTACAGCAGCAGCAAAACATCCCAGTGTGCAGCAACACTTCACAGAGGAGCTGCCTGACACCCCAGGATCCTTAGGGCTTCCCTTTCCTTAGAAAAAGAAAAAAAAGACAGCAAAAAAAATTTCAGTCTTACTCTGTGTTACCTAACCAGCAGTAAATCCTAAAGGTGACAAGGCATTTGTGACAGTTATGCATGACAGCAAGTCAAGAAAGGCCTTTGGAGGTCTTTATATGTAAATTAACAACCAGAATAAGACCAGGCCTATGTGTTATCAGTCTGAACACGCATATTTTGACAGCAGATAACACATTTTTGCCACAAAATCTCAGTAGAGAAATAGCCCATGTGGTCTCTGCACACTATTTTACTGCCTTACTGGCATTTACCTCCCCTAACCTCTCTGAACTTAAAACTATTTGGATTTGTTTCCACAGAAATTTTGCACCAAGGTGTTTTTTCTGCAAAGCTGGGTTGCTATTCCATCTGAGGGCAACCCTGGTGAATTCCCATGTTCTCAGCAACATTTCTTTCAGTCTCCTGACACAAATGGAAAGCAAATACCATCCAGTCTTCACCAGTAATGTTACATACTCTCACCTACATGTGTTAGAGGACAAAATTGTCTGTAGTGCAGACATCCTTAACCTTTGGAAGGTTAAGACCTTGCAAGAAGCTACACTGCACCTTGAAGTGGGAATAGATTCTTAAGGAAAAAGCAAATGATAAGGAAAAAAAGATTAGAATGTGAAGACTGGAAATTAGAATAGATTAGATATTAGAATGGGTTCAGCAAGACTGTCATTAACAATAACTGGTTTTTGTTTCCATGTGCCATTGCCTTCAACCTCCTGGTTTATATGCGTCCCAGTCTGAGGTTTCTCCTAAATATTTTTACATATTTATGTGAGACCTCTGCTCTCTTTCCACATATTTATGTGAAACTTCTCCTTTCATGATGGTACTACAGCTATTTTTGGAGAACAACAGGCCAAAGTTGTTTCCCCCAGAGCTCTGAAGGCTGTGTTACACTGGAGGAGCTGGAAAAGAGGCTCCTCAAAAGCCACACTATGCTAAGATCAGGCAGCACAGAGGCACAGCCTAGCTGAATTCAGCAGCCTGGACTTTGTACTCTGATCTTGAAAAGCTGCATGTGCAAGCATTTATGATCTGGATTTTCCTTTGATGTAAATTGGCATAGACCCATGTCAATTCACACAGGCTTTCCTTCCAGCTGGGATCTTCTGCTATCTCTGGAAAACACAGGGTTCCATTTGGAGCTGTGGTATGCTGCCATATTGTCCATTCAAGGGCAGTGCTGGGCAGGAGCACACACCAACCTGAAGGCAAGTACCTGCTGAGGGCTCCCTCAGGTAGAGCCTTGGGTCTTGGAAACAGGCTTGTCAAGCAATAACTTCAGGAAGCAGTGCCTTGTTGGACATACACCTGCTTGGAGCAGCTGGCTCAAGGAAAGCAAGGGACACTTAGCAGCAGGTGAGGAGCTCCCTTACCTATGGGAGCAGGAGAGCACAAAGCCAGCAGCAGGCCAGGACCCACACCAGTGACACACAAATAGGGAGATGCCAAGCAGGCTCCCAGAGGGCCAGCCTCCAGGAACTTCTTAGTGTTCACATAGCTGAAAAGAAAAAAAAGTCAGCCAGGCAGTTGTGCTGGTGTCCAATCCCAAGAACTGTGTTGATTTAGGCTGGAAGTTGTGCACATTGTGCTAAAAACCTGGTGAACACATAAATTTTCTTCTCTGTGTTTGGAGTGAGGTCAAACTGCACAGAGAGGTGCTGCTGCAATGCTTGGTTTATCACTCATCATAAACTCTAGTTCCAGGGCATAAATTCAGTAATGTGAAGAACATTTCTAATGTGGAGAACATTTTCTAAGCTGCTTTCTACACATATTTGAGGTGTTTTGGGCTCTAATTAATTTGGAACAGGGCACAGAGTTCAGAAATTTTCCTTTTTTCTCTCTCACATCCTTGTGTCCCACTTTAGTTTTAAAGTGATAAGGCCCATCTAGATTAAGGCACTAGGAGGGAGAAGGAAGAGAGAGAAATCTAGCTGAATTAGAGATGGCTGACAGGGCATTTCATCAACCCAATTGTGTACTCAAAGCTATTTAGAATCCATAACAAGAGTGGCCATGCAAATCAGTGAGTCATTGCAATAGCTGAAAGGGAAAAACTTTACACAAAAAAAAAAAAAAGAAAAAAAAAAAGAGAAAATGTAGCAGAACTCTGCTTATCTGCTGAACCTGCTCAGAGAGGAGTTTCCATACCACGCTTGTGCTTTGCTTAGCCATAACCCATTTTTTATTCTCTATAGCACATTTATCCTTTGTGAACTTTGTGAACTAGGGGGTTCCTTCTGGGAAAGCTACAGCAATTTCTAGGATAGCCCAGCAGCATGCAGGAAGCCTACAACACTTCAAGGAACTGAAGCATGCCTTTGTAGTCAGAGCTAAGAGTCTTAAATCTGCATTGGGCTTCTCTGTAACACAAGATCAAAAGCTGCTTCCCTCTTCCCCATCTCTGCCAGCACCTGGATATGCAGCTGGCATCCGTGTGTCCTCAGTGAGGGGGTTGAGCAGCCTGAACCTTTTAACAGCAGTATTCTGCTTTTGTATGTTTTATGGGCTCAGTATTTGCACAGTTCTTTAATACTTATGTGTTTTTTAATATACAGATGCCCTCGGTGTTAAAAGAGAATGTATTGAATTTTGGGAGAAAACTGTTTTACACTCAACCTTTCACACTTACTCTGATCACAAAGGACAGCAGGATGCTGTGACTTTCTGCAGTTTCACCTTTTCTAGCAAGAAGTGATGAAGGGCCATATATATGAAAAAATAATAAAATAATCAGAAGAACTCAGACTGTTTTTTAACCTACCTCAAGTTTTAAGCAGTCCCTGCTTGTCGGGAAATCCAAGGGCAATATGCACCAGAAAACAGACATTGGTCTAGAGTGCAAAAAAAGAAGCCTGCAAGAGAGTAACAGAAAATTATTTCCCTGTGAATTGTCTACCCCTGTGAGAAGTGAGATACCCTCTCCTGGAGCAGACATGGCATCCAGTGATCCTTGCTTTGAGAGAAGGCTGCTCTGGAGTGAGCAGAATGTGGAAGGAGAGACAAGATCAAAGAATTGGTGTTTCAGTGCTCAGCTCCAGGTTGCTTCACACAGTCCTACTCCATGAGCACCCTGTGATGAGCAAAAGGGGTAAAACCAGCTCTGCCAAAGCTGGGGTTTTGTGTGGCAGGTACTTGTAATAAACACCTTCTGTGTGTGGTGTCCTGTGATCTATCATGACAGATACCTAATTTATTCATTAACACAGGAAAGGAGACCCTAAGTGATTCAGAGCTGGAGAAAGAAAGAAAGAACTCATGTTGCTCAGAGCTCTGATTCAGATGAAGCAACTCTGCAAGTCTAATAATGCTGCTTTTGGCCTTCAGTGTTATTTATGGGAAAAGTGAATTTGAACAGATCTGCTGGGTTTGTTCAATACAAGGATGGGACTGGGTTTTGGTTTACACACACACCCCTCCCTAAATCAGTTTGACACTGCAGTATAGAGACCTTGCCCTCTGCTTGGCAGCCTCATTACCATCTGTAACAAATGTAACATCTTATAAATAATTTATGTTGCAACAGCAAATACAGTTTAGAAGAAAGAAAACATTTAGGAAATCTGGGATCAGAAGAGGCTAGAGTGAGTCAACACGGGCCTCTCTGTTTCCATGGAATTAAGAGCATTGTCCTACCCTCCTCAGCTGCAGTCAAACAGCCCAAGTGACCAGGCAGGAAATATTGCATTGGATTACCAGAAAGGGAAGAAGAGCACTAAGCAGGGAGGGAGCTGCTGGACAGGGACCCAGCAGGAGCCAAACTTGTTTTCCATCTCACTTGCTGATTTCTGTCCTACTCTAGGCTGACCCCTAACTGTGAGGGGGAGGAAATTTATATAAATAAATGAAAAATTTGAGCAAACAGCTGTTCCAGAGTCAATACCTTGTCACATCCCATTTTCTGCTTGTTGAAACAAACTTTACCCATGCTTCCTCTGCTGCACTTGGACTAATTTATCATGCATTATGTATGTTCCTCTGTCTCAGAGTTCAATTATTCATGAAACCCTCCACCCTCACCTTCTTTCCCCTTCCACGTGCACAAGGACAAATGGGCACAAATTCATCAACTCAAGCCCTCCATCACCACCAGTTCTCCAAGGTGTGAGCTGCAGCCTGGCCCAGCCCTGGGCATTGCTGGCTGTGCCAGAGATCCCCAAATCCATGTGTTTACTGCCCATGGTTTGCCTCAGAGCTGGGCAAGCGTAGGAGGGCTGCACACAAATGTCACCTCCCCTGGGGCTCCTTAACAATCCCCATCCCTCAGACAGGTGCTGTGGGCTGGGGGCAGCCCAGTGGAACCCCTAAAAATGTGGGGTGGCCATCAAAGCGTGAACCAAAAACCCCAAAGTGAGGTTGGAAACAAACCCTCCTCATCCCCCGGAGTGGCGGGAATCCCGAGGAGCCTCCTCAGGGCCATGAGGGCCCTCACGCCTGGAGCGGGATCATCGCTTCCCCCAGCACCACCTTCACTCCATTCCTGCCTGGAGGGAAATGTCTGGAGGAGACAAACCTACCTGCTGGGTCCCGCTGACCCAGGGGCCATGCCAGTGCTGTCCCCAGCCATGAGGGAGCGGGGCAGGGTGGCTGTGGCCTGATGGCGGCCGGGCGCAGATCCACGGCTGGTGCGGGGCCAGGACAGCAGAGGAGCAGCCGCCCCTGCTGGGTGAGGAGAGGGGCTGCGATGGACCCTGCAGCCTCAGCCCATTCCTCCCCAGCCACACCACCAGGGCTGCCCCTGGGAAAAGGCTCCTCAGGGACACAGCGTGAGGAACAGCCCCGACAGCAGCCTGGGGTGGGCGACAGGGAAGGCATGAGGAGCATTTACAAACCCAGGGAATGAGGAATTACATACAGCACAGAAGCTTTTTCTGAGAGCCAGGATCTAAAAGCTGTTCTCAGCTGCCAGTGCCAGGGGAATCTTGATTCTGTCAGGAAAAGTAATCCACAAACACCAGAGGTTTATACCCAAAAAGGAGACAGAGGAGTTATTTTTGCTTTATTTGAATAAAGGGAGATGCCATGGGGCATTTCCATGGGATCTCTCAAATTTTTGGAGGAGCAGCCTCCATTTTAATCCTATTTTCCCAGCTGCTTTTCCCTCTCTCTTTTCCCCATTGGCTGAGGTACTCGAGAGGCACAGATTTCCTGGAATGCCTGACACCTGAGATTCCCCTCTAATGTATAACCCTCTCTTTTAATTTTTAATTCTTTTAGAATTCATGGTTTTTCCCCATTGCTTCTTTCATCTTCCAATATCCAATTTCATTTATCAACAAACCTACAGTTTGTTTGTAAAGGCAAATATCTTTTCCCATTCATCAACCAGTGAAATCCATCCCGTTGTTCCTTTCATCTCTTAGTGCTAACATTACCTACCTGCAGCAGACCTGCAGCTTATTTGTAAAGACAAATCTGACATTCCTCTCAATTCAAATCAGGTGTGTTCTCATCAGGATCATGCATGGGAGCCATGAAGCATAAGAAATCACTTGATGCCAGCCCAGTCCTTCCAAGTCAGCTCCCAGCATGCAAATCCAACCGGAGAAAAAAGACTAAATTATTACTGGTTTCTGTAACTTAAGTGTCAGATAGCATTCCCTGCAGCCCCCATTTCTAAACTGCCACAAATAGATTTGTTTTTTTAAAAAACAGAGCAATTTTCTCCTCTTTTCAGTAGCAGTGGTATCCCACAGTATAGAAAAGATATAATCTGCTGTCACCACTGCTGTCCTGGGCCAGTGCTCTCACCTGTGCTCTATTACTACTTCATTTGTCATAGGATGCTTCAGTCAGCACCTCTGCCTACTGCATCAAGTGTAACGTGCTTTTTTTCAACTTTGCAGGCTTCTCCTCCAGCTTGTGTAACATTGCTCAGCTGATCACTTAATTTCCTACATGCAAAAATCGAGCACTTTGTTCTGAAACCACATAGCTTTCATCTGCTGCCAAGGGGGAATCCATCTGGGTGCTGTAACTTCCACCCTTTGAAATGAGCCCTCCCAGCACCCTCCAGCAGGCAGGAGGCCTGTGGCCACAATTCAAGGAGCCTTCCTGGGTTTGGTTTAGCAGGGAAGCAGGGAGGAGTGGAGAGAGCAGCATCCTCATGCTGGTCACAAATCCTTCCTTGCAGCCAGACCCAGGTGTAGCAAGACCCTAAATACCATTGTCCTTTCCCTTTGCTTTCTGCCTTTGCTGTGAATTTAGCTAGGTGAAAAGATGGCATTTGATTTAACTGGAGAAGTTATTTTGGGTTTTTCCATCCCTTAGAGCACTATGGAATTGGTTTCCTGTGCTGTGGCTCTGCTCGGTGCAGAGAGCCTGGGGCTGCTGCTGGGGACTGGCCCATGATGGAGGTGATGGAGATAAAGCCTTTACAAGGCATGACTGTGAAACATTGCTCTGTCCACTGCAACCTCTTGGGCTGGCCCCTCTGCTGCTTTTGCATAGCAAGAGCCAGATCATAAAGTCAGACACATCCTTTGGCAACTGATTTACCCCAAATGTCTTATCCCCCACCCACAGTCCTCAGCCCCTGCCTGCCCACCCTCACACCTGCTGCCTGCAGCTCAGACCTCCACCTTCTCTCTCAGTTTCATTGTTGAAGCTATTTCTTGCTGTAATTAGTCAATTGATTCCCCCATATGCGAACACTGAGGCATCCTGAGACTGTCACTTCAAAGGGCTTTTGTCAGATTTGTCACCAATAATTAAAGCGTCTCCACCCAAGCAGACTGTGCTTTTGATCAAGGATAAGCAGTTTGCTCCTGACTGTGGGCCAAGGAAAGCCATAATTTGATCACAGTGCTGGCAAATGTCCTAGTAAGCAGGTGAAACTCACTTTGTTATGCTTAGTAGCTCCTGCCTTTCAATCATGGGAAATCATAATTTGACTATTAGCATTTAAGAATTTTCCTTAGACACCAGCAAAGTTAAAAGGCCAGTGTCAGCTTGGAACATGATGCCTTTCCTATGGAGGCTGATGAGAGGCTTCACACAAATCTATTTTTGCCTGCTGTTTGCCTATCAGTTTCTGGTACAGTCACAGGGTATTGAGATGTCAGATTTTTTGCAATTGAAGTATTTAACTCTGCAGAAATTATTTACTTTTTCCTTTTTTGTTGCATGAAACAAGAAGCAGCACCACAGCTTCACTTCTGCAAATATATGCAGTACACACCTGTAATGAAACACACCACATCCCCTCAGCACAGCAAGAGTTCTTTTTGCTTCCCCCATCCTTGGGAAAGCAATTAATCCCCACAATGCAGCTGCTAGCAAAGACATCAGTTCATTTTGTGAATTCTTTTGGGGGTATTTAAAAGATGACTGTTTGTCTTTGTTAATGATAACAACATTGAGTTGCCTACAAAGCCCTCTGATTTTATTCCTACTCCACCCATTTTGCTGAAAAAAACTACTTGTGAGCCGTTTGCAAAAGTGCCTTCAAAGGTCTCCTGAAAATTTTGTATCTAAGAAGTCTGAAAAACAGTAGACAATTGCAAATGTTGCTTATTATAAGTGACCATGGTCACCACACTGCTGTCTCATGCCTCAGCTGCTGGTTGTGTTTATCCTGCCTCTGACCATATCATTGATTGCAAACTCTAATCAGGAAATGGCCCTTCTCTCCTTGGCAGCTGTGTCCTCAGCCCAGAGGAAGCAGCCACCTGAGTCCTCCAGAGCCATCCTGCCTTTCACAAAATAAACTAAACAGCAAAGTCCTTGGAAGTTGAAATGTCCACTGAGTGAAAGCTCAATCCCAAGAAAAACTGCAGCATTGTTTTTTTCTGGGTACAGAGAGCAGTCTCTGCAGACAGTGATGCTGCTGGCTGTGTTTTCACAGAGATTCTGGCTCTACCTTTTAAAATCATTTACAACATACTGATCACTTCATGTAATAAATTACAACTAAAACAGTGTTTCATCTGGAACCAATTGACCATAGTTCATAGAATAATTCTTCCATGTACTTCTAATATAATTTAACACCAATGACTTTAAAAGAGCTGTAAGGCTCTGATTTGAAAATAACATTGTGCCTTTCCCAGGCTGACTTAAAAAATTTCATTGCAATGGAATAATGTAACTAGAGGGAAAAAAATTAAAAAGTAAAAAATCTAATTTCTATCTGTGAAATAGAAAGTAGATAAGCTAAAAAAAAAAAAGAAACAAAAAAAACTAATTTTCAAAATACCAAGTGGTAGTGATATGTGCCAGTGAGCTGGACACAAAGTATCAATTGCAGCAAACACTATGAAATGTATCTTCTGGCATATCAGTCACATTTTAGGAGATCTTCATGCAGAAGAAAACCAATTCAGTAGCTTTAGACCTGGCTTATAATTAAATTACAATGAGTTTAAAGGTTTGACTGATTCACATTGCTCACAAATTTTTCTTTGTATCTTGGTAAGTGCCCTCCAGAGCTCAGCTTTCCTTCATGTGACAACCTGGCCTGTCACCACCAGCACTGGGAGCATCACTCAGGCCAGGAGGCAGCATCTGAGAGCTGTTCAGCTCAGCCAAATCCTGCTCAGAGCAGATTATCCATCCACAGCACTGGTGCTGATACATGAGCATGGGAAGTTCTGATGTGAAATGCTATTTCCAGGTTTGATTTATTCCTTGCTCAAAGGTTGAAAGATTTGTAAGCAGCTGGGCAGTTGCAGATAGATCTTCCAGAAGATTTAGAGCTCTCTCACACACTCATCTCCATTACTGCCCTGTTTGTAAAAACTGTATTTATCACTAGAGCTTCATATTGAAATCTCACTGTAGTTTAAATGGGAGACAGAGGAAGCCAAAGTAACTCAGCAGATGTTGCCAGATGCTTTAAAAGCTACATTTACCATCTCCCCAAGGACCTGTGTAAAAATAGGCAGGGAAAAGTCATGTTTAGTGTTACCCCACAAACAGATCCATTAAATGAAACAGCCTTTTAACTGTTACTCGTATTGAGCCATACGAGCAAGCACATCATTGTTTGCTGTCTTTACTGATCTATCTGCACTGTGTTCAGCAATCCCATAAATCTCTTATTGCTGGGAACAGCTGTGGAACAGACTGATAAGCTGGGAAATGAGCACACAGCTGGTAATGCTGATGAACCAGCTCCATGCTGGTCCCAGCCAGAGCCCTTACACCTCAGAGTACACATACTAAAAGAAAATGCCCAAGTATCAGCAACACTTCCCGAGGTAGCAAAAGACTATTTGGCATTATCAGGCTACTGCTGATCTTAGGAATTTCTGAAAAAAAAAGTCACCTAATCAGGTGTACAACACTCTACAAATCCCTGCTGGAGCAGGCAGATAGCCATAGACAGGCATGGGCTTAACATGACAAGGGCCAGGGCAAGGAAGAGGAAACAGCACAAGGAGTGGAGGGAAGTTATCACAATCTGGGAGGGAAGTGAAAAAGGAGCAGCCTGGCAGGGAAAGCTTTCTGTGGAAAGACCAGTGGTATCATGTGCCATCTGGAGGCTTAAACCAGAAATGAACAGGATACATTTCCCTTCTGGAACGACAACAGGTAGATACATACCTCAATCAGAACTGGTAAGAGACCACTATCAAAAAGCCTGTTTTCCTTCTGATAGCATATTCTCGACTCTGCCAGACAAAAAAGTAAAACAAGTCTAGAAATCCCTTAGAGAGGATCCATAATTTCCTGCCCATCCTGCCCTGGGGTGAAACAAGTACAACAGCCTGGCACTGTGTGTGAAGAGCACTCTGTCCCTCACACACTGAGCACACAGCTCTTGTGTGTCCCTAGAAATCTTGTCAGCATTATTGATGCACCAGGAATGTTCATGAGACATCAGCACTAGACTTGGAACAGTGCTGCAAAAATCTGGCCTTCCTCTGATTACTTGGTAAGTTGGAGATAAAATGTGAATTCAAGTAGCTCACTTGGGATCAAACTAAACTCTTTTCTCAGTGAAAAGGGGTTAATTTGCTAGCTTTGCTTCTGGCTTTCAGGAAATTATGTATATTAATTTAAAATGAAATAAACCCAGGGAAAGTAACTGAAGTGAACAAATGGGGTTCTGCTAAGTTACAGGGACTCAGAACAACAGGCCTGGATTCATAATCTTTTCCTTCAGAGCTAAGAAATAGCTTGAGAAGGGCTCCCAGCTTCTCCCCCACATGAGATGTACTAACAGGTCCTTCCCTTCAGCCAACAACACTGGCAGGAAGCAGCTCCTCCTGGTGCTTCCAACTCGAGTTTTCTGCTTCATTCTGCTTCCTCCCTCGAAGGCAGGAGGCTGGCATTGGAAAAGGGTTTGCTGAGTCCAAGGATAACAAACATGGAATGAAACACAAGATTGGAGAGAGGCACTGTTTGGTACCACCATCAGAAACACTTCTGTGAAGTGCTGAAAATGGAGCAGTTTGCAGGCAGAGGTTTTCCAACACCACGAGCTCTTATATAACTCCCTGATGCAGTGCCACAGTAAAAGAAGAAAGGAAGTACAGTAACTTCTCTGGGGAGTACAGGAAGTGGAAAACACTGTACCTGCCCACCTCAGAAGCAAGGAAACTTAATCTTCACTTGCCCCTCATTCCAGCTCTTGACTACAGTGACTGCACCTGCATTTTTAAATTAGTTTTTACCCAGAACACCCAGGAGCTGTTAGGACCTTGACTTGTATATTTTTGCTTCAGAATAGCACACTGTGCAAAGTTCCCAGGTGTTCTTCCCTCCCAAGCCTCCATTTCTGACCCTCTTCCACAAAAACACTCACATATATTCATCTCCAAGTTCTGATAACACTGATATCTGCTGCCTGATAAAACCCAGCCAGGAAGGGCAGGCACAGGCAGCATCAATACATCCCATTTATCAAGCTAAGAACAGGACAGAAACATGACATCCTCTCCTCTCTGACCTCCATCTCTTTAACCTCCAAGGGAGTAAAACCAATATATGACAAAACCAGGTACAGAATGTGATTTCCAGATATTCAGGTTCAGCTCTACCCACCTGAACAGACTAAAGCTCCAAAAGGCAGCCAAAACTCCTGGTTTTCTTGAAATCCTAATATCACCAGGATAAGACCATCATCACGTGGCTGGCATATGATCCCACTGGACAATGACAAGACAATCACACTTAGCTCTTCCCATCTCACCATGCAGTCATTTCAGAAAACACAGCAGTTGCCACATAGAATCACAAGATTTTAGTTTAGTGTGAGCACCCTGTGATGAACTGGAGAGCTGCTGAGTGTCAATATCAGCCTGCAGGCATGTGATCCTCCTCAGGAGTGATTCAGATGGCAGCCAGGAATGGCAACTAAGAATTTTAGGAGAAAGGCACTTAACTGAGATAATTTTCTATGCATCCATAGAGAGGTGATCTGTAATCCAGCAGCCAGCTATAACATTACAGAGATATTTCTACATCCCCTTCTATCACCACCTCCAGACAACACAACATCTTCAAGAGATAAAAAAGTCCTCACTCTTGTTTCTCTGGAAGTAATCAAGTCTTAGAAACTGGTCTACCCCCAAGGCTATTTCAGCAAATGGAAATCTTTGATGGAGCTTGGATGATGGTCCTGTTTCTTTACCTGGTATCAAACTCTTCATTTAGAGAAGCTACCAACTGCCAGGACACTTTAACTTCAGACCCAGAACCTGCCAGTAAATCCAAATGAGAGATTAACACTATTCCAGGGAGCTCCAGTGACTGCACTACACTACTGACTCAATTGCCACCCCAGAGAATAGGAGTCCACTTTCCATTTATAATTTTATTCAAAATCCCAGTAAAGAAAAAAATAAGACTAAAAATGCTCTAGGATGATGCTTTTTAATTGTTATTTTTGTATTTTTAAGAACAAATCAAACCATTAAAAATATTACAGACATGTACTGAAATTTCCTGTACAACAAATATGAAAACAATAAAATTTGTACATCAGTTCAAGATATTCAACAGTCACTTATTTGAAACACATCAACTTTTCCCTTCTTTAGTAGGCCCCAAATGGGAAGAAAGAGTAAAACAGAAATGCAAAAGATGCAATTGTCACACAGTGGAGCTTTCAGTGGACAGCTTTAAATAAGCAACAGTGGGAGAAAACACTGACCAAAGAGACAGATCTCAGCAATTATAACAGAACATCAGAGGGCAGGGAGCAAACTTTTGCAGGAATTCAAGTCATCTTGACCAAGACACATCCACAGGGTAGTGGAGCATGACCTGTAGTCCTTTTCCTGCAGAGACATCCTATAAGGAATGTCCTACTTATTCACACTGACACTACGCCCAACTTTATTTTTACAACAGTTGAAGTTTTACCAACTTTTTCCACCCATACACAGAATCAAGAAGTCATTTAATGCAACCTTCAGTCTGTTCTCACAGCTTCCAAAACGATCAGTTTTGGAAACACACCTGCATACAGTTCTTTAAAAACAGATACTCATTAGATGATGGCACACGAGAGAATTTGATGCCTGCTTCCAACACCAAAATAATGGGACAGATCCATTTGTTTTCTGCAAGAGGATCTGGGCAGTGGTTAGGCAGAAACACATACTGTCCTAGCTCATTTTCTGATGTTCTGCTGCAACAGAATAGAAACAACATCATCCAGCATGGAAGACTCATCTCCCTCTCCTCTATGCTATACAAAACAAGGGCCTTCTGAAACAAAGAGCACTTGCCACCCTAAGGCAGCAAGTTCTTGGGAGACCTGGAACAACAAATACTGGCTCTGTGCTCTGCACAGATGTGCAGTAATTAAAAGAGAAAGAGTTAAAGAAAACAACATGACTGTAAAGGGCAGACTTTCCTCCCTCCCAGTTTTTTTGGAATGATTCTGTTTGGTGCAAGTGGTTTATCTTTGTCATCTGACAGTAGCTTAGGAAGAATGCAAATGAGAGATCCACTTTGTGGGCTGCCAGTTTGGATGGAGCTGGGCAGGATCATGAACCTCATGATGAGGGTTTTTTGAAGTACTTCCACAGAAAGAGAAGCGAAATTATATTCAAGAACCCACAAGTGGCTGCTTGCAAAAAAACAAAACAAAAAGAACCAAATAAACAAAACAAAACAAAACCAACAACCAAAAATAAAAACAAAAAAAAACCCAAAACAACAAACTCCAAAACCTAACAACCAAAAGTGCACTGTGGTTTGTCCTCCAGTTTTGCTCACACAGCACACCACAGTTTCACACCAGGCTGTAAAAAATTCCTCGGGATATTTGTAAAGTTACAGTTGTGCACCAGGAATTCCTATGTTCTCCTTCAGCTGACATGGGACCCTGTGAGGTTGCCAGGTTCCACTCTAAAGCCACATATACTCCTAGCATCTGTAGCTTTCCCTGACAACTCTATTACAACAAAGAAAAAAACCCCAAAACAACGACAACAAAAAAGCAGCAGAATTCCAGGGACTCTGGTTATTAAACCTTCATAAGATTTTTTTCCCTGCTTTATAGCTATTCTATAGCATTATTCATAAATTTCATATTCATCTACAATGCAACCAGTGCAACGATCCAAAGACCAAAAACACACCCTCCCCCACACCCCAAGCTACCTAAGTCCTTCATTGGTAATGCCTTCCTAAGTCTAACAGTTATGTACCAGCAAAATAAATCCAATCTGATCCTTGAGTTGTGAAATCAGCAAATGGGGGATTTCCTTCAGTTTCTAAAAGGACCAGGCAAAACAAAAGCAGCAGTATATTGCAAATAATTACAAAACAATTACACTGGATCAGTGAGATGCAGGCAGGTAAGATGTGTCTCAGTTTTGAATGGCTAAAACAACCCAAAATTTGTCTTTACAGCAGAATTTTGTGCAATGTCTTTTGGTAGAAACAGTAAAGCCAGTCGATCCGTTTGGGAGTGCTTGAACATTTGGAACCTTAGTTTCAGCATTTTCACAGATTTATATATTTGAGGAAAAAAACAACAACAATGATAAAAAGACACCAACCTGAGAAAAACTCTATTAGAGTGAGCATTATTCAGTAAATCAATATTGCACCTTTAAATAAATCATTATAAATTGTATAAAAACAGGAACAGGGAGGAGCTATTCTGTCCTTCATCCACACCCCCACACACCCCCCCACACACACATTCACAGATTCACTTGCTCTGGTTTTAACTACAGTTAAAGCTCGGAGTGACAGACCACACTCCTTTTCCTCTGGCAGAGGCACCGAAACATTAAGGCAGGGGATATCTGTGGTGAAATGCAAAAACAAAGCTCACCTCCAAACTTCTGGAGAGTCCTGCCAACAGTGCAACTACAGTTAAGTTTGACATAAGCCTTATTTAAAAATCTGTGTTCTCATTAAGAGTTTCAGTACAAAAATAGAATCTCTGCTGTTTTTTTTTTTCCTAGAGTAGCAACTAGAAAAGGCACAATTTCCAAGTATAAATGTCCATTTGAAGGAGCCATTTGTACTCCTTTTTTTAAATAAAAAGGAACAGAAAAAAAAAAATAGATCACAGAGGCACATATCTATTAACTAGGTAACCAGATACAGTAGATAAAATATGTTCCTGAAACTTATAATTAAATATATTAAACCAACCCACCAGCCTGGTGTCTGTAAATGAAATCATATAAAACTGTAATAAAAAGCTTGTGTTATTATTTTAATATTTAAACTCTAGGTCACTGTTCAAACTGCAAATGCTATTTCTCCTATCAGTACTGTTAAATTCCCAAGAAAAAACAAGATTCCTCTGTTAACTTTAAAAAGTTTTGCTTGGGTTTTGTTGTTTGGGTATTTTTAACATCAGTCTGCAGCTCCTGCCAGCATTGTTTTTCCTCTTGCAGATCCTTGGAATGCAGACAGAACTGGAGAAGCCACATGAGACACTGCACATAATCCCAGAAAACACAAGTTGGACACCTCCCTTTCCTGGGAGGTACAAGTTGGACACCTCCTGGAGGCACTGGATTCCTTCTGGACTATGCATGGTAGCCATTGGCCTTCCCAAAGGCTGGCCCAGGTGTGACATTTTCATAGATTGCCATTGCTGTCACGTTTTGGTAGATAAGGTCAGTTTGCCTCTCTCTCTGGGATTTAATGATATCCATGACACACTGGTTTAGGAAGACGTACTGGTCCTGATGGGAGAAAGAGAGAAGGAAATACATTTCTAAAAAATACCTCATTTTGGAAGTAATTTTGCTTCTGAATATAGGCTTGGGCACTGCACTGAGTGTTATCACAGTGCATGTTTTAGAGCTTATATGTACAGTTTATAGAAAATAGAGCTGGAAAGGACCTCATGATATAATCTGATCAACCCCCCTGCCCAATAAAAAACTAGGATCAAGTTTTGCTGTTTAGAACTAGGATCTGTCATGCCTAATAGTACCCTAAAAGACTTGAATGATGGAGTTTTTACAGCCTTTTTCAAAGAAGCTTACTCTATACACCTTTCTAGATCAAAGTGGTAATTTCCATAGGAATACTTGTATTCCTGCAGAACACAAAAGTTGCACACCAAGGCCACTTGACTCCAGATAATACTGGCTCACAACTAAAGGATAAAACCTACTAGTCTCCTTCAGGATTTGATTCCTTCCAGCTGCAAATGCCAGTCCTACAAAGTACTCTGTAAAGACATTGCTTGCATGTACTACTGTCCTTGTCTGCAACTACTTTTGTGCGAAGAGACGAGGCAGGAAGGAGGGAAATTAAAAGAATTGTAACTCCTTATTATCTTCCTGTCCTGTCATTCAGAGCTCCATCTGGATGATTATGCACACGTGAGGGAGGTGCTGCTGGACGGGGAGAGCCTCACCTCGGTCTGCACCATGAGGGGCCGGTGCATGCGGAGGTCGTACACCACGCCGTACACATCCACGCTGCTCTCCATCTCCATCTGCTGGATCAGGCGGTCAATGGCGATGAACGTCCCCGTCCTCCCGACGCCAGCGCTGCAACGACACCCACAGCCTGTCTGCTGCCTCTCAGCCACCTGCCACTGCTGGCCTGATAAAAACCCAGGGAAGCCAGCAGGATGCCCCCCACCGTTTTGGTGGCACAGGTAATAAAATCTTGGCAGCACAGAGGGGCGGCTCTTACCATCACCCAAAAGGTGTGCCTTGCATATGCAAAGGGTTATATATATACACAAGCCCCTGGAAGGACATCTTTTCCAGGTCAGTTTTCCAGGCTAGGTGAGATGCTTTGTTCTTAGGATATTTTGTATCACTTCCTTTGCTAGTTTCTGAAGCGCCAGGCAAAGGTTTTGGTATGGCAAAGTTAATAGCCCACATCCTCACACAAGGAGACTTACTTAGGTTTTAATATCACTGATAAGAAACTGACCGTCAGAAAACCACAAGACAAAAGTCTAACAGAAACACCTTCCTCCTACCTGCAGTGCACCAGAGTAGGAGAGTCTATTGGATTCTGGCTGTTGTACTCATGAACAAGGTGCCTGAAGTTGATGAGGAGGTCTGTTGTCTCTGGCACTCCGTGGTCTGGCCAGGAGGTGAAATGGAACTGGCGAACTGTGTGGCTCTCAGGGGTGTTGGACTGCAGGAAGAGTAGATATTAAAGAAACTAACGAAAAAGATAATGAAAACTGGCTTTAGAGGATTTCCTGACACGTGCACTGGGCCAAGCTCAGCTTCATCAAAGATGCCTGCTACAACAGTGCAGTGATTTGACCAATGATAATCCAGTTTCCCTCTTTCTTCTACTGTGGTAGAGAATACTTTGAAATAATTTCCTTTTGCTTTACTCCAAGCTCACATCTATTACATTACATTTGCTGACAGGACTAATTGCTTGGTCCAGAAGATATTACAAGTATCTCCATAAGCACAAGGTTATTGACACACTAACAACCAACAATCAAGGCAGTCCTCACCTTTTCTACAGTGAAGTCCCTTATTGTCCATTCTGGAAGGACAACTTCTGAAACCATTGTCACAATAATGTCACCATAGCTCTTGGATTGTTTGTCAGGCCAGTACTGCTCACATTTTGTCTAACAAGAAAGTTAGAGTGTTAGCCACACTACACACTGCAATAAAACAACTCACTTTTAAATAACACACCACCTGAAGCAAGGATAGAAAGCATGTCAGCCTTCTCAAGGGCTATTCCAGGGCAAGAAAAGATCTACCAAAATAATTCCTTAGAAAGAAGAACCCACCCTTAATATGACAGTGATTCCACAACCCTACTGAGACAATGTATTCTGGCAGTAAGCAGATACAAAAATATGAAGAAGATGGGGAAAAAAAAAAAAAAGTGTTTTTTTTAATCTAGAAAACAGTCTTTCACCAAGAGGGTGGTTGTTAAAAGACAGGGGCCAGTCTCCAAATCACTAAGGTAACAACAAAATTAGAAAATTAGAAGAGATGCAGCTGCCTTCAAGGGGCAATTAAGTATTGATAATAACATACCCGGGCTTGTTCCACACATTTTGTCAACATAACAATAGAGTAGATATTCTTTTCCCAAATCATTCGCCAGAAGTCTTCTATAGTGTTGGGTAATGGACCCTGTGCAGCAATAAATGCCTTCTTTGAGTTATAGCCCTAAGAAGAAAAAAAACAAAATAAATGTGTACATATACACACACATCAGTGAGAAATAAAGCTGATTTTAAACATCCTTATGAGCCCTCATGCCTACATCAGAAAAATACACATTATATTTCATTTCAGCTAATGAAGCAACTTACAGGCATATAGTTTGCATTAATATAATCACCAGCTCCAGAGCTTTGATTTGAAAGTTTAACACGAGAAATATCATCTGCAGAAAGAAAAAAAGAAAAGACAATTATGAATTTTCAAACCTTTCAGCAAAATATTGTTTATCTAATTCATGGTTTCTAAATAAAAGATGTTCAATGTGCATTTTCAGAATAAAAGCTTAGGAATCATAAATAACAGTAGCCTTCAGAAAATGGACTGACCAGGATAAACACTCAAAAAACACAGATTATTTTGGTTTTCTATATGGTTTGGTACTGCTGATTTATATAACTTTACCCCAACACAAAATTTACTACAGTTTTAATTACTGGATAAAAAAAGTGATTTGTCTCCTGCTGCAATGGCACCTGATGTTTTTCCTCCAAAGCATCCTTAAGTACCTGCCACTGTTCACTTTTCAATTACTTCCAACTCCCTGGTACATTAGAATGCCCACAGGCAGTTTGACAGGACTCAGACTCTTACTTCATCTGCAAATCTGGCCAGCAGGGTCTTGATATTTCTCATAGCTCTGAACATTTATTTATTATTTATTTTTTATCTGTTGTCAACTGTTACACTCCTGTGCTTTCAACCTGGATTGTATGTTTCTCATGAATGAAAAACTAAAGTTAAGGGAAAGTCCTTTAAAAAAGCTTTCTGAATAAATACCCTTGAGTGAAGGCTCTTTCAGTTTTGCTTATACAGTGACTTTGGGAAAGCAGCAGCCCAAATTAATTCGTTTGGAAAATTATATTTGAAATCTCTGAGTACTACTAAAGCCATATTAGCCAAAAACAACAGTTTTCACTTAAAAGCTCAACCAGTGGAAGATGCAAACCCAAAGAGAAAAACTCACATGGTAAGACATTGTTGTATCTATTTTTCCCCCTGTTCTCAGGAAGTTCAGCAACAAATTTGGGCTGCTGAACACCAGCAGACTTGAGTTCCTATAAAAAAAGGAAGATTCATGAGCACCTGGTCCTGGTTTAGCAATCATACAGAAACATGACAAACAGAAACAGTCCAAACACTCGTGTCCTGTACTATAAAAGTGGGCATGTTAAACTGGGATAAATGTCAATAAAAATCATCTTATTACAGAGTGGGAGGGTGACAGTAGCAAATCTGATAGAAAAGGGATTAATACAGAATTTAGGAACAGCAGCATGTTTAAAACCCACAGATGGGCTTTAAAAGCCTGAAAGCAGTTTTGTGGACACAGACACTGATATCAATGCCAGCTCCTTTTGTCCCCAAGGCAGGGAAGTACTGCATAAGCTTGCAGACATGACAGGGAGAGAGGAGCAAACATATCATGAACCAACTGAAGGAAGCAAAATCTGAGAGGAAGGCAAGGTGGAGCATCAGCCTGTGAAGTACAAAGACACAGAATTTGAAGAATAAAGTAAATTAACAGCTTTGAGGTGAGAAACAGAATGAGATTCTTTAACAACAGACATGACAACACAGAATCCTCCCTGACACTTCCTTCCTGTCCTTTGTTCCTTACCACAATTGAGCTTTAACACATTTCATAGAAAAACTCTTATGGTCAGAAAGCAAATAATAATTGTTGTTTCTCTGACTGAGCTATTCACAGGAGTGGTTTGCAAATCACACCCACACACTACAGAAGTCAGTAAGATTACAACAGACCTGTCTTGATATGCATAAAAACCCCCAAAACAACCCAAGATGAGAAAACTGAAAAGCAGAAAAATTATACAGTGCCTCCTAGACTAACTCTGAATATGATTAGAGCAAAGATTTCCCTGGTGACAGCTCTGCCAAGCAGGCCATGCTAAAGCCCACAAAGATAATAATTCAGGGCAGGAAGTATTTATCATGCACTTCAACTAAATTTAGAGCTCCATAAGGGAAGGGAAGGCCCTACACACAACTTAATCATCTCTATAAAAAAGGACCCTTCTCTTCTCCTTCAGTAAGCCTTGTGCATGCTCCATAGGAAAGATGATTTGTCTTTCCAAAAATATTTGTCATGAAGCTCTCTCTCCACTGAGGGCACATACCTCATACTCTTCAGCAAAACCACAGTTGGAGTCAGCTTGCTGCTTCTTAAAGTATGACTCAAAGTTCTCCACTTTAATCATTTTTGATCTAAAATGAGAAAAGCCATGTGTTAGCAACTGGTGTTAGGTAAATAAGCCATGAATTAATTCAGTTAATGTGTTAGAAAGTATGCTTTACTTACTTCTTGATTCTTCAGGAGAGGGTGAGGGGAAGAAAAAAAGGCTGATTAGACACATGCAGTTGTATTTTTCATTATGTGAATCTAAGACTGAAAGCACGACTGTTAGTTGCAGCCACAAATGGTGCATTTACAGGGGACAGGGTATCAAGCATAGCATTTAACTGCTCTGTTAAATCAAGGAGAGAACAGTGCATCCTTCAGGAGAGGAACATCACACAAGGTGTCAGTCAGCTGCTTACTCTCACTGGGTCGACCCCACTCCCTGGTGTATTTTATCCCAACCATCAAAGTCAATAGAAGTGGGATTTCATGGGATGTTCTGGCCATGGCTTTCCATCAGCACAAAAATTGGTGCCAGAACCAATAACATGATTCAGCTGCAGTGCCTGTGATTTTCAATGACCATGACCAGCTTTTACAATCACAACATTATCTGGATGAATGGCTCAGCACAAAGTAATCATTAAAAAAATTAAAAATTCAGGTCACAGAACATATTTTGTCTTTTTGCATTTTATCAATAATTTGGAATGTTCCCTCAATGTGCACGAAGCCTGTTTCATCCAAATATCCTGTTTCTCAAAACCATGTGGAGCATTTGTGTCTAATAGTGATTTATGAAGTGAACACAAATCCCTGTGCTGGCTCCAGAAGTTTCAATCAACATGATTATTTTTAGTCTGTGTGCTGGCATCTTTCAGTTCCATGAGAAACTAATACTTCAAAATTCTCTATAAAAGTGCACAAGTTTTCTAAAACATGTACCTGAGAAAACAAGTATCTGAGTTGCAATTTTTGCAAATATCACTTGAGCTCAGAAAATACCATGAGAAAAGATATGAACTTACTTAATTGGAGAAAAAGACATGTCAGCGTTTCTTTTGTCTTTCCTATGTGAAAGAAAACAACACAATAAGTTCACAGTAGAATTCAACAGAATTTATGAGATTTCTTATCTGCTTCCTGTGCCTGCTGAGAACAATTTCTTTAAAAGCATCTCTTTCTGTGAAAAAAATCCACAAACTCCTGAGGCAAGCTTTTACGCCTGGAATTAAAAAAACAAACAAGCAAAAAAAAACCCCAACACACAAACAAACAAAACCAAAACAACCAAAACTTCATCCACCTTTTGGTGATGTGCAAAGGGACTGCTTCTTTCTGTTGAACCAGAGTATAAAGCCTGGACACAAAGCACATATTTTGGTGGAAGATGTACACCTGAGGGATCTGCACCACTAGCTGAGACCTCAGTAGAACTGCTACTAACTCCAGAATCCCTGGAGGAAGTGTCCAACAATGTCAGTCATTCAGTGGTAGAAAGAAATGTTGCTAGCTTTAAAGCAAGCTCTTCCCAGGTTATATACAGCTATTGGACACAACTGTAAAAATAACAACAGTTAAGCAAAGCAGGTAAGAAAACTGGACTAAGTGCCCTACAGCTAACTCCACAGAAAGGATGCAATACATGGCCAGAAGAAGAAAAAAGGCCTTTGTGGGCTCTTTCATCCCAGATTATTTGCACAAGATTGGAAACTGAGAGACCAGCTCAAACTCATCAGCTCCAGGAAATTCCAGGATAGAAGTTGTATATGAGAAGCCATAAAGCAATTAAAAATAATGGCTGATGGGTCATTTAAAATCAAGCCATCTAAGGTGCAATTACACCCAATTACTATTAGCACAATAATTTGAGATGTTTGCTCACTTGTGACTGAATGACTTCATCACTGTTCATAAATTGCACTGGCACGGGTTGCCCAGGGAAGCTGTGGATGCCCCACCCCTGGCAGTGTCCAGGGCTAGGCTGGATGAAGCTCTGAGCAACCCAGGATAATGGGAGGTGTACCTGCCCATGGCAGGGGGAATGAAACTGGATGATCTTGAAGGTCCCTTGCAACCCAAGCCATTTTATGATTCTATAATTCTGTTCTATTTTAATTTTGTTTAGCTCTTGTCAACTCATTAGTTGGTAATTACAGGCTTAAATGAAGTTATTAAACTAGTGGTTTGATACTTCAACTCTTATCTCTAACATACACACAACATCTTAATGTAACAAATTTTAAGTGTCTTGACAGACATGTATCATGACAGAGTGCTTTCAGGAGAAAGATACTAAAGTGAAACTCTGTTGCTCCTCAACACAACCAATACAACAAACACACATTACCTTCTCCTTCTCCAGAATATGAACCCCCCTGTAGCGACTACAGCAAAGATAGCCAAGAGGCATCCAATAACCACTCCAGCAACAACGCCTGATAAAAAAGAAGAATTACTCATTTTACTCTTGAGAAACTTCTAACTCAATCAACATGCTACAACAGAACCTTGCAAATGGCTAACCAAGAATGCTCCACTCTACTAAAAAATCCTGTCTTTATTGTCCTTTAGCAGTATCAGTATTGAAGCCTCATTAAGGATAAGAATCAGAAACTATTAAATTAATAGAAAATTGGGATCAAAGGACCAGTGTCTGTATTTCAATACACCTGCTTCTAGTTTAACAGAGCTGTGAGATCAGCAGTTATTTGCCACTTGTTTCTATACCAAAGTCTCCAATCCCCTTCAGCATGCCACCAGTAGCACAGCTTTTGGCTACTCCTACAGTGGAATCTTACATGGAAAAAAGGAATCACCCACAGACCTAGCAAAGTATGAATTTACAGAGCAGTGGCACTGCAGAGCTAGGAACAGTTCATACAGAGAAACCAACAGGTGTTTTGGTATTATGAAACTTGCCATAATTAAGGAATCTCCACGTGCTGTGTATGTGCCAAGCTGCCAGCCCTATAGTTATTTGACATTAACTATACCTGGATCCTGAGGTAGTAAAACCGGTTCAGAACAGGGTGAAAATGATACATAACTATCTTCCCCCTCAATCATGTTGGCCACAAAGGTTATATTAGTGAAACCAGCAACACATGCCCTGTTGAAAAGGAAGGAATAAGAAAAAAAAAGAAAACAAAACCAGGTACATTATAGGGTTTTAACAGCCTTTAGCAAGATCTGTAATATTTCCATTAGTTTATCTCCCAGATTTCAACAGCAGAAAACTTAACAATAGAGTGGTTTGAAATAAATACCTGTATGAATGAAGAGGGATCAGTGGTCCATTTTCATATCCATGCATTGTGTTTCCCTTGCCTACATTAATGATGTTTTTACCATTCTGAGAATGTGATTCTGCTGGCTCTGTTTTTATGATATACGTAACATAGGCAGTTGTCTTCTTCTTCTTGAAATCTTTGTATGTGTTGTTCAATTTAGACTTCAAAGACTCAGAACCTTCGGGAAAAAAGCATAAACATGGATATAAGTTTTGTATCAATTGGCACAGTAGCCGAATTGGTCACATTAACCACAATTGTCATTATTCCACATGTACTGCCTGAAATGAAAGGCTGAGACAGATTATCTCAGAAATCTCTTCTACTGCAGTGCAATCTACCCACCAGCTCTCCACAGAGTTATTAGTTTTAACTTGCTATTGGTTTTACTTCTACTGTGTATAGAAGAGCTTCTGAATAAAGGTACATGAGTGTTGGAACCAGGCATCCTCATGGAGAGACTTCACCAGCCAAGTCAGCTATATCCATATGTGTTCTATCAATTTTTGTATGTAGAGAGTAAAATGCAAATGGTGTAGAAAAAAATCCATCAGCATTTGTGCTACCCAGACAGCATCAGGCCTTATTTAGGCCTAAACTTGTCCTGACCATGTTCCTTGTTTTATCCTACAAGAAAGCTCACACCTAAACTGTAAGAGATGAAAGAGGTAATTCCTGCCTTTCCTTGACATAGACAAACACTGGACAAAATAATGGTCAGAACAGTTTCCCCTTCAGAAGATGAAGAACAGGCTACCACAGTGAGCAGTGACCAACAGGACAGTATTTTCAGAACAGCACCAATTGACAGTCTGCTTTTATAGCAGATGAACCCTAGAACCTTGAGGCAATTATACAGCTGAGGCACATGTAACCTAAGAGGTAATAAACTCAACAGTTGTCCAAAAAACTCGAGAGCAAGCCAACTGACAAATCTTCCCAGTGCTGAGGGAGGATGAAGAATCTCACTCATTGCACAGAAGTTAGCTCTCTACTGACTTGTACCCTTTATAAAGGTAACAGGTCCTTCTAAAAGTAGGTATAATACTGAATTCACCTTTAAAAATGAGAAGCCCTACAGGAGACTCTGAAAGGTGGAAAACCCCTGGTAAGTTTTCTAGACCTGTGTACAAGGGGTGATCCAGCACCAGCAGCAAAGCTCAGCTGTAACTCTGT
This sequence comes from Erithacus rubecula, assembly GCF_903797595.1. Lineage (NCBI taxonomy): Eukaryota > Metazoa > Chordata > Aves > Passeriformes > Muscicapidae > Erithacus > Erithacus rubecula. The sequence continues at coordinate 4,744,339 of NC_136688.1, forward strand.
AGCAACAGGGAGCAAACACAACTGTTCTAAGGCACTAACTTGGTCTCATTAAAAGCAGATGAGGCTGCAATTAACTCAGCTGCCTAGAAATTGGTGTTCAATATACCTGAGATACATTCTGCTGTCTTGTCCTTAGTTTCCATTCCAACAGGATGCACATCCCTGATTATACCTGTAGTTCCTTGAGATGCCTTGTACACCACACGACAATTTCAAACATCATTTCTTACACAACAGAATAAAGTCCCCTCTGTCTATCCTAAAGGTAACCATGTTTGGTGCAGAACAGAGAAACACATTTCAAGAATATTTGTGCTACTTCAGCAATAAAGCTGAAGAGATGCCTGGCTGTTGCTCCCATCAAAGCACTCACTCTAATTTACAAGTGTGGGCAACTTTACTCCCTTACTCCTCTCAGTCACATCTTACAAGTCCTCCTTGAATACCTTCCAATCCAAGCCACACAGAAGAATGCAACAAATCTTGTGACAGGTGACAGATTAGGACTGGCTCAAGTTACAAGCAGAGCTGCATGCAAGAGATTGGCACTCAAATCAGCAATTCTGGAGCAGCTGAGTAGGCAAGTGAAAAATGGGAATTTTCTGTACTGATGTGATGCAACATATATATATATACATACACACACACATACATATACATACACACACAAACATGCATTTTTGGGATACACATTGCAATGGAAAATCATTGAAGAAAAAGCTATAATAAAAATCCTGAAAAATGAATTTCCAGTGTTCTAACAAAGGATAAGCATGAATGTCAACTCCCACTTGGCAGAAACTGCCTCCTTCAGATGCCTTATTCCTCCAGTGCACTGGCAAAAATGAACAGTTGTTCAAGCAGAACCTATGCTGCAAAAGCAAGTTCCTTAATGTGATGATTTATCACTAGACATTCACCTATCAGAGACATTTCTCAGTTTTGATGCTTTTAATAGACCAGTCTGATAGGCTACCCTTTAGTTTTCCATGGCATTTAACTTCCATTATTGCTGTCAATGATATTTAAGCCTTCCACCCACATCCTATCTCTCAAAGTGTTTTGAGTAAAATCAGGAAAAAAGCTCTTTTCCTTTTAAGACTTTACTGCAGGCATCTTTCAGCTGAAGAATAAAGGGGGAAAAAACATTCCATATTACAAAGCTGCTTCTACTAGCTGCTCAGAAAATTATTTTGTGGGGAAAGGATACTACACAATCTTGGAGAAGGGAATCACTGGGAAATCAAGGTGACAACAGCACAAGGACAATACATATGAGATTTAAGTACAAAGGTAAGTCAGGCAGGAAAAGACTGAGTGAAAAGAGGCACCTTCTGAAAACAAGGAATGACCTGACTTAAGCAAGCAAGGCATTTGCTTCACGATTTCTGAAAAGTCATTGGAAATTCTGAGTCTGCTTTTCCTTTATCTGTTTAACACCTGTTTGGAGTGTAAAACATAATGCTGCCTGCTACATGGTAATATTATAAACATCTTACTTTGCTCTTCTGTTGTGATCATTACTGCGTAGGCTTCTAATGGACCATTCAGTGAATCAAAATCAGAGAATTCAACAGACAACGAGCTGTGGCTGATGGGCTTGACTGAAGGAACTTCGGTTGGAGGAGGTGGGTCTGTCAACAAAAATATTTTTTAGTACATTAAATGTTGCATCTAGTTGTTGCTTGGGGTGAAGGCAAGTAAAGGAGCAGGAAAGGCCTTTGTAAGGGTTTTAGAGAGATATTTATTTCAGTCACAGGTCTGCATCATCCAGAGTTCAGGGAAAAAAGGTGAAGGGGTTTGTGGGGGGTTCAGGTTTTGTCATGGGATAAGCAGGTGGGGAAATCCTTAGGCACCAATTACCAGGGGACAGAGGGTGTCCAAGGGGGGGGCTAGGGTGAAAAGGCCAACAGGGCAACAGAGTGGGAGTGACCAAAAGGCTGACTGACAGGGAGAGGGCACAGGGCTTGCTTTGGCTTCTCTAATTGGGAATGCCTTTCCGGGTCTCACAATTATACACTGATAAAAGTTTTCCAACAAGAAAAGGCTGTGATACCAACCCTGTTCACATAATGCATATTCATTGTGCATCACAGACTGTGAATTAATGTAGTATTTTATTCATAATCAGCAGGTTGATGATGTAGTGCATACCAAGATTGGTCTTCTGCAATCATGATGTTAATGCTTTTGTCCTACAAGTACCTTTCATTCTCAGATCTTAATGCTTACCAGTAATGCTGGTGTGACACAACTTGGTCACTGGAGAGCTTTCACTGCCATTTGAAAGAGTTACAATGGTAACATCATAGGTGCTGAAAAAATGTAAAGGTCCCATTTTGGAGGTTTGTTCAATGCCTTCTTCCATGCACTGTGAAGCCAACCTCTCTGAAATATTAGATATTTTAATCCTGAAGCCAGAGTTGTTACCAGAAGGACACTTCCACTTCAGCCTTATGAAAGGCTCCTTGGCTACTGGTTCACACTGAAATGAATCCACTGAGACAGGTACTGCCAAAAGATAAAAGAACAAAAAAGGAGGAGTAAGAAATCAAACCTTGCCCTTAATAGAAAAAGCTGTTTATTTGTATGTTATTTACATAAATGCTTGGAAAACTTCAGTAATCCCTTCCCCTTTTAAAAGATGCCTACATGGCACCTACTGCCTACACAAGAACTTGCTACCCGTGAGGAAGACCACTATTTAACACAGTACACAGACCTCTTCTGTGCTGTAAAGCTTTTAGTGGGCAACAAATAACAGAATTCATTTAATCTCTGTCCATCAAGAGCACAGCAGTAGCCATCCTTAAAAGCAGCAACTATAACAAGTCAGTTTGGGCAAGAGTCTTCTAGGACATGATGTAAAAACTTCAACCTTATGACAAGATAAAGAAAAATACTGAGCACTGAGAAGAAAGGTTCCTCTAAACTAAACATCTTGTGAGACTTGGCCTTCAGGACAAAAATACTTATAAATCTACAATTACAACACACACCAAATTTATTTCCTCTCTTGGTAAGGAAGTATTTGGTACTTTCAAATACAGGAGTAATAGACTCATCTATTAAATTATTTTGTTGTTAGGGGTATTATTTTAAGAAACTAAGGAGAAGCACAATTGTGTACTAGAAGAAATAGATTTAGTAAAAACAGATGTGAGTGACTGGGACTTATTTCTACTGCATTTTATAAATATTTATTTTTCTTCAGTAACACCATCAGTTATTCCTATAAATACAGTAAAATTATAGAAGATTACAGGCAAACTCCAGAACACCACCTCTGACACCTGGTGACAAGGGGTGCCTGATTTCTAGAGAAGTCATAACTTTTGATTTCTATCCTGTAGGAATAGTTAGATGAGGTATCATCAGTGCTCCATGGGAAATGTCAGAGACCAGCATACTCTACCCCAATATAGAAAAAAAAAAAGCTGGGCTCTGTTAAAGTCACAAAGACTCCAGAAACACTCGGGAATATTTTGTGACAGAGGAAAAAAGCAGAGGCATAACCATGCTTTCATGCTTTAGTCAGACTCAGAATTTTGAGTAGCCAAGCAGCACCTTCAGAATACCAGTAACCCTCCAAGTCCATCCCAGAGCCCCTTTGGAAAACCCACTCAGGAGCTCTGGGCCAGATTCATTTTACCTCAGTCAAAATGGGACAAAACAAAGGAAAGGACAAGGCAGCACAACAAGGAGGAAAATACAATGCCTAACATAAGGAATGCAGCAGTAACTCAGTCTTCTCCTGTTGGCTGATGGGTTGAGTAAAGCAGCAGGGCTGACAGCCACACTATCCAATGCTGCCCAAGCCCAGGTGCATCCATGGGCCCTCCAAAGGGGGAAGTTCCCCAGGCACCATGCACAGTCTGTGGGAGACCTTCCAAATAAGAACCTGAGTGCCTCACTCAGAGGAAACAGAGGGCAACAAAACCCCCAGCACAGAAGCATCTTCCACACAGTTCTATTGCTGACTCCAGCTACGCTGTGTACAGCACTTCTGCCTAACATAGTATAGCATTCCAAACCCTGGGCAGGTGGGCAGAGCCCTGTGCTGCACAGCAAAGCACAGACCAACAGGAACAAGGATGCAAGAAACTGTGACTTACTTGTATACAGCCCTATGGACATGCCTTCTCCTTTTGTCTCATCATCAGCTGCTACAGCAAACACTGTGAAGTTGTATGGTGTCCCAGGGATTAAGCCAGTAATTTCTGCTTCAGTTTTATTGGTTTCCAGGTTGTTCACAAGTGTACCATTTTCCACCTCTATCCTGTATGTGTAGGTGGCAGAAGCACTGTCATTCACATCCCATTTTAAGGTGACAGAAGTCTTACCGACAGATTCTGCTGTGAGATTATCAACTTGGCTGGGCCCTGTGAAAGTAAAGCAACAACTCATTAACCTGCAAGAAGAGCTGCTCACAGAGATGCAAAGAAGAAACAGCCACACCAGGCCTTTGCTTCCCTTACATCACCCATGGCCCAGACTGCAGGAGCACCACAACAACATCACCAGACACTCCTGGAAGCTTGCACCAGTGGTAAGCTAAAACACAATTGATGGAATGGAACCTTGAGTTCCATCTCCCTTCGTACTTTAAAGCACAACATGTCATTACAATGCTAGAGCTCCCAGAATTTTGTTCTGGAATTCAGAGCATGGTCAAGAGAGACATGATTTTGCAGGGAGACTGGAAAGAGGCAATTGTTGTCTATCTATGTACAGAAAAAGTTAAGGAACTCCAAATACCACTAAAAGAGGAACTGAGGTGATGAAAGGTGGCAAAAGAGCAGCCTGCCTAATTCATGCCATGAATGCACTCCTGAGCCAGTGTCATCTAAAAGTTCATTCTGCCCCAGCCAGAGGACCACAAATCACAGTATCTCTATATGGGAGCCCTTTAAAATAATGTTCTGAGGCCCTGAGGGGCCCTGACCCTCCGAGAAGTGAAAACAGACACAGTCACAAAAATCCCAGACCAGAGAGGACATTCTTGGGAAGAGTTCATTGTGTCCTAGGCCAGGTAACCAACTTCAACAATCACTTTCTGAGGCGTTTAACTCGATGTTTGAAATCTTTCACACAAACATCTCTGACTGCAGGCAGGCAAAGCACAGCACCTCTGCCTGCAACACTATTAAATTTCAGGCCACGGGCAGAGCCTTGTGCTGCACAGCAAAGCACAGACCAACAGGAACAAGGATGCAAGAAACTGTGACTTACTTGTATACAGCCCTATGGACATGCCTTCTCCTTCTGTCTTATTATCAGCTGCTACAGCAAATACTGTGAAGTTGTATGGTGTCCCAGGGATTAAGCCAGAAATTTCTTCTTTGGTGTCATTTAATGTCAGGTTCTTCACAAGTGGATCATCTGTACCATTTAAAAACTCTATCCTGTATGTGTAGGTGGCAGAAGCAATGTCATTCACATCCCATTTTAAGGTGACAGAAGTCACACCAACGGATTCTGCTGTGAGATCAAGAACCCGGCTGGGCCCTGTGAAAGGCAAAGCAACAACTCATTAACCTGCAAAAACAGCTGCTCACAGACACACAAGAAACAGCCACACCAGGCCTTTGCTTCCCTCAAATCTCTCATGGCCCAGAGTCCAGGAGCATCCCCACAGCATCACCAGGCACTCCTGGGGGCTTTTGCATTAATAGCTGGGTAAGAGGAAATTGAGAACAAGCCATCTTAAGCATGGCTCATTTTCCTTTCACAGGCAAAGGCAAGAGTGGGGCAAAGGCCATGCTGGTGTCACCACTCACAGGGTTTTACCTGGCAAGCCAAAAAGGTAGACAGGAAGGAGAGAAAAGGTGAGGGGAAAGACACTGGTGGTAAAACTACGTACAGCAAAATATGAGCAAGATGAAATATCACTAGAAGAAGATTTGAGGTGATGATCCAGACACTCTTCTCCAGCCCTCATACCCTGCACTTCCCTTCCATAGGGGCAAAACCGGCTCTAGACCTTCTGGAGACACTTTCTCCATCTTTAAACGAGGGAACTAGCCATTGCAGACAGACAGAACACGGGAGACTTTCAGGCACTGACTGATCAACTAGGATCATACATGTAGGCACAATTCAGGAAAACACAAATGACAAGAACAACCATGAATTTGCCTTCAAATGCAGTCTCTGGAACGATCAGGCTGGGCTACTACCTTGCAAGCCAGCTCCAAAATGGTCCCTCCAACACTGCAAAGACTTAATACTCAGCATGGCAAGGTGCTGGATGGCCAAAGGAGTTCTCCTGATCTAGCACTGCCTGAATCTCTCTCCTGGCTGCACCACAATGGCAGCTATAGGCCTCCAAATCACACAAGTCCACCCAGCAGGATATGCTTTCTGTGGGAGCCTCTTACAATGAGAATCACAGGCCCCCATACTCTAGAAAACAAATGCAAGCTCCCCTTTGCTATATTTCCAAGAGATTAGTGCTCAGAGAAAAGTCCCTTCTCTTTGCTGACAGTCTTGGAGCAAGGTTTACCAACAGCTTTCTACCAGGGCAATTCTGCTTCTACACTAACATCTGATGCTTGGAGAGTGGCCATCTCCAGCTCCAGGATGGAATCATCACCTCTGCCTGCAACAGTCTCAAATTACAACCCTTGGGCTGGTGAGCACAGCCTCATGCTGCACAGCAAAGCACAGACCATCAGGAACAGGGAAGCAAAAATCTGTGACTTACTTGTATACAGCCCTTTGGACATGCCTTCTCCTTCTGTCTTATTATCAGCTGCTACAGCAAATACTGTGAAGTTGTATGGTGTCCCAGGGATTAAGCCAGAAATTTCTTCTTTGGTGTCATTTAATGTCAGGTTCTTCACAAGTGGATCATCTGTACCATTTAAAAACTCTATCCTGTATGTGTAGGTGGCAGAAGCAATGTCATTCACATCCCATTTTAAGGTGACAGAAGTCACACCAATGGATTCTGCTGTGAGATTATCAACTGGGCTGGGCCCTGTGAAAGGCAAAGCAACAACCTGTCAAAAACAGAAACAAGGAAGAACCACAGCCACATTCCCCTATTCCACGCAGAATGAGCATCACTTGGAGCTAAGTATCACTTTCCTGTTTCAGGCATTCACATAGGCATCTCTGGAAAGGTCATAGGAGCTCTGGGTGATACTCTATTTAATTTCATATGTTTCATTGTTTCCACAGTGATTTTCCAGAGAGAAACAGTCCAAGCTGATCTTGGTCTGTTAAGTCAAAATCATGCCCATGAGTCTCAATTTGAGACCTTCAGCCTAAACTGTCCTCAATAAAGAGGAAAAAGAAATGGGCTGCTGGAGCAGGTCCAAGAGCTGACACACCTTAGGGTACTGTGTCTGCAAGCCCAACTCAGCATCAATTCCAGACAGATAAAACTCATTGCAGGCAGAATAGACAAGCTTATCAACACAGTAGCAGCTCCTCTAAATTGCTTAGTAGATACACTGCCTATTCTCTTTGCATTTCTGAACTAGACCAAAAAAATAGTGTCTCCTCCTATCCCATCTGGTTTGGAAAGAAGGTACCCTGGAACAAAGGCAACAAGATTGGCACTACACTTGATAATGCAATGCTAAGAAGCAAGTCAGTCACAGGCCACATGAACCTCAGGCCCCAGACTCTTCAAAGAGCTCAAAACATTCTTTAAGAAGAGAATGACTCTGTGACCGTGGCACCACATCCCAGCAAAACCATATCTTTTGGTATGAGCTGTGACAACCCACTCCCAGAGGTGTTGTGAGGGGTCTCTTCAGACCTCAAGTATCTAGGAAAAGTCATGCTGTGGTAGCAGCTGGATCTCTACATAGTCTTGAGTAGACATGCAGATGAAATAACTGATTTACAGGTGGCACACACAAGCACAGAGACAATTTCAGTCCTTTTGCAAAGACCATTGCATTCAAGCACACACATCTGGAGCAAAAAAGCAATGTCACAACGAGAAACAGGAAAAAGGGGGAAACCCAAAGAAAGAAAGCCGAGTAATTTGGAACAAACAGCATGGTTACTTGGAATTGTAGGCAACATTTCCTTACTTGTAAACTGCTCTATGGTCATTCCATCTCCTTTTGTCTCATTATCAGCTGCTACAGCAAACACTGTCAAGTTGTATGGTGTCCCAGGGATTAAGCCAGAAATTTTTGCCTCGGTATTATTGGTTTCCAGGTTGTTCACAAGTGTACCATTTTCAACCTCTATCCAGTAGGTGTAGGTGGCAGAAGCACTGTCATTCACATCCCATTTTAAGTTGACAAAAGTCACACCAACAGATTCTGCTGTGAGATTAAGAACCCGGCTGGGCCCTGTGAAAAGCAAAGCAACAATTCATTAACCTGCAAAAACAGCTGCTCACAGACATGCAAACAAAAAATACAGCCACACCAGGCCTTCACTTCCCTCATGGTCCAGAGTGCAGGAGCATCCCCACAGCATCACCAGGCATTCCTGGAAGCTGCTATACCTGTGGCCAGCTAAGACAGAACTGAAGACAAGCCATTCTGAGTGGCCTTCATCTCTCTTCGACACTCCAAAATAGAGGCTTTGGGTACCACTGAAACAGAGCTCCCAGGGAATCCAGACAGGTGGACAGGAAAGAGATGGGTATGGTTGGCAATGCAGGCAAATCTCAGTTTGGTTGATTGACTGGTTTTCAGTTTAGTTCTTGTGGAGGATCTTTTTTTTCATGGTAGCGGGTTAGAGGGAGTTTTGTGTTTAATAAGTAAATAAATAAATAGATAGATAAATCAAGGCTTTTTTTTTTTCTACACAAACCACTCATTCTTAGCATCTGGCCCAGGTAAGGCTCCTATTAAATTACAAGCTCAGGCAGGTGGGCAGAGCCCTGTCCTGCACAGCAAAGCACAGACCACCAGCAACAGGAATGCAAAAAACTGTGACTTACTTGTGTACAGATCTTTGGTCACTCTTTCTCCTTCTGTCTTATTATCAGCTGCTACAGCAAACACTGTGAAGTTGTACAGTGTTCCAGGGATTAAGTCAGTAATTTTTTCTTCAGTGTGATTGGTTTCCAGGTTGTTCACAAGTGTACCATCTGTAACCTCTATCTTGTATGTGTAGGACCAAGAAGCACTGTCATTCACATCCCATTTTAACTTGACAGAAGTTACATCAATGGATTCTGCTGTGAGATTATCAACTGGGCTGGGCCCTGTGAAAGGCAAGACAACCACCTGTCACCCTGCAAGAACAGCTGCCCACAGACATGCAAACAAGAAACACAGCCACACCTGTGCCTCACTGAGCAGCTAAAAGAGAACTGAAGACAAATCATTCTGAGGGGCATTCACGTCCCTTTGACACCCCAAAACTTAAGCACAGGCCATCAACATTACCCTCCTACAACTACCTGACCACCTCATTCCTCACCAAAAGTTAAAGTGTATTACTGAGAGTATTGTCCAGATGTCTGTAACACAGAAGGGTTTGGGCCACTGACCACCTTTCCAGGAAGCCTATTCCAGTGTTTGAATCCCCTGTCAGTAAAAAAATTCATCCTAATGTCAAGCCCAAACCTCCCCTGAGGCAGCTTTGAACAATTCTCACGCATCAAATCCCTGGAAACCAGAGAATAGAGATCAGTCCCTTCCTCTGCATTTCCTCTCCTGAGGAGAACAATGAGGTCACCCCTCAGCCTCCTTTTCTCCAATTTACACAAGCTCAAAGCCCTCATCTGCTCCTTACAGGACATGTCTTGCACCCCTTTTACCACCTTTCTTGCTCTCCTCTGCAGGTATTCAAGGACTGTCACATCCTTCTTTAAATGTGGGGCCCAGAACTGCACCCAGTATGCATACAACTCCTGCACCCATACCTTTGATAAATGTCAAGCAGCCCTAGGATTGAGCCCTGAGGGCAGCACTGGTGACTGCTCACCAGCCAGACACAACCCCACTGACTGAAACCCTGGGAGCCCTGCCCTACACCCAGCTCCTCACCAAGCACACCATGAACCCCCTCATTCCACAGCTGGACAACTTGTCCAGAAGGATACTGTGAAGGACAGTACCAAAAATCTCATTAAAATGCATAAGAACCACATCCACCATCTTCCCTTCGCCACCAGGTGTGTGGCCTCACCACAGAAAAATCGAATTAATTACATGGGACTTTCCCTTTGTGAGCCATGTCAATGGCACCCAATGACTGCATTGTTCTTTAAACACCTTTCAACAGCACTCAGTACAACCTTCTCCATAATTTTTCCAGGAACTGAGGTTGGTGTCACAGGCCTGCAGGTTCCTGGGTCTTTCCTCCACCCTGCTGGCAAATAGGAATAACAGTGGCTGGCAGAGACTCCCCAGGCTCCCAGGCCTTTGGTAGCTGATGGAGAGGGGTCCTGCTGGAACACCAGCGAGATCCTTCTGTACCAGGGATGAATCCCAACAGGCCCCATGGACTTTGAACACTCAGCTGACACAGCTGGTCCCTCACATTTTCAGTGTCCACAAGGGGAAAGCCACTGTCCCAGCACTCATGAGGATCAGGCAGAACAAGGTCTGTCAGTATCACCAAAAACTGAGGCAAAACACACACTGAACACCTCTGCTTTTTCCTCATCCCTATTGAATGATGGGGATGAAGTGACAACAAGGATCAGTCCAATGCTTTCTTTAGACCTCCTCTTGCTATTAATGTACTTCAAAAAGCCTTTCTTGTTATCTGAAACAGCACTGGCCATTTTCAACTGAAATTGAGCTCTGGCCCCCAGTGTCTTCTCCCTGCATGGACAAACCACAGCTCTGTAACCCTCCTGAGAAGCCTGACCTCACTTCCAGAGCTCATACAATTTCTTCATCCCCTTGAGCTCCACAAGGAATTCCCTGTTCATCAAAGCTGGTTTTCTGCTCCAATTGCTTGACTTTTGACATAGTGAAATTGCCTGTTCCTGTGCTTCTAAAAGGCAGTTTTTAAAACTGAACAGCACTAGTGGATTCCTAAGCCCTCAAAAGCAGATTCCCAGGATAGGCTGCTAAGTAGTGCCCTGAACAGCTTAAACTTCACTGTCCTAGTGTCTAGAGTAGCAACACTGCTGTCTCTTTTTATTTGTTACGCTGTAGATTTGAAACACAGTCATTTAATGATCACCATAACCAAGTCAGCTACCTACCATTTCCCATGAGTCCTACTCTATTCACAAACACTGACTCTAGGAGGGCATCCTTCCTAGATGGCTCACTATTTGTGACAAGAAATAATCTCCCACATGATGAGATATGAGGACAAAGAGAGGAAGCAAAGTGGATTACATTTGCTTGTTTTTTCTTGTTAAAAGCAAGGATGCACTTCTTCTGCACCTAAAGACCCCATTGCTTACCTGACATTCCAGATTAGGCTCCAGGAACAGGACATCAGATCTATACACATAACAACTTTACATTTCAGCCCTCAGGCAGTTAAGAAGAAATCTGAGCTGTCCACTAGGAACAGGGTTGCAATAAACTGTGACTTACTTGTATACTGCTCTATGGTCATTCCATCTCCTTTTGTCTCATTATCAGCTGCTACAGCAAACACTGTCAAGTTGTATGGTGTCCCAGGGATTAAGCCAGAAATTTTTGCTTCGGTATTATTGGTTTCCGGGTTGATCACAAGTGTACCATTTTCAACCTCTATCCAGTAGGTGTAGGTGGCAGAAGCACTGTCATTCACATCCCATTTTAAGTTGACAAAAGTCACACCAACAGATTCTGCTGTGAGATTAAGAACCCGGCTGGGCCCTGTGAAAAGCAAAGCAACAACTCATTAACCTGCAAAAACAGCTGCTCACAGACATGCAAACAAGAAATACAGCCACACCAGGCCTTCACTTCCCTCATGGTCCAGAGTGCAGGAGCATCCCCACAGCATCACCAGGCATTCCTGGAAGCTGCTATACCTGTGGCCAGCTAAGACAGAACTGAAGACAAGCCATTCTGAGTGGCCTTCATCTCCCTTTGACACTCCAAAATAGAGGCTTTGGGTACCACTGAAACAGAGCTCCCAGGGAATCCAGACAGGTGGACAGGAAAGGGATGGGTATGGTTGGCAATGCAGGCAAATCTCAGTTTGGTTGATTGACTGGTTTTCAGTTTAGTTCTTGTGGAGGATCTTTTTTTTCATGGTAGCGGGTTAGAGGGAGTTCAGTGTTTAATAAGTAAGTAAATCAATCAATCAAGGCTTTTTTTTTTTTCTACATGAACCACTCACTCTGTGCCTCTGGCCCAGGTAAGGCTCCTATTAAATTACAAGCTCAGGCAGGTGGGCAGAGCCCTGTCCTGCACAGCAAAGCACAGACCACCAGCAACAGGAATGCAAAAAACTGTGACTTACTTGTATACAGATCTTTGGTCACTCCTTCTGTCTTATTATCATCACCTGCTACAGCAAACACTGTGAAGTTGTACCATGTCCCAGGGATTAATTCGCCAATTTCTTCTTCAGTGTTATTGGTTCTCAGACTCATCACAAATGTATCAGCTGTTAGATTTGCAACCTCTATCTCATACATCTTGTATGAGTCAGAAGCACTGTCATTCACATCCCATTTTAACTTGACAGAAGTCACACTGGATTCTGCTGTGAGATTATAAATCGGGCTGGGCACTATGAACAGAGAAAAACATTTTTAACCTACAAGAAGATTTTCTGACATACATATAACAGTCTCCTCACTGCCATACCCAGTGTCTGTAAAACAGAAATCAGCCTGTGAAAACAAATCAAGCCACTTTTTTTCTACTGTAAGGCACACTTGCAAGCTCTGCCATCTACTCCAACTCCTCAAGCTTCACTTCACCTCAAGCAGTAAAGCTGTCTAGGTGCAGCAGTGATTTCTGTGCTGACTCAGCTGTGAGCTTTATACAATGTGCTGAGGGAGACTGGGACACACAACACACTAGCATTTTTTTCCTAAACTGGATATCCCAAATAGAGGAGCCTTTCTAGCTGCAAGATTCACACACCTCTCCTGTACATATGTGACACAAAACATTTTGTACTAGGCAGAGGACTTCAACTGTACCCCATTCACTTATGCATCTCAAATCTGCAAATCTTTCAAATGTCACAGTGAGTTAAACTCTTAACCTGTAACCTAAAAAGCCATAATAAGCAGGGAAAGGAGCCCGAGTCTCGCATGTATGAAACTGTTCCAAGGCCATGCACCAATCACAGTATGAAACTTCACTCCCAGTCAGATGTGCAAATGCATTTCTTGGCCTCATTCTCTACTGCAGGAAAGCAGTTGGATCCATGCCTCTGCAATGCTTACCCTCTGAACTAGAGTTCAAATGCTATCACAATATAAAGTGCAAAACACCCCAAAGATTCACATTCCAAACCAAGAATGTGCTATAGTGCTTAGATCACCTCTTGTCTCAAATAGTGATGCAGCCCTGATGACTCTTCCACCTGCAGAGATTCTGTCTCCACTTGCAGAGTTTACTGATAAATCATCATTACTACTGGTTGCTGGTTCTGCAGTTACACTTTCTGAGCTGCAATTCTCAGTGCCTGAAAGAAGAACACAAAACACTGTCTTTACAAAACTTCTGGACTTCCCATTTGCAGAAGTACAGTTAGTTACAGATGTCATGCACAGACCCACAGTCACTTCTGTTTTCCCAGTTGTACAGGAACCTCATTACACAGTTCCTGGTTTTACCACTTTTCCTGGTTTCACCTCTCAACTTCTATGAGATTATTTGAATTAGATTCAAGTGACTGCCACATTTTTTCAGCCATCCACTGACTCCATACATGATTTAGATGAAAGCTACTACAACTGCTCTTTTCAGTACAGTTTTGTTTGAAAGCAGTTAAAGCAACTTGAAGCCACACTCTGTGTGTGCTTTCTTCTATGAAGTTTTTTTTTTACCTGGCATAGCAATTTTGTCTCTCCCTTTCAGTATATTTCCCTCTTCCCCTCTCATATTCCCACAATATGTTCCACCAAGTAAGGAAGAGACATGGCTCTGTATCTAGAGCCAGAAATATTACATCAATTTTACAGGCCAAAGCATAGAAAAAGTTGATTCAGATCTAAAATTTAAAGGCTAACTCATTTAAGTCTGACATTAATAATTAAGGTAGAACTTATCTGCCCACACTTTCAGAAATTTCTGCCACATGAAAACACCTTGTCTTGGTCAGTACAGCAGTTCTAGATTCACTTCAGAAATTTTTTGAAGGTAACACTTTGTGTTCTTCTCTTTTTGGGCTAAGTTTGGTTTTTATTACCTTAAAGTGTATTTTCCCATCTTTCTAAGCACATTACACCTGCACTTGATTTTATCAGAACTCTCTACAAACTGAAAAGCAAAGGGTTTTAAGTGCAGACTTATGTTCTTAAATATCCTTAAATGCATTGTAGGTATTACAGTCACTAAAGTAACTGAGTACATGTTTTTAACTGCTATTTCTAAAAATAATTTATAGGAAGCTTTTTTATTTAATGCTTCATTGATACTGCTTGATCTTTCTTAAAAAGAACAAAGATAAGAGTTATATATTAAAAAAAAAGGGCAAGCAATAGAATGATACTCACAAGCAATTGTACATCTGACCTGGAAAACAAAAACAAATAAAAGAAATTAAAATGACTGGAAGCTCAAATAAGATAAGGACTGGTTTAATCAACATGATGGGGAAAGAAATCTGTTTTTAAAAGTCCAGATTTTTCAATCTACAAAAGACATACATAAAATTCTACTGACATAAAAATAAAACAAAAAAAAAAACCACATCAAACTAGTAGAAAAAAAACCTAAGCATGCTGGTAAAATGCTAGTTTCCACATTCTAAAAAGAGCTAGTTTACTTTGACACACACACACACAAAAAAAAAAGGTTTGAATAACATAAGCTGGCTATTTTGCACACATAAATTTATAAACCAAACTGATAAGATCTTAGTTAAAACACACTGTTAGTACCCTTGACACTGTCCCACAAATAAATGGCAGATGTCAATTAGGTCTTGCTTATTAATAAGATTTTTCCTTTCATCCTTTTGCTGTATAAATCTTATTACTTCTCACGAAAGTGTTTTGCATTTTCTGAAGCAAACACAGGGTAGTCCAAGTTTCAAACACTTGATACATGCTCTGAAATCCAGTTTACACATTTGCACACATCCATAACATATCAGCAGTTGTCATTTAACTGCCGCCTGAAGCTCCTCTGCTGGTAATACTGACAAATAGCAGAATTTTACTTTGAGGATGATTTTTAATTGGCAAACTTTGTGCTTTACTTCCAAAATAGCCATTTCTCTTCCTGGTGGTGTGAGAATTGGCCCATAAATTGCCATGTTAACATCCCTCCAGGTGGCACCACAAAATGCTGCTTAAAGGAGTGAAGTAAAAGCCCCAGACTGAGGTCTGGAAGAAGCAGTCTTATCTAAAGCACTTAGAACTTTTGTTTTCTATACTCCCATTCAATTTCTTAGCTGTTTTGTAATTCCAAGCTCAAAATAAACTAAGCTATCTGACAACACCCTAATGCAATGCTCGAATCTCAAATCACCCACTCCCCCAGCTGCCATGGGATGCAGATGTCCTATGTACAAGTGTGAGATGACTCCTCAACCTGAGCTTTTGAGAGCCCAGCCAAACTGCAAGGCTGTTTAGGAAGTGAGGAAATACATGCCTGCACCCAGGTTAAGAGTCCTTCTGCATTCCTTCCAAAAGTGTCTGAGGATGAAGAGCTCAGGAAGGAAACAGCCACTCTGAAGGCAGGAAGACACTACCATGCAGTGTGCAGGGCAGAAGGGCTAAGCTGTGTGGAAACAGCTGCTGAATAGTGAGCAAGAGGTGAGATCCCCTGAAATACAGGGCAAGCTACAAGCAAAGCCAAAAGGATGTTATGTTTATTAAGAAAGGGAACTCACAAGAAGAGCAAAATCAACAAGAATCACCACAGGGCTAAGCTGCAGTGATTTCTGCAGCACTACATACAAAGAATCAAGAGCCTGACATGACTCACAACCCATCATCCTTCAGTTACTTTCTCTTCTGTGGAACTGCCTGAAAATCAACTTTCATCTCCTCCTCCACAAATTTTGAGTTTAGGGGCATAACATCCTACCTGAGCAACAGGAACAGATATTATATGACAGGTATGCCACTAGCAAATGCCCTGAAACTCTCCTTTTTACCTTCCCCTTTCTTCCCTGCCAGCTCAAACAAGGAACACATTTTATGGGCATCTAATCTAATAGCAAATAAAAACCAAGCTGCTAGAAATTTGGTTGTACTGTTACATGTGGGTTTTATTAAGGATGCTCAAATAGCCTCAAAAAGGAAAGTTACACTAAAATTCCTGTCACATGATTAATTAACTGCATCCCATCATTCTTTGCTTATCGCACCCTGGCAATACTGCCTCAAAATACTCTTCTGACTTCCCAGAACCTTATGTGCAAAATCAAATTCAAAAAATCACATCCCACTGGCAGCAGGCAGGCCTCCTTCTGAAACCCAAAACCACACAAAACAAATGATCCCATTCCCAAGCATCAGCCTGCCTGACTCAGTTATTCCATGCTGTATTTTTCAACATCAGCCATGAATCAAACTGTTCTCCAACCTCATGTTATTACTTAGAAATTACACAAAGCATTTGTTTATTATTTCAGAGGATATTTGCACAGAACACCTGATTCTCCTTGTGTTTACATTTAATACATCATGAGCCCTGCCATCTCGACTTTTCTTTTTCAATGACACAAATCCCTATTATTCATATATACAGCTGGGTAATTTTTCCTAACTTTTGTAGAACTTTGGGTAGGGGTGGAACATCCCTAACCAAGAAAAGACAGCAAAATGCAAAATACTGACAATTTCAACTGAAAAACAGGAGAGAAATGTATACACAAACTCACCACTGTCATAAGCTATGGCAAATGAATTTTTTCATGCCATTCAGCTGTGCAATCCAAGGCTATAGGTTCCAGAGGAGCTGAGGAATACATTTGAAC
This sequence comes from Erithacus rubecula, assembly GCF_903797595.1. Lineage (NCBI taxonomy): Eukaryota > Metazoa > Chordata > Aves > Passeriformes > Muscicapidae > Erithacus > Erithacus rubecula. Next base: position 4,761,334 of record NC_136688.1, read on the forward strand.
TTGCACAAGGTCTGTCTTGTGCTCCTTATGTGAGCAGCTTACAACTGACCAGGAGCTGGTGGTGTGTGATACATGCAGAATTCAGCTCCATCCTCCTCAGGTGCACACTGGGTTGCCTAACTGAGGAATCAGTACTAGTCTCACAAATAATCCTATCCAGGAAGAATTAAGACATGGTGCAGGAAAATGTCTTTAAAAACAGTGAGGGACTGAGAAGACCAAATCCTACTGATATTAGATAACTCAGAGTAAGATATTTTCAGGAGCAGGATTTAAAACATGCCAGCTCTATACATGCACTGGGAGAGCCACAGGAAAGACAGTTTGGCTGCAGAGCCAAGCTGAGCTGAAGTCCTGCACCACTATGCCCTCGAATGAAGTTCAAGTTCCTGCTCTGGGGAAAACCCCTTGTGGACAGCAGCTGATCTACCTTCTTCAGTCTTCAAAATAAACAGCATGATTTGCTTCATGCAAATATAAGGTCAAAGGCTGGCTAAACAGTCAAAGCAAGCAAACAAAAAACAGCCAAAAAAAAACCACCCTTAACCACAAATTCTTTCCAAGAATACCACTTGAGGTTGCTGCTTACTGTTTCTGGTGTGCTCAGCAGTGTGTGCCTTGTGACTCGGATGCAAAAAGCCAGGGAGTTAATCGTGCCCCTCTCAAAGCTGATGATCTATCAAGTGTGGACCTTCAGATCTTACCATCTCCACCCACTCATCCACTTGAGGTATGGAGGAATTCCCCAAAAACACCACCAAGATATCACAGTACTTTCCCAACTGCTTCTCAACACCCTTTCACCAAAGCAGCAGCATAATTAAGACCCCTGCCCCACTAGGCAGTACCCCTGGTCTCACACCTTTGTTTCCCCCTCTATGCCCATCTATGATTAGTTGTCCCACATGTATAACTGGGCTTTGGAGACAAGCCACCACACAGCACCATCTCCATGACTCCAGGCTTGGCTCTGCTGATGCTGTCAGCCACCACCACTCAGACAACAAATATTAACCAACTTGGCCACTTAGAGACCCCTCTCTCACCTCTGATATTTCCTACTTAGCATGGACTTATTCAGGAAGCATTCCCACAGAAAGCTTTTACTTAAGGTCACACAAAGTAATTGAAAACCAAACTCAGGAAGCCCCACAGTAATGGAAATGGGATTGTCCAAGTATTGCACCCACAGACTGATAAGTTTTCCAATACTTGCTGATTTACTAGGATTTTTAAGGCATTGCCTGCTGTTCTAACTGAGAATATCTTTCCACTTCCTTAGGAGTCTAAAGTCTAAATCAGCAGAGAGTGACACCTTTCTGCTTGGGACTGTGGTCCTGCAGGAAGACAAGGTGGGTTTTAGATGAAATATTTCTGTCTCTTGAAATCCATCTCAGGGCTGCTCCATCCATATTATTTCCAAATTAAGTTTGTAGGCTTACAGCATTGGACAAGAAGAACGAGTTCACCTGAATTGGGGCACGGAACTATGTGCTTAAACCTGTATGAACATAGTTCAAGTAACATGCCTTATCTGGACAATGTGTGGGTTCTGGGGTAGAGAAAATGTATTGGAAAATGAGTCGAAATATACTTGGGTAACATAATTGCCCTATTTTCCAATTTTTTTATAAAATGTCATAAATTTTCAACTGCTACTTAGCCCTCCTGTATCAGGTCCTTACTACTTAAAGGATGAAATAATCAACAGGAGGCTAAATCAGAAGCTAAGGTTTAATTATGTTCCATAGTTTCATTTAAGATTGAGCACTTTCTGGATTCAGTGCTAGAGTTTGGGGTTGGTTTTCTTTTTCTCCCCTTTCTAGTGTATATTTACTCTGCTAAAACTCACTTTAACTGTAGTCCACAACAGTTCTGTGGTTTTTTTTCTTTTCATTTAAATGAATTGATTATTTTAATGACATTATACATTCACTTATAAATGAAAAAAGGAAAATATGCTGTGGCAAGTTTTAGTTCTACCTGTTTTCCCTCTGGTATTTTGTGCAGGTACATACACATGTACAATACACCATTTCACAATGTTTGCTCTAAGTGGGTTTGTCCTAGTGTAAAAAAAGCTCTGATTTCAGAAACAGCACTAAGTTTTTACAAGATGTTTGGAGTCTTCTTTTAACCCTAAACGAGGAGCTCTGTTAATGAACCTGCACAGGACCAGCTGCAGAACTCAGAAAAAATATGAACTGGTGTTTTTTATGAACTGGGTGGGGCTGGATCCTCCTAGGCCACCCTGTAGTATTAGGGAGCTGTGCAGAACTCTGAAATAGCCACACACAACTGTGCACAGGCTATTTACAGCTGTTATGCAGTTATGTGAAAGAGGAAAGACTATTTCCACTTGGCATGTATTTATATTTTGCCCCTGACATTTCTAAATTCTGACTTCCCAGAAGCAAGCCTTTCTGCAAAAGGAGACCAAATATAATTTTTTTTTCCACTGGCTTTTATGAAAAAATATGTGGACATTCCAGTTTGTGTGGCACCTCCAATGAACTAGAAGTGCTGTGGAAGACAAAGCCTTGTAAGAAAACAAAGATGAGACACAAAAAAGATATTTGTGATGACACATACTGGAGAAAGCTCTGTTTTCCTCTCTTAATTCTTCTGCAAGTTTTGCCTCTATCTGCTTTTCAGGTGGCTATCCTAGGAGCAAGCAGTTTTCTGGGCAACATATCCAAAATAAAGAGAAAAATACAGACACCAAAACCCAAACACAACTGCATTGCAACTGACAGCTCTCCCACCACTGACCCAGAGAACACCATTAGGTTTAATTCCAATGACTTCCAGCTTTAAGTGTTTAGTTTAAAACGTTTCCATTCAGCCCAGTAGCACTTCTGTTTCATCCAGACCTCCAGGTCCTGATTAATTGCAGGCATGAAGCGCTGCAGACCACCTCATAGTTTAGTAGGATCATTCCTCCAGCTGAGGAAACAGCAGAACTTCATCACAAAGAAGGGCTGAAAAGTTTCAACAAGCTTAAATAACTCACATAAGCCAGGATGTTGTACAGAAGTAATGTGTACATTCAATCTCTAATTCAGAGACCATCCTGCTAAAGGAGGTTATAAAAAGAAGAGTGTGCTTAATTGACAATGGCAAGGACCAATACTTAAAACAACTACTTACTAAACCCCAGATTGTTATCCTTTTCAAGTTCCATGTCATACCATGTTGGTTTCACCTGGGGCAGACTTTGTCCATAGTGGCTGGTATGGGGCTGTTTTGGATGGGGTACTTGGTTGCTAGCTGGGTTAAACCACGACACTTAACTGACATGGGGGAAACTGCAGATGGATGTGCAAGAGCAGTTTGAATTTGAAAAAGCCACCTCTTCTTCTAAGAGGAACTTCCAGTTACCACTGCCAGCCTTTTTTTTTTTTTTTTTTTTTTTTTTTTAACTGAGGAAGCATCAACCTTTATTTCATGTGAACAAGCCACATTCCTGAGTACAGCTCAAGAGGACTATTTTTTCACTCTGAGTCATTACTCAGGCACACCCTGGAAGAAGCAGGATACAATGAAAAAAAAAGGAGAAAGAAAAAAAAAAACCAAACCCGGGTGGCAATGACACAACACTCACTGTCGCCAAGTCAGCAGGGCTGGCCACCCAGACACCATGGAAAACGCTCAGCAGAGCCAGCAGCTGCCTGGACTTTGCAGCACGGTCACAAAAAGGAGCAGCATTTCCTGACAGAGCCCTACTTCAGATCTGCTTAGCTGAGTGCACTCAGGACTCCCAAGTTTTTCTTATCACAATGCTATTTCACTATGCTGTGCCAGACACTTTGGACTCTGCACAGTCTTAGCTTAGGGAAGTGTTAAAAATATTTTACAAGGAAAATAACAGTTTTCCAAGCAAAACTAGTTGCAAAGGGATTTTAAAACTTATTCTAAAGCTCAAAGAAAACATCAAGAAACATTATTAATGCTGACAAAAAGGACCAAATACTTCATCCATGACACCCTGTCTGGTGGCAAGAGACCCACGGCCTGTTAAAGCCTTCAAGCTCACTCAAAACTGTCTTGTTTACACAGAAAATCCTTTTATTGGGAGGCAGAATTAAAGCTGGTACACATGTTTTACTTTTTCCTGCCTTAATTCTACACTTTTCTTAATACAGTCTATCTTTTTGTCCTTGTCAAGGTGCTGAAAACTTTCTAATCTAAAAATCTGTGAGCTGGAAGAAACCAGTCTGTGACCACTGCCCAACAGAGACTTCTCAGGCTAACCTTCATCTCCTCCTTCACGCTCTGTTGCTGCTTATTACCATTCATTTATGCTCCTTCAGCACATTCAGTCCTCACTCCGTGTGAAATGCTCCACCAGAACACAAATAAATTCTCTGTATGGCACTGCCCTTGCCCTGTAGCTGGGTAAATCTATCGAAAGGAAGGGAGGAAAGCTATCCTCCCTCCTCCCTCCCCATCCCCTAAGAGCAGCTTTGGAGGAGTAATGCAGCTTGAGACCACTAGAGGCCCCAGTAAATCCATCGAACTCCAGCCCAAGTGACTAACGGCAGGGAAATATGCCTGAATTCCCATAAAAGTTGACGTTCTGGAAAGCACAAGGCTAAGGATGACCCCATTCAGAGTGTAAAATGTGGATGCAGATGTCAGCACCGCCTCAGATGCAGATTGTGGCAGATAATGACACCAGGCCAAGCTGGCTTGGGCAGGCTCAGTGCATCTTCAAGCATCATAAACCTGTCACAAGGAAAGTAATTTCATGCAATAAACTACTGGATGGACCTTAGACTTTCTTTACAGTGCTTATGTACAACATCATCACATCACCTGCACTGGTTTACAGTGAATCTACATTTTTTGATGGGACCAAAAAGCAAAGTAGCTTGACTTCCTCAAAACAAATGCAAATTGCCTTACAGCAAAAAACGTGATGTGAAACCTTTTCCAGCTCCAAAATAAGCCACAGATCTGGCTCATCAGCAAGGATCAGATTATCACAAACACAAACAATTTGATTAAACAATGTTTTCCCATATGTTGTTTTCACACACTGCACCATGGGGCTGCAGGGATACCCTTGGGGTTTGCCTGTTATCCTCAGCCCATTTAATCCTTTAATGAATTTAAACTGTAGCAAAAGACAAATGGGCTGCAAGCGTTCAAAACATGTAGTAGTACTCCTGGGAGGGAACAAAAGATCTCATTGTACAGCTCCACTAAGTTCATCTGGGGCTCTGGTAGAGTCTCTCTTTTCCTCCTCTTTGAACAGAGGCTGAATAGAAGCAGGAATGAGAATTGGCTCTGCCATCACCCCATTGCCAGACTCGCCTCTGTGAATACATTGAGGCTGCATGAGAAGTTATTCACCGACAACAACATGGGCTCTCTCTCATTTGCCAGTCAATAGACACATCTCTCAAAGGTCAACTTCATGGCCATCTGGGAGAACTGGCTATGGTGAAAAAGGGCTGGATGGGGCAGGGTCAGAACCAGAGATCAGACCGACACTGCAGCCCAAACAGCTGCAAACTTATTATTCTAGAAAAATAATAGCCATGGCTTCTCTCTCCTTCCAAGACACATGAAGGAGTTCCTGCTGATCTGCATATATGGATGGCATAGCTCTGATACAGATCAAACAGCTAGCAGCTCACTTCAAATTCTTACTTTAAGAGGATGATGTTTATGTAATTTATTACCAGCCTGAAAACATGCACATTTCAAATACATTGCACATTATACCACCGTGCAGTGTTTGCTTAGCCTGGTACACCACTTGAAAAAAGAAACCAAACCAAACCTAGAAAGCATTCAAAAGCTAAGAGTCAATTTACCCAACATTTTGGTCATTGTGTACTTAGAGCCACAGTACCACTGATGTGGCTTCCCATAGCTTCTGGTATCTCCATACACTTTCCCTACCTACACTACAACCCAGAAGATAAAGGCATCTCTCTTTCTATTGCACGGTCTTGACAGACAAATACAAAGGTTTTATAAAAGATTTCAAAAATTACAATTAAGTGAAAGACAGATGAAAAAATTTATTAAATTTACTCCATCTTGTTTTACCACTAAATGAACATGCACTACCAGCCAGCTTAATGATGAAGCACAATTATTTCAATCAGAAATTCCCCCTCCACTTGAGGATGGTTCCTGCAAGATTTTTTTTTTTTAAATCTCTATACAAGTTTTGTTTCTGATGACACATCCATGTATATTTTAAACAAGCAACCTCCTGCTTCACAGACTGCCTTGAGAAAACACATTAAATGCACTTTGAAGTTTTGTTAGAAGTACGGATGCACTATTAAGAATAATTGTGTCACACAGGCCTTCACAGCATCTGGCAGTGTTGCCCAAACAGAAAAGCAGAAAGGGGCAGCAACAAGTGCAGTACAATCTTCCAAGCATTTTGGCAGATTCTCCCTTTGGCAAAGTCTGTAGTAGCAACTATTGCCTCTACTAAGGTCAAGGAAAAAAGTAAAAAAAAGGTAGACATTACAAAGTACTAATACTGTTCAGGCACACTCTGCAGAAGACACTGGGGGCAGGGGAGTACTTCATCTGTACTTCTCTTTTTCCTACCCATGCTATTAACCCCTTTAGTCTAATTATTTTTTCAAGCATGTTAGGGGAACAGCTAGAAACTCAAATGGAGGGATATCCCTGAGGTATCCTCAATGTATTTTAATCTCTCTATGTCTGTCCAAAATGGCAGAGTGACAGATGAGCAGCAGGTACTACAATCAATCAACTCCTCATCCTTCCTCTCCATTTTTGCTGCTCTTCAACACATTGACACTTCCTTCAACTCATTATTCTTTAGCTTAAATTGAAAGTCACAAGATTAGATTTGATTTCACTCAGATTCTGTGTTCAGTGTCTTTGAAACAGTAGATGAGTTCTGTTTTGTTCCTCTGCTCTCAACAGACCACAAACATGGAAAGTGAAAAATTATCACTGCTTTCTTAGAAGGTTTCTAACCTTGAGCTAAACTGTAGAAATAGTTTCCCTGCACCACTGCAAAATGCCAGGGAAACACTGAATGACAAGAACTTCATGATTTCAAGGCAGATATGTTTTTTTCTGGCCTGATGCTCATGTTTGGTGTTTAATTTTTCATACTTTGCAATAGCTAAAGCATAACAGCTCTATCATATTCAGAGAGGAAACAAGGACATACCCAAAGCCAGCTAGCTAGAGAACATTCACTGCTATTACTGGTTTGCACAGAAAAAACCTAAAAAAACCCCAACCAACCAAAAAAAAAAAAACCCACAAAAAAACCCAAACAAAAAAACCAAAACCACCCAATCATTAAAAAACCCCCAAAACAAACAAACAAAAACACCCACAAAAAAAAAACAAAACCACCAAACCAATGCCTTCTCAAAAAACAAACAAACAAACAAAAAAAAACAACCCAAAAAAAACCAACCAAAAAACCAAAACAAAAAAGACCAACAAAATCAAACAAACAAAATCTGCAAACCAATAAGGCTATGCAAATGCTCAAGTATTTTATTATAACACACCTAGTCCACAAACTGAACTTTGAATTATCTGCTAAAAATATGATTCTTAAATTTTTCATCTGTGTGTTTAAGGCTGACAAGTACTAAAGCTCTGAATAGAAAAACCACATAGATGTGTCTTGGAGCAAGAGCTTTGGGGAAGGTTAGAGGGGAAGCCCTTCAGGTCACAGTGATGCATTTACACCATGCACACATGGGGCAAAGCTTCATCTTCACACTCAAATACTGAAGCCACATTAAACCACCTCTAAGACAAAGATGAAACTAAGTCCTCCAAGCCTTCCATCATGTTTTATGTGAACACCACAGAAGGCTAAAGTCATTTGCCATCTTTGCTCAGCTAATAGCCAGAAATCCCTCATATCAGGGAGATAACATACATATTTGTAGCCATCTATAAACTGCAGCTTGCCAACAGCAAATATGGTAAGCTTTGTATTTTATATTGCTGCTTAAGTGCTCTGCACCACACTGCTTGTGGGATTCTGGTATATCTGTAATCTTAGCACAAAAATTACATATGAACTCAGGGTGCTGAGTCCCAAGTCAAAGCCTTTTATCAGATAACACAAATAACTGACCTTTGTTACCCATGTGCAGGTAGGGGAGCAAGATAAGAGTGAAGAGGAAGTTAATTGCATTCCAGCTGCTGAAACCTTGTTATCTCTCTACCTTTTAATTGATGTGGTTTTGCTTCCACATCACCTTCCCTGAACTGCTCCTCTAGTGGCCTCAGGCTCTTTCCTCCCCACCTTCCAACAAGGGTTAAACAGAGAGTGATTCACAAGCTGGATTCCTCTGCACCTCTCCTGTCTCTTACAGGAGACAGTCAAAATGTCACAGAGTTATATAATGCTGACAGAAACGTGACTACCTGAAGAACAGGTTTGAATACAGAATGTAAAACATTTATAAGAACGATTACATACCAGAACAAAGTGGTGCATCCTTCACAGCTATGGCAGCCTCTCCCATCCCTAGGAGATACTGCTTTCTTTATTCCTCCTTACACTTCAGCTTCAGAACACTAACTAACAAGAAAAAGCACTTGGGAACAATTTGCCTTAGTGGTGAGAGCTGAGCAGAGTTTGATGCACACCCCCACAGGGTTTGATCCCTGGCCTGGATGGCAGCCCCTCCACCCTGTGTCTCAGCAGCACTGAGAAGGAATCCTGCAGACACCACCAGGAAGAATTTCATCAAGAGGGAAGACTCAGCTAAGATGACAAATACAAATGAGACCAAGGGCACACCAAGCCAAGTCAGACTAAAGACCACTGTTCACTGCACCCAGACTGCCCCTGCAAAGCTGAAACACTTTTCAAAGGACTGAGAAACACATTAGCTTGAATTCACTAGCACACACAAAGCCCTAGTTTAGAAAGATGCCTGATCCACCACCTGACTCAAGCTATGAAAACGAAAATATACCCACAGACCTTTTTTCTGTCATGTACTGGAACACATGAGCCTCCAGATGCCCAAAGGCAAGAAGGCAGATGTCTAGACAACCCCTAAGGGCTGAACATCTCTATTAAGACATTTTCTGCTTTTCTTTTCTAGTGATATATCCAGTCTGCATGACCCAGAACCTTTTAAAATCCACTGTTAGAGCACTTTCTCCTCTGCCATACAGTGATTTCTATGTCTGTGCTGCCTCTAACATCAACTGCATATTGTGTAAAGTCTGTGTTCAGAGCCCACTTTAAATGCAGATTAAGTTTTAGAGCCCAGTCCCTGTTCTGCTTCCCAAAGACACTTACCAAAGCACATTCCTTACAAGTAAGCCAAACAAATAGAAAAGTGTTTGGATAACTAAGGGGATTCCTTCTTGTTTCAAAACAGAGGTGGGACTAGCAAGTGTGTGCTCTTGCAGTGTCACCCAGGGGCTACAGATACTGGCAGCCAAAAAGATGAGCTCTGATCATACAGGACATTATTGCATCTAAGAGGGAAGACACAGAATCACTCATGTCTCAAGATCATGGGTCAAAAAATTCAACAAAACACTACCATGAACAAAACCATTCAAAAAAACCTGAACCAGAGTATCTTATTGGTTATAGCTCAAAAGTCAGGGATGTGTTTCTAGAAACATTTCAAGATCAAAGCCTTCTACAAGAAGCAAAAAGGTAGAGTTTGTGGCTGCCAAAGGAAAGAAAAAGAGACAATGTTGCACTGAATGTACTTCAAACAAGCATGTTTCATTATTGACTCCAAGAAGATGGTTACTTATTTTCATTCATTCAAACACAAATACTCTGGTGCAGCACCAGTAGAGACAGCCCAAGCACAGAAGAAACCAGAAGAATTACCTTTTCACTGACAGAGGTCAGCCCAAGGGTTATCCTGCACTGAAAGGAGCAAGTACTACAGTAAGACACAATAATGAAACAGGAAATTCTCTGGTAACATCTGTGAATTTTTTGATCCAACACCTACCACTGGATATTTCCTACGCAATTTCCCAAACCTTATGTTAGATGATAAGACTTATCAGAATGTAAACTTCATATTTAAATGAAAGAAAACAAATTGCAGTTATGGTATTTTTAACTCAAAGCATTCATATTGCAGGTTAACTAAAACAGTCTCATCTGAATTACATCCTTTATACCTGACATTTGAACTGCCCACACTGGATACTGGAAAATGAAAAAGCTGAAGAAGGGGATATAACATTATCCTCTCTACTCTTTATCCTGATTTAACTAGAATTGCATCCAGAAAGATATTCCCAGTTTTCCTAATGACCCTCTTATCCCATTTCAACATATACTGTATGAATATTCCCCTATTCCCAAATATTGTCACAGTGACATTTTAAGCTCTTAGACTGTTCTTTCACATACCACTCCCATATCATAGGGACACTTACTCTATCTGCCAATTTTTATCCCCTATAATATGCAACCCTTGAAGTTTTTAATTAATTTCATTAGTATACATTTTATTGCAATTCCATCAACAGAGCAGAGCGTATTTATAGCAGTTATCAGAAAAGCTGGGTGTAAATGGTGGCTCAGTCACCCCAGAAACAGTATCTGCATAGCTACACTACCCAAAATAGACCCAAAACATCATCTTCCAACAGAGCCGATCTTCTTCAGAAAAAATAACCCTTTTCAGTACAGCACCAGAGCTTTCTCCTTTATTCAAAGCTGTTCTGTATATTGGGTGTCTGAAATAAAGTTTAAAACATGTAACAATTTCCTCTCTTATTATAGAAACTTTATGTTTGCCTTGTAGATACCTTGTGTTACCATATGAGCTGGCTCCTTCTACTGCAGTACCAGGGCTTTTGCTGCAAAGCTCTCTTTTTAAAGTTACAAGCTTATAAAAAACCCCAAAAGAAAACCCAGTAGAATAAAATCCTTCCTCCCCTGGCTGCAGGAGTCAGGTTTGCTTATCAGCTGAATCGGATCCACACTGCTCACAACAGCCCAATGACTATATAACAATAAAGAAACAGGCCTAGCAAATTTTAATATTGCTGCTTCTGGATGGATTTTTCTTTCCCTTGCTCAATCATTTATTCATTAAGAAACACAGTTTCAGGGAAGACTAAACTATTCATGAATATGGGCTGACTTTACAGAAGGGTTCACTCGAGGACATCCCCCGCCAAGGCAGGAGATCGAAAGGAACTATTTCAGTCCTGACAAAAACCTTCGGATGCTGAGCAGGGGAACAAAAGCCGAGGCAACAAAGGCAACATTCAGCCCCAATACGGTGACCGTGGTCCCCTGAGCCACACGGCCACAGCACTCAGCTGGTACAAAGCAGATCCAGGTGGGAATCTTCTCGCCGCCTGGCCAAGAGGGAAGGGCAAAGTGGGAATGCACCAGTTGTCCTTAATCACCGCCGAGCTTGGAACGCATTCCTGCCCAGGACAGAGCCGAGGTCAAGCCCTAACCAAGCAAAAAAGCCTCAACGAAACACTAACAGGGATGTGCCACTGGGAAAAGCATGGGCTGCCCCTTTTCTCCCACTGTCTTTCCCTCAACTCCTTCCCCCAGGGCTCTTGGGTTTAAATAACAAACCACACAGGCAAAAAAGAAACCCAAGGTAAACCACTTTAACATGAGGTCACACTAAACAGTCAAATTACCCTAAATACCCAAATTGTGGGTTTTGGTTGCTGTAAGACTTCCCTCCCTATTCCCAGCCTCCACCTCCATCCCCACTACCTAGTGCAATTTTTCCAAGATTTTTCCCTTAGAAAAAACTATTTTCCCATATCTATGCCACCAAATGCAAAAATTAAGATGCAGATTTTTTTGTTTTCTTTTCATGTTGTACTAAAAAAGAAAATCTGGCCACTGCATAACTGTGTGCACTTCAGTGAGGGTGAGTCTGGGACACATTCACATTTTATTAGCACCTAGAAACAAACAGCTCTGGGAGCAGAAAATCCTGTAAAAACAATAAATAAACATTAAAAAGAAGCACGGGGGAAAGGCATTTGTTTGCACACCAGGGTGGGGCAGCAGCAGAGCACTAAAGACATGAATTATTCTTTTTCCTTTCTGTTTAGTTTTCTGCATAATCCCTCTAAATAGCAGCAATTTGGGGAACAGCATTAAATTCCTCTTTCAGAGGCTGCTCTGTATATACCTCTTATTCAAATGCTGTTAGAGCACAATGGGAAGAATGATATTCATTACTTTCTGCTGCTCAGGGTGAGACTAAATCTACCCAAGTCTGTATGGAGACACCTAAAACACATCCACCAAAATTAAAAGCCTGGGGGAGGAGGGATCTGAAACATTTAATCCCAGCTTTGATGATAGGCAAAAATAGTAAGAAGTTAGACCCAAAAGTCATTTAATTATAAGCAGGACAACGGGATGAAGTGGCAGCAGTGAAATCATAATGCAACGCTCTGACTCACGCCATGTATGCACAGCAAAGCAAGATTCTCCTGCCTGGGGTATTTTGGGAATCTGCATTCTAATATATGCTGTAATTGCAGCATTCCAGCCTTCTGAATTAGGCCCAAATAGCTCCTTTTATTATGGTACCTTTACTGAAGAAAAAATACTGTGTTGCAGGCACACTTTCTTACCTAGAAAGTGGCCATTGACACACAAAACTACTTTTTCAATACCCACACAGCTTTCATGAGGCATTATATCCAATTATGTCCCAACAAGGCTGCCTGCTAGTGATTATTCAAGAGACTGGATGTTTCCACCTCTATGGCTTTGGACACAACTTGCTATCAGCTGGAAGTGCTGCCCCATTTGCCCATCTTGCCATCTTTATGATCAATCTGCAAACTCAGCTCCACCCCACCTGATGATAATGAAAAGTAAATAATTAAATATAAAAGGAAGGCTAGCTGCTGAGGTCAAACTCAGTTTTGCATTTCTCCCATTGAGCAGCTTCTGTGAACTGCTTTTCCCACCTGCTGCTCTGACACCTGGCAGGACCCTCTTCCCAGCCCCACTTCCCAATCCTGAGGGGGTGCAGCAGCAACCACTTGGCACAGGAGATCAGGCAGAAGCAGAGGAAAGCCTCCACCCTGCAGCACAGCTTTTTCAATCACCACTCAGCCTCAAGACTTCTAAAAACAAGAACAAGACAATGAAAGATCTCAGTGATATGATGGGAGCCAAAAATGCCTTTTTTTCATGTGCACACAAATGAATCAAAAGTTCCTGTCTGATAATGTCTTCCAGCACACAACTCCCAGCCAGTGGCACATGCCAGGCTGGGGTGGAGAGGTCCAGGCATTCATGGCTCTAACTGGAAGAACACCCAGTGCCTGGCAGTATCAAGAGTTTTATTTCCTAATTTCCACTCTCAAAAGAGTTGGTGAAGAAAAGTGTGTGGAGAAATATTTATATATATGTAATTGTTAGTTACATATAAAAAATATTTGTATGATTTAATAAAATGAAAAATCAATATTTTATGTATCTTTTCTGTTATTGATTCTGGACTAAGCAGCAAAGCACTGGTTTTTTGCAGGATTTCTTGCTTTTCCTCATGCAAGAGTTGCTTTAAAATTATAGGGGAACAAAAAAAAAAAAAATAAATAAGCATTTTCCCACAGTTCTAACCCCCACCAGCAAGAGCAAGTCTTTAAATATATAAATACCCTGGCAAGAGTATAAACCATACACCATCTTAGGGCCACTGCCTAAAAGAAAACTATTAAGATTCAAAATGAGATGTGGAGAAGGTGATAAGGGTTGCACTCAACATTTTTCTGTATCTACTTTTGAAGAACACCGAGTACCTCACACAAAAATGTTGTACCAGGTGCTCTCCCTCCACCCCTTATTTTGTTCTCCATGGGCAGCTATCCCAGTCCCACTGGTATCTGGCTCCTTCTGAAGCCATGACAGCTTTTAATTGAGAACAGTGGCTAACAGAACACATGCTCTGGAGTTTGGAGGGGAGAGGGGTCCCCCCCAAAAAGCCAATATATGGAATTTCAGGAGGTTAAGGCAGGAAGATGCATGACCAACCTGCTGCAGAGGGGTTCACCTCAACACAGAGACACAGCTGCCCCAGGCTCCACCTTTCTTGAGGTTTACAGAGCAATTGCACCAGCAGGAGCTGCAGTGTTCCCTTATGCAGCTGGACATTTGACACCCAGAAGATCCCATATTGCCAAATACAAAAAAAAAAAAAAAAAAAAAAAAAAAAAAAAAAAAAAAAAAAAAAAAAAAAAAGCAAATTTCCAGGCAGTGCACACTATTTCTGTGGAGCATATTTTTGTTATGGTTATAGGAAGTTACTGAGAAGTAAGATCTCAGGAAGCTGAGAAGAGGAACCAGTTCTTTGAGGGACTAACAAGAATCAGAAGAGTTGCAATAGGATTGCTAAAACAGAAAAAGTAGATGCCTCAAGAGCAGGATTAAAACCTGCACTTCAGTTATAAAGCCAATCCTGTGTTCAGGGAAGGTGGAGAGCTAATATGGAATCTCTCTCCATAGCTGAATTTTGTTCTGCCAGAGCTGGAGGTATCCACCTTTCACAGGCACTTTCCCCTCTTGCTGCACAGTTCAAGTGAGGGGTGAATGCAGCCTCCATGCCCCCCATGCAAGCAGCTTGAGTGAATATCAGAACAAGAGAGGGCTCCCCGAGAAGCCGAGGCTCCACTCACTGGAAACTCCAACCTCTGACTGGCTGTTCTGTGTCTGCCAAAAGCCTTTGAAGTGAATTCTTTGAAGTTGGCCAGAAGCAGCTCTGAACTGGGGAGAGCGACAAGGAGGGTGGATGGGGGCTGGCCAAGGGCTTTGATTCCCACACAGTGGAGTCCAATTCAAGCTTGGATTCAGCAGATAAAAAGTGCATTTTTTTTTTTAAACAGACACCATTCATTTTACAGGTAAAAGGAGATATAAATCCTAACTCATGTTCACAAGATGACCAGTGGGCCAAACTGCAAATCTCAACAAGTGCTACAAGATACAGAAATGTGCACTTATTTCAGTCTCATGCTGCTGCAAACATCATCCCTTAAAAAACACCTCCATGACAGGACCTGAGGACCAAAGGAACAGAGGCAGTGACTGCAGTGCTGAACACACACAGGCAGTTTTTCAGAAAACTGATGAATGGGAATCAGCAAAGTCTCTTTTACACAGAGTAAGGAATGAGGCACAGCAGGCAGTCAGTCAGTATTTGGCCCACAGAACTATGAAAATGTTAGACATTATTTGATTATTCAAAAAAAAAAGCGCAAAATTTCAAATGGAACCAGTTGCACATAGAAGACTGCACAAGGAATAAGCTGTATATTATTTAACACAATTAATTTCCCTTACAATTTAGGGCTTTTTGTAGAAGTGTTTTCCATTCAGTCCCTGACCAGCTGCATGTAACAACTAAGAGGATAGATGAAGATTTTTGTTTCCGGTGCTCTCACTGCATTTTATAACCATTTCTCACAGATCTTTTTACAAGCCAGTATTTTTCATAATCTTGGTAAGGAAAAGGAACTTGTCAACACTGTTTCCTCTTTATTTGCTCCGCTAATTCAGTGGCCTTTGCAACAGATTAAATCAAATTACTTTCAATTTTGAAATCTAAAACCACTTTGCAGCCTGAGTTTAACACATGAAGATTTAGAGTACATGTATTATTTGATACACAACACAGCAGCATCTCTTAGTGAAAGGAAAACATTTCCCTACAATAAAAAAGATGTGGGAATTACTGTACAACCCTGAGTATAAAGATTAAGGCTGCTAAAAATGGTGCAACAGTTTCTACATTACTTGTATCTCAGTGATTTGTGCATTAAATTTATACAGTTCACAAAGTTGCCACTGTTAGTCTATTCAATCTCACTGGGCTGTGGTTTTCTGTTTTGCTTTGCTTTTTAATTACTTACTTCAGATCTGCAATTTGACATCACTTAACAGTTCCACTTGGCTGCTTTTAGGAACACTTCTCATCTCCTTGCCTACAGAAGCATAACTTGTTAGAAATTACATGAAGAAATATTACAGTTCTAGTGCAGGAAGAAGAGGCTACTCAAAATAAGTACAGCAGCAAATGTGTTAAGCAGAAATATATTTAACTGGCCTGCTGGCCACAGCCCCTTACTGAAGCCACAGAGATCCTTATGCAAAGTAGCTTCAGTTAACATGTTAAAAACCACCCAGTACTATTTTGAAAACTTTCAGTTTCAACAGTGTTTAACCAGACAAAGTATGGTTCTTAGCATTAAAGCAGTTTCCAGACATAAGAATTCTTTCCCCTCAGGGACACCACAACACACAAATGAAAAGATTTTGAACTAGACCCTGAGCTAAGCCCTCTCAAGTTGTGTATTTAGCATGTCATCAACACAATGAGCCAATAAATTGCTGCCCTTTCCTTCCATGCTTTGTTTTTAAAGGCCTTATTGTATTTTATTTCAGTTTACTTAAGCAAGATTTCTATCGCTGCTGGTACAGAAACGGGCAAAACTTGTTATCTTTGCAAATACATAAAAAGGCTCTGAAAAATACATCCATATATATTAATTGCTCTGACCTTACAAATTAAAACTGGTTTGTTCACTCTAATCAGCAACCACAAATCACTATGCCTTCATACCTTGACAAATTATGGAAATGAACGACATCAGGAACAGCAGTTCTAACATTTTTCTTTTTTTTTTTTCCCCTGACAAGCTTCAAGATCATCAAGAAATCCAGGCAACACACCAGCTGTAAAACTATTCCTGAACTCACAGCAATTCCCTGAACATACAGCCTTTAGGAAGGCTTTGACACTGAAGAAGAAAACTTCATGCTAATGAAAAAGCTGAAGGCTAATTACTTCAGATGGTGGGGATTTCCTGCAACCCCACAGACACTGAAGAACAGATCTGAGAGTAGCTTATAAAGATTCTCAGATCAGCAGCTCAGGTTCTGATGCACACAGGGGTGTCAGCAAGCACTGTCTTGATAGACCTTCTCCTACTGCCTGTGTTCTGAAACACCCCAGACATTCAAAATAAAGACATGTGACTCATTTTCCCAACCAACTGCTTACAAGGATTATTGATTTCACGGGTCATTAGACACATTCCTGCTTTTTTCATTGTCTCTGCTGCAGAGTGGGGATGGGAGCTCAGCACTTTCAAAATAATTATGAATTTAAGAGCAGCAACGACAGAGGAGAGAGGGGGAAAAAAAAATAAGGAGGGTGGGTGACAGAGATGACATGGAACAGAACACCAATAGTTTCAGCACAAGAATTCCCAAAATACACCAAAGAATGCCAAGCCCTCTCTTTCTTTCCAAAGCACCAAAAGGCAATGGCAAACAAGAGGAAGAGTTAGATAAGGAAAGAACTGGGAACTATGTTTGCTGTTTGCTTCCCTGGTTGTGGGTAAACATACAAGCATTCATATGACTAACTGATCTTCATTAAATTTCTGTGTAAACTTGCCTATATCAGAATATTTCATCTTTATCTACTTAGAATAGAGGGTTTTGCTGTTTTTAAAAAATTCTTTTATTTCAGAAGCCTAGAAATCATGGAGCATAGACTGTTTTATTCTCTGAATACTTTTTTCATTTAGAAACTCAAAATGAAATATAGTCAACACAAACTGAAAACAGCTAACCTACATCCATACAACTCCATAAAAAAGGCCTGCTTATATTATGAACAACTGCATATAGCCCCTTCTCTGCAGCAGCTCAGTACTAATGCTTTGGCTGAGCACTTAGAGCAGGAAGAAGTGCCAAGTGACAATGGGAGAAAAGAACTTTTGTTCAGCTTTGTTCTTCCCACTCCAACCTGCCACTATTTATTTTGATCCTTTTCTAAAAGGACCAAGCTTGCATTCTGAGGTCTGCTGTGTGTGAATGAAGCAAGCCCCTCTCTGTAGGGGACAAGAGACAAGGGGGAAGCTTTCCCCCCACTCCTGATTTCACAGAACACTCCTACAATCCCTGATATCAAACAGCCCAGTGCTCCAGCAGCCAGGCCCAAATTCCTGCCCACAAACAGTGTCCCTTGCAAACCTCCACTCTGCTCCTTTGCTGCCCTTTTTCAGGTGCAGGATGCAGGCAAGTGACAAGTTCCACTGTGGAAATTTAAAATATTACTGAACCAAGCTACCAGCCCAGTCCCTGCCAGGCAAAGCAGATAATAAATTACCAGGGCAAATTTTGTCAAAGGACCTTCTGAATCCTTAGGAGAATCCTGCCTGACTCCTCTGACAAATGTAGCCCAGACATGAGTCCCAGCTCAGGAGCCACCTGCAACAACCTGAGAGAGCAAACTGCACCACAAAAAGAGCCCCAGATTCACCTCACCTAATACCTCTCTTTAAACATATCCCACAAAAACAAGACCCAAACCCATGGTGGGTTTTGCCTACCCCTTTTGTTCAGTTTTCAAGTGTCGTGTTCCAAATGGAAACAAAAAGAAAAATTCAAAGGCACAAAAATCACAATGAGTAAAGTTTTCAGTACTTCTGTCTATTTCCACATCACAATTTTCACTGAGACCTTTTACATAGGTATAGATAAACACAAAATAAAGGTGGAGTGCACCTACATGAACATAACATTTACAATTGAAAACATCTGGTAACAGTAGCTTGAAACTGCCAGAGCTTTAGAAGAGACTTCAGCCTGCTTTGGAGCTTTTCCTGGTAAAAACTAATAGGCTTTAGATTCAATGTTCTAACCAGAAGTAATTCTTTACCAGCATGACTACAAGAAAAGTCTAAAAATCACCTTTCTTGTTAAAAAGTGCAATAAACATATTAGACAATATGAGTATTAAGCCTCAAATGAAACAAAATGTGTTTGGGGAAACAGATAAGAGCCTTTGGCTAAAATAAACAACCAAGAAACAAAAATTAATTCCCTAATGTAAACTGGAGGAGGAAGAAAAAACATTTGCCAGTAGATTCCCATGTTCTGACCTCTGCACGAACTCTAAGTAACCAGTCTGCAATTTCTAACAGCAACAAGAAAGGAAAGTGCATAGGAAGACACTGAAGGATCCCAGTCCTTCCAACTTTTGCTAAGCAGACAGGACACAAGTTAAGTGAACAAAACAAAACAAAACAAAAAAAACACAAAAGAAAAAAAAAACAAGCCAGACATCATACTGCACAAAGCTGCAGCTCTTTGTAGCAAATCACCAAAGTACTTCACTGCAGTCACCACAGGTAGAACACTGCAAATCATAGACCTATACATGCCTTGGGGACCAAGGCCCAACTCCAACTGATTTTATTCCCAAAACCTAAGTATGCCTTGGGGTTTAGCTACATTATCAGTTCAAGGTAAAACCAGCTTGATTTCAAAATGCTGGGGAATGTTAATGATTCCCCAGCTTAGTTAGTGTTAGCATACTCAGCTGTATCTGCTTCAAAAGAATGTTGATAGATAAATATTCAAAATATTTTAGGGCACCTTAACATGAGCATTTTCTAGGCTACAATAAATAACAAAGCCCAGTTGCACCCACTGAACATGTCAGAAAAGTTACAGGAGATCTTCAGCAAAGTAGGTGCTTTGCCTTCACATAATGTTAGCAAGCAGTAACTACTCAAATTAGTGTGGATAAACTTGTCTTAAAAGTACTGGAATAAGGCAAGATTGCAGTAGCTATATTACACTGCATATTTTTATTAAAACAGGGTTATTCCTAAGTAATTAAGAAATTAGCCTTTGTCACTAGCCTCAGGTTCAGCAAGGCACAGGTATATACTAATAGTTTCTCATATCCCATGGTTTGTAGCAGACAGGTCTCCATAGAAAAAGCTGGTAAATTTTTTTAGCTGATAGGAAATAACATGCTTTTGCTACACAGGTGTACAACATTCTTAGTACATTATTTCCAGTTTTCTTGAAAAAAACAAAGTTCAGAAATTACTTTAAAAAAGAAAATTGATTCTTACACTTGGGGGTGCTTCTTGTCTTTGCAGCTGTGGAAGAAACTGAATGATGAAACAACCTCATTGACCATCAGAATATTGCCATTACCACCATACTGGACTTTGACTTGTTCTATTAAAACAGTTCATGCATTTAGCTCTGAAATTGCCATCACTGAGATGGATGATACTGCATAAGAAACTAAAATACAACTGATATAACTTTTGCTACTGCTGCTGCAGAATTTGGCTGGCCCTACCCAACTGTGGCCATTCCTCCTCTCCTCACACAGCCCTCACTGAGGCATGGTCACCCACCTGATTGCACAGAGAATTTGTTTAAGCAGCTCATTTGGCAGAGAACTTCTCTCCCAGAATAATGGGAATAGCTTTCTGCTAGTTTAGCTATCTCACCCAGCCCAACACAAGGTCAGACACGGGCCAGCAGAGTGAAAGGGAGCAGCTCACGTCACTGGGTGACACAGGGAAGTAGATGGCCATTAGATTGGCTCAACTGTTTCATAAGGCCTCACCCTCTTTCCAGCATAAAAGATCTAACACCTACCCATCTCAATAGCATTTGAGGCAGGAAAACATTCACCTTCCACCAACAACAGTCATTTCACAGAGGTGACATATTTCAATTATGTAAAACAAGTAAACAGAATCATTTGCTTATAAATCTTCCTGGTGATAGCTCTACTGGTGGCCTACAAAATGATGGCATGTTCTTTTCTGACCAGGAAGCTCAAAAGCATCTTTTCTACAATCCACTCATGCCCTGCCTGCTTGCCTCACTTTCCTGTTTTTTGCCTATGTGAACCCGTTGAAAGACACCAGACAGGCAAGCAACTCCTTTAGAAAAAGCACACAAATTAAAATCCTTCTGCCTTAACAGTGTGCATGGCTGGACATGAGAACATCCTTTTAAAAAGGCTGATTTCAAAAGCACTCTCTATTCCAGGCACGCTGCTTTATCACTGCCATGACTGAGATGCACAAGGCACTTGCAGAGGGATTATTCTGACACAGCAGGAACAAATCATCTTTCAGCCAGCACCAACAATGAAATGAATGAAGCAGTTGGGAACCCCGATGCAATTCATTAGACAACCTGCACTACTCCTTAGCAGAGGTTAGTACAGTATTTATTCACAACAGAAAAGGTACCATGTGTTCTTCAAGTAATTACTATAAATACTGCACAAATTAACTGGCATTAAATGCTTGTTTTTAAATAAAATGTTCTCCTTCCTCTGTGCAATAATATTAGTGGAGAACACAAACACTGTAGCTTGAAATAGCAGAACTTGAAGAAAGTAGGAGGAAATTTAGTACCCTTTATTTTGCCTGTTCATGCAAATTACATACATTTGCACTTTAGTAACACTTAGAAACCAGGGCACCACTCTATTAAGAATTCTGCTTGCATCTGGGAAAACCAGCTCCTGCCCATTGCCCTTCCAACCCAACTACAGCAATACAGGAGAGTCTTTAAGGCAGTTGGCAATTGCAAAGGATTTATTCCTTTCCTCCAGTACAAAATATTAATTCTATTTGCTACAACATGTGTTTTGAAAGACAAATCTACAGAATTCACCTGATATAGACACTTCATGGCCCAGAAAAGGTTCAGCCAATCACCTTTTGTGCTGCATGTGGAGGGTGCAAACTGTAGCAATGACAAAATGAGGTAATTTACTCCTCTCTGTTTTAGAAGTTATTTCCAAACTTCTGCTTACTTGGCAATGAGACTCAAAGTTACTAAAATCCAGTGGACCAAGGTTAAGAATTAGAAAGCTCCAACTTTGCAAAAAGAGAAAATTTAAGTCATATGCGGCAATACAAAGCCAGCTGCACAAAAAAAAAAAAACCCAAAAACCAAACCAAAAAAACCATTTCCTTTGACATAGAAAGGGAACAGGCAAGTGAGGAAGAGTTAAGTGGTCACAGGCTGTAGCTCCACTTCCCATCATCAAAAACCAAAAGGCATAAGGGTTCACTTCAATAGACAACCAGACTTTCCATCTTCCTTTAGAAAGGGAGAAATTTTCCCCTCAGGCAGGTGGTGATGCTGAAAATAAGATAGAAACTCCAAGAGGAAGAACAGAGTAAGTGGTTAAAGCCCTTCTGAGGTGCAAAAGGGATTCAGAAAACGAGGGTGGGAGAAATAACACCCCAGGAGCTCTTCACAGCTTTGAGTGCCATTTTATGAAGCAGTACTTGAACTCTACAGTCACTCATACATGTGTAATATGCTTTCCTTACTGAGATAATGAGAATATTTTCCTTATTGTTTCAATATAGTGAGTTTAAAAAATATAAAGAAGTCACACAAGAAAGAAAGAAGCCACATAAAAGCCAGGCTGTTAAAAACAATTACAAAAGCTACTATGAAGGTATGCTTTTTGCAGATAATAAAACCTATTATGTCTAATCACAGAATATATTCTAGCCATGCAAAATCCCACTTATCACTGAAAGAATAGACAGATAGCTCAGTGCAAAACAATGCACTACCTGTGCACTGAGCTTTTCTGATGAGCAGCAGGAGAAAAGCAGAATTTCTGTTGCTGTACATGCCAAACAAATTGTACTACTGTAATCAGTCTTCCAACATCAACAATAGAGAAAATTTAAGGGAAAGGCAAAATTCAAGTTAGCTTGATTCACTGAGCTCAGCATTATCAGAATTTTAACTTAAAAGCTACACTGTTAATTAGATTTTTTTTTTCCCCTGGTTTCCATAGGCTGAAGATATTTATTATGTATAAGCACAGTTCCTGAAATCTAGGAAGACTTATGGGTTTACATATGTATCTTACTGCTTCCTACAGTACTTTTTCCTTCCCTGTTTTGTGTCTGCCACACACAACATGACCAAAAACACAGAGTAAGCAAAACACTGACTAGGTGAAAATGCTGTGAAAAGCTCCAGGAGGAAAGGTGAACATTTTAGGGTTGGTTTTGTTTTATAAAAACTTTCAGTAATCATCATATTCAGAGTCATAGCAGTAGAAAAGTGTCATCAAAAAAAGCAGAGGAGTTGCTGCTTCACAACTTGACCAAGGCTTCTGGATTAGGTGCTAGAGGAACTTAGAAACTTTTAAGCTTTCCCCAAAAAAATGCTCAGCAGAGTGGCCACTTTTAACCTGAGAAGATGTATTTTTTCAGAGATGGATCCAGCCCTTCTACAAAATCATAAACAGTTACAACAGCCACCAATATCTTTATTTCTTCTTCCTATACATACACTTGTATTAAACTAACCCCTCATGACCAATGTGGAAAACTGAAGTGGAAAGTGAAATGGAGAAGAACTTAGAGAACATATTCATATAACCAAAAGGAAGCAAAGTTTACCAAACATTAATAAGCAACACGGAAATACTGAAAGCTGGAGCACAAACCCCAAGGTGAATGACACAGTAAGAGTAGAGCATGTCTTATTCTGTAATTCAGGTTTTATTCCATAAAGATTTGTAAGGAAATGTGGCTCACACTGTGTGTATGCATTGCAATCCCTGGTTATGATAGTAGCTGTTACACAGTACTGCATGACAGGTGCTACATTCAAGGACTAACAGGAGGCAGTTGGGTATTTGGGGGGAAAAATGCTCCAGGCTGCTCAGAACTGTTTTTGTTTAATGAGTAATAGGCCTTCCTCATCCCCTCTGCAAATGAAGAGCCAAGGAAAGAAAGCAAACACTGAGTGAGGTTACTGTGTTACAGCACTGTTCCCCCCTTGCTGCCTTTAGCTACTCATTAACTTCCACACATATTAACCAGATAACAAGAGACAAACTCAGCTGTTTCCCCCTGCACACCAAGAAAAAAAAAAAAAAAAAATGAAGCAAATGAGGGGTATAGAACCACCTAAACCACTCAAGAGATGCATCCTGCCATGGACAACAGCAGTATGGCTCCACACTCAATGATGGAGCCTTACTTTTGCCAAACACACCAAACACACACTCCTAGAGCCAAAGTTTTATCTGGAAATTCCCATACTGTAACACAGCCAGATCCAGCACAACAAGTGATGCCCAGCAAAAAAATAAACATCACAAAACACCAGTTAGTTGTCATTTCAAGCACCTGACCTAAAAATGCATTCTTGTCAATGCAAGGCCTCAAAAGTAGGCTTAAGGGCAATTGACAACACACACACTTGGATATCATACAGATTTTGGCTTCAGCAGCTTTCAGGATTTAGACTTTGCCCCAGGCAGTGTGTGAGGCTCTAGTGACAGCTCAGGGGAGGCTCAGTGAGCAGTCACACAGGTAAGAAGCCAGCTGAGGACAAGAACAATACTGTGATGAGCTCCTGACATCAGGGAACAACAGAGTTGATGATGGTTTCCCTCCATGGGGACACCATGGTGGAACAGGTCAGCCTCTACCTGAGAGAGCACCACCACCATCCAACACCACCAGCGTTCCTACAACTGCAATCAAGCAAAATCACAGCAAGTGCTGGAGGATTCCTCCCCATAAAAGGGCTTTATTTTTATTAGCAATGAAAGATGAACAAAACCAAGACCATGAAGCACAAATCCCCCTGTTGTGACCCCTAAAATGATGCACAGTCTACAAAAGACAAACTAAAATGGACAGAGCAATGGACCTTTCACTCCCCTTAATTCAATTCTCTCCTTTAAGTCAGTGCACTATTATTGCCCTCGTAATGAGACTGTAACACTGAAGTTTTTCAGCTTGATGGTAAAATCACGTAGTGTCCATCCATCTCCAATAATAGCAATATTGAGACAATGAACTCTATTGAGGCATCTAATAAGGCAGATAGTCATTTGCATAGTACATTTTCTATGACTCTCTGTAATACAACATCTGAAAGACTCAATTCAGACTATTCTCCTTTCCCACAGACATTTTAAAAAAAGGATTCTTTTACTAGAAAAAGAAACAATGACCCCTCCCATAATAGGAGAAAGCAAAAGATAGAATTTTTCTGCCTATGATAAGTGCACAACTTTTGCCTGTGTATTTTTACTTGGTTGGACTAGATTCTTTTCCTTTTTTAAAAATTAACCCTATGTGATTTTCATCTCTATTTTGGCCTGAATGCTCAGAAGTTTATTTCTGATTTAATTCCAACAGGCTTCTGAACAGAAAGTACTTTGGGATCCCCATTCACTACCATAGAAAATTTCAACTTGAATTCCTGTGCTACAGTCTTTTTCTTCATGTCTTTACATACTTCTCTCCCGTGTGACTGCCTAAATTGTGATTTGCTAGACACACCATGGTTTTGTAGACACACAACTGCTTATGAGCCCTGAGTTTTAGGATGTGCTCTGCAATGCAGTACTTGGTTAAGTCTGACAAATCACTTCCTCTCCAACAGGCTGTAACAGCCTCAAAGAAATGTACACACATATAACATATACTGTGCCTCAGAGTTCAGCTCAAATAACACCACCAACTACTGCCTTAGAGAAGCACCAGTGATATGTCCTTGCTCTTCACAGCCCTTCCACTTTGACCCCATTTCCCAGTAAAAAATCCTGGACTGTCAGTGTTTCCTTTGGCACAAGGAAGCATACATTTGATTCCTGGAGGTAGTTAAGCTATCTCTACCTGTATAGTAAAGGCACACACTCAAAAGACCACCTCAGTATGGTCCAGCAGCTTGTCTGCTCTGCCCTCTGTCCCTCAGCTTAGTCCTAGGCTACCCCCAGATTTTCATAAGTGCTCCATTTTCTCTGCCAGAGCCCACAAAAGGAGCAGCATCAGAGAACACATGTCCATAACTCATCTCCTCAACTCCCAGCCCATGATACGATCACTGATCCACCTTTGGCCAGGAACACAAGCTCTCTGCAGCCAGGTCAGGGTGCAGAAGAGACAGCCACTGAGCTACCAAAGTCCTTGGACACTCCCCAGCCACGTCCCAGAAAAACAGCAGTGACACACACTCTTCACATGGGCCAGGCATGAAGCCTCCCTGCAGAAGGCCAAGCCAGAGCTGCTCTTAGGTTAACCTTCAGCAACTCAGCATTGGGCTCTTAGGAAAACGAAACTAGAGGGCATTTCTGGCAAGTCAGAGAAGGTCAGCGGAAAGGGAGAAAAAGTTGCCACACAAAACAGCCCCAGTGAAGAACAGCATTGCACTCTTTGTTCGAGTTTCTGATTTTTATCAGATTATGCCACAGTGTTAACATTGTTTATGGCCCTATTTTGTGTCTGTGAATCACCCACTCCTAGAGACTCTTCTTCCAGTCCAGATTATAAATAGGACCATATACAGAACAGAGCCTGTGAAGCAAAGGAGACTTGCTGAAACAAAATAATGTATATTGAACTGACAAAAATCTTTCAAAAGCCTTTCTTATTTATTTATAGTGCTGGCTAGACAGGCAGATTCCCACATTTCATAAACCCTGTAGGTCACTATCTCCATTGCTCATTCACAAACAATTCTGCTAATAAAAAAAAAAAAAAAAGCCCTCTGGTTATAACTGAACTTATTCCCCAGCACACTGCTTCTTGGCAAATGCCTTTTGAAAAAAGAGATTTTTAAACAAACAGTATTATGTATTTTTCCTATTTGAAGGCAACATATGTCTAGACCATGATATGACAATATGACATTATTTATTTATCTGGAGACATTCAGACATTGAAACCAACCTCTTAGTGCTCTATCACTACACATAAGTAGTTTTCTACCATGTTGCAGCAGACTGACTTAAATTCCCATTGATTCTATTTCCATAGGAAAATACATTCTCAACAGAAAGCACAAAATCCATCACTTTTTTTTATTTCCCCTTTCCTCCAGAAATGACTTCTTGCAGCAGGAAGCTCACAGTGCTGTCATCCAGGTAACAAAACAGACAAAGAGATATGTGGCCAAAAGCTGTAGAGAACAGGTTCCTGGAGTCCAAACACACATGATACCTTATTTAACCAAGACATAGTGAGCTGTAGGCTTGAGGAGCCAAACAAGCCTGGGCATTAAAGAAATCTAAATTTCCTTTGAGATGGGATGGATGGAAAGCAAGCACAAACACTCTGCATTGGCAAGGCAAACCTTCAGTGCTCCTGCTGAAGGCCAGGCAACTCATCCAATCTTTCCATCCCCACGCTTGGACATATTTGCTATACATCAACTTCACACCAGGAGAGGATCTGGACTGGATACACATCAGCCTAGCAAAGGCCTGCTGAGCTCAGGCACCCAGACCAAACCCACACAGGCAAATACACACCACTACAATGTCCCCACAGTGCCAGACAAACCAACATCAGGGATGCTGGGGCTGGAAGAAACCCTTGATTTTTCCTCCAATTACAGAGACATGGTTACACAAGATGCCTGTGTAAAAGACATCCTGCCCAGAATCAATTGAACAGAAACAGAAGAGCCACTGAAACAATCCTGGCATGTTCTACTAATGAAATTCTTTCTAAGTGCCTAAGGTATCCACTCAAGTGCTTCACTATTTGATTCACCATTTTTTCCCCCTGACATTCATCACATGGTTATTTGTCAAGCTAACAGTTCCTTAATCAGCTGTAAAAGTTAAAACCTGTTGTGGAAAGGTTCCTTTTTAAAACACAAAAGCAGAGTACAACAAAGCACACCAATGCATATTTCAGGGACAGTTAAATGAAATAATATTGTTGTTCTTGCTTATTTTGTAGACTCAACAAAAATCAACTGTTTATAATCTCAGCAAAATGGGAAAATACTAGTGCCTGGAAAATATCACAGTAAGTCTGGACATCATTTAAGCCAAGTCCATGTCTTCTTTTTTTTTATTCTCCTACTGCTTATCTCAACACACAGTTCCTTTTCCTTTAGCCTGTTTCAAACAATACTTGATACTAAACAAACAAAACTAAATAGCAAAATAAATCATTTCTCACTAAAGGCTCATTTTTCCTCTTCTGTTCTACATTTATAAATATATACTGCAGACATACATGGTCACATATATATACACACACACATATATATATATATATATATACACACCCCCACCTACATGGAACTGGCTAAGGCTACTTAGACTATTATATTATCTTATGGTTAATCAAAAACTGACTAATATTAAAAGTGACTTTTTGGTAAAAAGCAAAAACAAGAGTAGGGTCCCATTGCAATGACTTAGCAGGACTGAAATTCACAAAGTCCAAGCTGTGTGCCATCACTTCCCTGTTACTTCAGTACCTTGTGAACATTTAAGAATAGAATTTTTCCCAGGGGCTCAACACATTGATTTTCATCATCACTCTGAAATACTGACCAAAGGACCTACAGTAGCACTATTTAACCTTCCATAAGCTCTTTCCACATAAAAAACCACCTGTCTGCAATAACAATCTTTGTTAATGTGTCTGATCAACACAGAGGGAACTACAAGATCATAAAACAGGACTGTGACACAAGAACAGTGATGGGGATCTCCCACGTAAGTTCTCATTTATGTACACAAAGGGGAAACAGGGAGGGAAAAAAAATAATTACAGCTGACTGAAAAGTGAGGCATATGGTTTACAGGAATTTTTGCTTTCCATTAAAACACCATCCTCCTCAGCAACCTAAATAAATACAAATGAAACCAAACTATTCTATGACGTGTATATGCAATAATTGAATATAAGCATGAAATAAAATTGGGGTGAAAGCTGCACATAGGCCATGTGCAACTACAGTCTGAATTATGGAAAAAAATTCTGTCACCACACTACACAGGCACTTATTCCTCCCCATTTCATCACTGTATGTAACTGTTTTGCCCCCATTAGTAAAACCCATTCCACCTACACACCTGAAATTTGACTTGAGGTGTAGGCAGAAAAGGAAAGGGGGAGATAAAAAGCTGTAAAGAACAGGGCTGAATTTTAGCAGTAGACTTCTTAATAGAGAAATCATGTTCTGAAGTTTCATATTGATAAAAATGCTAAAATATGAAAATAGCTATGTTTCTAAAAGAATATAATACAGGAAGCCATGTAAAAGACAGGGCCAGTAAGGATGGATTTTCAATCAAAATGACAAATTGCAATTATGTATATACAGAGAAGACTTAAGAAAATGGGATATACTTGATTTAGAAACAAGTATGAGAAATGCTGTGAGAAAGACTATCCATACTTGCATTATAAAAACTCAGAATGAGTTGAGCCTTCACCCAGTTTAAGTTACACCAGGATTACCCAGCCCAGAGAAGGGAGAGTTTAGGAAAGGCTGTGACAGCAGGCTGTGCCACAGCTCTGCCAAGGCTGCCCATCTCAGGTGTGCTTGGAGATTCCACCAGAGCATCCCCACCACAGAGTCTCTGAGGATGCTCTCACACACTGTGCATCCCACACCACAGAGCTTGGCTGGGGGTGAACATCTGCAGCAAGACAGGAGCAGGAGGAAGAGCTGTTCTGTGTGACAGGGAGGCAGACACTCATGCTCTGAAAACCAAGGCCAACTAGTTAAATGAGAAATCTGAATGGTAATTCACAGGGTGTAATGTGACATTACCCAGGGTCTCCTGTGACATTACCCAGGAGATCCCCCTTCTTCACTTACCCCAAGCACTTCAGTTTGGAGAGAAAGTTTTAGGATATGTGCCAGCATCTGCCTATATGTATATGAAATGTTGCAACCAAAACACTTCAAAACACTGAGAAGGGGGAAAACATTGCTGTGCCAACACTAAATACCTTTTTTTTTAATGGTCTGGCAAGAAATGGATTTTTCCTGACCCCTTTAGTGCTCTCTTCACTAAGGTAGCCTTGCTGTAACTAGGAAAAGCTTATCTATTTTAGAAATACTTAGGATATCAAAATAAAAAGTCTTAATTGACTTTTGCCTATTGAAGCCTTTGCAGAACTGGAGCAGTGTGGGGAAAAGAATGCTCTCACCTCAGCTTGAAACCTAATGTAAAAAAAAAAAAAATAAAATCAAAGGGTGGGGGAGACACATCTCTTAGCAAGGCTATGTATGGAGAACTGCACAGAGACACCCTTTACCTTCATCCCAAAATACATCCAGACAAGCTGAAGCTTCTCCAGCAGCACCTTCTTGTGAGGAGGTTGGCATTGAGCAAAGACAGCCAAGCACAGGGAGCAGAAGAGTATGTACTCTAGGCTCTGCTCCCATCCTTTGGAAAGGGGCAGATTAAAGTAAAATGGGCAATTTAATTCCAACACTTCCTAGGTTTTCACAGATGGATTATGCAGTGATAGAAATTATCTCTAAATCCAGACTGTGTGTTTACACACATACATGCTTAAAATAACACACATCCAGGCACTTCAGAACAGAGACTGCCTTCCCATGCATTTTCAAAACAAGCAAGGTAACTTTGAGCAATACCTTGAAGTGTGTGTATACATATATATGTTACATATATATATATATGCAAACAGTAACACCAGTCACATCTTCCCCTCCATAATGGTCACCATAGACTGGAGACTGCAACTGTGCAGAGCAGCAGATGAACCAGACAGGCTCATTCCTCTCAAGCTCTCAGATCATCATGGGTTGATCATCAGCAGACACTGATCATCATCATCACCTCTTTGCAAGCAGCAAAGGTGAGCTCCTGTAGAGAGAGCCTGCAGGTTCAACACCAACTGAAATGCCTTCCATCACTTTTTACCATTACCCAAATTAGAAGGGACAGTGCCATGTTATCACAGCTGTCAAGTGTGCAGAGGTCCAGGGCTGGTAGGTACACATGACTTGGGCCTCCCTCTCATTTCAGGAAGGAATGTCTCATTCCAAGAGGATCTAATTAAGAAGGAGGAGGTAGACTGGTTGGTTTCATGTCAGAGGGAATAGGGTCCAGCTCTGTGTAATGAAACAGCACATACTTGGGCACTGCTTCAACAGCTGAGGCACGCTGTTAGCTTACGTATGCTGCAGCAATCTTGCTCTGTGTTTACTCATCATCCTCCCCCAGCAACCTACTTCCTTTTCTTCAGAAACTTTGCTTCTGCTTCCACAGAGATGGACATGATGAAGGAGTGCTTACACCTCAGGCTCAAGTAGCTTCTTGTACACTTGTCCTCCCCAGCTGTACCCACACACAGTTCTTGTTTAATTCTCTTTGCTGCCTTAAAGCAGGGAGAGGAACATCTTAAATTAAAGTCCCCCAATACACACAAACCACAGGCTGCTCACAAGACCAGTCACAGCCCTACAAGACATCCAGAAACAAACTGTGGGTTTGTTGGTCAGAAGAAAAAAAAAAAAAAAAAAAAAAAAAAAAAAAAGCAGCAGTATTTGCTGTGCAAAGGCAACAAACGGGTTTGTTTCAGTTATGTACAATACACACTGTCTGTGGCTAGATCAGCCTGATGGAAGCCATCTACAATGTAGCCATTTTACCAGCATACTGATTTTTGCACCTTTTCAATAAAAGGGCTGTTACCTTTAGCAGGACCTGCACATCCATACGCCATTCCTTCAGAAGCTCCCTAGCATCCCAACAGCTCTTGCTGCCCCACTTGCTATGACTAGCAGTTTTACAACTGGGACTTGCTCCCTGACATGGATCCAGGGTGAAATTCACTGTCCCACTAAATGCCTGCCAAGGTTTTGTGCAGCTTCAGTCACACTCCTACTCCCTTTTCCCTAGCACTTGAGTGGTTTACCACAGGCTGCCCTGTGTCTAGAGGTACATGTCTATCTCACCACACAAGGACCCTTTCCCCATCTGTGCCTGATGTAAGGAATGCCTTTCGTATCTACAAACCCACCAAGAATTAGCCAATTCACTTAGAGAAGAAAGAGACCAGACCCCACAACCCCGCTTTTGTCTGATTTATAACCCATTCATGACCAAAAAGGAACCCTGTATTCACAAAATACAGGAAGTTATATAAAGGAAGCTTTTTTCCCCCCTGCAGCCCTCATTTCTGATGCAGTTTGTGAGCAGAAGTGAATCCTAGTGGAGACAGGTGAGGTGGGGCACTATGCTGATCTCCTATATGCACCTGTTAACTGAGGAAGATTTCTTTTTTGAAGTCATTGCCAGAGATGTTAACCCCACAAGATTCCTTATAATAGCCATGTACAGCTAACATGTCCCACGGCATTTACAATCTCCAGTTCACAAAACACATCCAGTGCAAGAAAGGGGAGGAAAGTGCAAAAAAGATTTGAGGGGTGGCAGGTGAGCAGCTCGCAGGTCCTCAAACAAAACTTGACCCAACAACCTACTGCAAGTCCTAGAACTTCTCAGTCCTTAACTATATCTTCAAAACTCCAGCAGGATTTCATCACACAATGTTTCATGTGGGAGCATGAAACAGCAAATGTCTGACTTCAGGAAAGCAAAAGTAAGAGGTCTTTGTTCAGAACGGAAACTGAAGTTTGGCACTATCTTATCTCCCATCTTTTCCACACATTTCTACTGGACAAGACAGAATGTTCAGCTGACCAGTTCTCACTGCAAAACTCAGATTAACATTCATGCAATTAATTTTGATGAAATCTGGAGACAGTGAACAAAATACCACATGTAGCAATGATTGAATAAATGTGAATAGCCCTAAACTCAGGGATAGGAGAAATCACTGCACACACTGCTCACCACCCATAAATGCACTGCATAGAATTCTGCATGCAGCATAACCTATGGGGCACAGCAAAGGTTATCAGAAATGACCTTGAGTCCAGCAGCAGCACTGCAAGCAGGCAGTGGCTCTGCTAGGATGGAGCAGGGACTGCTCTGTGTGAATCACCCGGTCATTAACTTAACTTAATAACTGCTGTATGGACAGCAATCCCTTCCTGCAAGTCAAAAACTGCAAGTGGGTGAAAATGGCAATTTTTTTTTATAGGCTGCTCAAACTTTCAGAAATTACCACTTAGATGAAGTCCTAACCAATTCCACCATAAAGAGAACTAGGCTCCATTATCAGTGAAGAGGGAAAAGCATGCTCTAACTAAAGCATGCAGTAACTAAATAACAGCTCTGACCTTCTGCTCACTCCTCCTGCAGTGTTGTGCTTCACACACTGAACCAGGAAATAGTTGAACAGATACATGTGAAATTATGAAGACTGAGTCAGAAGACAATAGTTGAATAAATACCAGTTAAACCACATACCGTAGACCTGTCCTGTAGGACTGGGAAATGAGTATCGCCTAAGGCTGTTCCAGATATTGCATCCACCTGCAAGTATTTGCTGCTGGCTAAAGCTCAGCACATGCACTTTCATCAGCAGTGGTAGGACTCCCCAAAATATTGTGGACAAGAAAGAAAGAATGTTAGCTTAATTCAGAGTACAATAACCTAATTATATCTTTTAATCATCAAAAGCATATAATAGCTTGTTGGAAGACTTTTTTAGTTTGTGTGTTTGGTGGTTTTTTAAAGCACATTATAAAGTTAAATATAGAGTCCTTTTTTTTTTTTACAAGAATTTTAGGCCTTCAAATTCATGAATATAGAGAGCTGATTATTAGCTTCTTTAATGTGGCTATTTTACTACGAAAGTAGAGCAGACATCAGAAACAAGAATGTCACAGAGGAATTGGGCACACACAATGAAACCACAGAAGCAACTGCACTTTCATTATATAGTCTTAAATCCACATAAAAAACTATGATAAGACACTTATATTTTAGATCAACTACCTTTCAGCAATAGTGAAAAATCATCACAGAGAAAGACAAGAAGATGATAAAACTGCACTAACATGGTGCTGGAGGACTCGGCCATTAAAGTCAAGTCTTACGAAGAAAGATCTAAACACTTTATAACAACATTTAATCTGCAACTGTTAAGCTGGAAAAAAGGCTCATCTCCAAATGAATTCAACACATAAAAGACATCATGTTGGTTTTTTATTTTTTTCTGTTTCTGTTAAATGGCTAGGTTTTTTCCTCTGGAACTATCTCCCTGAAATTTTAACATGTCCAAATCCAAGTCCTTAATAAATTACAGACAAAGGCAAGTTTTCTCTTTTAATGAGGACAAAGGAATGCATTATTGAGATTTGTCATATACATACAATTACCTGCATTGTTATGGAGATTACAGAACAAAGGCCCAACAGATCCACTTCCAGATCTTACAGCCTTGTCCTTTCCAATAATTATTGTCTTAAAATTGGATTTCATTTAACACATTCACAATACCAATATCTACCAGTGCTTAGCATGTACTTAGGGATAGCTTCAATTATTTTAAAATGGATGTAGCAATGCATTTAATTTATCACTGATCACTCAAATGAACATATTCAATTTAATAGCACTGATAGAGCAAATGGTTTTTAGTTGGTTGTTAGAAGGCTTAAAATAAGTACAAAGTTAGAATAACTGGCTAGTCTATCATTCACTTGAAAAAAAAAATGGAAAAGACACTTTAAAAAAAAAAATTTTCATTTTTCCTTTTATCTCAGAAATAGGAGTTTGAACAGCAGAGAGATATTGAATTTAAAACAAAAAAAAAAAAAAATAAACCACCAAAAAACAAGTTTTATTCCTCAGATACTAATGCTACTCCTTTACCTCATGTAAGAGTATGTTGGTCTGCTTCCTCAGCTATCAGATACAAAATCCATCAGAAACTCTGAGTTTAGAGCACCAGGCCTGTATCTGTGGCATGCTCAGTGTGCCAGCTACAAAGGCCAGATCCTGACCTCAAAGCTGAGCTGCTCATTTCTCCCTGGTGCCCAGCTGCACAGAATTAGAGGTGAACTACTCTAAAAGAATTATGTAAACTGAACCAAAGTTAATGAACTTCCCCTAAGAAAACTTTTTTTTGAAGATAGACATTTACAAAGACTGTGGGAGGGAAACTGTGGTTACAATTCCCATATTTCCCAATTATAAAATAAAAAAAGTATAAATCAATAAAGGTGAAATCATCAAAGACCTCAATTAACCAGGCACAACCTACTTAGCAAAAAAAAAAAATCAAATCTGACCACAAAAAGGACATTTTATTGGTACTGAACTTCAGGCCAAGTCATAGAAGAAGCAGATGACCCTGCAAGCAGATGGAAAGAATACCAGAATTTAGAAAATATAATTCATGTAGCAAAAATCCACAGACTCAATTTCAAACTTGGTTATAAGTGGGAAATTATAAAATGTGCAGTGTCGAGAAGACTTTAGAATTCCCCTATCTGCCTTTACTAGAGAAAAGCAAATAAAACAATTTGATGATACAAAAGGACCCTACCAATTTATTTGCCCATTTTATTTCCCCCGCAATTTGATGTACTTACAAGTATTTAAAATTCCTGCAGAATCAAAGATCATGATCACTAAATGAAGAAAACCCTAAACTCCCTTATTAACACAATACAATTTTACATATGTAAATTTTATGCCAGCCACAGGCATCCATTCTTCTCCTTGCAATGTGTTTCACAAAAAGTCACATTTATTGATTAAAAAGTGCATTGAAACTGTGGCACATCTCATATTGTTTTAAAACCACCAGCAAGGCCAAGTCAATCTTTTTTGAAGGTTCCACACTGCTATTTTCTGCTAACCTAGATTTCTTTCACCTGCATCCCAGAGAGAAGCAGTGGAAGCCCTTCTCTTAGTCAGTCAAACAGAGATCATTTACCCCAAACCCCTGCCAGCACACAAAACTGGTTGCCTTTCCATTCCAGATGTCCCTGGTGGTGGAAGCCTCATCCATTTCCACTCCAGGATCCACAAAGTCAAGCAGCAGAGCAGGTTTTGGCAAATAAAGACAAAGATGGGGCCTCTCTTACTATCAATTCAGACAGTAACTGACAATTCACCTGTCCTTAAGCTGATGCAGACAGATGAAGGTAGCTAAAATGAAGTCTCACAATTTTCCCCTTCTGTTCATGGGACCTTGAGGAAAATTAAGTTGAAAGTTTCAAGGGGACAGTCTGAGAATCAGTTGTCTGAGTTTGAGTATGAGGAAACCCTAGGAGGGAAAGGCAGAAGAAAGAAGCAACCTCTACTTATCTACAGGGATTGTTGATCCTGCAGTCACAACAACTGCTACAGGGAGCAGCAGGAAGCTTTCCCAGTCTGTAATACCATGGATGGTTCCATGCTTTGCTGCTTATAGAGGCTGGCCTGCCCCAAAGCAAAGCTCTGCTGCCCCATCCTTTGCAGCATCCTCCTGTCTCATGAGTGGCACTCACAAACCAATCCTCTGGCTGGCATCCTTTGCATGGCTCTCTCCTTAATTTGAGAAACAGAGCTGATGGAAAATATGATTTGAATGTGAGGACTCAAAACCAGGTATGTAGAAACAGACTTGCCAGCAGTGACCTGTTAATGTGTGTCTGTAAGAAATTAAACAAGGAAGCTTATTGAAAGTGCTCTAGTTTACTAGAATCCAAGTGCACAAGAGGAAATATGACAGAAAGCTCTGTCTAAGCTCTGCCAGGATAGGGAATGCAGAAACAAAAGCCACCAGCATTCCTGTTCAAAAACACCCTCCAGAGCCATCTACCATTGCAGAGACAAACCATCAGCAAGCAGAGCAAGATGTGCAACACCATGAACTGGACCAGGAGTCTTCTTACAGGCATGCAGAGATCCCTGTCTTACCACCCACCTGCCAAGACATCCATGAATGATTCATTTTGACACGCCATTTAAAAAAAAAAAATAAATTCCTGCTGAACTAGCAGAAGCAGAGGCTTTTAAATATGCATTTAAAGCCATGCCAAGCTACAATCCCTCAATGACCAAGGACAGACTGGGTTTCCACAAGGCTGGTCTGCACAAATAACCCTTTTTGGGGAACACTCCCATGCAGGCCAGGTTCAGCCCAACTGCTTGCAAGCTGGCAGACACCAAAAAAATCCCTACCAACACAGTGCCAAAAGGAAGTAAGGAATTACTCTGAGAATGCACCTAATCACAGAGCCAGCTGTGTTGTAGATACAAATCTAACAGCCTAACATGGGAAAGCTCCCAGGCACTCACATCTCTCCACTCACCTGGGCTGTGATGGGAGGGAGAGCTCCATCACTTTGGGGCTCAGGAGTGCTAAGAGACTGCATCTGCTTACCAGGCCACAAGAGACAGGCTGTAATTAGCAATACATCTCTGCACCTGACGTTCAAGTCTTCACTTAATGATTTTACAGTCTCAGAAAAAAATTTCTTACATTCAATGAGGAAAATAGGGCTGAAGTTCACACAAATTATTCCTTATACTGAAGCCCTGGCTTATTTGGTGCACAGAAACCCATACTACAGTATGTAGACAGCATTCTTCTGCACACCACAAAGCCAAACCAATCAACCAAAAAACCATTAAGCCCTTCCAATAAACAAAACACCCAACCCAACATTTAAAGAAAATGCCCACATTCTCAACCCTAAAGCAGAAGCCTACATGCAAAACACAACAAAAACTTTGCATGCAATAGGAACTTCCCAATGACTCACTAGGTATTTCTTTTACATGTTCAGTTTGGCTAAAACTGTAGAAAAGAGAAAAATCAAAAGTGTGCCAAACAAATGGGAGATACAAGAAGAACAGGAAACAAGCAGATGGGCAGCATTGGAGAGAAAAAGACCTCCAGGTACTGACTGGGAGAGCTTGAAGGTGATCCTAACGGGTCTCTTCTCCTCCCCAAAGCAGTACCCATAAAAACATAGCCTTAGCCCTCTTCCCCACTCATACCAGCTGGGTTTGAAGCACCATGTAGAGCCAAGGTCAGTTACAGATGACACAGATCTGGTACCACAGCAAACACCAGCATCACCATTCCTCCATTTAGAGCTGCCACTTCTTGGTAGGTGCAATTTCTTCAATTTTGAGACACAGTTAAAAGCACAATTACCTTTTCTCCTATTACATTTCTACAGGTGGAGAAAGACGTTTTCCTACATGGCCTTTGGGATCTTCACAGAGAACACAGAAAGAAAAGAGTGATGGCTGGACTGCTTGGTTTCTAATATCAAGGGGTCCTTCCAGTTTCCTGATGATAGTAGGAAAATAAGTACTTTCAGTGATGTGCCAAATGCCAACAACATTTATGGAAAGATATGGACATATCTTTCCCTGGGTTTTCTATTGATAGCCCATGGAGGCCATACAAGATAACTAAATGAGGCCATGAATTTTTTGATTCAGCTCTGGTTGGACCACACTTACATGTCCATTCTTTGTTGGATTACAGAAATACTTTTCCCACTTAATCTCGGATTTTCTCCTGGAACTTTGGATTAATAGCCCCAAGGAGGCCTGTTTATATGCAGATACATTTGGGAACAGCTGGAAAGCACTTAGAGAAAAGCCTTGGTGCAACTTTCCAGAGCAGTGCATCTGCTTTGTTCTCTTCCTGTGATGCCTGATCACTCTTTCCTCCACACTCTTTCCTTTCTAACACTTCATATTAACACATGTTCACCTACACTTCATTTTTTTACCCCCCCCCCCACCCTGCCAATTAAAGTCCTCCCCTGCACAGTCATCTCCTGCTGAAAATTAATTTCCTACTGATAGCTCCATTTAAGGCAAAGTTCTTTCACTCTCCCATCCCTACACAGCAGCAGGCCCTCTCTGCTGGAGAAAATTAAACTAGCTCTTCCTACACTTGCAGCAACCTTTCACGACATTCAAGGTACTATTTGCATTCAAATTCTGGAGTCAAACTAAAAGCATCAGGCTAACAACCAGATGTGCAGCCACCAACTGGTTTAGTAGTGTCTCTTGCCTTTGCTCATACCAAGAAACTTTCAAGCAGGCAGGTAAATGTCATAGCCTTCACACCTACAAACACCCAAGCACCCAAACATTCTTCAACACTATCAAAATGCTCCCTCTATGATACAGTGTAACTCTAGTAGAAAGAAGAAAATGCACAAATTAGAATTATATAGATTATGCCCTGCACAATGAACAACCAAAGGTTTTAGAACAGCAGCAATTTCACTCATATTTAGAAACTCCAACCATAAAAAAATTACATGCCATGAAAATTCTCAACAAAGACTTGCATGTAGCTCACATAATTGAGGAAGTACTAATAATAGCATGGCTGTTTGCACAGACAACATTTCCACTGTGGGCCTGAATTCTGATCTCAAATATGCAGAAGAAGATATTTTGTTGTGTGCTGCTGGCTGGAGACTCAAAGTATTGGAAACCATGTGAGTGTGCTGCAATGTGCAGCCAGCCTATGCCTCTAAGGAAGCACTAGGCACATCCATGCCACACTGAAGACAAAGCCTCCATTGAGCACTGCAGAAGGTGCTTGTGTTGTGTGGGGCTTTGTAAGGAACATAAAGAAGCTCAGGAAATTAACCTGTGTTGCCATTTTAAACAAAAATGAAAACAGTCATCACATGAAAATAACCTGGCCTGGCAGATGAAGAGCTTATTTCTAAGCTCCTCAGACACAAGCAAACTCTGTTCACAGCTGCAGCTTCCCCTTCTGGTCTGTGCTGCCTAAGTTCAGGCCTGCTCAGGTCTCCAGATCAGCAATGCTCATACCTGTGTTTTTAATAGTGGCTATTAAAGGGTTTGCCCAAGAAGTACAGGTACAGAAGCAGCAAGGGAGCCTCACGTGTCTCAATCTTTATTCTTTTGTAAGTCTCTAAATGAGCTGTATGTAGACCTGTCACAAAGTTAAATGGAAATTACTATTAACTTCTTCCATGTGCTGAAGATTACCCAGAATAATTTCACAAACTAAAATTTAAATTTAGTGTACCATATAGGAGAAGACTCAACAAGGATGATTAATAATGACCAATATAGAGCAAAAATTATCTCCCATGCAACATCCACACATGGCAAGCCCACATTAGAGATAAGACAGTTCTTCATTTAAATTGCTCTGTTGGAAATTCAGACCAGTAATTAAGACATAATCCTATATAATCAATTCACACAGTATCAGTAGTTTTGTGCATGGAATAAGATGTAACAACAAGCTATTAGGTCCACACAAAAGGCACTTGCAATTCTAAACACCAAAACAAGCCCAAAAATAATGTATGTTGCTCTTTTAGTAGAAATGTTATTTATGATGTCACTAATATGATCACACTCAATAAACAGACAGCAACATTTGTTTTTTAACAACTCCAACCTTGCCCACTATGTTGTAATTCATAAAAATTAAGCAAGATGCTTATCCTTGAGTAAAAGACACCACAGAAAGATCATGTGCCCATCACACCACTGAGGAGCTGCCATGACACAGCCCTTCCACAGCCCTGGCTGCTTCCCAGAGTGTGGTTGGGTCCACAATGGTGTCAGTGTGGAGTGCTGTCCCCTCTCCGACCCCACAGACATCTGAAAGGCAATGCAGAGGCCAGACCCAGCCAAGAGCCACTTCCACCCCAGCTGCTGCCTTTCCACTCAGGGGCTGCTGGGAGACTGCAGAGAAGGGGCAATAAATAGTTCTTACAGGCAGAACACAAAGCCCAGCTCATGCTACATGCCTGACAGTCCTGCCATCTGCTGTCACCTTCCTACAGCACCTAAATGCCTCCCCAGGTAATGCCAGACCATGGCCCTGCACCTCAGCACATGCCACACATCAAACACCAGCCAACTCTAACACCCACCTGAGCCTATGCAAAGAATCCTACACAAAGAGCACAACTGTGCCCTATTAGAGAACATCCTCATTTCTAGGAGGCAAAACCATGTGAACAGTATTGGAATGGGCAACAAGACCATCGTGCTTAAAGCCTTGCCTCCAAGCAAAGGTGAAATTTAGTCATTTCAAATGAGAGGATGATTTGCAGAATCATACCATCAGTGAGCATCTGGAATACATCCTATTCCTCTAAGGAAAAAATCCTAAAGGACCTTTCTCCCCACCTGTCTCCAGTTCAAGCATGTGCTCCCAATGTTCAGAACTCCACTAGATGCTGATCAGGACTAGTTAAGAAGCCTGGTAAACTGAGTCTTCCTTGCCTCAGCTTTCACATTCACAGGTACAACTAAGTCAAAATTGAGAATATTGTCTTCTAAATTTTCAATAGTGACACTATGAGCTGCAGAGTTCCCACCTAAAATTATTCCCACCAAAATCTGCAGGTCTGACCTATGTCCTGTTGCATGTTGATGGGAGCTCTGATAACATCAGGTGATGACAAGACCTACTTGAGGGTCTGCAGCTGGGTCCCAAGACAATGAATGCATAAATATAGCTACATACAACTGAGGAGAGGGTCCACTTTTTTTAGTATTATTATTATTAACCATATTAGACACCAATTAAGAGCTTGATTTAGAAAACATTAGGGATCACTAAGTCACAGGATTTCATACTCAGATTAAGAAGAAAAACTATGAACAACAGAGGTCATGGCAGGCAGATCCTGCAAGGCTGTACCCAACAACAATCCAGGCCTCCTTTGAGTTCTTCCAAAACATTGGTGTATTTTAA
This sequence comes from Erithacus rubecula, assembly GCF_903797595.1. Taxonomy (NCBI): domain Eukaryota; kingdom Metazoa; phylum Chordata; class Aves; order Passeriformes; family Muscicapidae; genus Erithacus; species Erithacus rubecula. The sequence goes on from NC_136688.1 coordinate 4,802,569, forward strand.
TACACAATTCAGACATAGCTCTTATTCAGAAGAGATTTTCAAACCTAGGCTTGGTACAGCAACAGAGATTGAATAACAAAACAATGTAAGGTAGCCCAAACAGAAACAGACAAGACAAGGAAGCAAAGGTTTACAACGCTCATTGGCTGCAAACACAAGCTGGTGCCAATGCAAGGTAAGGAAAAAGTAGTCAAAAATGTAAAGCAGCAGTACAGTTCTGCACTACAGCTCCCAGGCAGATCTGTCACCACAGATTACTGAGCACCTTGGTTCCTATCAACACACATTCACACTTCTGTAGCAGAAACCATTGAGGCAGAGAGGACAAGCGGGTACATCTGGAAGCAAAAGTTCAGCAAGCCCCAGAACATTAGAGTTCAGAGCAGCCGTGAAGCTCCTACGGGAACACTGAGAACACCATCAGCTGAGGGAAGCAAGGGTGAGAGAGTCTGTGCCAGCATGCTGAGTGGGTCACCTGGCACGCGATTCTGATTTACATCACTGAAAGGTGTTCTTGGAAGAACATTCTGCAACACACGTGGGACCAGAGGGGGCCTCAAAGCCAAGCGTGCTGGCCAAGGCCTCCGGCTGATCGGCTGCCCGGCACCGCCAGGGCTGCTCGCTCCGCACCACGGCAGCATTTTCCCGTGGAAACTCCGCGCTGATCCCGAAAGCTGTAAGCCAGCGGGTGATGTGCACGGGCAACGCGCAAATACCCTATTACCATATACACCCTATCAGTATAATTCACCGGCAGCTATACGAGGAGGGCAGGGTCCAACACTGGGGAGACGGGAGCCGTCCCTGTTGTACCCAGGGAAGCTTTTACCCAGGAAAACCACCGGGGCAGCCTCACGCCCCGAAAGCGGCCACGCGGCTGCACCGCCGGGTTAAACCTCAGCAGAGCCCCCGCTGCGGCCGGGCGGGGGGCAGGGGGAGGCCGCGGGGATCCCGCCCAGGTGAGCGACGCTCCCGCCGGGCCACAGCGCGGCCCCAGCCTCCCCTGCCCTCCCCTCCGCGGGCGGCACCGGCCGATCCGCTGCGGGACAAAGCCGAACCCGGCCGCACACCTGCCCCGCCGAGCCGGGGCAGCCGCGGCGGGGGCAGGTGCGGCAGCCCCCGGTTCCCGCAGCTCGCTCTCACCTCGGCCAGCAGCAGCAGCAGGAGGCAGGGCAGCGGCAGCCGCCTCATGGTGGCGGAGAGCGCTCCCCGCTGCGCGCACGGCCGCTCAGCCCGACGCCGCCGCCCCCGGAGACATGGCCGGGCTGAGCCCCGCACCGCCCGGCGGCCCGGCCCTCCCCCGCGCCCCGCCCTGAGAGAGGCGGGGGCACGGAGCCGCGGGGGAAGCCCTGCGCGGGGCGGGGTGAGGGGCGAGCGGGGCAGAGGCAGCCGGAGAGTCGGGCCGGTCACCTCCGTGCGCCGCCGCTCCTCGCCTCCTCCCGCCGGCCCCTCGCCCGCGGCTTAAATGGCCGTCTGGCAGCGGGCGGAGGGGCTGCGGCTGCCGCTTCCCCGCCTTCCCCCCTCCCTCTCTCGCTGCCGGCATCTGACATCTCCCCCCGCCAAGCCAGGCCGGGCGAGGAAGTGGCTCCCTCCGAAAGTTTCCTGGTCTCCGTCGGCCCCCGCGGAGGGAGCGGCGCCGCGGGGCGCGCCCGCCGCCCGGCCGGCCTGGCACGGTGCTCGGGGGCGGGCGATCCGCGGAAGGGTCAGGGTAAGGCGAGGTTAACCCGGCCCCGGGGGCTCCGCTGCCCGCCCGCCGCCGGCCGGAGGCGAGCGCTTCGCCCGCCGCCGCCACACGCGGCCCCGGGCCGGGTAAGGAGCGCCCGAGCCCCGCCGAGGGTTTGCCGCAGTGAGGGACTCTGCTTGTTGAGCTATTTTTCATCCCCAAACAGTCCCCCAGGAAAGTCTTATCCCGCTTCAGGCACGGGTTTGGACATGTTTTATCCATGTCATCAAAAGGGACGTGACATCATCAAAGGCAATCCCTTTTATAAACCTTAACTTACTTCCCAGGCTCAGTGGAGTGTCCCACATTTCATTCATCTTGGATAAGGGAAAGGGGGAGGCAGGGACAATTTACAGAGCATATCTTTAATTACGGAAACACTGGCAGTCCTCATTTTCTCAGAAGTTTTGTGCTCATATGTTTGTCATTTCCCTGTCTTTTCTGAGCCCTCAAAACATATGCATAGCATTACGGAAGCAACTATTTCCATGGGAGTTCATGGGAAAATTCACAAGAATAAGGACATTGGGGCTGTTCTCTGGAAAAGAGAAGACGCCTGGGAAACCGTGTTTGAGCCTCTCAGTACTTAAAGGGAGCTTGTAAGATGAGGACAGACTTTTTAGCATGGCGCGTTGATACAGGATAAGGGGGAATTGTTCTTAACTAAAAGACGGTCAATTCAGACTAGATATAATGAAGAAAATTTTACAGTGAGGGTGGTGAATCACTGGAACAGGTTGCCTGGGCCAGATATAGATGAACCATCCCTGGAGATGTTAAAGGGCATGTTGGGCAGGGCTCTGAGCAATCTGATAGAGTTGGAGATGTTCCTGCTTATCACAGGGCAGCTGGACTAGACCTCCTTTAAACATCCCTTCAAACCCAAGCTATGTTATCATTCCATAAGGGCACACAAAAACCTTATTTAGGAGATTGAGACCTACAGCTGGAGTTACACAGTGTATAGCCATCACTTCATATCAGGAAGATTTGTAGGAAAAAGATAATTCAGAAAAGGTGGGGGGGGGGTGGGTTATGAGGTGTTTTGGGGGTTTTATGTTAGGAAGTACTGAAATGAGACAATAAGCACCGTACAAAAAACATTAATAAAACTTTTTACACTTTCCATTCAGTGCAAAGCACCTGAGGATTGTTATCCAGCTGAAGGCTCCTCCTGGTAAACCACACACCTGACAGAAGTATCCCTGGCTGCTGTGAAATTGCTATGCTGACATAACTTCTGCAGATCAAACCCTACCATTTGGAAATTACAACTCTGACTCATAAAATAAATTCCCTGTCCCTGTGCCTGGGCAGACCCCCAGTGGGTCTAAGCTGCCAAACTGCAGCTTCTGGCCAGACTGGGTTCCAATGTCTTGGCTGCACCTAAAGTGCCACAGCTGCACTTGAGCAAGCACACTTGGTCATCCTTGGCTCCAGCCCAATTGGAGCAGTGTGGCTTTTCTAATTGCATACCTTTCCAGGACAAAAACCTGGTAACTAATCCAGCTGTCCTTGAAATTCAGTGGGAATCTCTTCACTGATGTCAGTAATGGCAGCCAGCTCTGAAAGAGAACATTAAATTTAAAAAAATATATTAAAAAATTTAAAATGCACTGAGAAAGCAAGAAGTGGGATTCTCACCTTTTAAAATTTTAAGTATCTCCAAGCTGATGTTGCCATCTCCAGCCTCTAGACATCCTTGGGCTTTTAAGTTCATTGAAGAGGCCACAGAACCCAATTTAGAAACAAAGGGAGTTATATTTCTTAGACAATGTTAATTCATTGCTCCAGAGAGCAACTGAGCAGCTACATCACTATTACAGGAAGTGAACTCCTTTCACCACACCACGTCCGTCTGGATCTGGTATAACTGGTGGGGCTTTTCAAATAGAAGGTACATGGAATCTGTAATTAATTACTTTCTCATTAACACTTGTGGCTGAGTGTACATCATATATGACTTGTATGTCAAGCACCTGAACTAGGCCTATGAAGTTCTGGGGCACAGTCTCATTTTTGCATCATCCAGAATAGTAGAGAACTGAATTAAATTTACTTGTAGTGATTTCTAAGCAGAGTATTTCTAGGACTGCAGTAAAAAACTACCTTTATAACATATCTTTAATTGTAACCATAACTATTGCCATCAGTAGGATTTGTGCACAGTGAGTTAAGCTGGCACAGAGAGAATATGGGTTTGTTACTGTTTCAGGGTATCTCTCTGACTGACTCTTACCAGACCTCAAGGAAAGAACTGACCTTTCCAGAGATGTTTCTAGGGTGTTGGAAATACTCATCTTCCAACCATCAGGGACTCTCTCTGTAGGACAGGGTAGTGAAGTATGAAGATTCATAAACATTTGAAAATACTCAGATAGATATGATAGAAGGTAGCCACAAGAAAAGGAAAAAAAATACAAGAAACATTAGGCACAAAAAAGTGTAATTATTTTGTAACACAAAAATAATTTTCATTTGAGGCAAAAAAAAGAAAACTATTGGTAGTGTTTAAAATTTTTTTTGTCTTATGTACAGATTCTAAGGGAATATTTGTGTCCTTTAGATGGCTTAAAATTCTGTGAGGAGGGTACCAAAAAAGCTTTTCTGATTAGATTTTGACAGCTCCATAGAGAAAGAATCTCACGTGTACCTGATGATTCCTTCAATCAATGCTTCTGTCCTTTATAGCACGCTCTGGTTCACTGCTAGCCTTGCACACCTCAGGGAAGAGGTGGATCTCAAAGAGCTGTGATTCGTGCCAGAACTGGAGCCTTCACATGCTGAAAATGGAAGAGAGAAATTAAAAGCCAAAAGTTTTAAAGCTCTCCCAGGTGCTAATTGTTCAGCAGCAATAACCATCACAACACAAACAATTTCCTAGGAATTAGAGGCTCAAGGTTGCATTTCAGGCCACAGGCTCTTCACAGCTTGTTACTAATCTGCTGGAAATTTCCTGAATTACAACTGCTACTGCCTAATTGTTTCTATAGGTGAGTTTTGTTCATTCTACAGGCTCTTATTAAATCTATATGTGTGACAGGCTTATGAAACTGGGTAGGTGTTGCTTCTGGGCTAAAGCTTCTACTTTTTAACTCACTGGAAGTTAATTTGTGCATCTGAGTCATAAAACCTCTTCAAATGGAAGTTTCGGAAAGAAGTTACTCCACATCCTTTTGATGAGGTTTTCGAAAGAGACTTAAACTTAAGTCATATTGGGCCCCTGCACACAAATCTAGGAAGAATGTGCATATTACTTATGGGTACTCTAGTTCACAGCATAAGGGATACTACTAATTCTAGGGGCAGAATTGGAAGACTGCAAAATATAGTGGATAAAGCTGTCCAATTTGGAGCAGTTATCCAGGCTGGTAATACTTGTCTTTCACTGAGACTGCCAATAGGATACGGTTTTAAAAAGAAAAAAAATCAGAATGGCCCCATATTTAACTGCATACCCCAGCCAGCCTTGATCACAATAGTGTATTCTCATTAGTTATTCCCAGTTTCATTCATCAGCTCAATGTGCAGTGTCAGCCAGAAGACGCATCCAGTTGTGGAGCATTGTCAGGAAGGGAGTTGAGAACAATGCAGAGAGCATGGTTTTGCCAATGTGTAAAACCCAGGTGCACCCACGTCCTGCCTGAGGCTTGTCACTGCTCTCAGCATTGCAAGAGGGATAGAATGGACTGAGGGAAGGTATCAAGAAGGGCAGGTAAAGAAATGTGGATGATGATGCAGCTGTCTTATCAAGGCAGCCTTAAAAAGCTGTGTTTTCAATTAGGAGAGGGGAAAGCTCCCTGGAAATAAGATGAAGGAAAAACTTGCTTACTAAATCAAATTAAACAGTCACAATAAAGTGCTTTTGTACATGGCAGGCAATGAGCTTCTGAAATGTGTAGTCACAGCAGGTTTTAAAGGCAAACAGTATGAGCAGTCCCAAAACTTCATGGACACATTCATGGGCAATATGTCCATAAACAGGGAGAAGGCAGAGATGAGTCTGTAATGTTTGGATGCCAGGAATGGTACTCACAGAACAGTCAGCTTTTTTTTCTCTTCCTGAACAAGTCTCCTAATGCCACTGCTGGGGACAGGATACTGGGTTGGATGGATTCATCCCTGTCTGGGCAAGTAGCATATGCCTTGGCTACTGTTTACAAGGAAATCAGTGCAAAGCATAAGGATAGAGCACATATAAGAAACAAGTGTATTAGTGTGTGGCTTGCTACTTCAGCGAGACAGGTAACATGTAGCAGGGTATGTTACTATTGTCATTCACAAGGGAGGAAGAAGTCTCTGCCAGGATTTCAGACCAAGGTTCAAGATCTGCTCTGGCTTTGCTTTCCCTTTCAAGTCCTCAGATTCAGACATTATGGGACATCTGTGACCCAAACAGAATTCCAAATGAACCATCCTGTCCATCATTGCTCAGTGCTCTGGAGCACAGGAGCCCAAAGTGATCTTTCTAGCTGACAGTGCTCTGGCTCTTACACCACCTCAGACCTTTCCCTCCAGGCTTCCATGTACCATCAAACACGGAGATGAGTCTTTTGGGAAGAAGTCTCAAGCAGAACTCTAGTCCCTTTTATACTACAACAGAGGAACACTACACTAACCTCAGCAGCAGCTTTGGAGAAAAAAACAATGAGTAGCTAAATGCTTCACCTGGGAGTGGTCCTCTCTACCATCATGAAGGAAGGTTTCAAGTGTTGGATGTGACTGGAATCTGGTTTCTGCTGGTACTAGCCCTCCACAGCCTGTAGCTGCAGGGGTCCTGGTTGGGGACTGCTGGATAGTATCTTAACCCCTAAACAGTATTTTCTTTCTTTTTTTTTTTTTTTTTCTTTCTCCAAGAAATTAAAGGTGCCTTGGGCTGCTAGCAGAGACACCTTTCAGATGGAGAATAAAATAGACAGGATACAAAGAAAACCTGTCACTTTTTATGATGAGGAATAAAGTAACTTGGCTTCTGGTCAAGTCCAGGTTTGGAATGTTTTTTTCTTTACTGAGAGGAAAAGACATATTTTTGCTATGGAGGCCAGTGAAGAAAAACCAGAAAACTTTTTTTTTTTTTTTTTTTTTTTTTTTTTTTTTTTTAACACAACTTTGAAAAAGGCTTTAAAGTGCCATAGCTGAAAATCACTTTTTGGAAGTGGGTAATGCCTTCAATCTCTTAAGTTCACTTGGTAGCCAGCTTCCTTTGTGTGGGAAGGCAGGTGAGTGGGAGGATGTATCATAGCAATTGAAGGGAAAATATGCATTAAAACCCCACAGACTAGCACACTCCAAAGCATTGAGTCAGCTGCCCTGGCAGCCACGAGGGCCAGCCGTGTCCTGGGATGCCTCAGGCTCAGCATCAGCAGCTTGTCAAGGGAGGTGAGGTCAAGTGAGGTGATTGTCCTGCTCTGCACTGCACTGGTGTGGCCTCACCTCGAGGCCTGTGAGCAGTTTTGGGTGCTACAATTTAAGAAAGACATAGAGGTATTAGAAAGCATCTAAAGAAAGGCTATGGAGATGGCAAAGGGCCTGGAGGGGAAGCTGTGTGAGGAGCAGCTGAGGTCACTTGGTCCATATTCAGCCTGGAGCAGACTGAAGGGAGACCTCACTGCAGTTACAACTTCTTTGTGAGGGGAAGAGAGGGGCAGGCACTGATCTCTTCTCTGGTCTGTAGTGACCAGGGACAGGACCCAAGGGAATGGCCTGAAGCTGAGTCAGGGTGAGTTTAAGTTGGATATTCGGGAAAGGTTCTTCACCCAGAGGGTGTTTGGGCACTGGAACAGGCTCCCCATGGAGGTGGTTACAGCAGCAAGCCTGACAAAATTTGGACAATGCATGTGGTATGATTTTGCAAGTTCTCCTGTTCAGAAACAGGGGCTGGATTTCTTGGGATCCAGGTGAGTCCCTTCCAACTCAGCATTTCTACAGCACCTGAGCTACTTCTAACACCACAGAACATTTTGTAAGTGATTTGAGTTCAAACAGACACCAGCCTTTTAAATAGGTTGTCTTCTACACTTCCTCTTCCAGTAGGAAAGACCTTGTGGTCCTGTAGCCTGTCTCACCAGTACAAGGTCCTATGTAATCACTTGGTTTCAGCCAGGAGTAATGTCATGGATTGCAAAGGGCTCTAGCACAATAAATATACATCAGAGTTTTACTCAGATTTGCAGAAAGGGGCAAGAGGAAAGCCCTGCTCAGTATAGGCAGTCCTTGTCATATTAGCAAAGGCCACAGCTGTAGCTCAGCTGCCCCACAAAGGAGCTAGAGCTCTGAGGTGGCATAGAGAGCCAGGCAGCAGACTGGCAGGATTCTGGGAAACACCAGAAGCTAGCAGAAACATTTCTGCTTCTCCACCTCCCAATTTTTTTGTCCTTGTCTCCAAGCTCATGAAAGAAAGGCATAAATTTTTCTTGGCATATAAAATTCCAGCGGAATGACTTTCAGTTACTATTTGAGTCCCATAAATGGCACCCTATAATCCAAATAACACCAAGCTAAACTTGGTGTTACAAAACATTACAACAGCTGAGTCTGCCCTTGATAATGAGTGAAATCACCTGCCTCTGGAAACCAGCAGGTGTGTGCATGACTGGCAACCTCTGTCAAGGGCATTAGAAGAGGGAGTGGCTGGATACATTATGTTGTCCATGAGCCCCATATGCATTGACCTCCCACAACTCACCTTGCCATCTTTAAGCACTGAAACCTTAAGAAACTTATCAGAAAAACCATGGTTATGACACCACTTGCAAAAATACAGATGCTTAAATACCACCAAGATTTCTACATCAGAGGATTGTCATTCCAGAGTCACAGATGACCACTGAAATCCCAAGGTGACAGATATCCTTTACAGAAGAAGAAAGTTAAAATGTTAAATATGAAATCTACCAAAATTCTTTGACCAAATGAGTCAGCCTCCTTTTCCCTGTCTTCTGACATTACATATTGTGGTGGAAGGGTGGAGCACAGTTTGCATGCTGGGGTTTTGTAGTGTTTTGCTTATTAGCAAAACCCTACCCCTGCCTCCTCTTCTTCCCATAAGTAATAATGTGGAAGTGCAAGAATGCAGAAGTGCAAATGGCTTCTAAGTGTAATGCATGCCAACTATATCAGGAAGGGACTGCTTATGGACATCCTAGGAGAGCAATTAGCATCTTCAGGGTCATTTAACTTTTGGTCCATTGCAGAGGTTGTTCCTAAAATACAGGCACATCATCTTGTGCTTGTTTAACAGATGGTACTGAAGCATGAGCTATTTTCATGGCAATGTACATTTGGCAATACCATAAAAGTGAGAGAAGCAGTTTTCTGAGCAATAAAACTACTGGCTGGAATGCAACTGGCCTGTTTTACACCAGTACTTCTCTGCACAAATGCCTGATTTAAGGTAAACATCTTTTTTTTTGCATACAAAGGTATGCAAAAAATGACAGGAAGTAAAGAGGCAAAAAGGAAGAAGTGAGACTGAATCCCCGAAATGCTTGTATCCACCACTGTACATGAGAAAGATGTCTTATGGTTTCTCTAGGTGGATATCAGGTCTATTTACTGTGCTCAGATCACAGTAGTTGAATTGGGATGGTTTCAAGCAGCTTGGCAGCAGCCTTTAGCTTAAACAGTGAGATGGCAAGAAGGCTAGGAAGACATTTTCCTGGGAAGAAAACAAAAGCTGACATCAAAAAATATCACTTCACATCCCAGCTATCATGGTTATGGCTCTGAACTTACATCCCTGCACTTGCAATTTTGATGCCTGGTGATGTGCCCTGATCATTGTTCTTTTACTTGTCTGACTGGAAATGGTGTTTTTGCAACAACCTGCTATTTACAGTGACACTACAGCCCTAAATGTCCTTTAAGATGTGCTGAGGCTTAGCTGGCCAAATTATTGTGCTGGCCTTTCACTTCTCATTGAGAGCCAAGTGTCTTGCTTGATACATCCTTTTCAAAAATCCCACGTTCTGGGTTTTGGTGACATTTTTTAAAACATTAATTTTTAAAATTAACTTCTTTCCATCTACCATTTAAACCCAGTCACTGGTGTACAGCCTCCTGATGCTACTGGAAAAAGCTTTCATTTAAAAGGTTTGCTAAACTCTAGTAAGTGAAATAATTAACTACACATCAAATAATGAATGAAATTTTCCCTGTGTTCTTCTTGCATGAGAACAATGATGCAGGAGCACATTGTTTTTAGGATTATTAGTTTGTGTGTGTAATGACTCCACCTGTCATTCCTCAGGCTGTTCTAAACAGTACTTCTGCTCTCCAGGAAAATAAGAGTCCAAAGGGCAAGGAAGCCACATCCACAGCTAACAATCTCTGTGGAAGGTACAGATCCTTTTAAAAACTGATGGATTGGATTCAATCTGCTTCAATAGGCACTCACCAGCAACAACCCAAGTTAATTTTACAGCTGTCATCTTAAAGGTTGGGTGAATAATCTGTCCTCTTAAAAGGGAAAACTTCCTTTTCCTGGAAGATCCTGAACTTTCCGGAGTGCATCCATACAGATGTAAGCTGTTAGAACAACTTTACAGGCTATGAAAACAAAGCATCATTTACATACTTGTCCTCTCTACTCACTGCTGCAGAGCAAATTCCAAAGCACACCTTGCAGAGGGGCAGTGGCTCCATGGGCTGTGTTTTCTGCCAGAGGTGATGTGGCTTTGCAGTCTTATAGTCCCCATGAGTGCCTGGCTAAGGAGCTGTACCTGTCACCTCTGTTTCTAATTGAGAGATTAGGCTCATAACTCCTTTCAGGTAAATACTGTATGTGGTTCTACAGCAGTACACTTGCTCAAATAACCTGTGTCACTGCAAAAATGCTTCTTTTTGGTGAGAAATAGTAGTGGCCAGGGAGAATGGAAACAGGAAGATAACAGGGTGAGGGGGAAACAGATATTGAGGGTATGGCAGAAAATTACTGCCTTATTTCTTCATGCAATTCATACCTCCAAGTACTACCAAAGCAAGAAAATAAAGATTTAAAGCAGCTGATCAGGAATAAAACCAGCTGTCCAGAACATGAAATCAGGAGGTCAAAAGCAAGAAAACATTGCAACTAAGGGGGTTTTCTTGTTGAAGAAGCTTTGCTGCTACTGCACTAGGCAGAGGTAAGATTCAGTCTGTGGCTGCAAGTACTGCAGGAGAGGCCATAAGCACACTGCATGGGTCTTCTGTCAGACTGTGCTGTCATCTTTGACAAAGCAGACAGTGCTGAGGCTTTCTGCTAGGACTAAGCTCTTCACTCTCAGGCACTGACTTCTTTGTTCTAATGCATTCTAAGAGTGACACTTAATGAAAGATACAGGGGAAAAGTCATTCTCATGGGAATACTCACCAAGCCCATCTACTACAATGATGTGAGCAGCCTTGCCTGGGTCCCAGGCAGGTGGGTGTCTTGTACTTTCAAAGCAGTGTGTCCTTTTGAATGATTTCTAATCCCCACAGCTGAGGGAAGCAGGAGATAATGGAAGATGTACTTATGCTTCTTAGTGGTTATCAGAGGGAATTATAATGGACCATTTTCAAAATTAATTCATTTCCTATATCCAGCATATTAATTAATCTGGGGAATAAAACTGATTAAGTTTCTCTTCTAGAAAGAGTATTTTTTCTTTACCAGAACTTGATCTTGCTTTTACTATTAATATATGGTTTGGTGAGATAACTACCACCCAATTTAAATTTGTTGCAGCAGCAATCTTACCTAGTCTATAAACCAGTTCTGGTTTTACAAGGGGTATGTATCTCCACGGTGCAGAAGTCATTGTCTGAAGGTAGATGATTCAAAATTAAAGTTAAAACCATGAATATGTTGACCTGAGCCAAGGGATTCTGATTAACTAGCAAAATTTTATTTGCTGCTCTCCTTCTCAAGAGGTCCTCAGGTTTTAACTTGCCCAGGTCTTAAGATACAGAAAGATTAATAGTGATTGCTCTCTGCATGCTCATTAGAAGTTTTGGTTTTTCTAAACAAGCCTGATAGATAAGAGAAATAATTTAGCTTCTTCTTTCAAGGATTAGAGATTTGATGGAGTAACTCCTTCCCTTTCTTGTATGAGCTGACCTTTCTGATGCTTGTCACTGGAGCTTGGTTCTGTATAAAAGCATGGGCTGAGGAAGAAGTTAAGACAGGTACAGGCAAAAGAAAAACAAGAGCTTTAGCAGAAAAATAGAAGAGGTGAGGAATTTATTTAGCAGTCAGTGGTGCTGCTATTCCTTTGTAGAGGGTTGCTGCCAGGAAGGTTCCCTAATTTGCCTCCCCTTATTCTTCAGCTCTCCTTCACTGGACACAAAAGATTACCATCCATGCTCAGTTACTTCTATAAAACCTTTATCCACAAATGTGGGCCATGTTCCCTCTTGGTATCCCACTAGTTACAGCCCTTGCTTTGACCATGTGAGCTTTACTGCCTCACCTAGGCTCTGGCATAACAAGCTGGAAAACAGCTGTTAGCCAACAGATAATGTTGCTCTGAGGAGGTCCTGCCAGTCCCCCTGCCCTCCTCAGACATCAGGAAGTGGTCATAATGCATTCTCTAAGAGACACCCACTGACCAGTAAAGCTAGTAAGGAAATAGCAGCAGCCAAAATGCAGTGCAAAGTCTGATCTTGCTGCCAGCCAACTAGAAATAATTGCAGTTATCTCAATTTCTCTGATTTAATTTCACTTTGACTACAGCAGTGCCACCTTTAACAGTGTCACTGCCAACTTCATGACAGTGGGGTTTTTTTTTTTGTGGAAGATCTTGCATTTGCATCACAAGCAGGAAAGACTCCAAGCTTTTATTTTACATGAAATATGGTTGGATCCTGAAAAATGATCCAAAAGCTCCCTAAAGGATCATAACCCAGAAGGTGAGAGGGGTGGGGCAAAGAACACAGGATTTCTAAGTTCTTCTCATGATCTTTGAACACCTGGTAGAGCCAGAAGGAAGGTCTGGGGTTTGAGGAGCTTTTGACAGTTTAGAAGTCACAGACTTTCATTCAGTCCTTTGTCATCTTTAACTTGGGTTGCAAATTGACATTCAAGATGTATGAGGTGAAGAAGGAACACCTTGAATTCTTGAGTTCCTGCCACTGTTAAAGCTGTTCAGTGCCTGAAACACTGACCCTAAAAGCCTGGCCTGGCCAGACAGTGCTGTTTGGACAAGGAAAGTCTGCCCAGGTGCTTTTAATTACCAGGAAAGTAGTTTTCCAGAAATAGCTTGCTGGCTGTTTGCCAGATCTATTTCTTCTGACAGGAAAAGCAAAATGTAAACATCCAGCACTTCATAACAGACCTCAGAAACCCCTCTCCAACTGGAACAGGACTCTGGAAAGGCTGTGCTATCTTCTTGTTTCCTAACCCTGGCATACCTCCTAAACAGGATTATCCCATGGCCCTTAGCAGCTTGCCAAGGGGACATTGTGGGAGCTCCCTCATGCTGCAGGAGACTGTGCTGAGGAATCCACTGGGTCTTGGTTCAGAAATGCTGCCAGAGAGCAGATCAAACAGGGAGCTACTGCCATGCAAATGCTTATGAAGCCCGTGGGTACTGCCAAAAGAGACCAGTCCATTCCAGCTGCCTCCAGTGGCAAAACTGAAAAGGCACTACTGAAAAGGAGGGGTGCTCTCATTTAGTCCTGTCTTTGTCATTTATTTTTTCTTCAAACCTGTTATCGGCTGCTGTGAGTTTTCCTGAACTCCAGAACTACTTTTCAGTTATGTGGCACTGTGCTTACAGGTGATACAGGTATAGAGGTACCTCATGGTATCTCATATGTTGTAACATCTCCAGAGGCAGCTCTCTAAGGAGTATTTCACCTTCCCTTTCCTTGATCTGTACCTGGAAATGTCTTATAGGAGGCAGACTTCTGGGAAAAGTATCTCCTGACAACTCTAAGGGTATGGGGAGGCAACAAAGTGTATTTTCTGGGTTCTGTCACCTATGCACAACAATCTGGCAGGAAGAAGATGAGACAGAGAATGTTACAGTGAATAAATAGAGCTTCACTCTTTGCAGTAGCTGCCAGGCAGCTCATGTCTCCAATTCTCCCTTTGCATCCTCGTTCCCTGCCGGCACAGCATCTGTGCTGAGTCTTTCAGCATTGAAAGTTCCCTATTTCTGGAGCCTTTAGCCAAACTGCATGACAGGAGATACATTCTTATTAGTGCTCCAGTTTCTAGTTTGGCAATTTTTGGAAAGCAACTAGAGGACATGTTAAAGGATGAGGAAATGGCATGGTTGATTGCTCAGATATTACTCTTAATTCCAGGGATGCCTTGGGATTATCAGGGGCAACGTTTCTTTGCTGGTAAGTGCTACACAATTATCCAGGATAACATTTGGAATAAGGAGCTGATGGATAGGAAACATAGATAAGGGAAGTTGTTTAGGAATGGCACAGTAAGTGATTAAGGAACTTGCCTAAGATTGTAGAAAGAGATTGCATGAGAGCCAGAAGCTGAGATGATGTCTGCTGAGTCATAAAACACGAGCTTACTCATGTCAATTTTTTCCCATTGCATAAATACCAAGGAACTCGTCTGCAACACAACACACACAAGTTGCTTAAATGCAACTGAACTCAGTAAACTGAGGGTGGTTTCATGAGCTTAAAGAAAGGAAAACCTTCACCTTTCAGAGGGTGAAAAATAAATTATTTTGTTGCAATGAAGACATTGGCTGGGCAGAGTCACTATTGTGCTTGGTTCTAACAGGGAGACGACTCAGTAGTGCTGACACTGATGCTGTTGTTGGTTTCCCTTGCACATCTGACTTCCTTGCTTTGGGCAGCTTTTGCAACTGCACCCATCCTTCACAGGTCTCCTGTGCATTTAAAGTCTCCACAACCATCCTTGTTCACAGTCTCCACAGCCAGAGCCAGGTCAGGAGGAGCTGAGGTAAAACACCTCTGTCTGCTCCATGTAGGATGCCAGGGGAGGCTTCCAGCTCAATGAAGTCCTTGCAATTTACAGTAAAGAGAGGCTGGAAGAGGGCGTCAGCAGGGAATTGTGCTGCACAGCACTGCAGATTGACTTGGGAATTTCTCCTCTGGAGACCAGTTGTGAAAAAAACAACAAAGGATCATCTTGTTTCCTCTTCGCAAGAGGTCAGGCAAGGCAGAGAGCTGGCGTCAGCCCCAGGCAGATGAAATTAGCAAGAATTAGCAAAAAATCTAGTGTCCATAAGTAACCTTTATAAAAATTAAGACCCTTACAAGGCACCAAATAATGCAAAGGAGGGCTTGCAAAGCTCCTCTTGTTGTTTGAAACATCAGCACTGTGCCATGGACAAACAAACAGCTAATTCAGTCACTAAATAGATCTGATGGTCTCTGGAGAGGCTCAGAATTGAAGAGGTGGTGTGACACAGGGTGGTAAAGAATGAATCAAAGCTGAGCAGAGGTTTCCAGTGTGTAGGAAAAAAGCTCCAGTTGGCCAGAGTCTGACTCTTTGCCCTGTCAGCCTCTGATCTGGCTGAGTTCTCTCAGCTCTTTCTTTAACTTGCATCATTTAACCAATTCATTGAAGACAATGTGGATGCATCTGGGCTTGAGCTTGAGTATAACACACAAACTAAATTCTCTACTGAACTGTTGTCTTGAAGTGCTTCCCAAAAATGCAAGAATGAGCCTCTCTGGCATTGCCTACACTAGAGTTTTGCTAAACATTTCCTACCAGTCCACATCAGCTGTCATGGAGAAGCAGAAACAGTGTGGACTCTTGAGCAAAGTATATTAAAAGTCTGAGTCCATGAGAAAAGATTTTTAGAAGGCTTAAATGTATTAGGAGCTTAGCTAGCATTGCTCTGCCCATTCTAGAAAGAAAATCTGTACCTCAGAATCCATCTATAAGTTTCTAGAAAAGTAATTTGACTTTCAAAGTAGCATCTGTTCTCATCTCCAGTGGGACTTGCACATGTCCTGAACTTATGAAAAAGCAATATATTCCTATGTAGGAGGCCAAACCTAAACATTTATTAACATAACTTTAAACATCCTCTCATTATCTAAAAGTTGTTCACGCAGTGCTGTTTAATAGATTGGGTGTGAAAGAGGTCACACCCAAAATTGTGAAATTGGGTAAATTCACACTCAGTAGGTTGAGTGTGAAAATGAAGACTATGTCAAAAGAAACCTCAAAAAAAATTATGTAAAATTTTGGTCTGTTTGGGTGGTTCCTGCAATTTGTCTTTTTGTAAAATGGCTTCTTGCCTGAGGAAAAATTTAAATGCTCTTAGTTTTTGAATATTTTCCAATGAAAATTTCTGAAGGTTATTTTCTTCCATTTGAGAACAGAAACATGTCCGCTCCATGGTCCCCTGCCCACAGCTGTTAAAAGATATGTAAAAGCACAGAAAGGAGCCCAACCCAAAACAGTAGCTATTAAACTTCCCCCTTCCTCTTATTTTGCAATAACAGTTCAGAAACATGCACAGTTAACTTTTCATCATGCAAACTATTCTCATCTAAGTTGCTAATACACCCATAGAACTGATAAGCTAAGAATATTTCCTGATTTTTTTATTATTTCCACTATTTATTTCCATGCCAAGCAGAAGCATGTTCTCTACCCACTTCAAAATTCATACTCAAAGATATGCTACTTGTGGAAAGGCAGACTTTTTCTTCTCTATTTTTGTTCTATCTAATCTTTTATAGAAAGATGTTCAAGAATCTGATCACTCAGAGTGCTCTGAAAGGACTTTTATTAATAACAAGCAGAATTTATAGCCAAGGCAGTGCATAAACAAGAGATTTCTTCTTTTAACATCAGGATCCCTGAACAAAGGGATCTATTGATCTTCTGAACTATAATGCAGAGCACTCAGCTTTCTGTATGTTGCCTACAAAAGCTGCTCTAACTTCCCAACAGGAAAATGATGCCAGACTGACTTCATAAACCCTAAAAATGGTTTGATCTCTTGTAAAAACTGGAAATTACATGGCTATTCTTAATACTCTTATGAATATTACTAATATTCTCTTTTAATAGGCTGGTAAGAAAATTCTGTATTATCTTCCTCAGGTAACTTTTACTGAAGCAGCATTCTGTAGACACACTTTGGTAGTGGCAGGAAGAGGAATTTGAGCTCAGACACCCACACCACTTGTCACAGGACCCTGAGTGGACCTCTGCAAGCGGGGAGCTCTCTTTCTGCTCAACTCTGCTGCTCTTGAGTCTCATGAGCATTGATGCTGTTGGCCTTGCTCAAGGGAACTGTCCTTCAGCTGACTCCCTGCATTTAAGCACAAAGCACCCAGCCCTGCTGTCCCAGAGATTGTGGTGTGCCACTTCAGGGCTGTGTTACTTGGGATTTGACAAATTTATAGGACTGGTCACACTGAGTCTCAAACAAGTGACAGCTCTGTACCATGGCAGGTGCTTGTGCTCTGCAGGAAGTGAGGTCTGAGAGATGACATCAGATCTCCTGTTAGACTGAAATCCTCTAAATGACAATGGCCAGCAGCAGCACTCTGGGAAGAAAAGGAAAAGAGAATAACACCATGCTAAACAAGAAGTAATGGTTTCCCAGAGTCTTGCCAGCAGATTTTCTGCTGCATCTAATCTGCAGTTCAGGGTTCTAGGGTGTGAAAATATTTGAGTTTGTATTGCATCTACATGGTTAGATCCTGTCATCGACACTTTGCTGTGTGAAAGAACACAATTCAACAAGAAGCAAAATACAGATGTTTCTTTCTTCAGAAGTTAAACCAGACTTTTAAATACCAGAATAATTTGATGTATGCCCGGGGAATTTTATGGAAAAAGAAACTAAGGAGCAAGAAAGAGAGAACTTAGCAGCATGCCCTGATTGCATATTCCCTTGTCTACACCCCACCCATTTGACACTGTTAAGCTGAATTGGTATCAATAATATGATAAACTGCAAACTGAGAGAGGTTATGCCAATAGTACAGGCAGTTATCCTGTCTTAGCAATACCATTTTCAGAGGAACAAGAGGAAGGACTAGGAAGACCTTTTCAGAGTGCACAAGTGTATCAGTGCTTTTATGGCTCGGTTACTGGCAGTAACCAAGTGGAAGTGCTTTTATTGCTTGGTTACTACACATGTTTCTCTTGATAAGGCAATCACAAGGTTTTCATTCTCATCTGAATAAGAATATTTAATCTTTGCAGCATAAAGTTCCATCTGCTAAATTAAATTTCCTGCCAGCTCAGCAAACAGTTTTGCTACTTTGAACTGCATTGTGCATGATTTCCTTTCATCACAGGATGCATTCTGTCTTGAGCATCAACAGCCAAGAGGGAAAAGCCCAGTTCATGCTCCAGCACAAGCATGAACATGCTGTGGTATTCAGAACCACCATCCACCAGCAGGCAGCTGGGGTGGGATGCAGGTGACAAAGCAGAGGTACCTGCAATAGAGATGAGTCACTGCAGGACACTTTAACTGTCCATGAAGAGAAAAGGCTACTGGTGGCACAGTGCAGCACTGTGAAAGTGCCTGGCTACCCTAAAAGTGCCACTTTCTCTGCATTGGTTTTCAAGGATGTGTGTAAAATTGGCTGAGGTGTGGACAGTCACATTGCAGATCTCTGTGATCAGGAGGGAATAATCTGACTTCCAGTTTCCTCCCTTTGCCACAGTAGGTTTGGGAAGGCTTCTCCAGGTCCCTTCCTGCAGCTCACTTATCTATGAGTATGTTTCAAAATGCTTCATGCATACAGGCTAAAATTGTTCATTTCATTCCAGAGTTACCTAAAACCAAAAACAGAGCAAGCTGGTTGTATTTTTCTTTAAAGGGAAGAGAAGGAAGAGGGGGAGGAACTAATGGTATTACTGCAAAAACAGAGGTGGTTTTTTTCACATCATATACCCTCAACAAACTTAAAATATTGCATCTTGGTAAAGTCACCAAATGTTTGAGCTGATTTTGTAACACAGTTTTACCTGGTTTAATTCTTTGTTAAACTTCCTTTATCTATGTTTTTACTGTGTGAGAGTAGGTGACACTTGTGATTACCAAGATTTTCAACAAACAGAATGGATGCTACAGCACAAAGCAAAAGGGAGGCTGGGGTCCCCCATTGTTAGGGAACAGAAAATCAGTTGCCTTTTGTTAACTCCAGTCACAGTTCAGCCTTTTCTTAGCTTTTCTTGCATCATTTGGAGTTCATAGCATTTTAGAGACTTCCTGACACAGGTTCCAAAGTACAAGGATTTTGGATATTAAAATCAAACTCAAAAAGACACTTTTCTTTGTTGGACCAGAGAAATATGACAGGAAGATGAGTTGGACCTACAAATCTCAATTCCTCAGTATCTCAAACCCTAACCTTACTTGACTAGAGTAACTGAACATATCTGAAGAAGAAAAGCTTCATTTGCTAAAAGAAAGAATTAAATGTATATAAACAGACATTAGGTTTTGGCAGGCTATTTTCTTTACTAATCCTCAGTATTTCCCCAATTACTATACAGCCAAATCATTCTACATAAGTTGTTTTTATTAACACTATAAGAGACCATCTGTCTGCAAATACCCAGTGAAATAATAGAAACCAACAGAAGAATAATCAAATTAATCTACTGACAGATCAAAAAGATTTATGTGCAGAATAAATATTTACTTTTTTAGGCACTTCAATATAATTCTGGGAGTTTTCCAAGCATTTGTCATTTCAGGGTGGCAGGGTAACAATTCTTTCTCCACCCACTTCAAGAATTTTTACTTTCAATCACCAAAGATGATGTAACATGAGGCCTTTCCAATCTGCATCATGCTATCACACCCCCAAATAATAAGCATGCTGTGATTGTTACAAGATCATAGGAAAAAAGAACTCAAGCAAATTTTGAACCCCAAAATTTTGACTCACTTAGAGAGGTGTGTCATCCAATAGATCAGAGTTGCTCTACAAAATTATGACTGCAAAAATGGGCAGGTCCTCAGAATTGAAATTGAAATGAATCAATGTAGATGGAGTTGGTTTAGCAATCAAAACTAAACAACTTGGATTAAGTGAACAATTTTGGTTGAGAACTCTCCCACCAGGCAGCTTTTTCCAACCACTCTGGCCCCAGCCTGCAGGGGGTTGTGACCCAGATGACACAAGTTACTTGGTTTTCTAGCAATGGCCAGCAGGTTGTTCTATGCAGCATTCCTGTTCTTCTTCCTCTTCTTCCTTGTTTTGAATGAAAATATTGAATAGGACAAACAATGCTGATTAAATACTGAAGATCTTAAAGGAAGCAGCTATGCAAATTAGTGTGTTTAAAAAAACATAAATCAAAATAATTTCTTATCCCAAGTAGCAAGGCAGGACAAGAGGAAATAGCTCCAAGTTTTTCCAGAGGAGATTTAGATTGGATATTAGGAAAAAAATATTCACCAAAAAGGTTATCAAGCAATGAAAAAGACTGCCCAGGGAAGTGGTTGAGTCACCATCCCTGAAAGTGTTCAGAAAAGATGTGGATGTGGCACCTGGGGACACGATTTAGTGGTGAACCACAGCTGAGTTAATGGTTGGGTTTATGATCATAGAGGTCTTTTCCAATCCTGACAACCCCAATATTGTGTGATTTCACTAAGAACTGAATTTGTCCCAGTGGCCATAATAATTTTGTGGGTTTCAAGTAAAGCACCCAAATGTAACAAAAGCAGCTCAGCATAATGAAAGCCAATTAAATATGATGAAAGACCTAAACAGTTTTATGAAAATAGGCTAAATTACCTTTCAAATTATTATCTCTGCTTAAATACAGAGATGCTTTAAATAAAACTTGTCTTTCTTGCCTTCAAAATAAATTTCTGGTTCTTAAGAAAATGAAATTATGGGAAGGATATCTTTTCATAACTATCTTACACTGTAGAGTTATGATAGACTGAGAACAATACCACAGTAAATAAAAAGGTACACATGTAGCAGGTTTGTGTAAAAAAATTACATAAATGTTTGCAATATGGTCTGAAGTACTATCATTACTGCTTAGGGAACAAAAACTTTTCACCAGGGATAACTTCAGCTGCCAAAAATTGACTATTATGTAATAGCTGGGGAGGAGAAAAAAAAAGAGTGAAAGAGGGAGAGGGAAAAAAAAAACCACTCTGCATCTCCTCATGGTCCCTGGAGTATCTATCCAGACCAGATGTTAGGAGGGAAGGATGTGCTTATGCTGCCTGCTGCACAACAGAAGATTATGCTTTTTGCAATAGGGTCAGTAGAGAGGTGTCAGAAATGCTGGGGTACTCATTCTCATGGAAAGACATGGGCAAGATGAACCTCCTGTTCTTAATTGTAGATCTCATCTCCAGAGGATGAGGAGACAATTCCTGGCTGGAATGTTTGGTAAATTGACTCCTCTCTTTTTGTGCCTTGGCCACCTCTATGATGGCTTAAGCTAAATTGCAATTTTGCATTCTTTGGAGTAATGTTAAAAATTGACTCATTAATTTTAAAATCACAATGGTCATGTTAATAGATATTAGTTATTATACATTGCTGCACAATAAAATAATTGTTATAAACTACATTTGTATCTGTTTTGCAGATTAAAAAAAACTAAAATGGTGCATTTTGAAAACAGTTCTCCAATGACAAAAACTCCACTAATAAAGTTTATTCCACTTCCTGCTTAAGCTATACTGTTCTAAGGCACTTACCACCCACATAGCTCAGCAGAGGGAAGGCACTGAACTTCAGAGCTCAGAGAGGGACCAGCAATAAAAAATGCTCTTTGGCTGTTAAAGCCACACACCATTTTACTGGGCCTGAGAAAAGGATGGACAAGTAGCAGGAGAGTTAATGTCAGGAAATAATAATAACACTAATACTTCACTAATTACTCTTTTCCTCCCCACTCGATCAAAAGTGAGATTAGGACTGCAGCTAACCAAAAAATAAACCCCTAAAATTTATGTTAAGAATAAGAGGATACATCTGTTTCCTGCCTTAGCCAGATCTGCTCACCCCTGCCATCAGAATAGCTGCACAGAGATGCAAAGTTCCAAAGATTAAAGCTGAGGGCCACTATTTTTACTCAGGAGAGCTCCAGAATATGCGTAAGCGTAGTTTATTATGTCATCTCTGCCTGTGACAATGCAGAAGTGCTGCCAAATGGGGAAACTCCTAATTGTGAAAAGCTCATTTGAGTGAATGCAAGTAAGAGATTAAGGAAATATCTGTCCCAAAAGAGTTCTTCACGCCATTTCTGGAAGTTAAAAAGATGAGCTTACCATGGATTTAAGTAAGCACAGCACTGACATTTGGCTTTAGAATCGTTTGCCAGTTTATCCAACATGTCTCAGCTCTTACAGTGGAAAGCCTTTTCAGTATTTTAGATCTGGAAAGGAGACATTTTGAAAATGGACTCCTTCATTTAATTTTTCTTTTACATACTTCCAGTTTTGGCCTGTTGGCAAGATTCCTTGAAAGATGAAAATTGCTAGCAAAAACTATTGAAGTGGGAATACCTAGTCACACTGACAACTTATAACCATCTGTTACTGGTTACTCATGAGTGGTTGGAGTCCCCTTTGTGCTAAGCACTCCATGTATGCATAGCAAATGAGAAAGTGCCTGCCCCAAATAGCTCAGAACAGACAGAGCTAAGATTTGCCCAAAGCTGCAAGATGTACATGGCAGAATTGGGAAATGAGCCCATGTTCTCTCATCTCAAATCCAATTCCAATTTATCTTTCTAGCTGAAACAGATTGAAAACTGTCCTGTGTCTGTAGGGACCACTGATAAATACACACAGGGTTTTGGTAGTCAGTGGCTAAGAATGGGAGGATGTCCTGATGCTGCAAAGGGAAAGGCTAAAATATTGTTTAAGCTGAATAAAAATGGAGGCTACTACCCATACTGTTCAGAGTGACAGCAGCAGAAACCACCACTTTGTTTCACACAGGCTTCTCTCCCTGTGAAGCCTCCTGTCCTAAAGGACATAGCAGTGTGGGTTTTATCATACTTTTCCTCACATCCCTAATATAAGCCCCATGACTTTCTGTTGCTCCATCAAGTTTTTATCTTCAAAATGCTTGAACCAGATTTCAGAAAAACCTTTGGAAGCCTTTTCAGTTATTTTGTTTGTGTTTTGGTGGGGTGTTTGTCCAATATCTGAGAATCTGATTGGGCAGACATCTGAGTAGGAAGGAAGGGAGAAAATAATTTGAGCAAAATAAACTGCCTACTCCTGCTCCTCCTTGCCCATAAGATCTGCTAATATCACAGCATTGCTGTAGAAGATCTCCATAACATCTTGAACCATTAATATACAGTGCCTGGTGTTACTGCACTCCTAACTCACACATTCAGTCAGATGGAACAAATCCCAGCTCAGGGATATTCCTGAATTACTGGTATATAACCCACATCCCTGGCAGTGTTCAAGGCCAGGCTGGAGCTCTGAGAAACCTGGTCTAGTGCAAGGTGTCCCTGCCCATGGCAGAGGGGTTGGAACAAGATGCTCTTGGATGTCCTTTCCAACCCAAACCATTCTCTGCTTCCACTGGAGACTAAGAGCTTGGGAGGTGTGGGAGGTCCAGAGAAGCCATGTGCAGGTATTGATGCAGTGATTCCTTCTGCAGCAGGCAAACAGCAGAAGCTGTCATGTGCCCAAGGACACAGGTCTGTGTTTGTCCTGCTGACATGCAACCAGTTCTCTGTTTCTCACAGTCATTCCATACAGGAGCAGAGGAGGTCACAGCTACTACCTGCAGGCCAGGAGCTGTGGCAGTGACCATGCAGCTGCTCTGTGCTATGTCTGCCTTAACGCTGTATTACCACCAATTCTGGAGCTTGGGCAGCCCTCACACAGAGCTCTTTTGCCCCAGCTTTGAAAGGAATTAGTTTTTGGAACCAAAAGGCACTAATTGTAATGTAAATTAAGAGCTGTGGAAGATAGTGCCTGGGTTTTTGACAGCATGATTCACAGTAGTTACTTCTGTCCTTTTAATGCAAGTGATGTAATTAGGAAAAGCACAATCAGATCAAGTTGGCCTTGCAGTAGGAGACAGAACAACTACAGTGATGAAGCACATAACAGAGCAGTGGAAAATCAGCCCTCCTCCACAGTTCATGCAGCACTCAGAATGTCAGCTTTGAACTGTTCTGTAGTGTATTTTGAATAACACATTACATATATATCTGGAATAAAACATAACACTACATTGATTGGATTTTGTAAGTGGTTAACTCATAAATCCTCTCGATGAAACAGATGCCTCCAGGCTGAAGATTGAGGTTGGTTTTTAGGATTAATTTTTTTTTTTAAGTCACTGCTGCCAATTTTTTACTGTAAGGGAAGGTGTTACATGTGCAGTTTCTAATGTTACTGCTCAGCCTGCAATGAGATTATGGCATTGTTAAAATGAAGGAATTCCTGTTCCGTGGTGTTGGTTTTGGCTGATCCTGCATTGTGAGTTAACTTCGTGTGATGTATTTTCTTTAGAACAAATTTCCTTCAATTCATCAGCAGAGGTTCAAGCTGCTCTACTAAGAGTTTGTGACATTTTTCTGGAAGTAGTTATGAACTCACCAATGCAAAGTTAACAGATTGTTGAGAACACTCCCTTGGGAATGACGTTTCTAATTTTTCTTTATCCTTTATCCTTTGTTTATACTCTTTTCCCTTCCAAGACTATATCTTTCCAGCCCAGAAAAACTGTTGTGTGGAGCTTTTGACACAATCCTAGAGAGTTGCAGAAGAATCCAGAGCAGAGAAAAGCATTCTAATTATCCTCTAGAATGGAGGCCTTGAGCAACAGAGATTCAAGAGCAAACCTCTGGTCTGTTCCTGGCTTTCTCTCAAACTCATTGGATAATCATAGTCAATTGATTACAGTGGGGCATTTCAGACCCAACCATAAAGACAACCAACAACTAACAAATTATCAGTGGGGCAATTTGTGCAGAACCAGCAGGTCACCTAGGGAATTAGCTCTCAACAAAAATAGGTTTGTGCTCCTATGTTTCACAAAGGGCAGAAGCAATGATCAGACAGAGCAAAACTGGAATGAGCTCTTTGACAGAGTATTCTGGATCATGACAAGAGCATGCCATTAACTTTTTAGTCAGGGGAAAGAGGCATGTGATTGTAGATAATAGACATCTAAGTCATCAGTCTTGGTAAATACAGGTAAGAAACTAGTGTGCTCAAACAAGCAGTGAAAAAAAATTGATTAAAATAATGTGTTGTCAATAAGAAAGTGACAAATTTTTCTGATTTCAAGCTAGAGACTGCTTGGCTTACTCTTCATTTTGCTTTGAAGATTTTTATATTTTATACAAATGGGCCATTTTGAAAAATTCTAATTGGCTCACTTCATACAAATGCCTGTCCAAGTCTCTTGAAATCCTTTGAGAAAGGCAGAGAGGACTATCAAAATGAAAAAAAAACAATGGAAATAGTCCATGAATGGCCTTGTCATATAGTCCTGTTTAAACATATACTTTCCTTAACAAGTCCAGTAAACTGCAGCTTTGAATTGGATACAGAAACAAATACCCCTCCTGAAAAGTAAGATTTTGCTCGGCTGTGAAAGCTGCTCTCTTTAATGTGGCAACAACAGGAATACAAGAGCTTCACATTCCCCTTTTATATGTTTAACCTTTGACAAAAAGGTTAAACACTTTCCTCACAACTGACTCACATCAGGAAACGCAAGAACACCACTTTCCAGATGAAGCCTGGCTAGCTGAAAATGCAATGTCAGCATCCAAATTCATTAAGACAAGGATTCCTTGTGCAGCTCTTAGCACTGCTACAGGGGCAGGAAGTGGGTCAGCAAGAGGGTCTTTTACAGACAGGAGGAAGATGAAATAGTGCCGGGAACAATAAGGAAGTTCAGGGTGGAGGGAGAATTAGCTCCAATTACAAACAGCTCACTGAGATCTATTTTAAACACGTTGATGTATTAAAATCCCCCTAGCAACATAGCAGGAAAATTTACAAAACATTACACGGAATATCTACGAAAACTTTCTGTGCTTTCCATTCTTTGCCTTACAGATATTTTAGGGTCAGACTCTCATCTGGTGTCAATATGCCTAATTCCCTTCACTTGGCTGATGAATGTAAGCTCAAGTTTGACTGGATGTGTTGGTTTGTTCATTGGAAGACTGGTGGCCAAACTCCTGAACTGTAGCAGGTCCAAAGTCAATCAATTCTGCAAGTACTTAATACATCAAAAATTCAGGGCTGAGGATCAGATAGAGCCATTGAGGCTTGGTGACCTAACTGGCTAGAGATGTCCAACAGAATAAATACATGCCCTGTCAGGTGGGACAGAGATGCCTATGGAGTGCTGAAGAATGAATGCTGGAGGAAATGCAGAAGTGCTAAGCATGGACATGTCCCCAGGATAAAGCACAAAGAAATGATGAGAGATGAGTCCAAGGGTGACTCTTCACCTTATCTTAATATTTGGAGGGGTCACCTACACAGGTAAGAGTGTACCTGCACACCTAGCATAGTGCACACCCAGGGGTGCAGTTCCTCTACATGGAGTATGCTGGGGAATGGGAAGAGAAGAGAAATTGTTAGGAGCATGGCAGTAGGCATCTGGAAGTAAGGTCTGTCTGCATCCATGGACAGACCACAGCTGGTATGACAATAGAGATTCTGGAAAGGTGTTGGTAGGGCCAGATTGTGCTGCTCTCCTTCCCCATACTCTGTGACAGAAAGAGGAATGGGGGATTTGAAAAACCAAGCACTGTTTTCAGGAGCAGATCCTCTCTGATGTGACCCCTGAGCTTGCCATCTGCCCCAATTTAATCTCTCTCCTCTAGCCCCCACTTCTCTGTTCAACCATCTTCTGTAACTTGGTTTAACCCATTCTTCATTGGCAGAGGAAAACCCACAGATAAATTAATTGCACTCCAGGACTTTTTGGTCTTTCAGCTGCTGCACCTTTTCCTGCTGCTCACAACCAGCTCACCCCACTGCCCTGCTTACCCTTCTCATGACATCATATGGCCTCATGCAACAGCACACAGGAATATTCTCCTGCTTAAAGCCTGTATTTTGGGGTGGAAGAGTGAGTTGACACCTCTGCTTGTCCTAGGACACAAAAGCTCTTGCAAACCACAGCACAATATAAGGAGCTTAGGAAACAGTCGTGGCCAAGTTCCTGGTTCCCTTCTGCACAGTGGGGCAATTGTGAAACTCTGTAGCTCAGCACAGCACGAGATGGTGTCCCAGTGTTATCCAAAAGTACTCCCTCCAAGACAATGTGCAGAGAGGATGTGAGGAAGAGGCCATTCCAGGACTCACTTGACTCAGAAGGAACAGAATTGCTTGTCACAGCAGCACCTCTTCAGCCAAGTTGGTGTGGATAAAGGATTTACAGCACAGAAATTTAGGGCACAGAAATTGAATCTTCTCTGGATTGAACCTACAAGGAGGTGATCCTAAACCATGAACTAAAATTGTAGAATAAAATCAAATCTCTAGATGTCATCTGCCCGGCATATTTAGAGATAAAAATGCTGTCCTGAAGATCTATCCCCTACAGCCCTCACTATGTTTGCAATATAGCAAAGGCTAGCTCTGGAACCTTGTGAGACTTCTCACTTTAAGTGAAGCAGAAACTGGCTTTTTATAAGTGATTCAATGTCCCTCCAACACCAAAGCCATAAAAATTAAAATGAAGTCTTCTACATTTGAAAAGCATTCAAAAAAAGAGGAGTTTTCTTGGACAATGGGATGAAGAGGTGGAAAGGTATTGCCAGAACACTGACCTGCAGCACCCGTTGTACTGCATGGTGCTAACAGGGGGCACAGCCACCACCTCAGTGTCCCCCAGCAGACACACCCTGCAGCAAACTACAGGGTAATACTGGCTTCACAAATGGCACTATGGTGACAACCGCCACATTCCAAAATCATCTCACACCCAGGCTCCAGCGTTTTGGTATCAGCTGTGCCCATCCTGCCCACCTCACAAGAAGCGTTTTGAGCCAAATATTTTACATGAAGCCCACAGCAGCTGCCACAGAAATTGTCATAGTAACGCTGCGTTTCCTGCAGCTTGGTATACAATGCAGCAGGCGCCAGGTGGCGATATCATTACAGAATTAGCTGCGACGTTACAAAATCATGTCGTAGTAGAGTGTTAAAATTGTTACCTAGACACTGTCATAGACCATTATTGATCCAAAAAAAAAAAAAAATTTATCACTCTCTAGCAACTGCCTGAATTGTCATGCACTGACTTTCTGATACTCTGCAACAGGATAGGTTTGACCTTTAAAAGATCAAACGGGAGCTCACGTCGGTGTGGGATAACTGACAGCTTTCAGCAGGAATTTCTGAGACAGACTCTGAGTGGGTTTGCTCGTGGTTTTGTATACACACGCACACGTTTGTTTCAGAGAGTCAGAATAACTTATCAATGGGCAGAATGAACTCCTGCCCTGCTCGTGGAAATGGCAAGCACTGTGCCCCACTGCATTTTGCAACAATTCCCTACTAGGGGAGAAAAGGGGAAAAGGAGTGGGTGGAACAGGCATGTAAGGGCTGACTCAGTGAACAATGCTCACTTAGGGGAAGAAGCAGAAGAAAGTCATGAGACAATAAGGAGCACCCACAGCTTGCTGGCTGGAATAGCTGGCACCAAGCACTCAGACCTGCAGCACTAATGGGCTTGGGAGCAAACAGACCTCAAGCCTGTTTCTCTTCTCATCAGAAGTAGCAGATTAAAGTCAGCAGAGCTATTCTAACATACATTCCCCTATCTGGATGCCAGATGGGAAATAAGTAACACATTTTTAAGAGTGAGAGTGACTAACCATTGGAACAGACCAGCAGGGGAAGCAGCAAATTCTCTGTTTCTGAGCCCAAACTGGATGTCTGCTTTGTGCAGACTGTGTTTTAGGGAGACACACAAAGCTCATTGTGAGAACAGCAGTCTAAGGTCTGTGACTAGAGAACATCCTATTCAATCTGACTCTGAATTTTATTAATCTGCAGCAGTCCAGCATATATAAGAGAAGAATTGGGCCCTCCATTGTTTCCCAAGCAGGTACATGGACCAAGCTTCTGTTGTACTCATCAGGATTAAAAGTTACTTTTTTCATAACCCATCTACTGGTATAATCATATAATTTGATATTCATATTAGCTCATCCAAACAGTTTATAATGGAAGTGAATTATCCTCCTGGTTTTTTTTGGAATGAGTATCTTTGCTCTGTGTTGTGATTTTGGATAAACAGGATAAAGCTTAATTTACAGGCAAAATCAGCAACCCCAATTCTTCTGTTTCACTACCACATTTCTGCTGGTTAATCCCACTTAAGATTCCAGACATATTTCAGGTGATGGACAAAAGTTGTTGGAGTAGAATTTGCCTCTCTCTGCAATAGAGAAAAATTTTGAAAGTTCAAAATATATAATAGAAATATCAAAGATCCATTTGCACATCAGCTCTTCCAGAAGGAAAAGCCTGTGAGGTAGCTTAAAAATACTTCACATAAAAGAAGACATAAAATTCTCTCCAAACAACTAAAAAAGTTTGAAAATGTTTGTGTATGGCCTCACATATATTTCTCTTTAATGAACTGTGGTACAAAAATATCCAACAAAGATGGGTGCATGCTTCTGTAACCAGCTGAAAAACTGATTCAGGAAACTTCATCAGCTGAGTTTTGTAAAAAGTTCTGGATGAACCAGCTTTTGATAAATGAGCTAAATTGTGCCTACACTTCTATTTCTTTTTAGCAACAATGAATATGTCACCAGCCATAACATTTTGCACTGGTTCAATTAATCCTGACAGTCTGGTGCATGGAAGAGGTAAGATGTAACATCTCTAGACTGTGACATTTTATTCTTGGTGTTTCATTATTATTCATTCAGTATCCATTGCAAGGCATCCCATCTTGATTAATGCAGTGGATATTGTGGATATTCATGTGGATTTCCCTTTTCTTCAATTAAAACTGCATTATAATTCACAACTGGCATAACTAATTGAAATAATGCTTCCTTTTTCAACCACATAATCTATTCATTTAAAAAGTATATAACAGTCTTATTGTCTGCTCATTAGCAAGTTGCATGAAGAGATCAGAATTATGTTTCATGAAATAAAAGAGATGAAAAGCTTATTTTCTTCTGCCATTTAAATATATAGACAGATGTGAATATTTGTGAATTTCCCATTCACACATATGCCCACCTACAACTCCAAGCATCACTGCACATAAAAAAACCAAAGTTCAGAAAGGAGGGATCCAGAGGAGCCCCAAGACACCTCACTGTGCTGTATGGAGGAGAGCACAGCACTTTGTGTCTGTCCACCCACAAGCTCCACTTCCAGTCACTATGACATTCTGCCCCTCATATAAAACAACTAAAGCCATTTGGGATCTCAGCTGCCTTCCACCTTCAGAGTTCAGCATAAAACACAACTTCTTTACTGCTCCCAGGCAGAGAAGCCTGAATCCCCAAAGGTCTGACTGCACTAGAGCAGGACAAAACATTTCTCTCTGCCCCCACAGGCCCCAGCCTGTCAGTACTGGTGTTCAGAAAAAGCTGACTCCTTCCAAAACCTCAGCTTTGGGTCCCAAGTGCTTTATTCAAATTTTGAGATCAGACAACGATCCACATAATTGATGTCATTAGGGATTAAATCATGTGTCGTGGTCAATATGGTGAATACTGACCTACTCTTAGTCCCTATTTTACATAGTTCTGCAGAAAGTGGACTCTTCTGTGCTCAGAATTTCTACTCCTTCCTGCACATTTGCACTTGCTTGGGTCATTGCCCGTTTTCTTGAACAGTGGCTTTTTTCAGACAGTGAACTAAACTAACACTTCCTCCCAGTACTCTCCTAGTTTTACCATCTCCTTTCTTTACATTGAACAGGGTTTAAGAATTTTGTTCCATACCCATTTTTGACACATTGTTGCACTGCACCAAAGTTAGAAGGTACATTTTCTGGGGTAGGCAGATATTCCTTTTCTTTTCAGTTACTGATGTGTTTTGTAAAGCACAAACAACAGACAGCTATTTCAGCAGAACCCAGATTAAGCTGTGTTTTCCTGGAAAAATATATTACTAAGCAGTAACAAACACAGCTGTTTGGTTTTTGTTTTGGGTCAGGTGGTAGGAGATCTGAAATTAATTCAATCTCCAAGATTCAAATTCTGAATGAACATAAATAATATGAAAATCTACCACTTGGGAAATTACAATATATGTTCATTTTTCACTGCTTCTCTTTTAGGAACAAATTCTACTTGCTATTACACCAATGTAAATTCACAGCACTAGCACTGGTGGTGATATTGCACCAAAGTATAGCCTTGTAATCAAATTAGGGAATGGTGCTCCATCCAAAGGTGAAAGGCATTGTATGAAAAGTGCTGATTACTTATTAACAGTGGAGTGTTGCAGGGTCACTTCCAGCTGAGCTAATGTGTATTTTCAAATTCTTGAGGATCACTTACTAACAAAGCTTTTAAATATCTTTCAAGATACAAGTTAAACAGATTGAAATCCTGAAGAAAGCATATGTTGGTTTTTAGTATTTCTCCCCGCTACCCTGAGAAATTTTTTCAAAATCCAAGAGAAAAGCAGTGTCCTGCTCTGCATCCCCTCTGGTGCATGACTATGGGCTAGCCAGCTGTGTGATCTCTTGGAGAAAGCTCTGGCCCAAGGATCCCAGCAGCCAGACCCTATGTCCCCCCTGCCATGACCTGCCCTCTCCTAACCTCACTCTCTGATCTCTCCATCCTGCCTCTGGTGCCTGACAAACTCCAAGCCAGGAAAGTACCACTCTTTGGGGCAGTCTTGAAAATGAATCTTGTGAGGGGCTCAATGAAGCCTGTGTCAAAACACAGGGGAGGGGCTGGTGAGCGTACACTTTTGGGGCATGGTGTGTTTGGCCAGGACTGACCCCCAGGAGCCACAGCCAAGCTCTAGCTATGCTAGAGGGGCAGAGCCCCTTGCAGATACCTGTCATACAAGGACTAAAGGAGTCTCTCTGAAAGCATTGCTGCACCAGGGTGCCTGCCTTCCCACACCTCCAGCCAAATACTGCAGCACAAACCTGCCTTCAATCCATTTGCATTTTCCCTTGAACACAACAGCAATCACTGACAGCTTTTCCCCACTGATGTAGTAGAGGTAAGCTGGGCTCAGAGCTCTAAACAGGGCTTTGACTACCAGAATCAAGGGACTCCAGGACCATCAAGACAAGGTGTGTATGGTGGGACAGTGGCACAGCTAATGCACAACCACCCTCTCCAGTGCAGCAGCAGCTTCTCCACTTGGGACTCAAATCTGAAACCCTTGAGGTGCTGCTCTTTAACTAAAAAATCAATCTCCCATACAGATCAAGTTGTTTATTAAAGAAGTTGCTTTATGCTACATAATGCTCATTTCAACAAGCAAATTTTCCTCCTTCTTCTCTGTTCCCCTTCCACCTTGTCCTATCTTCACACCTTTGGATCCTTACATGAAATTGACACCTCAGTTATCCTTTTGAGGATACAAGGGGTCTTTTTTCCTTCTGTACATTGTTTTTCCTTTTTTGAACTGCCCTTGCCATTTTGTAGACAAGTTTCCAGCTCCAAAAGAACAGTGCATGACTGCTGTGGGTGTTACATGAACGGAGATTACATGGTTTGGATTTTTACGTGAAAATTCCAGAAGGAGGCAAAACGTTGCAAATAACCTTCATAAATAATTTTAAACAGAGCTCAGAAAATGCCATCATGATTTAGCTCTCAATATCTAAAAAAGAAGTTCACACTGCTGTAAGACTCCTGTTAAGTATGTTTGCTTAAGATGTAATAGAAAAAGTACTGTGTTGCTGTTTATGTTTTCCATTTTGTATCTTCTGTCCAGACACAGCTTAGTGCTAGCAGCTTTTAATTTGCACTCCGCAGTATTTCATCATCCAAAAAACAATCCCTCTGGGGCTACAGAATAAATGGCTGGAGGCAGATAGGTATGAACCAAAACGTTTGGGGAAGGCTGGAGCGAAAAGCTGGCGACATCTATGGAGCTGTGGAGTTACTGCAGTTTCCTTTGCCGCCCCCTTTCCTCAGTCATTCAGCATAGGAAACAAGCCTTTACTCAGCTTGGGATTCCACAATTGAAACACTAGTCTGCTTATCTGTTGTCCTGTACTGCCTCACATATTTATTGATGTTGCCACAAAATCCTGCATAAGCAGATTACTGTTTTTTAAGGAATGCTCTTTACAGATGGACAGCCAGACAGAAAAGTTGGTTTAGTGCAAGTCAGCGATGAGTACTGATTAGGGAGGAGATGCATTCTCTACTGTAAAATATCAGTTTTAGTAACCAACTTTAAGGAAACAAAACAATTTTACCAACCAGAGACATAGTTTCAGGACACCAGCAGATGTCTTATTATATCAGCCTCTGACATCCAAAGACAGGCTGAAATGAGATTTGAAAACAAAAACAACATTTAGAGAGCACAACAGTAAGGTTTAGGCATTGTTGATAATTTCCCTTACTGATCTGCCACTAGGCTTAGAGGTAGGACAGTGGATGAGCCAGTTTTGAGCTGTTTTGTGAGCATATGCAGTTATAAAATTCTGTCTTGTGTCATTGATTTTATATGAGGAAAATAGTTGTCTACAGTCAAAACTTTTTACTTGCATTTCTCCCAGGTAAGTTTTATACTGTTCAATAAAAGCTCATCTGTGTTCATAAAAAGATAAATGTTACTTATTTAGTATATACAAGCAAAACCAATACATCCCACATTAATTTCAAGGTATTAGAAATAATTTAGTTACCTACTTACATCTATTTTCACTTCTGCATTTCTTGCTTAGCTGCTTCAAGAGGGGTTGAGTTCCAATACCTCTGTTTAGTGAGAAATAGCCTCAGTCTGGTGCCCTGATAGAAAACAGAGAGAAAAAAATATTATCATCCTTTTTTCTTACCAGGAGGAACTGAGGGACATGGAAATTTGCTAATACACTCCAAAGGTCTGTGTCAGAGATGGGATTTTAATTTGGATCTCTTGAGTCTCTTGCAGTGCTGTTTCTGGTGTCTCAGTGAAAGCAGCCTTGAATTTCTGTCACATTTCTGAAGGCAGAGGGCCTCACACAGGCTTCCTTCAGCTTCCATACATGACTGCAATGCCTCTGAGAGTTGCTCTGAGTGACAGGAGGCTCTTGCTTTCCCTGCTGGCAAGGTAAGTGTGTTTATTATTTTTTCAACTTGTATTTTGGAAGGTTACTTATGCAGGCTTAGAAGTTCACATGTGACTCTTCTGTGCCAGTACTCAAGAGTCATGGTTCCTGCTGATGAATATTTGCACTGCTTTTTTGATGCACAGCTTTGAAGAGAGATCTATCAGAGAAGAGGGGGAACTGCCACAGCTGTCTTTTCTATGAGTATTTATTTATGCTTATAAAACCAGATGGGAAAGGTGCTCATCCTGTGCTCTAGGCACTCCTCATGATTATTTAAAAGCACAGTATAACAGAAAGACAAAATCAGTAGACCCACACAGCAGGATCCTTTGCTTAGAGCCTACATCAAAACTGAGAGAGTAATATGAAAGAGAGAAAATATCCAGGCCCCTGCATAAAAAAACTCCATGCATTAAGAAGCAGCCATGTTTGTAAACACCCTAAAATTTTCAAACTACTCCAGGCACAAAATATTGGGCAATATGTGCAAAAATATGTGGTAGAAGTACAGAGGTCAAGCAGTCTGACCATAACAGAGCTGGTCACAAGAACATCCAGGTTTAGCTATGTAAATTAAAAAATAAATAAATAAACACTAATTTTTCTTGAAGAGCTTCCCAAAATTTCTGACCTGGATGTAATTTGCTTATCATTGGCCACACATATCAATAACTCCATATAAAAATCCCCACTGACTTCCTCTTGCTCCTAAAGGTACCAGGTATAAAATAAGCAGCTTCACAATCTCTGCTCTGATCCAGTACAACTGCATTCAAACACAGGATGCAACCATACACTTTAATACCTCTGGGGGAAAAAAAAAATCAACAATAACAATAACAGCAACAAAAACCAAAAACCAAACTGACAAAAATATTGATGAAGCCTTTCCCCCACTCCCTCTCCTCCTGAGTCTTTTCTAATCATTCAGTGCCATTCACTGGAAGCTGTTGTTTTCTCCCAGGAGGTGACAGCTGCCTTGAAAGAGCATTTGTGAAGTACCCTAAGTGGTTTTCAGAGCCAGGGGTGACATTTAGATGCAGAACAAACCAGGAGGTTTAGAACACCCAACTGGGGGTGCAGTTGAGAGCTCAGAGTGCTTCAGGACACAGAATTACAGCCCACTCAGACAGGAGGTAGGAATTGAGAAACAATTTATAAATATTAAATCAGTGAAATCCCAGCCACTCCTGCTGCAATTCTTTGCCTTTCTGCAAAGGAGTTAAAGTGGCAGCCAAAAACTAACCTTGTACTGCAAGGAAATATGCTATTAATTTTTCAAAAATCATGTCCTAGTTCATATTTTCCTCAGATGCCAGTTTTCTAGAAGGTCCAGGCCAGTTTCTGTAGTTCTGGTATCTCCAAGCAATCTTTTTGAAAAGTCTCTGCATTTGATATGTTGGAAAATATTTGGACAGCATGAAGGTTCACTGAATTTATTCTTATTAGACCTATTTAAACATCTCTAAACTGATGATCAAATGCCCTCTGGGATGGGGGCAGTTTACTAAAGTCATTGACTTTGCTTTTGAAAGGCATTTTCCAGGTAAAAATATAGTCTATCTTCAGGCATCATAAACCACTTATGCCCACAAGAGAAAACAGGATTTTGTGTTAACTATTGTTTTCCTCACAACTATTTCAGCCCATCCACGTTTCCAAACTCATAGTAGCAGTTTTCTTGTGTATCTTGCACTCTCCCATTTGTACTGCCACATGTTCTGTTGGATTTCTCCCCAACACCACTGTCATGAATGTGGTAGATGAAGGCATTGCTTCAGTCTCCTGATGCTAAGAACCCTGGTCTTTGCTGCTTCTCACCAATAAACTTCATGTGTTTGAGTGAAACTGGAACAGTTCTGAGTCGTATCAATGACATATCAATTAATATCAATGTTAATTTGCACCTGTGAACTTCAGTACTGCTGCCTTGTGCTTTTTTGCTTCAATCCCAGCTGAGTTCTCCTGTTAATTCTGAATGGGCACAAAGTAGGACAACCAACAGTGTGCCCTGAGACTCACCTGACCCTCAGCAATTTTAGGGAGACCCAGTGGGTTGGCAAGACAATCACTAATTACTTGGGTGACACAGTGACAAGTCAAAAACAGAGACAAGTCAAGCTGAAATCAAATTTAAAAAATCAAAAGTTCAGGAAACATAATACAGCTAATTCACATTAGGACTACAGAAATATCGGAGGCCTCCAATTCCTAATCAGCACTTATTGTAACTTTTCAACCCACAGAAAGGAAAGTGTATCAATATCACCATGCATGTTGGTTTTGCATTAATTGATTTGTGGTGAAAAGGGAAAAAGTTTGGCCCAATTTCTGACAAACACAAATTTTCAAGTACCATTTTCACATGGGACAAAATGTTTACACTTATTTTCTTTTTTACTGCAGAGAGTGGGAAAGAATAATAGGCATAAATATATGAATCTCCAGATTACTTTTGCTTTTATATGGAG
The DNA here is from genome assembly GCF_903797595.1 of Erithacus rubecula. Classification (NCBI taxonomy): domain Eukaryota; kingdom Metazoa; phylum Chordata; class Aves; order Passeriformes; family Muscicapidae; genus Erithacus; species Erithacus rubecula. The sequence goes on from NC_136688.1 coordinate 4,838,914, forward strand.
GGATGGAAGCACAAAGAGACTGAGCTCTGACTGATCCAAGGACACAAAAACCTAGTAAATCACCCAAATTACCCTCAGGAGCCAGGAATTCTGACTCTTTGTCCGCTTCTGTACTGACTGAATAATGATGCCAGCCATGATAAATCCTTGTAAGAGGAGAAGGTGGGTGTTAGAACAATTAGCAACAACTAGGCTAATCTTATGTAGTCTGGATAATCCAAACACTCAGAAAAATACTTTTTCCAACCCACAGAGGAAAATTGTATCACTCTGTACTCCTACAATGCATTGTACTACATTTCTTGTCAACAGTTTGTGTAACACTCTTTACTAATATATTCTTAAGCTGGAAATAGGAAGTGAGTAATAACACAAGCAGCAGCATCTCCTTTGTTACTTTTGTGTGTGTTTGCAATATGTTATTGATGTGTTCCACGGCTCTGAATTAACAAGAGAGACATCAGGTCACTAGAGTCCTGGTGACATTAAATTGAAACCAAAAGTCACCCTTTTGTTTATTTCCTGCTCTTTTGGGGTATTGCACCAATAGATACAGACAGGTAAAAGAGTTAATGTCCACAGAATTGACATTTAAATGAAGGGATTAAAATACCATAAATTTAGCAAGCAAAATGGATCTCAGATAGAATTAACTTTAGAATATAGGTCTCATGCCTCAGCGCTGCTTTAGGCAACTCTCTCAGCATCACATTGCAATGAAAACTGGAAGGGATGTTTCAGTTGATGCTTTGGCAGATGAACAGGAACTTATTCATAAATTTTTTGTTTCCTAATTGCTGAGCTGTTCCAACAGTTATTTACATTCAAACAACCCTATGCAAGAATAAAAGTGGGTAAACTCATGGGTTGAGATAAAGACAGTTTTATAGGTAAAGCAAAATGGATTACCCCCTTCCCAAGGACAGGCAGGTGTTCAGCCATGTCCAGCATAGCCAGGCTCCATCATACATAACTGTAACTAGGGAAGGCAAACACCATAGCTCCAAACTTCCCCCCATTCCTTCTTCTTGCCCAGCTTTGTGACAGAACCTGGTGCCTCACGGTGAGGAATGTCCCTCTGACTGTGCCCCCTCCCAGCTTCTTGTGCTCTCCAGCCTCCCCACTGATGGGGGGTTAGAGGCAGAAAAGGCCTTGGCTCTGTGCAAGCCCTGCTCAGCAATAATGAAAGCATCCCTCTATTACCAGCACTGTTCCCAGCACAAATCTGAAACTCAGCTCCACACCAGTTACTGGGAAGAAATTAACTCTAGCCCAGCCAAAACCAGCACAACCAGTAATTCTCAGAGCTTGGAGCAAGTGCACTTGTTTTCTTTAACAATACCCATTTAGTTCTTGCCTCCTCCTACTCAGGCCTGTGACAGTCCACCTCTGCTTCCTTTTAAGAAGATATGGATATGGAATATGGATAAAGATGCAGGGTAGTGGTACAACAGTTGGCCACAGGTAACTAATTTATTTTTTATCTTAAGATGAAGCTCACTCTCCAGCTGAAGTTTGGATGACCTTTCAGTTTCTCTTGCTGAATTCCGTGCTGAAGTGCCATATGGATCCCATGTCAGCTACTCCCACTGTGAGTGTCACACGCACCAACTGGTGTGCTTTCCCAAGCACTGGATAAAGGGAATGACTTATTTCTTTCTCATGTGGTTAACAGAAAAAGTTAAAATTCTATGTTTCTTACAGTATATAAATTTTAACAGCGTTCATATGTTGCATGAAGAGAAGTAATAAATTGCATGGCAGACAGTGCTGTTAAACAATAGCAAAAGGTTCTTCTTAGTTTTTTTCATTGTCATTTTGGATTATTGATACTTTTCCAATTGGGAAAACCTGATTCATAAGCTCCCATATGTCAGAGCTTGGAGTAACTTCTGAGCAGTGCCTGGTGAACTGGCTTTGTCACAACAGGCAGAAAGAAAGGGCGCTGCTGCTGGCAGTTCAGAAGAGCTAAGTGACAACGAGACTGGAAGCGAATACCAACTAGAAGAATTCAAAGAGAAAGCTTGACAACAGCTTCAGGTGCCAGACAAAGCAGTCTTGCAGAGCATATGCCAACTTCTGATGACTACACACAATATGTAGGTCCTTGGTTTCTTAATCAAGTTATTTTCAGCAAAGGGATATACATCTTGTCTTTATGTTACCTGCCATGATGTATAAATTAAAGTTCTTAGCTGGTAATATGCCCTGAAACCTAATTAAAACACAGATAAATCTTGCCTTTTACCAATATACTAAAGGCGTTTTTAAAGACATCAAGATACTATTAAAACACAAAGAGTTATTTTCTATGGTGATGATCTCATAGAAATACAATACTGAAATTATCTCTGCTCAGGGTATTGATTATAAGGCCCAAACAATTTGATCTCCCTGGTTCAATATTTTAGCCTGCCATCCCTCAAGGACCCCATTATTCATATACATCCTTTACATATCCATGTACAACCATAATTGCTGCCATACACTGGCAATGAATGAACTCCAGTAGCAAAGGATGTCTATCACAAACACATGGAAAACTTAGGAAGCATCACAGAAATCATCACTTTATGAATGAATTATCTGAATTCCCATATTTTAAATATTTTTTACATTGGTAGGACTATTTCAAGACAGAAGTCACTTTCTATGGAACATTTTTCTATGGTACTCCTGGACCAAATGTACTTGTTTGTGGTTTTGGATGATTTTGGACATAAATTTTCTCGATTCTGGATAAGAGGACTATTAAATCAGACAGATAAACAGGTAAAAATGTTTAGCTATACCCAGCTATAGAGACTCCAGCTATCTCAAGTGTCTGTCAGTGCTGCTTAGCAGCAAGGCATGCTGTGAGAGGCTTGTTTACTAATATTTGCAAGACTACAACAGATGTACAAAATGAGCTAGGCTACAGTGAACATTAAGAAAGGGCAACTGATTGTTTAATCTAGAGAGAGGGAATTTGCTAGAAACACTACTAGCTGTTTGCTGGCATGAAAATTTTTATAGTCAAAAGGAGTATTCTCTATAGCATCATCCATTCCTTTCAGGTTTGTGCTTTTTCACCCCAAAATTGCTGAAGCTGGACTGTGGATTTTTGTTTACAGGAAGGTCTAGATGGTGATTGCTGTTGGTTTTACCAAAACTTTCATTATTTGACTATTTGTATGTAAAATATGCTACAGCAAGAAGGAAAAATGCATGCAGAGACAATGTGATATGGACAGGAGGGATCCTGCAGAGAGATGAAATCAATCTAGGGATAAGTGGGGTACTTTAATGCTTCAGGAAGCTCTATGTGTATCAAAGGGAAATATTTTAGAATTGACTGTACACATCTCATTGGTTTCTTCACGGTTAGGTTTACAAAGCAGCCATTAATCCTTTTTCTTACTGGCTAATACAACAAATGTTCATGGCTGTGAGTGTATACACATATAAAAATATATGTGAGGTATTATACTTCTCAATTCAGACTACATCTAAAATTCAGATCTGGTAGTTTCATGCTTCTGCAAGAGTCTGACCTGCTTTGTTATGACCCTGTTCAGTTAGTATAGAAAACTACAACCTTGGCCGCAAAAATTTACTTTCCAATTTAGTAATTTTTTAATAATTAAAAATTTACTTTAATCAGTGATAACAAGTATTAGGGGAAAGGGGAAGAACAATACAGGTGGTAAGATCAAGCAAGTACATAAGTTAACAAAATTATTTTCATTTTTGAATTTCCCCAACAGATCTTAATACCTAATATTTTGTTAATCTTTTTTAATAGCCATTTCAAAATCAGCCTTGCCCAAATGAGCAGTCCTGACCTCTCAAATGTGCCAAAAAGTGATTTTGAAATTTTAAATGCACTGCATTTGTGGATTTTGTCTCAAACTACCTCCCAGGACCCGACACCAACAATGCATGGAACACCCAGTGACCTCTGTAAACAGTCTTAAGTTGAGCAGCTACCTAATACCAAAAGTCCCACAAACACCAGCTGCTCTTGGAAGTATGTGCATTGTCTATTTTAGTTCCTGCTTTTAAGATTCACACAAAAAATTATCTAAAGCTCTTTCACTTCTCATTATCAGACCATTTTCAAAATCATACATTCTTACAGTGTCAGAGCTCTTGTTCTCTCCAGCAGCAAAGGTCTCTCATGCTGTCTCTCAGGAGGTCTGCAGGCCTGATCCCCTGAAAACCTCCTGCCATCAGTATACTTTTTGTCCTCAAACAAGGAATAGCAAGCTGCCATTCTGATTTCCTCTGAGCCATATGCTTCAGCATCTTGAAAGCATCCAAGCCAAGACTTCCTTTGCTTAGCTTGAACCTCTCAAATGAGTTAACCTCACAGTCCCAATCTTATACTTCTGGATTTCTTTATTTCTGACTTTTGTGCAAATTGAGGTTTATAACTCAAGCACAAATTATGCTCCCAAAGTTTTGAACCTGACCATGTTAACCTTCCACAGTGTGCATTTATCAAAATAGCTGCTGGTGACAAAGCTGAGAGGGGAAACCCCAGGGCATGCACCATATGGTGGCAGGGACAGCAACAGAAATAGTAAGAAACAATAATTACTAAATAAACAATTCTTCACAGATTCAAAATGGCTTTTCCAGGAAGTATTAATAACCCCTGGTTAATTCTTCCTTGTGACTACTTGGTTCTGAATAAACACATCTCTTTCTCAACTTTGGGGAAAGTTTTTTTCCTCCTTCTGCCTTTTTTAACATTTGAAATATAAGTAGTATTACGGTAACCATGGTATCCTGATGACATAATGGTTACCATGAGAACAAAGCTGAAATAGTGTCATCAGAGCCCCTTCTCTGCTGTGTGTTGAGTTTTATATTTAATAGAGATGGCCAAACTGCTGCCTCCCAGCCTGGCCAATTCTATCTGGCTTCATGGTTTCAAAGCTTATAAAAGCAGAGCTGCCCTATGCTGCTGCCTTCTGCCATGGTACAGTTAGTTTTGCTTCAGGGCAGCTGTGCCATCAGCTTATAAGATAGGTCTGCATAGCAGCAGGTAAGAGAATAACTGTTGTAACACATTCCCTCGGGACAGTGGCATTTGTCATATGCCTCGAGCATCCTCCAGTATAGCCCTTGGCCATGAGTAAAATGGTGGCTCATGGTCTCCATTTGCCACACAAGCCAGATTTTAAATATTTTTTACTTAACTGTGCTGGAAGATCTCTTTGCTAGCTTGTACAGGGTCTCCCAGCACATGGTTGCCTATGGTCCAGTCCTGCAATTAGCTCTGCCCAGAGAGTGCTCTGCACCCACAAAGGAATCCAGTGGCCACCACCAAAACACTGTACCAGAGGGTAGCTACAGCTTCAGAAAAGTAAAAGTTATTCCCAGCTAGTTTCCTCAGAGAAGATCCTCTCTTTTACTGTAAGAACCACTGGACATGAGTCACTGCATATTGTTTGTTCATTTTGCTATATATATTTCCCAAATGCTATTTTAAGTTGCATTTCTCCCTTATGCTCCAACCAAGTTTACTGCATGAAAACAACTCTCCAGTTTTAATTTCATATTTAACCAAAACAAATGTGGTGTGGCTCTGCTCACTTCAGTAAAGCTGTCTGGATTTTTATTCTGCATACAGATATAAGAAAGTTGGTCAGAGTGGAAGATGTGGAAGGTCTTACAAAACAAAGGGGCCAATGAAGCAGGCAGCATTTCATACAAAGCTCCCTGCATTCTGCCTGTGCTCCCACACCAACCCAATCACTTCCTGCAGATGGTTCACATGCATATTCTTCCTTCTCTAACCAGAATCCACTGCACACACTCTTCCCAGAGATTCTGGCCATAACGTTTTCTGTCTGAACAGGCACAGCTCCCTCATCCATTCCTCAAAGGAGAGATGCTCCAGACCTTTGACCATCTTCGTAGCCCTCCAGTTCTGGTCTCACTCCAGGAGCTCCATGTCTCTTGTTCTGAGCAGCCCAGAGCTCAGCACAGTACTCCAGGTGAGCCTTCACCAGGGTTGAGCAGAGGGGCAGGATCACCTCCCTTGACCTGCTGGCAGTGCTCTTCCTAATGCCCCCAGGATACCATTTGCCTTCTTGGCAACAAAAACACACTGATGGGTCATGGAGAGCTTGTTGTTTACCAGGATCCCCAGATCCTTCTCTACAGAGATACTTCCTTGCAGATCATCAGGGTCCAGCAGGTCAAACAGAAAATAAAACCCAAAGTGGTATAGAAACCAGATGGCTTAGATTTTTCAATTACTTTCTGGAGCATGAAATCAAATGGACGTAGACTAATAACAAGGACATGAATACAGGAGCACATCAGCTTCAAATGTTACAAATTCTCACCTATTCCCACCTTAACCCTTACCAGGATCCTTAATAGCTGCTTCAGACACAGTATAGTGCAAATACTTCACTCTAAGCAAGGTCAAACTTTTATACAAAATTCACCAATAAATAGCCTCTGTTCTACAGCTGCATCAGTGGGTGCCCTGAAATTATTTTTCTGAACACTATTTCAAGCCTGCCCCATCAGTTGTGCTTCACCCAAAGTTCAACCCTGATCCCAGCTGTAATCTTGAGTTGGGAACCTCTGCCTGCTCAGGGAGCTGCTGCCCAAATCAACACTGAAGTCCCTGGCTTGGCTGGGAATATACCCAGCTCGCTGGTCATTGAGTCTCCACTCTCTACCCTGTGTATGATGTTGACCTCACCACAATCTCACACTTAAATCCTTCCTAATTGTTTCATAGTGACAAAACACCAGAGCAAACCCAGGTTGCCACCAAGTTCATCATGCCCTCATAGCTCATCCATGTACCCAATCGCAAATTTTGGCCCCTTTTTTTCTGAGACAATTTTAACAGCAACTAGGTGGCTGACCAATTCTACCCTGTTCTCTGCAGAGTACGAGATACCCAAATTTTGTTATTCAAAATCAGTTCATGCAGATTTGGGATGTTTTCCAGTGAGATATTGCAGAGAGCCACATGTGGTTTTAAAGTCAAGAAGCAAAATGGTTTCTTAGAACAAAGCAGAGAAACCCTGCTGCCTCTCAGCTCTTCACTGCTGCCAGCCCCAAAACCCTGCAAAGCTACTGTGCACCCCATGGCAGTGAGAAATAGATAGGTATGGTAGCTTGGAGCATTTGGGAAGAAGGAAAACTGATTCCATGATCTACTGCAGTGTTTCTGAACTCTCAGAGGAGGTTCCATCATAAGATGATGCCAGGTTTTCATAACACTGACTTTTGGAAGGGAAGAGGAAACTGACCTAGTGCTGTAGTAACTGACTGGTTTTGCCTTACATCAAACTGACTCACCCTCTGATACCAACTCACAATTCTCTCTTAATTGGGAAAATCACTAGGATAGTACTCACTGCCAGAATTCTGGGTCATAAAGTCATTCTCTGACTCAGAAGAAGGTTTACAACAGCTGTGGCAGTGATATGTACTGTAGGTGAGTCATATTGAACTATTACCAAATACATAACAACCTTATAAAACAAATACATAATACATTCTTTGTTCTATAGCAAAAGATTTGACAGTGCTATATTGTCCATTCAGTTTTCAGGAATACTAAATTTAAAAAATGAAGCTCCTAAGACACTTCTCCCCACAGAAATCAAAAGCAGCTTTTTTTACATTCAGAGGCTAAAATTTTAGCTGATATAAATTTTCTGGCAGGCATTAAATTTGTGGAGGCATACTGCTTTAAAACAGCTCAGAATGTGACTCTAGCTTCATGGGACAAAACCCCATGTTTATTGATTATATAACTGCAAATGCAGATATGTCTCAAGTGCAGCATGCAATGTACGTATCAGCATATAACAAAATTTTCCATGCATATTCAGAAGTAGAAAATGTTATTTTCAATTTAAATTGTATGATATTTAAATAAAAAATAAACACATTTGGATGTTCAAATTAAGAACTCCAGTGAATAAAACCAAGAAAATACATAAAATATTAATTAAAGGAATTAGTGATTTTCAGTGAATGGATAGTGAGGCAGCCACTTATTTTGTAGGCCCCCACTACCTGAACATTTAATGCTTTGACTGTGCAGTAAGGCTACTAAAACTAACACCACAAACCAAACTCAACAATAGTCATGCCAAAGCACTGGGGACAATCTCTGGTCTCCAGCCAGAGATTGCAAAGTGTGTGTTTAACAAGTCACAAGCATTTTTTGGACAAGTGATCTGAGGGAAAAAATGGATTACAAGGCTACACCACAGTACCAACTAATCACTGGGAAAACCAAGTGGGCTTTAAATGAATTTTGAGATTGTTTCCTCCCTCCTATTACTTCTAGATAAGAGTCCTAGTTCAGGTATTAGGTGCTGGGTTTTTATGAGCACAAAATGAATTGCCTTTGGTGAAGCAAAGTGGGTTTATAGATGAGGAACCAACCAGTAGCTGTAGCATCTCTAGGGCCACAGTCATGTGTCTGGCTTGAGGAGCCATCAACTTTCCACCTTCTGCCCTGTGGGAACAAACGCAGCAGAGCATCGCAGTGTCTTCAAGCAGCCTCTCAGCCCGCTCTGAGCAGAGATGCCGGGGGTGCCGCTGGCAGTCAGGGGCCGCCGGCTCCCCTCCCTCAGGAGCCCACAGCGGGGCAGGGGCTCCCCTCAGCCGGGGGCTCCCCATAGCGCGGGGCCGGGGCTCCCTCCCCACAGCGCGGGGCCCACCTGGACCGGCCGGGCTCGCTGCCCCCGGGCACCACGGCGGCAGCGCTGCCGGGGACCGGGCCGGCTGCTCCCGCTCGCTGCCTGGCTCTTTCATTCATGCTTTCTCCTTCGCCATCTCCCTCTCCGGCTGAGGGGAAACGGGAGCGCGCGTGGGCGGCCGCTGGAAGGCTCCCTGTCAGTCAAGCGGCCGAGCTGAAAAGAAGGCGAGCGAGGGAGAAGGAGGCAGAACAGCTTTCCCGGGGGAGGGGGCGGCTGTTGTCGGCTGCCAGCCTCGCAGCCCTTCCCGGGGGCATCTGCAGAGACGGGGTGGGGGGAAGGCGGGAGCGGTGTTGCACCACAGACCTTTCCTACCGCTCGTCTCCTGTATCCCCCTCCCCACGCGCACCCAGCGGCGACGGGGCGGGGGCCAGCGGCCGCCCTGTCTGACGAGCACCGGGCGCAGGGTCCGTACCCTCGGCTGCCCGTACGGATCTACCGGGGCAGCGGAGGGGGGCGAGCCCGGGGGGGTGTCCGTGATGGGGGGTACGTGGGGCAGCGTGTCCCCCTCAGCTTCCCGCAGGACCGGGGAACTTCCTCAGGCTGAGGGGCGCTCCGTGATGCCGGCACCAACCGCAGCACATGGGGCTGGCGAGGGGAGGCTTGGGGCAAGTTGCACGGTGTCGGGCGGGGGGGCGGCCCCGCGGCGGGCTGAGGTGGGCTGGCGCTCGGTACCGGCAGGGGAGGGGAGCGAGCGGCTGCCGGCGGCCGGAACGGGGCTCTGGTGCAGCAGAGCCGGGAGAGAGCCCGCTGCCCCACCGCGCCGCAGAGCTGCCTTTGTGCTCCCTCCGCACCTGAGCGCCAGGCTGGGAGGGACGGCGCAGGTGGGGGCGGGCACGGCAGCAGCTGCGGCGCATCCCCGGAGCCGGGGCGGGGAGGTAAGGCGAGGCTGTGCCGTGCTGCGGCGGCTGCTCCCGGGGCTGCGGGGGGCGGCTGCACGCCGGGGGCTGCGCCTCCGGCCGGCGGCGGGGGCGGCGGGCAGGGCACGGCACGGCACGGCACGTCCTTTGCTTGGCTTTTCTTGCAGCCGTTTCCCGTTTCGTCCTGCTGCGCGCAGAGAGATGCAACAGCGGCAGCCCGGTCCCCCGGGGAAGGACGGGGCTCGGAGGTGGGCGAGTGGCATCAGCCCGGCCGGTGCGCGGTGGGGATGCCGGACGAGGGGCTGGGGCCGGGGGGAGCAGCCGGCGGTGCCCTGCCGGTCCCGCGGTGTCCGCGCAGCCGCCCGCGGAGCGCTGAGGCGGCCGCAGCCCGGCTCGTCCGGCGCCGCTCGCACCCCCGGGGCGCCCGCAGGGCCCGGGCACGGCGGCGGCGAGCACAGGGCTGGGCTTCTCCCCGTGTGCTCCCGCCACAGAACGCCGGGATACGCGCAGCGGATGCCGGTGTACGCGCCTAGCGGACCTCGCCCGGGAAGGGCCGGGGGATTTGGGGGAAGATGCTTTCGAGCCGGCACAGCCGGTAGTTAACTACCGGCTGCAGTTAAAATTTTAGTAGCAGCAACAGCTTTGCGATGCTTTCCGGGAACGCTGCTGCCTGGGAGCTGGTATTCCGGGCGGCCCGCGGTACGCCGGTGCTCTCTCCTAGATGGCAGTGCTGAGAGCAGGATAGCTGCCGGTGTAGGCAATAAAGTGCTGGGAATCTGGAGACCTGTGCAGGATTTTGGCAGAGTTATGGGTGGAACGGAACAGCATTCACATGTGCCCTGTGAGCTTACTTGCAATTAAGACAATTTTTTTTTCTTCAAATTTTACATATGGTTATCTTGTTATGCAATTGGGTTTCAGTGAGACTGTGATTGTTACGTTATGAGAGAAAGGAAAAACAAATTTGGTAAGTTAAGCCTTTTGTATTGCAGCGTTATTTACAAAGTTGCCGAGGTTCAGATCCAGTTCCGCTGGCTGCCACCTGATTTGGCAATAATGTACAGCTGGTGGTCAGGTTCTGTGTTTGTGTTAGAGCAACAAATCGCAAATTCAGATCAAATGTGGCTGCATTATCCTCTTTTTCTTCCAAAATTTTGTGTATGCTGAGGAATCATTATTTTAAAAATTTGATCACAATGTTTTGTTAGTCAGTTTGAGATGATAACTTCCTTGTTGTATAAATTGTGCCGTTAATGGATCAAGTTCAAATCTCAGACAGACCCAGAGCTCACATTGATTTCAACACAAGTTGTGTGGTACATAGCAAGAGCACTGAATTTTACTGTGTGGGATAGCTGAAGCAAATTTTCTCACTTCTTGCTCTAGTTCCAGTTTGTTCCTTTGGAGTAGCAGAATGTAGTGATTTTGCCAACGCTCTCATTGATATATTTGAGTTAGTGTTGTATATCTGAAGCCAAGGACAGTTCAGGGGCTCAAGACATGCCTATTGAGAGACAAAATTTAGCCAGTTGACTTGAATGTGGATAAAATGGATGTAAGAACTCTTACTCTACATATGTTTACAATAAGTCCAAATGTTCTCAGTAGGTATGTGCAGAAAGGCAAGCACATCACATTTAGTAGTTTTATTCCTTTTGTTATAATTGAACAGGCATTATTCTTTGTAGGATTGTGTTGTTGATTTGTTAGGGGTTTTTTTACTTCTTATTTAGCTGTATTATGGTTTAAGGGCTTTTAAAATGTTTGTCACTCCACTGCAAAAAGAGTTGCCAACTGGATGTCATGCATATAAAACTAGAACAAGAGCCTTTGAATAGCAAAACCATCAATTTAGTAACAATTTAGTGTGATAAATGGCAGAATGCACAAAAAGAATGCAAATCTGAACAATTATAGCATGCTTCTTTTTGGTATTAATATTGATTAAGTACAAAGCATAAAAGGCAAATAAACACATACAGCTTTTAAGTGCCTAAACTTGTTTGAAATGGAAGAGCCATTTTCTGTGGGGTTTTTTTTTTGTCTTATGTGGTTTATGTTTTTTTTAAAAAGTGGGGGGTGGGGAAACAATCAGAGAAGTTTTTACAAGCATTTCTTTTGTTTTCTGGATCTCAGAATTCCATTATGTAGCAGGATGCTTTCCAGTATCTGCTTTCTCAGTATCTGGAAAGGCAGATGTTGCTGCAGCAGGAGCAATTACACTGATTTGCAGCACAGTAAAAAAAAAAGAAAAAAAAAAAAAATCAGTTCCTTCTGCCTCAGTCTAAAAAGGTCAGCCATGCAGCTCTGGTTTGGGCATGTCAACAGAAAAGATGAGACAGGGAAGTTAAGCTTGTTCAACAAAGGGAGTGAAGTAATGTACAGTTAAGAAATTTGTGTTTCAGGAATAAAATGAGTAAATTTGCCTCACCAACTGCACTGAAGAATTTCGCCTGCTTGGCTTTCCCTCACCATTGTCCATGAGCCAAGCCTTTCTGAAAGGCAGGGAGTTTTGCTAGGTTTGGTTGGTTGTTAGCTGCTTAAGCAGACCACTCTCCTGTGGAATTTTGAGTCCAAAAGCAGAAGAGGCAGTGGACACTAGAGATATGTAGGCTTCTGTAGAAGAGCCTTTCTTACTTGTAGCTTTTCAAAAGGTGCACAACAGAATCCTACAGCTGGGAATTTTGCTTTCACACTTCTTTTTCACTTCTCTGCTTACCCTGTGTAGGCCACAGCAACATATGACTGATGTGACCCAAGATTCAATCTATGATAGGACCTGGCTTCATGGTTTAAATTGATGCTTAGAGAGTTTATCTTGAGATTACAGAGATAATGTGTTTCTACTTTAGAGAATATTTGGACTTCCTTGCAAAAAGAACATGCAAATGAAATTTAAGAACTGATTTGCACTAAAGCATCCTTAGCAGAATAAGGCCAGAAGAGATGCAGAGTATGTATCCATGCCACCACATAGAGAGCAAGCTATGATAGCCAAGAAAGACAAGGGTTTTGACCATCTCTGGAAGGTTACAGTGGTTATTATCTCAGCATGGAGTTAATGTTCTTTTCAGACTCCCCTCTTGATTCTACAGAACCAGACTGTCCTGTTATTTTGAGCACATTAAAGAGCTAGTATGGTAATAATTAAGGTCTTAGAAATCAAATTCAAGCTCCTTTGTTGTGAGAGTCCTAATCTGTGACTAGCTAGAATGCCAGTAAGTCCTATGTTATTGGTTTATGTCTTTTTTCCTTAGTCCTTCCTTGTTTAGTGACCTGCTGCATGTAACCTGATTCCTAACCTCTTTGGGGCAGGAGCAGCCTTTCCTAAGTTGTTTCAGTAGGGCTCAGATCCTTGTTTGTAGCTCCAGGAGATGGATGTAATAGAAATTGGTAACCCTGGTTTAAGGTCATGAGTAGCTGCCAAAAATATTTAGTATTTTTAGGAGTTGGATCTCTAGCATAAAAATTTTATTTCTTGTTTGTTTTGTGATTCAGTATCATATTTAGTTTCATTCTGTGTTTTTTTTCTGTGTATGTGGGTAGACAGTGCAACTTTCTGTATTTTTACAGAAATTCTCTCCTGTGGACACAACTGCCTGTGCCAACAGGAACTAATTTTTGACACAAACTCACCCTTCAGGTATAAGCAACTTGCTTAAGTTACAGGGAGATTGTGACCTCCCTTATCTATCATCAGATAAGTACCTTTTGTTATTGCAGTACATAATAAAGCCACTTAGACCATCTTTTAGAAAAGAATTAAATATGTGAGGCTGGGCTCAAAGAGCATTGAGTACCAGCAAGAGTGAGAACTAAGTGTAATATATTTTATGTACATGCATTGCTTTAGGATGATGACTGTTTTTGTAATCCTGTGTGTGCAAATTTGTTACCTCCAGATGGGCCAGAGTTTCAGGCAGGTTTTGAAAGCTCAATGGGAAGTTACCAGTCACTGAAGTGTGCAGAGCCTGCTCCTTGCTAGTTTTGCCCACTGCCATACCCATAGCTAACATGTCACCATCTAAACTGATGTCTATGTGGATTCACTGCTTCATCAAACTGCATAAGCTCTGACACAGGTAGCCTTAATTACACTGCTTTTTAAAAATCATTCAAATGTTGTAGTCTGCATATTGCTAGAATGACTGTCTACAGATCAGGTTTCATTAGAAGTGCTGATGAGCACCCAGGAATCTGAAGGCAGCAGTTTTGTGCAAGATAAGAATGTTCCTTAAAGAAGTTGATGGAGGATAGAGTTCCTAGCAGACACTGACAGTATAAGATGTCACTGTAGTCTAGCCTGAAACTGTATGTCTAAACAACAATTGGATGTCCTTGACTTTACAAGAAGTTTTTGCACTGAAGACACTTAATAGTGAGTAAGAAACAGCTTTCAGAAGCCATGTAGATATGTTTGTTTCTATTCTGTTGCATTATTATGACTATGGAGCAGTTAGGGTTTTTTTAACATGTAAGTGTGAATTGAAAAATTCTACATTAGAGGAAGACATTTAATTTATCCTGGTGAAGCTGTGTTCTGCACTTTTTTTCCAGAACTGCTTGGAAATCAACAAAATGGATGGTGTAAGCTGCACAACATCACTGGTTCCCAAGGATTCTCTGTTCCAAAGCTGTTGATGCACTTGCAGAAGCTTCTTTGAAACTTGCAGCTGACAAAGGACAAAAAGTACTTTATGTAATTAAATATGCAAAATATCTCATATGAATGATTTCCATACCCTTGCAGAACTTTTTTTTTTTTTTTTTTAATTACTGAGGCCTTTTGTGGCATAGGCTGCTGTCAGTAGGGAACAGGTAGGAAGTTGGGAGGCCAGGACATTAACACTGCATGTGATGCCCTGAAATACATTCCATAGTTGTTACTATAACATTAAATACAAACCCAAGACAATTTTTGGCAGATAAATAGTTGATCACAGCTCTAGGGAAAAAACAATCACTTTTAGTGGGCAAGTCCAGTGAACTTGGATTTTTCAGTTTCAAAACATGGAAGAAATTTTATCTCTGTCTAATATTTCCTTTCATCTTTGTTATGCAATTCTTGTAAAAAAAAACAAAAACAAACCAACAAATACAGAAAGAATCTTGCAAAATAAGGTTCTATTTGTATTTGTAAGTAGGCAGTTATCAAATGCTGTCTCTCATCCCTTTGTGACCCTGAGAGATGCGGGAGATGGATTTATTTAATTGGGAAATTGAGAGCTAATCTACATATGGAAATTCACAAACATTAGCATATCAAGCTTATTTTCTACACACACGTAGCCCTTATGCAATCAGACTGAACTGGAAGTGTATATGCCTGAATATTTGGAATGGCTACTCTGGTGTGTAGACAGACTCTTAGATTTGAATTAGTATTGCAGCAGTTGGTGAAATCAAATCTAAACCTAAAGAAGAATAAAACAATGAAAGATGCCTTTATTAGTGCAAGTAGAGATGTAGCAAGATCTTTGTGATCATGTGCTCGTTTTCATCTGGGAACCCAGTATGAGAAGTTGAGGTTAAAAATCCTCCTAGATATCCATTCCTTAGTTTGTTCTGTATATGTTGAGTGAACAGAATATTTTAAATTTAGAGGAATACTTTGTATTTACAGCTGCAGGTAATGATGTGTCTTGTGTTGCTAGTGCAGCCAAGTGACTCCGTGAGGTTGGACTCAATCCTTGTGGGTCCCTTCCAACTCAGAATATTCTGTGATAAACGTTTGTAACTTCTTGAAATACATGTTTACTGAAATCACAATTGTATCTAGAAATCTCAATGTCCCTAGATCCCAGGAGTTCTGTCTGTCTGGAGATGTTCTTTATTCAAATGTGAGGGGTACAAATAAAGATAACTCACATTAAATGGTATTTAGAATTAGACATTTGAAAATTGGCATATGAATAGCACTACTGTGTAAAATCAAGTCAGTTAAATATAAAATTGTTTTAAATAATTGAAAAAGGAAGAGTAGGCATGAACAGTGGGGACTGTTGATGCAAAGGAACAAACAAGATGCTTGAAGGAAATTGTTTTTTAGACAAAGTGAATTATTTGTTAAAAATCAGTAAGCAGTTATATTTTTTTTTATAGTGCACAAGTTTTGTTTCTTATGTCATGCTCTGAAGTAATTGACAGTGGAGTATTTGCACGGTGGGACCACATCAGCCCATGAGTTCATTGCAAAAATAGTCAAAAGACTTATTACAACAAATTAAGCCTGACTTGTGAGAAAATATGGCCTAAAACTGTTACTGAATTTAAATTGAAAAACTTTTCTAAATTGAGGAGATATAATTTAGGATTTTTTTTTTTACTTTAAGTTATTTAATTTTTAATTTTTTTACAACCTACCCATAATATTTCTGACTTTCTTAGAAGCTGAGACTTGAAACTTTCACATTCTTAAAGACTGAACAGAACCATTTGTAATATGAGGTTTGTACACAGCTCCCTTCATTATTGAAACTATAGCATACTACTTAGGTTACTGCTTCTTATATAGTTTAGTTCCCTTCTAATTTATCCTCTTAGCTTAATTCCCTTCTGATTTCACCTCTGAGTGAGAGTGGCTTAGATAAATTTAGGCGATGACTTCATTTGGACCAGTGTACACATCACTTTCAAGATGATCTTCCTCCCCCCCCCCCCCACCCCAATTCTGCACTCCAGAAAATAGCAATCCTTGTGGTTTCTACCCTGAGACAAACATTTCCTTTTTCCCTCTAGATAGTTGCTATTCCACTATTCCACTGTTCCTAACACCAGTGTTACAAGCCTCTAATGGTATCCTAGAGCATTAGAAAATACAAATGCTGGCATTTGGTAAAGAGCTCTTCCAAAACCAAAACCATTGAGGGAAAAAGCTCTGAGTTTTGCACAGTGAGAGTGTTTGTTCCAAATTTTATCTCTTAGCTGCTATAAATAATAACCATTTTCATAATAGATGACTCGCAGTCTGTAAAGCAGGTCATTCCAACTATTACCTTATTTCTCTTCTGCTATTTCAATGGCAGAAGATTTTTAGCAGCCAGCAGCATTGCAGGTGGATGTTGACCACTTCATGGATGCAAGATAAAGGGAAGGCTCCACTGGGTATAGGAAGCTTTGTGTCCTTTGGCAAGGCAAGATTTAAAAGGCCAAACCAACAGTTAGCTTGGATTTTGTAGCCCCACTCTTGCCTCCCACCAGCTTGCCTGGAGCACAGCTTTACTTCATTTGTGTGTAATGAGAGTTGTCAAGTGAACCTTAAAGGGATGGGGAGAACAACACTTGAGTTTCCTCTTTGAGAGAAGTCCAGGGGAGCAGAATGGCCTATTGGACCTGCTCACTGACCCCAGCTGGTCTGAAATTTGGGTTTTTACAAGCTGTCCATGGGTTGCAGGTTGGCAATTGTCACATGCAGCTGTGGTGACAACACAAACAGCAGAAGCTTTCCCACACAGATACTCTGGAGACCTGTTCTTACAATTAGCTGTTGATCAGCTAGTACTCAAAAAACAGGCTACTGGATCTCCCTGGATGCTTTCCATGTGTTTTGTTTTGCAGCTCATACTGGTGTCTTGGAGTTGACCACAATTTTGGGATAAATAAAATATAGGCATGCACTCCAATAAAATGGTAAGGAAAGCAGACCACTGCAGGCCTGCTAATGGCATTGAGAATCCATATGGGCTTGAGATTTTTCTCCACTCTTGCAAGATTTAGGTCATAATGTTTAGGTCAGGACACTTAGAAGCAAGCTAGGCCTCTTGATTCAGCCTCCCTAAGAGAGTGCTTGTTTTACCAGAGATGTTATTTGAAGCATTCTTGGTACGTGATACCACTTTTGAATTTACTGTCAGTTCATTGATTTGCACTTGCCTATTTGGTTTGGTTTTTTTATTGGTTTGTTTGTTTGGTTTTGTGTTTTAATACAGGTAAATAAAGTATGCTTAATATGTTTTGGCTTTTTTTTTCTAGCATTAATCCAGAGATTCTGGGGGAGGGAAATAATTGTATTCATCAGGCAGTGCATTTTTTTCTGGTGGTTCTGCAGAGTCCTTTTTTGCATTTAGGAACTTGCTGCTTCCTTTCTTTACCTTGACTGGTTAAGTATGGCTAGGTTTGTTTATTTTCTTTTGCAGAATGCCTTCCATTTGGTACTCCAAGAGCATCTGTTCCCTCATTTTCAGTATCAGTAGCAGTGTACATTACCAGACTGGGGCTTGGCTGAAGTTCCTTCAGGAGCAGATCTCTCCCTTGCCAGTGGAGATCACTGCCACCATACCAGTACCATGACTGAAGCCTCTGCTCCTTAAGTCTCAGAATAGCAAGTCAGAGAGGTGGAATAATTTAAGTAGTTGCCTTGTTTCATTCCTCTTCTAAACATGGAAATCGGAGCCTGCAAACACTTGTAAGATGAAACGTTGGCACAGACATGGTAATTTCTGTGAAACTGCAGATGTGACTACTTTGTTATGAAACTGCTGGGAGCTTCAAGAATTATTGTAACAAATCCTGTGACTAAAAAGCATGTAATGGCTATTTTATTGTGCTGATGATTACTTTTGCACTTCAGAGTCTGTTTGGAATGGTCACATAGTTAAAATAGTTATTATCTTCTTTTAAATTACAAGAGGACTTTTCTCATACTTGTATGATGCCTGACTTGCACCAACAGGCACAAGCTGAGTGCCCAAATGCTGTCTGTATTTCAGCCTCTTAGTTAATTGTTTAAACCATGTTTTCAGATGGTGCTCTACTCTTTGTGGTAATTTACTGCTAACACATGTAAGATTCTCCATGCTATGTATATCTTCTAACGTCCCAAAATTTCTGGATTATGTATATTGTCCCCAAAGCAGGCACTGACATTTGCTCTTTTATCCCATTTGAGCTTTTTACATCATGTACAACAGTGTATGAATTTGTTAGGAAAAGCCATCATCCCTTTTGAATTTCCTATGAGCTCTCTAGCACTGTGACCCCTCAGACTCCTGGTTGGAAATGCTGTAGATTTTGAATGTAGTTTTGGCCATTGTCACATATCTGCATGTTGCCAGAGGAGAGCAGATCACAAATGAAGATTCAGTGCTCTGAAGTTTTGTAGTGATGCTAAATAACGAACCAGCAATTAAGCAACAATGTTTTATCTTATGTAGTCTGTGCAACTCAGAACATCAATTTTCAGTCAGATATCCATGAGTAGATTAGATTACATTATATTAGTTTAAATTGAAAACTGTTGCTTTGTGTGAGCCCTGGGCATGGCTTTAATGTTAAATTTACTAACTTTACTAAAGAGGGTGCCAGAAAAAATGGGGCCAGAGGTAAGATATTGATGTAGGCATGATGCTGATTCCATTGTTTAGACAGAAGAACTTCTTGTCCATGTATCCAGGATTTAGAAAAAGATTCTCTTCTGCTTGGCAAGCTTGCTTCAAAGTCCTGCTAATGCTAACTCTGGCTTCACTGTGTTCTGTCACAGTCTAGTGGCCTGGGATATGTAAAGCTGTGCCTAGGAGATTGCTGATTACACTGGGAAGAGAAGGCAGTCCAAAGCTAGCTGGAATAGTGTCTGCTGTCGTTTGGGAATTTGCTTTATTAAGGCATGCAGCTTACTCCCTTGGTTGTTGATGCTGAACAGAAATTGAGAGTAGGTCTCTAAGCTAATTTATTGTCTGTCATTGAAACCAGATGTTTATTCCAGTTTGGAATATAGAGTTTCATATCTGTGTCTACAAGCTTTTCTTCCTTCTTCTTTTCCCGGTTGTTACCAATCTCTGCTGCTCTGTACACGGCTTCCACCATGTCCATCTGTGTCTGTGACCTCTCCAGCCCCAGGTGTCAGCTCCTGTAGCTCTATATTTCTCTTCCTCTCAGAAAGAGCAGAGTAACCTTCTGCCACAATGGTTTCAGACCACGGAAGTATAAACTGCCCTCTTTGTCTACAACATCCTGTCAGATTAGCAGCTTCTGATTGATAGTGATATTGCCAAATATGAAATAAGCAGCTTTACCAGGAGCTGTGAAATCCCATGGTTGTAAGGGACTTCATTGTGGGCTGAAATGAGTTGATGGCCACCACCACAGGATACATGAAAGTAATTTGCTTCGGGGTTTTTGGTTTTTTTCCTCTTCTATCACGGATTGCTATGGACATCATTCTGATTCTGAGAACACAGCATGTATTCAGAAACATCATCCTGATGTCCTGGAAAATGCCTCATTAATCCAGCCAACCATTTTTAGACCTTTTCCTACAATACTGAACTTAAGCATTGCACTTACCTGGTTGTAATTGCTAATTTTTGTCCTTGGTTGCTGCATGATTTTAGGAGCTGATGCTTTACAAATCACAAGCAGTAGAGATGAGCAGAAATCTGAGATCCTGCTAACATGTTAGGCTAGACAAGGCCTTGCTTGCTTGTCATAGTGATTTGCCCTAGAGAAACATTTTTTCCCCATTGTTTGAGAACAGGTCTCAGACCTTAAATCAGTGTAAATTTCAGAGCTCCTCTGCTGTGCTAATTCCTCCTTGCTTTGTTTTGGGATGTTAATTGAGGATAATTCTGGATGCTTAATGCAATCTGTTTGAGGATTTCTAAACCTTTTTCTGGCAGACTCACTCAGTGACACTGGTTGATGCAGGGAGTGGTTTTGAGGAAGAAAACAGATTGGAAGGCAGAAGAAGCTGTTTCTCTTTTGTGTGCTGTGGTGTCATGGAAAGCAAGAGCTGGAAAGGGTGAGAGATTGATTGTTCCTATCCCCCTTTGCAGCTTCACATTTGAAGAGTGTGATGCAGAAGCAGAGCTCTATCTGCTGATGTTCCCTTTCGTGTGAGATAGCTCCTCAGAGCAGAGGGTCTTACATAAACTACTTTGCTGACCTGTGTTTCTGTGGACATGTTGTTAACTACTTCATTGAAAAGAAAAAGTGAGAAATCAAGTCAGTTTCAGAGCTGGAGAAAGTAAGCAACCCTTTTAGTTGTATGCAGGTCATAATTTCTAAGTAAGATTTAGCATCTTCACATAACTTGGACCATGATCACTTCAGACATTACCCAAAATGAAGCCTAATTTTTCCTCATATTGAACTTGGATGGCAGAGGGAACAAGGTCAGACTATGTGGTCTTAGCTGGTAAGAAGGGAAGTTTCAAGGTCTGTCCACATATGCATAGGTATTTTTTTCTGTCTGAAAGGATTCTGATATTCAGCTGAGGGGCAAAAGCTGCTCTTCTGTTTTGGTTTGAAGTGGTGTCAGGGGAAGAGGAAAACAGTGTTGGCAGCAGCTTCATTTGCTTTGAGCATTATGTCTATCTGTTCCCTGGGGAACTCATTAATTTTTAAGGCTGTGGCAGCAATAGGCTAAATGGATACAGTAGTGAAATCCTGATGGTTTGAGATAGTGCATTCATCCTTTTGGAATAAGCAGTTCTGCTTTCTTCAGAGCAGATCACTTCTTCCCAAGATCATTGGGTCAGTCTAATATGAGAAGGCAGCTGCTTAGTAAACAGGAAGATGCCATTTGGCATAATAATGGAAACAAGAAAACAGTTCTTTTTAGAGCATTGTCTGCTCTCTGAATCCTCTTAAGTTTCATTTACCCTGCTACTAAACTCCATCCCTTTGTACAAAAGGGGTTTATGCAAGAAGGTCAGGCTCTTGCCTGATGGTTTATGCTGGGGAGCCAATAGTGTGTGAAAGACAAGGTTCTGAGCTACACTGATTTCTCCTCAGTAATTGCTAGTCAGGATGAGTGTTGATTGTTGACTTGCAGGATCTTAATGTTGTGAATGGATAAGCTTTTCAAACCTGGATATGTTAAAGGTGGTCATATTTCAGGTACATGTGTATATGGTTCTTTTGTAGCTTGTAATATCCAAATACTTAACAACCCTGGAACTGAGTTGTTGTACCCAACTTCCTTTCTAATAAAACTCATAGAAGACTTCCACTGCCTCCCAAGGCACAGCCTGGACTCTGAGAAACATGTGGCTTTTTAAAATGGCTAGGTGCTTCAAAGGGGCCGTAATTAATGCTGAGATGGCAATAAGCAAGCAGGGGAGGCTGTGGCATGGCCCTGGAGCCCCAATACCTGTTTATTGTCACCTGTTGCAAAGCCACAGTGCGTGGGGCAGGATAAAATGGGGATCCTTGCATGAGCCACTGTTGAGGCTGAGGCTCATGAGTGGAGCAGACCTGGCTGTAGCCGAGGCCTGAGGCACTCTGCAGGCAGGTTCTGGGTTCGAGAGCACAGCTGTGAAGATAGCAGGAGTATTGAAGGATACAGGACATTTAGAGGCACTTAGGGCAGTGAAGGATGGAGGCAGTCAACTGATGGAGCTCCATTTGGTACTGAAAGCACTTACTGGCTTTACTTTGAGCTTACCATTCTTACTTTTAACCCTCCTGGCCTTACTTGAGTACTGAGATGATTTAATGCAGATTTGGATGGTCATGAAGTGCCCGTCTGCCCTGTCCATTCTCTCAGCAATGTCTAATGCTGCTTCTTCTCTACACTATTGCAATCCATTTCCGAATCAGAAGCGTGCAGTCTGTTCCAGCTGATGGGGTTGGAAACTGTAGGGGCTCCAAATTGGATGCTATATAGCTGCTAGTTAAAAAAACAGTGCCAAGATACCGTGAAATACTCCACATATAAACATCAAGGGGGAGAGTAATGCTCCATCTAATGCAAATTATATTCAGTGTGTAAAGCTTTTATATGTGCTATATATTTCATAGCATTTGGAAGTTTAGAGTGCTTATCTTCTGTGCCCTGGACTGTAAACATCATTGACCCTGTGATGGAAGAAAGATCAAGCCCTTTAATGCAAGAATAATAGAGGAATTATAGATGGATAGTGACCCAGATCAGAGAAACAGCTTTGTGCTGACACACATGGATGTAAATGTGTACTCAGATGCTGGGGATCCCTCCTTTCTTGGGGGGTTGCTGGTAACTTGTATCCCACTGAGATTAGATTCAAGTGCACTTACTACCTGCAGGATTCAGCCTTAAATGCCTGCCAAAATGTTTTCTGCCTTTGGAGCTTATAATGGTTCAAAGCCTTTTTTTTTTTTTTTTTTTTTTTTCTGGATTTTAATTTATTTTTTATTTTTAAAATTGAAACATGAAATCCAATCTACTGTGGCACCAACACTTTCTCCCCGCCTCCCTCCCAGAATCTGTCTTCCTGGACTGGAAAACTGTATATAGTTTTTTTACTAAGTTTGAGGTTTGTTTTGCTAACATATGAGGGATTTAAAACCTAAATGCTGGCAAAACCTTAACTAGCCTATTGCAAATGTGTCACTATTCATTAAGGACTCTCTAGGGTGCAGTATGTTCCTTGGTGGATTGGCTTCCTGGAAATTTAATGGCACTTTGTGAATTGGCATCCAATTTTGTTTTTAGTCTATCTCCTACTACTATAGAAAGCAATTTGGTTCTGATAATTTGAGAAATTCTGTTTTGCTTTGCTTTACTTTCATGTTGTACTTTAGGCAAGAGGATGAGTCAGCTGGTGCGATCTTTGAGAAATAGTACAAAGAAAGATTTCTTTGAGGCCACTTACTCTTCTAGAAATTATGCAGGATATTTATGCCTAGGCATCAGTAACCAGTTGAGTTCCTATCTCACCTGTAGGTGAAGATCAATTAAGTTCAGAAAAGGCACCTGAATGTTACATAACTTTTGGGGGCTCCAGCTGTAAGAGCCGAAGTGGCCTGTGTAGAAGAAATTATTTTGTCTTGAACTGCTTAAAGAAAATACCATATTTTATAAGATTACCTTCCTTAAAATCACCATTACCATTTTGTTTTCAACTTGTTTCTTGTAAAATACTTTCCAGTCACTCTATTCTTTTCTTCTTTTGTGACCTATACTCTGGCTCACCAGGAAGCACACAGGCAGGCATATACCTTCTCTCAATTGGCTCAGAATTTCATGACCAGGGCTGCACCACTAAGATTGAGTCGTGGGTGGGAAGGTGCATCATATCAGTGGTTGTCTTATGGATAAAGAAAGGGGAAAGTTGTGGCTGTGCAGAGAGGTGGATGCAGACCTGAGTAAAACTGGTGAAAGAGTGACAGGCCATGTGGCTGGGCAATATCTCCTGCTTTCATATCAAATTTCTCTGATGCAGTCTGTATCACAAGTGTCAGCACTAATGGCCAGAAGGTGTTTGCTCTCTCTGTAGTCTCTTAGAAAGATGACCTTGAATGATTGTGTGGACTTTGCTGGAATTGTAAGACTGGACTCAAAACTGGCTCTGTGGGTCTGGTATCCTTAATACTCTCAGGAGTCCTAGGCAGAAGACTATAGTAATTTCAATGCTTGCTGTTGTGTTTTGTGAAATCCAGTGAGGGGGAATTATCCTTATTGCATGAAGACCAAGAACCAAGGAGCTATTGTGACCACTTCTAGTGGCAGGCTCTGTAGGAGAGTTTTTGTCTGTTATGTGGGAGGTTTAGATTTCATCAGTGGAGAATTTAATTTCCCCATTTCACCGAGGTTGGATTTTTACAGAACTGTAACTCTATCTTGCAGAATCTGCATGAGAGCAGAGCTGATTTGTGTTGAGACAGATCTCCCACATGGCTGTGAAAACAAGTGCACAAATTCAGAGTAGCTGAGTGTAAATCTGAAGTAACTGTCATGGAGATTGATGTTCTTAGGAGTTAATCTAGATTTACATCAGGGAAGCTGTGACC
Organism: Erithacus rubecula; assembly: GCF_903797595.1. NCBI lineage: Eukaryota > Metazoa > Chordata > Aves > Passeriformes > Muscicapidae > Erithacus > Erithacus rubecula. The sequence continues at coordinate 4,863,215 of NC_136688.1, forward strand.
ATAATCTCCCAGGATTCACTAGACTCTAGTAGCTCACTAAATTAATTGCTAATTAATTTGAGATGGTTGATTATTGTGGATGCTTCCCACACATTCCTTCTTACTGTCATCAGATTTAAAGACAGACCTCCAGTAGATCAGGCCAGATCTTACCTGTTCTGAACTCTTGCTTGTCAAAAGCTGTTCTCTTCAGCTAAGTAAGAACACCAAGTGCAGTCAGCAGACATTACACCAAGGAAGTAACTGCAGTATACTGCAGTCCTTGGGAATCTAAACTTGTGCACATTTGGATCAAAGCAGAAGGGACATGGCAGCCCATAGTGTTGAAGGCAGGCAGAGTAAGCACAGGGTTAGAGAAGCCCTGCAAGGTAGTCCCAGATTACCCTTGAAGGCTGGCCTTGCCAGTTTCTACAGTGGAGTGAAGCAGTGTAGACTTTTCTTTGATGTCAGTGCAGTAGTCAGTGTGGTTTCACCACTGAGATATCCAAGCAATGGCATGAAGTGCCTCCTCTCAAAAATGCTTCTCCCCTTGCGTGTCAGAAAGCAGCTGCTTTGGTGCTTTGTTAATTCTGAACAAAGGAGGTTGTAATGTGAAGTATCCCACAGAAAAATACCAGCTTGCAATGTTCAAGGACATTGGGAGGGAACTGGCCAGAGCTATTCCTTCCAAGTCTGACAACATTGAGGCACACCTATTCTTCAGATTTCACCACCAGTATTACACTAGAAAAGTACACCTTTCTTATATGTGTTTTGTGTAGCTCAAATGAAATTGGGATGCCGAAAAGATGGGGTGTCTGATGCTGCTGTAGTCTGGGCAATGAAGTTTTATGACAGCCTTACTTGAAAACTAAGTTTAAGTTATGTTCCAGGCCCCTCCAGAACAGAAGCATAGCAGGAGAATTAAAGCAAACCAGCTTGAGAGCCTTTCATGCCCTTGAAAATAGTGAAAGGATCTGTGCCAGGGTTGAAAGAAAAACTAAACTGGGCCTCTATTCAATAAAAAGTTCTTATTCTTAAATAAACATGTTGTTAGGTCCCAACAGAGGACGTGTCTAAACAGCATGAATTTAAAAGCTGCCCTTTCCTTTATGAATGTGTTTAACAACCTCCCAGTCCCTGGGCTTCACTTTGAACTGGTCTGTCTCTCAGCAGCCTGCAGTTTGAACTGGGAGGGCCTGGTCATGCTGCCTGATGAACATGCAGTGGAGATGCAAGGATACAATAAACGGGTGATCATCTTTCCTGCCTGCATGCAAAAGTAAAGGCATGGTGCCAAGCAAATATGCGCATTAGATGACTAACAGCTCCCACACTGCCAGTGTAGGCAGGGAATATGCAATGCAGCCACATATGTGTCTCAGAACCACACCAGGTGCTTTTTATTCTTAATGTTTGGTTTTGTTTTTAAATAGGAGCTCAGATCTTTGAGCAGGATGTTTATCTCTATGCACAGAAAACAATATTGGTCATAGCTTTTAATATACGATCAAGTTTTTAGAACTACCAGCTGATATATCTGTTGTGAGTGACATCAGAATTTCAAGTAACTGCTATAAATGCTCTCTAGGATGGTTGTGCATATCATGTATGATTTACAGAGTTTACCTTTATTTAGTGGTTAGAAAGTAGCTTTTTAAAGAATGTGAGAATTTTTTTTCCAGTGGGAATATTGTTATAAAGATTTGTATTTAATGTTTGGGTTCCTATTTAATTTTTTTTATTAATGTTTTTGCCTTGATTGAATTTTGATCACTCTTTTTTGGGTAAAATTGGTGGGAGGAATTCACAAAAATTATTATGCTGTAACAAAGGAGTTGAATCTCATTTGATACTAGCTTAGCCTTAGTTTTACAATGTACGTGTGGATGTATAATGAGCTGAATTGTACAGCAATGTCCTGTAAACCCCTGTAAGCAGAGAGCAGTTCACCTTAACATCTAATCTAGCAGTGAGCTTCTTCTGAAAATGGTCCCCTTTTCTTTCCCCCAATGATGGCTGATCCACACCCCACCCAACTAATCATTTTCCTGTCAGTTCTGCAAGCCGAGGCAGCCTTGTTGCTGCATAGGTAGCTAAGATAGGATGCAGAAGAGGAAATTGAATGGGATGAAACAAACCCCTCTCTCTCTCCAACAGTGAAAGGTCAGATCATGCTAAATACAAGACAAAGTGAACCTCAGGTGTTGATGGTTTGGCTGATGGACTCACACAAATTCCTCCAAAACAGAAGAACTCTCTGAGCTAAAGACTATATAACCACAGAATGGTAGGCAGTCTCTTGAGCTGAATCTGAACAAAAAAATGGAGGAACAGGAAACAGAAGGTCAACTCTCACATCACTGAGATGCAGAGCTGTGGCCTCACAGCCAGGTGTCCAATGAACAAACCTCTCTTGTTCCCAGAGCTAAAATTTCTTTAAATTTATCATGCTTTTTACTGACATCTCATAAGCATGCAGCATTGTGGAAAGCAGACTTTCAGAGTACAGATAGAGAAGAACTGAAGTCCTCAAATGTTTTCCAGGACATGCTCTCATTGACAGTGGTAGAATCTGTCAGTATCTATTTAGCACTGATGACAAACTAATTTTTGAGTAAAAGAAGGAACAAAGGCCTATTTTCCTTATAGAGCTACTCAGTAGCCTGTGTAACATGGACTGGTTTCCATTTACTCTATTTTAAACACCTATTTCTTCTTTTTTGGTCTCTGAGTTAGCATCCAGATCCCTCATTGCTGTTATGTTGGTTTTGCCAGTAAAAATTGTTCTTATGTGGACTAGCAGCTAGAAAGGGCTGTATGGAATGACAGGCATGGCAATCCTTGGATAGTCTGCATTATATAAGCTGTGTTTTCCACCCAGGTGGTTAATTAAACTTGGTCTTCAGATCCCAAGACAGAAACCACTTATATGCACACACTTCATTTTAATAATGTGTTTCTGTTCCTCTGCCCCAAGAGTCTTAGCCCTCTCTTCAGGTTTGCCCATTCTCAAGAGGGAGAAAAGGGAATGTAAGGACAAAAGAAGAGTGTGTGCCTCTGGGTGGTCTCATTTTGGGAAAATAGTCTTGTCTAGGGGTTGTAGATTGAGTGAGGGAATATCTTACAACATCATTATGGATTGTCTGAATGATGTGTCCTTTGGAATAGATGCTGTATCCTTCCCAGAAGAGGGAAAAAATGAACAGTAGCAATGAACCATTATATAATTTTGTGTTCCATCCTCTGCAATTGCATTACTGTTCTGTGATGATGCTCCTGAAATTTAAACTGCTTTGTTACCCTGTCAGTGCCAGGATATGTATACAGATAATTGTGTGTAGAATTTTTACTTGCATTTAGGCAGACCATGTCACTGTTTTCAGCAAAAATTAACTTGGTAGCTTAAAAACTTGGGATTTTCCTCATACATAGAACAAGATAAAAGTCACTCTTGGTTCCATGTAATCTTAATGTGTTTCTGTGTGTTTGCTACCAGAAATTTTGCAATTGCTCCTCAGTCCTCTATGGCACATCCTCTAGGGGTTTCACACAGCTCAAAATTAGGTGCTGAAATCCTCTCTTAACTTTGAGCCTGATCTTGCTGGCACTTTTGCTCCAGTGAGTGCTCCTGTGACTGGTTTTAGCTGCTTGTGTCAGAATAACAAAGGACACACCAGAGCTTCAAAAGGAAGGTCATGCAGTTGTATTGCCTTTGTTGATTAATGTGAATTGCTTTCTGTAAAACTACTTGGCCTTGAAGGTTTTCCTTGTAGTCATGGAAAGATGGAATTATTCTTCTACATTAGTGTATGGTAGGTGTAAAATGCTGCCAGATCTCAGCATTGTTTTCACATCAGTTTTGCACTGGTAATAACTGCAAGGTGTAAGCTAATTGAGAATAAGCCCTTATGCATTTTCAGAGGCAGGAGTGATTCCTGCTTTGCTTTTGTGATATTTTCCTTTGATCATTCACATTCTGTTGGAGAGACAGAAAGATGGGGCATACTAGGCAATAGGTGGGTATTTCTTTCACTGGTGTAAAACTACACCTGTCCCTAAATTACATGATGGGGAAGGAGGAAGCAGAGGAGGAATGCTTGAGTTTAGAGGCAGTGTAAAGAATGGAATTAAGTATGGAGTCTGGCAAGGCACCTGCACTGAATGCAGAATACAACAGTAGAAAAGAGTTTAAGAAGAGGAAACTCCTTCTTTATAGAAGAGTATAGAGTTTCAACATTAATTCTTATTTGTTTGGAATCTCTGGAAATGTAATACCAAGTTCTTTGTACACAATGTGTAAAGAAAACAGTTTTATACCACTACTTGAATATTGTGAAGAACTGCAGGCACTGAGGGAGGTCAAAGAAAGCATTGGGAGCTACTGTCATTGTAGACAGATTTATACTAAAAGCTAGGTGTGATCAAGTTACCTTGTGTCAGCTGAGCCACAGTAACTAAATGCAAACATCCTTATTCTACTTTTTCAAAAGTAAAAACCACTTCTGGCTTGAATTTTAGCTCTTTTCTGCTTGCATTGGACTGAGGGCATGCAGAGTTAATTACATTTCTACTTAGCAGAAGTAATAACCTTTGCTTGCTGGGGCAACCTGTTTAGATACAGAGCCCTTTGTGTCAAGACAAGAAGTGCTGTATAGAGAGGCAGAACATCTTTTTTTTAGATCACTTGGTGTAGTTTAGGGCATGTAGTTTGGCCTTCAGTAGTGAGCCAAATACACAAAGTCTCTTGCAAAATCCAGTTACTCCTTGATTCTGCACCTTGTGGCAGCTCTGCTGGAGGGACAAGTGCATTGCAGAGACTGTTTCTTGGGAGTCGTGCACAACTGGCAATTATGTCATTGACAAGTTTGAGGGCAGTGGGGGTGCTGATGATAGACTCAGAGCTGCCCACACCATCTTTTTATGGTGCCTTTAAGTTTTGAGTAGCACCTGCTCTGTAAAAGAAGGTTGACTTTCTATGGAACTTGTCTGAAAGACATCTTCCCTGGCTTGATCCTGGATGGAAGAAATCACATCAGAAAACTAACTTAATAAAAACATCTAGCTGAAAATAATCAGTTGTCATATTTTCCTAGGAAGGAGGGAGAGGTGTTTCTAAGTGGCTATAAAAGTATAAATACCATCTGTATGACATATTCTTATTTTTTTTTCTGGTTTTAGGAATAACTTTTGGATTATGTTTGGAGACACACTGTGTACACAGACAGTAATTCTTAGTCTTGAACTTACATACTATATTTGTATTACTACAAGTGAAAGAGACAGCATGTATCTAGGCCAGTTTCATCCTTTAGTAATCCCTTGTCCTGAGCAACAGAGGATTGCTTAGTGATAAGATGTGCTATATGGCATCAGGTGATTTTTTTTTTTTTTTTTGGATGAGTGATCTGCTGTTTTGCTTTTACCTAGATGCTGTCTTCTTGTATACTGGTGTCTTCTAAGAATGTGACTTTTAAAGATGTTCTTATTTAACATACAAATGTGCTGCTATATATGTGCAGTGATGCCCTCATGTCCCAGTGTCAGAGCTAAAATCTGCATATCTAAATAATCTTGGATTTATTAGATTATTCAGAACAAGAAAGATAATTCTCTAGTCAAGGAATTTCAACAGCACCTCTGTAGGAGAGGACACTTGCAGAGCTTAGCCATTTAAACTCATGTTCTTGGGAGACTTCTTGATTTGGTTTGTGAGGCACAGTGTATTGGTATCAATATAAAGAATTCTGTTTGTCTCTGTGGACTTTAGAAGAGATTGTATGTTCACAGTGCAAGATCCTTTAGAAGTAGATGAAAAATCACATAAACCTCAAAGGCAGAGCACTTTATAATCTGGACAAAAATGTCATCTCTGGCCTCTCCCTTAGCTGAATGGGTGAAGGAGGAAAAGATCCTTGCAATTTGTTAGGGGTGAATTTCTTTCCACCTGCCTGCATTACCTTCTTTTCCCATGTTTTTGCCGTGCTTTTAGTGGCATGTTTGGTGTATGGTCTCTGAGGTTATGATGGACTGTTCCCAAATTATGTGTTCAGTTAGCTCCACTGTGTGATAGGTATGACACATTCAACAGTCCTTCACAAATAAGGGCTTTTGTCTTGTATTTTGACCTTCAAGCCCTCTTGGAGATTTTAGTGAAATGGGGCATTATGATTTCAGCAGAAGGCTTCTTCTGTATGGTGCAGATGACTCCTGAGAGAGCTTAGTTTATTAATTGCCTCCTTTTCCTTAAATATTAAAACATATTAAAACGTACCCTTTGGTCCTGGTAGATTCAAGTTCCTTTATGCAGGCAGTAAGCAAAAGCTTGTTCATCAATCATAAGATGGCAATATTATTATTTTTTTATATATATTCATCTCCTGTCCATGTTTTACCTCACCCCACACAGCAGTGGGCTGACTCTTTCTTTATGGATGAACAGCTCGTCACGGTTTTTTGGAATGTATTGTCAAGAAGAATTGTGTGTAAAAGCCCTGAATGCTTCTTAGACATCTGATAGTGTTAAAGCTTAGATTTTTCCTTTATTTTTCAGGATTCTAGTGCATGAAGGACGTAAATGATAATCCCAGAGGACCATCTGTCCTGGAGCAGGCACTGGAACCAAGTTGCTATGTGAGTGAAAGGACTGAGTGCAAGTCAGATGGTAAGTAAGATGGGAAGATGAGGTATATCATGCTGTCACTTCAGTACAGATGAAAAAATTCACCATACACTCTTCAGAACTTACTCTAATTTTCAGGTTTTAAGTGTTTTGCAAAACCCAGTTTTTGCTAGATCTTTTCATGGTGGAGTATATATTTTAACTTAGCTGTTGTTCTCATTGTTCAGAGTCCATTTGCAATTCTTTCTAGATTGGATTTGTAAGGAAGCCTAAAGGATTGAGTCTTTGGCTCTTAAAACTCCTTAGGAAGTCCTTTTAAATCCAGTCCATAGCTGTCTCAAGCAGTTTTTTATTTTTAATTGATTTGTGGTAAACAGTAAGCAAATTAGCTTTGCTTAATCATCAAGGAAGTGGGTGTTTTCAAGCCATTCTGGACTTGTTTCTAAACATATTCTGTCTCTTACAGGAAAGTGTCTCCTGTCAGCATAGTGAGGGCTCTTAGAGCAACTAGGGATTTTATTTATTTGTTGGGTTTTTTTTCCCCTCCTGGTTTTAAGGGACTTCACTTCTTCCCCTTGTGTCTTCGCATAGACTTTGACACTGCCCTTCTCTCATCTTGAGACCAAAATACACAGTGTTCATGCTCAGAGCCTGCAGGTTGTTCATTGAAATGATCTTTAATCCAGCAGTGATAACTGACTTACACTTTATATGTGGGCAATACAAAGGGAAGTTTTTCAAGCAGTTTTGTTTTTATTGCAGAATAAGGCGTAGGTAGTTCTGCCTTGCAGAAAAGCTTAGCCTGGAAAAACCTGGTGTGGGAGGGGAGAAAGAAAAGATTGACAGTCATTTATCATGTGACATCAAAGTGGAATAGTTCCAACAAAGAAACTGTGCTAAAACTTCCCAACTGAAAGTGAGCTGAAGGTCATGCACTTGCATTCATGTTAACTTGACAGAGCCAGCATGGAAGCATTGCTAAAGTACCATGGAGGGAATTCTGTGTCTGTATGCTACCCCTGACAAGTGTGCTTGCTGAAAAGTACCCTGGAAAAGTCTCAGTCTAAGGTGGCTGAAGAAACTGCTCTTGGCACAAGAGGCAAAGGCACTTAGAAAGTATCAGTGATGCTGATTTCAGGAAAAGCCCAGGTGTATGAAATTCAGATTCATGTCTTTAATCTGATGGAAGATGCTCCAATGAATGTTTGAAGTAGAAGTTATTCTCCAGGCATTGTCATAGGACTGTAGACTGGCCCTTGTTTCCAACTTGGCAAAAAGAAGGGTATCCTGTTCAGCTGTCAGAAACACAATAATAAGCTTCAGTATTGTACAAAATACCATGTAGAATGTGGCCAAAGGTCTTCAATGTTATATTGCTTAAGCTGAACAATTTATTATATTCATACAAAGAAAATACTGCTTTCATTGCAGGGCATAGGAGCTAATAAAAAAAACTTCTAAGGCATGGCTTGATTAGGGTAGGTTGGAGTGCAAATAAAAATTATGAAAGATTCATTTGGAAACTGTTAGGATATTTATGCCAGCCAGTTACCACAGATGGTGAAACCATAAAATTATGGACTAGATTGAAAAATGGTCATTTAAAGTAACCAGAGGTCTATTTATTTCACAGCACTGCCTCATGTTCACATAGTCACATCCAGCACAGTACATGAAGCAAAAAACAGAGAGAGTGAAATTAAACTGGATGGTGTTTCTGGAGGCTTGAAAAGTTTTGCTGTAGCTGCACGGCAGAAGCACGAGCTGCTCTTGTGCGGGTGGGAAACAGGATACAGATAAGAGGTCACATGGGTCTGTGGGGATGAGCAAAATTACAATGCTATTTCTGAAGGAGTGTGCACTTGGGTTGACAGTTTGAAGTTGAAGTCTTTCAGTCAAATCTTTATTAAAGCAAGTTTATTCTGCAGTGTGTATGCAAAACACTGTAGGAAATTAGACTGATTAAAATCTCAGTTAATCTCTTAATGGCATTTAAGAATCCAAGACATAATGAGAATGAGGCCGTTTGCAGTGCCAAGGTACACTATCTACAGGTATCAATCAGGGACCCTGATTTCAATAAAGAGTTAATTTTAAAATCAATCTGTTCTTTTTGACAAGCATCTCTTTGGTGAATTATCATGTGCCAGTTTTAGTCCTATCAACCTTATTGATTTAGAAGAGTTTTAGTACAGTCTCTTTCAGTATTATCATATCTTTATTAAGGACTGGATAAGTTTAGCTTTTTAGGGTTTTTTCTGTTAATTCTTCTTGCACTTGATCCTTTCTCAAGCTAGACGGGTGGCGAGTTGACTTGATGCTCTTTCTTTCTCCTTCTATGCTATGCATAAAAATTGTTATCTTGCTTCACACTAAGTAAAGGTAATTGTTAAAGTGGCATTTGTAATTTAAAGGCTTGACCCCATTGATGGTGTCCCCCGATACATGTTTACTCCTATGCCAGCTCCATTAGCCCAGCCCGGCAGTCACAATATGAATGATACCTTATTGTTGAATACCTAAGTTATTACATTTTATACACACTGGGATTTCATACAGCATTTAGGGGAACTGATTATTTGCTTTCTGAAGAAGCTCCAGTGAAAGTTGGAATTTTTGATACCTTTCAGGAAAAGACAACAGAATCATTTGCTGATATGTTCCTGGGTTTCAGTCTTCAAACCTTAATACAAGAATATAATTTGAAAAGTTTAACGATGTATGGAGAATGATGAGCATATACTGACAGAACATTGGGGCATACTAGGTGCAGAACCTCTAGCAGGCAGGTAGCTGTATTTCAAAGGTAGATCACAGAGTTGGGGGTTTTTAAAACAGTTTCTGTCAGTCCCTATGGAGATTGGCATGCTAAGTCCAAGGTAAAAGAACATTCTACCGTGTTTCCACTGCTACACAGGCAGCAAAAGAGTATCTCTGGGCTGTCACTCCCCTCCAAGGATTATTCAGGGCTGTTCTGTCAATCCTCCTTTCATCATTCATATTAGGACAGTTATCCCCTCATTGCTTTTGCCTCTCTGTGTGTAGCTCCTACCTTTTAAACTTGTACTCTGGCAATGGAGACTGTCACAGAATATAAATTTGACCAGATGCTCTTTGTTAAAGTGAGGTCTGGGCGGCATCAACTTTTTGTCCTTGTTTCCCTGTGTTCTGAAGGAAATATGGACATACAGACCCGAGGAGAGCAGCAGCAAACTCCAGTCACAGCCCTGTTCCAGATGGTCATGGAGTGAAGGGTTGTGGTTGTAGCTTGTTCCTGCTGTGCAGTCAGATGTAGATGTGGCAGCCTGTGCATAATGACAGAAAAGAGGTGGGGAATGGGGGATATTCCCTCAAGTTGCATTGCTTGTCTTGGCACATCTACCCATAAAGCCATGTTCCACACCTGTGAGAGCTGACAGAACTGAAGTGCTATCAGTCCCTGTACCTCTTCCCCATGTGGGACTTTCTCAGCTTTTGTGCAGGTGCTAACATCATAAACATCACTTCCAGTCTAAGATTTGGAATGCTGAGGTGTCCTCACTCTGCCCAGTTTGTAGTATTTGATATTCTCATAACTGTACCTGGATTTTCTTAATTGTGAGTGACAACAGACACATTTAGGTGCTGTATTCACAAGCACAATTAGAGGAAGCAAAAGCACGTGGTAGGCAGCAGTTTGAAAACCATGTCAGTCTCAGTTTCAAAAACAAATGTGTGGTATTGTCTCACTGTCAGTGTGAAATTTAATCCATATTTTTAAGCTGCTTTTGAAAATGAAGCTTAAGCCCATCTTTTGAAGAACAATTGACGTTGTTTCAGCAGAACTAGGGCTCTATCTAGGGGCATTTTGATAATTTTCCTAGGCCTTTTGAGAATCTGGCCTCCTGATGCTGTAAGTCTGTTCGGCATGAGATACCCATTATCATGTTTCCCACTAAAAATGAGTCTAAATCAATGCCTGGTTTCTGCAGTTTTATGTTTGAAAATTTCCAGTGAGAGCTCACAGTTGTAATTGAAAATCACCAAAAAGTTTAACTAGAATTTTTTTTTTCTGTTTCAGAGTTTAGTGCAAGATATTTCAGACGAGAGGGAGGGAACTCTCTATCTTAATTCTGTGGTTACTTAATACCCAAGAGGAAGGAAGTTTTCAGTATTTTCAGTATGCTGTACTTCTTGCATATGCTACCTTGTGTGATTTGAGCTACTGCCAGATACTGTTTTTAGTCTCCACTCAGTCCTTCTGTCAGGCTTTTCACACTCCTCCTCCTCCTGTGGGCTTCTCTTCTATGGCCTTGTATTTATTTTCCTTCTTTCCTCTCTTATCAGATATTCTCTTTTCCATTATACATACATACACATACACCTTCTTTTGACATCTGTATTTTGTCTTTTCCTTTCTCTTCTTATTGCTGCTAGTCCATTGTCTAGCTTAACTGATGACAGTGGTTGTGATGGACCCAGTTTAATGCCATAGAACACACATATTGTACATCAAAAATACTGAAGAGCCTGTCTCAGGGATGTGAGATCAAAAACAGTGCAGTATTTTGAATTGCACATGTTGATACATACTAAATTATATGCATGCCTCATGGGCACTGATTTGGTGGACTAATTGATTAATTAATGAACAGTCATATCATAGCTGAAATAAGCTGAAAATCAGCTGGTAAAACAATTAGTCGTTTTTGAGAACAGAACTTTGCTGATGTGTCACATGGTCTGTGTGCAAGTTTTATAAACTTAGTTTTTAAGCTTGTTCTTCAGCAATAGGGACTGTCACAGAAGATAAATTTGACACCTTTGGGATGGCTAATATTGTCACCATATCTCAAACCTCTACTGTCTCTGGAAATCATGGTTTCTTGACCTCTGCCTTACTAGTTTGCTGACTGAGGTGTCATGCTTTCCTTATGCCTGCTGGTGACATCACCATAAGGAGGTGCAAGAAACCTCAACACACAAAGTACTTCAATAAGGACAGCATTAAGAGGTGAGCAGCTGTGGAGTATCAGCCTCAAGAGTAAGGGGTTTTAATGGTGGAATGTTTTCTTCATTGTATCACTGTCTGTCTTGGAAGAGAAATCTTAGGAACCTAGGACTTGCTTTGTGAATCCTCTTCTCTTTTTCCACCTACATGTGGTCTCTTATCTTTGTTAAGATCGGGGCCTGCTCTGCATCTTCACAAGAAAAAATCTAAAAGGAGAGAGGAGAGGACTGCAAAGATTGAAAAGTTAAAAAAACTGATGGAGAGCAGGTATTGTCTTGTGTTTGGCTGAAGCAGTCTTCCAACCTTCTACCTGAGAAGAGCTGTCAAAGAAGACATGATCATGGTATGGTGTCACCCATTAGATTTGTTAGATTTCCAACTGCACTGTGTTGCACAAGAAGATTTGGTTGAGTGCAATTAGGGAGTTCCCTGAGAGTCTTTCACCACAAAATGAACCTTCCACCTGAGATCTGGCTGTGTTGCCAAAAGAGAGTCATAGTCAAAGTATGTTATTGAAAAAAAGAATAGGAAGGGGAATCTGCCTTTGTGAACCTCACTTCAGAGCATTCAGAATGGAATTGAGGAGCTTAAACTCTGCTTAAATGAAGAAAGGAGAGATTCAGGCACTCCATGAGAGGAACATGGAGTTCTTCAACAGAAGAGTTGAGTAAATACTGACAGGTTTGACTCTTTTGCAGTACATTTTCACAACATCTGTCAAGCTTCCTTTAAAAATACCCAGCCAGCTCTGGTTTGACTATAGATACTTTTCACACTTCCCAGTATATGGAATTAGCATTTTAATTTCACAAACAAATATACCAGCTTATTAGATTTATCCACCTGTTTATGCAAATGGCAACACAGTAGGTTGAGTTTGTTCTCATGTGTTTTTCATCACAGGTTTTTGGTTTTCATTTAAGCCTTATAGAGTATTGTGCTCGGGTCCCATATTTTGCTGTATCCTATATAATTTCATCCTTGGGATTGCTCCCACCGCTGCAGTAGGTGGTAGCACTGGGTTGTTAGGCTGTTCTCCCCATGGGATCTGAATACCTCTTTCCTGTGGGCTCTTGGCATTGTGTGCTGTCCCCCACGCTGTGGCAGCAAGCTGCCTGCACATTACTATGTTGTGGTTCTTTGCACCTACCAAGAGCTTATCAGGTGTCCTTAATGACATAGATCTGCTATTGCTTTATTTTCAACTCTGCTGTTTAACTGAAAGAATGTGTTATTTAAAAGAGCAATTTCACCTGAAAGTAAATGGCCAAATGGATTTTTTTTTTAGTCCCAACAATAGATGCCATTTGCTGTTGATGATTGCCATCATTGCATACTTTAAGTGAGAACAAACATACTGCCCCCCTCCAATACACACAAAGCTTTTTCCCTAACAGATTTATTCATTAAGCATATGTTCTAAGTCTACAGCTATTATTTTAAATAGAACCATTTTTTCATTGCTTTTCATAGAGAAAATGCTACAGTGTTGTGAAAAACCTATTAATGTTCTAGATTCAATTAACTAACATATTCTGTTAAAAGTAATTTCTACTTTTTCCTTTTGACAATAGAAAAATAAATACCATCTTTTGGAGACTAACCTTCAAATGACAGTCCAAAGCTACTGCTTTGCAGTCTTTAGCAGTTTGAATGCATTTGCCTTCCCTCTGTGTATGTCAAAAATGTTTCCTACAGAAATTGAAGGGAAGCTGGTTAGACTGTAAGACTTGGTCCCAACTTCCTTGAACAGGAAACATTCCTGCTGAAACAGGTAAAAGTTTCATCTGACCAATTTTGCTAAGACTTTTGATAAGAGGGATGGCACTCCTGAAAGACACTAAATGCCTTCCATTTTGTATGCCTTCTGTGGAAGACAAAGATAAATACAGACCTATTTTTCAGAATAGGTCATTTTTCTTTCTGTCAGATTTGTGCAGGCATTCTCAAAATGGCCCCTTTTAGCATCCTGTGTCCTCACTGGTACTGATAGGTTCTGAATGTCCTTTGCCAGCACATTGAAGAGCCTGTGTTATTTTTCTGTATAGAAAAATGCTTTTGCAACAGCTCTAAGGTGAAGCTTTCTTTGTTCCTGAGGTTTTTTTACACGCTACTAAAAGTGCTACTCCTATTGGATGCACATATGGATTTAGGGATACTATTGTCTGTTCAGCTGATAAGATCATTTCAAGATCTGTGGAAATTAAAGCATGAACTATGATATTACACTTATTCCTCAAATATAGGACTTCATACTGCCCTGCTTAGGCTTTTGTCTTTTGTGCCTCTGCTCAGCATGTCTGAAATAGATCACAGGGCTTCTACCTGGGCCATGGATAAAATGTAACTCTTGCCCATTCTTTTCATGATCTTGCCAGCATAATTAATGCTCCTGTGGTGATTTGACCTTTGCTGGAGGCCAGGCACCCACCAAAGCCATTCTGTCTCCCTCCCTCTGAACTGGATAAGAGAGAAAAAATATAACAAGTGGCTGTTGAGATAAGGACTGTGAGAGATCACTCATAAGTTATTGTCACAGGTAAAACTTGGGGAAATCAATTTGAATTGCCAATCAAAATCAAAGCAGGATAATGAGATGTAAAACAAGTCTTAAAATTATTCCTATCCCTCCCACCTTGGTCTTAACTTCATTCCTGATTCTCTGTCTCCTCTCTCTTTGTGGTTCAGGGAGATGGAGAGTGGGGGTTATCAGTCAGTTTATCACATTTGTTTCTGCCACTACTTCCTCCTTAGGAAAAAGAGTTTTTCCTCTTCTCCAGCATGGGATCCCTCCATTGGGAGGCAATTGTCCATTAACAGGCTGCAGTCCTTCATGAACTGCTCCAGAATGGATTCCTTCCAGTGGCTGTGGTCTCTCAGGAATAGGGTGCTCCAGCATGGGCTCCTCTCTCCCTGGGTCTGCAGTCTCCCTGCGAGGATCCTGCTCCAGCATGGGCTTCCCCATGGTCAGGACCTCCTTTTGGGCATCTCTCTGCTCTGCTGTGGGCTCTCCTGGAGGCTGCAGGTGAAATCTCTGCTCCTCTGTGGGCTCCCAGCTCTGGCACCTCCTGCACTGACCTGGGTGTCTTCAGGGCTGTTCCTCTCACATATTCTCCTTTCTTCCGTGGCCACTTTTACTTCTGTGCTTTAACTTTATTCTCCTCCTTAAACAGATTATCCCAGTGGCATTCCTACCATCTGATGTGCTTGGCCTTTGCCAGCTGGTGGGCACTAGAGCTGTCAGACACGAGGAAGCTTCTCAAAGAATCCATCCTTGTAGCCCCCCACACCCTGCTACCAAAACCTTGCTATACAAACCCTTCAGGAAAGGACCAAGCAGTTTTGTTGTTCATAATTGGCTTTGGGAGATGAGGGGTGCAAACCAAAAAAAAGTTCTTTTAGTAGAATCTTGAAGTAATGTGGAGGAAGACAGAGGTGGGATGGTTTGGAAGTGCTGCCACTGGTCTTTAGAAGCTAAGAATGAGATTTTCAAGATTACTCAGTACTTCATTCTTCATCTTGAAGTGAAGTGTGGGAGGAGACTTGGTATGAGGCGTTTGGCATCTCCTGTAAATGCAGTTGAAGTGCTCTGGACAGCACAGCAGAAATGCAGCTCTGTGGATGAAGTTTTGCTTCCCATTGGCACTTGCGGTCACCTACACTTCAGAAAGAACATCCTAAAGGAAGCAATTGACTACTCATATTCCAAAATCTGTAACATACACAGTGTGCTTCAACATGGAGACAAAACTGTGGGGCAAATAGGAGTCCCTAAGAATATGTTTGGTGCCTTTTTGGTGACCTGAATTATAAATGTAATGAAATCAGGAGCTTCTGAAAAGAAAGAAATGCTCTAATCAAAACCTGATGAAACAGTGTTTAACAATTCTGATTTGTGTTGCATAGTTAAGAATGAAAAGACAGGATTTTTCTTTCTCAGAACAGGACATCCTCAGAAAAAGGCACGTGATGCCTTTTAAACCTGAGGCAATGGGAGGTTTTAAGTGTGCCTCCTTGGCATGTCTGCCTCCCATAGATGCTGCACACCATGCAACCTCAGATCATCATCATTTCTGCATCATTTGCTGGAGTACAGAGTCAAAATCTCCATGCTATCTGTGATCCCAGTCTGGAGCCAGAAGTAGAAATGCTCTGCTTATGCATGATCCGAAATGGTATTTGCTTACCACTTTGGTGACCTGTTGATTAATGTCAGCTCTTGTTATGGTAACTCAGCATGAGGCTGTGTGATGTGAGGTGGAGTGGAGCCCTAGAATACATGAGTCCATGAGAGGTTTGTTTCTTTGGGTGGTTTTGTAGAGTGAAGCTCACAATTGCAGACAAGTGGTGCAAAATCTTCCCGGAATAATCGCAAAGCTCATCACCAGCATGTGCTTTTTTCATGCCACCTTCTCCAACAGAGAGCTGTAACAACTTGTGCATGTCTGCTTATCTATCTAGACAAAACATTGCTCAGTGCATGTTTCCTCCCTGGGAAGAGGATGAGAAGGCAAGCTGTTGCATCTCTTTAGTGTTCTATTTAAGGCTGTGTATCCATGTTGACGAGCACAGTATAGGAACCCAGATAGGCTAGACACGGGACTGTTACCACTTTCTTCTTGCATTGTTCACTTTTCTTGCTCCTGTAGGGAGAGATAGAGAGGAGGAGAGCTTGAAACTATTAGTCTTGTTACATTTTAGTAATCTAAGCATGTCTCTAACATGAAGGAACTACAGTTACAGAGGTAGCAGAGTACTGAACTGGAAACTATGATACTTATTTGTGTTGAGTGTCCATTAGAGCCCATAATGGTATAACCTTGAATGAAAATAGGGCTCTAATACAGAGATAAAATTGATCCTGTTTGTGGATGTCCACGCCTTTACCTCTATAGGTGTTTATTTCAAAGCCTAAATTAGAGGGTCTAAGTGATACTGTTGCTTTCTGAGGAAACCAAGCAGTGCAAACATAGCCTTTTTAGATGCATGAAAGAAAGCAAAATGCTTATCCTTGGCATAATACCCTTGGGGCATATATCAGGTTTGTGGCTGAAGATGACTGTTGAGACTGGTCTTGATATAATTTACTTTGCCCAGGAAAAAAAGAATGTCTTTGATATGAATGTAATAGTGGCTTTCCTAAATGTTTTTTTTCTGAAGGCTCCAGGATATAAGATTTGCGTCACTTAGTAAAGCAGGCTGTCCCCAAATGAATGACATCAAAACGTTCCCATTTGAACCTGGCAGGAAGCCAGCAAATCACCCCTCTGCTTCAAGGTGCAAACTCTCTCACTCACCAGAGCAGAAAGCAGATCTAATACCTACAGAATGCCAGGCCAGTCCCTGAGGAGACATTAGAAACACACAGTGGTATTAGCATCATGACTGTCAAAGTACTGTAGGAGTTCTTAATTTAACAAAAGAAATATCCTCTTCTTTTTATTTTCCAACAATAGGAGTATGGCAACACCAATACAGATTATAATAGTACGAATAGCAAATACTTTCAAAAGTGTGTGATACTAGAATGTGCTTATTTCTCTTAATTGTCAGTCACTCCTTTATTGAAGATGATGTTCGTCTGGTTCTAAATTATTGCTATTCTTTGATTATGCATTCAGGCACATTTAAGTATATCTGTAGTTAAAAGTGTAGAGGCACAAAAATTGCAACTAGAGTTTGGAAAGGGAGAGTTGGTTATTGTTTCTATCTGCATCACTGTGCCACTGACAGTTCTCCCTGCCTGTGTTGCCTTTGCAAGGCTGATTCATGAGCAGTCTAAGCTTTTAGCTCTTTAACTGTGGAATTACACAGCTGCTTTGTGGGTTTCCATTTTCAGTATTAAAGGGAGCTTGCACCCTGGGATTGATTTTTGGACAACCAACTCCACTGAAATTCAACTTGTAGTCTGTTTGCAAAAGCTTAAGACAGCTGCAAAATTATCACCAGACATTACAAACTGTTCAATGAAGAAAATAGCATAACAAAGAAATCTATTCTTTATTAAAAAAAAAAAAAAAGTAGAAGTTTATTCAATATTCAATAGTAATCAGATGGACCTTCTGTAAGAGGGTTAAGAGGAAAGGAGAAAAGACAAAATCAAACAAAAGCTTTGAACTGAGCCCTGATTGAAAGATGGCAATTACTGATTGTGTGGGTGCAATACAAGTTAATATTCAGTATCTCTGCCCTCTGAGAGTCTGCATTCACTTAATAGCTGTAATTTGACACCATGTTTAAATTTTTTTAAGCAAACATTAATCATGGATCATAAATCAGTCAACACCAGTGTGTAGGACCCTAGGTATGAGATGAGTGCTGTGTGGAATACTTAGTTTCCTCCAGAAAGGGGTTGGTGACATCAAATTATATCCCCCAGACTCACCATTCAGTAAAACAAAATCTCTGGTGCCAGGCTGCATCTTTCCTCCTCCAAGGATGACTTTGTAAGCCAGCATCCTGTCTTTTAAGATTGTGTTTTGCAAATTCTTTTGATCAATTGGAGAAAAAATGACTGTATGGAAGCAGGAGACTTTGAGGAGATTGTGAGTTTTGGTTTTCTCTTTCCCATATTTTTTTTTCATCTGCAGTTGTCTTTTTTTTCATGAGCTATTTCTTGAGCAACACCACAGTAAGCTACTCTGTGGGGTGGGCTGTGGAAGTTGATATAGAAAGGCATTTTAATGCTATGTCACTTCACCCTCTCAGACTGGATTGTGTTTGCATTTCAGGTAGAGCATAAGCACATTTGCAGAGGTTTGCATTAGAATCACTAAAAAGTAAGACTTAACATTAAGTA
Organism: Erithacus rubecula; assembly: GCF_903797595.1. Lineage (NCBI taxonomy): Eukaryota > Metazoa > Chordata > Aves > Passeriformes > Muscicapidae > Erithacus > Erithacus rubecula. Next base: position 4,881,605 of record NC_136688.1, read on the forward strand.
AGAACAGATTCTTTCTCACAGGGAAAAACAGGCTTACTTTTTGAATCATTAATTCTGTTTAATAAAACAAAGTCCTTATTTAGCTCCTAACAGTCCCTCAGTTTCTCTGCTAACAGTAGCAGTGGGTTAAACATTAGTCTGAAAATGAGTCACAGTTGTCCTTGTATAGTCTGAAAGTTAGTTTTAGAAATGGATTTAATAAATTAGGAAACTGCTAGGCATTTTCTTTTCTCATGACTTATAAAATGTACTGTCCAGAATTCTAATCACAGAAAAAATACTACCTTGGAAATTTAATTAAATGTTTATTTCCATGTGCACAGCTCAACCTAAGGGTAATCTGCACCCTCTGTAACTGTGATAAACTATTTCCCACCATTGATAGTAGAGTCCCTTTTCTGTACAAGAATTTAACAGGTTAGGAGATGTTATGCTTGAGTTTTATGGAACCTGCAATAAAAAGACTAGGATTTTCTCTTCATCTTATTTAATGATGAAAGTTGGAGCTGGTGGACACTTTCACTGCAGCAACTCAGCTGAAGATGCCCTTAGGAACTGGAATCTATCCAGATGATATTTTCACTTATCATTGTGGTACTTCCCTGTGGCAGCCAGGCAATTATGACACAGTAGCTGTTGGACTGTTGAAAAAATCACAGCAACTTGAAAGCTCTTCTAAATCACAGCATAGAGCCTTGTCTGTACCCTGGAATTCACAGAACATATCAGCAAGCACATAACATTGGTGATTGATTTGGAATCAGATGAGGTTTGCAGCTTGTTTGATGGCCAGTCTCCTCCTGTTGAGGAAGAGGGGGAGGCAGTTTTTCTTGCAGTCTGGTATTTCTCTTCTCCATCCCTCTCTAGCAGCTTGCAGGCTTGCTGTTCCTTGTGACCCCACAGTATCGTAATAATGGTCCTGGGTGAACATGAACATTTTTTCTGCCCTTCGCCTCTCTTTGTCTCCTCCCACCCATCCCAGATGAAGTAGCAGGTGGACTGAGTGGGAGCAGTGTGAACCCAATGCAGAGAAAACGTGTGACTCAGCAGTTCAGCAGGGAGCTGCTGAGAGGAAAGGCAGCTATTCTCCTTTCATACTCTGGCATCAGGTTGCTGTTCCCTCAGAGATGAGATGAGCAGCCTCCAGCATGGCAAAGGGGCTGTGTGTTCTTTACAGCAGAACTTATTTCAAGTAGATAGAAAAGTTTCTTCTTCAAGTTTGTTAGAAATGTTGCTAGTGAAAAGGGAGGAGCATCAGGCTGGAAATAGGTAGACCGTGGTTATGTGCATGAGTTGCTCACAGATTTTGTGGATGACTTTCCCTCTTCCTTTCTTTCTCTCTTGATGTGTCTTTCCCTTTTGGTAATTGGAGTTTAGCATAAACAGCATCCAGACTCCACCAGCTGAGCTTGGGAAGTGCAAGTCTATAGTACTTTTCCTGGCAACTAGGTGACGTCCCTTTTCCTCTGCACTGTCAAAGAACACAGAGAATACTTGAATTCCTTAGAAGGAAGCTTCTGGCTTTCCCCATACTACCTGCCCCTCATGGATAAATAAGCACAAAGGAAAGTTGATAATTGTAGGTTATCCTCTGTCATAAGGGGGTAAATCAATCTTCTCACTCACTATTAGAGAGGGGTCATTGCAGTGTCTATCTGAGCAGCTTCGTAGTAATGAAAAAGTTGTATTTTATTACCAATTTTGTGTTTGTCTTTCAGAATGGAGGACTGAAGCAGATTTTTCTGTATAGACTAATCAACAGCAGGTAGACATTTTTTATTAGTGGTTGTACTTACTAAAAGATCAGTTTTAAAGCTGTACTGTGCATCATTGTCACTGAATTTCCCCAACACACACACAAAAAAGCACAAGCTGTGGGGTGGTGACTGAAACAGTGTCACTGGAGAGCTGTTTAGCAGCTGATCCCCTCTTGTTGGGCATATCAACCTATGAATCGGTGTGAATTAAATACAAATATTTCCAGTGTGATGCTTTTAGCAAAAATGCTCAGCTTTCCCAAACAGAATCCCTGAATGTTAGAAATTTCAGTTATTCCCCACACAGCTGTGAATAACTGTAGCCTGGCTCAGTTTGTTCTTACAGTTCAGAGTAGATACACTTAGTGCAAACTAGAAGCATTAGAAATGATAAGCTGAAGTTCATCTTAGATTGAGTAACATAGAAGACTGACACTCGTGTTGCTGGTGTGTAGGCTCAGTCTTGGTGAAGAGTCTTCCAGTCCTGTCTATTGTGTTAGAGAGGGTAGTTCCAGTTTCCTGGACCTCTTACTTAAATTGATGGTATGTCAGGCTTATTTCTTCATGAGTACTGCTACAGAGAAGAGTTTGAAGTCTGCAGTTACAGTCTGCAGTCCTACAGAGGACCACAGGATGGATCTATCCAGCTTCCAGTTAAGATATCAAAGTTATTTCAGGGTTGCTTTCATGCCTTGCATTATTTAGTGGTAAATGTTGTGGGATCCATGGATCTGCCTGGCTTGTTGCTTGTGTTTGAATTAAGCTGTCTGATACTTTCTGAAGTAGCTCTCAATGTGGTTTTGCATTGCAAATGCAAGATCTACCAACCACAAGCTCTTGGCAGCCAAAACTTGGACTTTATCCAGAATAGAATTGGAGGTACTGAGGATATTACACTGTTGTAAATCCCCTCTATCTCCAGTCAGTCAGTAGTAGGTAGCTGTGGGGTGCATCTGGGGGATGTTTTTATTTGCAGCTTTTAATCTGGATTCTTTTGGGGCCTAGATGATCTCCTCCTGAGAAGCATTTTACTCAGCCATTTGAAAAACATAAATGTATTGAACTCTTGTAAACAGAGCAGATCAGGGATCATGCAGAGTAACAGTAGTCATGATTAGAAAGGTCAAAAAAAGAGTAAAGGGGGAGCTAGCATCTGTGTTTTCAACACAGATCATTATATCTTTAGTGTAAATTTTCAACACACCTTACTGATGAGTCAAGAGTGCAGACAGAATCAAGAAGAAACAGACTTTACTTGGCTGTCTGTAAACAGTAATGATGTAGCTTCTGTCATGTTTACTACTTAATAAATTAGGTTGCTGTTGATAAAGAAGTTCAGTAGAAGTTTAGGAGTTATAAAGCAGTGACCTGCTTGTTGGTTTCCTGCCAAGTGAACAATGTAAGTACACAAGTTGTGTTTGCCATGCAAGTATGAGAGGTCCCTTTCCTCTTACCCAGTTCTTCCCATACCACTGCAGTGCAAAAGAAAGCTAATTTTTCAGTTTGCATCTTTTTCATGCTGCAGTGGCCACCAAAAGAGATTGTTTTCTTAGCCAATGTCATTCTCCTAAAGCTCTGTTCTTTGGACAAACAGGCTTTTTACCCTCTGCCACAAGCTGCCTCTCGTTCGTGTGCACTCTGAGGCAGCTCATTCAACTTTGATGTGTCTTTCCAGCACTTGGACTTGCCTGCAATCAGGATAACTTATGGTGTGTGTATTAACAAGGTCTTGACCAGATCTGTGAACTGCAATGCCAAGGGGTGTGTGCAGTTGAGGGGCATCTTAAAATTCTTATCAGCAGTGGACTGAGACCCATCTCAATAGTGTACTTTCATCTACTGTTCTTTCATCAATAGCAGCTCTCCCTACCAGTTAGATGGAAATTAGAGGCAGAGATTTCAGTAGGTAGTTGCATTTGGACATCTGAAGATGCAGAAGCCATAAATAGACTTATTACTCTGGTCTGAAATGCTGGTAATCTTGATGGATGTATTTCTGGCATACCTCATACTTTGTTGTGCTTCCACTCTGTGGTCCATTTCTACAAATTCTTACCACACATAAAAATCATGAAGATGTGGACAGGTTCAGAGGGATATGTACCTCAACACACCTAAAACAATTAGGGGCAGTGCAGCTGGCTGCTGTGGTGTGTTGGCTGCTGCAGCTTTGGCAGAGAACAGGTGAGGCCCCTTTTGCCCTCCTGTCTTGTGTGTCTGGAAGGTAGAATCCACCATTGACAAAACTTGTATTTTCCAGTTGGATGGCAGTACCATCCAACCCAGAAGCATAATTCCCACAGGGACAGTGTGATGGATGTACGTAAATGTCCAATAACTGTATGAGCACTGTCTTCTCATTGTTGAGGTGAATTCTTTTCTGTTTTATAAAAACAGTTTTGTTGAGGAACAAGCCTTTCTCTCAAAAATACATTGTTAAATTAAGTCTGCCAAGGGAGCTGTGCCAATTCCTTGAGACTTAGCATTCATGCACAAGTTCCTTTTAAAATGTTAACTTCATTAGGAGATACAGCCAGGTTGTGAGGTTCTGAGGGGTTGTTTTTGTTTTGTTTTTCTCTGAAAGCTTTGAGTATGAATCAGTTGAGTTACAGAGTTGCTAATGCCTCACCCACAGCAGGATTTGATGGGATCGTGGCATGTTTGTTACTGTAAGGCTTTGTTGACTTGCTTGTTATTGCTGCAGTGCTTTTTAATGTTTCAGCTAAGACTAGTACTCTAAGCACTTGTTTTTCTGAGAGTTATATAGATGTTTCTTCACTCTTCTGCCTGTTATGTACCCACATATGAAGTCAGAAAAAAAAGTGATGGAGAGATACAGGGAGGTTAAAATGGGCAATGCCAGAGTTACAGAAGCCAGCTTTTACCTCCTGAGTGAAGAAAGATGCTTCCCTATATATGTTATTCCATAATATGATAATGTGCAGTGCTGTGCTGTGTAGTTTTGACAGCTTGTTTTGGTGGCACTGCTTAAGGAAAGAATACAGGATGAATGGATCCCTGGCATGATCCAGAAAGTGCTTTTCCCTGAACAGCAAGGATGAATTTAAGCTTATGGTACTGTTTTGAAATTTCAACTTGCTTTCACAAGCCATATGGCTGCTACAGATGTCAGAGACCTTTTAATTCTTCTGCCAAAAGGTTGGTTTTTTTTTTTTCCGCAGCAAGTGTAGTCTTGTACCAAAGCAGAAGTACTCATAGAACTTGAATCTCCATTCTCTGTGATGCAGGAAATGAGGAAGCTATCATATGGATGCTACATTTCACTATCAGTCAAATCACTAACAGGGGAGGGGCTCAGTTCATTCCTGGATGCAGTCATCCTTGTAGGCTCTTTCAAGACCTTCACATTCACCTTGACACATGACAGCTTTACTGGTGTTTCACTCACTATCTCATCTGCAAGAATCCTGGGCCCACTGGGGCAAACAATACAGGAATATAGGATTGCAAGATAATGTGTGACTGCTAATTGAAGTGTTGTTTAAATCTGGCATGGTTAAATCAATACAGAACCCAAGGTGGGTGTCGTTATATTTGTTAGAATCTAATCTTTTGGGATATATAGGAGAAAATTTTTGAGTGGGCTTTAGTTAATACTAGACCTTCTCTTGGTATAGCCAAGACATGTATCTGTTTATTTATATGGATGGATGGATTCAGCCAATTCTCCATTATTTTAGTTCTTATACCTTTTACCTTCTGTTGTGCTAGTGAAAATACCTCTTGCTAACAATTCAGCAGAGCTGGAATCCTGGGCTCCCAGGTCCACAGGCCAGGTCTCTACCTTATGCAGTGAAAATAATTGAAAGTAAGAGTGGTCTCTTGTCCTTCACATAGGACAGTTGTAAGAAAGAGACTGTGACCCCTATAGTTGCACAAGTGTTACTAGACAACACTGGAATTCCAGGAGTTGGACTTCTGGGCTGTGGAGAGGCACAGATCCCCATGGTTACAGATACAGAGCAGTGCCCTAACTTTGACATCTTTGTTCCAGAAGATGCAGTTAAGTGGCCTTCACATCGTTGTATTATAGTCAGGGGTTTGTTTCCAAGCAGAAATGACCTTGTAAAATCTCAGACTGCTACAAGTATGAAACAAAAAAATGCTGTTTACCTGCTACATAAGGCAGCATCTTTGGTCAGTTAAAAAAAAAGTTCTGAAATATGAAATATTATGACTTATAAAAACCAGCTGAAAGCTGAGTGTTAAGTCTGCATTCCTTGGCTCCTTGCATTCCTTGGTCTGGTCGTCTTCCCAATGTTTTCTACTTTTGCACTGTGTATATTTTATCTTGAGATTTGGGAAGGAGTATCCAACACAGGAAATCATCAGAACTAGGAAAAACAGTAAATATGTTCATTAATCATTCTTAGTGACAGAAGTGCATTATTTAATGCAGATAAAAGTGGAACTTAAACTATGTTTAGTGAAAGTGGAAGGTTAGAGACTTTAGGAGAAAACTACTAAGAAATAGGTATTTTTGAAGCTTTAGATCTCAGCCACAGGTGCATGTCTCTCTGCAAGGATGACAAAAATAGTTTCTGACACGAAGATTCTGTCCCTGCTAAATTTCAAATTCCTGTTCCAAAACACAGAACATAAACATCCCACGAAAATAGCAGGAAAAAATTGGCAATCATTAACAAGTATTTTCCTCTCAATTCTTGTTCAAATCTAGTGAGACATGAAGCAGTTTAGAAGCCTGAAACTTTTCAACTTTAAGGACTGAGAAGTAGACTTCCTGTGATATCTAGCATTAAAAAAAGCAGCATTAAAAAATGAATTCTTACTATGGGTAGACCCTCAGCTGATAACAAGATATATTTAATTTGCCTGATTGGAACTGTGGCTAGTTAATGGTATTTACCTGACTTAGAGTTACTATTGTGAGGCATTTAGAGAAATATTTGCTGAGAGGAATGTTTTATGGAAACCTGACCTCAACAAACCATGTAAGGACCAATGGTGTGGCCTTTCCCTGGGACACAGGAGGCTGGTTTGGACTTAATTCTCCAGTGTTATATACAGGCTAGCCTTGGGGCATTCCTCATGTACAAAGATATAAGTCAGTAATACTCACACCCAATGGTTCTGATCTTTCATTCCTTCTCACTTGTAAAGGAATTTATACCTGCATTGACTATTTAAAATAGTGTTACTGAGAGAATAGCCACACCAGTGGTTATTTCCACTGAGCAGAGCAGCATTGCAACATTATTAAATAGCTCTTGAGTATGAATTCATCCAAGAAGTAGGTTATTGGAATAAAGTCTATTTTATTAGTGCCTTAGGACACTCAGCCAAAACCCAGAGTCCCCGAGCACTATTCAGACACATTGCATGAAACAGTCTCTACCTCAGAAATTTATAATCGGATTAGACAAAGCAGACAAATGAAAGAAACGGAGAGAGTGAGAGAGGAAGGGGCAAAATGGGTTCTCTGCCCTCATGTAGCTGGGAAGGGTGTAGCTAGGCAATAGCACAGTAAAAAGTAAAAATGAAAAAGTGCAGCAATGTAAATGAGAATTTGTTAACAACAAAGCTCAGAATCTGCACCTCCGGAAAGAAAGGGAAAATAATTTATCCGCCCACACTCACTTTTTTCTGATGAAGGCAGGTGAATAAAGCTGCACTAATAGAGTGTGACGCTCACAATCCTGAGCTGCGCTTGCCGAGGCGGAACTGAGAGGTAACCATCGTCTCCAGGAAAACAATAGCCCTGCAGCCCCCGCGGTGCCTGCGGGGTCACATCCCATTCATCCCCTGCACATGTCGTTTTCACGTGAAGGTTGTTCCCATCCAGCTGTTATGGAGTCGGTGGATGAAGCTGAAGGACGGCAAGGAGAGCTGAACAGGAAGGAGCAGTCCCTGAAAGCCTCCCAGAAAACAGCAGTGCTCGGTTGGCCTCCCCGGTGGAATGGATTAATGCCCGGAGACAGCATGTATCTGTTTGTCCTCTCACAGATACTGGTAAGGCAGCGTGCCATAGCTTTGGAATGCTGGGACCCTTCCTTTAGGCTGTGCTGGCTCGGGAGGTTTCCTCATTCACTGTAGATGTGGCAGTGGCAATAGGTGCAGCCCTCATTTCTGCAGCCACCTCCGACAGCTTTGCCATGAGACAGTGTCCCAGAGTCCCATCCCATCTCCTGCCACTCTGCAAATGCCTCCTTTTTCAAATGACCAGTATCCCACCAAATCCATTTTCTGCAGCTGATATGTATGGGGGTAAAGACCTGTGTCATTAACAAGTGGAGCAGGAGGTATATTCTCTAAAGCTGGGGTGTGCCCTTCATAGATGGGGATGAGGGTGAATGTGTTAAATATAAAGTCACTGCCTATGTGGTTTATGTTAACTGTGGCATGTGCAGCACTCTTAAGTTCAAATGAAAAGTTTCTATGCGTGTATGTTTGTGTGTGTGTATTTATAGTGATGACTGTGCGGTACATGGCTATTTGTGAGAGCTTTGAGAGAGGCCTTAAGAGTCTTTTAATAGCATCCTAAATTCATGGAATTACTAATTTTGATCTAAAACTAGTAATCCTGAAAACTCAGAAGCCAGAGGAACCTGTTGCTCTTTCAGTGTTGCTCCACTTGCTGTTTCTGGGCAGCCCTTTTGCTAGTGAGGGTCAGAGGGAGCCTATGTAACTCGGTGATGCACATGTAGTTAATAGTGGCTGAGCTTGGAGCCTTCATTCTTTTAATTCCTGTTAAGCTACAGCCTAGAAAATACCTGACTTCTTAAAGCAAAAGCGATAATCAACGTGAAATCAATGCAAACTAAATTAGTTAATTATGCAGTCTTGAAATGAAAATGAATGCGTGTATAATGAGAGATGCTAATTATGTTTTTTTCTGATTGATTGCACAGCTTCTCTGCATGATGCTGTGGTACAGCACTTATGGGACCATCCCAGCAGCTCAGAATGCCTTCGACCTGCTCTCTTACTTGCTTACCCCATTCAAACAGGCTTTTTCAGATCAAGGGGAGGTAAGTCCCTCTGTTCCTCTCTGGTTGTACAGTTGATGTCAGTAGCCTTGGGTGGTGCTTCTGATATCTCTTCTGATAAGTATAATGTGTGTATTTCATGTGTATGCCTTGAAATGGTAGATGAGTCTTCTGAAAGCAGAAGAATATTTTGAGCTATTGGGCTGAATTCTTGGCTATGATGTTAGGTCAGCACAGCAGATTTTTTGTTATGTGCAACTTATTGCAAATGAAACAAAGCAATAAGAAGTTATCTCGTTAAGATTTAACCCACAATAAAGGGAGAGTTGGAACTTCATTCCTTAGGATGAATAGCAGCTTAAATTCTGGAAGAATGGATCAACCCATATAGAAGGAGAAAATCACACCATAGTCTAAAAAATATATTTTTGTTGAGTGTTTAGAACATATCTGTGTGCAGGAAATGTATTTCAAGTGTACTAGGTGCACAGGTTCAATTATATCTACAGAGCTACCCCAGTAAAATTGCTTAGCTTCTCACCATGACATGATGACATGTATACCAGAATGATTCATCTGATAAATTACTGGTAATTATACCCAGTGCAGATTTTTCTAGTGTGGACAGAGCCTTAATTAAATGGTGAACAGCTACTTTCAAAAATCTGATGAAATATATTTGCTACCAGAATGCTTAGATCCACTCTACATTATCTTTGAGGCAGAGGCTTTTGCAGTGCTAATAGAAAATCTGATTCAGTGCCTCTTATGATTGAAGTACAGTGGAGACTGTGTTTTCTGTTTTCTCAGTGTTTGTGAGCTGCATGTTACCTGCTCTTTTGGGGTTTTTTGAAAGAAGCACTTTTTCTTTGCCCTTTTGCAGTTGACTTTATTATGCACAGAGCTCTTCACAGACTGTTGCCTGTGTCTTATTTGCAGTGGCTCAGTCATTAACAAATTGTTATTCCCACCAGAAAATTGCTGATTTGAATAATTTTGACATACAATAATTGTCCTTCATGGAGGAAACTGATTCCTAGAATGCATCACAAGAACACCACAAGTACAACTCTGTGCAGATGTTCATGCATATGTTTGAGGACTGTTTATTCTAACACTATTTATTGTGCAAATTTGCACTTGAAAACAGTATAGGCAAAGAAATCTTCTGATGTTAAAATAAGCAAATGGAAGCTCTTAACTCCAAATTTCTTATTAGCTGTTCATGTAAGAAAAAAAAAAAACAGAGTAAAATTCCTTGCTCACTGAAGCCCACTAGAACTGGATTTTGTACCTACTACTAGAGAACAGGTTGAACTATAGACTACTATAAAATGACTAAGACATCAGAATTAATTCCACTGCCAGTGGTGTGAATTAACCTGATGGTGGTTCACTGAATGTGTAGAAAACACAGAAAACTCCTCTGTGGCTGGATTCTATTTAGGAATCCCAAACCCAGAAGGAGTGCTAAACTTCATCTAAAGCCCTTTGCCACAGTATAAAATTACACAGATTGTAGTAATAAAGTGTTGGTCCAGTCTGCAAAATTAATTGTAGGTCCAGATCTCAACTTTGGCCAAGTGTGAGGGTAGGAAGCAAAACTCCTGTTTGCCTTCAGTGTGAAATCTAGGGTTTATACCTGCTGAGGTGCTGGGGCTTAGAAATGGTTTCAGTTTCCATCTTCTCCAAAGCCTGGCTTTTTTTTTTGGCAGTGATGGCAGCTTTTCCATAGGTGAGTATGATATCAGTAAATCTTCATGAGAAATAATACATATTTGGTCAACAGCATGCATTCAGACACTGCACTGTGCCCCTAAATTCTTCATGAATCATTGTCTATTCTGTTGTTCTACAGAGCCTGACTACAGTTGGGAGTGTTGTGGTATCTTACATCCTGCTGTCTTTGGCTTCTCTAGGACTGCTATTTGTAGGATCTCTGGTAAGTTATGACACAGCACAAACTATATTCATGTCTAATTTATCCAAAGTTATTGGTATTATGCCCAAGTTGATTGTAAAGCATCATTTTTGGTGCTGTTTCTGCATAATTATCTGCTTGCTTTATGTAGAGGAATTAACTTCACTCAATTTCTTGATGAATTGAGGATTGCACAGAAGTAGAATGGTGTATAAAAATGTTTTTTTAGTTTTTCTATCCACAGGTGGGCAAACTATTTGCACTGAAGTAGAAGGCATGTGGTCCATTAATAGGACTATCATTTTTTTGTTTCAATGGCAGAAGGAGCTGCTCCAGAGTGCCCCTGTTCTTCTGAATGTGAAGTCCTGTTAGATGTAGGCCAAGGCCCCAGCTGCAGAACAAGCTTAAATAGCATGACTACAATTAATCTGGTTAGCTGTTAGCTGTTGGGGAGCAGCACTGTGTTGTGTTTCTCCATGGATTGTGTAACTGGCACAAAGGTGTGTGATAGATGGGAGAGCTATTGAGAACTCTGTCTTATCTGGGAGCTCTAACTGAATGTGGCTTTTCAAACCCCTCTGCACTGTTCTCTTACAGTGGGAATGCAGCTACTGAATGTGCAGTTAGAGCATTACCTCCTGTCCTTCCAGAGGTGCACCCAGGTAGCTCAGGAAGTTGAAGCTGTGGTCTGCACATGCTGTTTGAGTGATGCACAGCACAATAAAATGCATTCCAGAATCATGGGACTGTAGGTGGACAGAGATTGCTAATCTAACACTCTGCCTGGAGCAGGGCTGTTACCAACACTTGGTAAAGGCAGCTATGAATTTTTCCACACAGGTTTTGAAAACCGTCAGGGAAGGAAGGTTTCTCACTTCTCTATGAGCCTGTGCCACAACCATGTGGCATTTTTTGGGAAGAGACATTTCCTAGTGTCTGATCTGAATTTCACAGATGTAGAAGTCTGGGTGAAATTTCTGCAGGCTTGTGGCCATTGTCCCTTGTGGTATCAGCTGACACTGCCAAGAAGTGTCTGGCTGTATCTCTGGAGCTGCCCTTCAAGCAGTTGCAGGCCACTGTTAAATCACTGCAACCTCTTTGCCAGGCTGAACAAGCCCAATTCCCTCTACCTTTTCCTGTACTCAAGACCTTTCACCTCCTTTGAAACCCTCTGCTGAGACCATTCCAGTTTTTCCATAACTGTCTGAAATTGGGGAAACTAAATTTGTAGACAGTATTCAAGGTGCAGCTCTGTCAGTGCCAGTTCCTTTGATTTGCTGGCCACATTCCCTGCTAGGAAGTAATGTCATATTATATGCCATGGTTAAATTCACTCAGAGGCAGCACAGTGGCAAAATCTTCTGTTTAATGTGTCAGGAAAAGGGACTTTCTAAAAATCATTCACAAGGCAAAGTAATTATAGTCAATGCCTCTGTTATTATGATCATTGATATAGTCAAGGAAGCTAGTGAGGTTTATGCAGTTTTCTGGGTTTTTGATACTGCTGTACCTTATCCAGATTAATTCTGTCATCAAAAATAAACTTTTGGTAATTCTGTAATTGCAAATATTAAAGAAAAAAAAAAAAAAGACACCTAAGAATTATCAAGAACTGTTTGAGTTCCAGATAAATTTGCAGCAAAACATTCTGGGCTGAAAATCTGAGTAGCAGGGGTGTAATTTTTTGCATATTCAGCTATCATCTTGGTAGATTAAAACATTTAGAGCTGACCAGTTCTTAGCACAGAAGGTAAAGTTAAGTGAAAGCTCTATGTGGCCAAAAATGCTGATCTCTCTTTGAACAGCTTTGCATGTGAACTCCTTGCCAGTGAGCATGAATACCACTATAGATTAAAGAAGACTTGGCCCATCTTTGTGTTGGTTAAAATTTGTGTATAGAAAAACATTTTATAACAGTTTCCATGTTGGCAAGTTTGTACTGGTTTGTATTCCTGTGGTTTGTGCTAAGGATTTTCTAGCTAGAATAGAGGCACAAATGTCACTCTGTGTCACCCTGTTCTCTGGATAAGTTGCTGGGCAGCCAAGTGTAGGTGTCCTGTGATTTTTGAACAATGCTCCATCCTGCCCAGTGTGTTATCTCTAGCATGGACATTAGGAAGGAGAGGTGGTTTAGAGAGAGCACATGAGCCTTGTCCCTTCCTGCCTATCTGTCACCTTCCTCTCAAATGTCTGAGGTCATGTGGCTTTGCAGTTTGCAAATTTGAAAATATCTGGTTTTATCAGTATTTGCACAATAAGGTAAAACAGTCATTGACAGAGCATTGAAAATGGTGACTGAACCAGGCAGGGTTTCTGCAATCCCTGCCTGGTGGACAACAGCTTATTGCATTAAGACAGTTTTCTTTATTTTCCCTTTGTCTGAGCTGAGTGATCTCCCTCTCCCTCTCCATTCAAAATTGATTTTAAGCTATGTGCTACCTAGAAGAGACCTTGAAGGGATCTTTTCCTTAGAGGAATGCCTTTATCACCAAGCCTTTCTTTCCCAATGTTGAAATTGACACTGTCTTGCATGACATCCTAATGTGCTTTAGTACCCTAGGAAGAGAAATTTGACCTTTTTTAGTGGCACTTTTAAAAATTCAACTGGTCATTTAAAGAGCCATGTAAGAAAAAGACAGAAGAGGCTTTTACTGTGGCAAATAAGACCTGTTCTTAGTCTCCAAAGGATGCATGACAATGCAGTATAGTTTGTATGGCATTTGCTTCAGTGATACTACTTCTAGTTCTGTGCTACATGGATAAAGTTGGCCTAGAGGTACAGATTCTGGAATTTGGAGGTGTGCTTGAAATTTTTAACTGAAATCTGTGTGGAGGATTTAAAGTCTACTGATCTGGCGTCCAAATCATCTAGTCTATCACAGCATCTGTACAAACTGGTATGGTGCAGAATTTTTTTCAGATTAATGCAATTTTAATGCACTTGTGTCTTAGAACTTCACAGGATTCCTTATTTAATGTTTATACCATATTCAGAACAGATAATAACTTTATAACACAGTCTTTGCCCCTGGCCAAAAACTAATATGGGCATTCTGAGCCCCAGGATCAGGTACTTCAAAATTGAGGCCTCTTCAAAAATGATGGGTTTATGCATAAATTTGGGGTCCAGTGCCTGGTTATTAAAGATGTTCAGCTCCATTATATTAAGACTGCTATATGTTAATTTCAAATGGAATGTCATTAAATCAGGAAAGACATGATTTGTAGAATACTATAATGGATTTTGTTTTGTAAACAAGCATGGGAAGGATAAGAAACTGAACAAAAGGACAGTGGTATCACGTTGGCTTGCATATGATGGTCACAAGCACATTCCACTTCCACTGTATCCCCGAGTTAAGCCTGGCTAGCTCTGTGGAAACCTCTGTGGCTGAAAGCAGGTTTGAATGGGTAGATGTGAATCCTTGTAACACGCACCACAAAGCCACTCCTGCATGGAACATTCCTGTTCTCTTCAGTACTCTCCAATTCTAACACAGGCAGCTGGGATGCTGCCCTAAAGACCTATGCCCTAGGCTGTGTGGAAGGGCTGGCTACAAGCAGAAACTTTTAAAAATGTTTGTTTCCTCCAGTTCTGGCACCTCCTCAGAGCCCAACCAGACCCCCCCTTCCCGCTGCAAGAGGACAGACGCCAGTCTGTGAGCCGGCAGCCTTCCTTCACGTACTCAGAGTGGACAGAGGATAAAAATGAGGATGACTTCCTAGATTTGGATCCTGTACCAGAGACTCCAGTCTTTGACTGCGTAATGGACATTAAAGCGGAGACAGACCCAGCTACTCTGACCGTTAAATCCGTGGGCTTGCAAGAAAGGTAGGGGAGATGTGACTAATGGAGAAAAGAGTCTGCTCCCAGATTTTGTGGGTTTAGGAGTTCTGTGCCTAGTAGGAAGCTTTTTTGCCTTTGTGAATGCCACTTTCAAATGTGGTTGTAAAGTCAAGCACCTGCTTTATTTCCTGTCCTGTTTTCAGTCCAGTCATAAATACAGTCATGTTAGCTAAACACCACACAGTTTCTGGACAGTTGTCATCAAGTGCTGTTCTAAAGCATCACTTCTTTCCATTGAATACATCTATATATGTGTTTGATCAGTCTCTCACCATTCATCAAGTCAGCAATTGCTTTGCTTGAAATCCTCTATAGAGCAGTGAAAGCTTTACCTCTGAAAGAGGTGGGTCTTGAAAAAGTGATAGTCTTTGGTATTCCTCATATGAATGAGTTAATCCAGAATTTGATTCAAATGAACCCAGTAATTAAACTTTGGGTGGGCTGGTCTTCACCACTTGAACCATAAGGGCAGCTTAAAAAGAGTAGTCTCTCAGGTAAGTCAGGAGCTTCTCAGAGAAGTTCACAGCAAAGAAAGGGCAGTTTCAATACTGAAGGAAAATCTTTTTCAATTTTGTGTCCTTTCAGTTGTCTTAATGAAGGTCTTGATAGAATTCCTGTGAAGAAATTCTGCAAAAGTGGCGATGTTTTGAATAAGAATGAAGCTACTGAAGGGCCCAGCATAGCAAAGTATCACCTTTTTTTATTTCTCAGTTTCTAAGCTTAATTGGAGTGCTAACCATAGTTAATTCTCATTTCTAAAACTTAAAACAAAGGACAGAACTTAGATTTTAAGAATGCAATGATGATTTTCCAAAGCTCCTGAGAACACAGTAAAAAGGAGTGCTACAGGAGAGGCTTTCAATTTACACTCTTACGGGTTTAGAATGTTTTTTCTCACTTTATGGTTTGTTATAACATTGTCCTTAAATCTTACACCTTTTATTATATTATTCTACCTTTATATGAGATCACAGTAATCTCTGGGGCTTGTTCCTGAAGCTGCTGCTTTGTTGGTTTTTCATTTTAGGCAAGATTTGGCTTGAAATACGTGAGTCGTTCGTGCTCTTCACTATCCCTGATTTCATTTCATTTCTGTCACTTTAAAGATATGACATTTCTCCTCAGGTGACTGCTAGCCTACATGAAAGATACTCACTGTATCAAGAGAGTTGGGGAGTATTGCTTGGGGAATAATCAATTGGTTAAAGTAATGAATTGCAAAGAAAAATCTGTCAAATAACTAAAAGTGGGAGAATGAAAGCCATTGCTTGAAGTTCTCAAACTAGGTACAATGCAAACACTTAAGATATAAACTTGTTTTCAACATACACGTGTCCTTGAGAAGACAGACATCATTTCAGGATTGAGCTGTGCTCTTACAAACTTCATTTACATTACACGTTGGTCACTTTTCCTTTATTTGATGATGTGTTAAATTACCTACCTGTGCCCCTTTGCATGCAATTCTGCTTTTCCCTTACTTCTCTCTCATTCTTTAACCACCTATACAATTATAAGGGAGGCCAGCAGCTAGATTTGAACACCATTGAATGCTGCTGAAGAAGAAATAATCTCATTCCCTCATGCTGAAGAGCTACTAATGCAGGTAGCCTCTTCTACCTTGAAAGAACCAAAAGCAATCCTTGTCAAATGTGTCTGTTTTGGGGGAGAAATGTGGTAGCTGTTTAATAGCAGACATGAGGGTAAGGTGAAATCCTCTTAAAGGTGTCACTAGAGATTCCATGTCTGACACTAGTGGCATTTCCCCATGACTGTGAATCATAGCAGGAGGCTGGCTGCAAATTCTTTTGAACAAACTCCTGAGTCCAGGAAAGGGCTGTGATCCAAGTGATGACTTCTGTCCTCTCTGTGAGTTGATCATGCCTGTGTGCTTACATGGTTTCCAATAGTGCCTGCACACACCTTCTAACTACATTTTTCTGGTTGAGATTCATCAAAAATAGGTTTACTGTGTGGATGTATAGAACCTTTACCTAGTAATCATCATATTATGTGGCTTTATTATTATGTTAAAGACATTTAAATATAGATTTGCTGATGGCTTTTCAATCTTACTTTTGTCTATCTTATGTGCAACTAACAGAAGCTCAGAAGTGCTTTAAAACTTTATTCATAGTAGGCATTTTGACTTTGGTTTGTTTTGTGGCTAACTAACACTAAAAATTCTGCACTCACAGTATCTTTGTTTATAATGTAACTGTTAAAGTGTTAGGACCTTCATTTTACCCCTCTTATGATGCACAGTTATGGAAAGAACATTTTTCAGATTGAAAAGTTATTCACTGCAGTGGTTGGCTTTTCATGTCTTTAACATTGAACTGGTAGCTTATTCCAAGATCTTACCCCAGTGATATTTCATCTTCTGATCTTGTCCACACAAGAAGCATCACCCATTTTTTTACAGGTAGTGACCAAAATGTCCCCATCAGAACCAGGTGGTTGGTTTCTTGAAGTTGTTCATCTGTCATTGCTGGCAGTGATGGGTCTGTTGTAAGTTGACTGCTCTATTTTGCAGGAGAGGTTCAAATGTTTCACTCACACTGGATATGTGCACCCCAGGCTGCTCTGAGCAAGGCTTTGGCTATGTCATGTCCCCACGGGAACAATCAGCCCGAGAATATCTCCAGACAGCATCGAACATCCTGACTGAAGAGGAGCTGCACAAGAAAGCACTGGATCCTTTCATACTCCAGGCAGAGTTCTTTGTGAGTGTCTGACCTCTCTCTTCTAGGAGCATCAATAAAAGTGGGATGTTGTCTCTCCATAGAAGACCTTGGTATTATTTTCTACCACTATTTTAAAAGTAGCACATGCAAACTCCAATTCTGTCAATGAATAATTTTTTTCAAATTTATCATTCCTTTAAACTACAATGTCTGAAAGCTTTCAGTGATATTGTCACTTAAAAACTAGAGAATTGGTTCTGGCAAAAACAACAACAACAACAAGTTTTCGTTTCACGAGATTTTGATGATTTTTTTTTCTGACGTCTATTACCATTTTAACAATAGCAACAAAAAAATCACTGGAGTTGGGAAGAAAAGCCACATTTACTAAAAGCATAACTTCTTGAAATGTGTCTGGAGTTGCCCTAGGGATGAAATTAGTCCTAATCCACCCTCTTTGCTGTTGAATGGCTAATGTGGAGCTACTTTCCAAATCTGAATATTCTCTGGTTACCTGAAACACAATGTAGCTCTGTCATTCAGCAGGAGCTATAGAAAGTACATATTACTGGAGTTTTGCTCTGCACAGGAATAATTTACTATTGAAGTTAATACTGCCAAGTCAAATATTCTCTTAAGCATGACATCTCAGCAGAGCAGGAGGAAGATTGTTTTGCAAGATTACAGCCCTTTCACCCTGTCCTCTTCATGACCTCTAAGTGTCTGAAAGGGAAAGACCACTCTGATTATCACTTGCTCTCTTCCCTTTTTTTTGCAGTTTCAGGGGAAAAAACCCGTTAAAAGAACGGGGTAATCTGAGCTTCTGTTTTAAGATGGAAAGCAAGGTATCTGTGAAGCTTAATTCCTTTAGTTCTGTGCAAGTTGAAGGAAAGCAGCTTTTATGTAGGCAAAGCTCTGATTCTTTTAAGTAAGGCATCTATTGCTCTTTTAGGAAGGGAATATTCACTTGGTGTCTGAACTGACTGCTAGACTAGTCCACAGTTCCATCAGTCTTTGAGCTACTCTGGAGCTTTCAAGTAAAGAAAATATTATTAGGAAAAATAGAAAAAATTAGGAAAAATGCACTTCATTTGTCTGAGAGATTTTTGAATTAGATTTCCTGGTGTTCGTAGAATCATTCAGCAGCCAAGCCATCCCAAGCTGTTTTCATTCTTTAATGAAAACTGAAAGAGCACAAAATGCTGTGCAAACAAAATGTCATTTCTGTAATTAAAAATTGTAAACCAGTTCTTTTTTTATGAAATGGTTACAACCAGCTAACTCTTCATCATGTATTTTCACTCTGTCTAGCCTACTTGGTTTTCAAAGTCCAGATCCCAGATGAAGAAAGCAGCTGTTTCATTTTGGAAGAAAAGTCAGGGAGGACATTAATAGGGCTAAATCCTGAAATTAATGCAAAATTTAGAGTTTTTACTCAGACAATAGTCTTGTTGATTTCACCAAGAATTGGTTAGTGTGGTGAATGACTTAAAACCCAAAAGTAGCCCATGGAGCTTGGCTCACAAAGTGTTTGGGTTGACTAAATACCAAGGAACAATTGAGAAAAAATACTGAGATTTTTTTTCCTGTGCAGTTCAGAAATTGATAGGAAATTACTTCAACAAAATGTTTTTGTCCTTGTTTGCCTCTGGTTAAAGCCAACAGTGTGCTCAGTGCTTTGTAAGAGATGGAGTGCAAATAATCTTCTAAGGTTCCAGAATTGACCTCAAGTTGTTCCAGGGCAGGTTTATATTGGATATTAGGAAAAAATTATTCACTGAAAGGGTGAACACTGGAACAGGCTGCCTGAGGAACTGGTGGAATCACCATCCATGAAAATGTTTGTAAACATGTGGATTGTGGCAGTAAACATGGAGGTGGTAGGTGAAAGGTTGGACTCAATTATCTTAGAGTCCATTTTCAGCCTTAGTAAACTCTGTTTCTTAATAAACTCTGTCCATAGCTCTGCTCATCATTTTTTTCCCAGAGTGAGACTTGCCTTACTCAACCCTGATTCCTGTTAACAGTCTGTGCTGTAGTGGTCTCTCAAATCCAGTGTGCAGCAGCTGGGATGACCAGCTCTGCCTCATGGTTCCCATGAGCCATATCTCTGCTGAGATATGAGATTATTAACACATCCCTTCTCTTTTCTACTGACTCCAGCTGATGGAAGGTTCCCTTCTGTTCACCCCTGGCATTGGCCACTTATGGCAGGGGATGAGCAGTGGGGAACAGGAAGCCCCTCCATCTTTGTGTGCTTGTTGCATCAGCAATGCAGAGCACAGGCAATCCCTGAACGTCCCTTTGCTGTGCTTTTCCATGGAGCTCAACAGCACGATGAGCAAAACCCTGTCGCTGCCCCAGCTCCATGGAGCCAGGTCAGCACACCAGCCTGTCATAATGTGTGTCATACTTTGTTGCTGGTGCAAGTCCCCAGCAAATTATTAACTCCCACCCTCAGAGAGGAAGCGATGTGAGTCAGAAAGGAGGATGCTGAGGTCCATCCTCTTGGAGCAGTGTCTTGCGTTCAACCTCTTGCATCGCTCTGTGCCTACACTTGCAATTCAGTTCTAATAATATTAGGAGTGAGCATGTCATGCGTGTTACTCAATGAATTAGTCACTAGGAGCGTTTTCACATGATGGATTTCAGAAAAGAAAGCCAGTGACAGTAAAAGGAAACATCAATCATACTTTGGTGGTAAGTTGCTGGAGGTACTGCACAATATGTCCCAGTTGACTTCATCACTTTGCCTCCCTCGCAGGGAGGACATGATGGGCTTGAGGTTTTTATACCTGCTGTGAATCTAATAATACTACTGACTGTCTCTTATATTTTTGTGGGTTTTTTTGTTCTTTTTTTTTTTTTTTTTAACAGGAAATTCCAATGAACTTTGTTGATCCAAAGGAGTATGATATTCCAGGCTTAGTCCGTAAGAATCGCTACAAAACAATTCTCCCAAGTAAGTTCCTGCTTTTTAAGTTGCTGAGGCAGGGTGGTTTATTCTATATGCTGGAGGACTTTGTATTTTCCTTTCCAGAATGCATGAAGTGTATTGTCCAAAAGCCATGTTTATGGAGCAACAGCATGGCTTCAAAGCATAAATCAAATTTCTAAAGAGGTAGAGAGCATGAAGAACCAAAATGCTGCTGGTCCTCAGGGAAACATATTATTTTAGTTATGAAAAACATATCATTTGATGCTGCTTAAAAGTTGTACCTAAGAACTTGGTTTATTAAGATGTTACTTAACAATTTCTTTAAGTTTCTTTTGAAAGACCAAATTCTAGCAACGTTATTTTCCTGACTGATGTTTTTTTTCAAATGCAGACTGAGAATATTAGGAATTGGCCTGATGGCATTAAGATGACATAGAAAAGTATTTTTCCTTTCTATTACACTAGTGTTATTTGTAGGCAGGAGTAGGAGTTTTGTGAAATATTTTGGTACAAATTTTTACAAGTGTCATGATTTTCCCCTCTTGGAAAAGATACTTTGAAAAGTAGTATGATTGGATTACATGCCTTTTTTTTTCTTTTCTTTTTTTCTCTAAGCTGTTGTTGGAAGATGGTACCACCATCCCCAATAGTTTTTTGCAAAATCCAAAAGGTTCAGAGTCAGGTTAGGAAATACAAGTGCAGTGAAGTCAAAAATGTCCCCAGCTGTGCCTAATGGTCAATGAATCTTGATTGGAAATGGTTTCTAAAAAGACTTTAAAATGTCTTCAGACTCCAGCAACTGCAGCCCAATGTGTGAAACTCTTTTGATGACTTGGTACTCTACTCAGACCAGAAGTCTAAAAGCATTTAACCACCTTTCACTATTGCTGTGCTAATGACTGAGGTGATTCATTCAACTATTAATTCATTGGTTTTGCTGGAATGGGAAGATTGCAAAAGTGGATATTGATTTCAGATGCCCAAGGTGCCAGATCTAAGGGATCTGTATATTCTGAATTTGGCATCTCTTCATCTCAGCCAAATGGGTATTGTTGTCACTTTGATCTGTTCATCTCAGATAACTGCTTTCTACCCAACCATTTCTCTAAAGGTTAACAGCTTTATTCAGGTCTTATTATGATCTGAGGGGTTTTTTTGTGAATCAACTTTTAGCAACTTTGTCCTTGACTGTGGCCACAGGATGGCTTGATATTGCTGAGGAAAGGAGAGGGCTGAATGTGCTCACTTTTACCCCACTTCCTCCCTTCCACAGGGCTTGGTCCTGGCAGTAAAGAGGGGTAGCCAGAAGACCTAAACATACTCCTCATGCTTCAAAGCCAAAGATCTCATTAAACATGAATCTGTTCTGTCTGAGGACAGCATTTCATGCTGAGTCTGTGTTTGTAGTACTGTAAAAATTACTGTGTGCTTAGTCCTTACTATGATATTGCATAAAGCACAATTTTTGCATAAATTTTATTTTATTCTTCTTTCTAAGTCAGCTGAATTTTTTTATGAAAAAAGCACCTATAGTCTGTTTTTAGTATTATCTTGGTCATATACACTGTTGCTGTTTGCTGAGGCCTCTGTCAGGAGACTGTTGTCAATGGTAACAAACTGAGTAGCACTGGTCAAAGTGGATGAACATGGGCCTGTGTTAGTTCCCCTTAAAATCAGTGAAACAGCCATTGACTTCAGTGGGAATTGGACTGAACTTCTCGAGTGGAATAATGTTTTCTTTTGTCATCTTATTAGAACAAGAATAATGCTTCACAAACAGCCTCAATGGAGGAGACTCAAGTTCTGAAGAGACTTACAATGCAAGAGATCTGTTAATATTCTTTAATTTCTCTATAATTATATTTGTTAATAGCACATCTTGGAGTTCATTGCAAGATGAAACAGGGAAAGAGTTATTGTCATCTGGCTTGCCTGGGTGCAAGAAATGCATGCTTATGTTTTGGTAGAAATGCTCTTTGCTGTCATTTCACAAACAATATTCCAATGTCTTTGAATCCAGAATGAGTCTGTTGACCTAAGAGATTGAGAAATAATTTCCTGGAGCAGAAAACTGCTTTTCCAGAGTCATGCTGAGAAACTGACTCTGCATCAGGACCAATTAAGGCAGGCTTCAGAGAGTGGGTGAAATTGTCAGAAGTTTCACTGCAAATTACCCCAACCATCCTTCCCCTTTCTTACTGGTCTTAACATGGGGCTTTTCCAAGGCCACTCACATCTGTTTGTGATGGCAATGATTGCATGTAAATGTCTTGCTGTACTAAACAATCTTTTGTGTCTCTTTCCTCTGAGCAACTGATAAACTATTCCTTATCTCCTTACACTTTTCAGATCCTCACAGCAGAGTGTGCCTTACCTCAGCTGATCAGGACGACCCCCTCAGCTCTTACATCAATGCTAACTACATCAGGGTAAGAGCTCCAGTGTGTCTGCCCAGCCTCTATCAGCCACCATGAATGTAAACAGAATCACAGCATACACTGGCTTTTAAAGGCATCCTAGCTGATCTGATTGCTCTTCTCTCCTGCTTACATTAGCTGAAACCCAAATTCAAAGTGCACCTGTACAGATTCAGACCAGACAGAAACATACTTCTGCAGTTCTTGATGAAAAATTCCTTATCAGCTGGCCTAACCAAGGCACAGGATAATCAGCCTGAATAAGGCTCATGACCTAGCTAGTCATCTCAAGGCTGTTGGACACTCTTTGCTGGAATTATGTGAGTCCATACTGTGCCTTTTCTTCACATACACATGTGCAGGAGAGAGATAGAGAGGAGAGCTGGTGCCACAGAGCGAGCATTTCAACCAGGATAGCTCTCTGTTTTTTTAAGAGCAAACCTTCAAGGTTATGGTGGACATCCCTGTTAAATCTGATCTCTTGTTCTTTCATTGGCAGGGCTATGGAGGAGAGGAAAAGGTATATATTGCTACTCAGGGACCGATAGTTAATACTGTCAGTGACTTCTGGAGAATGGTGTGGCAGGAGCGTTCTCCCATCATTGTCATGATCACCAATATAGAAGAAATGAATGAGGTAATGCTGTTACATCCAGTCTATATTTTTATCTGCACAACAGAAGTTAGTTCAGTGGCCTATGCAATCAGACCTAACATTAAATTCTTCAGGCTCAGAAGATGTGGGCTTTTCTTTCAATTCAGTTTACTGTAAGTCCTGTTTTACTGTCTAGCTTCTCCTACTGTTGGTTTTGCTGTTTTCCTCTCCCAGCTGACCTGAAACCCCTCCTAACTCAGCTCTATTTGCAGGCAGCCTTTGAAGTTCTTTCTAAAGGAATCAAAAGCAATAGTACCTCATAATTGTTAAGGCTGAATATCTTTAATCAGTGGAGTTGTTGCTGCTTTATCTTGCATTTAATATGATTTGATTTCTATATGCACATTTCATTGAGAAAGTACCTGATTTCTGTATGATAATGAACAATTAGAACTGACTTGAATATTGAGAACCTTCCCCTGAATGTGTCTAGGGAATGCTCATGAAATACTGAAAATAAGATACTGAAAATTTCTATTTGCCACCTACTTCCATAAATTAAACTGTATTGATGGTTTGCTAAGCCACCTGAAGTTAATTATTTTTGGGGTTTTGCTATTTATAATACTGCAGCTGTTCATTACTTACCTGCTGAAATCTTTCCCCCATAGCAGAGTTGCAAGAACTTTGTGCCTGGGCTTCAGCTCATAGACAAGTAGCTGAGCTTACATCTGCCTTTACTGGCAGTGTAAGATGTGAGAAAGTGGTCTGGGCATGTGTTGGGCCCTGCATCCTCCCTCACCTCTAAGCAGCAAGATTGAGTGGAGATATCCATATTCTTAAGCTGCAGCAGCAGTGTATGTCAGCCTTGTTCTTTAGAACAGGTTAGTAATTTAGGTTAGAGATTTTTGTTTTGAGAAGAAACTTTAGATGCTTAGAAGCCAAAGAAAATGGGCGTGCATCCAGCATACAGAGGTGTAATGTCTCGTCTGCTAGCTGGGAGCTTAATGCCCATAATCAAGTACATGCACAAACCTTTAGCTTTTCATAGTTATAAACTGAATAAATTTAACTTTCAACTTTGTTGGAAAAAAAGTAATGAAGAAGACTGACACAGAATTATCACGTTTTGCAAGTTAAAAATGGTCAGTTATTACAGCTGGCTCATTGGACACATCCTGTCAAGGCATTGCAGATGCACAGCAGCAGAGTATGCTGCTGATCTGAGTGCTTTTTCACTCATGTTTTAAACTTGCACCTGCCTGTATCTGAGCAGAAGCACTGAAGCAATAAGTTGCTCATTAATCAAAGTTGCCAGTTTCTGGCACGTACAATATTAAAGTGTCATGACACAGTCAGTGCACCACAATAATTTGAGGACTTTGAGGTTTAAAGAAGATGCAGAGGAAATGCTGGCCCTAAATGACACGTTTGGTGCTATGTTCTTCCACTGTAGCTTTCATAACAAGATTGTGTAACATGGAGGCAAAATAACCTTTATGTCTGGACTGCCTCTGTACCTACACTGACCAAGTGTTTCACCCCTCTTACCAGTCTTGGGGAAGCAGTGCACTGCAGTCCTGATGCACTGTGGAACTGGAGCTTGCTACAGCCTGTATACCACAAGAGCTGCTGATTCTTTCCTGATACATTTTGTGTCAAAAGTGTAATGGCATCAGCGATCTCAGCCATAAATATAGGGTCCTTTCGTGGAAACATCTTCTATACTCACTCCATTTATCTGTAACACTTATATTAATAGATAAATAACAGGACTCAAAGTACATAGATTCAAACCCAGTTTTGTTTAACAATGATGCTAGTAAGAGAGGCTTTGTGTTCCTCCTCGGTGCAATTACTTCACTGATGTGAGTATTAAAAGCTCTGCACCTCAGCCCTCTGTCACTTCTAATCTGAACTGACAGACAGCCCACAGAAATGAGTGGGCAATTTTACTCCACTCCTTTAAGCAGAGCAATGTCTGTGCTATTGATAGCTGGTAGCACTCAACAATTTTTGCAATGAATTCTGCAGTTTATGAGTAGAGGAAGAAAACCACAATCTGCATAAATAACTTTACAGAGACACAATGGGCCACACTCCCAGTGGGTTATTAACTGATGTACTGTGCAGATGGAACAACACTGGTTCTCCCACACAAAAATTTTGACTCAGAAACTTTGTAAGGTACTTTTCTGTTGTTAGTCTTTCTCCTCAAGTGGAATTACATTTGGTGGGGGAGAGCAAAATGATTCAACTAGTTTCCTTCAAAATTTATGTACAGCTGTGTAAAAGAGGAATCTCACAAGCATCATTTTTACTGAGGTTTGTTGAATAGCAGATACCTACTCCCCTGTGATAATGGAATAGCTTCTTGCTTTATCACAAGGGAGCCTTTTCCTCAGATTCTGCCTCATTCACGTCATTCCTTGTCCATGAACTAATTTGTGCACCATCTTGAAATGTCTGTCTCTGCTTTTGCATATTGATTAATTTATGTAAGTAAATACAAAATCACAGTCTTTTAGTCTTTCTTCCAGGATCAGAGTGCTTACAAATTTTCACTGGCACATCTCCAGTGTATCAGTACCACAAAGTAGACCTGCAAAAGGACTAGTTTGTGTGTTTCTGAGTGTCAGGTTGTGCTGGATGCATCTCTTGCTGGTTTTTGGCAAAATCAAATGTAGGAGTCCGATCTCTCTGACAGCTACTGCTGCCTTTTAGTTCCCTAGCTTTGAAAGATTCTCACTGACAATTTTAAGTGGATTTTGGTACATAATCTATTTCCCCAAACATCCCCAGTCATGTTATTTTGTGCAAAAATATATGCGAATGATAATTTTATATTCAGAGAGCGTTGAGCCTTTATAAAAAATAGAAAAGCTGTATTTTGTGTTTCTACATCAGTATATACACAGCACAGATACATTGGTAACTAGTGCATATTATACTAATCATTGTTATCTTAAGAAAAGGATTAATTTAAAAATGCAAGCACATTGCCACCAGCCTCTCTAATGAACCTTCAAAATGCACATCAGTTGCATAAAGATAAATAAGGATGTGTGTATTTAATAGCATTGGTTAGTAATTACTTGATTTGTGCATTTTTAATCAAGCAATTCAGGCTATTATGGATGCAGCAAAAATCAGCTGAAATGTGGTCTCTGCTTAGTAAGTGGAAGCTTGCACTTATTATAGAAACAGAATCTATTCATATTCATCTATGCATGTGCTATATTCAATTTCAGAGGAGAAAAAAGCCAAGCCTCCCTTGATACCTGCTTAACTGGATTTGTTTTATATTGCACACAGAAATGCACAGAATATTGGCCAGAGGAACAGGTCACCTATGAAGGAATAGAAATCACAGTTAACAGAGTCATACAAGCAGACGATTACCGTTTAAGGCTCATCACCCTAAAGGTAAATCATTCCAATGTACTTACAGTAGCTTAGCTGTCTAAACCTATAAATGCAGATGTTCAGGGGGAGTTGTGCAGAAAGCTTCTGTGCCGTGTACTGCCATACAAACACCACTTTTCATTACTGAAGGTGTTGTAGCTTTGCCCAGTTCACTAGCATGAAGGCTACAGGAAAATAAGCAGTCAGAGGTCCAGGCTGCATGTGTACAGTCTGAAAGCCACCAGGCCAGTTGTAGTACTATAGGGTTCACTGGGTAAGAAACCAGTGACTCATTCTGTGCCTTTGTCCTCTGGGTTCATTGATCATTTAGAATGAAATGTCAGCTCGCAGAGAGCTTCTTGCTTTGCAAGTGTGGTTTCATATACCAATGGCCATTCTATCATCTTATGAATAGAAAGTTTTAGCATTGGTTTAATTTTTTAAGTACTTAGATACTACTTAATCTAAAGCACCAGAGTCCTATTTTCCAACTTTTTTCATTGCTAGGTTCTAGAATATTAAGCTATGTGTTTTAGTAACAGTCTGTTAACATAAACTTCATACATCTTTCATCTGCCAGGTCTACCCCAACCTCAGTATAACATGAAGATTTCTTTCCAAGCTGGAAAAACTTTCCTTTTATCCAACCAGTTTCAAGTCTCTTCAGCCATATGCTAGTGGGCAGAAAGCCAGCATATGACATCCCATGTCTGGATTCAGAGTGTAGAAAGTCTGTCACTCATGCTTTTGGCAAAGGCAGCAAGGAGAAAATCACACTCCCTGACAAGTGGGAAGTGAAGAATATTTACATGTTGCAGACTTGCAGCTTATCTGCTTTTGGTTTTCAGTTAGACAGTGGTTTTGTTTTCAATACTAGTGGATCAGTGTCTCTTTCCTCCACCCTCAAATGTTGGGATGTGAACTGCTGAGTTCTAGAGCTGAAATAAAGGTTCCATTTAAGTTACCATTCCCTAGAGCAGTACATTTGTCATTTAATAGCAATAAGGGAGTAGCAGCTCTGAACCAGACATACATTGTCACTTGATAGTGAAAAACTGGAGAAGCCATGCATTGACTTCAGTTTGCCCTTAAATAGGAGTGCTCAGAAATACATGATTACTGCATGCTTTACAGAGTGGACTGTCATTTTTCTCTCAGTATAGGGGACAAGATTTATTAGTTTTTGGGAATTTAGAAAAAGCTCAGGTTATAGGCAAGGCTTGTTTTCCTTTCTCTGGTATAGAAAGCTACCAGTGTCAAGCCACTGAGTCATGATCTCAGCTACAGCATACATGATGGCAGACTTCAAACCATCAGTTAAATCTTGCTTCCTCCTGGCTGTTCCCAAGTCTTCTCATTCTCATGGAACCATCAATAGAGAATATTTTGTTCAAGCCAAAACAGAAGTGTAGAGAACCACAGACGTCAGGGTTCTCCAAGCAGAAGTATTAAACTTTTAACACAGCAGACAAAACTGAAGGCATCCAGAGTTCATCACTAGAACTTTGTCTGTTTTCTTTTGCTGTCAACTAAATGACTTACGTAGTGATTCATGTTTTTCTGCTGATGACTTTTACATTTCCCTCAGTGTTATTGACAACATTTTTATTATAATTTTTCACAACTGAGTTAAGAATTGGGTGCTCATAACTTCTGTGACTCACACATAGTCACACATTCAAAAGCAACTGTGTTTCAGAGCAGCATTGATCGGATTTGCTGTAGAAAGCTCGAGTGCTATTCATAACTAGTTATGCTCTCTTAAACAAAGTTTTTTCTCCCTAGGATAAATAACCTAAGGCCAGATTCTGTGCTATGATAGTAATACTCTCTTTTCCTCAAGTGGGCTAGACACAGCCTTAAGGATCCTATGGCTATGCTTTAGTGAGCACTTTAAATCTAGTATAAGATCAAACAGCAGCTCAATGAAGCTGAGCCTCCCTTTGTCCAGCTCTCTTGTTCCAATCCTTGTGCCATCTCCCATGTTCCCTGTAACTGTGTGACAAGCCAAAGGGAGAAGCTGGTCATCCAAAAATTAATCCATCTCAAGAAAGGAAAAATATTTAACGATTGCTTTCCCAATCTAGTTCACTGTGAAGCTGTGCAAAAGCTCTGTCATCCAAAAAGAAGGAAGAAAAATGTACAACCACAGAGCACTCTTAGCATCCAGTGTCTGACAAGCATAGGGAGGGACTTGGGAGTACACATGATAAACTATTTTCAGATTTTTGTGCCTTGTTCTTTAGAAAGAGTTATATTTGTCTTTTTTCCCCCCTCTTCAACTCAGCTAGCCATGTGTTGAAGGGAGGGTTGTGGAAGCTAACACTTCTGTTCTTGGACCTTTTGCAAACATTTAGCTTGCCCTGTGCCAGCTGGCTTGTGTAATGGCTGCAAGGGTAAGGCTGGTTCCCTGGGCACCATGTTACTATTTTCCACCTTTAGAAATCAGACAGAAGGATATCACTTTGAACACACAAAATCAGAAGCTCACAGTGCTGCTTGGCACTCCAAAAAGGAAACAGTGCATTTGCTATATTCATAACCATGCTGAGACAGAGAATCAGAGTTTGTGTCTCTCAAAAAGACCTGGACTGCAGCTAGATACAATTTCCACCTTCCATATTGCCTCTGAATTTCTTGCCATGTCTAAGAGAAGAGTAGAATTGACAGGAGACCAATATAAGTGTGTCTGTCAGAAGAGACAGAAAAATAAGCTCCCATCTCTCTCCCTCATCTATTTATCTAGCTATCAGAGACAGAGATATGGCTCCTGGCTCTCTGTCTGTCAAATACATTATGAAAGCAATTATGTCACAAGCACAGCTCTGGCTTTGCTGAATGAATCTGTCAAGAGGGAGCAGACTGCCTGGAGTGTTTTGCACACAGCTCTTGGCACTAAAAGAGCAGAATACTTTGCGGGGGGAGGAATGGGGGGAGGTGGGGGTTGTAAGGCAGTTTACTGAATTGCAGCCGTGATATTTGAAGTCCAGATTTCTGTGTTGTGTGGCTTCCCATTTGAATTTCTGTTCCATTTAGTATTCACATAATGGTTGGGGTTGGAAGGGAGCACTGGAGATCATCTGGTCCAACCCACCTGCTAAAACAAGTTCCCCTAAAACAGGTTGCATGTGCTTGTGTCCAAGTGAGTTTTGAATATCCCAGACTCCACAAACTCTCTGAGCAGCCTATTCCAGTGCTCTGGGGGTGGGGAAAAAAAAAAATCCCTCAAAACATTTTTCCTTATTTTCAGATGGAACTTTGTGTTTCAGTTTGTGCCCATTGCCCTTGTCCTGTAGCCAAGCACTACTGAAAAGAGCCTTGACCCATCCTCTTGACACCCTCCCTTCAGATACTTAGAAATTTTGGTAAGGTCTCCTCTCATTTTCTCCTCCAAGCTAAACAGGCCCAGCTCCCTCTAAGGGAGGTGCTCCAGTGCCCTAATTATCTTCATGGCCCTTCACTCCACTAGTACCTTGTCTCTCTTGATCTGGGAAGTCCAGAATTGGACAGAGCACTCCAGGTATGGCCTCTCTAGGGCTGAGATAGGATCACAGCTCACAGCCTGACAACTTTGCTTTTCTTAATGCACCATGGGACACCACTGGCCTTCTTGGCCACAAAGGCACTGCTGACTCATGGGCAGTTTGTTGTCCATCAGGTCGTTCTCCACAAGGCTGATTCCAGCTAGGCAGCCCCCAGACTGTACTGG
Source organism: Erithacus rubecula (assembly GCF_903797595.1). NCBI lineage: Eukaryota > Metazoa > Chordata > Aves > Passeriformes > Muscicapidae > Erithacus > Erithacus rubecula. The sequence continues at coordinate 4,911,849 of NC_136688.1, forward strand.
TGCCTGGGGTTGTTCTTCTCTACTTGCAGGACCCTGCACTTGCCTGTGTTGAACTTCATAAATTCCTCTCTGTCCAACTCTCCAGCCTGCCCAGGTCTCATGGAATGGCAGCACAGTTTTTCTGGTGTATCAACCACTCCTCCTAGTTTCGTATCATCATCAAAAAATGAGCTGAGGATACTCTCTGCCACTTCATCCAGGTCATTGATGAGTAAATTTAACTGAACGGTGCTGAACCCAGTACTGATCTCAGGGGAAGGTCACTGGCTATGGGGTTTCAACTGGCTTTGCTGCTATCTCAGCCCTCTGAACACATCCAGCTAGTTCTCAATCCATTTCTCTGTCCACTCATCTAACCTATGCTTCCTGAGCTTTCCTCATGAGGAGGTTATGGGAGACAGGGTCAAATACCCTGCTAAAGTAAGACAGACAGTATTCCTGCTTTCCCCTCATCCATCCAGCCAGTCATACCATCATAGGAACTTTTCATATTGGTCAAGTGTGATTTCCCCCTGGTAAATCCATGCTGAATACTCCAGATAACCTTCTTTTCCTTCACATGTTTAGAGGTGATATGCAGAGTGAGCTATTTGTGTTTCCAGGAATGGAACTGAGGCCTACTGTGTGGAGGATGTGTAAACCCCCTGGGTGCTCCCTCTTGCCAACTTTTTGAAGACTGGAGTGGCATTGACTTTCCTTCAGTCTTCAGGCACCTCTCCTATTCTCCATGATCTTTCCAAGATGATAGAGAGTGACTTGGCAGTGATATCTGCCTGCTCCCTCAGCACTCATGGGTAGACGCCATTGGGGCCCATGGATTTGTGGGTGTCAAGTTTACCTAAATTCTTTCTAGGTAAATTCTCATCAAGCAAAGGAAAGTTGTGGGGTTTTTTCTGCAGAGTTTATTGCCTTCAAGGTCTGGTATTCCTGAGGGCCAGCATCGACAATGAAGACTAAAACAAAGAAGGCATTCAGTAACTCTGCCTTCTCTGTCTCTTTCACCACCAGGGTTCCCACCTCATTCAGCAGTGGGCCTATGTTTTCCCTGCTCTTCCTTTTGCTGCTGATGCAACTGAAGAAACCCTTCTTGTCATACCTTGCCAAATTTAATTCCAAATGGGCCTTAACCTTTCTCATCACATCTCTGCATACTTTGACAACATTTCTGTATTTCTCTGAAGTGCCCTGTCTCTTTTTCCATATTCCATAAATTTCTTTCTTGTGTTGGTTTTTTTTTTGGGTTTTTTGTGGTTTTTTTTCCCAGAAACTTCTTGCTTATCCATGCATGGCTGCTGTCCTCTTTGCATGATTTCTTACCCAGAGGAATGCATGGAAATTGAGCTTGGAGGAAGTGATGCTTGAATATTAATGAGCTAGTTTGGATCCCCTGTCTTCCAGGGCCATAACTCAAGGGATTTCTGAAACTAAGTCCTTGAAGGAATCAAAGTTATGTCTTCCAAAGTTCAGGCATGTAATCCTACTTACTGGCCTTGCTCCTTCCATGTAGGATCCTCCACCATCTCTTGATCACTGCAGCCAAGGCTGCCCCCAACCTTCATGTGCCCAGCTGTGCACTAATACAAGTCTCCTTGTTGGCTCCTCCACCACCTGTGTCAAAAAGATCTCATCAGACTCTAGGAGTCCCCTAGAGTGTGTGTGCCCAGCTGTGTTGTCTTTCCAGCAGGTTGATTTAATCTTCTCAGTCTTAAAGGGAAAACCATGTTTCAGTATCAATTTTACAAGAAGTTCTTATAAAACTTTTGTGGCATTTGTCTTAATGGTTTGCAGAAAGGAGAAGAAGTCAGAAACCTGAAGCATTACTGGTACACATCTTGGCCAGACCAGAAGACACCAGACCAGGCCCCTCCTCTGTTACAGCTAGTACTGGAAGTGGAAGAGGCCATGCAGAGTGCAGAGGAGAAGAATGCCCCAGTGATTGTTCACTGCAGGTAAAAAATATTGTGTCTGAAGTCACATACAGTGACACAGTGCAGACACTGCCATATAGGCCATCAGTCACACGTGTGAAATCTTGCCCAACTGCTTCTTTGAAATATGCTTGGAATTTCAAAGCTTTAATGACAATGATTTTCTATTGTCAAGTGCTGCATTCAAATACAGACTTGGTTGAACATAGAAGCTGGCAGTGGCTCAGTTATTTGTAAGAATAATTCCATTTCATTTGCCTTACCAGTAATATATGCCTTTAATTATCTTTTAAGGGCTAGGTTAGCAAAGATTAATGTGAGTTAGGCAAATTAAGTAGGAAGACACATGCAAGCAGACAAATAATAGCATTCAACTTTAAGCATCAAACCCCCCTGTTTTGTAGATTCCTTCTTTGCTTTTTTTTTTTTTTAATCATTATTAGGCCAAAGAGAATAATTTAAATATAACACATTACTGAAAGAGTGACAAAGCTGATCACAGCAAGTACTAATCAATAGTCAGGAAATGTATGCAACTGATAGTAAAACCGAAGTATCAGTAAAAATCCCTGGCAAAGATGAAAACTTCTGTGGAAGGAGCAAAGTCTTTACAGTGGTTTGATGCCTGATGAGAAAATTGTAATTATCAATCAGAGCAGAATAAAAATAGATGAGGATAGATACTTCTCTTCTATCCTCAGAAAGAAGTGGGATGATGTACTTATCATTTGCAGACACGATGAAGTATGTTCTTTTGCACTGATAACTAGGGAGCATGTTAAGCATCAGCAACCACTATTAAATCAGATATGCTAGTTGATTTTCATCCAAGAGTATTTTTAAAAAGTTGGTTCACACACTCTAAGCCATTAAAGTTTAGTATAGATGAATTACAGTTCTTGGAAAACTGGAGGAGTTCCAGGGGTCTAAAAGGGAGGCCTGTTTTGCCAGTGTTTAGAAAGGTTAAATGTGTTTACTTGGAAACTACAAAAACTGTTTTGTCCTCAAAACAGTTGTTCCAGGTAAATAGCAGAAAGCCTGATAAGAGATGCAGTTTATCTTGCCAGGGTAATCTTCCATAATTTCAATAACATACATTTTGCCAAATTTATTTTTGTACAGAGTTTTGCTTAATTTTGCATAATGTTTTCTAGGAAACAGCAGATGGTTGCTCTCCAAAAGCCATAGTAAATGGGTATTATACAATGAGAATGTTTTTAAAAGGCCTCTTGGCAGAAATGGTAGCCTGGTAGCCTGGTATCATCAAAGATCCTACTATAAGCTAATATGGAGTAATCACTATTAAAACCCTTGTGTGATACCACATGTCCAGTTTTTCTGCCTGTGTTTTAAAACAGGTGTGGAAAAATTTGGGAGAGTTCAGATGAAAATAAGAAATGGTTTGTAAGGAGGTCCTCTTTGTCCACAAAAATTTGTGACTCTCTAGGAGCTACTTGGAGAAATATGGTATCTGCTGCTGATTACCATGTCACTCTTGCTTTGCATATTTGTTCTGTCCTCTTGTATAGTGTCTTCCCCATGACCAGTAATAATCTGGGGAGAAACGGGGCATTTTTATTTGGAGGGGAAAGGTGCTAAGAGATATGGTGAGAGGATTATGAAGTGTTCTACGTGGCTAATGTGCCACCCAACACTGTCTCAGCCACTGAGAGACCTGCAGCTTGTCCTGGGACAAGCACTGTTTCCTTTATCTAAAAATGGGTGTTGTTCCATCCCTTTACAAAACTCTGGGCAGTAAACAGTATTAGGAGCTGTGTGGTCTGTTTGGTTATGATCAAGTGTAAGATGAAGGACTCGTGGGCAGCTGTGAACCATGAACTCCAATGTTGCTTGAACATTTGTTGCCAGTGGTTTTGCATTGTGATTTTCTCACAGTGTAAATGAAAGCAGGATCTCCTGTAGTTGTGTCAAGTAATTATTCCCGAGTATGCTCACTTATTTAATGCATAAGAAGGGCTTCCAGAATTTGCTGGTACATTGTTAGGTGATGAGAAGAATTCACAGCTTTTGTAGCACTGTGCCTTTGAAAATAAACTCATTTCTGGTCATTACCTAAGGAATGTATCAGATAAAAAAAGAATTCAGGAAAACATAAAGAAATTTTTTTGATAGTGAATTTGTTGTATTCTGTTCTAATTCAAATTACTAGTTTGTAGATCTGATCAGGAAATGGCATCACACTTACTATACTGCTGTTAGCTCTAATTATTTAACCAAGTGTTGGGTTTGTTTTTTTTTTTTTACTCTACCTGTGAATGAAAATGGCTTTCAAAGAAGCTGTTAGAATTGAGAATTTCAAAGCAAAGTTTGCCTTCAAAGCAAGCGTTGCTGTCAAACCAAATCTTACTAAGAAATGCAGCAGCTTTTTTCACTGGTTCAGTGAGAGGTTCAACAACATATTGGGTCAATGAGTCTCCAGTAGTCCATTTTTAGCACTGTATCTGCAATGTTCACCCTTTTGCTGTGAGTGGCTCATACTTAATCATGTCATCCAGCAAAGCTGATATCTTTTCCTAGCTATGACTTTCCATCTGGAAGCACCCAGCTGGCAAAGGTCGGAGGGACAAAAGGGATGCTGGGGTCTGTGCTGGTTTAGTGGCAATCATTTGACAAGAAAGTTCCAAAATCCTTGTGACATCTCCACTGCCTCTCTCTGCTCTTCCCTTCCTTAGTGCAGGCATCGGGAGGACTGGCTGCTTTATTGCCACAAGTGTCTGCTGTAAACAGCTGAAGAACGAGGGCATAGTTGACATTTTGCGAACAGCCTGCCAGTTACGGTTAGACAGGTAAGAAAGCCTGTTTCTTTTCCAGAAAAATAAGAAGGGAAAATGGTAATATTTCCCCTAATTTAAGGAGAAGCAAATAAGAAGAGGGGAAGAACAAACCAAGTGGAGGCCAAGAGAGAATGTTCCTCTGACTTTTAGTCTTTGCCTGAGCAGTAAACCTTAGTGAACAGCCCTAGAGCTGATTTAGGTTTCACAGCTGGCATCAAAGTCTGCCCAGCTGCCCACCTTCATGCAGCAAGGGAAGATCTTTTACCAGCTGAAGAGTTGGCCCCATATTCATACAAAAGCAAAGGCTCAAAGATCTGCTGTACTTAAGTTCAGAGCCACAGATCATCACTTTTCACCCAGAAGGAGTATTGAAAATTCATCTCTCATACTGGAGCGGTGAGCCGTGATGGGAGAGACATTGCTTGGGGAAGGAGAGTGCACAGCCTGGAGTGTTTGCAGACATATGAAAGGAGCTGCAAAAATCTCCACAAATTCAATGGTTCCAGTTAAGCATTTCTTAACACACCAACTTGAGTTTGATTATGAAGTAAACAGACTTGAATTTTGTAGCAGAGATGTTATTTTTCCTCTCCCACTGGTTTCAAGTGCCATCAAAACATGTCTCAGTGCTCTCTCTAATGATAATGATAAATGTAGTTGGGGGAAGAGATGTCACGAAAAACATACCAAAGATTTTTCTGAAGGGAAAAAAAAGAACCTCAACCCCACGCTGAACTTTATTTCAGAGAAGAAATTATGCTCAGTGGGAGGCAAAAAATGAAATGCTTGCTGCCCTGCTGAGGCTCTGATAGACAGGGACCTGCAGGGGCTTAGAGATTTGGCTATTTCAGTGGATTTTAGCCCAGACAAGGGAAGGCTTCTTGAGAAAAAGAAAATCAGAATATGAACAGTGAGTGCTGATTATCCATGGTCCAGTTAAATATCTGTCTGGATGTGAAATATCTTGTCTTTGTGACTAATGCTACACAGGAAAATTACTGCACAAACGAAGGCTGAAGGCGCCTGCTTACAAATGTGTGTGAAACAGCAGGCCAATTGCAAATACTAGCTTTGAAGGGAGAGGGGAACTGGCAGTCACTTGAAGAATCTGAAGAAGGAAAACCATACTTAAAGGACACCATGGGGGAAAGGAAGACTGCAGGAGCCTCTGTAGCTGCCATGTAGCTCTCAGGAGTGGGATGGAATAGATAAAAGCCATTTAAATGTCATGGGGTAAAATACTGAAAGCAGATCACCATCCTTCCCACAGATTTCTTCAAGGACTGAAAAATAGGGCTTGTAGTCTCTTGGAAGTCATGCTGCCACCCACTCTCATTTTCACTAATTTCCCCCAAAATCACCAGGAGACTTCAAAAGTAGCGTGAGAGGTTGAGATAGTGTCCAAGCAGCTATAAGAGGGAAGACTCTGTCTCCTTCTTTAGCCTGATCATTACTGTCTAGGATGGCAAGAAATCACCAGGGACTTAGGGAAAGAAGGATGAATGCTGGCCAGAGTAGATGTCTGAAGGAATGCATCCCCCTGCTTCACATGAACAGAAAGGTTGATATTAGCCCTGAGAATCATCTTTGAGGTTGCCATGGGTATGGAGAGAACAAAGGTTTTTCCTTTCATTCCCTCACAAATCCTTTGGAAAAGTTCTGTGCACTGGGCTTTGCATCAGTGGCCAACAGATGGTCCTAAAATAACCTAGTATGACTAAGGAGAGGAAGTAATCATTTCTACATCCTTCCCACAGTGCTGAGAGACAGTTGCTGTCATTGCCCACAATGCAACTCAGATTTCAAAGGTTTCTGTGGCAAATAGGGGTGAAAACACTATTCTGTGCCAAAGCCTGGACAGCAAGCACATGCCATGGTGTGCATTATGTGTGGCAAGGGAGGAAGCCACCACATAGCAGGAAACAGGATAAAAAGGAAAGTAATTTCCTGTGGTCTGAATCTCAATGGCCACCCTGGTGCTTCTGTTGCTACAACTTCAGGGTGAAACCACACTGTTAATGGAATTTCTTGGGGATAAATTGTCAGATATGACTAATATTCCTTGTGTGTTAGTCTGACATAGATATATTTCAGTGCTGTGTGAAGCACAGAGGGACTTAGAAACAAATCAACTGTGAGCTTGTATTAAGTAGAGCAGATGGGGAGGAGATGCTCAGCTAGGAAACATTTTTTTTTAGAAACACAGTGTTTCTCACCTTTGCTAGTTGATAAGAGGTTGGAGAATAGGTCCCTGCCCTTCTCTGCTCATTGTTAAGTGTTATTTCAAACAGCTACTTAATAAAGTAAGTGCAAAGGGCTGAAGGACAAGGTTGTCTTTCCCTCTCATCTCCCCCTTACTGGTGTGGCTTCTGTGTGACCAGTAATGGTTAAGCCGGACCTCATAGAAAAGGGCTGTCCCAAAGGAGGGTGCTAGCAGTCTGCTACCCATTTGACTTAGAGGAAGCAATTTTTCATTGATGTCCCCTGGTGAGGTTTCTGAGGGAATGCTCTTCCTCAGACTGACAGTCTGGTTGGCTCCAGTCACCCATGGGTTCCCATGTTTCTCAACTCTGCTTGTCATTTCAGCCTCCTTTTGGCACGGTGCTGCCAGGATCTGTGCACCAGCACCAATGCTGGCACAATTCTGCATAAAATTTCTGTGAGCTTCAGACCAAAGTTTTAGTTGTCTTCTTAATGGATTGCCAAGAGATCATATCACTTTCAATGGGATATTCTTAGAAAAATTTCAAATGTTAGTAGAATCTGCTTAAAATTAACAATTTTAGCCTGGTTGCTTTTGTTTGTTTCTGTCTCCCCCTGTAGTGGTCATATGTTGGTTAATATGCTACTTCCAGAAAGACACAGGCTAGACACATGGAAAATCAAACTACTTTTGCTCCTGCTTGCATCTCCTTTCATGTTTTCAGTTTTAAAGAGAACTGTAAAAGCTGAAAAATAAGCTGAACTAAAACAGGTTACTGTGCTGGGGTATCTTTTGCTATCAAGGTGTGCACAGTAATTAACTCAGTTACAAATTTGAATAGTCCTTTCTAAAGTAATATTGTGTGCTCCAAAATCCTGCTGGCCATCCCTAGTTCTCTGGTTAACTTGGTGAAAGCCTGTGGATTGGTAAAGAGGAAAGAATCCTCATTGCAGAATGGGAAAATTGCATCAGTGGTCTGGGCTGGTTTGGCTTAGGCTGGCCTGGCCCTCTTTGGTCCCAAATTCAGTCCCTAGTGCAACTGTGAAATCTTGGATAAGCTACTTTTATTCTCCTGCTCCCATCTATCTCTCCAGGGCTTTGGGGTGGGAATTACTTTTCACAGAAGAGTGCTTGGATAATATGAGAGTAAATGATGATGGTGATGTTTTCCTGGAGGAGAACCTCTGCCAAGGAAAATGAATGTAAAGCCCATTTCTATTCTCACTATCTTCTGTTCATTGCTTAGCAGAGACTTTCAAAATGGAGCTCAAGGTCAGATTTGAAACTGGTTACAATCTAAGGGCACTTCTCACTCATTTCAGAAAGCTTTGGAATACAAAGCTTGTGGAGCACAAGCTTCATATTAGCTGTGCCACTTCCTCATGTGTTTGCAAGTATTAAGACTGCTGTTTTCCTCCCCTTCTCTTCTTGCCTTTCAGGGGAGGAATGATCCAGACTTGTGAACAGTATCAATTTGTGCATCATGTCATGAGCTTGTACGGGAAGCAGCTTTCTAGAGCAGCAGAAGAATAAGTGTTCATGATATTCCTAAAGGCTAAAGCCAGGAGAACTTTTGACTGCGCTCAGATATATTTCAGATCTGATAAGAGACACATGGTAACCTGGCTGTTTTAGCTGGAAAGATAATATTTTACTTTAATATTGCTTTTATGCTCTTGTTTGCATTGACATTTAAGAGCTGAGGTATGCCTTGTCTTAAACATATGTGACAGGACATAATCTTCACCAAAAAAGGCTTATTTATACTGTAAATAATAATAGTAGCTTCATTTGTTACAAAAGCAAGAAGAAAAAAAATAGAAAAAAAAATCCACTGTCTTCAGTTTGCTATTTTTTAAAAGGTCATTGCTAATATATCCAAATACAGTGTGAAACTTTTTGAATTGTCATGCTGAAATGTGCCGTATGTTGACTAAGCTTGAAAGTAAATTTTTGCCTCTTTCTGATTGTTTTTACATATAAAATTACCGAATACTGTGTGTATTGTAAACCTTCAGAGCCTCTGCATTGAAAGACTCAAGTAGATTCGCATTGAAATGATGTTTCACACGTCATGTTTGCTTGTTTATTTTTTCTAAAGCAGTCCACTACCAGTGTTGTCAGAACTAAGGGGGGAAACAATATTTCAATGACATGAGTCAAATCCTTGCCTCGAATTCTTACCAGCAGTGTACCCCAGTATCATGACAGCGGGGTCAATCTGAGTAGACATTAATCTGAACATAAATGCTTCATGCTTTACCTTTTCTTTGTCAATATTAGGGCATCTTAGTCATCTGGCAACCAGATTGTATTTCTGCAAATAGTTTCTATTTTTTACATGGAATACAATTTCTCCTAAAATCTGAGATTCTAAATCAGGTGAGGAATTTTTTTAGTCCATCTTTATTTAAAATCTAATAATAAAATCACTTTTATTCTATGAATTTATACTTGTTTCAAAGCTTTGAGGGTAACCATATGTCCAGTGCCTATTAAAATTAATGCAAATCCTAAAGGCAGCTTAAAAAAAAAATCAGTGTGAACTTGTTGGCTGCTTTGTGATAAATGTGCCCTCAAACCAAATTTAGACAATAATTAGCCAATTCTAATCAATGGTCCAGGAAACAGTGTTTCCTTTCCAATAATACAGACTGCTGCCTGTGTTTTTGGTTTAGACTTCAATCAGGCTAGGAGCATTGTAGTTTGTGTTTAATGCTTAGAGGTGAACACATGTTGTAGTGCTTCACTGAGCAGAGAAAAATGGAGGTACACAGGATCCTTAACATGAAAGACGAGTGTTTTGTGAATAGAAGCTCTGATAACCTACTAAAAATATATTTGCTTCTCTTTATTTGTAACAAAAACCAAACCCCACAGCTTCTATTAGTGCAGAAGATTCTGCGAATTTACTGCACTTCCTAATCAGGAGAAGGTAAAGCAGCTCTCAGAACAATAAGGGCTGATCCTGCTCCCACTGATGTTTTGCCATTGACGTCAGCAGGTGCAGGGTAAGGCCTGAAATGTTACGCCTACAATTTCATCACTGTGGGGAAAAAAGTTTCCCAATATTTCAGTACACATCTTTGTGTTTATTCTGTATCCATGAACCTGTAAAAAATCCTGTCTGCAGGGTTTGCATGAATGTGTGGCAAAATGTGTTATCTTTAAACCACTTGATTTTATTGCTGTATTTAAAATATTTCCTTCAGTGAGAAGCTAGCAGAAAGAACTGGCATTCTTTTTTAAAATACTGGTGATAGTCATTAAAGAGAGCAATAAACTTAAGCTTTTGAGCATAACATGACTGTTAGTTTTATGTAAATCTTGATAGCTATATTCTCCACTGTGCTACCAACTTTTTCAAAGGGGTAACACTATTTCATCTAAGCACTCCTTAAAAATAACAAAATAACCACTGATATTCTGAATAACATTTAAAGTGGAACTCCCTATAAATATTTTTCAGCTTTTCAGTGAGCTTCCATGTCAAAGCTGACTCAGTGAGTAAAACTACTTGCTCTGTCATCAGCTTCCTATTCATCTGCTAAAGAAAGCTTGCTGGTTGGAGGGCAGTGTGCATATAGGAGGTAAGTTCAACATATAAATTGCCTCCTGCACAAGGAGATTTTCCAGAGGAAAATAACTTAATGGCAAACAAGGTATGAAGGGCTCTAAGATACTGGCCTTGAGGTCCTTGCAGAGATCCTCAGCAGGTGTTAGTTGGCAGTGCTTCACTGAGTAGAAGTGAATGATTTACACCAATGAAGGAAATTTGGCCTGCTGTCCATTCCCATTCTACGTGTGTGGAATGTCCTGAGAGTGTGATTGTTGATAAAATTAGGTTGTTTGGCATCAATTCACAGCTACAAAGCACATGTCAGCCTCCCTGCATGCTCTGGTGATGAGGGCTGCACTGCTGCCACCTCATACCAGGCAAGAGCAATGCCACTTGGCCAGGATCAAAATATTCAAATGCCTCTTAAAGTGTTCTTTTGTCTAACAGATTTGGAGCTAATCCTTCACCCTTATCATAATTAACATATTTGTGTCTCTTTTTTTCTTTACTTTTTTTTTCAATAGAATTTGAGATCTGAAGGACCTTTTATCAGCTGTTCTGATCTTTTCTGGCAGCACAGGTAGTCTTAAGAAGTGCTTAAGATTAGCAGAAGGGAGCTCTGGCTGTATGCAAGCCCTTGAGACGAGTGGGGCTGCTGCTTCTGTAATAAGTGTATTTGAAACTAAGCTGACAATAAGAACTAAACTAAGCTGTGTCTCTGACTAGATTTTTCTTTTTATTCTTTCTCTATTAAATGAAAATTCCAAGCATACTTCATCCACTCTCTCCTGCTCAGTGCCTGGGACTCTTTATACCAGAGACCACATCAGTACCTACAACAGAGTTGTTTCCCAGAGGACTGAATTCCTCTCCTCAGGTGGGTAAGCATATAATGAACATGAGGTGATTTTATATAGAACCAACTGTGATGTCTTCTGTTTGATAAGCTTTTTCACACTTTGAACAGGACAGAGCCTAGCTCAGTGCTTTGATTGTTTGCTGGTCGATTTGGTCACCACACTTAAGCAGTTTTATCCTGTTTCTCTTGCTGTCGTGGTAACAGACTAATGGCACATTCTGTCCTCATGCAGGTAGTCTGAGATCAACAGATAACAAAATTATGTAAAAACAAAAACTAAGATTGCACTTGAGTGTAAGGGCTGTCCTCAGATAAAGCACAACCCACTCTCTGAAGGATCAAGATAAAGCTGACTGGGTCAAATTATTCTTATTTGTCAGCTTTCTAATAGTTATGTAGGGAAGATAACTGCATTTCTTCCAAGACTTTCAAAAGTATCTATTTATTCTGAACTTTTCCTCTATAATTATAATTTTCTCTACAATGGAAAAATCTTAACATGTGAAGTTGCAAAATGGACTTAAGAATGAAGACAGGACTAAACAGGACCTTGGTTCCTGTCTCTTCCCTGCTGTCTCTTCAGTGGAGGAATCATGCAGCTTGCACATAGATGTTCATACTTTATAGATTTTCTGTGGAGAAAAAACAAAGCACTTTTTCTGAGATAACCTTGTTTCTTCTGCCAAGTCTGTGAATGAGTATTTCCTAGTGTCTGCAAGAGTGACTGTCAGCTTAGGATAAAGTAGGGCAGCTCAAGGAAGCTTTTCTCCCTGCAAGTTAAAAAAAAAAAAGCTCCATTCAAAAACACAGAAGAAATATGTGAATGAAAGCAGCATTTTCAGCTTTGTGCATAAGGTACAGCCAGTCAAAGATCTGCGTGCTCTAGGCAACACAAGCATTGATTTCTAATGTCTCAATGTGAATTTCACATATTCACAAAGAAGTTAATTTCTTCAATTACATGCAAGGAAAGAAAAGCATCCACTCTCATTTGAGCACTGATAAAGATCAGGCTCCAGCCCTGAATACAACAGATGCCATCTTCCTGTGGCATGGTGTGAAAGTCACAGAAGGGATTATGATTAGCCCTGCCCAAGATTTTGGGCCATGTAATACCCAGCAGGGCAGCAGTGTCAGGTTTACTCAGATGATAGCAAAGCTGAATGAAGAGACAGACTGAATTATTTACTCAGAATTAAGAGCCATGTTGGCACCAAAGCTGGCAATATGGCTCTGAACATTTGAGAATATAAAGCTTAAACAGTCTGGCAAAAGATGCAGGTATTGCAATTCCTGGCCCTTTCTCTCTGCTGGACCATGCTACTCAACTTGTGTTCCCTCTTGGTTCTTTATCTCTTATCTGCCTGTTGCTGCTTATGCTTAAAATAGAATTGAATAAGGTACAGTATTGCACTACTTTTAACCCAGTATGTTGATAGTGTTTTCCAGAAATTCTCTCTCTCTTTGGACAGAGCCTGTCTTGCTAGACACCCTTCAAGAGCTCAACCTCTTCCACACACATCTTCATCCCAGAATTTTGGGGTAGAAATCTGCAGTTATGTGCATCTTACTAATGGCATTTCTCCACTAAGTAACAGTTTGTCTGAGCCTTTTTTTTTCCTTAAGCTTTTTATTCATACTTCCCTGGTCCCAGTACCAGGTGCAACTTTCCTCTGAAAAGGCAAAGGCAACATTTCCATGAATCAGAGGGGAAAAATCCTGCATAGATCTCCTTTCCATGTTTAGCTTCTTTGCCTCTGAAGTGGATACTAGGAAACCTGTCAGGAATTAAGTCAAAACTGAAAATACACAATGGAAACCTCCTCTTGTAAATTAGCTTTGACTCCTTCTATCACAAAAGAACAAAAGCCATGTGTGATTGGTTTTACTACATCCACTGTTGTCAGTATTTAAGATATTGTAAGGAGTACAGAAAGCAAACATTCAAGCAACATAAAGGTCAGGGTGTCAGTTTGGATAGGTGGGAGGAACTGGATTTGTTGGCAGTGCTTTGGTTTTTGTTGGGGAAAACACAACTTTCAGTGCAGAAAGCAAGTTTCTCTGTAGCTAAGTTTGGCTCTTGGTCCTGAAGTAGAATACTGAAGACATAAGTGATCGTTGGTTTCTTTTGTTAAAAAAGCAATAAATAACACCTTATCCACTTCACAACAAGACCAATCCTATTTCCACACACTTCTGATTTGATCTGTGTTAATAGAACACAAGCTTCCAGACAAGGGAGCACAGAGTGTCTGTCTTGCTGGATTCCTTCTTTAGCCTGTGAAACAGCATATGTTTGTTTTGGCTGGCTGTATGTGGTATTTTTTGCTCACTGGAAAAGCTGACAATGTTTCAGCCTGTACTGTTTCTTCTTGTTTTTTGTTAAACTTTTCACCTCCCTCTTTCTTTCCTGGACTAGCAGAAATCACCTAAAAATCATCAGGAAAGGTAGTCTGTTCCTGGAGGAGGGTGGGAGGCTGGGGTGTCCATTGCTTTTTCCAGGGTTTGCCTGTAGATTTACTCCCATCAGCCTGTGTAAATTGGCTCGATTTTCATGTTCTTTGGTTTTCTCAGTTCCTGTGTTTTGCAGAGCCTAACCTAAGTGCCTCTTGCACTAGACTTCCTTTTCAGCTGAATTTAACATAAATATGGAGTGGATGACAGCATTCTGTTCCAAACAGAAATCAAGTGTGGTCAGTTAAGTAGTTTATTGCATCTATATTTTGCTAAGCTTCTGTTGTAGGCAAGATATGTAGTTTGTGTCCTGCAGAATTGATTGGTCTTATCCACCTAAAATGATCTCCTGCCCCTACGTCAGCAATGCTGTGGTTAACATGAGTAATGTTAAAAAAAGCTAAATACACAAGCTGAGAACTGTAATTCATTCCTTCCTTGAGAAGTACTCTTCCCACTGGGAATGAAGTCCTCCATAAGAAGTGTGGCAAAATCTGACTATTAAGGAATATAAGAGAGCTGATTAAAGAATGACCTCTAATCTGAAACTATGAACTGATCTAAAGCACTGAGTCCCTGCTTGAGTAACTGAATGAACTGGCTGGACTTGGAAATTAGAGAAAGTGCTGAATATCTAATTTATATATATAAGCAAGCAAAGCCAAAGCCTGGAGGTGTGAAAGCAGCACTGGGAAATGACTTAAACATCAAAGCAGGATTTTTTTTCAATGTTTAACTGTTCAAAATCTGGGCCCACATATTTTTGTTCTAGCATGTAAAAAAAATTGGTAAATTATTTCATAGTCTGCTTTTGATCAAAGTTTTGAAATGGTGTCATTAGAAAACCTGGGATTGGGGAGGTAATGTTTATTTTTAAATAAAAAGGTATCCTTTTCACCTACAGAAGGTTTATTCCTTTTAGCATAATACTTGAGGATTTATTGTCCTGTTATTCCAAGAATGAGAAAGTGCTGAAGGCAGTGCAAAGGATGTAACAACACAGCCCACAAGAGGCCAGTATGTATTTAAAGGTTGAACTATTCAAAGCCATATTTGTCCAGTGTAAAGGGACCCAGGCATCTTCTTTGGAATGCAACAAGCTACAAAATTTCATGTGAACTGAGGCACACTGAAGGGTCAGTAATGGTCCTGTGGTTATGAATGCTCCTGTGGTAGGAATGATCAGGATCTTACCAGCTGGGATAAAAAGGTAACATTTATATAAACCTAGATTCTCAAGGATGTCATAATACTTTGTGTTCTGTGGCTGTGGTCAGGCAGGGTAGAAACTGACTGTGAGTCAAACACCTTTAGACACATCTGCATTGCTTTTCCTTTCCTTCCCTTGCAAATAAAGCAACTTTATAAAGTATCACTGTGAATTGTAAGTAATTTTCATGCTCAAAAAATTTGCAGCCAAGGATGAAAATATTGATCAGGCAAAAGAAAATCTAAGTAAAGGGAATTCCATTTTTGAGGTGAAAGGATCAACTGTAAAGGTGGTTGCCTGAATTTTAAGTCATGTCACCATAGCTTTTGTAGGATTTGAAAATCCAATTCTGAAGGCATGCAGAGCAGTGGATCAGTGAGCCAAGCAGCAGCATCCTATATCCCTTCTCATTTTAGCACTGGGTGTTGCTGTTGTGGATTTGCCCCACAGTGGTTGAGGGGCAAATACACAGCACCCTTTTCAAGGGCCTCTGGAATTATAGGATTCATCTTGTCTCCTCCTAACCAGCCCAAGTCAGAGCTGTCACCAACACCCATGACCATTGGTACACAGGAGTGAAGGGGTGAGAACAGGACAGTGAAAGAGGGTGGCAAAGGGGGTGGGAACACCTTTGGGTAGACCAGGCTTAAGGAAACAGAGCATTTGTGTATCATACAGGCAGCCAGGAGGCAAAAGACAGCTCAGCATGGACATCAGGGTATATATATATATATATATATATATATATATATATATATTCTGTTAAGGAAAAGGATCTCCTTGGGAGATCAGAGCACTTTTGGCATATCTATAATTCCTGCTGGCAACAAAAGAAAGTCTCAAGGTCATATGGTATTAACATTGTCTTTGCTGTGGGCTGTATTTTCTAGGTTGCTATGCATAATCCTAACTTTATCATTTGTGCCCCCAAATATTGAAAAGGCTTTTGGGTTTATTTCCTTCTGCCCCAAGATCTTCTAGCAGCACAAACAACTGTCAGAGGCTACAATTACTGCATCTATCTTGTCACAGAACACTTTTTAAAACTAGAGAGCTGCAGTTTCTAGATGACTAATACTCATCCCTCAAGGACTACAATCAAATAGTCCAGTTTCCCCAAACTGCCCTTCACACATGGACCAATCTTGGATTATCTTGGCTTAAAGCAGCCTTCTTACTGTCTTGTCACTGCAGTGAGGACAACGACACAGTTCCCAGCCACATCCACTGGGACCAGGTAGTGCACAGGCCCTTGTGGAATTCACAAATCCCTCTCTATGTGATATACTTATGAGAGCTAGGGAGGTCCTTGATTAGAAAGAAGTTCAGTGAAATAGTCTAAATGAATAAGATTGAATAACTGAAGCTGGTAGTCAAGTTTATCTTGCTTTTCCTGGTGCGAAATTGAGGCATTTTGCTATTAACCACAGAAAAATAACCTGGCTTCAGAGTGGTGTTCTCATGGAGCTTTAGAAATTAGTATTCAGGGACAGCTCCTTGCTGTGATCAGCTTTTGGGGGAAAAAAAAACAAACCAGTTTTACTTAACAATTAGTTAATACTAAAATAAACTAAATAACTTCATTTTGATAGAAAAATATAGCTCTTTGAAGCTTTTTGCAATTAAGCAGTTTAAAGGAGAAGGATTTGTCCTAAGTTACAGACATTTGCCTAGACATAGGGCTTGAGCAGCACTGAAGGGAAAATGCAGCTTGTGCAGAACAGAGTAAGTTCTAACAGGCTTTTTAACACATCCAGCTGTGAAGCCTTCTTGAATGACATCTGACATCAGAGCACCTTACAGCACTCCTGCACAGCAAGGCAGCCCCATTTACTCATTGTCTAGATGACAAGATATATGGAGAGAGCAAATTACTTGGCCAGAATCCTGCAGAAATTCAGGAAAGCAGCAAGGAGCTGATCAGCAGCCTCCTACAGCAGCTAGAACTCTTCCTGCTGCACAAACCTTTCTCTCACAGGAGTTTTAGGTGCAGTTTTCTGTGTAGCTTTATGTTTTGGGGCTTCTTGTTGTATCTAGTCTTTGAAATTCCTGGTAAATAAATCCTGCAAACAGTACCTTGCTGTTCATTTAATTTACATACTTTTTTCCCAACCAAAGAAGTCTTCTGCCTTGTTGGAGCCTTGTAGCACACTGATGTGAGCCTTTGAGATCCTCGCTGGAGAAACCCCTGAATTTGTGGAAAAACCTTGTCCACTGAAAAAAACCAAGGGTGAGTAAAAAATATTTTTTTCTGGAAGATCTTTAGCTAGCACATGCCAATAACTGACTGTATTTTCAGGTGCTCTCAGGTATATGCACTCACCCCATGCAAGGAAATACAGTCTGTCATCTTCCATAACCAGAAGAAGGGTAAACAAAAAGAGGTGTGCAAACTGCGGTTAGCTATATCCATCCTCACTGTTTTTACAGATTTTTCATGGATCAGTCAGATCAGTGGGAAAGCTGCTGTTCATTTTAAGCTGCTGGAAACTTGTCCTTATTGATTTAAATGCAGCAGTTCTTGTTATGCAGAACTCATGATTGAGTGATTTGGCTAGGGCTGGAAGAATGTGACCTTTAATGCATAAGTAAATAAGCCTTTCCATCATGTATAATCTCTCCCATATGACAGATCTGTGACTGTCTAAAGTGACAGAAAGATCATATTAGTCTTTATTTTTTGAGATATATTATCACAAAAAGTCACAAATCATTCCTGTCAGTGTGCAGAGAGCTGCTAATGAAAGAATTTCATTCTAGAGTGGAATCTGTGATGGATGTAAAGTTGTAAGTAGTACAGTAAGTAAAATAAAGCAAGGTTAATCTAATCTCTTCCATAAATCAGACAGGAAAAGAAACCATGATTTAAAGTAAACTCAAAGTAAATATCAGGCCACTGCTCCATTTCACTCATTCATTCCTTAATTCCAATGTTTCTTCTTTAATTTTAGGAGACAAAGCAATATTCTG
Organism: Erithacus rubecula; assembly: GCF_903797595.1. NCBI lineage: Eukaryota > Metazoa > Chordata > Aves > Passeriformes > Muscicapidae > Erithacus > Erithacus rubecula. The sequence continues at coordinate 4,929,827 of NC_136688.1, forward strand.
AGTTAAAAAGCAAACCATAACATGGAAAAAAGAGAATAGGTTGTTTTTGTTACTAAGTTTTATGCTAAAAATATGCCCTAATGCCTCTTGTGTGTCATAGAATGGCCTGGGTTGGAAGAGACATTAAAGATCATCCAGTTCCAACCCCCAGACATGGTCAGGGACACCTTCCACTATCCTGGGTTGCTCAGAGCCCCAGCCAGCCTGGCCTTGGCCACTGCCAGGGATCCACAGCTTTCCTGGGAAACCTGTGCCAGTGCTTCACCAACCTTATAATAAAATCTGATCTAAACCTACTCTCTTTCTGTGTGAAGCCAATCCCCTTTGTTCTGTCACTATATTGCTGTCCTTATTGCCTCATCTTTCTTGTAGGCTCCCTTCAGGTACTGGAAGGTCACAATCAGGTCCTTCCAAAGCCTTCTCCTGGCTGAACAATTCCAATTCTCTCAGCTTTCCTCACAGGAGAGATGCTCCATCCCTCTAATTATAACTTGGTGGCCTTCTCTGGACTTGCTCCAACAGGTCACTGTCCTTCCTTCAAGTGTCATTCAGGCAAAACCAATGTTAAAACTCAGTAATTCATAGTATTATTCAGGACACATATCCCAGTTCATCCTGGTTTAATTTTTGATGTCCCATGGTTGCAAAAGTACTGCCCTTTCTCTGTCCCTCTCTCTCCTCTTTCCTTAATTCTTAGTTCACCCTAATTCACCTCTTCTCTCAGGCAGTCCTTTGTTTGCAAATCTGCCAGTCAGGCCAAGTCAATCTCTTCCTACAGTACTTCACAGTCTTAAATCCAACAGCTTCCATTCCCCCTGCTCTGGTCTCTATTCCTCATGCAGTGCAGGGGGAATACTCACTGCCAGTGCAGAGCATCAGAATATAAGGCTGTCTCTGAGAAGAAAGGTGACTTCATTTTTCTGCCTTAGGCCAAGAATGCACCTCATCCAAAATACATCACTATCAGTGGAAAGACTTATGTCTCTGTCTAGGGTTTTAGGAAGGCTGTGAGTAGCCTTTAGGGATGAGAGGTTATTTGGTTTAGCCTCAAAATTTCTGCCCTTGGAGATCCTGGATTTTCGACAGGTCAATTTCTTCAGAGATTAAAAAACACTGATATAAACACAAATAAAAACTGGATATCACTAGTACATTTGTCGAACCCACTCCCTACCACCCCAGCCTACTGGGAGGTTCTGCTTATTATTTCTCTATGGGGTTTTTTTCTCTTTCCAATCTGAATGCTGCTCCTGAGATGACACAGGTAACTACAAATCTGCAGTGTCCTGTACCTACACTGATGCCATCTGCACAATGTCCTTGATAATGAGTAAAGATAATCTCTAGAGGTCTGGCTTTACTATTGCTAGACCAGTTACTAACAACCAAGCTTCTAAGAATTTCAAAGTTAGGAAAAGGGCAGATTTGCTCCAAGTAGAGGGAGGTAAAGCAGGATGGAAGGATCTACACCCTACTGGCTTTTGAGCTCTATGGCTCTTGCCTTTTGAGCCTGCTGCACAAAAAAGGATGTGTTTGCACAGGTGCAGGCATTGTGCTTATCATGAAGGAGAGCCCTTGTGTTCCCTGTGTTCCCTGAAAAAAATAACACAGACCATGTAGGTTTGAAGTACATGTTGTGCATCTCCAGTGGGAATGAGGCAGACCTAGGCACCTACAGTCTTCTGTGGCTGACAGGAAACTCTCTTGTGCAGAGAGTGATAGGTAATGTTTGTTCTCAGACCCATGAGGTTCTTTGTACAATGCCAACAACAACTGCAGACAAACATGAGGGTCAGAACTGGTGGATCAAACTGTAACTATCTTTTCTTACATGTCTCTACAACATTCATGATTCACCAGTCTTTTTAGGCTCAAACAGAAATCTAACTTGTACAAGTCATAAACCAACCCACAATTACCACAGCACCCATATGAAAACACCTTTCAAGAGAGAGCAGATTTCAGTTTGAAGCCTGGTTATTACACATAATAAGCCAAATTCTCTACTGACGTCAGTGTGGAAGGGGTGTGAGTCACTACTGAATTTGGACCAGTTTTAGTCAAGTAGATGGGGATGATAAAATGCACTCTGGCACTGTCAAGCGCCAGCGAAATTTGCCCAAACACTGTTGCAGCCTTTGGAGTGAGTGGATGAGCCTGGGCACAATGAGAATTATCTTTTTTTCATCTGGATATGCTTCCTATGACAAAACAAAGGTGTGCCTGCTTTTTGAAATAAAACCAACCATGTTTTATGCAGCAAACTAGCTTTTAATCAGTGCTGAGTAACAGAGATGCTTCCTGCCTGCTTGCCTTACCTTTTATTGCAGCAAGACTGTCTCTCCAGGATGAGCTTTGCATCACCTTTTAAGTATAATATTTACCTTTTTGATGAAGCCCTAGGCAGGGCTTGGGCACAGGCTGTTTGGTAGTGGTATACTACCTTACTGAAACAAATAGTGATCCTGTGAGAGGCACTGCAACTCTCTTGACAGGTAAAGCAGTGATATGGCAGTCATCCTTCAACTTGTCAAATGGTTCCAGGTATGCTTGCAGATGTCATCTGCACTTGTCTGAAACCATTTACCTTACAATGACAAGGAGAGAAAGAGCAGAGCTGGGACAGAAGAACTGAACAGAAAAGCAATGTGTCTGTTGGTAAATAGCTTTTTAGGATTACATGCAACTTTTAGTGAGCATTATGAGCTATAGTTAGCTTAATTTCTACTGAAGTTGAAGGAGTGAACTGTTCTTTCTGCTACCAGTTGAGAACTTAAAAGTATTTCACTGACATTTTGCTGTTTAGTGTAATAATTTGGATATCAAGAACTAAAAATAACAGACTCTTTATCTTTTGTCTTTTTGAATGTTCATCTTTTTGGTATTTTAAGAGATGTGCTCCCTAACTCCTGACAGAACAGGAACCACTAAAAATGGACAGCTGACAGCAGTGCTTGGAATCCCCAGTAAAGAAAGTGCAAAGCTTCACTTAGAAATTCCATGGGAAAGACTCAAAGTGGGATGATAAGTATGATTGATGATTCAACTGATGATGGATTGGCCCACACTGTGAAAATTAAGGGTGTTCAGACCAGTTACTTTAAAGGCTTTGGTATTAAGACTGGAGGTCTAGTACAGAACTCTGCTCTTCATTGATCATAAGTGATGGAAAGTAAACATCTTTGCACAGTGGGTGGATCAAATGTGAGACAGCAAGGTTTGAGCTGCAAAATCCATAAAGAAAAACACAAACCCCTAGAGCTTGGGCTGACAAAATTGGAATCCACAGTCTCATAAAGTTAGTGTGATAGGCAAGCAGAGGAGCATCAAGACCTCGTTTTCACACTGGAAGTAAAGTCCCAAGCCAGGAATCTCTCTTGCACAAGAGCCCATGTTATATCCTACAAAGACCCCTGCTTTGGTTTATAATGTACTTGCGGGTATGTGCCATTTTTTCATGCCCATCCCTTCCCATTTCCCAAGGGTTCCAATTCAATTTGTCAGCAATCTCAAGAACACCCAAGTAGAGAGGAAGGGAAAAGCCTGCCTGGAGTGTACATTAACTCCTGAAGGTGTCACCCTGAAGGGGATGAAGAACGGATGAGTGATAGAGGTTTCCTGAGTACACCAGGAGGCAAGAAGGGAAGAGAGCAGGATTTACCATTTAATGCTGCTGAGCTGAGTGACTGGGGAAGGTTGCACTGTGACCATGGGATGCACAAGTCAGTGACCCTCATGGGCCGTACAGCAGTGCCAGTGCAGCTGTGGGTGATAAACTCAAGAGAGGAAGAGGAGGAGGAGGAATATTTAGTCTTTACACTGTTTTTCAGTGAACTCTCCAATGGAGTAGTGCTGCTTTGCTGGAACACCTAGGAAACTTGTAAAGTAACACTGTTCTGCAGTCTTTTTGTTGTTTAACATGGAATAAGTGTTAGTTTGTACTTTCTATTGGTAGTGTGAAGGTAATAATGAAGGACTTTTTGCTGTATGAAGTGGTAGAAGCATAAAGCAGTAAATCTTCCATTTAAGTCCTTACACCTGTCACCTAAACCAGACTAGTAAAATGTTTTGCATGTTTTATTTTAGTCAGGATTGCCCTAATGAATTATTATCCTGATTCTTTAAAGTGACCCATGGGACTTGGACATGACTGCAGTCTGCTGAGGACCAGCAGCACAACAGGAGACTGGTAAATATTTAATATCACATTTGTTTTATGAATTAATTTTACAGTAGCATTATTGATGCTGGAAACTTAAGTCTATGATCTTTACAGATATACACACACCTGTTAAGAAAACCAGGAAGAAAAGTTGGAAAGTTTAGCTTCAAGCTCTTAGCATAGGCTAGAGGAGAATTTCAAAGTAAGGGTGTGGATTTTAGTGGCTGTTAGACTATGAGATGACTTCTGTTAGATGTGGACCCATCAGAGTCCAGGTTCAGATACAAATATTGTGTAGGCAGTAAAGGAAGTGTTTGACTGGTGGGACAGCTCCTCTGGACCAGCAATGGGAAAGGAGCAGTTCTAAGGCAGTTTTCAGTTTCAGCTTTTGGATTTCTGTGGCTGCATTCCCATCAGTGAACATACATAAAGGAGAGTAAAAACTACCTAGAAACAATCATTTTCCATCCCCCTTTCTCCACAGGATTGCTTCCAATTTACTAAACCACTTTCATCCTGTGATCTGTCCATTTTGTTAGGAAATCTCCATGCTGCTAACACCTTCTTGGTGTTTGAAGTGCTCAGCTGATAATTCTGAACAGTTTTTGTTCATATGCTTCCACTGGGATTTTTCCCAGAGACACAGTACCAAATCTATCAGAGTTTAAAGAGTGTCTGGTTGATATTTAGTAATATGGTTTAGTTTTGGGTAGTCCTGCAAGGAGCAGGGAATTGAAATCAATGATCCTTTTAGGTCCCTCTCAACTGGAGCTATTCTGTGATTCTATGGCATTTGCAAGCATAAAGAGTGTGATGTTCATACTTTTAACTGGGGGTCCTGACAAGCTGTGTAGTCCTGAATGATGCAAAGCTGGGAGGAATATGGCTCAAGAAGACAAATAGGTAAAATGCCCATGGGATGATCAGTGTAATGAAAGGCTGCAAAACCCTAATGGGACTTGGCCTGGTGTTGATAAAGGGCTTCCACCTAAGGACAAACAGATGGGCAGATCAGACAAGAACAGGTTATACCCTTCCCACACTACTACTATCTCAGTCTTTTTAAGTTTTGGCTTTGGATCTTGGCTTTGTCAAAATTTTCCTTTGCATTCTCCTGTGAAGATGCTTTCACATTTGCTAACCCATTTTCTCAGCCTGTAGGCTCACACTCTTTCCCACAAGGCTGGCTTCTCACCACCCACCCTTCTCCTTTTGGTCTCTGATTTTCAGAGTAATCATTAAATGTGTCCTCTGCATGCAAATGCACACCCTTATGGTTCATCTAGGTACAGACCCACATAATGCTGGATTCATTTTGTCTGTGGATCACTTCACCTGAGTAGGAGCCAGAAATCCTGGCAGCTTAGACATCTTAGGGCAGGAAACTCTGCTCAGAGGATTCAGGAACACTGCTGGAAATTCTATTTTTTGTCAGGGGATGAACTTGAAAAGTATTTGGATAGTGAGGCAGGGAACCATCCACAAACCCATCACTGACAGATTGGGAGAGCAGTAGGGGGGCAGAGCTGCCAGAGGACACAGCCACCCTGTGTCCTTCCTGTTCTTTACCAGGTGTACACAAACACCTGCAGAATCAGTGCTTCACCAGCTCTCTTCACCGGGGCCAGTAACAAGAAAAACCTCTTCCTGCTGCTTCTTTTTCCCCAAGGGGAGAAAATCCAACAGTAGTACTGGTTGGTTTTAAGTCACTAAGTCAGTGATCAAGAATTTTGGCCTGAGCCTTTGCTTCAGACATTGATGTCATGAGCAACCTGTAAAACACCTTTTCTGAAATGATGAATAGAAGCAAGAAACTTCCTTGTTATATTTAGGCAACAAGGAGGATATTTATTAGGAAAATTTTATTCCTTCACCTATTTCTTTATCTACAGCTGAAACAGAGTGAGACCAATGTTTCTATTATTATTATTTATTTTTATTTTATTTTTATCACTCGGCTCTTGGCAGGCAGATGGCGCCAGATGGGCGTTCAGCGTGGCAAAAAGCCTCTTCTACCAGCTGGAGCAGGGCAGCATGGATAAAACCACAGGCAGGACAAACAGGAGTACAGGTGCTGTGTCTGCCACAGTGAATGTTTGTCACACCTGTGCTGCACTGAAAATACATCCACAGCAAAGCTTTGGTATAGGGAGACTGAGTATCAGCAGAGAATTTTGATTTCTGAAATTACAGGTTGTGTGACAAAAATAAAGAAATAAAAAAACAACAGATATGTTTAGAATCATAGGATGCCTCAGGTTGGAAGGGACCTTAAAAATTATCTAGTTCCACTCTTTCACTATCACTAGGCCAGGTTGCTCAGAGCCCCATCCTTCCTGTGGCCTTGAACACTTCCAGGGATGGGACATCCACAGCTTCTCTGGGCAACCTGTTCCAGTGCCTTGCCACCCTCACAGTAAAGAATTTCTGCCTAATATCTAATCTAAACCTACTCTCAGTTTGAAGCCTTTATCCATTGTCCTGACATTACATGCTGTAGTAAAAAAATTCTCCCAATCTCTCTTCAGGTACTGGGAACCTGTTTGTTTTGGTTTGGGTTTTCTTATTTTGTGCAAGACATCCTTATCATACCCCCCTAATATTACTCTGCTACAAATGAGGAGGAACACTTTCTTTACCAACTCTGATTTTACTATCTTTATAATGATCTTTGGTATATATCCCCATGGGACTTCAGGGAAGAGTAGCAGAAAGATGCTTTACAAAACTGAGAAACTGCATGGAATCAAATCTCCAGGTCCTGAGGAAATGTGGGGTTTTGGGATTTGCTAATTCCCAGAGCTTCCTCTTTTTCTGCTGAGGTGAACTACTTAAGGAGGGCAGGTGACTCTCTGTATAAGAAACAGAACTAAATCAGCTGACTCAAAACATGATTAATCAAAGCATAAGACAAATTTTGAATGTCCCTGAAGACTGTCACAAAATACAAAATTCTGATAGTAAAAACATGAAGGAGTGTATGAGGGGCCCAGGTTTGGACCACTTTTTCTGGGAACTCACAGATACAGGATAGGTGCCAAGTTACATTTGCACCTGCAACCTTCAGGTGTCTTCTGTTCTTTCCAGATTCTCCTATTATTGAACAATCTGTCCTCGAGCTTCTTGCGACACACAGTGTCCCTGTGTGCACTGCAAGCATTGAGGTCCCTGCCAAGGCAAAGCCAAGGCCCAAAGTCACATCAAGGACAGCGTGGAGGAGACAGAGGAAGAAAATGTGGTGGTGGAAAAAAAGAGGGACTGCATTACAACCAGAACCCTGGTGAGAAAAGACAGTGGAGCCATTGTGCTGAATCTGAAAATTCACTGTGCCTGGAGAGAAATGTAGTGATAGGAAAAGGGGTAGTGGCTTCAAGGGTAAGTTTAGATTAACATTTGGAAGAAATTCCATACATACAAATATAACACATGCACACAATTTGGAATCAATGAATTGTGACTGTTCTGTGCTAATTTGATTTTCCTCTATGTAGAGCCTCTGAGAGTGGTGTCCCACAAAAGTTGCTTGAATGGCTTGTTACCCACAAGCAACAATGAGAGACCAGATAATTCAGTACCTCTGAAAGTCACACCTATGGATTTGGCTAATTTTGACTGCTTTTTACTAAATTAGACCAGACCTGACTTGAACAAGTGACTGATTTTGTTGTAGCCATCAGATAGCAGCCGTATGATCCATGTTCAACACAGCTTGTGCAACACATGGGAGTGTTCCTATCAGCAGCAGCATCTGACTAACGAGACTGTTGCTCTTCTCTTTCTGTTAATATTTTGGTTCTTTCTTGGATTCTTTCCGCTGTCTCATTCAAAATGTTGAATTTCATGTTAATTAAATTGTAATCGCTCGTGGTATTGTCCTAGTTTCAGCTGGGATAAAAGTTAATTTTCTTCTTAGTAGCTAGTACAATGCTGCTTTGGATGTTGTAGCTAAATAGTGTTTTCTCTTATTAAAGGACTATTTAGTTTCCCATGCTTTGCCAGTGAGCAAGTGCACAAGAAAGCTGGGAGGGATCATGGCAAGGACAGCTGTCCCAACCTGGCCAGAGGGATATTCTTATATCATAGACAATTATGCTTAGTATATAAACTGGGGAGAAATGTCTGGGGACTGCCAGTCACTGCTAAGGGACAGGCTGGGCCTCATTCAGAGGTTGATAAGTAACTGTAGCCACCTCTTAGCTTTTATTTTCCTCTCTCTCTCCTTTTCATCTTCTTGATTTATCTCAGTCCAAAAGCAATAAAAAAAATTAATTAGTGATCCCTCTGTAACTATTAAAACAAGGACACAGGGATTCCCAGTTGGGGGGAATTAAGTTTCTGCAAACAGCAGGGATCAATGTGATGAAGGTGTTCTGAGGTGTAGGTAGCTTTAAGGTTCACACAGAGGTTGCCAAAGGCCATAATGTATGCCAAAGAATATAATTTGTCATACATGTTACTATGCTCATCAACCCTTTTAAAAGAAAAGAAAATTCCCATGAGATTAATGAAAGTTTCTTACATTCTTTTATTTTAGTACTGGATTTTTAGTAGTAAAGTGTCTGTGCCTAGCTCTGAACTGATCAATATCACAGGAAAATACCAAAGGATTTACAGTAGCCTCAGAAATGCTGAAATGGGCAAATTTTATTTTGTGCCAGCAACAGAGGCTTCTTACTCTATATAACTGAAGCATTTTACAGACAAAACACTGTCAATGCCATCAATATCCTAAAGTATTGATGGAATCCTGTAATAGATACTGAAGAGGGTCTTAGTAGTTGCACATAATTCAGGAAAAAATTGGCCAAGGATGGAAGCCAGTAAAGCTAAAAAAATAGAGAATTCTATGTAATAGATGAAAGCCTTGAGGTTAAATAGTTACTCAGATGGGAAAGCATTCAGACTCCTTTAAATCAGAAGACAACAAAAAAACAATTTAAAGCCTGGAGCTGTGATTCTTCTCCTATTTGAAGACTTGCATTATCTCATACTAGGCTTAGGAGAGGAGAATACCCTCTGCCCATATGCACTGTTTTCCTTATGACCCCTCTGCTCAAATGAGAGCTTTGTATAAAAGTCATTAGCATCAAGTTTGTTGTGGCATGCTGCACTGGGTGATTTTTTTTGGTGCCAGGGGAAGGTTGTTGCATTTTAGCTGAGAATTTCAGAGCAGAACTTATATTTGAATACACAACTTCCAATTATTTTGATTGGAAACATACAGCTATTTTAACAGTCCATCTTTTGTTCTTCTACTACATTATGGAGGCTGCTGCAAAGTGGACTAAAGAGCAAAAAGCAAGATCTGTATTTTTTTTAATTACTATTAATTAGGGGTACTGTAATCTTTGGCAAATGAACTTGAAGAACATTAATAGGATCTTGCAAGCCAGTAAGTACATTCCCTAATCCCAGTCCACATAGCACCTGACTACTTCCCACAGGACTGTAGGAGGGATTTATTAAACAAGAAGAGACACAAGGGACTCAAAGTCATAGAAAACAGGTTGTAGGAAATGTACTGCAGAGTTCACCAGCCAGCTAGGAAGAGACAGAAGCAAACCTTTAATGCTAAACACCTTCTCTAAGCACATGTGAGTGGTGGGCAGTGCTCATAGCAGATTCTCAGATGATTCTGTGCCAGAATGTTTGAGTTTTTTTCTTAAATGGCCAACCTTAAAACAGTGTCTTCATTATCTGCCTGTTAGGAATCACATTGCTTTGCTGGACAGAATTTGCTCTGTGTTTATTAAGGCTCTTTTTATACCCCAAAATCCTGCAGGTTTGGCACCTTGAAATGGACCAGCTCTGTATTGATATCTACACGCTGTGTACTCTCCTGCTGTCACAGAGCCTTCAGAAGTGCTAAAGGTGATAGATTTTTCAACTCCAGCCTTGGCTTAGCCTGGAAGGGAACTAAACCATGGAGATTAATGTGTATCCTTACAGAACAAGGCATGAGTTGAGGACACCAAAAAGACGAAATGCACCAAGATCCCTATCTCTAGTACCACTTACAGACAAATACTACTTCTGAACCCAAGCCATGAGTGAAGCTGGTATGGGAGAAGTAGAGTTATTAGAGGAAGAAATTCTAGCAATGTCACCTTCAGGTAAGACCTGCAGTATCCATCTCCTGTCTGTCAGCTGTTACTTTCTCTTTTTTTAACATATACCACATTTTGCAAACTTTTATCAGATTCATCTTGCACCTAAAAAAACCCCATTTATCATCACTGCTCAACTGGGGTTTATTCAATTTTCAGAGGTTCTGAGGAAAATATAGAGCAGCACAAAGTTGTGCAATCCTTGAGCCAAATTTAAATCACTCTGCTATCCTTGCTAATGTGTCCCCTGAATGAGTGTGTCAAGTTTAAAGCTGCAATAGTTGTTTTTTACCACCACATGACTTCTCACATCACACCTCACATGTGGTTACAGAGGTCACTGTTGGAAATTCTCTGATTTCTGACATGGATTCCTTAGTCTGAGATGGGTTAGGACAGTTGATGCTACAGTAAACAAACCATCATGTTTGAAACAGCCATTTGCTGTAAATATGTGGTATTATTGAGACAGGATTATAATCCTTTCACACCCTCAGTGAGCACTCAGCATTCTGGCACCAAAAGCTGAAGTAATATTAGCAGAGGTCATGCTTCAAGTACACTAATTATGTCTTGAGGATGAAGACACCAATGAGAATGACCTGCCATGAAATCCCTAGCTACCTTACTAATTGAGGCAGCAAAGCATCTACATCTTTATTGTTTAGAACTTGCTTGCTTAATTATTAATTAGAAAATTTGGGCTTTTTGTATTAGATGCTCCCAGGTGACAAAGCATGGTGCTGGCTGTCCTCAGTAGCAGTAAGGCCAGCAGGAACAGGTGATTCATGAGTAGGGCAGAAGGACATTCATTTCACTGAGGAAGCCTCAGAAGACAAAATCCAGGTGGCCAGTATAAAAAAATGGTCATTTCCCTTCTCAGTCTCCACTTTGGAACTACACAACCTATCCATAGGGCATGGCTTTGTTACTGTATCATCAAATAAACACCAAAAAATCCCAGAGAGACTGTAGGCTCCAGACAAACCTCTCTGGTGTGGCATGGCAAAATGAAGTACTGTGCTGAAGAGTATGAGAAGTCCTGTAAGAAACAGACATTATACAAAACTGCATGTGGCAGAATGTAGACAGTAAAATCATCAAATGAGGCATTAAAGCTGCCTTTTCCTTTCTTTTGTTCTCATTCATGTATTACATGCAAACTACATTTTTTTGGTCACATTTTTTACATTATTTTTAAATATTCCTGTTCCACCCACCACACCTGAGTAGGTGCTTATCAGAAAGCAGTTGATTGCATTGATGTTTTTCTTTTGTGGTTGCACAACTATTGAGAGAAGAGCTAACACCATCTTAACCCTTACAGGTAGTGCCTTGTGCTGAAACACTCTGAAGGGCTCTTCTTGTATTCTCTGATATGACTCAACAGGCTGAAAAATGGCTGTACCTTTCTGTGCAATCTCTCATTCTCTCATTTTTTTAAATTTTTTTCTCTCTCTCTGTTTTTTTATTCCCACCTACCCAGATTTGATCTGACTGTGAGGCTGAAGAGCCACATGGTGGTTTGTGCTGGGACAGCACTATGTCTTCACACATCTTTTCTGTGAGCTTCTGTGTTGAGTGCTGTTGGAGCAGAAATCCTGCAATTAATGTTTTTTTGGGCATCTGATAAGTACAGCTGCAGGGTTTTGGATTCTGGAGTTGCCCTTTGGCCTTTATCACAAGCTGTCGCTTGGGTTTAAAAGTTGACTCTTGGAGAAAACTCATGCAGAGCTTCAGGTTCATAAAGCCCTGCATAACTGCTTGCTGTTTTTATGGCAAGCCTTTTTATAGGCCCCTCAGTGGTGATAGAGGGACTCCTGTGAACACAGGTTTATCAGCTGCACAACCCAGCCCTTCACAAGGGGAGCATCAGTGCTCAACAAGCCATAAAACATTGGGGAGGCTCTGTGATTCACCATGAGAAGCAGAATTTTTCAAGCATGCAACTGCAGTTCACATCAGGTGAAGAGAAATCATTCTTGATTAAACCTTGAGTGGCCAAGGGTTATAAAGACAATGCTTGAGGTCTCAACACTGCCCTGAGGTCCAATTTAAATTGACATGGATGTTGAGCTCATTTATATAGATATTAACAGCAATTTATATAAATTTCCTTTTTTTTTTTTTTAATTGTAGATCTACAGGACCCTGCTCCACAGGACCCTGCAAAATGAGCCCCACTGTAAGAAGGTACCTCTCAGTTTAAATTGTACAAGTTGATCTGTATCACACCAGCTCTTTTCCCTCAGCTTCCAAGATGATCAAACTAATGAACTGTAGCATGAGGTTATGTGGAACCTCCCAGGCCATGCCAGCTATGTGCACTTTGCTGGAGACAAAGTCTGCCATTGCAGACTGAAGAAATATCCAACACTGGTGTCTTTGAAACATTTTTCTATTGGGCTGATTCTGTACAAGTAGCTCCTGTAGCCACAGACACCCCTGTTGTGCTCAAAGATTGGGTTTGTTTCTGTTGCTGCTCAAGCCAATAAGCAGAATTTTATGGTTGCAGTTGTCTTGGCCAGTGGTCCCCACCACCACCACCAGTGGTGTGGCAAAGAGAGGGAGGACAAGGACCATTCCCAGTCCTGATCCACAGCACCAAGTGATTTATTTCTGACCTGTTCTGCATTAAACTCAAGAAGAGCTGCAGAGATGTCCTTTACAACATTAACATGCAAGCTGCAGGTACAGTATAGACAAAACTTCATCACCTTAGGGTACTGACAGGAGGTACTCTTCTGCTGATGAAAATCACACACAATTTCTGCATCAGTACTACAGTTAGGTTTTTTCATTAAAAAAAAAAAATCCAGATGCTTCCAAGAACACAATCCTTTATCCAAAACAGGCCACGGGAGCAATCCAAAATGTTTTCACTAAAGGGGAGAAAGACTCCCTGGTCAGAAAAGACTTTCCTACTTCTTCATTGTGTTTCCCAATTCCCTCCTTCATGTTAGCTGAAGACTGGAAGCAGCATGGCTCAGAGCCAAGGAATTAGGATGGTACTGCTGGTGCTTTATTTACTCTGTTCAATGTGGAGGGAAAGGGTGAAGCAGTTGTTGCTTCAGACACTCCTAATGCTGCCTTGTTTTTCACATCATTATTTGAACAGGCTAATCCCCATAACAGCACTGACACAACAGTGTCTGTCCTCTCAGCAATCTGGTGACATCATTTCCATTGCCAGTGGGTCTGATGCAGGCTGGCTTGGGTCCTTAGAGAGACTCCTATTACTGCAGTGATCTGCTGGGGTTACAGACCTATGTAATTTTCATCCTTTCAGAGAATGCTTTTCAAAACCAACAGCCCTATTTTTTCATCAGAAGGTAATTAAACAGTACAAATTGGCCCTCAGGATAGAAGAAATCAAGGAAGGAAGTACTTTCCTAGATATAAAGTGACTTTGGAAGTGAATATTTTTGCCCCAGAGAAGGACAGAGGGAGGGAAACAAACAGAATAAACTGTGCTTAAATGGGTCATTAATTCTTAGCTTTCCCTGACCACCCAGTAATGTTCAGCTGGCTGAAGGAGTCTCAGACACTGTGACCCTAAACCACAGCTCAGATGCAGAAGACAACTAGGAGACATATTATGGTGTCCTGCAATGTGATGTCAGTACTGATGTGTGGTTCACAGGCACAGAGAAGATCTACAGCAATAAATACCCTGTCACAGGCCTGCTCCCAGGGAGGAAGTACTTCTTCTAAGCCAGTGTCTGCAATGACAGTGGGGACACTGACCCTCTGGGTTCACAGGAGCAATGGAACATCTCCAAACACAGAGGTAAGCACAAGACTAGGGGTTAAGCTCAAGTTCCCTGTGTGGCCTTGGGTATGTCACTAACCTACTTTGCACCTCAGGTGCTCACCTGGGGATTAGATAAAAAATATCTCCTCTTCTATCCCTCCATTTGTTGACAATCTCTTCAGGACCAGTCTTCCTTTTATTACATGTGTATGTAGCCCATTACATAGCACTCTATACAGATCCTGTTTAAATTAAAATTCAGGACATCTGTGTGCTCAGAGGGTGATACCATCATGTCTTGACAGAACAGAAGATTGGTGTTACAAGTCATTTGTCTTGTAGCACATTTTCAGTCTGACTGGGATTTGTTCCCTAAATGAGAAGCAAAGAAATCTGTGACATGTAGGAGACTGTATGACAGTCTTTCTAGACCAGAAGGCCCTGAAAGCACATTATATTAAACATTTAGAGGTTATCCTGTCAGGTAAATGCCTTCTTCTTTCTTCAGTTGCTCCCTACACATGCCTAATCATAATATGAATTCTAATCAGTAGTGCTCCCAAATATAACTGAACATGGACCAGCTCATCAAAATGGTAAGTGATCCTTCTGCCCACTCTGGGGAATTGCAGAATGCAGTGACCCTAAATGGTGAGATCAAAGACAGGTTTTTTTGGATTGGCCTGTGCCTGGTGTAATAAACAATATAGTAATATAAAAAATTATGTATTAATACATATTACTTGATTAGGCATCTGTTTCTTCAGAAGCCTATCCACATGTTGCTATGAGTCTTCTAATCCCATTAAGAGTAATGGACAACACACTAAATGGACAGAATGAGTGGTACCCTAAAAGGAGTAATGAGGTGTCAAATTGTGTATTTGTATTTACATATCATCCTTTCCTGATTGATTAGACCATAGGTATGTTACTTTGGCTATGTGTGCAGCTGAGAAAGAGCACTTCCAGTTACATGGCTGCAGTCGTGTTCTTCTGTGGAAGTGCTCTAGGTCTGGGTTCTACAGAGTCTGAAATGACTTCAGTAACTTCTATGCAAGTAGGCAAGTGTAGGAGAGTTGTAAATGGAAGGAAGTTAGGTTGGGGGTGCCTTGCACTACATTCCTTTGATAATAGCCTACCTGTCTTCAGGCAGGACCAGCAGGACACAGATGTGAACTGATTTCCTATTCTTCATTATACATGGCAAGTCACAAGGTTTATTTGCATAAGCCTGGGAGATGGTAGAAAAACTCCAAAGGAGAATGAGGAGATAAGCTCTTTTCTGAGAATGAGGTCTCATAAAAGAATTTTGCAATACACTGCTGCACTTACAATCCATGGGATTTAACTGATGAGATCCCATGTCAACACAGCAAGCAGTATTAAGTACTTCAAGAAATGTGTTTAAATACAGGCTGAAAATAGAAGATTTGTAGTGGACACTGGAAATTAAATTGTACATGCAGTTCCCCTTGATTTCTCCTGAGCATTCTGTAGACTATTAATGCCTCAGAAAAACACCAGCAGAGCAATAACCCTTCCTCTACAAGATCACCTGCTTTGGTTTATAATTGGGTGTAATTTAATCATGCATTTCTAAAGTGCTTTGGGAGCCAAATATCTGAAAGCACTTTACAATTTAATGGCATTAGTGAGAGAAGGCACTGATATATTCCTGTGGAGCAAAAGTCTGACACCAGTTACAGCTGAAGAAACAAAGAAATTAATTGCTTGCTTACAGTTGTATAGCAGATTAATGGAAGAATAAGACTTCCAAGTCCTTCCCCTCTTGAATTTCAGTTTGTACTTGTTTGCATGTAGAGACGGGTGTGCTGGTCAGATGCCAAGAGTAATGTGGTGTATTCTTCCTACTCCCTGGGTTTTTCCTGATAGGAAGTAAGGTCCAGGCCATGAAATATACCCAAGCTTTTAAAGATATGTACTCATGCACAAGAAGGCTGGTGCTGGCTCTGTTTGCATGTTTGTGTGTGCAATAGGAAGCAGCCTGCAGTGACTGTCCTTAGCAGCAATTTGACTTCAAGATGGAGTATCTGAGGAAGGACAGTGCTTCTTGTTTCATGGCCCCACTGAGGAGCCACAACATGTGGCAGCAACAGCTGTGCCCTGAGCTGGGCTTTCATCAGCAGCCCCCACTACCAGTGACCCAGTACAGGGGCACCATTAGCATCACATGCAAGCCTAAGCTCGGCTCACCTCAACAAAGAGCACCTGCCTGCTTATGACCCCTACAACTTGCAGCTGCAAGCTGATCATCTGTGGTAGGTCAGGTGTGCAGCCACTGGGATCTGTTGGGGGTTATTCTCTCCAGGCTGAGTAACCACAGATTTCTTGTCTGAATGTAGTTCACACCCTGCAGTTTTCCAGGACAAGTGCACTTGCTGGGACTGGCACTTTGTGTGGATCACACTCCTCTGGCTCCCTCCCTGTCCACAGAGGAAGAGATTGTTCAGTTTCTAGGTGCTGGAGCTGCAAGGGCTATATTGTGGGAACTTACCTTCATATCCAAAAAACCAGCCTAACCATCTTCCTTCGAAGTCACTGAGATTTATCTTCAGTTGCTTTAAGGCAGTCTTGTATCCCTTAAAATGGCATATTTTGGCCAGCAGGCTTCATGAATTTCCTAAATGGCTCAGAAGCAAACATGACCATTTCTCAGTCCCTAACCAGGCTTGTTCTGCATCCATGGCATAGCTAGCACTTCCAAGCAGTCCATAGCTGCTCTCTGACAATAGCCTTATGCTTTCTTTTTTTTTTGCACAGATGCTGCACTGGGTACATCTGCTCTCTTCCTTTGTAAAATGGAAACATTTTTGCCAACACTGTATGACAGCTAGTAAGCTTTCCAAGACAAAAAGAGGAAGAAAATCAGATATTTCATATCCTACTCTTCCTTCCCTCTTTTGTTGAACCCAGTGAAGCTTCAAATCAGGTTGTAAAATAGAGCTTGGTTCCAGCTGGCTCAAATTGGTGGTGTGAGCATGGACACCTCCAGGTGCATAGGGTGAGATTTTACAAACACTTTTAGAGACAGGCCCTGGTGCCTCAGGCCTGTTAGTGTCCTCTTAAAGGGGCCAAGAGAGAGAGGCTGCCAGGCACAGCTTGAAATGAAATTGATACAGCACCAATAATGAGGGACTATATTTGGAAAGATCTTTCAGGGTTATTTTTGTCTGAGATCATTACTTCTGGACACCCTGCCAACAACTGCTGAGCACACAAACACACCCCACCCAGGGTTTGGTTCTCTCTGCTAATGTGGAAGTAGCTCACAGGGAAAGGATGCTCACACTGGGTTTCCTGCTCTGATTTTCAAACTGACCTGTCTCGGTGTGCACAATACATGCAACACTTCACTGAAGCGCCCACCCAAAATACTGAAAGCAGTTCTTTACCATTTTTCTAATAATTCCTGTTGTTACCACGTCTCACTTTGCATGCACCCTGATATACTCCTCCCTGAAGCCACAGCTGGAGCACAGCTTCCTTGTCCCTAAAATCAGTGTGAGCTTCCTCTGGTTGCCAGCCAGGCTGATGCAAGGAATCCTGATAGCACTGCTCACCCAGTTCAGGGAAGGCAGACAGGCCTAAGGGGCACGAGAACAGCTCCCTATCCCCTCTGAGATCTGCTTGCTGGGTAGCATTTACCTTCTGCCTTCCCACACTCAGCTTGTTTAGGTGAGCACTGTTGCAACAGGAACACACCTCTTCAAAGTTATTCAAAGCACCCTGTTTACAGCAGACCTGGCTGAGGAGTGAGGCTTGCAAAAGCACTGTATGGGTGAGGTGCTGATTTATACTCAGATTCCTCAATGGCAGCCTGTGTCTGAGGGATCCTGAGGCTCCTCCTTGTCTTGACCTGGGCAGTTTCTGGGTAGGGTCTCTCTGCTGCCAGATATTTGCAGCTGAGTGAGGTGGGAAATCAAGAGTCAGAATAAGAGACTGTAAAACTGACTTTAGCAGATGGGGCATTCATTGAGCTTAACTGCAGATTTATTTTTATTGTTTTAGGAATTACATTCTTGATAATTTTAGTTCTGGAGGAAGGGTAGTTTCTGACTGGACTTGGGCACTGTAGGCAGGAGGGCACCATGGCTCATGTAAAAACAAGCACTCTTCATCAGGACACGGGACCTTCAGACCAGGACTTAAAGGATTTTTTTTAGGGACATTTTTCAGAGACTTTCAGTGGTCTTTACCTGCTGACAGGCTGTCCTATGGGAAGGGAGTTAAGGACTAAGTAAGGACTGAGCAAATCTGCTGATTTTAACAATTGTGAAAGAGTAGCTGATTTCTGTGTTGTTTCCATAGGGACTAAACCTCTGTCTCAATTTCTCTTAATATATTGTGGTGGATTTACCCCAGCTGGACACCTGGTGCAGATTAGAGCCATTTTATCACTACCCTCCCACAGCTGGACAGGAAAGAGTCAATTTAACAAAAGGTTTATGAAGCAAGGTAAGAATAGGGAGATCACTCACCAATTACCATCACAGGAAAACACACTCAACTTGGGGAAATTAATTTATTACCAGTCAAATCAGAGTAGAGTAAGGAGAAGTAAACCCCTAAATTTTAAAAAATCTTTCCCGTACTCCTCCCTTCTTCCTGGGATTACCTTCATTTCAGAATTTTTACCTCCTTTACCCATTGCTGGAGCTGGGTGGAGAATGGGGGCTATGGTCAGTTCATCATGTCTTTGCCTCTCTTTTCTCTGCTCTCACATATTCTCACTCCTCTCTTTTGCTGCATTTGCTGTTGCAGTTTTTTTTCCTCTTCTCAACAGTGTTGACATGGAGGCACTTGGACCTGTTGCTTCTGGGCACAAGGGAAGCTTCCAGCTGCCTCCCACAGAAGCCACCCCTGCAGTCCCCTCCTGCCACCAAAGCCTTGCCACACAAACCCAATACTTACATACTCTTCTATTTCTCATCTTTAATTGCATTCTTCTGCTTAGCCATGTTTTTCCATTTTAGGCCTTTTCACAATATTTGCAAAAGCAAATAGGGCATTGCACCACCTCAGTGAAACACAGCAGCAGCTTTGCTGCTGTTGTAGCTCAGATAATTTTCCTTAGGCTGAGAGGGGGCAGGTTGCAAAGAATAAAAAGACTATCAGACCCAAAGTGAATTGTTCAGAACAGTGCTGAAGTGATCAAGGGGAAATGGGAGTGAAAATGAGAACTCCCTAAATCTGAACTGTCACTTCCTATGAAAACTGTGACAACTTTTTCCCTTGTTCAGTGGAAAACCTTATAGAGCTTTAAAACATTTATCCATATAAAAGCATTTTATCCATAACTTTATGACACTTGCACTCAAAACATAGGGTTGACTGCACTAGTATGGCACTTAGTCCTTCTCTTTTCCTTAAGAAAGGAGGGACACAGAGACAGGAAGTTTGCAGAAGTTGAAACACAAGATATAATTAGTGGAACTAGCTGTGCCCAGTCTGGCATGCAGAACAGCATTGTTGTGGCTGTGTAGTTTGTCTTCATGTGGCTCAAAATGCAGCTGCCCTTGGCTTCTGTGAAGGTCATTTAGACCAGGTGGTAGAATGGGGCTTCTGCTCAGTAGGGGCACTTCCAGTGTTTCCATCTTCCTTCCTTCTAAATGATTTTATACAGTAGGATGTTAAAGGTGATATTTCTAATGCCCTCTGCTAATGTATCTTAATGGCAATAAAAGGGGGCAAAGATTTGGAGAGAATCCTGCTTCCAGGTTCAGAAAGAGACTGATTGGATTCTGCCTCATTTTCTCCAGATAGCCCAGCAGGCAGGAGCTCCACAATATTATAGGCTTCTTTGTGTGTGATTGTATATAAACACAGAGCAAACCATAAATCTGAAATACTTAAATCCTTGCAATACTAAGAAAGTAAATGCAGCTTTGCAAATGAGGGAGTCACTTTTACAAAGAGCTGGCCATACAAATTGCAGGAATTTCACTGCTGCTGGCTGTGCCTAGATAAGAGATTACAGAAAATCTGAACCACTGAACATGCTGGCAGGTAGACCAATACAAATATACATACATTGCTGCTGGTTCTTTTAATGTAGATTGAAATCTTCCAGGAGCCAGTTGTGGAATAAAAATATAGCAGTGGCCAAGCACTCAGACACACTGAGAATCTGTGTGAGAGAATCAGAAGTCAGAGTCAGAATCTGTTCTGAGAATCTCAGACACAATCTGAGAATATTGTGTCACTTTTGTTCCATCTGGAGCTAGGAAGGAGGTATGAGGAAACAGGATGCTCCTCCCAGCAGTCCTCTAAGTTTTTGAAAGGAATTGTGAAAGACCAAATAAAAGGGAAAGGAGAGAATCACCCACTTTTGCCTCCTGCTAACCCCTTTAGGCTGCCCTGAGAATAATTTGGTTGCATTTCTGCCTGGTACTGATTAATTCTCACATCAGGAACCATTGCACTTCAGAAGGGGCGTATGAAGGAGTCTCCATTAAGCCTGCAAGCAGATCCATTTAATTGACTGGGAGTGCTTACACCCGCTGTGTTTCTATGCTATAAATCCTTGAAACCTGTTCCACTAGTGACAGATGGCCTGGTTCAGGATTAATGAAACAAAATATCTGTGCCACTGCATCAAACAGCTGAAGAAGCTGGCATCAGATCCTCAACCAGAGAAAAACGTGCAGACTACTCTACTCCTTTGCTCCTGGAAATTTTTCTGGGGCGAGGGGCAAGAGGGATTTGGCCATGAGTTTGGGAATTCCTGGCAGTCTTCCTGGAGCAGTCCTGTGCAGCAAGCTCCCTTTTCCCTGGAAGTGTGGACAAATGGCCATTGTTTATGGGACAGGCTGGAGCAGCAAAGGGCAAGCTTGTTCCAGAGACTGACATCCCAGGGCACCCAGGATGTAGTGTAACACCAGCCAGGTGCCTGGTTGGTTTGTTGGATGTGCTCTGTAGGGTGCACGTGGGTGCTTTTCAGGGTTCCCCAGGTAGGAATCCTGTGGCTGACTGTGACAGTCAGCTTTAGTGGGGTGCTGAGCAGCTCCAGCACAAATTATGCTGGAGAGCATAACAGTGGCACAAAGCTGCCCACCACACAGGGGCTTCATATTCAGTGCTGAAACAGTGACAGAAACAGAAAATGAGCAAGGAGATTATGTATCTGCACAATAAAAGTACCCAGTAAATTAATATTTTTAATTGCTGTTACACACAGAAGAAATGAGAAAAAAATTACATTCCAAACAAAGAATTAAAATAGTAAAATCAGCATAAAAATGTGTTAAGAAAAAGATCCCAGATCAATTGGCTGTACTGTATGTGGTGACCTTTACAATCACAGTAAAGAAAGTAAGTGCTAGAGACTTTCAGACATGGCAAAGTGCTTGACTCCCCAGAGAAGAGCAGCTGTTTCAGACACATCTTTCAGTGCACTCTGCCTGGAATGTGTGGGAGAGGGGCTGGAGCAAGAGATCACACAGGTCCAAGACAAAGATTAGTGTTCAGGACAGACCAGCCACTCTGCATTCTCAGGCAGGCAGAACTGCCACTTGCCCAGTAGCATTTGCTTTTTCCTTCCTTGTTTATTTTTTGGGCTTTTTTTTTGTTTTTGGTGGTGGTGGTTTTTGGGGTTTTGTTCTTGTTTTTGTTGTTGCTTTCTGGTTTTCGAGTTTTATTTAACAAAGCTTCAGGTTCTGCTGGCCTGACCCTGCCAGCACCATAGGCTTGGAGCAAGCCTCCCCAGCTGAATTAGGAGCAAGGCTTGGTCCAGCAGGAACCTGCACCAGCAGGGTCTAGATAAATATGTTTGTAGTGATTCAGCACCATCGCCCAATGGGCTGGTTTTGGTTTCTTGCTTTTCTTCTGTCAGGAAAAGGTGTCTTTTATTTCCTTATGCTCTGTCTTCTGACTGATCCAAACTGGCCCAGTCGTGCTCCCACTGAAGTCTTGGTGGCTCAACCCCTGCATCCTGTGCTTCAGCCTCACTTTTGAGCCATCACACCACTCCAGTGGCTCACCCAACAGCAGCATAGTGTCACCACAGAAACAATACAAGCCACAGAAGTTTTGGCATTCCTGCCAACTGGCCACCCTTTTTTCATTTGTAGTCTGTCTACAGTTGTGTATTTTTATTCTTTACAGTAAGAGCAAAAATAAAATAACATTAAGAAAATTTTCTCCAAACTAAGAAAATGAAAACCCATCAAATATTTTAAAGAAACCATAAAAATTTGCATTGTGTTTGCTTCTGAGTTCATATTAAGATTTTACTGCAGCTGCTTCAAAATTATGGTCCATTTCACATGTACACAGCTCACATTCCTTGGTGTATAATTCTTTGCCTTCATTTGTTTTTGTACAGCAGCTAGTGCTACAAAGACTAGGTAGTTTCTAGCTGTGGTCCAGATTCAGATCAGTGAACAGTGGCATTTTTATCTTAGTTGAGAACATGATGATGGTTGAGAGCTGTATTTCTAGATCAACTTCTGTTCTGGGCCATAGGACTGGTGGTACAAGCACTTCCTCTGCTACAAAGCTTCCTTGATTTGGGTGAAAAGAATTCAAGAAGGATGTGCTGACTTTATTAATTCCATCAAGGCTTTCTCTCTATGCTGATTTTAAAGCCAGTAAAACTTACAGTCGACGAAATTCAACATCCTTGTAAAGGTTGTCTCATGAAACACAGCTGACCTTCTGCAGACTGAAGGTTGAACAGAATGACTTAATTTTCTGTTCCAGCTTGTTCAAAAGCCCCAGCAGATTGTGAGGTACTCTGTTTTGGTTGGATTATACTTACTCTAGCTAACAGTGAGGGACAAGATCAGACTGCAAAAGTTGGATGCAAGGTTCACATCTAACAATTTTGTCAAGGCTTTCAGAAGAACTAAAAACCATTTGCAAAACTGAAATTAGAGAGTTCAGATTTTTAAGCTAAACCTCCCTCAGTGTTCAAGTGTAGCTGAGCCCATCCTGTTAACCAGCATGAATAAATATTTTGCTTTTTCTGCTATCTGATACAAATTCAAAAGGCAGTCACGCATTCCATGTTTTAAGACAAGTCCTGCAAATCCCTAAAAGCAATTTGAACATTAAAATTGGATAATACTTGTGACTTACATAACACTTGACATCTTCAAAGTGCTGCATGAGGATCAATCCTCATTATATCCTTGTGGGGTAGGTAAGAGCTAATAGCTGCATTTTAGAACGGGGTGAGAGCCTGGTCCCCTGCTGGGATAACTCGGCATTGCACTGGCCCTCATACACCAGATGTGGACCTGGCCCCAGAAAATTTAAGTGACTCACCCAGGGCCACAAAAGGAGCAAACATGGATAAAAGGCAGGAGAATAACCCAAAAGGATTTCTGTCATTAGAAGTCAGCAACTTCCCATTCTCTTCCAAGAACACAGTTATGATGCCTCTACATAAAAGACCCTGTCTGTATTCAGAAACCAAGCAAAGAGAACGAGGCACCTGCCACTGAGCTCTACAGTTACTGTTGGCTTTGATCTGCTCTTTCCAGAGCAGCTCTCAAAAATACCATGACAGCAAGGTGAAAATGCAGGTGTTAGCATCAAACTACAGGACTGGAAAACTTTGAAGAGCCACTAAAAGCTGCCAAGTTCCTCTTGGGAATTTTATAAGCTTTTATATAAGAATTTTATATAAATTACCTCCACTGTTGATAACATGAAACCCTCAACAATCCACTCAAAAGCCATGTTAAGATTAATTCTTAAACCAACTGGTCTTACAGATGCCTCAGATGGAGAAGTAAGAAGCCAGGTATTCAGCACAGAGTAAGAAGAAAGCCTAAAGTTAAAATCCTCTGGCTTTGTTCTTCTTGACCTGCCATTTGTACATGAGCATCACCCTGTGACACAGCCCAGAAGCATTACTAGCACTTAAAAACAAGTTGCAATTAGCACTGCTTCTTTGACTGACCCTGAGAATTCTGTGCAAGGAGGATCTGCCTACAGAAAGAGGCTGAAGTGAACATGCTGCATCTTTTATATGTCCAATTAAAGAGCCAATGGACCTCCAAGAGGGTGATAACTACAGAAAGTAACCAAACTGTGTAAGCTCAAGTGACCATGGACAGGGATTGCAGAAGGATGTTTGGATCAGCAGTGTCAAAAGAAAACAGCTGTGCTTAGCAACAAAAGTAGCTGCTGCTGGGGCCAGGAACACTCCACCACCAGGAAGGTTCCATTCCCTCTGTAATGTTCCTGGGCCAAAGACTGGGTGCTTCTCAAGGACTGTGCTCCTGAAAAGGAGAAGAATGGATGGAACCTCAGTTTTGCAGCACAAAGAGGCAACAGGACAGTAACACAATTTGTCACTTATGAACACCACTCCTTTTTCTACTTTATTTCAAAGTGAAGATTGCCCTCCCTGGGGTTGAGGGAACAGCTTTAATCCCAAGAAAAGTTATTTAACAGCCTGCCAGCAACTGCTTAGCGTTTCTCAGGATTTAGGCATCTCAAAATTGTGTCAGATCACAGTCCACAGCAGCTGGTCTCTTCCCAGCAGGAAAGAGTCTCCAGGAAAACAGTCTCATTCAAGTAATATGGATTAGAAAGAGGAATGCAGAGCCAGAGAGAGATTTTGAAGATTAAGAGCCTTGGCCAGCAAACCTCCAAGCCAACCAGGACTCTCCTTTGTATGCTGAGGGCTCTGCCTCATGTTCCCAGGAAGGCTGAAGCTGTTGCAGCACTGGGATGGAGCCAGTGTGACTGGCCAATGTGTCCCAGCCAGGTCACTCCAGGTGATCTGTCCAGGACACCAAGGGAACAGCTCACTTAGGTTGCACGAGTTTCTGCTATCCCACCCAGAGACCTCTGCCACCAGAAACTGCACCTCTGGTGGAGAGGAGGGGCCTCCTAATAACACATCAAGACTCTTTTCTGAAAGTATCCAGTAGCTGATGGTAGAGCAGGACAGCAAAGCAAGCCAAGAAGAAAAAGCACACAGAAAAGCAACTCAGCTATTTTCAGGCAGTGCAAGACTACTCGTTTCTAGAGAGGAAAAAAAAAAAGAATCAAAACTCAAGACTTTTAAATAAAGCTTACTTTATCACACAAGCATTTCCCTCAAAGCAAAGGGAAGCTCAGGATGTGGGGGAGCTCCTCTGAAGAACTGCCAGCTAAGGACTGAGTGTGCTGGACTGACCCATGCCAAGGAGCTGGGACTCAAAGACTGCAGTGTGCTGTTTGCTCACATGCTGAGAGGATGGTGGGACTCACCCCAAATGCTTAGCTGGGTCACTCTGTTGTAGGAGGAGATTTGCAAACAGCCAAGCTGAGTAACAGCAGGTGACATCTGCAGAGAGCTACAGTGAAGGGTTCAATGTGTGGCCAGGAGATAAGCAATGCTGATGAATGAAAATGGTTTATGGCTCTAAATTCCCTTAGCTGTTTACTCCAGGCAGGCCCCGATGTGCCAGTGAATGAATACTGACAGTATTACATAACAGCATTAAAGGGAAGGGATTACAAGGGGCTGTGCTACCTACAGTGTTTTCCCTCTCCATAATGCAGCTGACCTTTCTGATCCCTGTCTGAAAAGCAGCAGATGCCCCCATGGGGTCAGGGTGGTTAACCCAGATTTCTGTAACACTGGCTGCATTTGTACTTGATGGAGAAGACATGGGGAGGAAATGCCTATTCTCTGCCAGGCACACCAGGTGAGGTTGGAGAGGAATGGGAAACACACTCAGCACCTCTCAACACAAGGGCAAAGCTAGCAGGGTTCTATGTGAGCCCATGTGAGTTTGAGAAGGAAGTGGCAGGCGTGCTGAACACAAAGGACAGTGCTTTTCAGGAAGTTCTGCTGAAAAGGGGCTTTCTTAAAAAAAAAAAAAAAAAAAAAAGAAGTGGTGTAAAGAGGATCGTTTTCCACCAGCTGGCAAAACACGACAATCTACATCCAAAATCAGGGCCTTGATCACAGGAAATGCTCACACAAAGATTTAAGATACTGCAGGCAGCAGTACTAAAAGTAGTATTGCAAGTGCTACTAAAACTTAACGGGTACATGGAATATTACTTGTTACGACATTGGAGAAAAAAGGCATAAAGATTAGATGCCTGTCTGCCATACTAAGGATAATTAGGGCATACACTGATTAAGAGAATGAGTAAGTTCTGCTTTAAAAATCAAAGTTCCTCATGTGCCCATTGCATCTCACTGGTGGCTGCAGGCACCGTGCAACTGCGTGCATGTGGCGAGGCAGAACACGCTGGCCTGGCTACTGAGATGTCCCTGAAATCCCACCAAACTCCTCTCAACAGTTCTGCCACAGGCAGCAATGCTGACTTGCACCTAGAGACCTGCCCTGGAGTAGTGATCACTGTAATCAAAGCTCAGCACTGCCAGCACACCTCTCACTCTGTGCCCTCAGATTGGGGTTCTGGCTTCATGCTGGTTCTGGTGGGTACTGCCCCATGTGCTGCCACTGACTTCAGAGCTCAGCTCCCAGCTGCATATGCTGTTTTTATTCTCCCTCCAAGCTTCCTCTCAGCAGAGGAATAGCTCCAGTTTGCATACCAAGTTTGTAATGCACAAGAAGAGACAAACATCAGTTAAATTAATTTTTACCTATGACTTCAGCAGAGATCTGTAGCTGTCTGCCTACAGTTGAGCCTTTTAGCACAGTGCAGGAGGCCAAACCTCCTTTCCATCAGCCCTCCTCTTCCCAGACATTTAGCATCCATTTCCAGACTAACAAGTAAAATGCAGTAGTACAGCACTTCCAAGGAGAAAAAGTTTAACAAGTAACTACTGCAGGGGCAGTCTAAGCTTTCTGATGTGGACTCCACACTGAAGTAAGCTGTATTCAGAGAAAGCCAACGAAAAGAAAAGTAATTCCCAAAGGTAATGCTTCAAAGAAGCAAAATCAACATCACCAGTGTGCCTAGAGAAATGGAGATCTCTCTCAGGGGTGAACGCAGCTACAGCACCTGAGATATAACCCATGAGTTCACAGACTACTGGCACTCCACCTAGCTCCTCTTCCTGAAGTCCTCTTCATCCCTGGTCTCCACGGCCGACAGCGCGATCAGCATCTGGGCGGCGTAGTAGGTGGCCATGATGATGAAGCGCGAGTAGGGCACGGGGAAGCAGAACTTGTTGAGCGCGATGGTGAGGTCCGACACCATGAAGAGCATGGCGCCCACGCAGGCCGACAGCTTGGTCCACGTCCACAGGTCGTTGCACAGCTGCACGCCCGCCACCGCCCGCCAGCCCATGAAGCCGATCAGGGCGATGTAGACGGCCACCAGGTAGGTGAAGGGGCCCGAGAGGTAGGAGTACAGGAAGGCATAGCAGGAGCTGGAGACAACGCCCATCAGCAAGCCGGCTTTGAGGTCCAAAGGCTTCATGCCAAAGGCTGAAGAGTACAGGATGTGTGTGATGGCGAACATCAGCAGACCTGGAGAGAGGCATTGACACTGAGTGTGACCTTTCATCAGTGACTGGCAGCAGCAGAAAAAAATATTCATTGCAGTGTCACCTACCAGTAACACTACCAGTGATAATCACACTGACCATTTGAGACCATTTTATTACAAAAATCTGTACATGGCAAATAGTACCAAGTCCCCAACCTAAAAAAAGCCCCAGCACAATTACAGCTGCAGCCAAGTACAGCTCTGCTGTGACAAAAGCCTTTCTGCTGATAAGCTGGGTGGAACTGATGGAAGCTGATCGAAAAGGAATTGATCTTGTTTTTCAGGTAGTTCTTCTTCCCCTGCTTTGGATGGAAGGTTGGGAGGAAGGCAGACCAAAGATCACCCCCTCTATCATAGTGTTTTGCTCATAGGTCACATGTGGAACAGGAAGACTGGAACCACAGCAGTGTAGGAACAAAACGTGACAAAAGACACTAATCCCTCTGTACCCTGACACAAAGCCTGCCCATATTTAGCCACAAACCCAAAGGCACTTGAGAACTAAATCTGGCTGCTTCTCCACCTCTGCCCATAGCTGGGAGAAACCTAAGCTGGAAAGAAGCAGTTGGCATATTTCATATAGGACTGCACCAATGTGATCTGCCAACAATTTTATGGCTATTTGCAAGATTCAGATGAACCTTACCAGGAATCAGCCTGGGAAAACAAAATGCCAGCTTCCCTTTGAAGTGCAACACCCCTGAGAAATGCCAGATGTGGGTGTTGGAAGGTGCTGTCCATATGTTATTCACTTGCCAGTAATCCATTTGACAAAAATATGTCCCGATGTGCTGGTACAGCTGCTGCCTCCAAGCTGTCATGACAACTGTAGATAATGGGCCACAAACAGAGCCCAGCTCCTTGGGTTGTCTGGTTCCCAGACCCACCATGGTACAGCTGCAGGCTCTCCAGCTTTATCCTGGCAGGGTTATTAGAGGAGTTGGAAGTTTTCATGCAACTCCACAGCATGAAATGGAGAAAAGGAAGCCGAGTCCTCCAGCAGAACACTTGTTAACATTTAACATGTGATGCACTGGTGTAAAAAGCAGTCACAAAAACCTGAAGCTGGCAGATGTTGCTTCATTCTACTACTCTTATATTGAGGCAGCCCAAGGAAGTAGAAGTGTCTCCCTGCCTTTGGAGAGGACCAGATCAGACACCCAGTGAGAGCTCAGCCATGGTGGGATGAGAAAGAAATCCACAGGAGGGAGGGGTGCTGGTGGGATCTGTTTTGCAGGGTGAGGCTAGAGAAAATGGAAACGTGAAGGGGAAAGAAGAGAAGCACAAAAGAGGACAAGAAGAAGCTGATGTTTCACAGAGCTATTGCACCTCATGGACAGAACACTGAAGAAAATGAGAAGGGATTTAGGACAAGAGCTTTTTATAGGGTTGTAGTGCAGGAAAGGTTAGAGCTGAGGAAGGTGGTAAAGAGGAGAAGGTTATGTTGCCCTAGCAGTGAGGAATGTTTTTTTCCCTTCAGTGGCATTATATGGAGCATTCTTCAACAGAGGACTGAAGAATGTTTTGCCCTTCATGCAGGCATCTATCAGCAAGGAGGAGGAGAGGACAGGATGCAGCAGGCAAAGAGCCTGGAAAGGCAGGAGGAGTTCTGTGATATGTGGTAGGGCTGGTCACAAACAAGGGAGTCAGCTCCCAGGTTTACTCATTCAACACCCACAAACCAAGCCAGGAACTAGGGAAAACTGTGATGGTTTCACAGGGAAGGGAGTGCATTTCTCTTGCATTTCTCAGCCTTTAGCTTGGTCCTCTTAACCACATCAGGGAGATCAGCCCTTTTCTCCCATCTTCTTCCTCTGGGTTTCCTCAGGCTGGTAATAAGGCCTTTTTCCTAGTCCCTTTCTTCACCAAATGCATGAATTGTTTCTAAGTTCCTGATATCAAAGGAGGTGGATATTAACACTGTAAAGTATCTTCTACAGCAGTAAGACAGTAGTCAGAAAATAACGTGTTATTAGCAGACTGAAACAGCAAAAATGAAAAAAAGTCAAGCATGCCAGGAGTAGGTTCCCAGGCTCTCACTTCCCTATAAAGTAATGAACAAACGTCCTTTTATAAACTCATTGTCTCAAAAGCTTTTCAAATGAGCCCAGTTTCCAACCCTTTTTAGTCCAAAAACTGCAGAAATTGAACAGAATGTAGATTTTTATTCACTATTTCCTCTTCTTTCCTGAAAATTCAAATTCCCACAACTGATGACGTCAAAAATATTGTCAGTTGTCAGCAACAGCAATCTGATGAGTTTTAAACAGGAGAAAATACATTTTTCAGGCAAACAGAAAGATGAAGTGGAGCAATGCACTTTATCTGTTTATATCTGAAATGCAAGTATTAACACTTTCCAACAGAAGGTAGTCTTGTGATAAGTGGTAAGGCTGGTCAAAAACAAGGGAGTCAGCTCTTAGATTTACTCATTCAACTCAGCTCAGTGGGCTGAGATTTTTAAAATGCTCCAACAGAGCTTTTCTTCTCCTTAAGAAGAAAAAATGTGCCTAAACCCACAAAGCAGAACTTCTCAGTTATGAAAACCTGACTCATTTGCAGATTAAAACTCATCAACCAGATGCTGAATTGCTGTGACTGGTTAACCTTCCTCTAGCATTAATTGGGACAGGAAACTCAGATATACCAGTTACATGGGAATGGACAAGCATGGAACAGTCCATACACAAAAATGATCATGGGGAGAATTGGGCCTTGAATGTTTCCCAAGCCATAGCTCAAGGAGCAACTCCAGGAGGCAAAAGCAGTTGGGCTGAGGGGACTGAGCCAGGTACTCCTGTTGGGAGGAGGCAATGGGTGGGAATGTCAGCACTCAACACCAAAGGGATGGCACCTCAAGAAGGCAAGAAATCCTCAGCAACGTGCCCAAGGTTCAGCCAGAGAAAGCCAATCCTCAGGGCCTAATCCAAACCCCACCACAATCAGTAAATATTTTTACATGAACTTTTAATGGGATGGGGATAAGCCCTTGGGAAGCAGTATTAAAACCAGATTCAGAGCATTTGGCCTTTCAAATCTGGCACTGCACACACTTCCTTCTCATAAAGAAAGAGCCTGTGGGAATATCAGAATAAAACTAAATACTAACCCCGTGAGAGAGGGGGAAAAATAAGCCTTTGATTTTCTGAGCTGACAACAGCACAAGTCAGGAAAGTTCTCTCATCCCATCACATTTTCCAGTGGGACAGTCACAGCAGACAGTTTATGGTGGGTGTTATGTGCAATCCCTGTGCTGGTTAAATTAAATTCAGAAACCCCACCAGTCAGTTCAGTGAAGGACTCAACTGCTGCTGATTTCTTGTGACAGTCCAAGGCCAGGAAGAGAGTTGCTGCAGGCAGGTTCAACATGGCTTTAAATGACTAATCTGAATCATTATGTTCCAGTCTGAAAACTAGCAAAACAAACCAAGCTCATTTTGCTCTGAGATGTGGATCTTTCTGTAGAGAAGACAGACCACTGCAGTAAGGCTTGTCCTTGATTGACCATCATTTAAATGTTTTGCAAAACAGACATGTCTTGTACAACAGGCTGCATGATTCACACTGATGAACCTGCAAGTAGGACAAGATTGCTGCTGCTTTGGTTTCTATCATCCACTTAATGCCTCCCCCAGGCTATGGGCTTGTCTATCAAAACATAAATGTCCTCTCCACCTGTTCTCCACCAAGGACCTTTGCACAATATGAACACAAATGTCCTCTCCACCTGTTCTCCACCAAGGACCTTTGCACAATATGTTCCATCCCCAATCCTCACAGGAAAGGGCTGACAGATCTCCCTGCAGAGAGAAAAAGGTAAATACTTCCCATAGCTTCATGGGAACTGATGAGGGCCATGAGCATTTCCTTCTCTTTCCCAGGGATTCTGGCATGCCATCTTTTCAACTCCAGCCAGCCCAGATGCTGTGACACATCCCAGGAAACCTAACCTGACCCAATTACCTCTCTAACCTCAAGAGAAGCTCAAGAGAAAGACTCATCCATGATGCGATTCCTCAAACCATGATGGATTTTAGTCAAGGGGTAAGTGCTTCCCAGCGCCCAGGGCTTAAGCTCCACATGAATAAACAAAACATGTGGCCCAGCAACTCATTACTAAATAAAGAGGGTAACATCTGGGCACTCTGGCATCCCTTTAGGACTGACATACTCACCATGAATGAAGTAGCCCTGCTCCTGCCAGATGAGAAAGGCGTCGCCCACTGCCGAGAATATGAGTCCCGCTAGGATGCGGCTGGCACTCCGGTGTGACACTAAGAAGTTAATCCCATGAGCCAGGAGGAAAACCCACAGGCAAAAGATGGGCAGACATTTAATGAGGGCACTGAACCAGGATGGGCTGGAAGTTGGCAGCCAGAGGACAAAATAGACACAAGTGGCTTTAAAGAAGGGGACCAGTTTGGGGCCTTCACTCTTCACCTATAGAAAACAAACATTAAAAAACAAGAAATTAATAGGATCATCAGAAGCATCCATGGAATAAACTTTATAACAGAACTGCCTCCTTCCCTTCAAAAGCTGCTCTTCCATATCCTGCAAGCTGGCAGTGTTCCT
The DNA here is from genome assembly GCF_903797595.1 of Erithacus rubecula. NCBI lineage: Eukaryota > Metazoa > Chordata > Aves > Passeriformes > Muscicapidae > Erithacus > Erithacus rubecula. The sequence continues at coordinate 4,961,862 of NC_136688.1, forward strand.
ACCCCAAGAAATGTTGGTTGAACTTGACCATGATCCTCTGCCTAGACCTTTGTGACCCCCTCTGCTGAAAACACATCTCAGTTGGCAGGATGGGGTTTGGGTGGTGGATTTGGAGGAAGTTTTAGAACCTTTTCTCCTTATTTGTTCCACTCAAAATATTTAAGCCATTAGTCAAACTCCTCTGGTGCTCCTTGTCACCTATGTCGTGTCTAAGCTAACTCCTTTTATACACCTTTCCAGGAGCTGTGAAAATGCTGCACGCCCAGATATATCCCAACAGCAAACAAGCCAATAGAGGCACAAACCTTCTCTCCCATTTTCACAAATCCTCCTGTTTAGCCAGTTGCAGATCACCCTGAGGATACAACATTTCTCCTAGCACATTCTTTCCCCTGCCCTGTAGCCTCATGCCTGGAGCTTGCTGTTAGCATCACTAACATCAAAACCCAACACATCAACCTCTCAGGTGAGGATGTCACTTCCTTGGCTGACTAATAGCAACATCAACCTTGAGTGGCTTTGTTCTAGCATTACACTAATAGTACAGTACCCATATTGCAGGAAATGTTTTGACTCAGGGCTCTACTGTGTAAATACAGACACAAAAATGCAGCATGAGCACTTGGCTACTCATAACAAAACCACAGTAAGGGCAGGGCACAGAGCTACGGGCTCCACAAGCTGGGTCTGCTCTTGACACTTAGCTGAGACCACTCTGCACAGTGATATATATTGTGTTCACCTGCCCTCCTGGCACATTTCTGCATTTCAGTGCAGGTGGGGAAAACTCCACGAGAAACAAAGCTATGATTTTATTTTCTTCTGGAGAAAATCTGAGGGCCAAAACAAGGAGCAAAGGAAAAGACTGTAACTGCTTCCATGCCTGCCTCAGCCATGTCCTAGAGCCTACAGGAGGCCTGTTTCCTCTTGCACCTAAGGCAGTGCAACCCCCAGAGCTCCTCTGCAAGCAGGGGTTCACCCTCAGTCTTCCCATTTCTTTGGTCAAGCAAGATTTATTTGCTACACATCACAATGACTTCCCACTACTCGCAGCCAAAGCACACAGAGGCCTCCTGCACTGGGGGAAAATTGAGAGGCATCCAAACTGATTTCACACTGTGAAGTCCAATTTGTCTTTTTTTTTTTTTTTCCTCCAATAATTTGACCCTTTTTCTGCTTCCTGCATCATGGGACATTGTCATGACCAGTGTCCATCTTCCTTTGATGCAGGGTGCCTTAGTGCAGATACTCAGAACAGGTGAAGATAGCACAGGAAATATTCCATGCTTACAGTGCTCAGGTGATAAAGCCTAATCTCATAAAAATTCCAGAGCATTTACGGGCACAAGCAAATGGAGTCAGGTGGAGTTGGAAGACAGAGGCAGAGGCAGAGGAGGGCATCTTCACATGCAGTATCTAAAAAGGGAATGCAACCTCTGAAGCAGTGAGGCTATAAATAAAGGGCATCCCAAGAAGACCGTGCCTTCAAAATTTTTCTCACATCTCATGGAAATTTCCCCAGCATATCAGCAGTTTCTTGGCAGTAAGGTATTTCAATATACATTATTCATAGGCTATTGCCAACACAATTTTTAAACACTCCATTAAACAACCAGGCTACACAATTCCCTAACAAAAGGACATCAGCAAGCCGTTAACTTTCTTGTATTACATGGTGAGCCGTCGTGAGTCTTCTACTTAGGCTGTCTAAATTAATCACCATTTACCACTCCTTGTCTGCATTCCCTGGGAAAATTCTGGCAGCAAATAGCAAATGAACTTGAAATAAAAGTCATAAAAACCCATGTAGTCTCCTCACAGTACTGGAGTTGCCTGGAAACTATCAAGTACTGTAGGGGAAAGAGTGCATAGAAGCATACAGGAGAGTATTTGGGTTAGTAAACATGGTAGGTTTTATTTAATACCTCATATTAAAGGAAAAACACCTGCTGGGAGCAGTTACAATTACCATCACAGCTTGCCCTCCCCTGCGTGCACACATGATGAGACAGGTTTTAATTACACTTGTCATTTCCCCAGGAGCCTTGCCTTACTGAAGCTAAGGTACAAACTTGTGCAGAACTATTATGTTTGCTTGGTAAGCTTAGAATTACCTTTTCTCACTGTCTGTATATGAATTTTACAAGCCCAGACAGCTTTATTTTAGAATAATGTTTTGTATTATTTCCATCCTAATAATAATTAAGGAATTTTTCATGCATAAGAGTTACAGCACTCTCATGTAAGAATGATCTCATACTTCTAGAAAGGTTACAGGCTTCTCATCATTGACACTTTATTTCTTAACACTTTTTCTCCAAGAATACTCTAGATTAATTATTTCCAGCCATGCCCTTGCCCATCACTGAATGCTGCAGCCCACTGGAGCCCTTTTATGGCTCTGACCAAGATGAGGGCCCCATCAGTGGCACTGGAAATACTTTGGAAAAGTCCTCCAAGAAAAACTGAGGCAACCAGAGGGTGAGGCTGGGGATTATCCTCTGTTTGGTCACATGGCTGAGGCTTGGAAAGAGGTGGTGGGGCAATATGCCACCTGAAGGACAAGTCAAGACTGGTATTGGAAAACCATGTACAAACATGACTGGAAGCTGTGGCTTGAGGAAAGTCAAACATATAATCCATTATGGGACTTGCTGTACCACAGGGAAGAGGAACATTTCTTGTTCTGCATGGATAAATTGGATTAAACCATCCATCTCTTTTATCCCTGTGTCTCAGAGACAGCATGTGAGATGGGGCTGCACCATGGGGCTGGAAAACAAAGCACTTGATGGAGGTGACAAGATCCTTATTGCTAACGTGTGTGAATGGTCATGGCTTTAAACTGGGTTTTGCCATTTTGTTACAAATTCTATTGAATTTTTCTTCCCATATCTTTTCTCCTACTACTGCTAATTTACTCTGTGCTGAAATGCAGTACAGAAAGTATCTTGAATGCAAAAACAAGGCAGTATTTCCAACATTTGGATTTCTAAACTGAGCATAATTTAGGGCTTTTTCTTAACTGCTATGGCTACTAAGTTACTTAGAGTCTTCAAAAATTAGTTTAAACTGCTGTAAAGTCACTATCTCTGTATTTGTAGAATCACAGTAGAAGTACTATTTATTAAATTATCTGTATCCAACCAAATCCAATGAAACCCTCCAAGACTTGGGCAGACTAGAAGGAAGTTGTGTCTTGGCTTGCACCAAGAGAGTTTATCCCTTCCAGTCTCAACCATTCTGTGATTCTGTGATCTTCAAACAGAACATGGTATTGGCACATGCAGCTCTCTGGAGGCTCAGGGCTTGGATATCCACCTCCCTAGGTGTTCATAGGTTTACAGGATCCTTTTTTGTTTTGTCTGTGCTCATTCTGCTCCAGTTTAAGATACTGCTGTATATGACCTGTTCTGACTGCTGCAGGCATATAACCAAACCAAAAAATTCACATCTGGCTCCTCTACTCCAGAATAAACCCCATTCACAAAGGAACAGCTACACTCATAAGGCAGTGCCCTGAATTTCTTTAACATTTTGAAGCCAATTGTCTGCATCTGTATCACAAGTGAGAAAGCAAATCCAGCTGCCACAAGGAGGGAGAGATCTTCCTTCTGAGGTACAGAACATCAGAAGCTTGTCACATTAAAATGTTAAAGTTGGGCAGAGTTCATTGCTCCTAAGCCTTGCACTGGTCCCAGCAAACAATGTGGAGTAGCAACTCCTCTCTGCAAAGCCCCCTAAATCATCCTGCAATGAAAATGAGTATATAGACACCACCTGTGTGCCAACCTGCTGTGGAGATATGGCTTGCACCCACTGGGCTGCAAAGTGCTGTAAAAATAATACCCCAGCTATTCCACTGAGAAACACTTGAACACAGCTGTGTGCACTGGCCAAAAAAAGCTGGGCTGTTGTCCTCCACCCAGCCCTCCCATCAGCCTTGTACCATTTTGTGTCTGAGCTGCTCCTCCTGGCTTTTGGCATCCAGCACTGTGGATCGTGCCTTGGTTCCGCCCTACTGTGACAATTGTTCTCACACCCAGCTGTGAGCCAATAAATATTTATTTGGCTTTGTTGCCATGTTTTCTGCCACTGAAAGCCCATGACCCTTGCTTCTCATTGCCGAGAATATGTGGCTCTGTGCAAGGCTCTCCAGCTCTGCTCTCCTGCAGGAACAAACATGCTCCTAGGGGACAACAGATCACCTATTGCCATTTGTCAAGGAAGGTAGTGGCTTGTACATGTCCCAGGTCACTCCTGAATAAAATTCTGAAAATAAGTGCTTGTTATGGAGGGTGGTGAAGAGTTACTGAACCAGCCAGTCAACTTGTCTGAAATACTGTGTTGGTGCAACATATTTTTGCAATTAATAGGAGGGTTTATGTTTGTGTTGGAGATGCCAGGGGCCAAGCATCCAAGGCAGATGGCTCCTGAACAGGCTCCACATGCTGCAGGAAATTCAGGGTAATAGATAAATCTCCCCTCAAGTAGAGACAAGACTAGAGGATTGCATCTAAGATGCATTTGTAAAATAGCAAATAAATGACCCAGAAGATGGTACATGTTATGCATGTGGGAAAATTCACATGCTGGCAATCCTGGCTTCATCATGCTTATGCCATTTAATGAGTTTTGCCAGGTCTTTATTGCAGCTTCTGACACTCCCCAGCATAACTCAGGGCCTCTGTTTCTCCCACAAGGGTAATGCAATGAAACTCAGCTCATGCTCAGGTGTTCAGTCAGATCTGTTTGCAAGGGGTTGAAAAAACATGGATTTGTCTGACAGGAGCCTCTGCTGTCCAGCACAAGCCAAAAGCAACTCTGGACTCTGCCTGAACACTTCCAGCCTGAAAAAGGACCATCCTCCCAGCTCAGACACATGAACATCCAAGGCAGCTCTTCCACCCCCAGGATCTCTTAAACTCCTGCAAAATAGGGCAGATTTGTTGGCTTCCATCATTCCTCTCTCTACCTCAGCAGTCCGGGTACTCTCTTCCCCACCTCAGTTAAGCAAAGTAAGGTCCAACTGTACTTCCAAGCTTTGTTCCACAACAGACTAACACAGGGTTGAGAGCTAGAAATACTTGACTTCTTTTTCTTAAGACCAAGCTATGGCTATTTGCCAGAAAAATGCAATTTAAAAATTGGCACGGGCACTCACAGTTCTTGGGTGGTGAACTCAGCTATACTGCTACACAAATTCTTGGCACCAGTAAAGTCACCCTTTGGTGGAGGCACAGAGGAGCAGGCAGTGGGTGAGGATCAATCAAACTGGCATCAAATAATGGCCCCTGTGCATGGCTGGCCTGCTCCAGCAGGACAAAGAGCCACAACAAATCTTATTTTCAGCACCAAGTCAAAATGCTACCCAACCTGCAGTCACATTAACACTCAACAGAATCTCCAGATAAACCACAGGGGATGAAAACCTGTCAGCACCCAGGCTGCTTCCAGATGAGTGACTTCCCCTCCAATGCAGAGAGAAGAGAGGAAGTTTTCAGCACGAGTTTCCCTGCAGATGCCTGGCAGCAGGGCAATGAATGTTTGCCTGTGCCAGCCTGTCCCAGGTGGAATGGCAGCTCAAGCCCCTGCAGCGAGGCTGCACGCCCAGGCACCACAGAGCATGGCATAGCCACCCAGCTGGGCATCAAAAATGGGCTGGTTTGTGCCAGGAAAGCTGGGCAGCACTCGTTCTCCACTTGAGCTGTGGCAGTGGCACGAGATTGCAGACACCACTTTTGCAGTGTGAGTAAAACAGCAGCCCCATCTTGTTGTCAGGTGCTTGAGGAAGAAGAATGTAAAACACGCTGGGTGCTGAGCAGTCACACTGACCACGTTCACAGAGCTGCTGACGAGGCCAGGCTGGCTCAGCAGCCACTGTCACCTGGGAGCTCTTGGACATCGCAGCTCTCAGATAAAAAACATACATCTGCAGACACCTGGCATGTAAAACAGTCACAAATGGGAAACTGGAGTCTTGCCCTCAAAAGATGCCTTTTAAGAGGCTCCAGAAATATGAGGGAGCAGTCCTTTAGGAGCCTAAAGTAGATGGAGGAGGTTCTGGAGCCAAGGAAATCTTCCCACTGCATCAGGGCACTGCTTGTTCCACATATTGCAAGAGCAGCCCACTCCCACTTCTTGTCTTTTAAACCCTAGCATTGCCAGAGCTATCTTCAGACACTGGAGCACAGTGTTCCTCCAGCAGTTAAGGAAGTTACAGTATCCATACAAGCTACCTCCTGCACTAAAGAGAAGATGCAACAGTGTCTCTGGGACCTCCCTGCAGTACCCAGGACCTACTGCTGTCAGGCCAGGTACTGCTACACCCACCAACACCTTACAAGTCACTGGGGTACCTGCCCTTGGCTTTCAGGGACTGCAGGGAACTCTTCAAGGTGATGAAGCCTTTCTTTAGCAGATGTTAACTCATTAAAAAATACAGACAAATACATTTCATCCTGAAGACTCAGCCTGGAAATGCGTATTTCTGCTAAGGTGTTTTTGGGGGGATGTTTGGTTTTTTTTTTTTCCCCATTACCAATCATCTGTCCTGTCTACCAGACTGGCACAGGAACACAAGCAGGGCTATTTTAAAAACCTCTTCTTAACCTGTGGTAGTAATGATTGACTCCACATCTGTAGCAATGCTACAGCTGTCAGCAGTTTTGGAGAGTATGGTCAATAATGTGCCACTGCCAAGCACTAACAATACTAAAGTAGTCAAGAATTCAAAAGCCTCTTCAGGCCTACAGGGGCTGTCAGACTAGTGCTTTCAGGGTAGTTCAATGCTCTCAGAAATGAAAGCAAAAATATAGTATTTGCCTGAAAACATCTTATCTCGGAGCAAAGATTGCTTTTCCCTCTTGAGATTCCGGATCTTCATTTTTGTGCAGCAGAAAGCAAGCCCCTCCAAACATTTCCTTCACTCTAAGACTCACAAAAGAACCCCTTGCAGATGCTTAAAAACCTGAACCACAATGGGTCTGTCTTTTCATTTTGCTCATCAGAGCTGCAGTGCTGCCACAGCAAGGGCACACATCCTTCCTCTTAAGTGAGGTCAGCTGGGGTCATATCCTTACTGCTACCCTGGACATCAGGAGGAGGTTGTGAAGCCACAGGGAATTCCAGGAGCCAGGTAGCCAGCACCCTGAAATGCACAGTTGGTACCTGTCCCAGACAATTCCTCTCAGGTTGGGAAGGGGCAATTATTTGGCCTGTCACACTAGAATCCAGATAAAAAATTGCAGAAAAATCTCCACAGCTTATCCTGGGGAGGGCTTCCAGACTACCAGCACTTGTTCTCAGGAGACTCATTGTTATTTATATCACACTTTTCTGTGAAAGGGAGTGCAGATTTCTGTTACCCAGGAAGAAGCAGTTTTAGGTAAGCCCAACATGCAAGCTGCCAGGCACAGAGCACAGCAAAAAGCAGCACCCTCTTGCAAGGCCCATTGCTACAGACAAGTGCCACCCACTGTCATCTGTCCCCAGAGCTGTGTGGCAAAACTGGAACCTCTCTCCAGTCCCTGGTGCAGAACCAAAATAAAATACCCCAGGGAGAGCTGTCAGTTCTTCCCTTCTCAGCACCAAGGGCAGGCTGAATCTCCAGGTAATAGCCGAGAGTGATCTGCATACAGAGTGCTTTGTTCCCAGGGCTGAAATCCATCTTCTGCTTGCACTCCCCCATCTCCAGCATTATTTGCACCCCACAACCCATTGCAACATTTATGTGCTTGTTGGAGGGCCTCAGCCACTCTGTCATTTTGCTGTGGCATTGGGGATGCACAGAAGAATGTGTACTCAGAGAAATGGGCACTTGGCAAAGCTCTACCCTGCCCCATACTGCTTTCCACCAGGGACTGGTATTTGTGAGGGAAGGGAGCCCCTTGCATCCAGAAGCAACCTCTTCAGGAGAGAAATGTCATTTTCCCTACAATCTGTGGGGAATAATGTGGGTCTAAATGAAGGGCACTGCAGGCATTGGTGCTGTCACAGCCCTTTGCCAGGAGTGCAGCCCAGAAGGCAGGTGGCACATGACAGGCTGTACCAGCCCTACCAGCATTGCCAAAAAGACATGCCAAGGGTGAAACCGCCTCAGGCACTCACTTTTGCAGCTCACCTTTCTGGCTCTCACAACAGACTGGTGCACACTTGGCAGAGGTGAGGTTTTTGCAAAAGGAACAGGAAAGAAGAGCTGAAACAGGAGGGGAAGGGAGCTGCCAGTGTCTGGGAAAGCTGGCAACTCTGCCCAAGAGACTTTTGCTATATGAATCCTCACAAGGGGCTGCAATAATACCAGCAAAGGCAAATAGGGCTGTGCTGGGAAGCCCAGGAGGGACTGCTCAGCTTGTCTTATGCTTATCAGGAAGCTAAATTAAATGCTTTACCTGTGTCATGTCCTGCAGCTCAAAAGCTTGTGAAATACTGATATTGAAGAAAATCAGAAGGGAAAAATAGCAATGAATCACAATAAAGATGTGTATTTAGAGAGATGCTGCTCTGATAGCTTACAAAAAAGCAGCAGTCCTCCTCATGTTATCATGGGATCAATATGCTTAAGAGGGTGTTAAGGTCAAAGGATGACAGCAGAGCTAGAGATTTTATTTCCCATATCTATTCTTATGTCAAGATTCTGTGACCTGGAGAGGTCAGTATCAGACACAACTTACCTGAAGACAAATTGGATCTTCCCAGCCAGTCTCAACAGATATGAAGTGGGCAGGTGCAAACACTAACTCACACATTCCCAGGACTCACACTGATACACCAAGGCTTCTACTTGCAAAACCCCTGCTGTAATCAGGCTGCATAAACAAATGCAGACCACATTAATAAATGAGTGTGCGCCTGCTTACCAGGATTTATGCCCTTTACACCGAGGGTACAGATCCAGAGATGCAACCAAGCAAAGTGAAAACTTCAATTAAAACACCAGTTAAGTGATAGCTTTGTTATCACACTCCTTTTATATCAGGGTTGCAGGGAAAAGCCGCAAAACTTGCTCAGTTCCTCCTGCAATGGAGCACAAGTCAGCACTGCTACCCATCCCCTAAAAAAATCAAAGACACAAGCAAATAGGGATACAGTAGCCAAACCACGGCCTCAGCCCAGCTCTGCTGAAGCCATGTAAATCTGACTGGTGTGCCTAGAATGTGCTGAAAAATGAGCAGCTGGCTTAAGGTCAAACTTCCCTCAGTCTCAAGCAATGATTCAATCAGAGGCTACTTGAGACCAGCAGAAAGGCACTCATTTTGATACATAACAGGAAATGCGATGCCTGATGTCAGCTGATGCCATATCTGCCTCCGAAGCTGGTATCTGGTGAGAGGCAAAATATGAAATTTTACCATTCATTCAAACTTGACAAAAGTCTCAAGGTCAATTTGGTAACAAGGGTGTCTCATCTTTTCTCAGTTTTGGCAAGAACCTGCCTTACAGTAATCTACAGGAATTAGTTTTTGGGAGAAGAGTAGCCTGTTGGTAGAAACAAGGCATTTCCATAGGATTGCAGCAAGGTGAACCAAAAGAGCCATCATTCTCACTAATAGGCAGATTTGCAATACAAGAGTCAGCCTTGCAACACTGACTTAACGCAAGAAGAGAGGCAAGTTCCATTTATTCAAAACAAAACTACATCTGTGCAACTTGAGTCAGAGGCTGCAGTGTGAGCCCCTGGGCTCTGTTGGTGTCTGAAATCCTTCCCAGACCATGGAATGAAATTTTCAGGAAAGCTCTTGCCCAGCCCATCTACTGCCTTTCAGCTCTGGTGGTGTGTAAAGTCCTAGACAGTTTTCTGTGCTGTGTCACCTGGATACTTGTTCACATCCAGAATTATATGGAGAGATGCTCTAGACTGACATATTTGTCACACAGAAACCTATCATGAGCTGAAATGCTATTTAGATTATGGCAATATAGGAAATGGATATAGATAGGGCACAAGCAGGCTAGAAGGAATAATCATCACCCTCATTTTGTGTGAGTTGCAGTAAGCAAAACCTACATCTCTACTGCAATGACAAGTCTACTGGGCATTGTGTGACGTGAAGGACAGTAGAAAAATTAAGTGGTGATATAATAACCACTTGGGCCTCCAGGAGGGAAGGGAATTATGCAACTAATAATCTTTTTGCTGTTCAAGAGTTTCCACATGCTAGCAGAAGATGGGTTCCTGATGCCATCTTTTTCTAAGAGTCTAATTTTACTGGCGTTATTATTTCCTCAGCACTATGAAGTTACCCACAGAGAAGATAACTTTGGCTTTTCTGCTGCACGCAGTGTATTTTGGACAGAGATACTTGAACATGAAAAGAGAACAGAAGAAATCCATCTCTGTTCTTTCAGAGGAATTACGTGTAAGTACAGACTTCAGAACTGGACCCACAATCTTAATGCTCAAAGCACACTTTGAACAGCAGGCGCGCGTGCCTTGAGTGATACACTTGGGTTAATGAAGCCTTTAATGCACAGCACTGCCTGCAGCAGGGACCAGCACTGCCTGCTCAGTGCTCCCTCCCCAGCACTGGGAAGAGCTCTGCAGGCTCTGCTAGCCCACCCTCCCCTAGCAACAGCTACGGCAAGGAATGTCAATGTCACAGCAAGAATGCACGAGTTCAGTCTGAGAAAATAAATCGTGGCATGTAACACTATGCCTGGGCTTTAGCTGGCATAAATCAGCACAGCTTTTTGCTCGGTAGGACCAAAGTTTTTAGGCTTCTCCCAAAAGGTGGGACTGACATAAATGTTATTAAGATCCAGCTAAGCTTTGCTAAGGTGATGTTTCCCTCCCTTTCTTCAGTGAGTTCAGAAGTTTAGAAATATTTTCTATCATTCATTTACATTGGCTTGGTTTTTATAGTAGTGCCATATTTCCATAATTGTCAGTGCATTATCTGAACGTGCATGTCTACAAGCTTCCTGCATAATAAAATCCCAATTTATGATGCATTTAAGTAATGGGGGAAATTACAATGAAAGCAACAATGTTGCATATGAACAGAGTAAAATTAAACCATAAAAGTAAAATTAACCATAAGTTACTTCTAACTTAGATGGTTGCTAACATTTCATTCATTAATGCAGAAACAATACATCCTCTCTTTAAGAAGCAAAGCTGAAATAGTTCAGTGTGATCTGGCTTTCCTGTTTTCAGCAAAAGTTTGAGGATTATGGAGCACCCTTTTTATTAATAAACCTTTAAAACTATGCTTAGAACTACAGTTGCCCACAGTGGAGAGTCTCTAAGCAACATGATTTACATCAGGTTTCCATACCTATCTGGATCAGTGTGGTTTGGCCCCTGTTCAGAAACACAAATAATACCCATTCAGTTCTCTAGCCTTATTCCATACTTCTTGCTGGTCAATATCTTTCCAGACTGTACCTTTCAGGTATTCTGCCCAGTTTTTGCAAGTCACCTTTATACTCTGTCTCTGTGACATCCTGTATCTTTCCCAAGGGCTGGTGGGGGCTGCTCTCAGGAGGGTGCTGCTGCTTCCCACCCACAAGGGATGGGGCTGAGGGCTCCACTTCCTTTGTGCACTCCAAACAACATATCCTTTCCCAATCCAGATATCTCTGTTTAAAGATGCAAATACACCAGACGACAAAAGGGAAGGGATGGGGATTGTTAAAATAGGGATTTTGGGCAATAATCTGTCCCAAAGAGTGTTTCACCTGTCTCCCATACATATGGCTGTGCTAGGTCGAGTACATGTCAGGTGTGGAGGGGATGTTGTAGGGATGAGAGGCCCTAATTCATCTTGCTCTAAAAGACACACCAGTATCATCTATAACTTCCCTCTAAAGAGATCTACCCTCAGCCAATTAATCTGTACTTTGCATGCCCTGTTTTCCTCAAAGTGCTGTGAAGCCCTACACTAAGTTTAGTCCTAACTTTAGGAATAAAATAGAGTCCCTTTGAGCAAGGAGCATTATGTAAATGTCAGAATGACTGCATGTCTCCAGGCTCATCTCCTGCACACTTATGGCTCCTGCAATCATGCTGCCTGCTGGGCAGAAAGGTCTTTAGGGCAAGAGCTATCTCCCACAAGCTCACACTAAAAACTGCTTAGACAACAGTGGGGGAAGTAGGGGGACCTGGACAAAAATCACTAATGAGTGCTCTTTTATTAAGGTGGGACCAGTGATGATTGAACAAAAATGGAATTAAACCTCACATATCCACAAAGCAAACACACTATCAACATTGTGCTCCAACTGCAGGCTCTCAGCCTACCTGGCTTTATGCAGAAAAAACAGCTCTTAATCAGAGCAGTATCAAGAATAACAAATTCAAAGCAGGATGCTCCTGCTTGCCTAGCAGAGTAAGCAGGGAAAGCTTCCCTCCAAGGTGACTTCCAACCAGAGTGAGCATCGCTCACCAGATGGAACAGGGTGGCAGACAAATGCATCTTCCCTGCCACAGCCCAGCACCATGCAAGTCTAGACTCTGACATCAGCAGGACTCCAGAGCTTTATCCCAGCTGAGGACCTGGCACAATCTGTTAAAAGGTACTTTGGCACCAGACTTGTTTATTTGTGGGTATGCTCAGCACATATGAATTGTACAGCATCAGAGACCACAGCCTGATGAGCTCTGCACAATGCTGTGGCCTCTCCCTGTGTACTGGGCAGATATTCCAAGCCTCCAGGCACTGATGCACACCTGGCACAAACAAGCAGTCCTAGTTTGATCCTCTCCATGGACCATGCCTCCTTGTGTGGTTCCTTCCCGCTATCAGCGGTACAGCAGACTCAGAACTCAGGGGTTTTGACTCTTCTAAAAAGAGTGTCCTAAGGAAGGAAATAGGGGGAGACACAGGAGAGCAGGTTGTGTGTAAGCATCCAAGACCACCTGCTGCAGTATTGTACCAAGACCATCACTTTGAGAGGGGCAAGAAAAATCCTGTCACTCTCAGATGTGCTCTTCTGGTGCTCTCCCCATTGAGCCTGATGCTGCAGTGTGCTGGGAGAGGACACACTACAGAAAAATCAATTCCTCTGGCTAATTTGATTATGCCTCAGGTGCTGCCCCTCCAGAGACTCTCCCCATCGTGTCATGGCAGTGATATCCATGCTGGCTCCAAAGATCTGGTCTATCTATGCAGCAAAGGCAGTGCAATATAGAGATAAAGGCTGGGCCCCGAGGTGAGCACCCAGCTGTGGCCAGACCGATGGCCACTGCCCTTCCCTTCAGCGAGAGACTTGCAGGAGGGAGCCCACCAGCTGCAGAGCCATCCTGCTCCTCAGCCCCAGCCGTGCAAGGGCCACACCACGCTCCTGGCAGCACAGGCTGCTGCACAGCACCGATTCCAGCCCCCTTCCCGGGCTGTGGCACAGCCAGCATGGAGCAGCACGGTGCCCTCCTTCAGAGGAACAGCAACTGACCGCCACTGACAGATGTGCAGAATACTGCTACTCACAACACTGAAGGCTTGCACCTCTTTTTTTGTGAGCTGTGTGGAGGATCAGTCACCCTTCCCTCCCAGCTCCACAGCAGTGGCAAACAGCTGCAGCTCTGGTCACAGCTCCTGGTCCTATTGTCCATCCAGCTCCCCATGGCTTCACACCTGTGTTAGTTGCCTTTAGAGAAGCAAACTGTTCACATCATGGATACAGAGAAGAAATGTGCTTTGTTACATGTCAAAAGGGCAAGTGAGAAAATAAGTTTTTTTCATTTTCCTCTTCAGTTTACCTTCCTAAAGCCTTCCGGTTTGAACTCTGTACACCCTTCCCAACACGTACTCGTGCTTTAGTCATTTACCTCAAAGCTCAGTTGAAATAACACTCTGCAAGACCACCCTGATGCACAACAGCCAAGTATAGCCTTCTGCACGCTGTGAAACAAAACCTGTCAGTTTCTGAGCCACTCCAGTACTGTCCCAACATGAGACTGCACTTCAAAGATACACATCCACCATTCAGTATAACTAAAAGCGTTACTGAAGGACAAATTTAGTTTATGGCACAAAAGCACATTTTACATTATTTTGGAAAAACACAAAAAAGTTTGGCACTACAACATTATAATTTCCAAGCTACTTCCCTCTGTCTCTAGAGATAAAAGTCATCCCCAGGCTGCTGATGAACTTACCAGGTACATGTTAATAACTGGGGGAAAATTCATCCGAACTATCAGACAATACAGCCTGCTGTGCAGAACTGGCAAAGCAATTTAAAAGTTCTGAACGCCAGCTTTGTGAGTTAAGATCAGGACAAGATTTCTACCTGCCAGAGAGTATGCAATAGCCTGGCCCTTAACCAAAGTATTTCAAAACAAAATGAGAATGGATCTACAGGGAACCAGGATATCAGCAGTAGGTGTTCAGTGCTGCAGCAAAGCACCAGGAAATTTTCCCACCAACAGCATGTGTTAAGTCTGCTGGGATATTCCAACAAATCCCTCACTTTCTAGAAAGGGAAAGATGCAAAGCAGCAAGTCTAACAGTGCAGCCTCTCTGCTGTTCTGGCAATTCTTTCAACATTGGAACAGCCCCTATTCACCTGCAGGGGCAATTCCTCGTGCTGCTGGCACAAGTCACAGCTCCTTCAGTTACCATCAATCCAAGAGTTCTGCTGCACACATCACCTACTGACAGGACAGCAGCGAGTTGCTAGCTTATCGCTGGTTACGTTAATTAAGCTTCGTGAACCCCCATGAGACAGGCAGGTGACACCAATCCCAATCTCATGTCGCTAGATGGTGGAAGTGCCAGACTGACTTGCAGACGAGATGAGGTCTCAGCGAGAGGTCACCCGACCTACGGAAAGGTCTGCCCCACACGGGGGTCAACACAGGGCTCAGCCCAAGCCAGGACCTGGTCAGCAAAGCCACCTCCGGATGGCGAGGCAGAGGCGCCTGCGAGCGCAGGGGAGGCGGCGGGGACAGGAGGATGCTGCCGGGCACTGCCGCGATGCGAGCCCAGGGCAGCTGGGGCAGCGTCGCTCCGAGCAGATGCAGCGCACGTAGAGCAGATGTGCCGCGGATGTTTTTACAAATACACACGACAAAAGGAGGACGCAGCGCACAGCCGCCCGGGCAGGCGCACCGCTGGAGCAACAGCTGCCGGGGGAGGCCGGGTGAGCATCCCGGGAGCGGGGGTGCCGCGGGACGAGAGGAGCGCCCGCCGCGCTCGGGGACAGCGCCGGGGAGCGGGGACAGCGCCGGGAGCGGGGACAGCGCCGGGGAGCGGGGACAGCGCCGGGAGCGGGACACCGGCCGAGTGGCCGTGGGAGGGGGCGCGGGCCCCGCCGCCCGCCCGCCCGCGGCCCGCACTCACCACGGTGACGGGGGACACCATGTCGGCGGCGGGGCGCGCTGCTGCCGTGGCCGCTGTCGCCGTCGCCGCTGGCCAGCCCGCTGCCCTGCCTGCCTGCCGGGGCGCTTTTTTAGGCGGCGCTGACGTCACAGGAGAGGGGCCCCCGCGGCGAATGCGCTGCGGGGAGCAGGAGGGGGCGGCCCGGGCCCGCCCGGCGGGCGGCGCGATCGGAGCGGGCGGCCCCGGCCCCGGGCGCGCTGCCGGGAGGGCGAGCGCCTGGCCCGGCCCCGGCCCCGGCGGCGTCAGCGCCGCCTCCGCCCCCTGGCCGGGCGCCCTCCGCAGCCGGTGCGGCAGGGCCGTGCCGGGCGCCAGCGCTGTCCCCGGGCAGCGGCGGCCCCTGGGCGGCCGAGGGGCTCCGGGCCGGGCACACGGGCGGTTCCGCGCCCTGCGCCGCCGCTCCGCGGGGCGCTGGCGCCGGCGGTACAGCGCGGGGCGAGAGGCAGCGCAGCGCTCAGCCCCCGCTCTCCGCCGGGCCCGCCCCGCGCACCCGGTCCCCCGTGCCTGTGCCTTTCTCCTCCCTTCGCTTCCCTTCCCTTCCCGCCTGCCGCTCCGGCTACTGCTCTTCCTTTCGCATCCCTATTTCTTGCACTGTCCCCTGCGGCCTTCCACTCTTTCTCCTCCACCTTGAGTCTCCAGCACCCCATGTTTCCATATTTTTTCCTTCTCAGGGACTTCTCTCGTTTCCCAATTACCCCCTTAGTACTTCCCATCATCTCCATCTAAAGACCACAGGTCCTTATCAAACCCTCTCCCTTGCAGGGCTGACCGTACTTTCCAGCCCTGTTCCTGCTGCCAGTGGCTGGTACTAGCCCCTGTGCCCTCCCAAGACTGGGTCCCTCCCAGTTTACATCCCCATCCCCATCCTTCTGCCAAGGTCATTCAGATGCTGCAAAGATGCTGGTGTCAGCAAAAAAATAAAGCAAGGAACATTTAATGTGGGATACAAGATAGTGTGGTGCATCAGCTCAGACTTACTAAAGTGACCCTGGGACTACCTTTAATTTGTTTTTGTTTGAGGATTAATATTTAAGGATGCAAGAAACCACTTCACATGTAATATGATCTTGCTCACAAGTTTCACTTCATGACAAAACAAACAGGTACCTAAATAGTTGATGATTAAGTAATTCGCTATTTGCAGCCTGAGCAAAAGTCATGCTCAGTGTTTATCACATTGAGGGAACACTTTCTTCTATAAAGTAAAAACAAACAAACAAACAAACATATCAGTGCAATTATTTTTCAGTCTTTGTGCAATAGATTGGTATCACATTTCTGAGGACACAATGTGTGTGAACAGCAGTCCTGAGGTCCCACATGGGCAGCACAATGCCACTAGAGATGTGTTAATAAGAGAGGACAGTATTTGGCCCACCACCATCTGATGGCACCAGGATGGACACTGCAACCTTTGCAGTGTTGGACTTACCAGTCCAAGAGGGATTCCTGCCCCAAAAAAGGACCCTGCAGCTCTGCACTATCAGATCAGAGAGACATTGCAGTGAAATCGATGCTAGGCAAACCTCAATCAAATGAAAACAAATTGTTCTCTGTAAAGCAAAGGTCTGGGTGGCCACAGCCAGGAGATTGAGTGCTGATCTTACACTTTCAGTTAAAATAGTTCATAGGGCAGAAACAATTTTATTAAGCAAGAAGAGAATAAGCTTTCCCATTTTGGGAGAAGGTAGGTGAACTAAAGAAGGAGGAGAAATTTCTAACCTTTTTGTGATAAAGACTTTGCCCTTCTGAAATCAAGGCCCCTAGCAGAAGCAGCACAAGCACAGAGGTATTTTGATGTTCAGTGATGCAGTCCTTTTGCTACCATACAGGGTTTTCAGAAGGATCAAGCGACTTACAGAACTTGGGCTCCTTATCACTTTCAGAAATCCTTCTGAGACCTTGATTGTATTTTGGCTTTTCAATATCTGAAAAAAAAAAAAAATCTGCTCCTTGGTCCTTAGCCAAATGTTCATCTGCTTATCCCAGCCTCTCTGTGATGATCCAGGACTGTGCAGTGGGCAGGGGCATGTTTGCTTTTGGTATTGTCTCTGATGCTTCAAAAGCATGAGAGGATACTGGCAAGAATGCAGCTTGAGCTTAGTTCTCTTTTTCTAATGCAGTTTCTGTCTCCAGTGGCTTCCAGTTGAAGCTTCACCTGGTCTCTCATACAAGGTACTATTGATACAAATATTCAGAATGTATTAACAGCTCAGGGTGGGTTTTCATGCAATGTTATTTTCTCAGAGAAGCCTGTCAGAAGCATAAGGGAAACTGTGTGCATGTCCTGACTTCCCCACCTCAAACAGGCCCTGGGAAACTCAATCTCATTAGTTTTGCTTGGGAAGGGTTTGATCTTATGGGGTTTCCAGACAGTTTCTTCCACAAAGCTTTTAAAAATAGAGACTCAGAGGCTTAAATGGCAAATGTGGTACTTGTATGTAATAAAGAGATGGCTCATATGACAAAGATTTTACAAATTGAATATAAGTTGGAAATTTGTTATTGCTTATTTAATATTAGGTTAATGTTCTTTCAAAGACTTGCATGATTATTCATGGATTATGTCCATATTTCTTCTACAAAAATAAGTATTTCATCAATGGTAAGTAGTTCCATGTATGTGACACCTCAGAGTATAAATTAGGAATTTGGATAGAACAGAAATGATATGTATATCATTTTACATTTTATCTAAATAACATAAATATTTTATGGTTAATCTGCTTTAGGAGTACCTTGGAATATAAACTAGGAATTTGGATATTGCAGAAAGATTTTACATTCCATTTATATTCAGGCTCTGATAGAAAAGATCCCAGCTCAAATCTGTTCCCACTGTAGAAACACCAAGCATCAGAAGAAGAAAGGAAACGGGATACAGGACTGATGCCATCACAACACAGTCAAATTTGTCTTGATCTGTGCATGCCATGCTTTTGGTGAGGTTTTTCTGTTGGTAGTGTTGCAGCCTCCTGTCCTGACTAGTGCAGGCAAGAGGGATCTCATGTGGCTCATCACAACATTTTCTTCTATATCAACTGCAAGAATGTAACAAAAAATAGAAACCAGTTCTAATTTGGGGTGTGTATGGTATTTTTAACTCACTATCAGTAGGCTAACAGAGAGCAGCAATTACATGAGCATACATTTATGGGGGTTGGGTATAGCAGGAGAAAACATTAAGTACTTCTGTGCATGTTTGTGCTAGAAAATAGTTTTGCTGGGCCATGTTTGTGGTATGAAGGGGTGTGAAAGACAGCAAGAGAAGTCTGTTCATTGCACAGGGAGGAGGTTGTCCTCCCTCCAGCAATAGCTGGAAAAGCTGCAAAGCATTTCTCACATGCAGGTGTCCCTGGACTGAGGGGTCACATCTCTCACTCTGATGGAATGGGCTCTGCCAGTGGGTCATGGAGACATATGCTTTGCTTTACACTTTCAGACTTACTCTTAATACGAAAGTCATTGGGAATTAAACTACTCAAGAACCAGAAATAAGTGTACCATGAAGGGTTGAAAAAGTTTTATTTGAATTCATCTCTGTTAGATGCTCCTGAGCCATTTTCTTGCTGACTGCTCAAAGCACAGCATCCCAGTTCCCAGGACAGCAGTGTCTGCAGGATACATCCAGTGTGGCTTTCTGTTTTGTCATATCCAACTTATGTAGCCTCATTTGTGATTTCTGCACTGGCCACTGCACAAGTTCCCAGTGCTTTTCATGTCAAGTAACCTGGTGCTTCCTTCTGCACGTGAGGAGATACAGGACTGTTTTCTTTCTGTACAGATTTATTGCCTGATCCCTAAAGAAATGCAGAAAGTGCAATTGCATCCCTCGTGATGGCAATTTCCATACTGACAATAAAATATTATATTTAGACAGTAGAATTAATGTCTCAGTGAAATAAAGGGGGGACACTGCAAATTCATGTCTCCTGAGAGCACTTTTTCAGACTATTTACTGAACCAGAAAGGCAGCATTTCATCTATTTATAGGCTATCTATTTGAAAGTTTTTTTTCTCAGGCATAAAAACCACTTTGCTCTTTAGTCTTAATAAATGCTGTGTGTTTGTGTCTCCATGTTTATGGAAAAGTTGGTATTTCTGGGTATGAGCATGTGTATAGCTAAGGAGGATCCAAAAGTGCCGGTCCATTATGGGATTTTCCTTCTTTTTATTGGTTTATATCCTGATCACCATCAAAACAAGTACATTATAATCTTATAAAAAAACGTTAATAGGGAAGGGAAAATAGTCCTCATTTAAAAAAATAATTCCATTCATCATGGAAGTAAATCACAAAATCTAAAATGTTTACAGTTTATCATGGAACCATAGAATGACTTGGGTTAGGAGGGAACTTTAAAGATCATCCTGGTCAAAGCCCCTGCTGTGGACAGGGAACTTTCCACTACAAGAGATTGCTCAAAGCCCCGTCGTTCCTGACTTCAAACACTTCCATCATGGGGCATCCACAACTTCTCTGGACCTGTTCATAACCATCCTAATCATAAAAAAAGAATATATCGATTTAAGTCCACCCTCTTTTGGTTTAAAACCACTGTCCTTTCTCTTATCACTACAGGCCTCACTAAAAAGTCTTCCTCTATATTATAAACTAAAGGGCAGCATAAGGTCTCCCTGAAGCCTTCTCTTCTCCAGGCTGAAGAACCCCAACTCTTAGCCTTTCTTCAGAGGAGAGGTGTTCAAGACTGAATTCCACCAGGACAGGATTGCTGCAGTCTGAGCTAACACCAGTGTTGTCATCTCTAATAGTTCATCCCTGATGATAAGTAACAGGACTGGTAATGCTTCTCTGGTCCAGCTGTCACCTGGGTTAAGAAATCATCCTCAACACCTTCCAAGAGTCTCCTGGATTCCTTACAGCTTACTGTGCTGCTTTTCCAAGAGATATCAAGGAGTGCCCCAGCAGGATCAGAGCATGAGAGCACACTCTCCTGCAGCCAAAGGAAGAAAACTTCATCAACAGGTTCCCTTGCTCTGGTGCTCTGCAGGAAGACCAAACATGAGTTTTCCTTTGTTGACAAACCCCTAGATTTGATTTACAAGCCCACAGCCTCTTGATCACTGGTTTTCAAAGGCAGTTCTGTGCATTCAATTTATTTTTTCACATGTAGGGCAAGCGCCCTGCTCTCTGTCCTTGCCTGTCCCTTCTGGACAGTCTGTAGGCATCGACTGCAGAGTTCTGATGTGGTTACAGTTTCTGTTTCTCACCCAGGTGCCCCATTTACCAGCTTAGAAACCCATCAAAAAGAGCTCTGATTTATCTAGTGACCAATCCCCTCGTGATTTAGTGATATCTACAAGCAGGATATAGTAATAGCTGAAGTATTAAAATATTCAGGAAAAGAGATGAAGGCTTGTCCTGGGAATCATCATCAGATGATTTGCAGGAAAAAGCATGATGCAATTAAATGGTTAGGTTACAAAATAGCGTGTAGGTAGGGCAAATGCTTTCATGTCTATTTTCATTAAAGCAATCTAGCTTTGTCTCTGAAAAGAAGCTACTCATGGTGGGAGAGAGGCTTTAAAGAAAACAAGGGAGAGGATCCCAACTCAGCCCACAGCTGCTTGCTGGTGGCAGGTGGATGAGACCAACTTGTGGTGGCATTTTAGGTTTTGGTGGACTTATTTCCATCACGAATGCATGGTGCCACATGGGATGAAGGCCAGCCAGAAGCTGGCAGGGGAACAAGGAATTGGCCTGGAAAGAGTGGATGGTGGTCACTGGAGCCATAGTAACCTAATGTTGTTCTTGTCATGTTTTCAAAAGTGACTGGTGGCATTCAGACCATGGTCTAGGTGCCCTAAGTATCTAATTTTCAGAGAGCATATTCAGAAGTTCTGCTCTGTTCCAGGATGCTTTCCAGTCTCCCACCATAAATGGCAGTATTCAAAGTCACTGATCACTTCCAAATCATGCCTGTGGGCAACAGGCATTTTCTGGATTACTCTAAAATGAGTCTGAGTCACTAATAAGTTCAGATAAAGTTTTTTACCACTGTGTTTATTTAAAGCCAATCACTGTTACATTTCCCAGAGGGAAACACTGCCAGCACCGTCAGCAAGCAATACATTGATTTTAAATCAGCAAGACTGCCATTGATCTTAGCAGCTATTTATTGCACATGTTCCCAGCAGCCACTTTCTAATGGAATTTTAACAATTTAGTGGGGTCACTTGAAGGTCTCGAGGAAGCAAGGGGAAAATTTGTCTCCTGCAGAAAGTACCTCCCTAAAACAGTGCCTTCACTTGCAATCACAATACAGTCAGAGTGGTGCATTTCTCAAGTTTTTGTGAATCCTGATGATTAATTTTCAAGACATGCAAAGTTCTTATTTTATGCAGCTTGTCCTGGTAATAAGGATACTGTTTCACCTCTGTCTGATGAATTCCCTGAGCTGCTGGTTGCTGGAAGCTGGTAAATACAAAGCAAATATCTCTGGCCTTTTGGCCTCTTCTGGGGCTCCACTGGCAGCCTTAGGATAGACAAACCCTTAGCTCGGTGGAGTACATCTACCCTCATATTAAAAATAATGGCATAAAACCCAGTCTAAATATGCCTCTGTCTCTTTTTTCTTTCCTGAAGAACTTGGCCTTTTTCATCTGAGTTAAGGTCTTGCACCAGAAGGACAATTTCTTGTTTGGGTATGCCATTTCCAAGGAAACAACAGGAAGCAACATGTAAAATATTCTTCTCTCATAAAAACTACATTAGTTGCCATTTTCACTCTGTTTTTTTGCTTGTGATCTCAGCCCCAAAATTGTCGCATGGATACACAGGCAAAAATAGGAGGAGTAGGAAGGGAATAATGATTGTTAAATGTTTGAGAAAAATTATGGTTTATCATAAAACTGAAAGGGATAATAGTGCTTGGTTTGGGGTGGGAGGAGGTGGCTGGTGCAAGTTTTGAGTCAGGCTGGTGTCCTGCCTTCAGTGTCAGGGCTCTTCTTTGGAATTTCCTGGTTCCTGCCAGGGTTGTTATGTCCCTGTGTCCCTTGGGCAGCATCTTCACCTGCCTGGCAGGCTGGCTCTGCACTCTGGGTGGCACACAGACCACAGACACCCTCACTGAAGCCCACAGTCCCAGCTATTCCTGAGGAAAGGCATTAAGTCCAGACCTGAAAGGCTTCCTGAGATTTGTACAAAGAGCACAACCACACTTTTCTCTGCCTCCTACACACACAAAGCACTCATTACCTAAAAGACACAGGTAACACAATCACTTGACAGGTACCTGTAACTTTATCTGAGAGTTAACTTGTAAGAGTGCTGTGGTTGTATTTCTTTGCATACTACAGACTGCAATATAATCCAGCAGATAACAAAGGATGAGGGCAAAGGAGCTCCATGAGGAAGTAGTGGTGTCTGTCACCTCCAGCACCTGGCACTGAGCCCAGCAGGGAGGGTGTTCTCTCTGACATGCTTCTTGTGTGTTGTGATGGGGACCAGGACAACAGTATGATAGTGTGAGAATTCCTAGGTCCTTTTGAGAGGTCTGGATTATAGCATGGATGGAAGTACCCCCTATGACAGCAAAAAGGAAGGTGAGAGGCAGCATGTTCTAATAAATAAGAATTAAATAATACCTGGATTTCCAGCAAGGCTCCTCTGCTGGCTCCATGGGTGATTGTGAACAAATTTCAGGATTTATGCACCATTCTGCAAAAGTAAACAATGGGTAAAAGCTGTCTTCAAATCTAGCTTTTCCCTTTTTATGAAAGGTCTAAATACAGCCAAAGTAAATTCCTTTTTTGGACAAACATCATTTTACCTGTGATTAAGCCCTAGTGCTCAGGAGTAGCACAGCCCACAGGCAGCTAAAAGTGTGGCTGGTGGGCAGGAAGGTGTTTGAAGCAGAGCCCTGCTGTGAGCACAGCAGGAGCTGGAGAAGGCTGCTCAGGAGCTGGCCACGTTGCTGAATTTCTGGCTAATACTCAGCCGGGGCTTTTTGGACCTTCACAATGGTGCTACAGTTCCCTGTCACTATGGAAACTGGTTTTGGAAAAGGCATTAGTTTTTAAAAGTGAATTGAAACCAAAACTTGTGCTTCTTCTTCTTCTTCATTCCTGGCTCTGGGGTTCCCCTGGGAACAGGCAAAGGCTCTGGGATGCTGGCCTGCCTCCTCAAAACCCAAACTCAGGTCTTCTTCCCGCGAGAGCCACAGCTGAATCAGCAGCTGGTTTTTCCACAGATACAGGCAGGAACCACAAGAGCTGTCAAGTCAGCAGGAAAGAACTTGAGAGGAACAAAAACCAATGTCAAAGTAGCACAGAGTATTATGTATTATGTACCCCACTGGGGACAGCCACAGGGTGTGCAATAAAACTGTGTATGGCTCAGACAGGTTCTCTTAAAAGCATTAGACACTTAAGAGATACTGAGCATTAAAAACTTAAGAGACATAGTCTAAATTGCTTTGTTCTCTGGTCTTGCCAAAGCTTAGGTACAGGAGCTCAGGAGACATCACTGGAACATAAAAGTCCTTTGCAGAGATTCTGTGAGGACAGACACTTGTCTCCTTGCTGTTCCTGCTTCTGTGCTTGATTTCATGACTGTGCCCATGTAAGTTTCTGTGGAGCTCTGCTGTACTGTAAAGAAAAACTTGGGGGATGGAGAAGACCAGGACAAGGGCAATGAGTAGCTTGAGGTAGAGAAATTGAGGAAGGAGGGTTTTGAGTGAACTTTGGCACTAAAAGAAGACCTCAGCTACATTTCTGGGATAAGTTCTGGAAGATCCACGTAGGACATACCCACTTGCAGTCTGTATGGACACCTAATTAGCAGGTGCCAGGGTCCAGGATATGAATCAGTTAATAATTTCTGTATACAATTGGCAGAAGGAAGTGGAAAGTCCCCCAGGGAAGACCCAGTATGCCAAGTAATTACAAAGAACTGGAAAGACAAGGCACAGTGTTTCCTTCTTTCTGAAATTTCAGCACCCAAACCCCACTCCCTTTTCATGTCCTGAAACAAAATGTTCATGTTTAAGAGAAGCAAATGCAGGAGCAGAATCTTACAACTGCATCCAGATCTGACCCAGTAAAGCCAGTAGAAGCAAGCAGCTGGACCTGATTCTTCTAACAGATTTACTGCTAGTCTGTTATCATGTGACCATGCTGGGTTCCTTGGACCTCTTGAGTCTTTCCAACATCCCTTCCCACTTGTTGTGTCAGCATCTTGCCATGGAGCCCACAGCTCTGCTAAGAGCCTACAAGAAGCTCAGGGAGAACCACAGTGAGTGATTCCACATGAGAAAGTGCCATTGCAATGAGGGGGCCTCTGCTCACCTGCAGAATTGTGGTGCAGACCCTGCTCTGAAACACAGGGACAATCCCCAGCCCAAACATCAGAGGCTTTCCCTCATCACACTGTCTTCATGGCAGGCAGGAACCTGTATGACAGCCAGGGCTGCTGGAGAGGACAAAATCAGTGGTGGAAAGGACCTTGTGATCCCCAGGTGCCTTTGGATGAAGGTAGGAGCCTGCAGCTACCAATCCATATAAGGAAGCCTTTGCACACCTCTTCCACTTACATTTAATTTTTGGCTGCTTTGCTTTCTTTCCACTTCTGGTCACACCATGCCCCAGCCTGGGATCTCCTGCTCCCATGGTGACTTCCATCTCCTCCAGCCACAAGATTGTGGGGGCAGTTTTCAGCAGGTGAGTGCAGACAGACCCATCCAGCCTTCTGGGGTGACACTCATTGCTCATTCTGATCAGAAGGATGTTCAGAGAAGTGAGGCAGGGTCCATGTTTGATTCCTTTCAGACACTACCAGTATTCCAACACACCAGGAAGGGAGAGACTGGAGAAGTGCTTAGGATATTTATTAACATTTCCCCCTTGCCTGGAATAGCATTTTTTTCTGTCTATGAATGTCCTGGGTGCTGCAGGACACAAGCTTGGGAGGAACTCCTTGGTCAGCCATGCTGCATGTCCCTGTGCTTTACCTCTTTTGAGGTGCCAATCTGGAAAACATAGCCTTGAATTTGGGCCAGCATTTCTTTATCATAAATACCTGTGATACCTCAAAGACAAAGGATTTTCCCCTGACAGACTTAGGGGTCTTTTTAACATTTCACTGTGCTATAAAGCCATTAGACTTCAAAGCACTTTCTAGTTTGTGGCTCCCACATCTGCACAGGAAGGAGGAGTGCTGCAAATAGAGGACATGAGTGCCCTGATGGAAAGGGGAGACATTGGCACCTGTCCTTTTCACCTGCACCAAGGCTCTAGCACAGGTACCAAGAGCAGGGAGAGAAGGCTAGAAGAGGTTTTATGTTGAGCAGCAGTGTGGTAGCACCAGGCTGTTGGGCTACATCCTGACCCACCTCATGCTCCTACAGCATCAGGCAGAGGAGGAACAGCAAGGTCACATTTGCCCTGCAAAGACTGTGTTCTAGGAACCTGGGGATGTGATGTAATTTAATCTTTTTTTTTTTTTTTTTTGTTCTTTCAAGTATTCAAATATTTTAAAGTAATTTGGGATTTTTTTTCCAGCTCCTCTAGAGCTATCCTTTGAAAATGTCCAAGCTTCAAACATTTGTCTGTGGGCGAAATACAGAGGAATGTTAGAAACAAGATCAGAAGTAGGCAAAGCTGACATTAACTGATGTATTTGGAAAACAATTTCAGGCTCTGAGAAACACAAAAATCTGGCTATTGGTGGCTCCCTTCTTGAGGTGACTGACTGCCTTACCAAAGGATTGCTTTTCTGCAAGCTCTTCCAATTTTAGGAAAGAATACAACAGTTGTACCTTGCACAATCTGTGTGATCTCTGTCATTCTTCTACTCATCCTGTGCCTCACCCTCTGCGACACAGAGGTGCTTACACTGGAAATTTTATTTAGACTATTGAAGATTTTTAGCAAAAGAAGAAACATTATTTTACAAAGGAGGATCTGGATGGTGCTTACAGATTTCTGTCCCTATTACTAACCAGCTGTAGGAGGCAAGTAATTTAAAAATCCCTATTTTGGCAGATGGGAGTTAGGCAGCATTTGGGAACTGAAGTCTAATACAATTGCTCAGAAAGCAAGTTAGACTGCATTCCAAAGTCACTCTTATTGATCAAGTAAACAACGTGTCCTTGCAGTTATCATCTTTTATATTATTGCTAAACACGAAGCTAAACTGTCTGTCTCCTAATCTCTCTTCCATGGAGCAAAACCAAATGCAAACAGAAGATAATGAAGATCAGTCTACCCTTTAGGAGAAGTCCAAAGTGCTTCTCTGCACTATTATCAATACTGTCATATCAGATAAATAGTTCTAAATTTTTCCTGTTTGGCACAGAGGAAACTCTCTTTGTCACCAGAGTTCATGTAGCCTCTGAGAGAGAGTCAGCAAGTAGCCAGAGAATAATGCACAATAAATCCAACATAAATATCTGAATCTACATTTAGATCAATGGGTGAATTACAAATGTTTGAGAAACTTAAAGAAGATATTTGAGACATCTTAATTTCTAAAAATAGAGTTTATTTTTTTAGAAAAAGCTTTTAGTTTTTAAAACTTCTGCAGGGTTAACGTTCATTTGTTTTCAGGAGGTGGAAACAGTCAGAAGATGACAATGTGGTTTTGCTGAGATCAGCTCAGATGTCTGTCCAGAACTGCTGACTTCAGGGTCTGCTGCTGAGTGCCTGTTTTTCACCTCATGATAACTCATGTGTGTTCATGATGCTGCTACGAAAAAAAAAAAAAAAAAAAAAAAAATACAACTCTTTCAGCAGTTAAACTAACTTTGTAGTGAACTCCCATAACATGAGAGCATGGTATGCACAGTGCACTAACACTTGTGCTTTGAGTAATTAGTGGGAACAAGGATTCCCTTCAAGTTGAGCAGGAATTTTTTTTTTTTAACTCCCTTGGAAGTAAAAGGGATGGCTGCTTTCATGCAGGATTGGATAAACTGGGTAGCAAACATCCCTTCAGCTCAAGCCTCTCCTCCAAGGCTGGGTATTGCAGTGCACCTGATAATGCTGAAAAGAGGAATGGCAAAAGGATTAGGAAACTTTGAGCTCTGTGAGACATGTGAACATGATCTATTGCAGCGTCTTCTTATCAGGGAGACACTAGAAAGAATCATTCATGCTGTCTGTGGCAGAGTCCATCATTACTGCTGTGCAAGCAAACAGCACCAGGGTTCATAGGAACACCCCAGAGTCAGCTCTTCCTTTTGGGTTAATATTCTGCCTCCTGTGTCTTTATCAGGCAGACAGGGTTAGAGAATATTGCACAGCTACATGTGCTGTTGTGCCTCAGCAAAACAAGAGGCATAACAGGGAGCAGGGAAAACAGACACTAAACTTGCAGGGAATGTTACCTGGGTTTAAGCCTCACTTCTGCCACAAACTGCCTGTTTGCCTCTCTCCATCTGTCTCTTGCTGGGTGCTTGAGTGAGGCACAGGGCAACCTGTGCTGTGGTTGGCATTTTCAAATACTGCTGGAATAAATGTAGTGTAGACCTCTACTTCCCAGTGTTGTGCCTAGGAGGGTTTGCATAAATATCTGATGGAGCAAGCTGAAGTAGTGATAGGAACGCAGAGTAAAACAGATGTTCTGCATTTCAAGTCCTTGACCTGTGCCTATTAAAGCACTTGCAGCAGGTCTGATCACCAGCCTATTCAAGTTAATGACAGACTGTGCATTCACCTCCATGGGCTTTGGATCAAGCCCAATGAAGTTAACTACAGAAACAACTGGCAGGAAAGAAACAAATTAAAAGAAAAGCATAGTACTGCAGAATGCAAAAGAGAGTAGTGGAAACAATGCTCAATCACTCAGCTGCTTAAAGGCTCTTCTAGGTAAATGATTAAGAGTGCTTTGTAATTATTGTGAATATGCAGGATGATAGGAAAATTAGATTTTGTATATAAAATAGATTACATTGGACCACTACACACTGACTTCTGAGTAACTGTATATAATTGACTTTACAGCAATAAACTGACCATGAAAATGACAAACCTGTGGATTAGGATAAGCGAAGCTGTAAAAACAGGCCAGCCTTGCTAAGGTACAGGCTGCAGGCACCCATGTAAGTGCTCTGGTCTAAGGCAGTAACTCCAGAAGATACAATATTTGGCCGCAATATCAGTCAGAGATCTTTTCCTCCCCAGCTCCTGGGCTTGCTCTATTTTCCCCTTGCTCCTGCCTGCCCTCCTGCCAGCACAGACCTTGGTACAGCCCTTCCATGAATCCTTTTACATGGGGAAATGGAGCCTTTTAGTCACACACAGAGAAAAGCAAACATACATTGCTGGGTTACTTTTTAACTCAAATTACCCCCAGATCTGGCTCAGAGGATTGGCTTTGGAGTGCAGGTGACACCAGCACCAGGATAGCACAAGGTGAGGAGTGACAGGATGAATGGGGCAAGCACAGAGCAGAGGCTGGTGGGCAGCCCTGGGGCATCAGCCAACAGCATTCCAAGTCATCTTCTCCTTTGCCAAGGAATCCACAAAGCTCTCACATGATCTAAAGATCACCAGGAATACCCATATTTGGGTTTCTGTCTGTTTGTTTTAGTGCAGTCAAATGGTGTTTTTACAGTAACCATTTGCTTTAAAAAAAAAAACGTTTAACCTTGTAGGAAGTAATGGGGTGTTGATTACTCATTCACTGAAATTCAGGAGCCTGAATATAAATTCTCCTCGCACTCCCATTCCTAGCACTAGCATTATTCCAATTAGGAGAGTGTTCAAGATATTTAAATAATCTCCCATTCAGCTGCATGTATGAGAAAATGCATTCACTTAGCACAATAATGCAATTGTGCTTTTTCTCTGAGATGGCAAAAGAGAGGGGTTGGAACCATTTGTAAAAACAGTAACTGGAAAGTTAAGGCTCTTGGACAGACTGGGCACGACAAAACATGAAATCAAATAGCAAACGTGGGAAAAAGCCTCTCTGCATGCACAGACAGCAAAGAACAAAAGGAACAGAGCAGCCTGTAAGATGAGATACTGCATTGCTTCACCAGCTAGAGAAGTGTGTTGGTTTGAGTTGACTCTCCTTCAAACTGCCAAGAAAACAGAGCACGAGTGGACTGATGCTCTTCTGACTTCCACTGATGCAAATCAGGAGCAACTGCCCTCAAGCAACTAATTTCAGCACAGGTACACTGACATAGCAATGATTTAAGTGAAATAAGGGTTCAGGCATAAAAGAAGAGGTGCAAAGCCTGGCAGTCAGCCCCAGCACTTTGTAACAGCTGTAACATGTTTGTGGGGCTGACCTGGAAAACCTCAATATCCCAGCAACAACTACTCACAGCACAGATGCTGGGACATTTTACTGTACAGCCAAAGGATCAGCAGCAGAGCAGGCCTGTGTTTAGCCACAGAGAACAAAAAGACATTTTTACAGTTGTTTATGTTTATTTGGTCCATAAATATTGAGACAAGATTCCTTTCTGTGGATCCAATTAATTTATTTTTCAGTTTCATATTTGTGACTCTAAGTTCAGAGGTGACTTAGGGTTGCAACACACAGCAACCACAGCTGCTAAAAATAGACCACAGAAACATAAAAAACACATCAGCCTTTAACCACCACATTCCCCTGTTCCTCAGCTCTTTGAAGCCCCTGTACTTTGTCACATTGCTGTATTTGGAGGCAGGGAAGCCTGCTGTGGTTGTGAATTACCATAGCCAGAGCAACATGGGGAAGGAGACAAGATGAAGCATCTCCAAAAATCATTCCAAGCTGCTGGACACATGGCTGAATCTCTCCCATAGGGATGTGTGGGGAAATATTTTCCCTCAGGAAATAAAGCTAGGATTTCAGGCTTTTCAGTGTGGCATGGCATTGATTTCAACTGCAAGCAGTTATTAAAATAGCAGCCTGGAAAGTCAAGAGGGAAAAGAACAGAAAGGATGTGATGGGAATCAGAATGATGCGATTTTGATCGATTTTTTTTTTTCTTGCAAAGTCACAAGCCTAGGAATAAATCCTACAAAGCAAAGTAAAAATTCTCTCCTGAGAGAGAACGGGGAAATAGCCATTTTTTATCCCTAAAATTTTCTGACCATCAAGTACAAAACAACACTGGAGAAAATCTATCAATTCAGTGATGGTGAAGTAGCCTCACCTAAGCCCCTGAACCCGGGGCTCTGTTGTACAGGTGTGTCCCACCTTGGTGGGACAGGAGGGTCAGGACAGCTTCAAGAATGGGGATAAGGCTGAAGAAGTAAGGGAAGGGCTAAAATAGTGGCAGTGGAGGTGTTTAATCCTGGACATGTGTCAAAGCAGACACAGGAGAGACTAAAGCAAGGTCAATTAATGACCTGCTGCTTCAGGAGCTACTTTCTAATACTGTAACTTGGAGCAGCTGCCAGATTGACAGATCTGGGAGACATTATCCCACATACTAATGCAATTTATACTCTTCTACTTATCACATTCTTTTTCTCAGACCAGGAAAAGGAGAAGCTTTCATACAAAAAGCATAAAGGGTTTGGGTTTTGATTTGGCAAGTAAAGGCAACAATTACAGGCTGGAAGGATGTCACGCAGTAGGGAGGGGATGCAGCAGAGACCTCTGCCATTAATGATCTTCTCTCAGTTTTTTCAAGTGAGGTTGAGCTAAATTTACTTTTCCAAGTAGCTCCATCAGTAAAACCAACAGCTGTGCAGAAGATAGCCTGTGTTTCCCTGCTCTCTGGCATCCCCCATCTTGCTCATCACTGTGGGGAGGCAGAAGAAAAACTACTGGAGTAGTTTTTTGGCTGCTGTAGGAGAGGCCAACTGGGCAATGCTCTCTGACAGTACAGCAGAGAAGGGCCAGGCTCTGCAACTCCATCATGAACAGTGCAGTGTCTGTCATGATCCACCACATCAGGGCTTTAGGGTTTTTAGCTGCCTGTACTTAGGGTTTTAATTTTGCATTTAGCGCTTCCAATTTTGTGTTTATGGCACAAATTTGGCATTTATGCAATACCCCAGGTGAGTATTTTCTTTGAAGTCCTTTTCTTTGAGTATTTACTTTGAAGTCCTGCCTTCAGCACCTCTTTCCTGGCACTTTTCCCTTCTCTCTCTTCATCCAGCTCTGACCTGGGTCTGCCCTGGTGGTACTACAGGATCTCAGAGCAGCTGCTGACAGGTGGATGGTGATCCCTTACACGTGGGGAAATGTAACTCTACCTAGAATTGATTTATGTCTCATAATGTCCCAGTCCTCCTAGACAGTTCCTATCTGTGTCTCCAGTGACTGTCACCTAATCTGTTCCTGCTGTATCACTTCCTGCATGCAGGGGTATTTGCAGGAGGCATATTTGTAAGGCCACATTGTGTGATGTGTTTGTGCTCTGGATTAGTTTAATGGAACTGCAGTATATCCTGCAAGACAGTTTCCCAGCTGGTAATTCATGTTTAAACAGTGAAAAACAAATATGCTTTCTTATTGCTCCAGTCTTTTTACATCTGGTTGCTTAGCATTGTTCCTATCTTTGTGTCCACTTTGCAGTGCTTCAGCACAATTGCCAAACAAACTGGCTAAAAATCAATTTAACAAAGATCAGAGGAAAAAAAAAAAAAAACCAACAAACCCAAATGAGATATAACAGCCTCTGATGGGATACACAGACATATCAATTTGGCAGCCAGTCAAACTTCTTAGAGCCATGGGTTGTGCTCATTAAATGTCAGAGTTGTGAATTTTCCCCAGGCATTTTCAGCAAATGCTTGAACATGGCCCAGCTTGACTGTAAGTGATTTTCTTCCCCAAATTTCAGGTAAAAAGATGAATAAGAAGAGATTGCAATAGAGAGTCTGTACCATAGTTTTAGTTCCAGAAACAAATTTCTCTGTCACAAAGCCAGGAGATAAAATTTTCTTTTTATTCAAAATAAAAATAAATATTTTTCCATAGTACTTACAGGTACTTCTCAAGCTGAGTCCCCCACGTGATACAGATTTGAATTTCAATGCCAGTAGAACTAGGATCAAATTTTTATTTGATTATGTTCATTTATGCAGCAGTGCAAGACCTCAAATCTTTTTTGTCTACAAGCAAAAGTGATAAGGTTTCAAAGGGGATTTTGGTGGGATTTTTTTGACATGGAGGATTCAAGAAGCAGCAAACCCTTTTTAACACTCAAGCTTGGAAAGAAAGATGATTCTGTTACTGAGTGTGTTTTCTTTAATATCACAGCAGCTCACAACTGCCAGGAGGTGACATAAAATTGAAGACAGCTTCAGAGGGTGAGGTAGAGAAAATGGAAATCTTCTAGAAACCAGCAAAGAAAGAGCAACAGCTCCCCAGCTCTGTGAGGATCTTCTGCTCTGCACATCAGGAGTTTCTCACTGACTTAGATTCAAAAAGCATAAATTCCAAGATCCAGGGGCTAGCTCTTTTGTGTGGGCTTTGGGGAAACTTTGGAACAAGAGTTTATTCTGAGCAGGCATCAGGACATCTTTTTGCACCTGGCAGGATTTCAGTCAGATATTGTTCAGGTAACTCTGCAGAAATCAGGGAGGTCTCCCACTACAAACTGGTTACCCAGTGTGGTCTAGGTTGTGAAACACACACCTGGCCAAGAGCTTTGCCTCACTAAGGACCTTGGAGTATGACCTTTAATTCTGAACATGCTGACTGTCTAAACAAGCCATCACAATTAGTCTGCACTGTGCTCATCGCTGAGCCCATTCTAGAAAGGACCTGGGGGTGAGGAGCAGGCTGGGGCCATTTGGAACACCCAGGCCTGGTCACTTCTCTGAGGGTGACACCTTCTTATCCACACAGGTGGATGGGGAGCTGCCCAGCTTTACAGCCAGGGCTCCAAGCTCTTTGCAGGTCCCTCCATAGGACAGCCTTTGCCTGGAATCTTCATGGATTATGAGCATTGGGAAAATGTCCCAGAGTCACTCATTCTCCTGGGTAAGAAAG
The DNA here is from genome assembly GCF_903797595.1 of Erithacus rubecula. Classification (NCBI taxonomy): domain Eukaryota; kingdom Metazoa; phylum Chordata; class Aves; order Passeriformes; family Muscicapidae; genus Erithacus; species Erithacus rubecula. Next base: position 4,995,093 of record NC_136688.1, read on the forward strand.
AGATATTGTTGTTTCTGGCATGCATTGCATTACGTAAGAGCTGCCATCAGTGTTTGGATTAATGCTGCTGCCTGTATCATATTTCAAAACATGCCAGCAGCTCTGTGCCCATTGCTCCCAGGCTCAGGTTGTGTGGATCCAAAGGGAGGCGGGGAGAGAAGGCACCTGCAGCCTGGCTGAGCTGTGAGATACCAAACAGCCACACTGGGAGCTGCTTTAGGAGTGAAAAGTCCATGTTAGAATCTATATTTCCCAAGCACTCGACCCAAAAGGGATCAGTTCTTTTGCCCCACTGCTCAGCACCTTCAGGAGCACTTCGGTGGAAAGCTGCATTTATTTATTGGAGTGCTGAGTAGTATTTGCAATGAATAGGAGAGACTGTTACCTGAGCTGTTTCTTACCAGGAAGGAGGGAAAGGGTAATTCCCCACCTTTAGCATGCTAATTCTCAGGAAAGAGTTAAAAATTGTAACTGCAGCTTCCAAATCTTCAGCTCTTTGCACCTTGTACTTGTGTCAGCAGTTTGCCTGATAAAAGAGCCCTGACCTTCTCACCTATAGAGGAAAGTCCAAAGATCTTCAGAAGGTTTTGGGGTTGTTTACCAAAAAGCAAAAGTCCAGAAACCCATATAGGGAGGCAGCCTGGGAATACAGGCCAAAATAGATGATGTAACGTGGTGGAGGCTTCCAGCTTCCAAGAGGGAGTACAAATCTTGACTCATAACTTTGCAATGTCCCTCAGCCATTTGAAATGCCCCCATCATCCCAAAGGATGTCTCCTTTGAGTGACACAAACTGTATCCTGCTGGATCTACAATTCAGTGCCATAGTTCCACTGCTTCCTGTAATCCCTTTGATGCTGAAGAGAATGACTCCTCTATTATCTTTACTTTTAAAACTTGGATTTCCT